>NC_053041.3:636931268-638153768 GCF_002575655.3 Aegilops tauschii subsp. strangulata | reverse complement strand
GGCGTGCTGTAAGGCCCTCTCTTCTCTCCTTCTTTCTGTATATTTCAAAACAGGGGGCTAGGGTGAGTTGCTCATGGTAGTGTGAATTTGTGCTGTCACTTGTAGTTTGGATGATGCTGTTTGAGATGTTCAGATTCATTTTGATGCACAAGATAATCTGGATAGGAAGATATGCAGCTCAGATGTGACATTTCTGAACTTATATGCACTGATGCACACACAAGGTTATTCCTTCTCTGATGAACTGTACCACATGAAGAATTTAGGCAGTGGAGAGGAAAGAGAGCATGGGTTAGAACTGATTGACGCAAAGATCAAACTGCAGCAACTTAAGAAGGAATATGAGCATAGTTTAGTTCTGAATTTGCTAGTGAGGGCAACAACACCTTTTGTATGTCAAATAGAAGAAGAATTAGTGAGATCAAAGTATAGCAATGTCTGTCAGAGGAGAGAAGAAGATTTAGCAACTATATTGTATGAACCACCTTTAGTGTACGATCTCAGTGAGCCTGCAGTTCTTGCTGTTGATAAAGAAGGTGTTGTTCTTCATAGTCAGTGCACACAAGAGAGCAGAAATTTCAGTAAGGGGAAGCTCAAAGCTGTAATGGAGGAAGAGGCACTGCTAGAGGAGGGACATAATAATAGTGATGACTGTGAGGATGCGTATGACAATGATAACAATCCTTTCTGCATGGAGAAGTACAGGATATGTGAAGACACAGAGATAATTCAGGGGAATAAACTAGCAGAGCAAGAAGTGGAAGATCAATATTCAGATGAGGATTCAGAAGAGGAACAAGTACATTATGAGGGTGAACTAAGGTTGAGGATTTGTTTGAGATGGAGGATGAGGAGGAGCAGGAGAAGGAGGATCAGGCCAATGTTGTTGCAACAGAAGAAGCAGCAATGCAAAAACCTGCAAAAAGGAGGAAGAAGCTGGTAGTTAGGAGAGACCCTACTACTAGGTCACATACAAGTGTGTTGGAGGAGGTGAAACCTGATTTCTTTCCTTCATCAAATGAAGAACATGATGGGTTGCTTTTTGAGGATGAAGATGATGGACATGAGCCACTGTCATTTGTTCTACCTAAAGGGAGGAAGAGTAGGGCTAAGAAAAGGAAACCAAGGATCTGGTACAATGACAAACTTGAGCAACCACATCAGCAGTTATGCCTGTACATGTGCTTTAAGGATCAGCAGCAATTCAGAGATGCTTTATTGAGCTTGTACATCACACAGGCCAGAGACTTCAGGTATCACAGAAATTCAGACCAAAGGATCATTGCCTGTTGTAAGAAAGAGCACTGCCAGTTTTGCATAGTTGCTGTTGTTATCAAAGGGGAGAAGACTTTTGCTATTAAAAAAATAAGGCTGGAGCACACTTGCCCTAGCAGCACTGAGACATCAAGGATTAGTGCCAAGTGGCTTGCAAAGACCTATGAGTCATTGTTCAGGTCTGATCCAACCACTAGCATACACACACTGATTGACAACTGCAATGAGAAGTATGGTGTTGATGTGCCAAGGCACATGGCTTATAGGGGCAAAAACCTTGCTGTAGAAGTTGTGCTAGGAGAGCACAAGAAGCAGTATCCCAGACTTAGGGATTATGCTCAGACCATCATGGATACAAACCCTGGTAGTAGAGTTGTAGTTACAACAGTTACTCCAAAACCAACTACAAAAATACCACATCCAGGACCAAGGTTTCATGCTATATTCTTCTGCATAAATGGAGCAAGGGAGGGATTTCTCAATGGATGCAGACCATTCATTGGTTAGTTATCCCATTAACACTGTTGCTCAAATCATTGTTATTTGTACATCACAAGCTTTTTAGTTCATTGTTGACTATGCCAATATAGTTTAGTAATGCTTTATAGTTCTTTTTAGTGATTAAATATATAGTTTAGTAGTGCTTTATAGAAGTTTAAATTGTTCTTTGGTTGCAACAACAGGTGTTGATTGGTGCTTTATTAAGCTCACCACTGGTGCTCAAATCCTAGCTGCCACTGGAAGAGATGGGAATAATAATATTTTCCCACTAGCATTTGCTGTTGTTGGACAAGAAGAAACAACTAACTGGTGTTGGTTTCTACACCAACTGAAGATATGTCTAGGAGGAGAAGTTGGGAAATTTGGGCATTATACTATCATGTCTGATAGACAGAAGGTATGCATGCATCTTCCTGTTATGTTCTTGCTGTTATGTTCTGCATTAGCATGTTATGTTGTAGATGCAGTAGTACAACAGCTAAGTCTTGCATGCTATGTGAACAGGGGCTACTAAATGCAGTAAACCAAGTTTTTCCAAACTGCCATCACAGATTTTGCCTTAGACACCTCTATGCAAATTTCCAGAATGCTGGGTTTAGGGGGGGAGATCTTAAGAAATGCATGGATAATGCCAGCTGTGCTTATAACCAACACAAGTTTAACATTGCCATGAATGACTTGAAAAATGAGAGTGGGGAAGCTTGGAAGTGGCTAAGTGGAATACCTAAGCACACATGGGCTAGCAGCGGCGGAGCCACCGTACAAGCATTGGGTTCAAGTGAAACCAATGGATTTTGCCACATACGTGCTAGTAGATGCATACTTGCCTCACGTGAACCCAGTAAAAAATTCTGGTTGACCCCATTAAATAGCATGAGTACAGAACGTGGTCATGTGAATAGGTAAAGAAAGAGCCCAAAAGCCCACGAACACATGACTGTCCATGCCCAGGCCTATGATTAGTCGTGTACACGCACGCATGCACCCTCTCTCTTTTGTTCGTTTTCCAATTTGCATCTCTCCTCTCGTCTCTTCGTTGTTCCTCGGCGTCTCGGCCGCCACACACCAGCGGCAAGCAGGCCGTCGCACATCAACAACGGCGACAATTGTAACCAGAAATCTAAGGTAATTAGATTATATTGCCACATCTCCTCTCCCTAGTGTATGTTTGATGTAGCCTATAATAACCTAGTACGTTTTTCCCTAGTTTTCTAATATGTTTTTTTTCATGAACTTTGATTGATCTAGGCTATGGAGTTGTATTATTCTAAGAATACCCGGACACTAGATCCAGATAATGATACAACCACATCAAGGTCATCTATTACACATAAGCAAAGTGCTTCAAATGTAGATAATTTTCCAAAACCTACTATTCATACAGAAATTAACTTAATTGAGTTGCCTTATGATCAGGCTGGTCAGAAGAGAATTTCATAGCACACAAGAAAACCAAAGAAGCAAGATGAGATTAGGCGCAGATATTTAACGAGAGGACCAAGTGCATAAGACCTTATGTTTGTGCTGCTTTGTTTTCAGATATTACAGTGAGGGACAAGCTGGGAGTGATGCATTTGCAATTAACGGTGGAAATGGTTGGAACAAGAAACGCATGTTACGTTTCCTTTGATCTGTTATCTATTAAAGGTACCACTAGTATTGCCAGTTGCCACAACATCAGTGGAGAGATACTTTTCAACTATGAATGTTGTCAAAAGAACGTTGCGCTACAAAATGGTTGATCATTTCATGAGTGATTATCTAATTTGATACGTGGAGAAAGATATGTTTTCTAACTTTAAGACGATCAAAGATCGAAAGGGGACACTCTAAAATGTGAGTGACTTTACAACATTCTTTCGCTTGATAGTACTTATTCTAAACTTATCAAACTAACTTACATTTTTTCAATGTTTCAGGAAGATGAGAAGCTACACCTGGAGCTACAATATTATTTGACACTACTCTATTTCTAGTATGTAAACAAGTGATTTCATAATTTTATTGATAGGTATGTCTTGCACACTTCAGCTTATAATGCAACACAATATGTGATATGTGATACCATATTTTTATTTATTATGTTGTTTTTGGGTGCTCTAATTTTGTTGTAAGATAATTTAAATTAGACAATACACTTCACATATTAGTATCAAGTTCTCACAATGAGTCATGGAGTGAACCCAATGACCAAATTTTCTGGCTCCGCCCCTGTGGGCTAGGCATGCTTTTGACACTAACTGCAAGACAGACTTGGTTGTTAACAACCTGTCTGAGGTGTTCAACAAGTACATCCTAGATTTTAGGAAAAAACCTATTAGGACTATGATTGATGGTATTAAGGACAAGCAGATGGTGAGGTGGCGTAATAACATAGAGAGAGGAAAGGCATCTCTGTGGGAGATCACACCACATTATGCTGAGAAGCTTGAGGTGGAAAAGGAAAGGGCCAGATTCTGCAAACCTATTCAAGCTGGTGTAAATCTTTGGCAAGTGACCAGTGGGCAGCAAACACATGCTGTAAACTTGGAAGCTTATACATGTGGCTGCAGAAAGTGGGACCTGTCTAGCATACCATGCAATCATGCAATATCAGCAATTAACAAGGCAAAAAGATTTCTAGAGGACTATGTCTGCAATTTCTTCAAAAAACCTTTTTACCTTGCTGCATATGAACCAATGATATATCCAGTTCCTAGTGAACATGATTGGACAAGGACTAGTGGACCAGACATAGAGCCACCCAAATTTCATGTGAACAAGGGGAGAAGGAAAGAGAAGAGAATAAAGGGCAGATTTGAGGTTCCAAAACCAAAGGACAGTTCAAGAATGGCCACAATAACATGCAGCAACTGTGGGCTCCAAGGCCATAGGTACACCAACTGCAAGCAATAGTTGAGACCAGAGTTGGCTATGAGGAAAAACAAGCATGTGGTAAACCCTTGTGAATTGCACTTGTTAATTGGTCTTCTTTCCTTGTATGTTTTATGTGCTATACCCTTGTGACTAACTACCATTTTTCCTTGTATGTTTGCAAGGCACCTGCAAGATCAAGGAATGAAGCTACTCCACCTGCAAGATCAAGGAATGAAGATACTCCATCAGGATCACAACAGCCACCAGCAAGGTCAGCTACTGCAAGATCTGCTTCTGCAAGATCAGCTTCTGCAAGATCTGCTACTGCAAGATCTGCTAGAGGGTCAGCTAGTGCAAGATTTGCAAGGCCTTTCACTGCCACAAGATTTGCTACTGGAGCTTCATCTTCTGGTCCTTCTACTTCTGGTGCTCCTTCAAGTGTCCAAGGGAATTATACTCGCTTGATGTCATTCTGTACTGCCTGTGGTAACCATTGAGTGATAGAATGATTGTGATGGTTGCATGTTGCAACTTTGGTCTGATGTGTACCAGAAAATGCTTATGGTTTTGGTTCTGAACTAAGTTGTTTGCGCTACAAAACCATGTATGTTCTGATGTAGTACTAAGTTAACTCTGATGTGTACTAAGTCGCATCTGGTCATTGGTGAACATATCATGCTTGATGTCAACATATTATGCCTGCAATATTTGGTTATTTGGCATTATTCAAGAAGTCAATGCTTTTTGTGTTGTTGCAAAGATGCTCCTGTCAACATAGCATGCACATAAATTTGGTCATTTGTCAAGAAACCATGATCATGTCAATATTATTCAACATTTTAGATGAGTTTAGATCATGTTCAAACTGGATGATAATGCCACAATGGCCACATACTGCATTACTAGGATCAACATACCAAATCTTTTTTACAAAGACACCTGACACATTACTAGGATCAACATTCAGTTCCAGCAACACCTGACACTAATCAACATTGCAAGGATCAACCTGACCACAACTTGCATCTTCAGTGCCAAAAGACCACTACACAAGCTTACTGCAGCAGCCTCTTGGCTATCACTAAACCTACCACAAAGACAAGAAAAAGAAAGACAACATTCTGATATTTCCCCTTCAGTGCATCTATCTCTGCATTTTTCTCCTTGAGCTGATCTTTCCAAAGACATAGCCACCACCTCTCTTCCTCTATGAGCTTCAGGCAGAGCCACAACTGCAGTGTCATCTTCAAACACATCAACACTTGATTCACCTCTCAGCCTACACACTTCATCTCGCAAATCTCCAATCAAATCACTCAAAAACTTCGGCAGAGAATCATCATGCCATTCAACATAGCCACAACCACCATGTTGTAGCAATAGAAATCAGGGTTTGAGAGGGGACAAGATATACTGAACAGAAAAAGCTCACCATGGCATCCACGCAGGCGTAGTACCTCCTGCCAGTGTTCTGACGCCTCCATGAGATCCATCTCGGGGCCTTCCGACGCGACGTGCACCAGCAGAGCTTCTCTGGCTCGTACGCCATCGGGCTCTCACGGTAGGGCACTGGCAACCTCGATTCATCCCCTCTCCTTCCAGAGGCTCGACGGAAGCTGGGAGCCTGAGAACGACCCGAAGACCACGACATTGCCTTGGACGCAGCCGCCGCCGCCGCCCCCTGCGAGATCGCCTCTGCCGCCGGCCCACTCAGGAATCGCCTCCACCGTCGCCTAACCCTAGTATTTTCCCCAAATCCCCAACCGTTCCCTGTTCGCCCCCACGCATTGCTATTATAAGCAGGGCCACCACGTTGACGGTGGCCACGTCAGCGTTTGTTTGGCTAAAACGGCACTAACTTGAGCCATCTAACAGCCATCAAACTGAATCTGACAAAACTAAGGTTTGATTTGGACCGGGAATCGTAAGTTTAGAGGTATAACTCGAGCCATCTAACAGCCATCAAAGCAACATATTTCATCAGAGGTATAACTTGAGCCATCTAAGAAAGCATTAGCTAAATAACATAGCATAGTGGAGTTCAACATAACCATAGATTCTTATAAACATAATCAATAGATTCTTACAACATTAGCTAAAGACCATAGAATAGTGGAGTTCAACATTGTTCACAACTACTACATCCATACATTACACTTCATTAAATCACCCTTCACAAAAGATAAGCAATGCCTTCTATCAAAGCTACATATATCATGATAGGTATGCTCTGCTTCATCTACCCAGATCATCTTCATCTACCTCATTCCTTCAAGATGTCATGGATCAACTTCAACTTCTCTTTGCTCTTCTCCAGTGAATTGAACTGAACTGCTAGATGGAGCTTTAACTCATCCCTGCATTTTATCAGATTCTCATGTCCCCTCTTGAGATAAGACATGTGAAGGTTCAGCTGCACATTCTCTTCTGTGAGTGTTTTCACAGCCTTGGTGAGCTCATCAACCTGAATCTTTAAATTGTTGTCGCCTTCAGTTAGCTTTTCCTTCTCTTTCAAATGATTCATCTCCAGGTTCCTAATAACACTGCCTTGAGCTTCTAGCAGGTTCATCAGTACTTTATACTTCTCTTTCAGCTTCAAGTTCTCTGCCTCTTTCTTCTCCATCTCATTCTTCATGCCAGCCACATCTGATGCACTGGCAACCTCAGCTCTCTTCTCCTTAGCTTGCACATAGCTGAGATCCAACACCTTGTCCTCCTGTGCACTGAGAAGTTGATGGACATCTTCAACTAGTTTGTCATAGTTGGCATCCAGATTCCTTTTCTCTTCTATAAGGTGGTGGATAGTAAGTGAACTTTCCAGGTTATCCTTCCTCCTAGCATGCCTACTGTCTTCAAACATTTCCCAAAGCTTCAACAATGCATTTTGCATTGTGGGAGGGCCACTATGGGTCAACCCATGCAAGAAAACCACAATTCTCACTTTCCTGCAATATAGCAAACATTTATATTGTTACTCTCTGAAGAATTACAATTATAAAAGGGCACTTTAAAAAAATCAACTAAGATCATAAGAACTACAACCTATACATGTGGTCAACTAAACAGTGCTACTTCTACGGCAACCTATACTGCCTCAATCACAAATTAGCATCTACACTGCTAACTAAGTTGCTGGTCATATATAATACTACAAAAAATTGGGCAATTTAACTAAACAAGAATATACATGAGCACATGCCTACACAACATGTTGCAGTGAGCTTCAGTACTAATAAATAACTAAACTATGAGCATCTCCACTACCAACTAAGCTGCTGCCCATATATATTACTAACATCAGCTGGCATCTTTAACAAAGGTGAGCATCAAAGCTACTAACTTACTAATAAATAACTAAACAATGTGCTACATCATCAGTAGGAGTACTCCATCAGTAGTACTAACTTACTAAACAGAGGCTACCAACTATATTACAGTGAACATAGAGAGAGAGCATGAATCTTACAGTAGTCGCGCAGAGCGCTCCCCAAAATTTTTATCACCCTTCTCCCGTACAGGACTCAAAGAGGTGCGGTTTTGGAGGCCTACTGTCCCGACCAGCGGTGCATGGCGCAAGCCGCAGTGCGGTGCTCAGGAACTTGTGGCGAGAGGAAGAGGATCTTCTCGTGTGTCTCTCTGGAGAGGAGCGACCTCTCTTATATAGGCACAGGAGAGGGACGCGAACAGGCTGCGACGGGAGGTGAAGCAACGGAGGGAGACGAAGCGAACAGGCAGCACGCGAAGAGGTGCGCCGTTCGTATTCAATCTCCACTACAGCAAAACGTTTCAGCTCCCGTGTGACTGTTCGTATACCCATCGTGCGTGGCAAAAATTTAGATATCGGCTCGGCTCATTCCCGCGGCGCGGCGCGGCGCGGCGAGGCGTGGCGAGGCGGGCGGCGGAGGAGGAGCGCGCGTGGATGTCCCTCTTGTTCTCATGCTCATACATGTGGGGAAAGAACCTCCCTTATAAAGAGGTCCAACTCCCTCTAAACTAGCAATGTGGGACTAAACTTTAGTAATGTCCCTTGCCTTGCACGAATGGGCTAAGTGGGCCTCAAAGATTTATTAGGAATTTCTGAAATTGTTATTGGGCTGGCCCATAAGTAGATAAAATTCCAGCAATCCCCCACCAGATCCTAGAGGCACATAGAATTTGCCTTTAGTTCCAAAACACTATTTTATATACCGGTACTGCAGTGGAGACTGTTAAGTTGAACTTCCACCTAGAACTCTATGCTACACTAGTAAGCAACTTGAACAGTGGACTGGGCCTTGAACTGCAAATTTTCTGCGAATCTAGCTTCACACAAAGCCTTGACCAATACTAGGCTACCGTGGGTCTTCCCCGCGGGTAGAGCTTATGCGTCATACTCCGAGACCTTTCATGAATTTACTAGAGAGAACCCTACTCTCATAGATTGCGACGTTTAACAATCAGACTCATATCGGTGCGTTCTTCAAAAGATGTTCTGCAGGACAACATCTCTGCTTCAATGAGCCATTTAGAACACATTAAGATATACATCAACCTGCCATGCAAATTAGGAGAGTATTGCATATTCATGGAGTGGTATTGTTAATAGTAAGGATACTCTCCTCTCAGTTCATCAACAGCTTGTCTTCCACATCTAATTCACGGGATCTCCGATCACAAAGAATAGGTTACCACTGTGAACAACTCATATTGTGGGTCTCATACCCATCTCCCTCGATGCATTATCTATCACATTACATGATAGACCCTTAGTAAAAGGATCTGCCAGATTTTTAGATGTTTGGATATAATCCAATGCAATAACTCCGGAGTTTCTCATTTTCCTGACAGACTTTAACCTTCTCTGAACGTGTCTTGATGACTTCATGTTATCCTTTGAGCTGCTCACTTTCATGATCACAGTTTGATTGTCGCAGTTCATAAGGATACCCGGTACAGGTTTCTCAACAACCGGCAAGTCATTCAAGAGACGACGAAGCCAATCCGCTTCGACCGTAGCTGTATCTAGTCCTATGAGTTCTTCGTCCATTGTTGACCTCGTTAAGATGGTCTGCTTGCAAGACTTCCAAGAAATAGCGCCACCTCCATGAGTGAATACATATCTGCTCGTGGCCTTTATCTCATCAGCATCTGAGATCCAGTTTGAATCACTATACCCTTCAAGCACCTTTAGGTGCCCAGTGTAGTGAATTCCGTAATTTGCAGTGCCTTTCAAATAACCCAAAACTCTCTCTAGTGCTTTCCAATGCACATCTCCTGGTTTTGACACAAACCGGCTTAGTTTGCTAACAGCAAAAGAGATGTCAGGTCTTGTAGCACTGGTTAAATACATAAGCGAGCCAATAATCTGAGAATATTTCAATTGGTCTCTAACAATTCTTCGATTCTTTCCAAGCAACACACTAGCATCATATGGTGTTGGAGAGGGCTTGCAGTCACTATAGCCAAAGCGACTCAAGACCTTTTCTACATAGTGATATTGAAGCAATATAATGTAATCCCACCATCTTCGTCTCTCAACAAGTTGATGTTCAGAATGACATCAGCCACTCCTAAATCCTTCATCTCAAAGCAACGAGATAGGAAATCCTTGACCTCCTTAATAACCTTCAGATTAGTTCCGAAAATCAGCATGTCATCAGCATACAAGCAAAGGATAACTCCCTCGCCCCCACCATGGCGATAGTACACACATTTATCAGCTTCGTTTATAACAAAGCCTGCAGTTGTTAAAGTTCTTTCAAACTTCTCATGCCACTGTTTGGGTGCTTGCTTGAGTTCATACAAAGACTTCAGCAACTTGCACACTTTTCCCTCCTGATCATCTACTACAAACCCATCTGGTTGTTCCATATAAATTTCCTCATCCAACTCTCCATTTAGGAAAGCAGTCTTAACATCCATTTGATGAACGAGAAGACCATGTGAGGCCGCTAGAGAAAGTAGTACTCAAATAGTGGTCAGTCGAGCCACAGGTGAGTAAGTATCAAAGAAGTCTTCACCTTCCTTTTGGGTATAACCCTTGGCTACGAGATGTGCCTTGTATTTCTCAATAGTACCATCAGGCCTAAGTTTCTTCTTGAATACCCATTTGCACCTTATAGGTTTGCACCCATAAGGACGATTAGTGATCTCCCAAGTTTCATTTGGCAAGATGGAATCCATCTCACTATGGACCGCTTCCTTCCAGTAGTCAGCATCTTCAGATGCATAGGCCTCTGAAATAGAACTGGGAGTGTCATCTATGAGATACACAAGAAAATCATCACCAAAGGACTTTACAATCCTATGTCTCTTGCTCCTAGTAGGAACTTCATTGTTCTTCTCCACAGGATTTTTAAAGTGATCCATCGAAATGACAGGTTCAATAATTGTAACTGGTTCCTGATTCGATGAACTAGGCATCTCCTGATTAGATGAGGTAGTCATATCCTTCATGGGAAAGATATATTCAAAGAAAGTCGCATCATTCGACTCCATAATCGTACCAACATGCATGTCAGGTACCTCAGATTTTACAACCAAGAACCTATAACCAATGCTATGAAAAGCATATCCCAGGAAAACACAATCCACAGTCTTTGGTCCAAGCTTGCGCTTCTTTTGGATTGGCACATTGACTTTCGCCAAACAACCCCAGGTTCGTAGATAAGAGAGCTTTAACCTTTTCTTCTCCCATTCCTCGAATGGATTTATCTCTTTGTTCTTTGTGGGAACTCCGTTTAGGACATGACATGCAGTCAATATCGCCTCCCCCCACCATGCCTTGGAGAGACCCGATGTGTCTAACATGGCGTTAACCAAATCAGTTAGAGTACGGTTCTTTCTTTCGGCCACCCCATTTGACTGAGGTGAATAGGGAGGTGTCCTCTCATGGATTATACCATGTTCCGCACAAAAGGAATCAAATTCATTTGAAAATACTCTCCACCACGATCGGACCTAAGCCTTTTGATCTTTCGATCAAGTTGGTTTTCCGCTTCGACTTTATAGATCTTGAAATAGTTCAAAGACTCATCCTTAGATTTCAGAAGATACACATGGCAGTATCTAGTGGAATCATCAATTAACGTCATAAAATATTTCTTTCCACCTTTTGTCAACACATCATTCATTTCACAAAGATCTGAATGTATGAGTTCTAGTGCTGCAAGATTTCTTGTTTCTGCAGTTGTATGAGACTTACGAGGTTGCTTAGCTTGCAAACACACTTGACACTTAGATCCCTTGACAGTGGTGAAACTAGGGATTAAGTTTAACTTCGCTAGTCGCGACATGCAACCAAAGTTAACATGACAAAGGCGTAAATGCCACACATTTGATTCACTATTATTGCACACATGATTAACAACTTTATTGCAAACGTCTGACAAGGATAAATGAAACAGGCCTCCTCACTCATAGCCTTTACCACCAAAAGTTCCAAACTTGGATATTACAAATTTATTTGACTCGAAGACAAGCTTGTAGCCATCTCTACACAGAAGAGATCCGCTAACAAGATTTTTATTGATGGAGGGGACATAATGCACGTTCTTCAGCCGCACGATCTTCCCCGAAGTAAAGTTCAGATCCACCGTGCCAACACCACGAACAGAAGCACTTCAACCGTTGCCCATCAGCACGGTGGAAGTCCATGCGGTCTGATAATACAAAAACATGGAAATATCACCGCATACATGTACATTAGCACCCGTGTCAATCAACCAATCAGGAGAATGATATACTGAAAGAATAGTGGGAAATATACCATACCCAGCATCCTTCATGTCAGTGTCTCCAATGCCAACATTAGCGGTCTTGCCGCCTTTCCCAAGATGACGCTTGTCATAGCGATTAGGGCAACTTGGAGCCCAATGATCAGGATCTCCACACACATGACAAACACCTTTCTTCTTGTCATTCTTCTTGAAGTTCGTGTGCTGCACAGTCTTGTTCTTCCCATAAAACTTTGCTTTACCATCAAAGTTGCCCTTGTTCTTGAACTTGTGGGGCTGGAAGTTCTTTTTCTGTACCAGATTGGCACTAGATCCTCTCTCAATACCTCGAGTACGGTTGTCCTTTGCTCTCGCCTTTTCTTCCACATCAAGAGTACCAATGAGATCCGGAACGGAAAACTCCTGCCTCTTATGCTTCAGTAAGGTAGCAAAGTTCCTCCACGTGGGAGGAAGCTTAGTGATGATACCTCCGGCAACAAACTTGTCCGGTAGCATACAATTGAAGTGCTCAAGTTCTCTAGCAAATGGCTGTATCTCATGAGCTTGCTCAACCACGGAGCGCTCTTCAGTCATCTTGTAATCATAGAATTGCTCCATGATGTACAGCTCAGTGCCAGCATCCGAGACCCCAAACTTGGCCTCGAGTGCGTCCCACATATCTTTTCCATTATCAATTGACGCATAAGCATCAACTATGTTCTCACCAAAACACTCAAAAGAGCAGCCTTAAACAGAGTATCCATTTTCTGAAAAGCTTGTTCCTGTTGGGCATCATACTCCCCTTCAGGTTTGCCAAGAGTGGCGTCATAGCAACTCACGGTTTAAAACCATAAGACTGCTCTCACACGCCACCTCTTATAGTGGATACCCTCAAACATAGGAGGTCTCATGGAAGCAGCAAAACCACTTGGTGTAAATTGCCTATAATAAAGTTTTTGGATTGTTGGAAATATGAGCAATTTACCAAATGATTTTATCAACAGAAATACTAGATAAAGCATGACTAATATAGTAGAGATAAAACAAGTCATGTGTTCTGACACAGAGAAGGTAAATAGCATCTGCATATATGAACTATAGCCTAGCATATCTAGAGTAGACATTAGAGCTAGTTGCATATATGAAGTAGAACCTAACATATCTAGGGCAAGTAGTAGTACGAGAAACTGTGGCAGGACATCTAACAGAAAGAAGAACACATACGGGACAGTAGCAGCACTGGACTTGGGGTCGGTGTCCTCGCCAGCCATGTTGTCGAGGAGGTTGTCGACGTCGGGGAAGAAGTCGTCGTCGGGGAAGTAGTCGCCGGAGTCTGGGGCGTCCGTGATGAAGGAGTCAGTAGTCGCGCAGAGCGCTCCCCAGAAACTTTATCACCCTTCTCCCGTACAGGACTCAAAGAGGTGCGGTTTCGGAGGCCTACTGTCCCGACCTGCGCTGCACGCCGCAAGCCGGGATGGAGAAGATTGTAGCAGCAGCGCAGTGCTCAGGAACTTTGTGGCGAGAGGAAGAGGATCTTCTGGTGTGTCTCTCTGGAGAGGAGCGACCTCTCTTATATAGGTACAGGAGAGGGACGCGAACAGGCTGCGACGGGAGGTGAAGCAACGGAGGGAGACGAAGCAAACAGGTGCGCCGTTCGTATTCAGTCTCCATTACAGCAAAACGTTTCAGCTCCCGTTCGTATACCCGTCGTGCGTGGCAAAAATTTAGACATCGGCTCGGCTCATTCCCGCGGCACGGCGAGGCGGGCGTGGCGAGGCGGGCGGCGGTGGGGAGCGCGCGTGGATGTCCCTCTTGTTCTCATGCTCATACATGTGGGGAAAGAACCTCCCTTATAAAAAGGTCCAACTCCCTCTAAACTAGCAATGTGGGACTAAACTTTAGTAGTGTCCCTTGCCTTGCACGAATGGGCTAAGTGGGACTCTAGGATTTATTAGGAATTTCTAAAATTGTTATTAGACTGGCCCATAAGTAGATAAAATTCCAGCAATTACTCTGCAACAGTGCCACTTGCCTTGTTTGACACAATAAAACAGTTAAAATCCTCACTACCTCACCACGCGGGCCTACCACTGCGCACTCACTCTCTGAATATGGATCCGTAATATACTCCCTCCGTCTCAAAATTCTTGTCTTAGATTTATCTAGATACGAATGTATCAAGTCACATTTTAGTATTAGATACATCCGTATCTACACAAATGTAAGACAAGAATTTTGGGACGGAGGGATTATGTACATAGTACTGGATCAGCACCATCTACCTCCAGAAATAACTGCCACTGGGAAATCGATTATACATTAATGCTTGAGTGAGTATCAGGTGCTCCCATGATACGGGCTCGTGGGCCATTGGATCACGCATTGGACGACATCAGAGGAGCTGCTGGATGCCTCGATCTACTGGACCTATGTGCAATTTTCAGACTCCTAGGATGTTTTTTTGCGAAATGTTCCAGAGAGCTGTAGGATCCCAGATCAAACGGCTCCCAAGAGCCCATATCACCATGGCACCTGAGGCACCGGATATTTTCCCCATAATGTTTTGCTTGGTTCTGCAGAGCATACACGTACCTTCTCTTCCCTCAAACATATTTGTTCGTCGCTGACCAGGTCGGGTCTTCTTTGATCCGGCACCTGGATGGATCTACGCCGGAGGTGTTGAGCCTTATGGTGCTTCCCTCTCTGGACTTTTCGGGTCTTGGCTGCTGCCAGATCCAAAGCAGATGGAGATTGGTGGTACAGGAAGAGGACCGGAGGAAACTTTGGCCGGCTAGCTCGGCCCGGCATCGGCGACGGCTTTGACGTCGTTACCCATCTTGATGGCGAAGTCGAGGTCCCTCCTATCCACCTCCGTCCCGTTCCCGGACGAAAGTCCAAAATCCGTCTTGGATTGGACGGCGGCGGTGCCCTTTGCGTCGTAACCTCCATGGAGGCGCCGTCTTGGGAGGCTTGGGCGTTCGGGGGAGTTGCTATGGGTGAAGGGCTTCGTGTGTCAGCTCCAGCAGCGGCAATGGTGTGGAGGGTGGCAGGAGGAGCGGCATTCTAACCGCGTCAGATGCGTCTGGTAAGAGATGTCAAGTCATGCCTGGCCGACAGGTGCTACGCTGAGTCATGCCTAGTCGGCAGGTGCTACGCACGACAGATCTTTCAGAGTGTCCGCCTCGGGATGGACGAGCGCAGAGCGGTGGAGCTGTCTGGCGTCGTGGTGGCGTCGACGGTAGCTAGACCGTGCAAGGTTGATGCAACAGTACAGCTCTGAAGATGGTTTGGTGGCAGGTGGCTGCGGCGGACTCATACCCGGCGGGCGTCCTGGTTGAGGAGTGCGCCGGACTGGTAGGTACCCCATACCCGGCAGGCGTCCTAGTTGGGACCTCAGGTTTTAGATGTTTAGGTTTGGCTGCGATGTCTGTTTGGTATCAGGCCCAGACTATCAGCGCCCCTTTATCGATTGGATAGGTGTAGCGACAGTTGTTGCTTAGAAAGTGGCTTTAGTCTTGCTGTTGTATGACTTTGTAAGATTTTGTGAGAATTATTAATAAAGTGGCCGTATGCATCGCCCAGATGCAGAGGCCGGTCGTCATCCTCCTTTTTTTAAAGAAAAAATTGTTGGCTACATGACCTGAGCCTGTGTTTGGAATCAAGTTGCGACAACCCGCACGAGTGGCTGGTCGGCAGGATTCTCTCTGGTAGCTAGCACTACTGGTAGCGATGGATAAACAAATAAGGCCCCATCATTGTATCTGATCGTCGATGGCTTGCCGTCCCACAAGTGACAACGCACGCAGCAAAATCAACAATGGCTGCGCCTGCACACTGATATATAGCACGGAGCACGAGGGACTCGGGAAGCATCTCCACACCCACCGAGAAGTTGTCGGTTGCCACAAGCCTCCTCTTTGCCTCGCGGATCATGCCTTTTCATAAACGGTGAAATCCATCTATGAACTCACCCGTACGCTCGCTGTCCGCAAATAATTGCTAGGATCATCCCCAATCGCTATCGCAAATAATTGCAAGCTCGCCGGGCACAAGCCACAATTCACCGTCAAATTTAGTATTAAACCACTAATCCACGTACACAATCATTGTACAGTAGTATATGGGTACACAGGTACAGTACTGTAATATAAAACTACGAGTCTACCATACCTCGCACAGTTGTATTAACTTCTAGTGCCTGACAAGAGGTAGGAATGCCGATCTGGCAATGCATATAAGCAGCCTCGAGATCTGGACACGCCAAGGCCACCATACCTCGCGGATCATGTCGCCCTCTAGGTGCTGCCAGCTGCATCGTGCCCTTGGCGATTCTTGTCTACTAATGACTAGTGTCAATCTCTCTAAACGCAGCCAGCCAGCTAGTCCCGTCGGTTGACAATTTTTCGTTGCTTCTATGTGGCTCAGATTAGTCCTAGACTTACATGGGTGCTTGTGTATTTACTGGACTTATTTCTAACTCTTCTGCACTATTCTTTTCTGTGGTATGATTGGGGAGAATATCATATGAAAACCAATATTTGAAAAAAACTTTGTCTAAATCTTGTTGAAAAGTTTAAAAAAAATCAGGAAAAAATCTGCCAGTCTACTACGTGTCTCTCGCAACTTCTGCAAACTTAAAATCTATGAGCTCAGTCTCTCGGAGATACTTCCAGCTTCAGTGGTAGGTTTGTGCATGTGTGTTCATAGGGATGAGTGTTTGTGTGTTGTGAGCGTATGAGTGTAGTTTGTTTCTAGAAAAAAAACTTTACATTGATATTTTGTTTGACAAGTACTCCCTCCGCCCGTAAGTACTTGTCACGAAGATGGATATAAATGGATGCATCTAAAACTAAAATACATCTAGTTACATCCATTCCTCCGACAAGTATTTCCGAACGTAGGGAGTATACTATAACATATCCATTGCCAATAAAATTCTTTAGTACATAATCAAGTGGATTTACAAACCCAACTATCTGGTATTAATGAACCCCCCCCCCCCCTCCTAATGTGAATTTGGGTTAAACTATATTCTCCTGAAAATAAATCAATTACAGGGCCACCCCTACCGTATTATTGAAAAACCCCGTGAAGAATATTTTAGAAAAATATTCTTTGTATATAATTTTGCTCTTATAGAAAATAGTTTATTAACAGGTGCAATATATTTATTTCATTTCATTTAGTAATTTTTTAACAATAAAATAAAACACCAATAGTGGCACCAAATTATATGCTGTCGCAAAATAATGCTACTCAAGGACCTAGACCGTCTGAAACCAGGAAAATTTCAATTTCATAACCATGTATAATGATTGGTTGCATTATAAAATTATTTTTTAAACAATTTGGATCATTTTCAGTACAAACCTGTCAAGGCACATGCATAAGCATTGTTGTGGCTATTTTTCATTACGATTTTCTCCAATGAGTCTGAGGATCACAATCCAATGGCGAAGCCGTCATCTCACCTCGAAAGTTGGATGGTGAGAAAACTCTACTCACGCTGCACCAAAGGAACGAAAGGAATATATGGCTTTCGGCTCCATAGTGGCGACTCGTAGGTCATCACCACAATGTGGTTAGAGATGAGGCAGACGATCGTCCCTGTTTAGATGCTATACATGGGGATTCGGGGTCGCCCACCCCTTGTTCATCATTGGTTGCAGGGAAAACTGGGCCACCTCCCTCTAGCCTGCCACATGTTGTACAACAGGGAAAGGGAAGAGAGTTGGTGGAGTCCTTGATGAAGATGTTTTTGACTGTAGAAAACTCGCAGTGTCTTGAAACCTATATCTTCCTCAATTCGGTGCAAAATGGTGAATAATGAAAAAAAGCATTCATGTTCCCCAAAAATAAGAAGGAAAACATAAGAATGAGCGAGTCAACCATTTACAAATAGAGAAGTGTGAAGTTGGATAGTTTGGTAAGTATTGTTTACAACTCGTGCTTGGGCTTTATGTTCCGCATTGTAGCCAGCAACCTGATTTTCATTCAGGCGGTCCATTTAAAATAATAAATTGTTTAGTAGTGGAACAAAATGGTTTGTGGATCCATGTAATTAAGGGATTTGACTGCGAAGGGCCATTTGTGATGTGCTGGTGTATCCCATTTACGAGGAGGTCCATTGAGCTGCAAAAGCATCATCTTCTCATTTTCTCAGTCTCTCATCGTAGGGCTCGCTTGGGATTACCCAAGGATGGTGACCTGCGGCAGATCCAAGAGTCCGGAGGGTTCTCTAACCATACCAGATTAGATAGGCGTAGGGCTCTATGCTTGACGGAGACGGAGGACACAAGATCATTGTCATGGAAAGGTAGTAGGGTAACCCGAAGATCATGATAGGAAGTTGAGTCTCTGGAAAGAGGATCTTGACAATGTAGTTTTCGAGGAGGAGGAGTCGCCGGCAGAGGCGCGACAGTCAGAGTCCATACTAAAAAGGAATACATAAGTTTCTATTTTTTTAAAACATGCCATCATGTAGGGACTGAGCACAAAAGGTCCTAATTCGGGCTCTGGATGAGAATCTCTATACACTACAATTTTCATACCTTGGAGATTGGAGAAAGGTTATGCATGTAGGTCCTTGGAAGTCTCACGGAGCGTTGTATGATGGATTTACCAAAGAGTAAAAAATCTTGTTAAATCACTAGGGTATTTGGATACAAATATCTGATCTCCCTAATAGAGACAACATTTTGATCAAACCATTGGCAGCAAAGGTCAGGGAGTTTCCCTTGGCCTAGCCAACTTCGGATGATTTTCTGGGTAGCTTCTACAGTGCAAGAGTTAAACTCAATGTGTGTAAGCCTCTAAAAAATGTAGTCTCTGTCACTAGAGGAGGTCGAAGACGTAGTTTCGTAATCAAGAATGAGCGGTTGCCCGGTTGGTATGTTGTCTGTGGCACATTAGGCCATGTTTTCAAGGAACATTGCACACCCATCCGTGCCCCCAAAATCCAAATTGATCAATTTTTGTTTTTAAATAATAGAATTGAAAAGAAGTTAAACTTCACCTTCATCAAACCAACCCTAGGTTTCCACTACACTTGGAAGATGACTTTAGAATCAATGTATTTGCAATGTAGGGTCCTGCCAAACTTAGTTTTTGATAAATAACAAGCTTCAATAACTATTTGGATTGGTTGGGATTATTAGGATAGCAGGTAAATTTTCTAGAAACTATGCAGTATTGGAGATTCATATCAAAATTCTTGGCTTCCATTTAAATTTCCAATAATCCCACAGTATCTTCTCATGTAATCAAATAACAATAAATTTATTCAGATATTGTTGCTATGAGTAATGTCTCGGTCAGATGCACGCACACATGCGCAATGTTGGGTTGAAATATGTCCAATTTCAGTTTGGAGTTTGATACGTCCTCGATATATCTTTAATTTTTTATTGTTCCATGTTATTATATTATCAATCTTCGATGCTTTGTATGCATTTATATGCTATTTTATATCATGTTTTGGGACTAACCTATTAACCCAGTGTCCAGTGCCGGTTGCTACTTTTTGCGAGCAGCAACCGAGTAAGATTCCAAATACATCCATGAGCATTCAAAACCCATACATATCTAACGATTCATGATGATTGCAAACACATGTATATCTAACAATTTGAAACACTGGACCTGGTAGGGATACATACCGACTCCAGCACCCATTGAAGAAAATGTCTATGATCTAGACATGCTCAACCGTCGGCTTCTAGAGTCTCCTGAAAGGACCATCAAGGCCCTAAAGGAGGTGAATGCCACACTAATGGAGGAGAGGGGTCAGCTGATGGACGAGAGGGCTGGTCTCTTTGATCAAACTCTTAATTAGGCCAAAGGAGCATAGGGAGCAGCTGATCGAGAAGATGGATAAGCTAAAAAGGAGAGAAATCTCCTCAAGGCCGAGAGAAATGTGCTCAAAATAGAGAAAGCTCATTTTTAAAAACAGAGAGAAAACAATAGGCACAAGATTCAATAGATCAAGGCAATCCTTGATCAAGAAGTGTGATCGACCACCTAGGGTATCTAGTTTGTTAAGTAGATGATGGTTTGTTAAGTTGAACTACCTTAGTTCTTGAACTAATAACTATTATGTACTTTGTTAAGTTGATGATGTAGTACCTATAGTTTGTTGAGTTCAACTAATTGATGCGCAATATCTTAAATAAGTTGATGGATTACCTAGCTGCATGTTTTTTATAAGCGAAAAAATAATTGCTGGTGTGACGCCAACAAAGTATGTCAGTGCTAATATATACTTACTCCTGGCATTGGCCACGTGGCACTCCATTAGCATACAAATAGTCCTGACATGCGCTCCAACGCCACAAGCAATTTTTATCACTAGCGTCGTATTGGACGTGTTGGCACCCAACGCCAGCCAGGCCAATTTTACAAGCCAACAACGACACACACACACACACACACACACACACACACACACACACACAACCATACCAGCCACTGTCAAAGCGAAAAAGTACGAAACAATCCTTGAACTTCTAAAAGAAAGTTGAATCTAAACGTGAACACCTAATCGTTGAAATCAGCACACCAAACTCTCTGATCACAGTTTATTTTGAACCTTGAGAGCATTCCCAACAGCAACGGCACACGGACACAAACACACAAATATCGCCGAAGGGAAAAAGTCCAAAACAAACCTTAAACTTGTAGATCTAAGCTAAATCGAACAATGAACACCTAATCCCTGGACTCAGTAAACAAACTCTTTGATGTCTGTCTATTTTGAAACTTGAGAGTGTTCCCAAAAAGGGATTGTCGAAGTGGCTGGTCAAACCCGGGATTGTTGGCTGCAGCTGAGGCTATATTCCGTCTGCCATGATCCCTATCATGAGGTCGCCTACATGAGTCGTTGCTGGGCCGGCAGAATAACCACGTGCCAGTGTCACGTTGACGTCAATCTTTTTTTCCTCCATTTTTTCCAAAACAATTGTATTATTATTTTACTACTGTTTATATTTCGAAATAATCTAAATATATATGCTATGAAAAACACTTCACATAAAATTTGAAAAAATGTTAATCATGCATTTGACATGTATAGAAAATGTTAATCATGTGTGAAAAAATATTTAAAGCATTTAAATAATATATGTAAAATGTTTTAAAAAATATGTGTACCGCATGTGATACAATAAAGAGATGTTCCTTACATTCCAAAGAATGTAAGATTTAAAATAAATGTTTGCGAGTTTCAGAAAATGTGTTAGTGACATTTTGAAAAGAACGTGTATACAATGTAAAATTTTGTTTGCCTAACATAAAAAAAATCACATACCATTAAAAAAATATAATTGACCTTTATTTTAAAAGAAGTGTGTACAATTTAAAAAATGTTTAAACAATGAAAAAGTATTCTTGTAGTTTAAAAAAGAATATGTTCATTAAGAAAATATAATTGCTTATTGTAAAAAAAGCAAAGAATAAACTAAGAAAAAAATAATAAATAAAAGAAAATCACAAAGAAAGAGAGACCGAAAAAAGTGTGAAAAACAAAGAAAAAAAGCAGATAAAAACAATGGAAAAACCGGTGAAAACAAAAGAAAGCAAGGAAAAACAAAATGAAATGAAAGAGAACAAAGAGAAACAAGAGCGGTGCGAGCGAACCTACAGCTACACACAAGTGTAGCCTGGGACTGCGTTAATGGCCCAGTCTGATTTGCTTGCCCGTAAAAATAAAGGTCATTCGTAATGTCCAGCCAACTAGCCGAAGTAACTAGGGTTTGACTCGCCATTTCAGCGAATACCAAATAAACACTCTTAAAGTTCAAAATAAATCTGTATCAGAGAGTTTGGTATGTTAATTTCGGGGATTGGTAGTTTAGAATTCATTTAGCATTCTTCTACAAGTTTAAGGTTTCTTTTGAAGGTTTTCCTCACGAGGTAAATACATCACTGGTGCTTGAACTTGCCACAAATGTGCACTTTGGTGCCTGAACTTGCAAAATACATTGAAATAGTTTCATAGCTTGGAATGGACGTGCATATACAGTTCAAATATCGTTTGTATACGTCTACAACGCTCAACGAGGCGCGCCATTATGACATGGGGCCCGCTGTCAAGGACTGGATGTCTTGTGGCTTTGTTTTTTGCGGAGACTCCCCTGGTATAATTTTTTTTCTTACAAAAAGGCCTTCAGAGAGAAACTGATAAATTGTAAAGAAAATCAATTATAATAATTAAAAACGGGTATGGGGTTGGAACCAAAGACCTGATTCAAATTTAGTGTCATGAAAAGATTCATACACCTTATAAACATAAAGTTGAACAACATAAATTAAAACGATTATTCCAGCAAAATAGGGGCATTGATTTGAACCAGCAACCGGAGGCTATATAGTGGATGCACATACCATTCCAACCGACAACATCATATGGTAAAAATGATAAATTTAGGTGTATGAAATAGCGAGCCCGTCAGGCTAAAATAGACCACAGTGTGGCTCAGTTTTCGACGTGTTTGTTTTTTATTTCAAATTTTTAAATATGTAAATTATAATCGTGTGTTACATACGATATAGATATATTTAAAACAAATTACATTAAAAAGTTCATATAATTTCATAAAATACCGACGCAATAATTTAACAAAACTACACATACTAAAATTATGAATTAAGAATGTATTTTATAATTTTAAAAAGTGTTCATATTTCATAAAATATTAAAGTAATTTTAGCAATGTTCATATATTTTAATATATCCTCATATAATTTAAAATTTTCACATTTTTAATAAAATATTCATGTAGTATATAAATGTGTTCATGTTTTAAGTTAAAAAAACTATGTTCTTTTCAAAAGTTTATATAGTATAAAAATTTGTGTGTTTTCTACAAAAGTAAATACAAGCCTAGTGCACCCTTAGATTGCGGATCCGCACATGAATAATTCTTGAATCATATAAACATGTTTATCATTCATAAATTTTTCCAATTGAATGAATATATTTTAAAATAACACGTGAATTTTTATTAGATGGCATGAAGATTTTTGCATTCTTTAGAAATTATGTTTATCATACAGTCATAAAGAGTAGTTGTACTTTTGATACATGAGAACTCATTTGTTGGAGTGGCATCCGTGACTTGTCTGTAAGCTTTGGTTGGATGTTCGAGTCACATAGTCTGTACTATTTTTGTTCTGTTAATAAATTCCTTTTATTTATACCTCGCAAATAAAAAATTCCTTCTATTTATATTGTTCCGCCTATGTTTATAAAGGTTATGAATCTTACGAATCATTATGTAATCGCAAAAGTGAAGGTAGCCCGTTGGAACCACCACAACGCCAGTTTTAGTATTTATAGTTATAGTTTTTATTTTATAATTTGTCAGTTTCTTCGCAAGGGCCTTCACTACAGGAAAAAACTTATAAGCCGTGTACGTAATATACTCGGCTTACATCGATTTAAACTCGGTGTAAAAAATTCCTTCTATTTATGTTGTTCCGCCTATGTTTATAAAGGTTATGAATCTTACGAATCATTATGTAATCGCAAAAGTGAAGGTAGCCCGTTGGAACCACCACAACGCCAGTTTTAGTATTTATAGTTATAGTTTTTATTTTATAATTTGTCAGTTTCTTCGCAAGGGCCTTCACTACAGGAAAAAACTTATAAGCCGTGTACGTAATATACTCGGCTTACATCGATTTAAACTCGGTGTAAAAAATTCCTTCTATTTATGTTGTTCCGCCTATGTTTATAAAGGTTATGAATCTTACGAATCATTATGTAATCGCAAAAGTGAAGGTAGCCCGTTGGAACCACCACAACGCCAGTTTTAGTATTTATAGTTATTGTTTTTATTTTATAATTTGTCAGTTTCTTCGCAAGGGCCTTCACTACAGGAAAAAACTTATAAGCCGTGTACGTAATATACTCGGCTTACATCGATTTAAACTCGGTTTATATATAAGCCGAGTAAAACTCCCGGCTTATAGCACTCGGTTTACAGTCAACCAACTTATACCATATAAGCCGAGAGCCGGACCAAAAAAGCCCGGCTTATGTATAAACCGAGTATTTTCACAGGCCTCTCGGTTTAATAAAGTAACATGACGGTAGCCTGATGTTAACGGCCACATGTCACTGTCTATATAAGTCGGTTGCCATCGTCCGTGCATGGTTTAAACATAAACCGAGTGCACCTCCGTACGCACGGTTTATATATAAGCCGGGTGCAACTGCGGACGCACGGTTTATATATAAGCCGGGTGCAACCGCAAACCGCACGGTTACTATATAAGCCGAGTTTCGCCCGACAACAACATGGTTTTTATATACATATATAAGCCAGGTGCCGGTTAACCGAGGCACACGGCTTATATAGCCTGCCCGTGTGTCCAGATGGTCTATAAGCCGGGTGCCAGGTGCTGGGCTACATGGCTTATATGTTGGCCGCAGCTCTATGTCTTATAAGCCGGGTGCCAGATAGCTGGGGTACACGGTTTATAGGCGATACAACATTTTTTTGGTACTCGCTTTAGCACATATATCCAGTAGTACATTTATACAGCAGCACATATATACAGTAGCACATCTATCCAGTAGCACATATATCCAGTAGTACATCTATCCAGCAGCATATATATATAGGGATTGACTATTCGTCACCCTGGGTGAGGAATAGTTATTCTTCAGCCCCCTCTATTTTACCACCAATGCACTGTAATTTTACGTTCCGTAAGTTTTGTCTTATTTCTGACGTAAAAAGAGACTGTAAGAAAATATATAATCGCCATAAAAATATTTTATGTTATGTAAAATTACAAACGTAAAAACGTAGTGTAAAATATACATAAACTCCAAATTTTCTTGTCTTATGACCTATATTTTTAGTTACTTATACCAAATTTTACGTAGTGAATCAAAGGGAATGTAACTATTTGAATTCTAAATGTAATTTAATTATGAAGTGATCGTAACATTACCTCAGGTGAAGAATAACTTATTCTGCACCCTGGGTGATGAATAGCATCACTATTGTTTAACCATGAATTCTTGCTGTTGAAACAGGGCCTGCTCCTCTCGAAGCTTGGCATTGGCCTACAATATGCCATCACAACAAGTTCACCATCGTTGCAATACAAAGAAGAAATCACAAGGAAGGTCGATGAAGCAAAAGATACCTCGAGTTGATGGAGCATGTGCAGCCCAGGCTGTGGGCGACGCTCTATAGCAGGACCTGAGCTCGACGTGGTAGGACGGAGGTGAGAGAGTTTTGGGATGTCCTTCTTACGGATGGCACCGTCGCCAACATATAACCGACCACGCTTCTTGCCATCTCCCGACTGGAGGCCTTTAGTCCCGGTTCATAAGGGCCTTTAGTCCCGGTTCTGGAACCGAGACTAAAGGGTCGTTACTAAAGCCTCCCCCTTTAGTCCCGGTTCTTACACCGGGACTAAAGGCCCTCCACGTGGCCGCTGCCTGAAGCTCCACCTTTAGTCCCGGTTGGTAACACCAACCGGTACTAAAGGAAATTTTATGATTTTTTAAAAAAAAATTGAATTTTTTTTATTTTCAAATTTCTGAATTATTTTAACCTCTAATCTCTAATCACCCCTCATCACTGCTCAATTTAACCTCTAATCTCTAATCACCCCTCATCATTCCAAATCATCTAACTTGCCGGACGGTCACCAATCCTCTCACTACTCCAGCCTGAGCACGCTTAACTTCCGGGTTCTATTCTCCCTCGTTTCCAAGTCTGCACTTGTTGTTTTCCTGACAATAGTAAGATGTCAATCCTATTAACCCTCAGGAATTTAGCTTGAGTATGAAGTCACACATTTCACTGTTTGAGTTTGAAACTATTGTTCTACAAACAATAATTATTTAGTAACACTAATACTTCTTGAATAAGTAGTTTGACCATAGTTTGACCAAAATTCAAAAAAACTGAAATAATTATTTAGTAACACTAATATTTCTTGAATAATTAGTTTGACCATTGTTTGACCACAGTTTGACCAGATTTGACCAAAATTCATAAAAACTGAAATAATTATTTAGTAACACTAATATTCTTGAATAATTATTTAGTAACACTAATACTTCTTGAATAAGTAGTTTGACCATAGTTTGACCAGATTTAACAAAAAATCAAAAAAACAGAAATTTGAGCATAACTTTTTTTCCTTTTAGAATTTGAGGATTCTAAAAATTTGCAAACAGGCCGTAGGCCGTCAAAATCGGATGCGGATTTTCGTGCTGAACATTTTGATATATTATACATTTTTTTCTGACATTGTATGCAAAAGTTATAGCCGTTTTACGTTTTTCCTACACTTTTTGCAAAACATGTCCAAATTTAAGTTTTTAAATTTTCCTAACTAGTACATGTAGTAACATAACTACATCTGGAAGGATTTTAATTTTTGAAGTTTTTATCATTTTCTTTTGCTTTTTACAAAACTGAAAAGGCGATCCACGCGGGGGGGGGGGGGGGGGGGGGGTAGAGTTTGAAAATGGACCTTTAGTACCGGTTCGTGCCATGAACCGGTACTAATGCCTCAAACCCCATTAGTACCGGTTGGTGCCACGAACCGGTACTAATGGGCATCGCACCCTTTAGTCCCGGTTCGTGGCACCAACCGGGACTAAAGGTCCCATTTGAACCGGGACTAATGCCTGTACGGTGCCCTAGCCGCTCGAACCGGGACTAATGCTCACATTAGTCCCGGTTCGTAATGCAACCGGGATTAATGCTCTTTTCTGGCCGAACCAAAGCCCTGTTTTCTACTAGTGACTGTATGCATCAATCCTCAAGCCAGCGCCTGGGTTGACCCACCCCCCTTCCGGTTTCTTTAACTTGCGGGAGAGACATAATCCCGTGAAGGTATTGAGCTTCTCTTGGCCCTCACCTCTCTCCCTATTCCGCAATAGAGGCAATAATATCCATAAGAGCACAAGTTTAGAAGTTGAGAAGCCGAATGATATTATTACCTTCTTCTGCACGTAAGCGTGGAGGTTGAGGTTGCCTTGAAGGTGTACCGGACCACCCATCAAGGCACGCCGCTCCGAAGCCATTCGATGTTGGGCCCTCCACTCCGGGTCTATCCATTTGGATATGATTTGCTGGTAGCAAGGAACATTGTTGTTGCACCACGAGGGAACCGCCTGAAGTATGCCAAATACATCCAACTTAGGAATGAAAGTAAGTTGTTTTGATCCATGCAATCATAAGTAAAAGGAAACTACCTTCATGTACATGGAACGGGTGAGATGCACTCTCCCGGCTAGAGACTTTTTGAGAACATTTTGCGTTCTTGCGCGAAATACTTCACCACAACATCAACGCGCGCCTCATAGGGCATGTCTTGGACAATCTTCTTGGCAATCGCCTCCACAACCTCATTAGCTTCATCCTTCATACCCTCGGCGCAAGTAAAGAAGTCCTGCCAAAGTGCATAAGAGGATAAAACAGTTATTAGTGCAATGATTTTAAAGATTGGCAAAGAAATAACTATGAAAATTGACAAAGAATTTTACCCAAAAATCATTGACCACCCGCTCGGCGGCACTACCATACACCGTGCCCCACTTGTCTTTGGTATCCGGAGCTCGTTTCCAATGCTCCCAAGACCAAGCTGGCTCCTCCTCACCGTCTCCAGGTAATAATGCCTGCAAAGACATCCAATGATGCTGCTTGGCTGGCGTGGCACTTTTATGTCTTCTCCATCAACCACCAAGGCCCTGCACAATGAAAAGGCAAGTAAGTTAGTATCTGCAAAAATCTTAAAAGTAAAGACACAAGTAAGAGTCCACACAAACACTTACCTCAGACCGGCTGGTTTGACAACGAGGCCCTTATGTGGATATGGTCGCGAAGGGAGCGTGGACACCCCACGCAACCAGATTTTGCTCTCCTTAGGAACCGGCCATTCCATCTTCTCTGCCGATGTCTCGACCTCATACTCTCCCCCCTGTAACTCCTCCTCCACAACCGGCTCCTCCTCCCTCTCCTCCTCCGACTCCTCCCTCTCCTCCGACTCCTCCCTCTCATCCTCCTCCACAACTAGCTCCTCCTCCCTCTCCTCCTCCGCTTCCTCCTCCGACTCCTCCTCGGAATGGACGGAGGGGATAGGGCTAGCAACATGGGATACAGTGGTACGACCACGTCGTCTACCTCGGGTACCATCCACCGTGGCTCGCTGTGTAGGTTTGGCCCTGCCTGCCTGTGTGGAAGTTGCCGCACCGGTGCCCTTCTTTATGACCCTCCTCACCTTGCCTAACCTTTCAATCACATTGCCAATGCTTGCAACTTTGTTCCTTTTGTTGTAAGGCACCTGCTATGAGAAAGAGTAGTTCAATTAGTTCATGTTTAAAACTTCATATGTAAAACTAAAGCAGTTTAGAAATGGATGTTTAAAAGTTCATATGCAGAAGTAGAGCAATTCATAAGTCCATGTTTAAAAGTTCATATGCTATCATAAAAAAATCATATGCATAAGTTCAAAATCATAGGGCGAGAACTTGGCAAGAAGCACAAGTTCATAGTGCATAGAGTTGTCTTACAACTAGAAGTACATAAAGTAGGTAGACTCGATAAAGTTTACATTCAGGAGTACAAGTTCATAGTACATAGACTTGGTTTTCATCCAAAAGTACATCATCACTATCGCACGCGTCTCATTGATACAAGGTCATAGTACATCATCACTATTGCCGGGTGTTTTTTTTCCCTTGGCTCGGCTTAGAGGAGTATAAGCCGGGTGCCCGAAAAATAGCACTCGGCTTATAGGCTAACACACGGGAAAACCGAATTTTCCTGTAGTGCTTATTGTACAAAAAATAATTCCAGAGGGGTTTCCGCAAAAAACTAGGGCACACACCCTTGCCTCCGACATCCAGTCACCGACATCGGTCCCATGCCATGTTGGTATGCCTCGTCAGCGTCGCGGACGTATACAAATGTCATTGTAACCGTATATGCACGTCCATGTCAAGTTATGAAACCAGTATGATGTATTTTGCAAGTTCAGGCACTAAACTGCACATCCGTGGCAAGTTCAAGCACGTCTTTCCTCACCAAAGCGGTGGCTCGGTCGCTTTCGCACGCTCCATCTCCTTCCCCCTCGGCCCCTTGAGGCCTTGCTCTGCAAAATCTCAATCAAAAACCTGGTTTAGTTCTCGCGATTGATCTGCAATCACAAAAAGAAGGAATAAAAACCAAGAAGGATCCTGGCATTACAGTGCAACAGTGCCACTTGTTTTGTCTGACACAACGGTACAGCTGAAAACATCACTCACACGTGCACGCCCGCGTGTCACTGTCAGACAACAGCTCAACTGATACATCAATTGAGGGAGCTTCGCTGGGATCACCGTCTCCATCTTTATAAGCCAGCAACGCCACACAGACGCAAACACACACGCACGCACCCATCATCAAGCGTAGCTATCTAGCTCTCAAGTGACCAGCTCGGCGGCAATGGCGCGCGCCTTCGTGCGCTCCATCTCCTTCCCGCTGAGCCCGTCGAGGTCGTCGTCCTCCTCCAAGCCGCGCGCGCCGTCGTCATCGTACCATGCGCGGTCCGTAAGCCTACCGTGCCGGTCGCACCCGATCCTGGCGCACCTCCACACCCACATCCGCGCCGTGCGCGCCTGGGCGCAGCAGGGACCAGCGGCGTTGGCCGCCTCCGTGGCCGTGGGGCTGGCGCACGTGGACGCGCTCCACTCCTCGCTCGGCGACCTGCTGGACCTGCCCGAAGCACAGGCCGCGCTCTCCGGCGCCGGCGGCACCGTGGACCGCCTCCTCGACTCCTTCCTCCGCCTCGCCGACGCGCACGGCTGCTTCCAAGAGACCGTAGTGGCGCTCAAGCAGGACGTCGCCGAGGCGCTGGCGGCCGTCCGCCGTCGCGTCGGGGCGCGCCTTGCCTCCGCCGTGCGGTCCCAGTGCAGGGCCGGCCAAGAGCTCGCCCGCCTCGCCGCCACGGCCAGGGAGTCCGCCGTCCGGCCCACGCGCCTGAGCATCCTCGGCGGCGGCCAAGGCAGCGCGGCGGAGGTGGAGGTGACGGGGCTGCTGATGGAGTCGGCCGCGGCGACGGCGTCGGCGTCCGCCGCGCTGTTCGGTGCCGTCGCGGCCATGTCCGGGTCCGTGGAGGCGGAGTCCTGCTCGTGCAAGGGCACGGCGGCGCTGGTGTGCCTGGTGAAGAAGAACAAGAAGAAGTCGTCGGCGCCGGGGTGTGGGGAGGAGGGGGTGGCGGTGGCGGCCGTGGCGGAGAGGCTGGAGGAGCTGGAGGAGTGCATCGAGGAGCTAGAGGCCGGCAGCGAGAAGGTGTTCCGTAGCCTCGTGCAAACCCGGGTCGCGCTGCTCAACATCCACACGCTCCACATCTTCTAGCTTTACTACTATCACTATCATCCATGATCCATCCATCTTAATTGTAGTACTAATGAAATTAGTGCTAGCAATCCAGTGTAACTGTAAATAAGTTAAGTAGATGATGAATAGAAGAAGGAATTTGTGCAACTCCTGCATACGTCTGATTGTAACTCAATGTTAGTAGTACTACTAATCTTGGATCTGCACATCAGTTAATGTTTGGAGTTCAGTACACTTCATGTTGTTAAAAACAGAAGTGGAGAGTGGTAAGATACGTAGTGCAGAGTTAGAAGATGTACAACTGGACGCAGCTTCAGTGACTAGCTGCACCTACCTTTGAGTACGTAACAGGTGGGCCCAACACGTTGCTGGCCCATATGTCATACACCCAAAAACAAGCTCGGTCCTGTACAACTCATGTTTATTCTGAATCTAGAGTTTAATTAAGAAAGTGTTTTTCACTGCACTAGACATATGATCCTTCAAGAATATTAGATGGACCGTGAATTCGGAGACTTTGAATGCAAAGGCCAATCGGTGATTTACAGCTGAAGCCCATATACGGAGTGGTCACCGTCCTCTGAATGAAAAATACGCCTCTTCTCAAAATATAAGGTGTGTTTGATTTTGCATTTTCTTTGATGCATGATTTTGATAATCTATCTCTATCTCTACCTAATAATAATAAAGCGGCTATCGTTTCTGGTCGTTTGTCATCAAAATTGCCCTCCAAGTTGTCAAAAATTACCCACCAATGCCGCCCGTAAGTGGCAAAAACAATTTTAATTAAGAGGCCGCCAATTCTTGGTTCATCTAGAGCTATGCCCTCACATTTCCACAAGACAACCTCCACCTGATTCGCTAGACCGTCACTTCCCTATTCGGGAGACCATGGTTTCATCTTGGCTTCTCCCCCTTTTGTCTGCCTTTTCTCCTTGAATTTTAATTGGCGTAAGATAGAGTTGCCCAGCATAGCTATTTTTTTTCGCGGATTCAAGTACTTTTTAAAATATTCATATCTTTTAAACACTAACTTCAAATTTAGCATATTATATATGAAAATCGCTCAGACACGGGCCTCTCGACCGCTGCGGCATCTTGAAGCCGCCGGAAACGCGCCTGCTGGTGGGATGACTGGTGACTCAAGGGGGGCTTCTAGTGGAGCTCGTCACCTTCGTCGGCTCGGCCACCTTTGTGTGAGCCGTCGGCAGGTTTCAGGTAGCTAACGCCGAAGGAGATGGCGCATCCGGACTTAATGCCGAACTACCCATTATGGCTGCAAATCCTAGACCAAGTCCACACCGCTCAAATCCAACAATTCGACAAGCCCAACCCGCCGCCGCATAGAAACATCAACGAATGATGTGCGTTTTGGGATGGCCTTAGGTTCAAGGAAGTGATTGCCGCGTGCCGCGCGCAGGTTGACAAAGAAGAGTAGTTTCATATTTGGGAGCAGGGCTCAAATTTCATGTTATTAGAATTATGATTAGTATGAATTTTGAGTTGTTTGGATGCACTTGGAATGAATTATGATATGTTTGAATTTCGTTTAAATATGTGTACAAATCAGAAAATTAAAATTAATTTCATGTTGTTTTCATGCTATTTGAATAAAATTATGAATGGTTTTCATAATGGATGCATGGTGATATGGTTTCATAGCACATCTAAAGACCCAACCGCACAACCCATCTGGTTTGTGAAGTGAGTATCACTTCTTTTAGATATTTTCTAAAAAGTTATTTTTTTTTCCTTTTTCTAGTGCCTAAGACCTTTTTTGTTAAGGAAGTGCCAGAAATAAGATGTTAAATTGTGCCCTCCCAATTTTCACATAAATTAGGTCATGGGACTCTAACTGCCAAATTTTCATGAATTTCATAGTACTTTTGTTATATTTCCCTGATTTATTGAATTTCTAGGGATTTACATCAAATAATTCAGATTTGAACTACAAGTGTGCTCTAGTTTGGTCCTATAAATTCTCAAATATGAAACTACAAAGAAAAGTCAAATTTCCAACCACTTAGTATAGATAGCCATCCTTGCAATTTTGACAGCAATCTTCGAAAATTATAGTAAATGGGAAAAGGCTCAAAAATTGAAATCCTATTGCATGGGGCCGTTTTATAAATAATAGCCTGTGCCAAAAATGATAACCTGGGAAAACCGTTGGCTAAAAAAAATCACAAAATGGCCTTTATCAGATGACCATGCCCATGGGTATCTTAAGGGCATAGTACATAATAAGATGACCATTTTTCGCACTGACAAGGGTGTTACTATTGTGATTAACAATTCCAAAAAAGGTTTGAAAGTTTGTTTTCTAAATAAATGTTTTTCTATTTTTCTAGTGCCCAAGATGACGTTTTTTGCGAAGCAAGTGCCAGAAAAATAAGATGGTAAATTATGCCCTCACAATTTTTACCTACAGTAGACCACATGGGATTCCAACTGCCAAAATTTCATGAATTTAAGAGTGTTTTTGCTATATTTCACTGATATATTTAATTTTTAGAGATTTACATCAAGTAATTTAAATTTGAACTATAAGTGTGATCTAGTTTGGTCCTATAAATTCTGAAAAACACTTTTAGGCTTCCCATCCAATTAATATGATTAGTCATTCATGCAATTTTGACATTAATCTGAAAGAAATTATAGAAAATGAAAGAAGGCTCAAAATTGAAATCGTTTTGCATTGGGCCTTGTTATGTGCACTAGCTTGTGTGAAAAAAAATGATAAATTGGCAATATCATAAACTAGAAAATTATAAATAGTTTATCTCATATGAAGATCAATGACTTTTGACCATGCCCATGGGTATCTTCGTGCCATAGTACATGATAATGTGACATTTTTGGCACTGACAAAGTGTATAACCATTGTGATTAATAATTCAAAAAAAAGGTTTGGTTCAAAAAGTTATTTTCCATTTTTTAGTGCCCAAGATGACTTTTTTATGAAGCAAGTGTCAGAAATAAGATGGTAAATTGTGTCCTCTCATCAATTTTCACCTAAAGTAGACCATATGGGATCCCAACTGCCAATTTTTCATGAATTTTAGAGTATTTTTGCTATATTTCATTGATTTAATGGAATTCTAGAGATTTAAATCACGTAATTCAAATTTGGACTACAATATTGCTCTAGTTTGTTCCTATAAATTCTGAAAAATACTTTTAGGCTTGCACATTAGGACTTTCAGTACATGAGGTAGCATTCACATATCGGATTCACAACATTGCAACAATCGACGGTAAACATAAGAAATTTCCGTACATGATGTAGTATCCACATGTCGGAGACACAACACTGCAACAATCGAGGTAAACAAAAGGGATTTTAGTACATGAGGTAGCATCCACATATCGGATCCAGGAAATTATAGAAATCGATGGTAAACAAAAGGAACTTCAATACACGACAACTATAATTACTGAACATGCTTCATATGGGGAGCGATTCGGCAGTTCAAGCAACAACACTTTGCTCATCCTGACAAGAGAATGTATACTGCTCCACAACTATGAGCAGCTGCTTGCAGCCTGGCTTCGTTTTGTACGTGAGGGTCGATAAAACGTCGTCGGCTTCCATCACACACTTTGCGATGAATGGCCACCTATCCTCTACATCTTCATTCTTCGCGTCTGTGCGGCTGGAGAAGGATTTGACAGCCAATCCTCGTCTTCATCCTCATCCTCCTCCACCGTCCGATTGTCGTCGGGCGCAGGCTTTTTCACGGTCCTCAAAACTCCTCCACATTATTAGGCATAGTTATGTCTAGAGATATACCAAGGGAAGACTGCACGTAGATCACCCTTGGGATACCAACAAGCTCTAGTTTGACCTCTGGATCCGGCGGGCGTAGTAACCGGATGAATACAAGCGAGTTCACTGCTGAGGATCCGGCGACTCCATTGCCTCGCGCATCGCCAGACAAAACCCCCGATACAAGTCACCTCCTTGACTCGATCTGGAATTATCCGCCGGATCTCATCCATCCTCACATCTATCAACAACCGCAAGGCATGCTACGCCCGAGCTTTGGTGCTTGGAAACTAGGAGCAGATCTCCTTGCACTTCTCCAGTAAGGCAGCATCACCTGGGTAGAACATCTCCAACGGCATCGTCATCACCGAAGGCGGTTGCTGGATTTGGGGGTGGGCTGCTTGGGCTGCGGGGGGATGTGAAATGAGAGAGAGAGAGAGATGTTTTGTCCCTTTTCTTGTAGAGACAAATGACCCAGCTGTCTAATGGTCGGTCCCACCTGTCAGCATTTCAAGGGTCCCGCGCATCACTACAGGGCGAAGTAGCGGTCAATGGCTTTGACCCGACGGCAAGCCACCGTTTGAGCTTTTCTGAGGCGGAGGTGATTAGAGGAGGGGAATAGTGAGCAATGTTAGATGTGTGGAGCAAAACGAAACACAACTAAGAAAGAAGGGGTAAAAAAATAGAAATCCCTTTATAAATTGTATCATCGTATTTGTCTGGAAAACAATTTCATTTCTTATATCTTTACACTAATTTTTATAGAAATGCAATAAATAAAATTCACAGTTATTTACGTGATGAAGACTAAAATAAATAAAGCATACCTTATATTTTGGAAAGGGGGATTGGTACCTATCAACAACAGATTCTGTAATTGAAAAATTGGTTAGAAAAAATAATTGAAAATCGTTTCAGAAATCGAAGGACAATACAGCAGAGGACAACACAGGATGCATGGGGAGATGGTCAAGACATCGACATAGTATTATCCTTAAATGGGCCTCTTAATAAAAACTTAAGAACAACACTGGCCCCTCAAAACATTTCCCACATTTGGTTCCTCGAAGCCATGTCCAATTGCGTTTCACAATTTAGTTTCGCCAAACGGTTTAGCATCTTTACTTTTACCACATCGGATGTGCAGTGCTGCCAACGCGGATTTAAGTCGTGCCAAGTCGTTTGGTGCAACTATGTGTTTTAGTCGTGTCAAATGGTGTAGCGCGGCGGAGAGGACATGGGAGGGAGGGATGAATTTGGATGGACTTTCAGCGTCCTGCCGGTTCCGACGAGAGTACAAGATCAAGATGACGGTAGACGCCATACCAAGGGAGAGAAAGAAAAACAATTGTGTCAAGCACCCCCAGCATGTCCACCTCGAATCTCCGTGGCCACGCAGAGTGATTCGACCGTCTAACAAGATGACAAAACACACCAGTCAGGGAGCACGCCATATGGGGTCAGCGATTGCCACATGTACATACAATTACAGTTAGAGGTACAGGCATGTATAAGACGTCAAAAAGAGAGGACAAGTGTCTCCCTCTCCCTCGCACGGCCACTCTACCTGCGCGCCGTGATCGGATCGTGTCGGGCGGGCTCCGGCCGCCCACGCGACGCGCCCGCCCGGCCAGCCGTGTCCGGGAGCGACGACACCGGCCGCTCGCTGCATATGCTACCGCTGTCGATCGATCGAGATCCACGGATGGATGACGTGCTGACGACCAAAGCGCAAAGGAACCAACTAGCGTGCAGGTGCATGTCATCGGAGAGGTAACGTAAAGTGGTTTGGGCGTTTGGGTGTGGTTGTCGTTGCCGACGCCGGCGCCGGCGGGCCGATCACAGTAGGCGGCGGTAAGTCATGGCATGCATGTCTTCGTGACACGCAGACGGTGGCCCGTCGGACGGATCGAGCTGAAGCTAGTATCTAGGAGCAAACATAGTACTCCTTAGGTTTAGGGTTTAGGAGCATATTCCCGTACCAGTACCATATGTATACACTAGTAGAAAACAGGGTTTTGGTTCGAGCCTAACTAGCCCATTAGTCCCGGTTCAGTCACGAACCGGGACCAACAGGGGCATACGTCCCGGTTCGTGAGCCCAGGGGGCCGGCCGGGGCCTCGTGGGCATTGGTCCCGATTCGTCTGCACCCATTTGTCCCGGTTTCTGGCACGAACCGGGACTAATAGGCCTCGCTCCTGGCCCACATATATTTGTTCCGGTTCGTGGCTAGAACCAAGACAGAAGGGGGGCTTTAGTCCCGGTTCCAGCCACGAACCGGGACAAATGAGTTGCCTATATATACCCCATCGCCGCAGCAGAGCACTCCACAGTGCTCTGTTTTTTTGGCCGGTGAGGGCAGGGCATTTGGGTGCTCTAGCTCACCTCCTATGCACATGAGGTGTTCGATTAAATGCCCGAGCCACACTAGTTAAGCTTTCTGCTCTCGAAACTCGACCTCCAAACTTCATTTTCCCCGAGATTTGCATAGGTTTAGCGGTCCGTCACGTCCTGTCCCCGTCTTCACCGTCGTCGATCGCCCGCGCCGATCTCGTCGCCGGCACCACCGTGGTGAGCCTCTTGTTCTTATCTTCTTTCTGAAAGAAAAGAATTCTTACTTTAGATAGATACTTCTCTAATTTTCTTACTTTTATTATTGCTTGTCAATGAGAACTATGTATGTAATTTGGTTTTAATGTGATGATGAACTTCTATTAATTTGGTCACTTATCTATCCATGATATTCTGTAATGGTTTTTGACACACTTAATTATATATAATGCACGCAGATGAACCGGAAATGGATGTACGGTGACAGACACACCTCTGAGTACGTTAAGGGCGTGCATAATTTTCTCAAAGTGGCTGAGGCAAACAAGCAGAATGGTTTTATGTGTTGTCCATGACCAATATGTGGGAATACGAAGTCTTACTCTGACCAGAAAATCCTTCACATCAATCTGCTTTATATGGGTTTCATGCCACACTATAATGTTTGGACCAGGCACGGAGAAATAGGGGTTATGATGGAAGACAGCGAAGAAGAAGAGGACGATGACAACTATGTGGCCCCGGAATACGGTGATGCTGCAACGGGGGAAGCTGCTGAAGATCAAGAGGAACCAGACGATATTGTGCCCGATGATGATCTCCGCCGGGTCATTGTTTATGCAAGGCGACAGTGCGGAAGTCAAAAGGAGAAGCTGAAGTTCGATCGCATGTTACAGGATCACAAAAAAGGGTTGTACCCCAATTGCGAAGATGGCAACACAAAGCTTGGTACCGTACTGGAATTGCTGCAGTGGAAGGCAGAGAATACTGTGCCTGAGAGAGGATTTGAGAAGCTACTGAAAATATTGAAGAAGAAGCTTTCAAAGGATAACGAATTGTCCGACAGTACGTACGCAGCAAAGAAGGTCGTATGCCCTCTAGGATTGGAGGTGCAGAAGATACATACATGCCCTAATGACTGCATCCTCTACCGCGGTGCGTATGAGGATTTGAACGCATGCCCGGTATGCGGTGCATTGCGGTATAAGATCAGACGAGATGACCCTGGTGATGTTGACGGCGAGCCCCCCAGGAAGAGGGTTCCTGCGAAGGTGATGTGGTATGCTCCTATAATACCATGGTTGAAATGTCTGTTCAGAAACAAACAACATGCCAAGTTGATGCGATGGCACAGAGAGGACCGTAAGAAAGACGGGAAGTTGAGGGCACCCGCTGACGGGTCGCAGTGGAGAAAAATTGAGAGAAAGTACTGGGCTGAGTTTGCAGCTGACCCAAGGAACGTATGGTTTGGTTTAAGCGCGGATGGCATTAATCCTTTCGGGGAGCAGAGCAGCAATCACAGCACCTGGCCCGTGACTCTATGTATGTATAACCTTCCTCCTTGGATGTGCATGAAGCGGAAGTTCATTATGATGCCAGTTCTCATCCAAGGCCCTAAGCAACCCAGCAACGACATTGATGTGTACCTAAGGCCATTAGTTGAAGAACTTTTACAGCTGTGGAATGGAAACGGTGTACGTACGTGGGATGAGCACAAGCAGGAGGAATTTAACCTGCACGCGTTGCTGTTTGTAACCATCAACGATTGGCCCGCTCTCAGTAACCTTTCAGGACAGACAAACAAGGGATACCACGCATGCACGCACTGTTTAGATGACAGTGAAAGTATATACCTGGACAAATGCAGGAAGAATGTGTACCTGGGCCATCGTCGATTTCTTCCGACCAACCATCAATGTCGAAAGAAAGGCAAGCATTTCAAAGGCGAGGCAGATCAGCGGAAGAAGCCCGCCATGCGTACCGGGGATCACGTACTTGCTATGGTCAATGATTTACACGTAATCTTTGGAAAGGGTCCCGGCGGACTATCTCTTCCGAATGATGCTGAGGGACGCGCACCCATGTGGAAGAAGAAATCTATATATTGGGACCTACCCTACTGGAAAGACGTAGAGGTCCGCTCTTCAATCGACGTGGTGCACGTGACGAAGAACCTTTGTGTGAACCTGCTAGGCTTTTTGGGCGTGTATGGGAAGACAAAAGATACACCGGAGGCATGGGAGGACCTGCAACGTTTGCACGAAAAAGACGGCATGCCTCCAAAGCAGTATGAAGGTCCTGCCAGCTACGCTCTTACCAGAGAAGAAAAGGAAATCTTCTTTGAATGCCTGCTCAGTATGAAGGTCCCGACTGGCTTCTCGTCGAATATAAAGGGAATCATAAATCTGCCAGAGAAAAAGTTTAAGAACCTACAGTCTCATGACTGCCACGTGATTATGACGCAACTGCTTCCGGTTGCATTGAGGGGGCCTCTACCGGAAAACGTCCGGTTAGCCATTGTGAAGCTATGTGCATTCCTCAATGCAATCTCTCAGAAGGTGATCGATCCAGAAATCATACCAAGGCTAAGGAGTGATATGGCGCAATGTCTTGTCAGTTTCGAGCTGGTGTTCCCACCATCCTTCTTCAATATCATGACGCACGCCCTAGTTCATCTAGTCGACGAGATTGTCATTCTGGGCCCCGTATTTCTACACAATATGTACCCCTTTGAGAGGTTCATGGGAGTCCTAAAGAAATATGTCCGTAACCGCGCTAGGCCAGAAGGAAGCATCTCCATGTGCCATCAAACAGAGGATGTCATTGGATTTTGTGTTGACTTCATTCCTGTCCTTAATAAGATTGGTCTCCCTAAATCGCGGTATGAGGGGAGACTGACTGGAAAAGGCACGCTTGGAGGGGACTCAATAATATGCAGGGACGGGCATTCTTGGTCTGAAGCACACTACACAGTTCTACAGAAAAAAGAACTCTACCTTGGTGACCCCGTATGTCGATGAACACAAGAACAGTCTGCGCTCCAAACACCCGGAGTAGTGTCACGACTGGATTACATGTGAACACATCAGGACTTTCGGCAGTTGGTTGGAAACACGTCTCAGAGGTGACACCACTGTTTGTGATGAGATGTACTCGTTGTCCAGGGGACCATCTTCGACTGTATTGACTTACAAAGGATACAAGATAAATGGGAATACATTTTACACGATCGCCCAAGATGAAATGAGCACTAACCAAAACAGCGGTGTCCGCTTTGATGCAGTAACCAATCGGGGAAAGGACACATATTATGGTTACATAGTGAACATATGGGAACTTGACTACGGACATGATTTTAAGGTCCCTTTGTTTAAGTGCAAATGGGTCAATCTGTCAGGAGGCGGGGTACAGGTAGACCCACAGTACCGAATGACAACAGTGGATCTGAACAATCTTGGGTACACAGACGAACCGTTCGTCCTAGCCAATGGTGTGGCGCAGGTTTTCTATGTGAAGGACATGTCTACGAAACCGAGAAAAAGAAAAGATAAGGAAGCGAACACATCATACGATGAGGAAAAGCGCCACATAGTTCTTTCAGACATCGCGGGAGTGGAGGGCAAGACAGACATGTCCGAAGATTATGAAAAGTTTCATGAAATTCCTCCCTTCAAAGTCAAGGCTGACCCAAGCACCCTCTTAAATGATGAAGATTATCCATGGTTACGGCGCAATAACCAAATGACAGAAGCGAAGAAAAAGTGAAGACTTTCTCTCCACGACTATTATGATGATGCCTTTGATCTAGAATACCCATGTAACAGACGCGTTTCCGTATGAAACCCTGATACTTTTTAGCACATGCTATTTGGGTGAAATGATGATACCTTGCCAACTTTCGACCTTTTCAGAGTTCATCTATAGTGCTTTTCAATTTCAGGGTCATTTAGCTCAAAAAAATCAGTAAATGCATGAAAAATAACAAATGATGTCAGAAAGGGTTGAAAATTGATGATGTGGCTGTGAATGGTGCATTTTGAACACACAAAGAGTCTGGAGTTCATTTTGTACACGAAGTGCATCCAGTTTTTGCTGTAACCCTCTCAACTTTTATGAAACTCTAATAGCAAAAATAATAAACTGACATTTATGCAACTAAAATTATCAAAGTATTTTCTGTTCAAAACATTAAAAGCAAAAAAGAATTTTCATAAAGAACTTTTTTTGTTAGAAACTTTAATAGCAAAAAGAATTATCATAAAGATTTCTTTTGTTAGAAACTAAAATAACAAAAACTATTTTTGAATATAATGGTAAACACAGTAATATTAACTAGCAGGAAAAGGAATCACTCCAAAATCTACTTTTATAGTAAAGTTAATCACAAACTAGTGATTCACACAAATTTCAAATAATTAAAATTTAATCTATTCAAATTGGAAAATTAATGGCACTAACAGAAAGGTTATAATTTTTATTACCTAAACCAAAAAGAATAACTAAAAAACTAGTAAGTATTTTGTTGTAAGTAGAAACAAAATAAAATAAATAAAACAAAAAAGAAAGCAAAAAAACTAGATTTTTTTTTTAAAAAGTGCCACCTACTGGGCCACCACGGCCTGCATATGACTAGAAACCCGCTACTGGGGCCAGGATGCAGGCCCGCAGTAGGCCCAATAGGCCCACAGACATAGAGAGTGGATTTAGGCCCGTAAGCGTGCAGTAGAGAGGAGCTCGAAGTGGTCGGCTCGGCCGGGCTTATATCCACTCCGAGCCCCTCTCGGCTAGCGAGGTGGGACTAAACATCGCACCGCACCGCGCCAGTTCCAGCACACGACATTTGGTACCGGTTGGTGGCACCAACCGGGACTAATGGGTGGCATTGGTACCGGTTCTTAGCACCAACCGGGACCAATGCTACCCATTAGTCCCGGTTGGTACCACCAACCGGGACCAAAGGCCAGAGGCCTTTGGTCCCGGTTGGTGGTACCAACCGGGACCAAAAGGTGCATTGGTCCCAGTCCGTGACAAGAACCGGGACTAAAGCTTCATGTATATAAGGCACACATGTGAAAATTTTGGTTTTCATCTTGCAGTTCGCCCCCGATGACGCGCGCGGCCGGAGACCTCCTCGACGCCGCCAGGCTGCCGGACGCCGTCGCCATCGCCCCCGCCCCGGAGCCCAAGCCGACGCCGTCCGCCGCCCACGCTATCGCCGTCCGCCGCTACATGGTTGCGTTGGAGGGCAGGTTCTCCAATACCTGGGAGGTTCTTCAGGGATCTCACTGGAGCTATGATCTGTGATGGTTCCTTCTCTTTGGGTGTCCACCGCACGCGCCGATACCCGTCGAGCGCTACGATTCTAGCTGTATTAGCGATGATGTATGTATGATACTATTCGAGGTGTATTAGTGATAATATTCGACGATGTATGGACGCAAGAGATGATGTAGTTTTGCTTATAATTGAATGCATGCTAATTTGAATACTACTTTATTTTATGATTTGGTTATGCTATTGAATGCTCAAATTGGAAAACTACTCCTACTTTGAATGCTAAAATTGGAGAGAACTATGCAAGGAGTATGCATTTGATTAGTTGATAGCTTATAGGGTTTTTGTTTTTGCAGAAATCTAGGAGCCCCCTCCATCATCCCCGCCGTCGTCCCCATCACCGACCCCCCTCTGACCTCGAGGTGAGACCAGCCAAATCTCCATGTCAATATGAATCCTATAAGATATTTTGAAATGTTTTTGCTCATATTTTCAACCATTGAAATGTAATGGCCATCAAGTTTGAATGCTCATATGATGTAGATAAAAACATGTATATTTCCGTTCCGGCAAATTTCAGGCGCTCGATATGTTCTTTTTAGAAAGATAATTAAACGATATTTCGGGTTGACTTTAAGTCTATCGAGTCTCCACCATATATGAGAGGACGAAGAATCCCGACTGTTGTCGTGGGGGTAGTGAAAGTGCAACTATCCCTGGGTGGTTTTGGTAATTCCTAACAACATATAGCTCATTGAGCTAATGCTATTCCAAGACAAATATTTCAGGAAAGCTCAATGTTTGGCATGGCATGGATTAGAAAGTGGACCCTTCAAAATGCTAAAGACAAAGGATTGGCTCAAGCTCAAAGCACAAGACTCTACATTTTCTATTTTAGTGATCCAAGATCACATTGAGTCTATAGGAAAAGCCAATACTATTAAGAAGGGATGAGGTGTTGCTTAATGAGATCTTGCTCAAAATGCTTAGTGATATGCTCCAAAACCCTCCACTACTTTCTCATATCCACATATGTCCTAAACCAAAAAGTCCAACTCGGCCCCACCGAAGTTTCACATCCGGAGCCACCGAGTTCAGTTGACATAGCCACTGCCAGAAACCCTAATCAATTCGGTCTCACCGATAGGGATCTCGGTCTCACCGAGATGGGGTTGCAAACTCTCTTTGTCCCTTCGTAACGTTTCGGTCAAACCGAGATGAGCGATCGGTCCCACCGAGATTGCAATGCAAACTCCCTGTTTCCTTTTCGTAACATTCGGTCTAACCGAGATGAGCGAATCGGTCCCACCGAGTTGACATGTCGGTCCCACCGAGAATCCTAACGTTCACATTTTGAACTAAATCGGTCAGACCGAGTTTAAGGATTTGGTCCCACCGAGTTTGGTGATTTTTGTGTAACGGTTAGATTTTGTGTGGAGGCTATATATACCCCTCCACCCACTCTTCATTCGTGGAGAGAGCCATCAGAACATGCCTACACTTCCAATACATATTTTCTGAGAGAGAACCACCTTCACTTGTGTTGAGGTCAAGATATTTCATTCCAACCACATGAATCTTGATCTCTAGCCTTCCCCAAGTTGCTTTCCACTCAAATCTTCTTTCCACCAAATTCAATCCTATGAGAGAGAGTTGAGTGTTGGGGAGACTATCATTTGAAGCACAAGAGCAAGGAGTTCATCATCAACACACCATTTGTTACTTCTTGGAGAGTGGTGTCTTCTAGATTGGCTAGGTGTTACTTGGGAGCCTCCGTCAAGATTGTGGAGTTGAACCAAGGAGTTTGTAAGGGCAAGGAGATCGCCTACTTCGTGAAGATCTACCCTAGTGAGGCAAGTCCTTCGTGGGCGACGACCATGGTGGGATAGACAAGGTTGCTTCTCGTGGACCCTTCGTGGGTGGAGCCCTCCGTGGACTCGCGCAACCATTATCCTTCGTGGGTTGAAGTCTCCATCAACGTGGATGTACGATAGCACCACCTATCGGAACCACGGATAAAAAATCTCCGTGTCAACATTGCGTTTGCTCCCTCAAACTCATCCCTTTACCTTCATATGCAATTGTTTTACATTCCGCTGCTATACTCTTAGAATTGCATGGGTAGGTTGATTGCTTGACTTGTGCTAAGTTGCTAAAAACTGCCAAGAACTAAAATTGAGAAAAGGCTAGATTTTTATTTGGTTAAGTAGTCTAATCACCCCCCCTCTAGACATACTTCCGATCCTACAGGTAGCTTCTCCTTCGTTCCCGTGTGCTAGACAATTTGGTGTAATGCACTCGGGAACGGAAGGAGGAGCTACCATCACCAACAGTCGCAAATGTCAGAGAGGAATCAGTGAGGGAGAGTCTCCACCATATATATATGAGAGGACGAAGAATCCCGACTGTTGTCGTGGGGGTAGCTTCTCCTTCATTCCCGTGTGCTAGACAATTTGGTGTAATGCACTCGGGAATGAAAGGAGGAGCTACCATCACCGACGGTCGAATATGTACACCACGTGAGCTGAGAGTTTTCAAGAAAAGACTCGACAGACCGATATTCAACCCGTGATGAATAGTAATGATCTAATTTAGGTTTTTTAGTACATATGTTTAATTGTACAAGTTTAATATCTGAATTATGAACATAGGAAATGTCATACTCGGACGACGAAAGTCTCCCGGGGGAGTGCGACTGGTGCCACGACGACCGAGGTCTGTGCGATAGGCCTCACCTGGACGAAGATCGGCGCTTCAGCATTAAGCTCGAGGAGACCTTCGATGTTGAAACGGTACGCAACGACGACAAGTGTTTTTTTCGTAATTAAGCACGACTTCAACTATTTCAACGTATAATTTTCATGTTTTACAATTCGACTAGCTTATCCCATGCCATGCAAGACGCTATGTCTAGGAGAGGATGGGTTTTGAAGACCATGAAAGTATGGAAACAAAGAAAATTCACCTAAGGACCAATCATGGTATGGATTTTGAAGTAAATTTGTACAATTCTGAGAGCGTAACCCATTTTGGTTGCAAAAAATGGGAAGCACTTTGCAATATGTATGGTTTTTATGAGGATATGCTTGTCACCATGGATCTTGGTGATCCTGAAATCGAGCAAGACAATATGGACATTTGGGTCCTTGTTGATACACCTCCAATTCTTCCGCTATGTGAGTTTCTCAAACATAGTTATTAACTAATTTATATTGCTTATTTCAAAATAGTTGACAGCTTATTTTCATTCTTCAAAGAATGTGCAGAAGATGGTAGACAGAACCTACTACACCGATGGCTCCGAATTAACTTATCAGGAGAAAAATCATCTGATCACATTTTGTACTGATCTTGAGAATTACAATATCTACAATCAAACTCCTCAACATTATGGTCAATACGTGCCACTAGTGCACGTGTTGAACCACGGTAACTTCTATGGAGATACCGTGGTAAGATTTTTTACTATTACGACATCCGTGCATCTTTTGCATACTTCTAAAACTAGTACATCATTGCTAACTACGAAGTTATTACTATGTTTTTCAACAGATAATCCTAAATGATTGTGTGCCCCATCTGATGTATCAGCATGGTCGCCTTGATGTTTTGAACATACAGCCAGGTCATCCTACGAATCTCACCTGTTCATATCGTATTTCTAAAAGAAGTGGAGGCATGAAAAATCAAAGAATGGAAAAATGTATGGACAGTCGTAAGGAGGTTCTTGGAAGCAAAAGGAAGCGAAGCGCAAGAATTGGAGACAGGATGATCTCCATTCTCCATAATGGAGAGTTAGGGTCTATATTGTTTTATGCTATTTTACCTTAAAGAGGGTATTTAGGTCCTACCTAATACTGATGATCATGTGCTACGAACAATTAAGTAGGGTTGGTTCGATGACTATGATGATGATGATCGTATGACTTGTTATTAATAACGAGTAGAAGTTGTATGATGATGATTAGTAGGACTTGTTATTATGATGATGCATGATGCGAGCATGAAGAGTTATTATATATCAGTGGGTGAATTGAATATGGATGGATTGAAGTGAAGGCAACATGTGCTGCATGTCGAAAGTAGTATTAATCCAAACTTGATCAAGTTAGGATTAGTATTACTTTCGACATGCACCACATGTTGCCTTTACTTCAATGTAAGCCATGTTTGGGCATAGCAGTAGCGTTGGTAAACCAAGCACGGGATAAGATAGGACACTTCTCTCTATTAGCTAGCTAACACCCTAAATTAACCCCCCAAAACCCCCTAAACCACCCCCTTTAAAAAAACAAAAACCTCAGCTCCTGCCAGCTGTTGACGCGTGGATGCCTTTTGGTCCCGGTTGGTGCTACCAACCGGGACCAAAGGCCCTCCTGCCTGGGCTCTCCGCAGCGGCCACGTGGAGGCCCATCTGTCTCGGTTAGTGTAAGAACCGGGACTAAAGGTTTAGGGCTTTAGTACCAACCCTTTAGTCCCGGCTTCCAAACCGGGATAAATGGGCCTTACGAACCGAAACAAATGACCCTTTTTCTACTAGTGATACACCGCGCCAAGGTGCATCAAACTTTACACGGGAAGACATATGCATGTTTGATGGACATGACGGTCGCCATTAACGAACCATGCATGCTTCCGTGTTAATTAGCATGCCGGTGCAGGCTAGTGATCGTGGGCATGCACGCAGCGGTGCTCGGAGGCACTGATTTAAGCGGATAATACCCAAGCCTCTATATCCGGCAAGATATACCCAAGCCTCTATACCCAAGGCCGTCAGCTTCCTCCCCACCGCTACTTTCCCATCCTGCATCATACCCCCCGCGGCCACTCTCTGCATCCCACATTCCCACCTCGCTGCCATGGACAACACCCTCCTCGAGGACGGTGATGCCACCACGCACGGCTTCGCGAAGCCCACATACTCACATGTGTGCTGCGGTGCTACCCCTCCTCTACCTTCCCCCTGCATCTCCTCCATCTCCAATCGTCCACCGGGTGCAGGATCCACAACCTAAGCCAGGTTCTTCGGCTGGGTCGGACTCGATTCAGGCGTGCTCCGGAGCCGTTTCCCTAATCGATTGGCGGTGCTCCCCGCATTCTCTCTTAGCTGTACAGTGTTTTCAAGGACGCACTATAGGAGGACTTGGAGCACCAGTGAGCAACTTGTGGACGAGGAGTGTGGCAGCTTTGACGGCAGCAGCGGCCCAGCACGTCGTGGTGTAGTTTGTCTTGGAACCGCCCTAACTAGCTATCTCTCATGTAGCTGGAGGTAGAAGAGGCAACAGGGCACACTGAAGTTTTTCCGGCGACGAACACCCGGCTGCACACACAGCCCCTTGTTCTTTTCCCAGAGAACCAACTCTTCTCACGAAACAAACACGAGAGCATCCAGTTTTGTAGCCAACTGCAGCGCAGCCCCTACACTTTCGCTGGGCACGCACGCACGACCTGCATGCCCGGCCGCATGCGCCCACGACGCGCTAACCGCGGCCGTTTCCAATGCATCTAACCACCTAGCTAGCTCACATGGCTGTAGAGTCACGTACCACCACGCCATGCACATGCGCACACACGCACGCACACTCGCCACGCTTCCGTTGCGCCCCGCACGTTCCGCGTGCATCCAGCGCGCCCGACGAGCCCGACTGCACCAGTGCGTCCCGCACGTCCCGCGTGAATCCGTCGCGCCCGACGAGCCCGACCACACACGCCGTGGCTTATTCCAACAGTTTGCTCACAGCAGCCACCCAGTTTTGCGCTTCTCCGCTGGACGCTGAAAGGGTGACGTACCATATGGAAGACGGGAAGATGCTCACAGGCCGGTTTGCTGGGTTTGCCGGGAAGCTCACCCCGACGAGTTCTGGTTCTTCAACCTTCTCCATGGATTCAATGGTTGGCTTCTAACTTTGAATCAATTTTGATTTCCCTCAATCTCTATATCTCAGTTTTTGGTAGTCGTTCCACCAAGTTGTAGTCGTTTCTTCATGTTCTTATTAGCATTGCAATTGGTATTTGAGTAATTGTTCTTGCAGGCATGATTTTGCGTAAATGAAAATCTTGCAAGGAAGAGGTTATGAAAGGTATGGAGGACGTACTACATGTGTACATCAAGGGAAAAAAGTGGAGAAACGTGTATTTGAACCCAAGAGCCTTGAGACTCAGTAATTACTTTGTAGAGTCCTCAAGATCTATATAACTGCCCACAGGTTCGTGTTACACTACAATATGTGCATGTTTATATACAGAAATACATCAATTGGTTTATTCTAACATACTATGATGGGTCATGTTTATTTTTGGTCTTCTCATTATACTTTCCAATGAAAGGAGTTCGTGTTTGATTTCACATGAGGTTATCAATGCAAGTCCACAAAACAGAGGAAAATATATGGTTCTAATTCCAGGAACACTACAAATTTTCCATAAGACATGGATGTGGATTTCTTCAGTTGTTTCCCATACAGATTTCCCTTTTGATTTTTGTAGAACATACTGCCACAATTATTTGATGATTTTGGCAACTTCGTTTTGATTTTCTTCTGCAAGAAATGCTCGAGGAATGGGGATGTAGCAGTTGAATGCCTCTATTTATATTTGAATGCAAGCAGGTACTTATTTTTCTATCTAAGTAGGACCTCCATCATTCTAGCCGCCTCCACCTGCACTTCTCCACTTGTTTGCTGTTGCCGACCACTAGCATTTTCGGCCATCAATCTTGCTCACTGCCGGCCACGGTCCATATGCTGCACCCTCCCTCGAGCATCTTCTTGCAGCAAAAGGCAGTAAGTATCCATCCATCTTTACTGATTCCCGCGTTAGATCTCTCTCAGACAAAAACCTCCCCACTCTACTTGCCATGTTCCTTTTTAAGAAATTTGGATCTGCAATTTATAGAATTGATGTGCAAGGAAAGGATATATGAGTATACATGTTCTATCCCAGTGCGAGGTAGTGAATAACTCTTTTATCTTTGCTAATTTCTACATTACATCTCCTTGAGAAGACACGGACCGTCCTGTTTTTGTTTTTTGTTTCCAAAGCGAGAAACTAGATTCAGTTAATTCATTGGACTGATATGGACATGTGAGTATCTGCACCTTTTGCTTTCAGGTAAGGACATGTGGAAACAAACTGATTTGTAAACCTACCATTCTGTTCACTAGATATACTGCATGTTCATGTGTACAGAGTGCTGGTCACTCAATTTATCTATCCATGCAATTTCACTTCATGACTCATCCGTAATCACCCTTACAACTCCTGCACTTATCTACAACTTATTATGAATATTTCTTATCGTGCTAATCATGTTGCAGGATGGAACAACATTTGAACTAATGTTCGCTGAACATCCTACTTCTACGTACATCAAAGTTATCCAGAATTGACTTCTGATTTCTGATCATAGCTGTTTCCTTCACTACTCCTTTGTTTTGCTTGAAGTGGTAGATTTGTGTCATGGGTTAATAAAGAGATTAGAAAATAGAGGCTCACGCCTCAAGATGTTTGATGTTAGGACTAAAAAGAAAGAAGAGGACCATTTTTTTTGTTTGGCAAGTTTGTTAGCATCAAACTGTAACAAGTTCAGTGACTCATGTGCATATGATACTGTAGATAATTTTTTTTTTCCAAAATTTTGTCATCGCATATTTGCCGAGTGTATGACTCCTATTACATAACATGTGCCAATTGTAAGTGTGTTTAATAAATGATTCGTGCAAAATCTTATCCAAGCTAACACGTGAAATAAAATGAAAATCACGAGAGATGAGTAGAATCAGAAGTTCAGAACTGATACCCAGGCTGGGAGCCGTTTTCCAGTTTCGTATTTTTGTACGAAAACTGTATTCTCTAATGAATTGATTGGAGCAGGACATGTTGCCTATGTTAACTCAATCCACTGCTCTCCTTGAATTTCTTCATCATCGTTGTATTTTTTCCATCTAGCTCTCAAAAATAGTGACATCCCATGTCCCCTTCTTAGGTGGTGCAAGAGTAGCATCATCACTGTAGATTATTAATGTGATGGAGACACAGGCTGGTCCAAAAATTCCTGCATTGTCGTTGTGTTGTAGTGACACTGAGATGAAGGTTGTATGATAAGGAGTTTCTACAGTGCACCATCTTGATAACTTCTTTTCCTTGATGTATATCTTAATAGGTTCCTTCCAAAATTACTTCTGCGAAGTAGCCTCATAGTTATGTGCTCGCTTAACTGACGAATGTTCTCCTTCACTAGGAATATGATGTTGGTTGTTCAGAGACATGAAAAATGTTCGGGGGTTGTGTTCTTGAGTCTTCCTTATATTTAAGTTCTTGGGTCTCCCTTATATTTAAAGAGTGTACATGTAAAATAGATATAGTGTCTAGATCCAAATTTATGCAAGTGTAGGTTGCATCATGTGTGTATTTCTTAGTTTAGTGCTCGACGGATAACTAAGTCTGTTTCTTCATGTTCGCGACACACTCTTCCCACTGCTGGGTACTTTGAAAATCATGATTAGTTTGTGGATTGGCAAAAAATCCCTCCGTGTAAGGTAATCTTCATTGTTTCATGGTATGCCATTTATCTTCCGTTTGATTAAATTAATCACTATTAGACATCTCTCTGCCTGCCACTGTTGACTTCTGTGCTTTGCAGTTTTCCCTGCTCATCTCCTATTGCTCATGGAACCTCTATAATGAGCCATAATATTTTCAACTGATGTATATTCCTTTTTCTTTTTCTAGATAAATGGAAGCGGAAGCTATATTATATTGCCAGCTGATAAGTAGTTTTTATATAGGTGTGCCAATATTTATACTCTGTTTGCAACCATGCATTTGCATGGTTGTAATAAATCCATTCTTTGCCATCTTCAACTTTTTTATATATTGTTATGTTTCTATTTCATTGATATCAAAAGATACACACGAAATTACCATATATATTTCTAAAATTTATAACTATTTACTGTTCTACAGTTTGGACCATAGCCTACATAGTTAGGACTTACGGACAGGCGCGGCGTGTCGCCGCGCGGGCTAAGCTAGTATATTGCTAATCTCAAGTACTGCTACTCCTCAGTCGAGCCGTAGTGTGGACAGTGAAACGCGACGTGAGGTTTTCAGCTGTCTGTTCCACGAAGTTATATTTCCGTGGCTTCAATGAAAACATACGAAAAACTTTTCCAAAATAGGATTTATCGTTCCCACAAAAAAGAGGATTTACTGAATTCTCAAAAAAATGCCGGTAAATTAATTTTCTCTTGAGAAACATGACACACACAAACGCTCACATAGATGTAAATACACTAATCCCTATGCTATCGACATGAACATCGTCTCCCACTGAAAAAGTATCCCCTTAATAAGACACACATGTGTTAAACATGGGATTTGATCCCTGGTGTGACACTGATTGGTTGTCAAAATGTTGGTTCTTCAACTCTTAAACATCTTCTTTATTTGCAATTGTGATTTTACTCATGCCATGCGGCGAATCTTCTATGGTGTCATCTAACGTACGTTATTAATTTATTCTGAAGCATTGGTAATGTGTGTATTAACTGATTGAAAAGGCAAAATACTTCTTACATTTCAGGGAATAAGGTGCATTTCAAGAATCAAGTTTCATCATTTTAACCAACGAAATGTGGGTTATGTGCCACAAGCTTACAGCTGAATTCGAGAAAGGTTTTCAGTAGTATAATCTGAAGTCACGTAAATTAGATATTTGGTCAAAGTTAAATTTCGAAATGCGATCACGCCTTATTCACGGAATGGAGGAAGCAAAAAGTTTAGTGCTCTTTTGCTGGTCGAGGTTGTGGCCCTATGTTCGGCAATGCGGCTTTATTATAGTACTAATCTAGTATTTTCATACCATGAAAATCACATCTTTGGTGCAGGCAAAAATCCGATCTCACCGAAAATTTCCAAATACTACCTATGTCTTGAAACTTGCGGAGTGAACCTAGTGAATTAGGTATTACTATGCTTCTAAAAAAGGTATTACTATAATCCATGTTGTACATTTGCCCGTTGGCCATATGGCCTTGGCGGGAGACACAAGACATGGTTGTGCGTTCCTTGGTAACATGAACCTCGATGCGCAACTGGCATGATCTGCGAGGCATGGTGGCTCACCGGCGCAGTTAAGGGCGAGCGCATCCAGATCTTGAGGCCGACCGGGGGTGACGTATGTGCATTGCCAGATAGGACAGTTTTGCCTGCTGGCACTACACGTTGGATTACCTGTGGTGATTAGTTGTGGCCTAATTAAGTGTCGTGATTATCTGTGGCTTATCCCCCTTGGCATGCAAGGATCTCCTATGATAACGACGATAATATAATATCATATGTGTTGAGAGCTCGAAAGGGAGTGTGGGCGCGCACGGATTGAATATAGATCCCCTGATGGTTAATTTGAAGGTTGGATCCGCGAGATGAGGAAGAGAAGGGTGATAACAGGCAACTTCTCGGTGGGTGGGGCGATTATTCCCTGTCGAAGTGGAGTATATACATAAAGCGGCGGCATCCATTGTTGAACTCAACTGGTGCAGTGGCATTGCCATCACCCCATTAGATATTCAAACACCATAATGATGGGAATTCCCATAATTTTCAATTGTTCATGGAACCGGGGCCATGCCTTGTTCTTCTAAACAATACTCTCATGATTTGCATGACGGGCGCAACTATGAAAGAGTTGACAAAATTTATCTATCGTTTTAAACAAGGTCGGATCGAGAGAAGCGCGGAGACACCAACTAGTTAAGGCGGTCGATCCACCATTCTATAATCAATGTTGTCTCATTTGTTCAAGCCTAGTAGGACCGTAGGAGTACCACTGGGTTCGATGCAGTAGCGATGACAATGAGAGATTCTAGCGGGTGTGTTGGTTAACTAATTTCTAACATCCAAACCCATTCTCCATTAGCTGGCCAGCTACCCAGCAATGGGACAGTATGTTGATACTCTTGATGTTCCTTTTTACTTCGCCTACAAGATTTGTGTCAAGTAAAACTTTGTGAAGTTTGACCAAATATATATTTAAAAATATCAACATTTACAATACCAAATATATATAATATGAAATTACATTTCATAATGAATCTAATGACATTGATTTGGTATTGTAATTGTTGATACCTTTTCTATAAGTTTGGTCAAATTAATTGCTTTGACTTCAAATAAAGCTTATATGCAAACTAAACACTTTAGCTATATGTCAATCAGCTGAAAATTTATTTGGGTCAGTCGATTTTTGAACCATTGATCTCTGCTTCAAGAATTGATCTCCGTGTTTGCTTTTCTGTTGTGTGCATTGTCAAGTCTTGGGATGAAATTTTTGACCGACCACTGTTTTGGTTCAGCCAATTCCTTACTGGGGCAAAGCCCATTTTGTGCCTCCTTCTGTTGCCTCCTATTTTCTTCTTTTTGTATGTCTTTTTTTTGCTTCCATTATTTAGTCGGTTTTTATGGGAATTTGTGCCATGTTGGGTGAGTGGAAAATGTATACACGCAAATACTATATAACATGTGCATAAATTATATTAGAGTGAAAATTTTACCATTATATATTTATTACTTATATATACATTGTAAAGAAAGTGTAAAGTTGTGCGAAAATGTCTACATGCAAATACTTTAGTTTTTTTGAATTTTGGTCAAACTGTGGTCAAACTACTTATTTAAGAAATATTAGTGTTACTAAATAATTATTCAAGAATATTAGTGTTACTAAATAATTATTTCAATTTTTTGAATTTCGGTCAAATCTTGTCAAATTGTGGTCAAATCTGGTCAAATTGTGGTCAAACTACTTATTCAAGAAATATTAGTGTTACTAAATAGTTATTGTTTTTTAGAATAATAGTTTCAAACTCAAACGGTGAAACGTGTGACCTAATGCTCAAGCTAAAGTCCTGAGGGTTAATAGGATTGACAGAAATAAGTGCAGACTTGGAAACTAGGGGGAATAGAACTCGGAAGTTAAGCATGCTCAGGCTGGAGTAGTGAGAGGATGGGTGACCGGCTGGGAAGTTAGACGATTTGGAATGAGTGATCCACACTTGAGCAATTATTAGGGGTGATTAGAGACTAAATCGTCAAATAATTCAGAAAATTGAAAATCGAAAAAAAATCAATTTTTTCCAAAAAATTCAAAAAAAACCTTTAGTACCGGTTGGTGTTACCAACCGGGACTAAAGGTGTTGGGGAACGTAGCAATAATTCAAAATTTTCCTACGTGTCACCAAGATCAATCTAGGAGATGCTAGCAACGAGAGAGAGGGAGTGCATCTTCATACCCTTGAAGATCGCTAAGCGGAAGCGTTACAAGAACGCGGTTGATGGAGTCGTACTCGCGGTGATTCAAATCGCGGAAGATCCGATCTAGCGCCGAACGGACGGCGCCTCCGTGTTCAACACACGTACAGCCCGGGGACGTCTCCTCCTTCTTGATCCAGCAAGGGGAGAGGAGAAGTTGAGGGAGAACTCCGACAGCACGACGACATGGTGGCAATGGAGCTCGTGGTTCCCCGGCAGGGCTTCGCCAAGCACTATAGAGGAGGAGGAGATGTATGAGGAGGAAGGGGGCTGCGCCAAGGGAAGGGTGTGGCTGCCCTCCCACCCCCTCACTATATATAGGGGAAAGGGGAGAGGGGGCCGGCCCCTCTAGATGGATCTAGAGGAGGAGGCGGCGGCCAGGGGAAACCCTAGATGGGTTTGGGCGCCCCCACCCCCTAGGAAACTTGCCCCCCAAGCCGGGAGGGGCGGCTGCCCTAGGGGTGGCGCCCCCACCTCTCCTGGTTTCGTGAGAGGGGTTGGGAGGGGCGCACAGCCCCTTAGTGGGCTGGTTTGCCCCTTCCCCTTGGCCCATAAGGCCCCCCAACGCTTGCTGGGGCCTCCGAAACCCCTTTCGGACATGCTGGCCATAGCCTGGTACCCCCGGAACAATTCCGGACTCCAATACCCTTCATCCAATATATCGATCTTCACCTCCGGACTCGGAGCTCCTCGTCATGTCCGGGATCTCATCCGGGACTCCGAACAACCTTCGGTAACCACATACTATTTCCCATAACAACTCTAGCGTCACCGAACCTTAAGTGTGTAGACCCTACGGGTTCGGGAACCATGCAGACATGACCGAGACGTTCTCCGGCCAAAAACAAACAGCGGGATCTGGATACCCATGTTGGCTCCCACATGTTCCACGATGATCTCATCGGATGAACCACGATGTCGGGGATTCAATCAATCCCGTATACAATTCCCTTTGTCTATCGGTATGTTACTTGCCTGAGATTCGATCGTCGGTATCCCTATACCTTGTTCAATCTCGTTACCGGCAAGTCTCTTTACTCGTTCCGTAACGCATGATCCCGTGGCTAACTCATAAGTCACATTGAGCTAATTATGATGATGCATTACCGAGTGGGCCCAGAGATACCTCTCCGTCATACCCAACAGACAAATCCCAGTCTCGATTCGTGCCAACCCAACAGACACTTTCGGAGATACCTGTAGTGCACCTTTATAGCCACCCAGTTACGTTGTGACATTTGGTACACCCAAAGCATTCCTACGGTATCCGGGAGTTGCACAATCTCATGGTCTAAGGAAACGATACTTGACATTAGAAAAGCTCTTAGCAAACGAACTACACGATCTTGTGCTATGCTTAGGATTGGGTCTTGTCCATCACATCATTCTCCTAATGATGTGATCCCGTTATCAATGACATCCAATGTCCATGGTCAGGAAACCATAACCATCTATTGATCAACGAGCTAGTCAACTGGAGGCCTACTAGGGACATGTTGTGGTCTATGTATTCACACATGTATTACGGTTTCCAGTTAATACAATTATAGCATGAACAATAGACAATTATCATGAAAAAGGAAATACAATAATAACCATTTTCTTATTGCCTCTAGGGCATATTTCCAACAAAAGGTCCCCCATACCACGGCGCGGGCTCGCGCCACGTGGTGGGCCTTTAGTGGCGGTTCGTGTTGAACCGGGACTAATGGGGGGGGGGGGCTTTAGTCTCCACCCTTTAGTGTCGGTTGCAGAACCGGCACTACAGGCCCTTACGAACCGGTAATAAAGCTCTGTTTTCTACTAGTGTTCAAAGACATTCCCTCTCTTGAAGACTTTCATAAAAATCGCCTATTCACCCCCATCTAGTCAATAACTAGCACTTTCAGCAAGTTTTATTTTTTCATTTTCTTTCTTCTTAAAGGTTTGTGCTAATACCACTAATTCATTCTACCTTAGAAAGCTTCATTAATTTGAATATGATTTACTTCACTTTACTTTACTTTTATTTTTCTTTCAGGTTGATACCAATGCCATTAACTTATTCGTTCTTAGGATATATTTTTTTCTTCCGAAATTAAAGTATTACATGTTTATTCTTGTCAATAATAAAAAGCCTAGTTTCTGTCTAAATTGTGTGCAAATTTTCTTTTTATTGTTTTATTTTTAATTTCTTTCTTCTTAAAGGGTAATATCAATGCCACAAATTTATTATTCCTTAGAAAATTTATTATTTTGATTTGGTTTCATCTTTCTTTTCAAAGGTTGATACCAATGCAATTTATTATCCTTTTATTTTTAAATCTCCGTTTTCTACTAGTGTTCGAAGACGTTGCCTCTCTTAAAGACTTTCATAAAAATCGCCTATTCACCCGCATCTAGTCAATAACTAGCACTTTCAGTAAGTTTTATTTTTTCATTTTCTTTCTTCTTAAATGTTTGTGCCAATACCACTAATTCATTCTACCTTAGAAAGCTTCGTTAATTTGAATATGATTTACTTTACTTTTATTTTATTTTATTTTTCTTTCAGGTTGATACCAATGGCATTAACTTATTCGTCTTAGGATATATTTTTTTCTTCCGAAATTAAAGTATTACATGTTTATTCTTGTCAATTATAAAAAGCCCAGTTTCTGTCTAAATTGTGTGCAAATTTTCTTTTTATTGTTTTATTTTTAATTTCTTTCTTCTTAAAGGGTAATATCAATGTCACAAATTTATTATTCCATAGAAAATTTATTATTTTGATTTGGTTTCATTTTTCTTTTCAAAGGTTGATACCAATGCAATTTATTATCCTTTTATTTTTAAATCCCACTATTATATGATTAATCATGTGTATTATATACAAAATTGTGTAAATCGTTCCCAAAATTTGTCTTTATTCATTTTATTTTTCCTAAAGGGTAATAGAAATGCCACTAATTCATTCTTATTAAGAAAAAATTAAATTCCATTATTATATGATTATTCTTGCATAATATTAAAAACTACATTTTTGTGCAAATTCTGTGCAAAATTTGTCTTCATATTTTTGTATTTTTTGTTTTATTTTTCTTAAAGGGTAATAACAATGCCACTAATTCATTCTAGATAAAAAAACATCATGATTTGGTTTTTTAGTAATTTTTCATTTCCTTGCTTCCTTAAGGTTGATACAAATGCCAGTCATTCATTCCTTCTTAGGAAACTTCTTTTTTGGGAAATTGCTCTACTCTATGTTTATTATTGTATATTATAAAAAAGCATGATTTCTATGTAAAATGTGTGCAAACTTTTCCTTTATTCTTTTTCATTTTGTTTTTAAAGGATAATATCAATGTCACTAATTCATTGTATCTTAAAAATATCATTATTTTGTATTTTTTTTAGTTGTTGTTTCATTTTTGTCTTCTTAACGGATAGTATCAATGCCATTAGTTCATTCTTCCTTAGAAAAAAAATATTATTTAGTTTTAATTTTTTTTGTTTCATCTTCTTTCTTCTTTAAGGTAATACCAATGCCACTAACTTCTTATTTCTAAGAAAACTTCATTACTTTGATTTTGGTTTAGTTTTTTTTTCTTTAGGGATAATACCAGTGCCACTAATTCATTCCTACTTAGGAAACTTATTTTTTTGCAAAAATTCCACTATCATATGCTTATTCTTGCACAACATAAATAAGTGTAATTTCTGTGTAAATTGTCTTTAATTCTTTTCCTTTTATTCTTACAGGGTAATACCAATACTGCTAGGTTAACGAGCATATTTATTTGTGCTCGTTAAGGTTAAAGAGCAAAAAAAAAACTTAACGAGCAAGACTTATACCTTGTAGCACGAATATTTGTTTTTTAAGGTTAAAGAGTTTTTTTTTTTTTGCTCTTTAACCTTAACGAGCACGAATAAATTTCCTTGTAGCACGAACATAGTCGAGACTTTCTTTGTCAAGGATCTCTTATTTAGGTTACTCCATCGAGTTTCAATTTCTTCTTCTAATGTTCGTGTTTGTCTAAGGTGGCTTGAGTGATTTAAATATCGCGATTGTCTTGAGCTACATATTGATGGACGAAAACCTGGGGTTGGGTTCTATTTTAACCTGGGGTAGGGTTTAATGAAATATTCTTGCACAACATAAAAAAGTGTAATTTCTGTGTAAATTGTGTTTAATTCTTTTCCTTTTATTCTTACGGGGTAATACCAATACTGCTAGGTTAACGAGCATATTTATTCGTGCTCGTTAAGGTTAAAGAGAAAAAAACTCTTTAATCTTAACCTTAATGAAATTTATTCGTGCTCGTTAAGGTTAAAGAGCAACAAAAAACTCTGTTCAGCTTTGCTCATTTAAGGCTGATTAAACTCGTGAGTGCTTGTTAACAGACTACAAAGTGTTGCGACCTATACTACGAGAGAGAGAGTGTGTGTGTAATTTTTACCTAAGGAACATGGTGATTATAGGAGAAGTTGCACTAATATATTACCTCCTACGGGTTGGGATGGGTCAATATTAGACGGGTTGAGGGTCCCCGGAATGTTGTCATGTAAGATAAGAATATGCGATGTGCCGTAGTAGCAAGCTTAACAAGTTCTTTGTGAAACTCGTTAGCTCATTCATTAAGCCCGTTAAGTTTAACGAGTTGAAATTAGTGCTTGCCTATGGCTATGTTCATTAAGAAGCGAGCTACGAGCTGAGCTATCGAGCGCTTATTAAGATCGCAAGCTACGATCTATTGGTCCAGCCTAAAGTGCCACTAATTCATTCTTCCCTAGAAAACGGCCTTTTATTTATTTTTATTTTCTTTCTTCTTTAATGGTAATACCAATGCACTAATTCATTGCTTCTTAGATAACTTTTTTTCGCAAACATTTCAGTATTATATGATCATTCATGTGCATTATAATAAAGCCCAATTTATGTGCCAATTTGGTCATTTTTTATTCTTCTTTAAGGATAATAGCAATGCCTAATTCATTCTTCCTATAAATACTTTATTATTTTGATTTAGTTCTAGTTTTTTGTAACTTCATGATTTGTGAACCTTGTTATTAATAGGGATGAAGCACTAGTGTACTACCACAACTAATCAATCATGGTGCCAAACCATCATCCAAAATCATACGTACATGAGGTCCATGCATTTTTTTTGCGGGCACCATGCATGAAGTCCATGCATTATTATGCATATAAGGTCTAGCCCAAATCCCATCAAAATCGGTCTAAAAAAAATCCCATCAAAATCAATTTATGTACATACTCGAGCAAGTATACGTGCATGTATAAGCAAGAACTTATAGAGAGTAAAAAAAATTGTACACACACTTACACAAATAGTACCGTATAGTATTAAGCAAGAACTTCAAGCTGGCACAATTGATCGATCAATACTAGTAGTACAAATTACTAACATACATATGTATGCAGGTAGGTGTATAGGGGACACACAGCTGGTCGGTGCGGTGCATGGATGGATGATGCAAGTGTCCAAAAGAAAAATTGTTTGGCCCAAATATAGTATTCAGTCACTTGACATCTAGCCGGTCTCTAAACCAAAAAAGAATGGAGAGAGTACTAGATAGAGCAATGCATGCACGTACGGGAGAGGCAAATGGAGTAAAGGTACTTTGCAACTAAATGAACCAATTTTTTAAGCATGATATTGACAAGACGAGAGCGGCACGTCCACGCCCGCCGCTGACAACGAGAAAAAGTACATCATGGAAGGCCACCGTCGTTTCGGTCCCACGAAGGCCATCACTGCCGCCTCGCCGAGTTGCACAATTGGTGACTTGCCCGGTGAGAGGGGGCGTAGGCCACGGCGACCGTCTGCCCCCTTCCCCCAAAAAACCAACTTTGATCCGTGCTTCACGGTGGCGGTGGGAGGGAGGTTACTCTTCCCAACTCGCTGAAGCAAATCCGTCTGGGGCTGACCACAGCCCGATGCCGGACATAGGGAAGATACGTCATGGGAATGGAGATCCGCCACATGCGTCATTAAACTAATTTTAACCTATTCCGGTATAGTTTAGTTAAAATATGTCTGATATGTAAATGTTTTCGTCCAGTTTGCCAAAATCATCGTTCCCCTTCGTTTTCCTCTCTGCAGCATGGTTCTTCAGTTATCTACCGTGTTTTCTGTACGAGAGAGAGATGCTAGACACACGGAGTTACCACAGGGCGTTTACGGGTGGTTAATGGTGATTGGTTGAAATCAAGGTTTTGGTTACCGGTCGAAATTTCAAGATTTCCCATGGTTACCACATATTTCCGTGCCCCTGGGTAAATCCCCATACCGAGCAAAAAATACCAAAATTTTGAATGTTTTGAATTTAAACGCTCAATTTATAGTAAAGTACATAGGATCTAATTAATGCCATGAGAGTTGGTTATGACGTGTTGGTAGCAACCTAGTTCCTGTTTTGAGAGGTCTCTGGTTCGAATGTTTGTTCGTTCACTTATTTGAATTCAAAATTCAACTATGAAATGCGTTCGAAATATTCTCGGTATTTCTCGGTAACCGTGGTAACCATGTTTACCAGTCCCCCTCGGTAAAATTGACTCATTCGGTAATCAAAACCTTGGTTGAAATAGGATTAAGTGAGGCGGGCCCCCCGTTGAAAATCAGGGGGGCCAATTAGAGAACAGCAGGCAGCAGGGCCCGTGAAAGTCCGTCGCGGGAGCCCCGTGTGTGTAGTATTATCATTTCTGTACTGCTGCTCGTAAGAGGTGTCCTGGTCATTTACGGTCTGTTCTGTAAGCTCTGTTCACAGCCTTGACAGGGAACGATCAATTCTATATCCAACCACCGGAATCTGAGACCTCCATCCAAGGGCGCCGACCGGCCGTGGAGCGGTAGGACAGAGGAACATCGAGCGGCGAGTGCGGGCGCGGGACACGAGAGATGCGTACGTACAAGCATAGCTAGAGGTACGGTCCCGTACAAGAAAAGGCATGGCGGCGCCACTCGCACGAGCTGTCCCCGCCGGCCGGTGCACGGATACACACACCGACACACGCGTCGCCGTGGTCCAGGGGCGCCCGCGCTGAGCGGATCGTGTCGATCAGCAGCTTGCTGCTCACCCGCGCCCAGGGATATGCCACCGTTGTTGTTGATCGAGATCCATGGATGCCTCTCTAACTAGCGTGCTGCTGCAAGAGGTAACGTACTCGAGGGTACGTGTCGTTGCCGACGCCGGCCTGCCCTTGGTTCGCCGGCATGGCGTGTCCTCATGTCGATCTCGCGCCATGGACGGTGGCCATCCTGCTCTCCTGATTGGATTCTGGTCCATAACAAACCACGGGGAAAAGCAAGAAAATGGAACTCAAACCATACTATGGAAGTCCAAACGGTTAGTAAGATCGGACTTTTGGCTCAAAGGCTTGCTCAACCACCATTGGATCGGTAAGCGCATGCCTTCCTGGTCTGAGCTGATGGCCCAAGCTAGCTAGAGACGCGCCATGGTCGATGTCCCATTGTCAGAGGATGGATGGATGGGAATATTTATTGGAGGATCCATGGATCGCCGGGTCGATCTCTGTCGCCACACCAAAGCTACAGGACAAGTCACGGCATGTTGTTGACGATGCGTACGTACAAGTGAAAGTACAGGGCGCCGTACAGGGCAAAAGACACATGCATGCCTGTCTCCCAAGCGCGCGCATCGGCGTGGTCCAGCGCGCCCTCGGCGGATCGTGTCGTGCGCGGGACGCGCCGACGAGTCTGGCCTGGCCTTTCTTGCGTGCCTCGGTGCATTCTTGTATGTCCCTGGCACCGCCCTCGCGGACACCATCGCCGTCGATCAAGATCTGCACTAGTAGAAAACAAGGCTTTGGTTGAGGCCTGGCCAGCCCATTAGTCCCGGTTCAGTCACGAATCAGGATCCATGGGGCATACGTCCCGGTTCGTGCGCCCACAGGGCCGGCCGGGCCTCGGGAGTCATTTGTCCCGGTTCGTGTGGACTCATTTGTCCTGGTTCTAGGCACGAACCGGGACCAATGACCCTTGCTCCTGGCCCACAGCCATTGGTCCCGGTTCGTGCCTAGATTCGGGACAGAAGGTGGGCCTTTAGTCCCGGTTCTAGCCACCAACCGAGACGAATGAGTTGCTTATATATACCTCATCGCCGCCGCAGAGCACTTCCCAGTGCTCTGTTGTTTCTGGCTGGCGAGGGGAGAGCTTTGTGGTGCCCTAGCTTACCTCCTATGCACATGAGGTGTTTGATGAAATGCCCGAGTCGCACTAGTTAAGCTTTCTCCTCTCGAAGCTCGACCTCCAAGCTCCATTCTCCCCGAGATTTGTCTAGATTTAGCGGTCCGTCACGTCCCGTCCCTGTCTTCACCGCCGTCGATCGCCCGCGCCGATCTCGTCGCCGGCACCACCGTGCTGAGCCTCTTGTTCTTATCTTCTTTCTGAAAAAAAAGAATTCTTACTTTAGATAGATACTTGTCTAATTTTCTTACTTTTATTATTGCTTGTTATTATATAGTGCGATGGTTTTGGTATCCGCCCCCGTCGGCCCTCGTCATGTCTATGATTCGGATGTGGTATATATTATCTTTATAACTATTTGGTTCATTTATTGTTTATGACAATTATGCCGACCAACGTGACATAGATTTTATTTATCTAGAAGATATGTGAACCGGGAATTCCAACCGACCCTATTGCCGAGAGGTTAAATTTAGTTGTAGAAGAAAACAATTACTTGAAGGAAAAAATAAAAAAAATTGAGGAGAAGATGATATTGGAGTTGCATGTTGCGGATATCGTCGATGATCACAAGATCAAGATGGACGCAATATGTTTGAGGATTAGAAAGATTAGAAAATATGTCATTCATACCGAGGCTTGGTATCATTATGCCGTTGGATCAATTGTTACCTTGGTTGCGATTATGATCGCATTTGTTGTTGCATTGAAATGTTTTACATAGTTTCAATGTATGGTTTAATTAGATGCTCTGGAGAGCTATATGTTGTTCAGTGAGAACTATGTATGTACTTTGGTTTTAATGTGATGATGAACTTCTATTAATTTGGTCATTTATCTATCCATGATATTATGTAATGGTTTTTGACACACTTAATTATATATAATGCACGCAGATGAACCGGAAATGGATGTACGGTGACAGACACACCTCCGAGTACGTTAAGGGCGTGCATAATTTTCTCGAAGTGGCTGAGGCAAACAATCAGAATGGTTTTATGTGTTGTCCATGCCCTATATGTGGGAATACGAAGTCTTACTCTGACCGGAAAATCCTTCACACCCACCTGCTTTATAAGGGTTTCATGTCACACTATAATGTTTGGACCAGGCATGGAGAATAGGGGTTATGATGGAAGACAGCGAAGAAGAAGAGGACGACGACAACTATGTGCCCCCGGAATACGGTGATGCTGCAACGGGGCAAGCTGCTGAAGATCAAGAGGAACGAGACGATATTGCGCCCGATGATGATCTCCGTCGGGTCATTGTTGATGCAAGGAGACAGTGCGAAAGTCAAAAGGAGAAGCTGAAGTTCGATCGCATGTTAGAGGATCACAAAAAAGGGTTGTACCCCAATTGCGAAGATGGCAACACAAAGCTCGGTACCGTACTGGAATTACTGCAATGGAAGGCAAAGAATGCTGTGCCTGACAAAGGATTTGAGAAGCTACTGAAAATATTGAAGAAGAAGCTTCCAAAGGATAACGAATTGCCCGACAGTACGTACGCGGCAAGGAAGGTCGTATGCCCTCTAGGATTGGAGGTGCAGAAGATACATGCATGCCCTAATGACTGCATCCTTTACCGCGGTCCATATGAGGATTTGAACGCATGCCCGGTATGCGGTGCATTGCGGTATAAGATCAGACGAGATGACCCTGGTGATGTTGACGGCGAGCCCGCCAGGAAGAGGGTTCCTGCGAAGGTGATCTGGTATGCTCCTATAATACCACGGTTGAAATGACTGTTCAGAAACAAAGAGCATGCCAAGTTGATGCGATGGCATAGTGAGGACCGTAGAAAAGACGGGAAGTTGAGAGCACCCGCTGACGGGTCGCAGTGGAGAAAAATCGAGAGAAAGTACCGGGCTGAGTTCGCAGGTGACCCAAGGAACGTATGGTTTGGTTTAAGCGCGGATGGCATTAATCCTTTCGGGGAGCAGAGCAGCAATCACAACACCTGGCTCGTGACTCTCGTTATGTACAACCTTCCTCCTTGGATGTGCATGAAGTGGAAGTTCATTATGATGCCAGTTCTCATCCAAGGCCCTAAGCAACCCGGCAATGACATTGATGTGTACCTAAGGCCATTAGTTGAAGAACTTTTACAGCTGTGGATTGGAAAAGGTGTACGTGTGTGGGATGAGCACAAACAGGAGGAATTTGACCTGCATGCGTTGCTATTTGTAACCATCAACGATTGGCCTGCTCTCAGTAACCTTTCAGGACAGACAAACAAGGGATACCACACATGCACGCACTGTTTAGCTGACACCGAAAGTATATACCTGGACAAATGCAGGAAGAATGTGTACCTAGGCCATCGTCGATTTCTTCTGACCAACCATCAATGTCGAAAGAAAGGCAAGCATTTCAAAGGCGAGGCAGATCACCGGAAGAAGCCCGCCATGCGTACCGGTGATCACGTACTTGCTATGGTCAATGATTTACACGTAATTTTTGAAAAGGGTCCCGGCGGACTATCTGTTTCGAATGACGCTGAGGGACGCGTACCCATGTGGAAGAAGAAATCTATATTTTGGGACTTACCCTACTGGAAAGACCTAGAGGTCCGCTCTTCAATTGACGTGATGCACGTGACGAAGAACCTTTGCGTGAACCTGCTAGGCTTCTTGGGCGTGTATGGGAAGACAAAAGATACACCGGAGGCACGGGAGGACCTGCAACGTTTGCACGAAAAAGACGACATGCCTCTAAAGCAGTATGAAGGTCCTGCCAGCTACGCTCTTACCAAAGAAGAGAAGAAAATCTTCTTTGAAGGCCTGCTCAGTATGAAGGTCCCGTCTGGCTTCTCGTCGAATATAAAGGGAATAATAAATATGCCAGAGAAAAATTTCCAGAACCTAAAGTCTCATGACTGCCACGTGATTATGACGCAACTGCTTCCGGTTGCATTGAGGGGGCTTCTACTGGAAAACGTCCGATTAGCCATTGTGAAGCTCTGTGCATTCCTCAATGCAATCTCTCAAAAGGTGATCAATCCAGAAATCATACCAAGGCTAAGGAGTGATGTGGCGCAATGTCTTGTCAGTTTGAGCTGGTGTTCCCACCATCCTTCTTCAATATCATGACGCATGTTCTAGTTCATCTAGTCGACGAGATTGTCATTCTGGGCCCCGTATTTCTACACAATATGTTCCCCTTTGAGAGGTTCATGGGAGTCCTAAAAAAATATGTCCGTAACCGCGCTAGGCTAGAAGGAAGCATCTCCATGGGCCATCAAACAGAGGATGTCATTGGATTTTGTGTTGACTTCATTCCTGGCCTTAATAAGATTGGTCTCCCTAAATCGCGGTATGAGGGGAGACTAACTGGAAAAGGCACACTTGGAGGGGACTCAATAATATGCAGGGACGGGCATTCTTGGTCTCAAGCACACTACACAGTTCTACAGAACTATACCTTGGTGACCCTTTATGTCGATGAACACAAGAACAGTCTGCGCTCCAAACACCCGGAGCAGTGTGACGACTGGTTTACATGTGAACACATCAGCACTTTCGGCAGTTGGTTGGAAACACGTCTCAGAGGTGACAACACTATTTTTGATGAGTTGTACTCGTTGTTTAGGGGACCATCTTCGACTGTATTGACTTACAAAGGATACGAGATAAATGAGAATACATTTTACACGATCGCCCAAGATCAAAAGAGCACCAACCAAAACAGCGGTGTCCGCTTTGATGCAGTAACCAAGAGGGGAAAGGACACATATTATGGTTACATAGTGGACATATGGGAACTTCACTACGGACATGATTTTAAGGTCCCTTTGTTTAAGTGCAAATGGGTCAATCTGTCAGGAGGCGGGGTACATGTAGACCCACAGTACGGAATGACAACAGTGGATCTGAACAATCTTGGGTACAAAGATGAACCGTTCGTCCTAGCCAATGATGTGGCGCGGGTTTTCTATGTGAAGGACATGTCTACCAAACCGAGAAAAAGAAAAGATAAGAAAGCGAACACATCATACGATGAGAAAAAGCGCCACATAGTTCTTTCAGACATCGCGGGAGTGGAGGGCAAGACAGACATGTCCGAAGATTATGAAAAGTTTCATGAAATTCCTCCCTTCAAAGTCAAGGCTGACCCAAGCACCCTGTTAAACGATGAAAATTATCCATGGTTACGGCGCAATAAGCAAAGGACAGAAGTGAAGAAAAAGTGAAGACTTTCTCTCCACGACTATTATGATGATACCTTTGATCTAGAATATCCATGTAACACACGAGTTTCCATATGAAACCCTGATACTTCGAAAGAGATTGTCCGTTTTGTACACGAAGTGCATCCAGTTTTTGCTGTAACCCTCTCAACTTTTTAGCACATGCTATTTGGGTGAAATGATGATACCATGCCAACTTTCAACCTTCTCAGAGTTCATTTGTAGTGCTTTCCAATTTCAGGGTCATTTAGCTCTAAAAAATCAGTAAATGCATGAAAAATAACAAATGAAGTCAGAAAGGGTTGAAAATTGATGATGTGGCTTTGAATGGTGCATTTTGAACACACAAAAAGTCTGGAGTTCAAATAAGTTCAAAATAAATGAAATCCCTTTGTAACAGATGAGTTTTCGTCCGAAACCTTGATACTTCGAAAGAGATTGTCCATTTTGTACACGAAGTGCATCCAGTTTTTCCCGTAACCCTCTCAACTTTCTAGCACATGCTATATGGGTGAAATGATGATACCATGCCAACTTTCAACATTTTCAGAGTTCATTTGTAGTCCTTTTCAATTTCAGGGTCATTTAGCTCAAAGAATGAACTAATATAAAAAAAGAAATGAACTAATAGCAAAAAAATGAACTAATAGCTAAAAGAATGAACTAAAAATAATCAATTAAAATATTCTGTTATGATCAACTAAAATAAAACTACAATATTCTTCAATAGGAAAAAGGAAATCAACTAAAAAACTTATATAAAACTCTAATAACAAAAGGAATCAACTAAAAAGCTTTCATAAACCTCTAGTATTTTTTAAACTAAAATTATATAAAATTTATGTAACTAAAATTATCAAAGTATTTTCTATTCAAAACATGAAAAGCGAAAATAATTATCATAAAGAATTTTTTGTTAGAAACTTTAATAGCAAAAAGAATTTTCATAAAGAATTTTTTGGATAGAAACTAAAATAACAAAATCTGTTTCTGAATATAATGATAAAACACATTAATATTAAATAGCAGGAAAAAGAATCACTCAAAATATATTTTTATAGTGAAGTTATTCACAAACTAGTGATTCACACAACCGCTGTGCCACCCTTTCGTCCCGGTTGGTGGCACCAACCGGGACCAATGCCCACCTTTGGTCCCGGTTGGTGGCACGAACCGGTACGAATACCCCCCTTTGGTCCCGGTTCGTGCCACTAACCGGAACCAAAAGTCTCTGTTTCCCGCCCTTTGGGCTGCTGAAAAGAGACCTTTGGTCCCAGTTGGTGGCACGAACCGGGACCAAAGGGGGGCATTGGTCCGGTTGGTACCACGAACCTGGACCAAAGCTCTGTCTATATATACAGCACTTGTCAAAATTTTCATTCAGTTCCTCCCCCGACGACGCCTACGACATCGACGCCGCCAGGCTGCCCCGACGCCGTCCGCCACCTCTACCATCGCAAGTGCCTCGTCCTCGCCGTCGCCGTCGCCGATGTCGTCCCCAACCTCACGCGCCCCAGCCCCGGCCCGCCCCTGAGCGCGCCGGTCGGCCGCGCCCCTGCCCCAGCCAGCCCCCTCCGTCGCCGTCACCGTGCCCTCGCCACCCCCGCCGTCGCCGTCGCCGTGCGCCCCCAATGTGAGCCGCCGCACTTGTCAAATTTTCATGCGATTTTTTTGTGATGATATTTTTTGTTCATATATATAATGTATATATGTATGTGTGGATGTGGCTATGTATGTATGGATATAGTGTTCATAGTAATTTTTTGTTCATATATGTATTAAAAAAATTTAGGTTGTTAATTAGTAGATATTAAATGTTGTTCATATATGTATGGATCCATGTGGCTATGTATGTATGTATGTATGGATATAAGAAGAGGACGAAGGAGGAGAAGAAGGAGAAGAAGAGGAGAGGAAGAAGAGGAGAAATAAATAAGAAGAGAAAAAAAGAAGAAGAAAAAAGAGGAGAAGAAGAAAGGACCTCTATTCCTTTCTTCTTCTCCTCTTTTTCTTCTTCTTTTTTTTCTTCGATCTTCTCCTCTGTTCCTTCTTCTTCTCCTCTTTTTTTTCTTCTTCTTCCTCTTCTTATTTTTTATCGGGTATGTCGTTGTCGATATACCCCCTCCCCGGTAACTTCAACACGGGGGGGGGGGGGGTCGATATACCCCATCCCCGATAACTTCGACATGAGGGGGGGGAGGGGGCCGCCGAGGGTTTGAGGGGGCTAGGGTCGGGAACTAGCTAGGGTAGAGGGTGGAGGGTCGCCGAGGGTTCGAGGGTCGAGGGTCGCCAAGGGCTCGAGGGTCGAGGGGTCGAGGGTTCGAGGGTCGTCGAGGGGCCGAGGGTTCGAGGGTCGAGGGTCATCGAGGGGCCGAGGGTCGAGGATCGCCGAGGGGTCGAGAGGTTGCCTAGTGTCAAAGTATTGAAGAAATCCATGCCTTCATCATTAGCCGGAAGTAACCGGGGCATGTTGGTACGAAGTTCTGCAAAGTTGTTCTAGAACGGAGTCCCGGATAGGATAATCCGCTTTTTGGTACGAATTTCAGCAAAGGCCTTCCAAATAGCGATATTCGAAAGGCTCTTGCTGAACTTTGTACCAAAATGCGAATTATCCTATCTGGGACTCCGTTCCAGAACAACTTTGAACAGCTTCATACCATCAGGCGCCTGTTACTTTCGCCTAATGATGAAGACATGGTTTTGTAGAATCCTTTCACACTAGACAAACGTGACATGAGGGGGTCGAGGGTCGGGAACTAGGGTAGAGGGTCGTGGATCGCCGAGCGGTCGAGGGTCGAGGATCGCCGAGGGGTTGACAGGTTGCGTAGTGTCAAAGTATCGAAGAAATCCATGGCTTCATCATTAGCCGGAAGTAACCGGGGCATGATGGTACGAAGCTCTCCAAAGTTATTCTGGAACGGAGTCCCGGATAGGATAATTCGTCTTTTTGTACGAATTATCCTATCCGGGACTCCGTTCCAGAACAACTTTGGAGAACTTCATACCACCATGCGCGTGTTACTTTCGCCTAATGATGAAGACATGGTTTTGTTGAATCCTTTGACACTAGACAATTTTCTGCACATCCAGAATGGCGGCATTTTGTTAAATCCCTTGTTGGTCCGGACGTCGGACAATCATGAGAGAGGCGGTCCGGCCCAAACCCTAGAAGCGCTGCCGGGGCCACCCAAATTTACCAAGTTAAAAGAGTGTTGTCGTCGAGGCCACCCCGAACCCTATAAGCGTTGCCGAGGCCACCCCAAACCCTAAAGAAGCGTCGAGGCCACTAATACGATTCCTTGTTGTGATTAGCTAGCTAGGTCTACATTAGCCACTAATATATCCACCTGCTGTCATGTTTGTATAATAATTGCCATGTTGTAATATTTGCAAAAACAATGGAGCACGGACGAGAAGAGGAAGCAGACAGGTGTTGGGGGACATAATCGCAGTCGGAGCTGATGTCTTGTCGTATCTCAACGACAGCGATGGTCTGGAAGGACAGGGTGAAGAAGCAGGCTACGGTGATCGAACAATGGAGGAGGAGGGACATGATTATGATGGCTCCGGTGACCGAATGCCGGTGGAAGAAGGACACCGTGACGACGACTCCGGTGACCGAACGGAGTCCGGCCAGGTATATATATTGATTAAGCCTGTGCTGACTATAGCTAATTGATGCATTAATTGTTTTGGTATGTACACATATTAAGTCTCTTCTTTCTTCTTTTCTAGCCCTCCGGATCGAGCCAAACTTCGGTAACGAGACGAGGCCCGAAGAAAAAGTTGCGCTCGGATGACAAGTTTACTATCACAGAAATCGTCCGGACCAAGGAAGCATTTTCTGCTCGGTGCGGGGTTCTTGTTAGGGACATGATCCCGATCAGCATCCACCAATGGTATAAGCCTAAGAAGGAAGACCCTAAGGTGTCTTATGTCAACGATAGGCAGAAAGATGATCTTTGGGACGCGCTGAAGGCAAATTTCACCCTACCGCCAGAGGAGGATCCGGAGAAGCCAGCTATTATAGAGCCATTGGTCAAGGCTCATGCTCTTAAGAAGATGGCAGATCTATTCAGGAAGTGGAAGAATGAGCTGAAAACAACGTTTGTCGACAAAGAAAAGACTCCAGAATTCACCGGCCAGTTTGAGAAGATCAGAGATCACTGGGACACATTTGTGGCCCACAAGACATCGGACAAGAGTAAGAAGATGTCAGTGACAAACAAGAAAAATGCTGTGAAGAAGGAGCATCACCATCGCATGGGGTCAGGTGGCTACCTTAGAGCCCGACCGTTGTGAGACAAGGCTGAGAATGACCTGCTTGATAGGGGTCGAACTAGAGACATTGCACTGGCCAGACCGTTCAAGGACTTGGTTCTTCGGGGTTGGGGGATCGTTGGACCCTGAAACAGGGAAGTGCGTTTGGACGAACGAGCAACTGAGAATACCCGTCACGAGGCTTCAGGAGTATATCGCCGCAGCGCAAGAAGGGACGATCGTTCCCGAGAGAGAGAACGACGAGCTCACACAGGCCCTCGGGAATCCTGAGCACCATGGAAGGACACGAGGCACGCCAGGCTCCGTTCCGTGGAAGGCTGGGTTTCCGGACGCAGGCGGTTACAAAGGCCAGGAGAGGAGGAGGAAAGTGGAGCAGACCCAACTGCAGGCACTGCACGCAAGGGTAAAAGCGCTAGAGGAACGAGAAGCAGTTCACAGCAAGCGACCTGCCGAAGCTACCCCCGAAGGTACCCCGCCATATTAGTGGAGAAGCAGCATGGCTTCCACCGAGCTGCCTTAGGAGCCTGTCTTCACGTCTCCTGGTTGCTACCCCGTGGATGCTATCACGGAGTCTCAACATTGCGACCTTATGACGCAATGGCAGCAATTCAAAGTCAAGGCGGCTGTCGGCTCTGTTGCACCTCCTGAACCCGGCGCAACTTTTCACTGTCGGCCGATTCTAGAAGGATATGCTAGCGTGATGATGGATGAAATAACGGAGGGATTTGAGGAGCTCAAGCTTGACCACCCTACCGGTGAAGGGGAGACTCGGCTGGGTTCTGCTCTGAAGACTCCATGCTTATGGCGGAAGGAGTTCATCAACCTTCCTAAATGGACGCCTCCGCATCCTCCTCCTCCTCCGGCGAGTCAGGGCAGTCCGCCTCCTCCTCCGGCGAGTGATCAGGGCACTCCACCTCCTTCTCCGGCTTCTCAGGCGCGTGGCGGCACTCCGCCTCCTTCTCCGCCTGCGCCGGCGCGTCCGAGCAGCCCGCATCCTCCTCCGCCTCGTCAGCAAGGGCGGAAGAGAGCCGCCGCCGCTCCGGCTTCTCCGGCGCGTCATAGCACCCCGCCGCCTTCTCCGCCTCGTAAGCAACGAAAGAAGACAGCCGCAGCCGCTCGGCCTGCTCCGGCGTCGTCAAACCTGGTCATCCTCCTCTAACAACGATGATGCGAAGATTCCATGATTGGTACATGAAAACCTGCAGAGAGTCTGGGGGCAAGGATACTTTGACGCTGAGAGTGAAAGAGGAGCATGACCTCGTTGGAATTGATCCGTTGTCTGTTCCTTTTGAGGAGTTCTTCCAGTTTTTCAATCAAAAGGCCCTCGATAAATTAACGGTCACTTGCTACTGTCTGTAAGTACTACTTCTGTCATTAAGTCTCTATATATAGCTTAGCTCTTTCATTGCATGTATATATAATTATCCTCACTATATTATGCAGATTGAAGATCGTCGAATGCAAGAAAAGACAAATCGGTGATATTGGGTTCATTAACACAAATCTCATAGATGAATTTACGGAAAAATTTCATGCCAAAGAAACCGAGGCCAACTTGCTATGATCGTTGGTAATAAATCAAAACAAAGATATAATACTCTTTCCTTACAACTTCAAGTGAGTGTTATTGTCTTGTGCATATTCGGTTTCCCTTATTAGTCGAGGTTATAGTAATGTAATTGATGAGTTATGCATGCGTGCGCAGCTTCCACTATATTCTCCTAGAGATTAAGCTTGAGCAGGGACTAGTAACCGTTTTAGACTCGAGACGAAAAGATCCCCAGGAGTATGCGGACATGACTGAAATGCTCGAGAGGTAAGTTAAATCAATCATTATCGCACCATATCGGCAACTTTGTTCATTTCCTGATATATATCAAGTAATTGTTTTCTTTGTCTGGCAGGGTTTGGAAAAAATTCACCGCACAAGCTCCGGGACTGCCGGGGAAGCTGCGATTTACACAGCCGAAAGTAAGTACTACTAGCTAGTTCCGCGCATCTCCTATTGATTCAAGCGCTAGTTTCATCAATACCATTTAGCATGCTTGCTTATCAGTTTGATTGACCTCTATTTCTTGTAAAGTGGTTGTGGCAGGAACCCGAAAATAATTACTGTGGATATTACGGTTGCGAGTCCATCCGCCACACGACTTGTGAGCATGGCTACTCTAAAAAATAATATGAAATGCGTAAGCAATAATATTCACAATTTTATTTTATTACCATCATTTGTGTTGAGTTTCATTCATTCATATATATGTATTGACCCCCTTCTTCAAATTAGATATTTCAGATGCGGGATGAACTCCTAGCACAAGATCATATGCGAGCAATTCAGGAGGAATTGGCGGGATTCTTTCTTGACCACGTGATCAATAAAGACGGAGAATACCATGTGAAACATGAGTTCATATATAATTAGGAGATTATATTGTAAGAGATCTTATATTGTTGTTCGACCAATCTCTCGGAGAAGGAGAGGTCGATCACTTCTCTCTGTATATGTTCATGACGATCTTCTGTACTTAATGGTTTCCTTCATGTGCTTACTAACTAGCGTGTCGAGTCCTCTCTATACGTATAGCACGTAGCGTCGACGAAGCACGGAGATAAGAGAGGACACTTCTCTCTATTAATTAGCTAGCTAACACAATATATGAAACCCCTACATTAACCCTACAAAACCCCCAAAACCCCCAAACCCCCAAACCCCCACCCCCCCTTTCAAAAAAAAATCCAGCCATTGTACTACTGATGCGTGGATGCCTTTTAGTCCCGATTGGTGCTACCAACCAAGACAAAAGGCCCCCCTGTCTGGGCAAGCCGCAGCGGCCACGTGGAGCCCCATCTGTCCCGGTTGGTATAAAAACTGGGACTAAAGGTGTTGGGCTTTAGTACCGTCCCTTTAGTCCCGGTTTCCTAACCGGGATAAATGAGCTTTATAAACCGGGACAAATGAGCATTTTTCTACTAGTGCCGTGATCGTTCAATGGTGCTAGCTAGAGATCGACCAACCATGTAGATGCAGAGGGTAACATTAAGGCATCATTGTCAGTTGGCATGGCACGTCATGTCTTCCTGATCGAGCTGAGCCACGGTACGTGGCTAGTAGCTCTGAGACCTCTGTTTATGTGATGAGGCCTGGCTCTGTTGTTTCCTTGTGCTCGATCGTCGACATGATTAGTTGTGCTGCAGGGGTGCATGCACGCAGCGGTGCCCTGTGTTAGTAGCTAGTTGCTCCAATTTAAACGGAGTTCTCTTACTCAATGGTACTAGTAGTACTCCCTTCGTTTCAGTTTACAAGTCCTATGCATATATCTAGATTATCAATTTTATCATCCTAATATAAACTATATAACACAAAAATTATACCTTTTGAAGATAGAACAACTGAAGTTTATATTGGTATATTTTTTGTAATATATTATTTGGATTAGGTTGGTCAAATTGACGATCTAAGAGTACGCGCACGCCCTGTAAACTGAGAGAGAGGGAGTAGTAGAATCACAGCCAGTAGGTCCACCCGCGAACGCGCGCCGTGCGTGGAGCGTGGTTGAAGGGGAAATGCGTGGTGACATGTGAGCACTCCCACCTGTCTGTCAGGATACGACAAGTGGCATACTATTGCAGTGCAATGCCAGGATCTTTCTTGGTTTCTGGCCGCCTCGATCTGCTTTTCTTGCTTTCTTTTTTGTGATTGCAGATCAACTACCTGAACAGAAATCAGGTTTCCATTTGAGATTCAGTAGATCAAGGCTAATTACAGGCTGTAAGTGATAACATAAACTAGGTGCCTTCCAAAGTTGTTTTTGCGTGTCTTCATTGAAAGCCTTGAAAAAAAGGAACTATTTGATTTTAAATTTTATCATAAACTCTCCCTTCCCTTCGTCGCCGTCGGAGGACGCCGCCGGGCTAAGCCCAGGCGACCGGCGGTGGCGGCGGAGACTCCTCCATTCCATACGTCAGTGGGTCACACGGAACCTCCTCGCGCATGGAGGCGGCACAAGACCTGCGCTAGGGCGGCGCTCGGCTGACTCTTGGCGTTGGCTTGGGCGGCAGCTGGGGTCGCGTAGCGGCGGATCTTGTCGCTCCGGTTCTCGTGGAGAACTCTGGACCTAGGGCGGCAGCCCCGGTAGGCGTAGCGGCGGCTCCCTTGGCTGGCGGCGCTCGCGGGTGGTAGATGGACGGATGCTTGATGGCGTGGATGGTGAGTAACCGGTGGATCTCCTCCCCGTGCAGCCTCTCTCCTGCTGCACTTGGTGGCTTGCGGTCTTGGTTGTCATCCTCGGTGTGTTGGCGGGGGCTGGTATAGGTCGCTTCGGACTGGAGGAAATTCTGGATGGCTCGCTCATCCCGGCGATGGTGATGACCAAGGTCGCCGCTGTCGTCCATGCAGGCACCATCAAGGTCCCTCCCCTCCACCCTGACCGCATGCTCGGGCGAAGACCCAAAATCGCCTTAGATTGGGCGGGGCGGCACTGTGTGTGCTGCCCCTTCTTGGAGGCGCCACCCGGCGTGCTCGGGTAGAGGAACTGCAAGCGGAGGAGATGGGACCAGTGGCAGCAGGTGGTGTTCGTGAAGGTGGAGCGGCGTGGCATCTGTCACGTCGACAACGTCGGGTCTCAGCGGCATGAGGAAGTGGGGTCTCGGTGGTGACGCGTGTTGATGGATGAGCGCAGGATGATGGCGCTGTCTGGCGTCGTGGTGGTGTCGACGGCAGTTGGGCCTGCCAAGGCTTATGCATTTATCTCTCGTGAAGATGGGAGGACGGAAGATGGCGGCGGCGGATTCTAGAGCGTGTGCATGCGGTGCCTGCTAAGAGTGCGCTGGACCGGTTTGTGCTCCAAACCCAATGATGCGGCTTGGTTGTGGCCTCCGGCTTGTGTGAGGTCTAGGCAGGCGGCACCGACTATGAGCACCCTCCCTTCATCAAGTTGATACGAGCAGCAACAGATGTTGCTAGCAAGGTGGCTTCAGACTTATTAATGTCTTATTTTGTAATATCTTCACGAATAACTGATAAAATAGTTGTATACATCGCCCTATGAAGAGGCCAGAGGTTATCCTCCTTCAGAAAAAACATGTATGATATATCACGACTAGCACGGGCGTAATTTTACAGAAATCCTATCTGGCAACCGTTCCCTAAGAAAGAGGTAGCAAACGAACCCCTTTTGATGACCGTTTTAGTTTTGAGACGAGATCAAATGGTGTGAGTTTAAATGAAAAATTACCATCTCTGACAAAAACTGACGCGTCGCTCTGAAGAAATAACCATCCCTCACAAATAAAAATGTCAATGCAATTGTTCGCAAATGCCATCCCCTCCAGGTGAACGTTGCCAACTGGGGGCGGGGTTCTAATTTTAACCCATGGATAATCTAACTACAGAAAATTGGAAATTAGCCAAGGAAAATAAATAAGAAATTGAGTGCTCTCATAGTGGTCACAATTTGCAGTGGTATGTTCGCCAATGTAGCTTTATAGAAATAGTACGGTGTTTTTAAAGCATGGAAGCTAAGGGGTTGTTTGGATTGTGACTATGTTTGCCTTATGTTGCCATATTATTTTTGCCACTCTTGCCACACTTGTCTAATTTGAGTTGCTTAAACTGTTAGCCACATTTTGGCTTGCCTAAGGGAATCTTGCCATATTTTTTGTGTCTATGACATGTGTGGTTCACTCCTCATAAAAAATTCTTGCCTTATATGTGGCTAGAACCAAACATCCACCTAACTTGATTAAACTTGCCTAAAGTGAGATGTGGCAAAATGTGACCGGAAACCAAACAACCCCTAATTCTCTGATGCTGATGAAACTCAAATCTGGATGAAAAATTACAAAATTCCGAATACGGCCCAAGACTTGAACGCTGCTTCCCGGCAGATCACTACTTGAGCTCGCAGTTCGCGGGCACTGCCGCCGTCAGGGCACTTGCTTTGCCAACTATGTAGTAGAGCGTTATTCTACTTCTACATCTGGCCGTTGGCCATGGGGGGAGACACAAGACATGGATGTGTGTGTTTTCCTTGGCAGCAATGGCAACGGTGCAGCTAGCACAGCCATGGACATGATCCGCGATGCGCGGTGCCTGCGCGTCCGTCCAGCCCTGATCTCGAGGGTGGCCGGCATGCCGCACCCGCACGTACATATGCATTGCCAGATCGGCGCCCTGCCTTCTGGCACTAGACTATTTCATCTTCTGCTATAGATCGAGTGTTTTGTCCGAGGCCGCAGGATCCGCAAGGCAACTTCTCGGCGGCTGCGGCGATGCTTCCCTCCCTCCCTACTTGCAATCGTAGAAAAACGCAAGTCGCCAGTCGGTCGCGCAACCATCAGATACGATCGATGATGAGATCGATTTAGTACTAAACCTCACGATTTGCATGGCGAGAGAGTTGACAATTGAGAGTAGGGACTAGTCTGTATCCAAGCTCAATTAGCAGCTGGCGTTTTAAACGGGGCCGACCGACCAGTCTCTAATCAAATCAATGGGGTCTCGTTTGTTTAGCTGTTTATCCACACGAGAGAGATTCCGGCCAGCCAGCAAACCAGCCACTCGTGCGGGTCAAGTTGTTCCCAAGGTCCAAACCCAAGCTCAATCAGCTACCCACCAATGATAATGTGTTGATGCATAGCGCAGCGCACGTACGGGGAGTTATAGGCAACTGAAAGAACGAGCCAATTAAGCATGCCATCGAACGATATTTGCTTAATTTGGCATCCGTTGGAGGTTGGACCGAACATCCATCCACTGCTAGCTAGCTATAAGCTGGGCTAGACCAGCTAATTTGGCATCGTTCGATCTAGTATATATTGGGCCAATCGTTGGAAAAGCATCGTTTGAAGACCGTAGGAGGTCTTCACCACCTCAGTGTGGAACCAAGCTGCCAGTTAGGCTGTTTTCGCGAATCGCGAGGTTATTCAACTATCAGTACATTCTGTTATTGGCAAGGCACAAAATTGATGCTTTTGCGTGACTTGTCCGAAATGTGATACACTACGTTGTCACCCTAGCTAGCTCCATATGTTCACTCTATGCGTTCGGTTTATTCGGTTTACATGGTTCGGTTTATTCGGTTTACATGGTTCGGTTTATACGGTTTTTTGGTTTGTATAGTATTAATACTTCGGTAAATATGGTATGAAATTAAAATACGGTTCGGTTTCGGTATATACCAAATTATTTTGGTACGGTTTCGGTATATACCATAATAACCAAAGTTGACGCGAATTTGCAAATGACATCGTAACAATTACAAATTTATGACTCAAAACACATACTATTTTACACAAATACTATATAACTATATATATATAAGTATATATGCATGAATTGATTCATCCCTTGATAATGGACGTGCTTACATTTTTTAAAGAGAAAAATAACTATGTTACAAGAAAAATGTACGTGCTTGGTAGTGAATTTGACTCATGTACAAGAGAAAAATGATAACTTGTATGGTTGTTTGCCTCAAGAAATATAAATTCATTTTTACTTCGGTTTATTTGGTTAACCATTCAGTTTTTCGGTATATACCATAAAAACCAAAGTTCAAAACGGTATGAAAAGTTCATACCATACCAAAACCAGAAACCATAAAACCATAAAATTGGTTCGGTTGGCTTATTTTCGGTATGGTTTTGTGTAACTACCTCAAGTACAAGAGCGGTCCAGATTGAGATAATAATACTCCAGCCGGTTTATTCACACTCGCAGGTGCGTTGGAGCTGTAAATTAGCTGTGTTTATGACTGATGGATGGGACGGCCCCGTCCCAACATCATATCGTCGTACTAATTCAACTTGCTCACATGGATCCATCCAATTTAATCCAATCTGTGTTTCTTACACAACCCCTTCATTGCTACTGTATAAACTTGTATAATGATGTATAAATATAGTATAAAAGCAAGGAAATGAAATACACACGAATACTAGTAGCATGGGGCCACAACAGGCGCTACTGCTATTTAACAGTAGCGCGAGTCCATACACGCGCTACAGCTAACACCAGTAGCAGTAGCGTTGGTTTGCACCCGCGCTACTACTAAATATTAGCTGTAGCGCCCTAACAGTAGTGCGCTACTGATAGCCCATAACCCCGTGCTACTACTAGGGTTTTCCCTAGTAGTGACGTAGGGCACATCACTCTTATTTATATTGGACTTTTTATTTATTAATTACCCTACCACTAAACATTGATGTTTATCATTAACACACGTGTTTTGATATAGAATCGTAATTATTAATTGTCATGTATAACTAGTAGAATTAACTATGTAGTCGCGCTCTTGTATATAAACATACATATAAATTATATTTTTCATTACTAATGCTTTGTGCTAAGCTGAAATTGTAATTTTTCGTATATAAGTCTTTTTTTAGCTGTTATGCAAATATTTCATTACAATACATTTCACCCTAATTCTAACAAAATAAAGTACAACATAACTCACGGTATACATTTGTGCCAATTGCATTATGATGCTTTTTGTGTCCATATCCACAAGATCTCGAAATATCCAGATAACTTGCTAGTGTGTCTAAGAGTGTATGAATCTAGGAAAGCATATGAAAATTCTCGAGTATAGGTGTAACTACATAGAGAATATCAAGAGTAAAGTGTATGAAGTGTTAGTAAGTAATTTTTTTCCCAATCCCCTCATTTGCTTTTGCTAGTCTTTACTAAGTCTAATATCATTAAATATCTCAATAGAAGATTACAAGCACAAGCTCTCTACTCCATCTATTTTTCTTTTTAGTTGGCATATTAGGTTTGTCTTGAATCAAACTTTCTAAGGTTTGAACAAATTTATATTAAAAAATATCAACATCCACAATTTTAAATAAATACAATATGACAATATAGGCCTCGGTGAATCTAATGATATTGATGTTCTCTTCTATAAATGTGATTAAAGTTCAAATTTTTTGACTTAAAACAAACCTAGTATGTGAAGTAAAAAAAGAAATGAATTGGAGGTAGTAGTTATAATATGATATTCAATACTCCATCTTTTGCACACAGAACATCTTAACTTTTAACCTTTTTTGCGTTACAGTGCGGATTTCGAGAGAGTGCTTGCATGAGCATTTATGATCAATGGTTTTTTCTGTGTGTGTGTGGGGGGGGGGGGGGGGTACGACCGATGGTTCTATGAGCCAGTCCATATAAACAACCCTCTGAACTCCTTTTTAAGTTCAAATTTTTTAGTTTTATGGCTCAAAAAATCCTGAAATATTGCATACATACATATATAGAAGTGTACTATAGTTGTGCAAAATTTCATCAATATATGTGTTGGTATGCGAGATATACAAAAAAAACAATTACATGCAAAAAATGAGCTTGTTCTCTTGTTGAGTTTGGGCAAGAATTTTGTATTTTGTGTGTAGTGTATAACATAACATATTATTGAAAAAATTAACAGGTACTTAGAGCGCATACATATGTATTTGTGGAAACAAAACAACTTTTTTTAAACTGTTAAACACAACGTGCTCCAATGCCACCCACAAAAAAAAACGTGCTCCAATGCCCACGTGTCCTGAAAATCCGCTTTGTTGAACTCTTTGCTATGTGATGAAGTGCTCCTTTTTGAAAGGGATGGAGTATATGAAGTCTCTTTAAATGATGGGTGTTACTCATTTAAAAGTCCAAACTGATAGAGAGAGTCAGGTAATACAGGCCCTGTTGTGACCAGCCTTGTATAAGTGTGCGATCAACCGATGACCACGCCCCGGCCGGATTATATTTTCGTGGGAGCCCCCCCCCCCCCCCCCCCCCCCCCCCCCGCGTCGTCTCCTCCGCCGCTGCCAGAGGGGCTCGCGGCGCTCGCGCGCGGCCCCGATGAAGGTGGCGGCGGGGGATCTGGCGCCTCCTCCATGGGTGGAGGGCTGCGGCTCCCGGGGCGGCGGCCCCGGCCGGTGGCGTGCGGCGTGGCCTGGGTGGCGGGCGGCGCCGGCGGGTGCTGGTGGGCGGCCTCCAAGGCTGCGTGGGCAGGTGGTGGTCGTGGACGTCGGTGCTGCGATGGCGCCTCGCTGGCCGCCGGTCCACCTTGGAGAAGCTTCGGCGCCGCCCGGTCTGCTCTGATCCGTGCCTGTGTTGGTCCCCGGCGGCTGCGGTCGGCGTTTCTTGGTGATTGCTAGCCGGATCTGGCGTTTGGGCGAGGATCCGGGGGAAACCCCTGGCCGGCGCGGCGGTCACCCCCAAAGTCGACGCCTTTGGCGCCGATCCCCTTCTTGGAGGCTTTGGGGTGGCTCCTCTCCCATTCGCCTGCCCCCTGAGCTCCGGCGAAAGTCGGCACTCCCCTGATCTGGGCGTCGACGACACCTTGGTGCCGTGATCCTTCTTGAAGGCGGCGACCGGGATGTGCTCTTGGGGGTGGAGCGGCTGGTGGCTTGGCTCCGAAGCATGACGGCCTGGTCTTCCTGCGACTTCCTGCTCGGCTTCGCCCGGTGCATAGTGATGCCTTCTTCGGTCTTCTCCATCGGTGTGCGCCTTCGTTCGACTGCTCGCGCCCCGTGCTCCGTGCTGCCACTGCCGGCTTGGTGCTCGTCTGGTTGGTCCTCTGTGGTCCACTGGTCAGCTCCGTCTGCTTCTCCTACGGCAGCTGGACACCTTGAGTTGGGCTTTGTGATAGCCATTCTGCTGTTCGCCGGTGCGGCACTCATCGAGCCTGGGTGAAAGGGTAGTGGCCCTTTGCGACGGTGGAGACAGCTCAAGTGTAGCCCATGTTTGGCCTATGGATGCAGCCGGCGCTCGATGCTTGCTCAATGTGGCCCTCCTTCCGTGTTCTTAGTTGGCTAGTTGGTGTAGGCATAGTGTTGGGCGTCGGCATCAGTGTTTCTGCTGTTGCCATTGTGGTGTTCCACCTAGTGCCTTGTATCTTTCTTTCTGCTTTCCTTTGCATTTCATCTGTATCATGGTGCCTTTGTAATCCTGGCCGGTTGATGGCTTTGTTAATTCAAAGTCGGGCTAGGTTCGAGCTCTTCTCGGGCTCGGCCGGCGCCTTTTCTCTAAAAAAATATTTTTGTGGGAGCATCGTCCCGTCAGGCTCCGTCGCCACCGCCGGCCGTCGAACAAGCTAGAGGACAAAAGACAGCAATCAGGCGCTCCGTACATGGCAAAAGACGTATGCATGCGTGCCGGCGACCCTCGCGCGCACTGGGCCTGTCTGTCTCCCCGCGCGCCCTGCCACCCGCGGCGGATCATGCCGGGCGCTGCCCGCGCACGCGACGCGTCCGGCCGGTAGCGACGACACCGCGGCATATGCAGGGCTTATATATTTGGCCCTGGCATGCACGCAGCGGCACCTAGCGCACGCACGGGACGCCATGCACCCCTGTCGATCGAGATCCACGATCCATCAGGCACGAGCTGGTGCTTCTAGCCCAAGGGCAAAGGAACCACCCACCCCATCTATCGTGCAGGTGCAGAGGGTAACGTATGTATGTAAAAGCCGTTGACGACGCCGGCCGGGTCGGCGGGCATGCACGGCATGTACGTCTTCGTGTCCGGCTAGATGGTAGCCATGGACGGTGGCTGGTCGGGCGGCCGGGAATTGTGATTGTTTCCCGATGGAGCAACAAAAAATCCAACTCAAGTTCTCAACTGGTTCTATCCATCATCGGTGATGGTCGGCGTCGATCAGAGCCGACCGCCGGACAACCGCGCGCGCGCATATCGGCCGTTGCAATGAGCAGCGGCTACAAGATCCAGAGAAACGTATGGGTACATTATACATATTTCCGTGCTTTTGCTCACCAAAAATTGCTCAAGAAAACATATTCCCGTGCCTCACCGCGCTTAATTTTGCATGCTAGTTAGTGATCGTGTGAGCGACAAAAAAAATCATGTGGGCGACCGGTTGCATGAGGACATGACGATGCACTGTGCAAAATGCAACGGTTGCTCCATTCTGGTCGACACGATGAGCTGTGCAGCAGGGTAGTAGGTAGAGCACTCCTCGAGATTTGAGTAGTTACCGACTAGCTAACTAGCCATTGTGGTCGACACGATTAGCTGTGCAGGAGGGTAGCAAGTAGAGTAGTCAGGATTGAGTAGTTACCACTAGCTAACTAGCCGACGAACTCGACTGACAACAAAAACAAAACAAATGGGGGACAAGAGTATCGGTAGGATCGTGAAGACGCGTGCACATGTACATGCTGTGTGAGTTTGTAACATATGGTGCCCCAGATATGCGGTTCCTGGCCTGGACGTCGAACCACTGCCGACGCAGACATTTTCTAGCCGTCGAATATTTTTCCTTATATTTGTGTGGCTAATGAGCTCATAGAGTATTAGAGTATTGATTTTCTGAAATATTTTAGTACTTATTGGCTTTTTTGAAAGTTAAACTTTGCAAATTTTAAAGAAAATATATGTCTACAATACCGACTGGTATTGATTCAATGTTTTAGAAAATATTGATAATACCCCCACAGAAAATAGAAAATATTGATAAATTTTCTATAAACCTACTCAAAGTTGATAAAATTTGACTTTGGAGAAAATCTTGTTTGCATGGGAAGATAGGTGAGTACTAATTTAAGTGGGGAAGGAGATTTCAAGCCACCGCCTCCAGAGGCTTCCATTTGTTATGTCGCTCCAAAAAATTACAACGACAACCACCATCCAATCCCCTGACCGCCGCCGGTCCTCTCGCCCCTGTTTTCCCCTTCCCTTCATGTGTTCTCTTTGACAACCCTATCATGATTGTGTGGTTCATGTCGAAAGCATAGTGACAATGGCGCGTGGTCGCCGTTTCCCTTCTTGAAGGGGTTGTGGTATGTGAAAGAACCCCTGCCTCCTCGTCGCCCGTCGCCGTCGCCGCCCCCTGCCTCCTCGTCGCCCGCCCGCCGCACCCCTCACCGTCGCCGTCGCCGCGCCCCTCACAGTCGCCCCCATGCCATACCTCCTCGTCGATCATCGCCCCCTTAGTGAGCTCGTATATATGAAATTTTCCTAATTTAGATGTGTAGTTAATTGAGTTGTTGTAATATGCGAAAGTTAGATTTTTTCTGTTCATAGATTTTTTTGTGATATTATTGTTGAATATGCAAATGTTTGTGTGTTCATATATATATATATATATATATGCAAAGAATATGTCAATTTTTTTCATAGAATTTTTATGATTTTTTTCTGTTGTAATTTTGTTCATAGAATAAGAAGAGAAAGTGTTTAATAGAATTAGTTAGAAAAATAGTAGAACTAGTTAAACTAGTTTATTTTTAGTAAGTACTACTTTATTCTATTTATAGTAAGTGTGCTTAGTAGTTGAACTAGTTGATTTAATAAAACTAGTTTATTTTACTATAGAAGTAGTTTATTTTTAGCAAGAAAATTAATAGAACTAGTTTATTTTTTTCGTTAAAGCAATTATTCCTGCATCGACGTCGGCGATGCCAATCCCGCATCCTCGTCGTCGACTCGGCGGAGGAGGCCGGCTTGATCAGAGGGGCCATGTCCGGGACTGGGCTCCGTCGGGCTGGTTTTGGGAGGTGCTACCTTCCGGGGGGCGTAGGTTGGTGAGGAGCCAGCCCGTCGTTGACCTGATCCTTGTTTGGTGGCGGTCGCGTGGGCCAGTGACGGTGCCGAGGCTTCCGGACACCGCGGAGGTGGTACGTCACCGTGTCAGCGAGGAGGACGAGCACGTCCGTCGCTACATAGTTGCGTTGGAGGGCAGGTTCGACAATACCTGGCAGGTTCTTCAGGGATCTCACTGGAGCTATGATCCTGTGATGGTTCCTTCTCTTTGGGTGTCCACCGCCCCCGCCGATACCCGTCGGGCGCTACGGTTCTAGCTGTACTAGCGATGCTATATGTATGATAGTATTCGAGGTGTATTAGTGATAATATTCGACGATGTACGGACGCATGGAGATGATGTAGTTTTGCTTATAATTGAATGCATCCTAATTTGAATACTATTTTATTTTGTGATTTGATTTTGCTTATTGAATGCTCAAATTGGAAAACTACTCCTACTTTGAATAGTAAAATTGGAGGGCACTATGCAAGGCGTATGCATATGATTAGTTGATAGCTTATAGGGTTTTTGTTTTCGCAGAAATCTAGGAGCCTCGGCCCCCTCCATCATCCCCGCCGTCGTCCCCGTCACCCACCCCCTCCGACCTCGAGGTGAGACCAGCCACGAACTGGTTTTAGAAAGATAATTAAACGATATTTCGGGTTGACTTTAAGTCTGTTGAGTCTCCACCATATACGAGAGGATGAAGAATCCCGACTGTTGTCGTGGGGGTAGCTTCTCCTTCGTTCCCGTGTGCTAGACAATTTGGTGTAATGCACTCGGGAACGAAAGGAGGAGCTACCATCACCGACGGTCGCAAATGTCAGAGAGGAATCAGTGAGGGAGAGTTCCATCATATATATATGAGAGGACGAAGAATCCCGACTGTTGTCGTGGGGGTCGCTTCTCCGTGATTCCCGTGTGCTAGACATTTTGGTGTAATGCACTCGGGGATGAAAGGAGGAGCGACCATCACCAACGGTCGAATGTATACACCACGTGAGCTGAGAGTTTTCAAGAAAAGACTCGACAGACCGATAGTCAACCCGTGATGAATAATAATGATCTAACTTAGGTTTTTTAGTACATATATTTAATTGTAGACGTTTAATATTTGAATTATGAACATAGGAAATGGCGTACTCGGACGACGAAAGTCTCCCTGGGGAGTGCGACTGGTGCCACGACGACTGAGGTCAGTGCGACAGGTTCATTGAGCTGGACGAAGATCGATGCTTCAGCATTAAGCTCGAGGAGACCTTCGATATTGAAACGGTACGCAACGACGACAAGTGTTTTTTTTCGTAATTAAGCACGACTTCAACTATATATTTCAACGTGTACTTATCATCTTTTACAATTCGACTAGCTTATCCCATGCTATGCAAGACGCTATGTCTTGGAGAGGATGGGGTTTGAGGACCATGAAAGTATGGAAACAAAGAAAATTCACCTAAGGACCCATCATGATATGGATTTCGAAGTAAAACTATACAATTCTGAGAGCGTAACCCATTTTGGTTGCAAAAATTAGGAACCACTTTGCAAGATGTATGGTTTTCATGAGGATATGCTTGTCACCATGGATCTTGGTGATCCTGAAATCGAGCAAAACAATTTGGACATTTGGGTCCTGGTTGATACGCCTCCAATTCTACCGCTATGTGAGTTTTTCAAACATAGTTATTAACTAATTTATATTGTTTATTACAAAATGTTGACAGCTTATTTCCATTGACAGCTTATTTTCATTCTTCAAAGAATGTGCGGAAGATGGTAGATAAAACCCACTACGATGACTGCGAATTAACTTATCAGGAGAAAAATCATCTAATCGCATTTGTACTGATATTGAGAATTACAATATCTACAATCAAACTCCTCAACATTATGGTCAATACGTGCCACTAGTGCACGCGTTGAACAACAGTAACTTCCATGGAGATACCCTGGTAAGATTTTTTACTATTACGACATCCTTGCATCTTTTGCATACTTCTCAAACTAGTACATCATTGCTAACTACGAAGTTATTACTATGTTTTTCAACTGATAATCCCGAATGATTGTGTGCCTCATCTGATGTATCAGCATGGTGGTCGCATTGATGTTTTGAACATACTGCCAGGTCATCCTACGAATCTCAACTGTCCATACCGGATTTCTAAAAGAAGTGGAGGCATGACAATCAAAGAATGAAAAAAATGTATGGACAGTCGTAAGGAGGTTCTTGGAAGCAAAAGGAAGCGAAGCGCAAGAATTGGAGATAGGATGATCTCCCTTCTCCATTATGAAGAGTCAGGGTCTATATTGTTTTATGCTATTTTACCTTAAAGAGGGTATTTAATTAGGTCCTACCTAATACTGATGATCATGTGCCTAGAACAATTAAGTAGGGTTGGTTCGATGCCTATGAGGATGATGAGCGTATGACTTGTTATTAATAACGATCGAGTAGAAGTTGTATGATGATGATTAGTAGGACTTGTTATTACGATGATGCACGATGCGGGCATGAAGAGTTATTATATATCAGTGGGTGAAATAAAGATGGATTGGATTGAAGTGAAGGCAACATGCATGTGGTGCATGTCGAAAGTAGTACAATCCAAACTTGATCAAGTTAGGATTAGTATTACTTTCGACATACACCACATGTTGCCTTCACTTCAATCTAAGCCATGTTTAGGCATAGCAGTAGCGTTGGTAAACCAAGCACGAAGATAAGAGAGAACACTTCTCTCTATTAGCTAGCTAACAACCTAAATTATCCCCCAAAACCCCAAAACCACCCCCTTTCAAAAAAACAAAAACCTCTGCTCCTGCCAGCTGCTGACGCGTGGATGCCTTTTGGTCCCGGTTGGTGCCACCAACCGGGACCAAAGGGCCTCCTGGCTGGGCTCGCCGCACGGGCCACGTGGAGGCCCATCTGTCCCGGTCCATGTAAGAACCGGGACTAAAGGCCCAGGGCATTAGTAACGACACTTTAGTCCCGGTTCAAAAACCGGGACAAAAGGCCCTTAAGAACCGGAACAAATGGCCCTTTTTCTACTAGTGTAATGATATGTGGTTGCCAAGGAACCTACTCCGAAGGCACCCGTCCGTCCATCTGCTGCCCACCATTGCCATCCGCCCACTATATAAACTCCAGGCCCGGCCATAGCCACAGTCATTCTCATCTGCTCCCTTTCTCCTCTCCGCACCACGTCCATCATGGCCTTCTCACGCTCCAAAGCCCTCTGGGGCAGCCTGTCGTTCGAACAAAAGAAGGAGATGGCCGCCATTGCTATCGGCTGGCAGGCCAGCAAGCAGACGGAGGCCGACGACGTCCCAATGGACGGCGTGGCCCAAGACGAGTCGGCACCATCCTCCTCACTGGTGCATGCCGGCATCACCATCCACGAGGCTCATGCCCACTACCTGGACATGGTGCGGGAGGAGCGGGAGGCCAAGTTCCGGCAAGCGTAGGCCGACTAGACCTACAACCTCCGTCTCCTTGACGAGCACCAGCGCACGGAGGAGCAACTCACCGCTGGCACAACCATCGCGCCAGACGTGAACATGGTGGAGCAGGTGGCGCTGCTCAACTCCTACCTCTCCGCCTGCGACATCCGCCGCGACTGCTTGCGGTACCACCTCTATCAGGCGGAATACATGCCGCCTACAAGGAGATGGACGAGGTAGCGGATGAGGTCTTCGGCAAGAGCAACAACGAGGAGGACATCGCCGGATCCGCCAAGGCCGCGCCACGCCGCCACAACAACGAAGTCGGCACGTCCGCGAGCGCCGTCGGCAGTAAGGAAGAGTAATGCATGGTTGGTCGGCGCTGCTCGGGTCCCAAGAAGGCCATCGCTCTTTCCCTCTCGCTGAAGCCAAGCTTGGCGGGCTCAACATCATCGGCCGATTAGCCGCTTCGGAGGCGGAGACAGAGCTAGAGACCGCTGAGGTGGAACTAGAGAAGGCGAAGGCAACAACCGGAGTTTCACTTTGCGGGGCTCACGGCCGGACATGGGAAACGGACGCCAATGATCACTTAGATTAGGTTTAGAGTAGGGTTTAGTTAAAAATCGTTCAAAATGTAATGAATTTCGTCTAGTTTATATGAAAATCAACTTATTTGCATTAATTTCATCCACTTAGTTGAAACCTGGGCTTGAAATTTATGCGGGTAGCGTTGGATAACCGGCTTCTGCATCCATGTCCGCAGACTTGTCTCCGGTCCACCAACGTCTAGGAGAGAGAAATTGTGGGTCAGCTATAGCACATAAATCACTCGAAAAGAAAAGGTATACTAGCACAGAAATAGTTTTGCTTATAGGACAAAAGAGTATCGAGCGGCGAGTGCGCGGCGGGACACGACGGGAGATGCGTACGTACAGCTCGAGGTACGTACAGGTCCGTACAAAAAGCGACATGCCGGCTAGCTGTCTGCGCCGGCCGGCGCCGTGGTCCACAGCGCGGCCGGCCGCCGTGGATCGTGTCGGGCGCTGGCCGTTCGTGCCCGGAAGCGACGACGACAGCGCGCGTACACGCCCATGCGGGCATGCCATGATTGCCAATTTGCCATCGCTGTTGGATCGAGATCCATGCGTGGATCGATCAACTCGGTGACGTGCGTGCTGGCGACCAAAGCGCGAAGGAACCTAACTGTCGCGCAGGTGCAGGTGCAAGGGTTAACGTAAGGGCGCGTACATGCCACTGCCGACGCCGGCCGGGGTCGGCGGGCATGGCATGCCATGTCTCCATGCCTCGTGCCATGGCCGGTGACCGGTCGGCCCTCGTGATTGATTCTCATCTACTACATGTGTTAACATAATTGGCCGCATGCATCTCCCAGATGCAAAGGCCGGGGTCATCCTTCTTTTCTAAAAAAAAACATGTGTTAACATAATAGCCATGATGCCCGATCGGCCGTCGACCCGAGCCGACCACCGGACAGTTGCTTGCTCGCGCGCCGGTAATACTGGCCGCTGCAAAGGGCAGACATGGGTGCATACATGTTCCTGTAGTGCACCGTGGCAACGCCGGTCGACCACACGGTCGCTCGCGTCAGGTGGAGCTTGATTTGCTACCTTGCATGCGTTCCCTCGCCGATCGTGTAAACATACACGCCCACAATTCAAATATGTACCGAGCTATAGTTTCATTTTTCTCTTGAGGGAAGCTATAGTTTAATTTCATCACGTAGTGGTGCATTTCCTGTACCGTGATCATGCATGTGCCTGCATGCATGGCGGCATGCATGACGTCGTATGAGACATTGGTCGAGACGACCGATGCATGCCATGGTGGTGCATGGTTACAAAATAGTGCTAGCTGGCTCCACTGTGATCTTAAGCTCAGTGTGTGGACATGATTAACTGTGCTGCAGGTAGGAGCGCTAATTTACCCGCTCTTGCCCTCACCGTGCACACGTAAGAATCTTTCTCCTCGAGATCCGAGCTCCCTGCCGGCTTGGTTGATTGGTGTGTGATGCCATGCATAGGTAATAAGCCAGGCACTCGGTGTCTCTCGTCTAGAAAAGAAATGGGAGACAAGAGTATCGTATCGGTAGGATCGTGAAGACGCGTGCAGGCGGTGATTTTCCTATCACACTATGCGTGCGCCAGATCACGAGATCAGATCGGTGGTCCGGCGCCCCTGCCGATCGATGTAGGCATGCATTTTCTACTAGTATATGCCCATCGGTCTGACACTTTCGTCGTTATTTGCTCGGTTAAGGGAGCTCATAATGGAGTGTTATTAGTAAATTATATGTACGCTTGTCACTCTAGTGCCTATGAAAAAATAATTCGATTGTCACTGTATTCAGGTGTGCACAGAGCCAGGCTTCGTTCGTCGTGCTGTCGGTGATGCACGGCTCCTTTCCTTCCCTTCCTTTGTGAAGCGATCGAAGACGTACAAGCACAAAAGGAATATGCTTAGTACAGTGCTGGAGTGATTTGGATCGTACGGGTGGTGAGATTGACAATGCATGGCGTGTACACACCGGCTCGGGGCCGGCGGCGTGAACAGGACGGGGGACACCGAGGCAGGCAGGGAGGGGGACAGGCCGGCGCCGCTCGTGGGGTGGCCACTACGGCAGCACACCCTTTGGCTCCATCGCACGGGTGCGTGCCACCGGGACGGCAACGGCAGCCCGTCGTGCACGAGGAAAGGGAACCGGGTCACATGGCGACCAAGCGGAACCGACCACGCGCTCCAGGCGAGATCCATCGATCGGGACACCGCAACGCCGGCGGCGCTTCCACCCGCGGATCGGCCGGGCACCGCATCCACGCGTATGGCCAGCGGCACGGCCACACCTACCCCTCGGCGCCCCGGGGAGTCGTGGCGCGCCACGGTCACCACAGCGCGTCCCCGCCGCATGTGAGGTGAGGTGAGCCGCGGCACTGGAGCACGCGCTGCAGGTAGCTAGTACGTGGATCGAGCTCCAGCAGGCAGCACCTACAGGTCCACGCGTCCCCGCGCGCCCCCCGCGGATCCTGTCCCCCGGCACCACCAACCGCCCAGACGTGCACATGCACAGAGCCACGGACGCGCCGCGATGCCATCGGCGCACGCGCTCTCCCCAGTCCCCACCCACCGTGTCGCCCCATGGCCGGCGCCGCTCTCCCGCTTTATATACTCCTCTCCACCCCATCCCTCTCATCATTCATCACAGCAAAGCAAGCGCAAGCAGCAGCAGCAGCAAGTCAACCGTCTAGGCTCCCTCCGGCAGCAGCAATGGCGCCCAGCTTCGGCCGCTCCATCTCCTTCCCGCTCAGCCCGGCGCGCGTCTCCAGGGCCCGCGCCGCGGCCTACCACGTCCGCTCCGTGTCGCTCCCCTGCCACTCCCACCCGCTCCTCTCCCACCTCGCTACCCACATCTCCGCCGTCCGCGCCTGGATCGCCGCCCCCAGCGCGCCCTCCACGGGCCTCGCCCGCCTCGACGCGCTCCACGCCGCGCTCGCCGAGCTCCTGCTCCTCCCCGAGGCCCGCGCCGCGTTAGAAAGCGGGTCCAACACCGCCGACTGCCTCCTCGACGGCTTCCTGAACCTCGCCGACGCCCACGGCGCCTTCCAGGAGTTGCTCCTCGAGCTCCGCGCCCACTCCGCCGAGGCGCAGGCCGCGCTCCGTCGCCGCGACGACAACAGGCTGGCCTCCGCGGTCCGGTCCCTGCGCCGCGCCGAGAAGGACCTGGCCCGCCTCGCCGCCTCCGTGCGCGTGGCGGCCAAGTTCCCCACGCCCTCCGCGTCCACCAGCGCCGCGGAGGTCGAGGTGTCCGTGGTGCTCGCCGAGGCCGTGGCCACCGCGGCGTGCGCGTCCGCCGCCGTGTTCTCGGCCGTCGAGGCCGTGTCCTCGGCCGCCACCTCCAAGAAGACCACCGCGGCGTCCTCGCTCAGGGCCCTCGTCATGCGGGCCAAGGCCTCCTCCGACGAGGACAAGGAGGTGGCCGCCCTGGAGCGGCTGGAGGAGGTCGAGGCGTGCGCCGCCGAGATCGAGAGCGGCAGCGACAAGGTGTTCCGCAGCATCCTGCACACCAGGGTCGCCCTCCTCAACATCCAGACCCAGACCTGCTGCTGATCCAATCCCTAGCTAATGTAGCCTAGTGTAGTCTTATTTTGGAGGATCATCCTGATCCTGTCCAAACCCTCAAAGTGTACATACCAGTCGATCAACGGATTAAAGCAAAGCAAAAGCTTTTGTTTGTTCCATTTCCATAGCAGACTGTTGATGTCTCTTTACTCTGACAAATCGTATATTTCGCTCGCGCATGGAACACAAACACATGGTGAACTGTCATACCAAAGGCATGAAGGTTTCCCATATAGCTCTTGATCAAAGTGTAGATCGTAATCGTATCAGGTGATTTTTGGATGCGGTTATCTTCCCTTGGGATACCTTGGGATTTCAATCCATGTTGGTCCTCTTCAACAAGATCGCGACACCCAAACGCGCCGCGCCGCCACACTGTCGTCTCTTCAGTCTTCACCCACATAAGAGTTCACTCACAGAAAGTGAAAAATCAACTCCGAAGTGTGTGTGTGTTTGCGAACAACCTCGATGTGTCTGTGATCTGTCCCGTGATTAGCGCATGAGGGCCATTAGGTTCCGCCGCTGCTCTCCTGCTGCCTCCTGCCCTCCCCAAAACTGCTTGCGACCCAGGTGCTGCAACAGGGCGCGCTGCCCTCACCAATTCTCCACACTCCAATCAAAAGGTGAACACTATCCAGTAACCTGTCTTTTTCCTTTTCTTGCGTGGAGTAATCTATCTCAATTACTGTATAATAATCTCTCTCCGTTCTCATCCCTTTCGTGTCAAATTTATACATCAGATTCTAGTTTTGAGATTTGTAGCTCGACAGTTAATTATGAAGAGAAATCACGAGACACTGTAAACATCAATTCATGCTTTTCAATCCTTGGACGTCCCATCTAGCTTCTGCGTGGCAGACTTTTTAGGGCATATGGCATCGCTTCGATCGTCTCACTACCTCATACGTCATGCATGCCGCCATGCAAGCACATGCATGATCACTAGTACATAGCACGCAAATGAAGACGCTTGCATGGTCGGCAAAAACGATAAATTTGACATCTAGACAAAAAGAATTCACAAAGTGAGCTGTTTTTGGAATTTTTTCCTCCGTTTGACCCTTTCGTATAGCGCCCGACAGCCAGGCGTCACACTGCACTGACGCCTGGCCAGTGTCGTACTCTGAACTGCCTGAAAATTGCTAAGTCAGTGTGCAACACCTGAGAATTAGGATATAATATAGCGCCTAAAGTTTAGGCGTTGCACTCGTCCAAATTTATCATGAGATCATCCACCCGCGAAGCATGCATGATTTGCTACATGAGATGAGATGCATGGCGTAAAGTGTTGGAAAGCACTAGTGGCCACATGCATGCGAGCGTGCTTGCATGCAAAAGCTAAAACCAGCGGGGCAGACACATGCATGCGAGCGCCGCTTGCATCGGAGAAAGGACTAGTGGCCATTAGTGCAACGTCTAGACATACATACAGTGTAGCGTCTAGCTCTCAGGCGCTACACACTGACTTAGCATTTTTCAGTCAGTCTGGGAGGTCAGTCGTGTAGCGCCTATCTGTCAGGCGTTGCACAGTGCAGTATGGCGCCTGGCTATCGGACGCTACACGAAAGGGTTAGCGGAGCGAACTTTTTTTTAAGGACAGTTCATTTTGTGAATTTTTTTCGTTCAGAGGTCAAATTTGTCGTTTTTGTCCGCATGGTCCGTCAATGACGACCGAGCTGTACCTGATCGGCGAGGACATGCATGCAAGGGAGCGAATCAGGCTAGACGTGAGGGATCGGAGGGCACAGTCCTCTCCTTTGGTCGATCAGTGTTGGCACAGTGCAGTACGGGAATATGTACCCATGTTTGCATGTTGCAACGGCCATTATACCGGCCCCCGAACAAGCAATTTGTCCTGTGGTCGGCTCGGGTCGAAGGCCATTATAACGGCCATTAACACATATGGATGAGAACGACATGTACACTGCCTTAGGTTAGTCCCCGCACCTGCACGACAGTTGGGTTCCGTCGCGCTTTGGCCGCCAGCACTCACGTCACCGAGTTGATCCAGTCATGGATCTCGATCCAACAGCGATGCCAATCATGGCATACCCGCATGAGCTTATATATGCATGCGCGCTGCTGTCCTCGGTTCCGGACACGAACGGCCAACGCCCAACACGATCCACGGCGCCGGCCGGTGCAGACAGCAAGCGCGCGCGGCGGGCGGGGCGCCGGCATGTCGCTTTTTGTACGGACCTGCACGTACGCATCTCCCCGCCGTGTCATGCCGCGTACTCGCCGCTCGATACTCTTTTGTCCTAAGCAAAACCTTTTTTTCCAAGTGATTTCTGTGCTATACCTGACTCTAGTCCTTTGTAAGGTACATGTTACAACTTACACTACATGGAAGGGATGTACATGGTGCACCACGCATGAGCCCGACTCCACCGCGGCGACCGCATGTGGTCCGGACGCGTCCATTGGGTCGAAATGGACAGAAAACACGGTCCAACGCGCCAACGCAAAAGAACGGGCGTCCACTTTCTATCCGTCCGGTGACCCATTTCCGGCCCATATTTAGTACGTGTTGGCGCCAAAACGGACATGGTGCGGACGGGCGGGACGCGCGTCCTCCCCTGGGCCGCCCGTCGGGGACACAACGTTTGCATTTCCCCCTTCTATCCAAAAAAACCCTCCCGCCCTCCTGCCCCTCCCACTCCCTCCATGACCACCGCCCCACAGCACCCCGTTGTCGCCATCCCGGCGAACACCTCCGCCCGTCACGCAGCCTCGAAGAAGATTGTGCCAAGTTCAAAGATCAATATGCACCTCTAAAGAAGAATGGAGGGCCGGCGACCATCATTGGGCATGAAGATGGATTGAAGAGGCCGAGGGGCAAGACCAACTCAAAGGTGGACGAGAAGCGTGATGCGGCATTTTTCCCTTGCAAGAAACTTTGCAAGGCATGATGACCTACAAGGAAGGGACGAGAGGAAGTAGCAAGAAAAAGAAGAGCAAATGAAAGACCTACATGGACCTACAAACGAAGAAGCTCAAGGTGAAGGAGGCCATCAAAAGGAGGAAGCTCGAGATCGAGGAGGCCGTCCAAACGAAGAAACTCGAGATCGAGGTCACCAAAGCAAAAGAGGTGATGCTAGCTTCATGGCCGTGGACTTGAGCAAGATGTCCCTAAAAGAAGAAGTTGGTTTGAGAAGAAGCAAAAGGAAATGCTCGAACAAGATGATTGAGCATTGGCCAAGAGATACGTCATTTTTGTATGTCGGCTTGTGTGCCAGTATAAACAATGGGGCCGCGAGATATGAACTATGGCCGTTTTTTGTGCGCTGGCAAGTATGCCAGACGTTGGTTTTATTGCCGGCGTGAAACTACAAGGGTTGATCATTTTGTAGGCTGACATGTGTGCCGGTCGCTGGCGCTCTAGCCGGCATGAACTATGTCCGCGGGGCCTAAATATCAGTTTTCATTTCCTTCGCAAAAATTTCAGGCGGCCGGGCAAAATGCATCCGCCGGTTGGGCGCACGGCCGGTGCAAATGTAGAAAGGGCCAGACACCGCCCCTTTGCCCAATCCAAACTGACAGAATTCGGACAAAACGGACGACCATTTGGAGTCACGTGTTACAATTGGCCCGAATAGACCAGATGGGACATTAGCTTAGCTTGGCAGTAAAACATTACTAATCAAGAGTTCTATGGGCACCACTAAGGGCATCTCCAACGTTGACCCCCAAACCGTACACTGCATCCGTCCACGGACCGCGGAACCAGTCCACGGACACTGGTGCGGGAGCCGGCCATCTAACCCTGCCCGCACATATTTCAAACTAGATTTCAACAAACCACATGAATTACATGCAAACCGGATGATTTTTATCTAAATCGAAGCACCTTCATTACATTTTGGACATATTTTAACTAAAAAGGTGATTGGGCCTAAACCTAGCCTACGGCGCCCATCATCCATGACCCGTCCTTGTTGTACCCTTCCGGCAAATGTCGGGTCCATCTCGCTGTCTCCATGAGCGACGGGGAAGAGACCCGCGAAGTGAAGGTGCGGTCACCAGTGAGAAAGAGTAGAACATGGGAGACAGACCGGTCCACTTGGAACTCGAGACCCCGCTGCCTCCAATGCTCTACCCCTCCTCACCGGAGTCCATGACCTGTCCTTCGCGGGTGAACGTGAGGTCCACGGTAGATGTGGATGGGCCGGCACTCTCCTCATGCCAACGTCATGCCCGAAAGCTTGTTGGCGGCGCATATGGAGAGCAGCTAGCGGAGTTCTCGCCTTTGAACGCCTGCGCCGCCAGTGCCGCCTCCATTCTGGGCCGGCGTCAATGCGGTGCGGCCGCTCTGGAGCGACATGAATGCCGGCAGCTAGCTTCGGGTGGGAAAGCACGCAGACGAGGGACAAGCTGGTTTTGGGTGACCTAGGGTTGTCGAAGGCATCGGTCGCAGCAATCTGGACACCCGCAAAGCGCCCCCTTCGGTTAGCGGGAAAAAGAATGTCCGGACCGCCGAGCGGACCGATACAGAACCACGTTGGATGGCAAAACATGTCTAAAAACCGATCGATCCAGACCATTGCGGGCGGTTTGAGGGTCCCGTTGAAGATGCCCTAAGCTAAGAAAAAATAGTAGAATAACAAACGTCGATCTAGTGGGTTGCAGCTACAAGGATATGCGCAAAAACAAGTCCTCTAGTCCCATCGGCGTTGATCGCAAAGCCTGTAACAAGGGGCATGGTACCAAAGCATAAACGGTGAGACCATTAGTGAACATTAATCTTGCCAATTCAAGCACAAAAATGGTCTGAGCATTTTACAAGTGGGCCAGGTGTGCATATTCACTGTTGAATATATTGTGCACGTGTATATTGTGTCTTTGGCCCATCTCCTAGTTCATCTGTATAGTTGAGGTTGTGGCCCCCTCTGTACATCATATATATACATGCCTGGTGCACCGATCAATGCAATTGTTTTGCACAGCCTATACTTCATCTTCTACATGGTATCTATCGCAGGTCGGTCGACCTAACCCTAGCCGCCGCCGCCCCACTTGCCGCCGCCGCCACCCGCCGCTGTCGCCGCCGCCGGTTATCTTCGGTCGCCGCCACCGCCGCCGGTCGCTGCTGCCCTTCCCACCTCACGCCCCCGCCACCCGCCGCCGCCGCTGGCCTCCCTCTAGCCTCCGCTGCCGCCGGTCGCCGATGCTCTCCCGCTTCCGGACTCCCTCCTCCACCTAACCCTAACCCCACCCGAGCCGCCTCAACCCGCGCCGCCCCCACCCGCGCCGCCCGAAACCCTAAACCACTCCATCCACCCCGCACCGCCTCCACCTCCCAAGCCGCGGCATGAGCTCCTCTTCCTCCACCATCCCCAACCCCTTCGCCGGTCCCGATGTCGCCCTTTTCTGTGATCTCAACATCCATGAGCGCGTTCCGGTGGTGCTTGATCAATCCACCACGTCCTACTCCGCTTGGAATCGGTACTTCTCCTTGGTGTTTCGTGAGTACCTGCTCCACGGCCACGTCGACGGCACCATGGACTCGAGCCTCATGATTCACGACGAGGAGTGGATGATCCTCGACGCTGATACGTCTCCGTCGTATCTATAATTTTTGATTGTTCCATGCCAATATTCTACAACTTTCATATACTTTTGGCAACTTTTTATATTATTTTTGGGACTAACATATTGATCCAGTGCCCAGTGCCATTTCCTGTCTGTTGCATGTATTAAGTTTCGCAGAATATCCATACCAAACGGAATCCAAACGGGATAAAAACGGACGGAGCTTATTTTTGGACTATTTGGAAAATTCCGGAAGAAAAATCCACGCGAGACGGTGCCCGAGGTGGCCACGAGGTAGGGGGGGGCGCCCCTAACCCTCGTGGGCCACCCGTAAGGCGGTTGATGCCCTTCTTCGGCCGCAAGAAAGCTAATTTTTGGTAAAAAATCACGGCGAAGGTTTCAGTCAATCGGAGTTACGGATCTCCATATATATATACGACACAGTGAAAGGGCAGCAGACGAGAACGCGGAAACAGAGAGAGACAGCGAGACAGATCCAATCTCGGAGGGGCTCTCGCCCCTCCCATGCCATGGAGGCCAGGGAACAGAGGGGAAACCCTTCTCCCATCTAGGGAGGAGGTCAAGGAAGAAGAAGACGAAGGGCCCCCCTCTCCCCTTCTCTTCCGGTGGCGCCGGAACGCCGCCGTGGCCATCATCATCACCGCAATCTTACCAACAACTTCACCGCCATCATCACCAACTCTTCCCCCCTCTATGCAGCGGTGTAACCTCTCTCTTACCCGCTGTAATCTCTACTTAAACATGGTGCTCAACGCTATATATTATTTCCCAATGATGTATGGCTATCCTATGATGTTTGAGTAGATCCGTTTTGTTCTACGGGCTATTTAATGTTCAAGATTGGTTTGAGTTGCATGTTTTATTATTGGTGCTGTCCTATGGTGCTCTCCGTGTCGCGCAAGCATGAGGGATTCCCGCTGTAGGGTTTGCAATATGTTCATGATTTGCTTATGGTGGGTGGCGTGAGTGACAGAAGCACATACCCGAGTAAGTAGGTTGTTTGCGTATGTGATAAAGGGGACTTGATACTTTAATGCTATGGTTGGGTTTTACCTTAATGAATCTTTAGTAGTTGCGGACGCTTGCTAGAGTTCCAATCATAAGTGCATATGATCCAAGTAGAGAAAGTATGTTAGCTTATGCCTCTCCCTCAAATAAAATTGCAATAATGATTACCGGTCTAGTTATCAATTGCCTAGGGACAAATAACTTTCTCGTGACAACAAGCTCTTTACTAAAACTAATTTAGTTGTGTCTTTATCTAAACAGCCCCTAGTTTTTATTCTTGTGCTCTTTACTTTCTTGCAAATCTATCCAAAAACACCTACAAAGTACTTCTAGTTTCATACTTGTTTTAGGTAAAGCGAACGTCAAGTGTGCGTAGAGTTGTATCGGTGGTCGATAGAACTTGAGGGAATATTTGTTCTACCTTTAGCTCCTCGTTGGGTTCGACACTCTTACTTATCGAAAACTATTGCGATCTCCTATACTTGTGGGTTATCAGACGCCACCATCATCCGCTGGTTCTACTTCACCATCTCCAACGACCTCTTCCACACGGTGGTGGATGATGACGACGACGCCTACGCCGTCTGGACCAAGATCAATGGCCTCTTCACCGATAACAAACTGCAGCGCAAGGTCCCCTCCACGGCGAGTTTGACGGGTGCCAGTAGCTTGACTCATCCATCGATGATTTTTGCATGCGCCTCAAAAAGCTTGCCGATGAGCTCCGCAATCTTGGCGAGACAGTCGGCGACGAGCTCCTCATCAGCACTCTCACCGCCGGCCTCAGCGAGGATTTTGGAAACGCCGCCTCCAACCTCACCCTCATCCCGCAGCCCACTTTTGCCAAGGTGGTAGCGTATCTCAAGTTGGAAGAGCGCCGGATGAAGATGGCCCGGACTCGGGCGACCCACACCGCGCTCGTCGCCGGCACCCGCGGGGGCTCGGCGCCGCCACCACCGTGTCCCGTGCCAGTCCTCCCGTACCCGCCGGCCTTCGCCCCCAGCGTCGGCCGCCCCCTCCCGCCGCCTCCACCGGCTACTAACAGGGGCCGCCGCGGGGGCCCCAAGCGCAGCAGGGCGCCGGCGCTCCACTAGTAGGAAAAGGGTGTAGGAGATATGCCCTAGAGGCAATAATAAATTATATTATTTATCTCTGAGTTCATAATTATGTTTATGTTCCATGCTATAACTGCAATGATTCTCGAGTCTGCAATATCCACGAGGCTCGGAGGAAGACTCATATGCACGTGTGGAATAATAAACGGTAAGAAGTATTCCTAGTCTGGCCTCTAAGACTAGCTCAAGCGTTGCATGATGGTTCTGTTTTCCTGATCATGGGCATGTCTATGCCAGCAATTTTGAGGGCACAATGTTAAGAGAACATTTGTGTTGAATCGACCCGGATTGATGTTATGCTATGAGATTCATTCATCACAAGTTAATGGTACATAACACAGAGATGGTTAACGTTTGCATGATTCCTTAGACCATGAGAGTATCGAGTTTCTTCATGCTTACTTCATGAACTTTGGGGTTTGTTAAACGTCATCCGTAAATGGGTGGCTATTACGTCGGCTTACGGGTTCATGGAAAAGTGTGTCAAGTAACTTGATAGCTCAAGATTGGGATTTGCTCCTCCGACGATGGAGAGATATCTCTGGGCCCTCTCGGTGTTACGGTATCCATCATCGTCTGGCCAGACACTTTGTGATTTGATCACGGGGATGCCGGAACACGATAACGAGAAAAGAGAACAATACCGGTAACGAGGTAACTAGCATAGTGGACAAGTTGTTGATCCACGGGAATGCCAACATGTCTCACCTCGGGTATTTGTAACATATCGCGAAGCAACAGGAATAGCACACGGCAACTGGAGGTTCACTCGAATATTTATTCGTGTGGGTATAGGGGTCAATATGGGTGTCCACGGCTCCGATGTTGATCATTGATCGGAAAGGGTTCCAGTCATGTGTATACTTCACCGAACCTATAGGGTCACACGCTTAAGGGTCATCTATCTTCTGAATACTAGACAAGGAGTCTGAGAGAAAATCACCGAAAAAGTTTCGGACACCGGAAAAGTTTCGGACACCGGAAAAGGTTCCGCAGAAAGAGGTCATCGGATGAGTTTCGATGAAACTGAAAAGTTGTTTCAGGGGATACCATAAAGTCAAATTCGTTTCGGCACATGCCTGATAATTCTTGGAGGGTGCCAGAATCATTCTGGAAGCTTTCTGGAATTTTCCGGGATAATAACCGGATATGCTCCGGAGCTGCCGGAACCACTTCAGATGCTTTTCGCACATGAAAATCACTAAACCGGAATTGTTTCGGAACGCGTTGAAAATAATTTTGGTGGGTACTGGAAATGTTCTAAGCCCACACAAATATTTTCAGTTTGAACAGACGCTGAAAAATGTCGTCGTGAATAGTGAAGTGCTTTTTGGGATATTTTATGGTGAGTCACCTTTTGGGATATTTCCAAAAGGCTTCTAGAAGGGCTTGGGGGCCAAGCATGCTCCTCATGGGGGTCCCCCAAGGGGGTTGGCCGGCCACATGTGTGGGGCTCCATGGAGCTCCACTTCCCTCCCCATTATGCCCTTCATGTGTGACATTTACATGGGCATTTTGGGTTTTTGTGAGCCATCCCTACCCCTTGGCTTTCCTATAAATAGAGGAGGAGTGGGCAGCCCAAACATCATCCCTTCTCACATACAAGTGCCATGCAATGATCTGGCTTCTCTCTCCCTCCCCGCGAAATAGTTTCGTAGAGCCGAAAGGCTGTCTGGGTTCCGGCAGGAACTAGTTCTGGACGGCGAAGCCCTGCCGGATAGATGACACCGTATGTGTGCAACTCTGTAGAGAGATCGTAGTTTCGGTCTTAGTTCGTGAGTGCCTCCCGAAGGGCTGTCCATGTGACCGTCCGAGTTTCGAAGGTCCTCCCGAAGGGCTGTCCGAGTGACCGTTCGAGTTTCGAAGGTCCTCCCGAAGGGCTGTCCGCGACACCGTCCGGGGGGGTTGTTCGACCGCCTCCCTGAGGGCTGTCTGAGGAGCAGATGAGGGTATACATCCTCGCGGTTGGGAGGTTGTAAATCCTAGCTGCGGGGATCTGCACCGCCGATCGTCATCGACTCTACTTCCCGCTGCGCTACGAGTCGGTAACGAAAAAGATCAAACCATGTATGTAGTCTCCATAGTGGTCCTAGGCTGGTGCGTAGGTCGGAAAATTTTTGTTTTCTGCTGCGTTACCCTACAGTGGCATCATGAGCCATGCTATGCATAGATGCAGGTTTCGATCTAGAATACATGGAGATGTATGGGTATTGCATAATATAATTAGGTAGTAGATGAGATCTATTGCTGAAAATTATTTATGCGGGTGACAGATGAAATCTGTTACCCGAGGTTCTTGTTGCTTCCCTAGAATTTGCGTTTGCTCAATCTCGAGACAGCATGGTGGAATTTGAGAAAGTTCTGGCAATCCGTGATCCTGATTGATCATGGAAGTGCTATCAGTTCTTTGGGTTCTGCCGTAGTCAAAAGAAAGATGAAATTCGCATATGAAAGGGCATTGCAGATATTATCTGCACGGGGGTCATGCGTATGACGAAGTTTAGTATGGGGCTCGAGATTTAATTATCTCGTGTTTCATACACCCCGAGATGTTAATCTAGCAACTTGAAAAATCATACTTGATGATAAAACGTTGGTAGCTGCGGTTTAAGTCAAAACCTTAGAAGCCACGTAAAATAAAATTTTGCATAAACCGATTAGAGGCGTCTAACTTGGTTTTGCAGGATGTGCATGTGATGTGGTATAGCAGTGCTCATACTAATTCGATTAAGTATGAGATGACTATATGATGTAATTTGATTAACATGACCTGCGTGTCATGATTCGGCATGATGGCTGGAGCCATATGATTGCACTTTAATGACCTGCGTGTCAACCGTTGTAATGCATTATTTTGTTAGCTATAGAGATAGCAATATTATCTGGTGCATCGACAAGGTGGTGGCAATCTTCGCGAAGGTGAACACCGACGCGAATGCCGGAGACGAAGAAATGAAATACTTCTCCGTCAGGAAGGGCTATACCATATCATGCTATTATGAATTGCCTGAGATGTTTATCCCTTATGATGCGCCCTTCTTGATTGCGCGGTAGTCGCTTTTTATTAGGGTGATCTCTCACTTAAAATATCAAAGTAGTTAGTGTTCACCCAAGTGTAGCACCGTCTGAAATTCGTATCTTTTCGGGGTGCGCCATGTACACATGAGCAGGAACGAATCGAGAGGAATGAGGCGGGTGAGGTCAGACCTCGCAGCAAGATCACTTGGTTGTCTTTGACGTTCAGGCAGGAGAGTCCTGAGCTCGGAACACGCCCATCGAAAGATGAACAAGAATCACATAGAGATGTGATCGGCAAGTTGGCCTACCGATTGAAATTCGTGTCATCAGTGATGAACCCGTCAATGGCATCGAATAGAAATATGGATCTTGAATCACTCTAAATCAATTATGAGAGATATTGATTTGAGTGGGAGCGCATTTTTGAATTAACATGTTTAATTCTTAGTGCAATTAATTATGAACACTGTCTAAGTGTTTCTTGCATAATAGTTGTAGAATAATGGCTCGCATTTCCACCTTCCCTATTAAAATTGAATAACTGTTAAATATCTGATTAAAACTTTACGATTGGTAACGTAATATGAGGATTGTCCTCAAAAGTGCCGAGAAGGACTTTGTCCTATGGCATGCTTTCCGTATCCTCCCGCTAATGCTATGGATCATGTGACTCTCGTCCTTCGATCCAAAAGCTAGAATTCTGTTACGGTCAAGTGGAATATGTTTGCTTCCATGAAACCCAAACTTCGAAAGTTGGGATATTTATATGATATTCATGGAACTGAAAACTATTTTCAGATACAAACAAAGCAATGTTTGTTTGCAAGTATTAGTAAAAGTGTTTACTATGCATTTGACTGTTGGGAAAGGGATCCAGAGGAACGCCTATCATATAATGAAAGGTGAATAAAACAACAACTTAAAGAGAAAGGAAGTGTCCAAAGGGTGTTAGTATGACTTACACGCCTAGGAAGTCTGGGGCTAATGCCACTCTTAAGTTGGGTGCTTCTTCTGAAAGTAGGAGAAATACTAAAAGTTAAACTGCTAGAAGTATAAAGGCAAAAGGAAAGAAGACTGGAATATCCAGCTCATGTATGAATGTCATACAAGTTTTTGATGTATAGAAGGCTGGTCAAAGATATAGTTCTTGCGAATTATGGTTAAACATGTTAATCACTAATTCTTGGGTATTGTGAGTTCATCACAAAAATGCCCGCTCGATTGCATTCTGTTGCAACTCGATGTAAGAACTACTATGGCCTGAAAGACTAGCTAGAAATGAGGTTAAGGTATACACAGGGAACATAGTAAATGTTACTATACCTTCCATCGGTGTATTGCCGTCTGTATTTATTTTCATAATTCATTTAGAGTTTTACAAACTCTATCCCATTGCATAAGGTATCTTGCAAGAAGGTTGTTCATAAGAGAACTTTTTATGTTCGATGTTATGAATAACACAAGGGCCATACTTTCATTATGAATGAGATGTATGTTATGCATATTGATAATAATACAATACCTCTGGGTTTACTTTCATAATTCATTTTAGAGTTTCATACACTCTAGCCCATTGCACAATGTTTGTTGCAAAAGAGTTGTTCATAAAAACAACAATTATTGTTAAGTATTATGAATAACATAAGGGCCATACTTCCATCATCGATGGGACGTATGTTATGAATATTGAGGGTAATATGATACATCCATAACACTGACGCTAAATGTCGCAAGACTAAAAGAATACCACACAAGTGTGGCACTACATTTGGTCACATTGGAGAAACCCGCATGGAAAATTCCATTATGATGGATTTTTGAAGTCTTTTTGATTTTGAATCATCTGACACTTGCAACTTTCCTCCGAAAAGTGAAGTGACTAAAATACCGTTCAGAGGCCATAAGGAACGAACAACAAACTTATTAGTGATCATACATTTGATGTGTGTAGTCCGATAAGTGTTGTTAGTGGTGGATTTATTTATCTTCAGAAATGACTCAAGTAGATATATGGATATTTACTTGATGAGACGTAAGTCTGGATCTTTTGAAATCATTCGAAAGGTTCTCAAAAATGAAGTAGAAGTTATTGTAACAAGAAAATTATGTTTCTGCAATTTGATTGCACAAAGGAATATTTGAGTTACATGTTTAGCGAATGTCTGATGAGTTGTGAAAGGGGTTTCATAAACTTGCACCTCCCGGAACACCACTTCAAGTGGAAAGTCCGTGAAGATGTAATCGAACCATTTATGACATGGTAAGATCAAAGATGGCATAAATAAATTTGCCATTATCCCTTTTAAAGAGTGATGCTTTAGAGACTACGGCTTTTACACTGAAAAGAGCTTCATCAGGTCTGTTGAAATGAAGCCATGGTATGGTACGCCCAACCATGTTGTATCTTTTCTTAACATTTGGAATATCGGGCTTGTGTAAAAGGTTACAAACCTATTCCAAATCAGACAAGTGCTACTTTGTAGGTTATCCCAAGTCATTGGGTATTCCTCCCTCACTATACCGAGGCAAATAGGTTTGCCACAAAGAACGGTATGCTTTAAAAGAGAATGGTTCTTTCTAAAAGGTGAGTGGGAGAATAGTGCAACTCGACGAGATAAACAGTATCTTCATCAGATCAAAGGAAAGAGACCTTGGAAGAAATTCCAGAGTTTCCTACTGCGACTGATACGGAAGTCTCTACAATAAAATGTATGAACTTCGGTCGAACTTGCAGCTGAACCACGTAGGAAAGGCTCGTGCAAACCTCTCAGGTGCGCAAACGAGATATTGTTGTTAGACAACATTATACCTACGATACACAAGGAAGCGTTGATGGGCCCTGACTCCGGAATTGGCTAAATGCCAATACAACCCGAGTTAGTTTCCATATAAGTGATTCAAGATTAAAACCTTGATACACCTTTCGGAAGACTTAGAGTCTAACGAATATTTATGGAACTTAAAACTGATACGGATAAAATGTTTTATCCATAAAGCTCGACTTGTTGAAATAACAAGTTCAAGAGTTGACTACGATGAGGTTGTTTTCATCGTAGGGATGCTTAAAGTCGGTTCGGGTTGAACTAGCAATTAATACATATTTCAATCATGAGATATGAAACATGGATGATAAAAGGATTTCCATCTGATGGAAATGAAAGCTAAGACTTGCATATGATACAGTCCAAAGTAATTTGTCAATCCAGAGGATGCTAGTAGGTATGCAAACTTCAGAGTTCCAGCAATGGACAGAAGAGAGCAAAATGGAGTTGGAATCTTCGTGTTTTGATGAAATGGTCAAAGGGGTTTTGACTTCATCAATGGGTAACGAAGATGCTTGTAATTCAAGAAAGTAAGTGGGAGCGTAATAATATTTCTAAAAACCTTATGTGCTTGGCACATTGGTAATTGGAAATAAATTTCTTGACACAAATTAGGACTTCATTTGAAAATAGTTTTTCGATGAAGTGCTTAGGCTAAATAGCCTCAATATTAGGCATGATGATCTATGGAGATAGATTTACCTAATGGGGCTAAGCAATGAATACATATTGACAAGATGCTAAAACTTTTTAGCATTTAAAACGCCAAGGAGTGATTCTTGCCAAAGTCACATGGAAAGAGTTTTTGCAAGACTCGGTGTCCCAAAACACTGATGAGTAAAATACATGATGCATATTCCACACACTTTTGTGTTTGGATTAATCATGTATTCCATGGTATGTAAAACAACCAGATATGTCCGATACTCCCAAGGTGTTGCGAGTATGGATACCAAAGTGATCAAATTACTGATCATGGGACAACAGTGAAAGATGTCACAGAGTACTAGAGTAAGTACTGATGACATGGTTTTCTCGCAAGCAGAGATCATGAAGAGTTCGTTGTAAAATGTTACATCGATACAGTCTTCATCTTTTCTCCATGCGATTTTCGATTTAAATTAAGGGTTTTGTGTAACACACAATGGGTGGCACAGTTAGTTGGAATTTGTTCAAACTAGTTACTGTGGCGAATTCTATAACAAGGGCTAAGTATGTCGACGCTTTAGAAGCGACAAAGAAAATGTTGAATCATATAGTTCATTCATGAACTTAGTATAGTTCCAAGATGGCTTTTGACAATGGGACACTACTGCAGGTAGTTGCTCCATAACTCAGTCTGAGGAATCCAGGTTCGACCTGTGATTCACATACATACAAAGCCAAGTCCACACAAAATATGAATTTTGTGAAAACGTGAAAACGCGAGGACATGCAAAGATACACACGGAACTGAAGTCGTCAGATCCGTTGGACATCAGGCTATACCACAAGCGAAGCATATTTACACCGGTGTGCCACAGGTGTGAAGTGCATTAGCATAAGCTAGATTATAGACTCTAGTGCAAGTGGGAGTCTGTAGGAGATATGCCCTAGAGGCAATAATAAATGATATTATTTATCTCCGAGTTCATAATTATGTTTATGTTCCATGCTATAACTGCAATGATTCTCGAGTCTGCAATATCCACGAGGCTCGGAGGAAGACTCATATGCACGTGTGGAATAATAAACGGTAAGAAGTATTCCTAGTCTGGCCTCTAAGACTAGCTCAAGCGTTGCATGATGGTTCTGTTTTCCTGATCATGGGCATGTCTATGCCAGCAATTTTGAGGGCACAATGTTAAGAGAACATTTGTGTTGAATCGACCCGGATTGATGTTATGCTATGAGATTCATTCATCACAAGTTAATGGTACATAACACAGAGATGGTTAACGTTTGCATGATTCCTTAGACCATGAGAGTATCGAGTTTCTTCATGCTTGCTTCATGAACTTTGGGGTTTGTTAAACGTCATCCGTAAATGGGTGGCTATTACGGCGGCTTACGGGTTCATGGAAAAGTGTGTCAAGTAACTTGATAGCTCAAGATTGGGATTTGCTCCTCTGACGATGGAGAGATATCTCTGGGCCCTCTCGGTGTTACGGTATCCATCATCGTCTGGCCAGACACTTTGTGATTTGATCACGGGGATGCCGGAACACGATAACGAGAAAAGAGAACAATACCGGTAACGAGGTAACTAGCATAGTGGACAAGTTGTTGATCCACGGGAATGCCAACATGTCTCACCTCGGGTATTTGTAACATATCGCGAAGCAACAGGAATAGCACACGGCAACTGGAGGTTCACTCGAATATTTATTCGTGTGGGTATAGGGGTCAATATGGGTGTCCACGGCTCCGATGTTGATCATTGATCGGAAAGGGTTCCAGTCATGTGTATACTTCACCGAACCTATAGGGTCACACGCTTAAGGGTCATCTATCTTCTGAATACTAGACAAGGAGTCTGAGAGAAAATCACCGAAAAAGTTTCGGACACCGGAAAAGTTTCGGACACCGGAAAAGGTTCTGCAGAAAGAGGTCATCGGATGAGTTTCGATGGAACTGAAAAGTTGTTTCAGGGGATACCATAAAGTCAAATTGGTTTCGGCACATGCCTGATAATTCTTGGAGGGTGCCAGAATCATTCTGGAAGCTTTCTGGAATTTTCCGGGATAATAACCGGATATGCTCCGGAGCTGCCGGAACCACTTCAGATGCTTTTCGCACATGAAAATCACTAAACCGGAATTGTTTCGGAACGCGTTGAAAATAATTTTGGTGGGTACTGGAAATGTTCTAAGCCCACACAAATATTTTCAGTTCGAACAGACGCTGAAAAATGTCGTCGTGAATAGTGAAAGTGCTTTTTGGGATATTTTATGGTGAGTCACCTTTTGGGATATTTCCAAAAGGCTTCTAGAAGGGCTTGGGGGCCAAGCATGCTCCTCATGGGGGTCCCCCAAGGGGGTTGGCCGGCCACATGTGTGGGGCTCCATGGAGCTCCACTTCCCTCCCCATTATGCCCTTCATGTGTGACATTTACATGGGCATTTTGGGTTTTTGTGAGCCATCCCTACCCCTTGGCTTTCCTATAAATAGAGGAGGAGTGGGCAGCCCAAACATCATCCCTTCTCACATAAAAGTGCCATGCAATGATCTGGCTTCTCTCTCCCTCCCCGCGAAATAGTTTCGTAGAGCCGAAAGGTTGTCTGGGTTCCGGCAGGAACTAGTTCTGGACGGCAAAGCCCTGCCGGATAGATGACACCGTATGTGTGCAACTCTGTAGAGAGATCGTAGTTTCGGTCTTAGTTCGTGAGTGCCTCCCGAAGGGTTGTCCATGTGACCGTCCGAGTTTCGAAGGTCCTCCCGAAGGGCTGTCCGAGTGACCGTTCGAGTTTCGAAGGTCCTCCCGAAGGGCTGTCCGCGACACCGTCCGTGGGGGTTGTTTGACCGCCTCCCTGAGGGCTGTTTGAGGAGCAGATGAGGGTATAAATCCTCGCGGTTGGGAGGTTGTAAATCCTAGCTGCGGGGATCTGCACCGCCGATCGTCATCGACTCTACTTCCCGCTGCGCTACGAGTCGGTAACGAAAAAGATCAAACCATGTATGTAGTCTCCATAGTGGTCCTAGGCTGGTGCGTAGGTCGGAAAATTTTTGTTTTCTGCTGCGTTACCCTACAAAGGGGCCTTTACCCCGGTTTGTAAGGGCCTTTTGTCCCGGTTTTCGAACCGGGACTAAAGGGTCGTTACTAAAGCCCTAACCCTTTAGTCCCGGTTCTTACACGGACCGGGACAGAAGGTCCTCCACGTGGCCGCTGCTGCCAGCCCAGGCAGGGGGGCCTTTGGTCCCGGTTGGTGCCAACAACCGGGACTAATAGGCAGGGCCTTTTGTCCCGGTTGGTGCCACCAACCGGGACCAATAGGCTTCCACGCGTTAGCATTTCAGGGGCTGGGGTTTTTGTTTTTTTGAAAGGGGGGGGGGGTTGGGGGGTTTTGGGGGGTTAATTTAGGTGTTTCCTATATTGTGTTAGCTAGCTAATTAATAGAGAGAAGTGTCCTCTCTTATCTCCGTGCTTGGTCGACGCTACGTACTATATACGTATGGAGAGGACTAGACACGCTAGCTAGTAATCAAATGAAGGAAACAGAAGATCGTCATGAACATATGCATACAGAGAGAAGTGATATCGAACACCTCTCCTTCTCCGAGAGATTGGTCGAACAACAAGTTCACGTATATCTATCCGACACTATCGGCTACATATATACAATAATTATCTCTTACAATACAATCTCCTAATTAAATTGTAAGAACACAGGGTCCACATAGTATTCTCCGTTTTCAGCGATCACGTGGTCAAGGAAGAATGCCGCCAATTCCTCTTGAATTCCTCGCATACGATCTGGTGCTAGGAGTTCATCCCGCTTCTGAAACATCTAATTTGAAGAAGGGGGTCAATACATATATATATGAATAAATGAAACTCAACACAAATGATGGTAATAAAATAAAATTGTGAATATTATTGCTTACGCACTTCATATTGTTCTTCAGAGTAGCCCCGCTCACAGGTCGTGTAGCGGATGGACTCGCAAACGTAGTATCCACATTAATTATTCCCGGGTTCCTGCCACAACCACTTTACAAGAAATAGAGGTCAATCAAACTGATAAGCAAGCATGCTAAATGGTATTGATGAAACTAGCGCTTGAATCACTAGGAGATGCACGGAACATGCTACTATAGTACTTACTTTCGGGTGTTTAAATTGCAGCTTCTTCGGCAGTCCCGGAGCTTTTGTGGTGAATTTTCTCCAAACCCTGCCAGACAAAGAAAACAATTACTTGATATCAGGAAATGAACAAAGTTGCTGATATGGTGGATAATGATCGATTTAACTTACTTCTCGAGCATTTGAGTCATGTTCGCATAGTCCTGGGGATCTTTTCGTCTCGAGTCTAAGACGGTTACTACTCCCTGCTCAAGCTTAATCTCTAGGAGAATATAGTGGAAGCTGCGCATGCATGCATAAGTCATCATTACATTACCATAACCTAGACTAATAAGGGAAACCGAATATGCACAAGACAGTAACACTCACTTGAAGTTGTAAGGAAAGAGTATTATATCTTTGTTTTGATTTAATACCAACGATTGTAGCAAGTTGGCCTCAGCTTCTTTGGGATGTTTTTCAGCCATATATGCATCTATGAGATTTGTGTTAATGAACCCAATATCACCGATTTGTCTTTTTCTTCAATTCGGCGATCTTTAATCTGCATAATATAGTGAGGATAATTATAAATACATGCAATGAAAGAGCTAACCTATATAGAGAGACTTAATGACAGAAGTAGTACTACTTACAGACAGTAGAAAGTGATCGTTGTTTTATCGAGGGCCTTTTGATTGTAAAACTGGAAGAAATCCTCAAATGGAACATTCAGCAGTTCAATTCCAACGAGGTCATGCTCCGGTTTAACTCTCAGCGTCAAAGTACTCATCCCATCAGACTCTCTGCAGGTTTTCATGTACCAATCATGTAATCTCCGCATCATCGTTGTTAGAGATCTTTCATCTTTGACGAGAGGCTTCCCGTAATGGTATTTGTGTTCGTCCACCTCCATGATTTCATAATGTATATCGTCGGGCAAGTAATCTCCAAGATTGCTATAACCGGGCACCATACTCGGATCATTAGCGACGATGTCTTTTGACACCTTGAGCGGGGGGCACGATTGGTTCGCTTGTTCGCCGAGCTGGGCAATTTTTTTCCCAGCTCGTCGTTCTTTTAACCTTTGATCACTGACAGTACTTCCCGACCGCTCCGCTTTGGCATATGTCTTTGCAAGAATGCGCTCATAGTTGCCTCTCGGCGGAGACTTTGGTGGTTTTGTCAGGGCAGCCAGAGTGCGCTTTGATTTCACCGGATCTACCTTCTCCTCCGGAGGTGGATGTTTCTTTGCTTTCACCCCTTCAAAGAAGTTTGTCACTTCGGCTCGCACGATCTTCCTGGTTTCCTCCTCGGTCCTCTCGTATGGTAACTTCTCTGGAGTCTTCAGAGAAGGACCGAATCTATATTGCCTCCCGCCTCTGGCAGCTGTACTGCTAGACGCCGGCAGAGCAGACGGAGCGGCTGTGGCTGTCTTCTTTCCTTGCTTACGAGGCGGAGGAGAAGGACTACGACGCGCCGGAGCAGCCGCAGCAGTGGCGGGTCTCTTCCGCCCTTGCTGACGAGGCGGAGAAGGAGGAGGCTGGCTGCTCTGGCGCGCCGGCACAGGCGGAGAAGGAGGCGGAGTGCGCCACGCGCCGGAGAAGGAGGCTGAGTGCCCTGATCACTCGCCGGAGGAGGAGGCGGAGTGCCTCCACGCGCCGGAGAAGGAGGCTGAGTGCCCTGATCACTCGCCGGAGGAGGAGGCGGAGGAGGAGGTGGACTGCCCTTACTCGCCGGAGCCGTCCAGTTCGGAAGGTTGATGAGCTCCTTCCGCCATAGGCACGGAGTCTTCAGAGCTAAACCCAGCCGAGTCTCCCCTTCACCGGTAGGGTGGTCAAGCTGGAGGTCCTCAAATCCCTCCGTTATTTCATCCACCATCACCCTAGCATATCCTTCTGGAATCGGCCGGCAATGGTAGGTTGCGCCGGGTTCAGGAGGTAAAACAGAGCCAACAGCCGCCTTGACTTTGAAGTTCTGCCATTGCGCCATCAGGTGGCAATGTTGAGAATCTGTGATAGCATCCACGGGGTAGCTAGCAGGAGCCGTCAAGACATGCTCCAGCTGAAGTAGCTCGGTGGAAGCCACGCTGCTTCTCCGCTGAGATGGCGGGGTAGCTTCGGGGGTAGTTTCGGCATGTCGATTGCTGTCTCGTTCCTCTAGCGCTTGAACCCTTTCGTCCAGCTTCTGAATTTGGGTCTGCTCCATTTTCTTCCTCCTCTCCTGGCTTTTGTAACCACCTGCGTCCGGAAAACCAGCCTTCCACGGAACGGAGCCTGGCGTGCCTCGTGTCCGTCCAGGGTGCTCAGGATTCCCGAGGGCCATTGTGAGCTCGTCGTTCTCTCTGTCTGGAACGAACGTCCCTTCCTGCGCTGCATCGATATATTGCTGAATCTTCTTGACTGGTATTCTCAAAAGCTCGTTCGTCCAAACGCACCTCCCTGATACAGGGTCCAAGGTTCCGCCAGCCCCGAAGAACCAAGTCCGGCAACGGTCTGTCCAGTTCATTGTCTGTGGTTCGATCCCTTTTTCAAGCAGATCATTCTCAGCCTTGGCCCACTTAGGCCGGGCTTTGAGGTAGCCACCTGACCCCGTGCGATGGTGAAGCTTCTTCTTTGCAGCATTCTTCTTGTTTGTCGCGGACATCTTCTTACTCTTTTCCGATGTCTTGTGGGCCACAAATGCGGGCCAGTGATCTCTGATCTTCTCATACCGGCCGATGAATTCTGGTGTCTCTTCTTTGTCGACAAACATTTTCAGCTCATTCTTCCACCTCCTGAATAGGTCTGCCATCTTCTTAAGATCATGAGACTTGATTAATTGCTCTTTAACTGGCTTCTCCAGATCCTCCTCTGGCGGTAGGGTGAAATTTGCCTTCAGCTCAGTCCAAAGATCATCTTTCTGCATATCATTGACATAAGACACCTCAGGGTCTTCCTTCTTAGGCTTATACCATTGGTGGATGCTGATCGGGATCTTGTCCCTAACTAGAACGCCGCACTGAGCAGCAAATGCATCCTTTGTCCGGATGGGTTCAATCGGTTGGCCGTCGCGCGCGATTGCTGTGATCTCAAACCTTTCATCCGAGCGCAACTTTCTCTTCGGTCCTCGTCTCTTTACCGCAGTTGTGCTCGATCCGGAGGGCTAGAAAAAAGAAGAAAGACGAGTGTTAATTAATATGTGTACATACCAAAACAATGAATGCATCAATTAGCTAGTCAGCACAGGCTTAACTAATATATTTACCTGGCCGGACTCTGTTCGGTCACCGGAGCCGTCACCACGGGCTCCTTCTTGCACCAGCATTGGGTCACCGGAGCCATCATAATCATGTCTTTCCTCCTCCACTCTTCGATCACCGTAGCCTGCTTCTTCACCCTGTTCTTCCAGACCATCATTGTCGTTAAGATACGACAACATATCACCTCCGGCTAAGATTATGTCCCCCAACACCTCTTTTGCTTGCTCGTCTCGTCCGTGCTCCATTGTTTCTGCAAATATTACAACATGGCAATTATTACACAAACATGATAGCAGGTGGTTAGTGCAAACGTAGACCTAGCTTATTCCGGGTTTGGGCTGGCCTCAGCAACGCTTCAAGGGTAGGGGCGCGGCGGGAGGGGGTAGGAGACCAACATCGTTTTTTTCTACGGTTTGGGTGTGATCGAGAGTTTTGGTCGAGCGAGAGGGCCGGGGGGTGCTCCCGTGGTATAAGTTATCACGGTCGAGAGGGGGTATAAATATCGACCGTCCATCATGTCGAAGTTATCTGGGAGGGAGTTATATATATCGACAACGACGACATACATACATGGGAAAATAATGTTATCGGGGTGGGGGTATATCGACCCACCCCACGTGTTGAAGTTATCGGGAGGGAGTTATATCGACAACGACAATGAACGTACATGGGAAAATAATATTATCGGGGAGGGGGTATATCGACCCCCCCTCGTGTTGAAGTTATCGGGAGAGGGGTATATCGACGACGACAGACCCGATAAAACATAAGAAAACGAAGAAGAAACAAAAAGAGGAGAAGAAGAAAAGGAATAGTGGAGAAGATCGAAGAAAAAAAAAGAGGAGAAGAAGAAAGGAATAGAGGAGAGAAGAAGAAAAAATAGAATTTTTTCTATTTTTTCTTCTTCTCTTCTGTTCCTTTCTTCTTCTCCTCTTCTTTTTCTTCTTTTTTCCTCTTCTTATTTATTTCTCCTCTTCTTCCTCTCCTCTTCTTCTCCTTTCTTCCTCTTCTTATTTTCCTTTTTCCTCTCATTCATAAAAAAATGTTCAAATAGAAAATTTCGAAAAAAGTAAAGGTTTTGCCTAATGCATTATTCATATGAATATACAAACATTTGCATATTCTACAATAATTAATATCACCAAAAAAATCTATGAACAGAAAAAAATCCTAACTTTTCTAAAAATCTATCTTTTGCATATATACATGGACATATATATACACAGAGAACATATATACATACATATACACAGAGAAAATGCAAAAAAAGATCTAAAAAAGGACATATAAACAGATATACACACATACATATACTCATACATATACATATAAGCATATAAATGTGCAGAAAAAACAGGGAGGAATTAGGGGGCAGTCCCGGCCCTGACCAAGGCGACGGCGGCGCGTCGGGGCAGGGTCAGAGGCGACGGCGGCGTGGTCGGGGCCGGGGCAGAGACGTCAGCGGGGCAGGGCGGGCGCGGGCAACGGCGACGGCGACGACGGGCACGGGCGACGGCGACGGCGGGGGTGGCGGGCGGCGTCGGGGCGGCGGGCGGCGTCGGCGTCGTCGGTGCGGCAACTGCTAGGTAACTCTGAAAATTTCCTAAGTGTGAACTTATATAGCAAAGCCTTTAGTCCCGGTTCGTGGCACCAACCGGGACTAAAGGTAGGCATTAGTCCCGGTTGGTGCCACCAACCGGGACCAAAGGCCTCTTTTCAGCAGCGCAAAGGGCGGGAAGCGGCGGCCTTTGGTCGCGCAAAGGGCGGGAAGCGGCGGCCTTTGGTCCCGGTTGGTGGCACAAACGGGACTAAAGGGGGGGGCACTGGTCCCGGTTGGTGCCACGAACCGGTACCAATGCACGCCTTTAGTCCCGGTTGGTGGCACCAACCGGGACCAAAGACCTCTTGCTGCCCGCGTCGCGGTCAAAAGTTTAGTCCCACCTCGCTAGTTGAGAAGGGCTCGGAGTGGTTTATAAGCCCCGCTGCGGCTGCTGTCTCGAACTCCTCTCTATAGCATGCTTCTGGGCCTAACTTTGGCGCGCTGCCCGTTGAGCCCTCTAGCCCTTCTGGGCCTGTATTTGCAAACCCGAGGGTTGGAGGGCCCAGCGGACAGCGCCCCAACAATTTTTTTTGCTGTATTTAGTTTTTTTGTTTTCTTTTTTGCTTTATTTATTTTATTTTGTTTCTACTTACAACAAAAAACTTATTTATTTTATTTTATTTTGTTTCTAATTACTTATTTATTTTACTTTATGATAATTCTTTTTGCTATTAAAGTTTCTATCAAAAAAAGTTCTTTATGAAAATTCTTTTTGCTGTATTTAGTTTTTTTGTTTTCTTTTTTGCTTTATTTATTTTGTTTTGTTTCTACTTACAACAAAAAGTTATTTATTTTATTTCATTTTGTTTCTAATTACTTATTTATTTTACTTTATGATAATTCTTTTTGCTATTAAAGTTTCTATCAAAAAAAGTTCTTTTTGAAAATTCTTTTTGCTTTTAATGATTTTGAACAGAAAATACTTCGATAATTTTAGTTGCATCAATTTTATATGATTTTAGTTTCAATAATACTAGAGGTTTCTTATAATGTTTTGAACAGAAAATACTTTGTTAATTTTAGTTTCATAAATTTTATTAAAGTTTATTTTATTTTGTCGGAACACAAGAAGTCCGGAGTTGTAATAAGTTATTAAAAATAAAAAAGAGGCGCAATGCTCGTTGATTTGCTTCAAGCCTTTCAGAATAGTGTAGACTGCACTGCACATAGCTCCATGCAGTCTACCTTATTCCTCAAGGCTTGAAGCTAAGCAACGTGAGCATTGCGCCTCTTCTTCATCGTCTCTGCACTCAGGGCATATAAACCGCTCCTAGTGCCTCTCAGCTAGCGAGGTGGGACTAAAAAACTGCTTAGTAAGAAACTCTAGTACCGGTTCGTGCCACGAACCGGTACTAAAGGTGCTCGTGGGGCCACAACCTCATTAGTACCGGTTCGTGGCACCAACCGGGACCAAAGGGTGGAATTGGTCCCGGTTCGTGCCACCAACCGGGACCAATGGCTTTGCACAGCGGCGTGGTGGTGAGTTTAGTCCCACCTCGCTAGCTGAGAGAGAGCCGCACCTGTTTATAAGGTGCGGTGCGCCTGAGCTGTCGAGCTCCTCTCTAAAGCAGGCTTACGGGCCTAACCTCTCTGTACATGCCTGTGGGCCTACTGGGCCTTCTGCGGGCCTAAATCCTGGCCCATGGATGGGTTTCTAATAGTATTCAGGCCGTGGTGGCCCAGTAGGTGGCATAATTTTTAATTTTTGGCCTGTTATTTTTCATGCATTTACTAATTATTTTGAGCTATAAGACCCTAAAATTGAAAAGCATTTCAAATGAACTCTGAAAAGGTTGAAAGTTGGCATGGTATCATCATTTCATCCACATAGCATGTGCAAGAAAGTTGAGAGGGTTACGGCTAAAACTAGATGCACTTCGTGTACAAAACGGACAATGGTATCATACTCGTCTGTTACAAAGTTCGCATGGTATCATCATAATAGTTGCGGGAGAAAGTCTTCACTTTTTCTTTGCTTGTATCATTTGCTTATTGCGCTGTAACCATGGATAATCTTCATCGTTTATCAGGATGCTTGGGTCAGCCTTGACTTTGAAGGGAGGAATTTCATGAAACTTTTCATAATCTTCAGACATGTCTGTCTTGCCCTCCACTCCCACAATGTCCCTTTTTCCTGAAAGAACTATGTGGCGCTTTGGCTCATCGTATGATGTATTCGCTTCCTTATCTTTTCTTTTTCTCGGTCTGGTAGACATGTCCTTCACATAGATAACCTGTGCCACATCATTGGCTAGGACGAACGGTTCGTCAGTGTACCCAAGATTGTTCAGATCCACTGTTGTCATTCCGTACTGTGGGTCTACCTGTACCCCGCCTCCTGACAGATTGACCCATTTGCACTTAAACAAAGGGACCTTAAAATCATGTCCGTAGTCAAGTTCCCATATGTCCATTATGTAACCATAATATGTGTCCTTTCCCCTCTCGGTTGCTGCATCAAAGCGGACACCGCTGTTTTGGTTGGTGCTCTTTTGATCTTGGGCGATTGTGTAAAATGTATTCCCATTTATCTCGTATCCTTTGTAAGTCAATACAGTCGAAGATGGTCCCCTGGACAACGAGTACAACTCATCACAAACAGTGGTGTCACCTCTGAGACGTGTTTCCAACCAACTGCTGAAAGTCTTGATGTGTTCACATGTAATCCAGTCGTCACACTGCTCCGGGTGTTTGGAGAGCAGACTGTTCTTGTGTTCATCGACATACGGGGTCACCAAGGTAGAGTTCTGTAGAACTGTGTAGTGTGCTTGAGACCAAGAATATCCGTCCCTGCATATTATTGAGTCCCCTCCAAGCGTGCCTTTTCCAGTCAGTCTCCCCTCATACCGCGATTTAGGGAGACCTATCTTCTTAAGGCCAGGAATGAAGTCAACACAAAACCCAATGACATCCTCTGTTTGATGGCCCATGGAGATGCTTCCTTCTGGCCTAGCGCGGTTACGGACATATTTCTTTAGGACTCCCATGAACCTCTCAAAGGGGAACATATTGTGTAGAAATACGGGCCCCAGAATGACAATCTCGTCGACTAGATAAACTAGGACGTGCGTCATGATATTGAAGAAGGATGGTGGGAACACCAGCTCGAAACTGACAAGACATTGCGCCACATCACTCCTTAGCCTTGGTATGATTTCTGGATCGATCACCTTTTGAGAGATTGCATTGAGGAATGCACATAGCTTCACAATGGCTAATCGGACGTTTACCGGTAGAAGCCCCCTCAATGCAACCGGAAGCAGTTGCGTCATAATCACGTGGCAGTCATGAGACTTTAGGTTCTGGACCTTTTTCTATGGCATATTTATTATTCCCTTTATATTCGACGAGAAGCCAGTCGGGACCTTCATACTGAGCAGGCATTCAAAGAAGATTTCTTTCTCTTCTTTCGTAAGAGCGTAGCTTGCAGGACCTTCATACTGCTTCGGAGGCATGCCGTCTTTTTCGTGCAAACGTTGCAGGTCCTCCCGGGCCTCAAGTGTATCTTTTGTCTTCCCATACACGCCCAAGAAGCCTAGTAGGTTCACGCAAAGGTTCTTCGTCACGTGCATCACGTCGATTGAAGAGCGGACCTCTAGCTCTTTCCAGTAGGGTAGGTCCCAAAATATAGATTTCTTCTTCCACATGGGTGCGTGTCCCTCAGCGTCATTCGGAACAGCTAGTCCGCCGGGACCCTTTCCAAAGATTACGTGTAAATCATTGACCATAGCAAGTACGTGATCACCGGTACGCATGGCGGGCTTCTTCCGGTGATCTGCCTCGCCTTTGAAATGCTTGCCTTTCTTTCGACATTGATGGTTGGTCGGAAGAAATCGACTATGGCCCAGGTACACATTCTTCCTGCATTTGTCCAGGTATATACTTTCACTGTCATCTAAACAGTGCGTGCATGCGTGGTATCCCTTGTTTGTCTGTCCTCAAAGGTTACTGAGAGCGGGCCAATCGTTGATGGTTACAAACAGCAACGCGTGCAGGTTAAATTCCTCCTGTTTGTGCTCATCCCACGTACGTACACCGTTTCCATTCCACAGCTGTAAAAGTTCTTCAACTAATGGCCTTAGGTACACATCAATGTCGTTGCTGGGTTGCTTAGGGCCTTGGATGAGAACTGGCATCATAATGAACTTCCGCTTCATGCACATCCAAGGAGGAAGGTTATACATACATAGAGTCACGGGCCAGGTGCTGTGATTGCTGCTCTGCTCCCCGAAAGGATTAATGCCATCCGCGCTTAAACCAAACCATACGTTCCTTGGGTCAGCTGCAAACTCAGCCCAGTACTTTCTCTCGATTTTTCTCCACTGCGACCCATCAGCGGGTGCTCTCAACTTCCCGTCTTTCTTACGGTCCTCACTGTGCCATCGCATCAACTTGGCATGCTCTTTGTTTCTGAACAGACGTTTCAACCGTGGTATTATAGGAGCATACCACATCACCTTCGCAGGAACCCTCTTCCTGGGGGGCTCGCCGTCAACATCACCAGGGTCATCTCGTCTGATCTTATACCGCAATGCACCGCATACCGGGCATGCGTTCAGATACTTGTACGCATCGCGGTAGAGGATGCAGTCATTAGGGCATGCATGCATCTTCTGCACCTCCAATCCTAGAGGGCATACGACCTTCTTTGCTGCGTATGTACTGTCGGGCAATTCGTTATCCTTTGGAAGCTTCTTCTTCAATATTTTCAATAGCTTCTCAAATCCTTTGTCAGGCACAGCATTCTCTACCTTCCACTGCAGCAATTCCAGTACGGTACCGAGCTTTGTGTTGCCATCTTCGCAATTGTGGTACAACCCTTTTTTGTGATCCTCTAACATGCGATCGAACTTCAGCTTCTCCTTTTGACTTTCGCATTGCGTCCTTGCATCGACAATGACCCGGCGGAGATCATCATCATCGGGCACTGGTTCCTCTTGATCTTCAGCAGCTTCCCCCCTTGCAGCATCATTGGGCACATCGTCTGGTTCCTCTTGATCTTCAGCAGCTTCCCCCGTTGCAGCATCATCGTATTCAGGGGGCACATAGTTGTCATCGTCCTCTTCTTCTTCGTCGTCTTCCATCATAACCCCTATTTCTCCGTGCCTCGTCCAAACATTATAGTGTGGCATGAAACCCTTGTAAAGCAGGTGGGTGTGAAGGATTTTCCGGTCAGAGTAAGACTTCGTATTCCCACATATAGGGCATGGACAACACGTAAAACCATTCTGCTTGTTTGCCTCAGCCACTTCGAGAAAATCATGCACGCCCTTAATGTACTCGGAGGTGTGTCTGTCACCGTACATCCATTGCCGGTTCATCTGCGTGCATTATATATAATTAAGTGTGTCAAAAACCATTACAGAACATCATGAATAGATAATTAAGTGACCAAATTAATAGAAGTTCATCATCACATTAAAACCAAAGTACATACATAGTTCTCATCTAACAACATATATATAGCTCTCTAGAGCATCTAATTAATTAAACCATACATTGAAACTATGTAAAACATTTCAATGCGAAAACAAATGCGATCATAATCGTAACCAAGGTAACAATTGATCCAACGGCATAATGATTCCAAGCCTCGGTATGAATGGCATATTTTCTAATCTTTCTAATCTTCAAGCGCATTGCATCCATCTTGATCTTGTGATCATCGACGACATCCGCAACATGCAACTCCAATATCATCTTCTCCTCCTCAATTTTTTTTATTTTTTCCTTCATGTAATTGTTTTCTCTTCAACTAAATTTAACCTCTCGACAATAGGGTCGGTTAGAATTTCCGGTTCAACCACCTCCTAGATAAATAAAATCTATGTCACGTTGGTCGGTATATTTGTCATAAACAATAAATGAACCAAATAGTTATAAAAAGATAATATATACCACATCCGAATCATAAACAGGACGAGGGCCGACGGGGGCGGATACCAAAACCATCGCACTATGTAATAAGAAGGAATAATAAAAATAACAAAATTAGACAAGTAACTATCTAAAGTAAGAATTTTTTTCTTGTAGAAAGAAGATAAGAACAAAAGGCTCACCACGGTGGTGCTGGCGACGAGATCGGCGCGGGCGATCGACGGCGGTGAAGACGTGGACGGGACGTGACGGACCGCTAAACCTAGACAAATCTCGGGGAAAATGGAGCTCGGAGGTCGAGTTTCGAGTGGAGAAAGATTAACTAGTGTGGCTCAGACATTTCATCGAACAACTCATGTGCATAGGAGGTGAGCTAGAGCACCCAAATGCCCTCCCCTCGCCGGCCAGAAAAAACAGAGCACCATGGAGTGCTCTGCTGTGGCGATGGGGTATATATAGGGAACTCATTGGTCCCGGTTCGTGGCACCAACCGGGACTAAAGGCCTTTGGTCCCGGTTGGTGCCACGAATCGGGACCAATGACCCCCTTTAGTCCCGGTTGGTGGCACCAACCGGGACCAAAGGCCTTGTGCTGCCCCGCGTCAAAAGTTTAGTCCCACCTCGCTAGTTGAGAGGGCTCGAGAGTGGTTTATAAGCGCTGCTGCGCCCACCCTCTCGAACTCCTCTCAACTGCAGGCTTTCAGGCCTAACCGTTCTCTTTGCCTGTGGGGCCTACTGGGCCTTCTGCGGGCCTGAATCCTGGCCCACGGATGGGTTTCAAGTCGTATTCAGGCCGTGGTGGCCCAGTAGGTGGCATAATTTGTTTTCTGTGTTTTTTGTTTTCTCTGTTTTTTGTTTTCTCTTTTGCTTTATTTGTTTTGTTTTGTTTCTACTTACAACAAAAAACTTATTTATTTTATTTCTAATTACTTATGTATTTTACTTTAATTATTTTATTTTTATTTATTTTACTGCTGCTATTTTTATTTATTTTACTGCTACTATTTTTATTTAATTTATTAAGGTTTATTTATTTTAGTTACTATAGTTTATTTTATTTTATTTTATTAAGGTTTATTTATTTTTATTTACTATAAAAAATGAACATAGATGCGCCTATAGAGAAAATTCAACCTAAATTCTTAATAAATTTCTATGAAATTCAAAGAAATTTACTCTGAATTTAGGTCAAATTCCCTGTATAAGGGCATCTATTTTCACTTTGAGAGGAGCTCAACAAGGCGGAGAGGGACGGGCTTATAAACTGGTGTGAGGGCCCTTCGGTTGGCGAGGTGGGACTAAACACTGGCCGCAACTAGGACCAGCCCTTTAGTCCCGGTTTGTGTTATGAACCGGGACTAAAGGGTGGTGGGCCAGGAGCGTGGCCCATTGGTCCCGGTTTGTCCCACCAACCGGGACCAATGCCCCCACGAGGCCCGGCAGGCCCCTGGCCGCACGAACCGGGACCAATGCTCACATTAGTCCCGGTTCGTGACTGAACCGGGACTAATGTGAATATTGCCCTGTGACCAAAGCCTAGTTTTCTACTAGTGCTCAGGGAGGAGCGGCCCGCTCCTAGCAGCAGCAGTACCAGCCGGCCCTGTGGTATGCAGGTTCCCCATGCCCCTGCCCCGGGTATCCTCAACGCGCGGCCTCCGTCCCATTAGGCGTTCTACGTCACGCCGCGGCCCTATGCGGTGCCCTACGGGCCCCTCTCCTACGGCCAGCCACCGCAGCCAGGTGGGCTGCCGCTGCTGCCCCCGACGGCCCGCGCTCCCACCAGCGCCGTGGGACCCGGCTCTCCTGGCCCTGTACTCCGCTCCCTCACCATCCACCTACACCGGCGGCGGCGATTGGTATATGGACACTGGAGCTACCGCGCATATGGTGGCTCATCCGCGTAACCTCCACACCTCCTATCCCGTCCACACTTCCGCTCGCATCATCATCGGTGACGGTTCCTCCCTTCCCATTACTCACAAAGGACATACATCTTTTCCATCTACTTCTACTCCATTATCATTATCTAACATCTTAGTTTCTCCTGATCTTATTTAAAATCTTGTCTCTGTTCGTTCTTTCACACGTGAAAATCCTGTTACTATTGAGTTTGACGAATGTGGTTTTTCTGTTAAGGACGCTCGTACCCGAATTTTACTCCACCGATGTGACAGCCCCGATGAGCTCTACCCGGTCCACTCCACCGCCTCCACCACCTCCGCCGCCCCTGTCGCTCTCGCCACCGGAGTGGATCTTTGGCATGCTCGCTTGGGTCATCCCAACCCCGCCGCCCTTCGTCATATACTTCGGAGTTTTTCTTTCACGTGTAATAAGATCGAGGATCACTCGTGTCATGCATATCGCCTCGGCAAACATGCCCGCCTTCCGTTTAGGGCGTCTTCTCATGTTCCATCGTACCCGTTTGAGTTAATTCATAGTGATGCTTGGACCTCTCCAGTTGCAAGTAATACGGGCTATCTTTATTATCTTGTTATACTTGATAATTTTTCGCACTATGTGTGGACCTTCCCGTTGCGTCGTAAGTCGGATGTCATCTCCACTCTCGCCACTTTCTACTCCTATGTTTTCACGCAGTTTGGTCATCCTATTCTCGCGTTTCAGACAGATAACGGGAAGGACTTCGACAACTTAGTTGTTCGCACTCTCCTCACCACACAAGGCACGACGTTTCGTCTCACATACCCGTACACTTCGCAACAGAACGGTTGCACTGAGTGTGTCCTTAGCACTCTTAAGGACTGCGTTCGGACCTTTCTCGTTCAAGCCGATGTGCCTCCGCGCTTTTGGCCTGGCGCTCTCTCCATCGCATCACTCCTCACTAACATCCGCCCCTATCGTACTCGCGGGAACTTTGCACCTCATCACCTCCTCTTCGGTGCACCGCCCTCTTAGGATGAGCTTCGCATCTTCGGCTGTCTCTGCTACCCTAGCATCGCCGCCACTGCGCCTCATAAGCTTGCACCCCGCTCTGTTGCTTGTGTCTTTCTCGGCTACGCACCTAACACAAAAGGCTACCGTTGCTACACTGCTGTCTCACATCGTGTATTCACCTGCCAACACATTTACTTTGATGAGAAGGTGTATCCGTTTCAGCAGCAGGTACCTCTCGTTGACCCGTCGCCGCTGGCCACCGGCGGCCCTTCGGTGAACCAGTCAGGTGGACGGCCCTGCTCGGCTCTCGGACCGCCTCCGGGCTTTGGCGGTCCTCGCGCCGTGGGACGACCTGCGCCTCGCACCCCCACGCCGTCGTCGCCGTCCCCGCCGGCTTCGCCGCCGCGCCCTCTCCTGCCGCCCCCGCCGCCTCCGCTGCCACAGGCGTCGCAGGCGCCTCGGGCGTCGCGCCCTCCCTGGATGCCTCGGGTGCCTTGGGCGCTGCACGCTCGCCGGCTGTCTCACCGGCCGCCTCACCAGCGGTCTCGCCGGCCGCCTCCTTGGGTATTGTCCTGGACTTACCATCTCGCCCCCTCACTCGGGCTCGAGCCGTCGTTCACCACCCGAGTCTGCGGTACTCCAGCGACGAGTATCTCCTCGCCGCCTCCACCACCGAGCCGTCACCGATTCCAGTGTCCGCCAGAGCAGCCGTTCGTGATCCTTGCTGGCTTGCTGCGATGCACGAAGAGTTCGACGCTCTTCAGCGGAACCGTACCTGGACACTGGTTCCTCAGCCTTCTCGCGCCAATGTCATCAGGGGCAAGTGGGTCTTTCGCCATAAGACTCGCTCGGATGGTACACTGGAGCGCTACAAGGCTCGTTGGGTGGTCCGTGGTTTTCGGTAGCGTGCTGGCGTCGACTTCACTGAAACATTTGCACCGGTTGTCAAACCGGGCACGATCCGCACCGTTCTCCAGCTGGCGGTTTCCCGAGGCTGGCCGGTTCATCAGATGGATGTCTCCAACGCCTTCCTTCATGGCCATCTTGAGGAGCAGGTTTACTGTGAGCAGCCCAATGGTTTCATCGACGCATCTCTCCCTGGGCATGGGTGTTTGCTGTCCCGGTCTTTCTACGGGCTCAACCAAGCTCCTCGCGCCTGGTATCAGCGTATCGCCGGGTTCCTTCAGACACTGGGCTTCAACGTTACTCGCTCGGATGCCTCGTTGTTTGTCTACCACGCGGCGACACGACTTTATATTTGCTCCTCTACGTCGACGACATCATCCTGACGGCCTCCTCCGCGGCCCTTCTTCAGTAGATTACTCTCCGGCTGCGTGATGAGTTTGCCATCAAGGACTTGGGCGCTCTACATTATTTCCTTGGCATTGAGGTTGTCGGCGACCCGACGGCTTCTTCCTTCATCTGCAGAAGTATGCGCATGAGCTACCTGAGCGTGCCGGCATGCTCAATTGTCACCATGTCGCTACTCCTGTTGACACGAAGGCCAAGGTTTCTGCTCTCGAGGGCTCGCTAGCATCGGATGCTCCGTTCTACTGGTCCATTATTGGTCCTCTTCAGTATCTGATGCTCACCCGTCCGGATCTACAGTATGCTGTTCAGCAGGCGTGTCTTCATACGCACGCCCCTCGTGACTCCCATTGGACCCTCGTGAACGGATTCTCCGTACATCCGTGGCACGATGGCTCTTGGGCTCACTTTCACGGCGTCCACTTCTCTGGAGATGGTGGCCTATTCCGACGCGGACTGCGCCGGCTGCCCTGACACCCGTTGCTCCACCTTTGGCTACTGCGTCTACCTCGGTCCTTCACTCGTCTCGTGGTCGTCCAAGCGACAACCCAGCATTTCGCGCTCTACCGCGGAGGCCGAGTACCGAGCAGTGGCTAACGCCGTCGCCGAGTGCACCTGGCTACGACAGCTACTTCAGGTATTGCATCATGATGTCTCCCAGGCTACGGTTGTCTACTGTGGCAACGTCTCTACAGTGTACCTTTCCGCCAACCCCGTTCATCATCGCCGGACTAAGCACATTGAGCTGGACATTCACTTTGTGTGTGAGCAGGTGGCCCTTGGATGCATTCGGGTCCTCCATGTTCCGCACAACAGTTCGCCGATGTGATGACTAAGGGACTGCCGACTTCCACCTTCGAGGAGTTTCGTTCTATTCTATGCGTGTCCAGCGCCGCTTCGACTGCGGGGGGGTGTTGAATATATTGTGTACGTGTATATTGTGTCTTGGGCCCACCTCCTAATTCATCTGTATAGTTGAGGTTATGGCCCCCCTCTGTACATCATATATATACGTGCCTGGTGCACCGATCAATGCAATTGTGTTGCACACCCTATACTTCATCTTCTACACTCACAACACAACACAACACAACACAACACATGCTATATACTTGAACTTGCACGACAACAGAAAGCGACGTTGAATGCTCCACACACGAGACGGGAGGAGCTGATGGCACCATGGCGAAGCCATGAGGCGCCACCACCAGTCCTTGGTTGTCGCAATTAGCCCAGCGTGAAAACCCATGCCAACAACAGGAACATGAGCTACAATAAGAAACTAGTACATTGGTTCTTTCACAAATCGCAACCCCTTCAAGATGGGAAACGGCGACTACACGCCATTGTTACTAAGGTTTCGACATGAACCACACAATCATGATAGGGTTATCGAAGAGAACACATGAAGGGAAGGGAAAAAATGGGGCGAGAGGGCCGGCGGCGGTGAGGGGACTGGATGGTGGTTGTCGTTGTAAATTTTTGGGAGCTAGCTACATAACGAGTGGAAGCCTCCGGAGGCGGTGGCTTGAAATCTCCTTCCCCTCTTCGAAAAAAACCAAGACGTACTACAATATTTGAGAAAATCAAAACTCTGATATGAGCTCATTAACCACACAAATATAAGGAAAAATATTCAAGTCTAGAAAATGTCTGCGTCGGCAGTGGATCGACGTCCAGGCCAGGAACCGTATATCTGGGGCACCATATATGTTACAAAATCACACTGCATGTGCATGTGCACGCGTCTTCACGATCGATCCTACCGATACTCTTGTCCCCCCATTTGTTTTTGCTGTCAGTCGAGTTCGTCGGCTAGTTAGCTAGTGGTAACCACTCAAATCTTTGAGGAGTGCTCTACCTGCTACTCTGCTGCGCACCTAATCGTGTCGACCAGAATGGAGCTACCGTTGTATTTTGCACAGTGCATCGTCATGTCCTCATGCAGCCGGTCGCTCACACGATCACTAACTAGCATGCAAAATTAAGCGCGGTAAGGCACGCGAATATGTTTTTTTAGCAAAAGCACGGGAATATTTATAATGTACCCATGCATCTCTCTGGGTCTTGTAGAAGCAGCTCATTGCAACGCCTGATATGGGCGCGCGGGGTTGTCCCGCGGTCGGCTCTGATCGACGCCGACCATCACGGATGATGGATAGAAGTACTAGTTGAGAACTTGAGAAGGATGTTTCGCTACTCGATCGGGAACCAATCACCATTCCCGGCCGCCCGACCGGCCACCGTCCATGGCTACCATCGACTCGGACACGAGGACATGCCGTGCATGCCCGCCGACCCGGCCGGCGTCGGCAACGGCATGTATATGCATACGCTACCCTCTGTACCTGCACGACAGGTGGGTGGTTCCTTTGCACTTTGGCTTGCAGCGGCATGATGGATCGTGGATCTCGATCGACAGGGGTGCCTTGCGCGCGCTAGGTGCCACTGCGTGCATGCCAGGGCTAAATAAGCCCTGCATATGCCGCGGTGTCGTCGCTACCGGCCGGACGCGTCGCGTGCGCGGCCAGCGCCCGACATGATCCGCCGCGGGGGGCAGGGAGCCCAGTGCGCGCGAGGGGCGCCGGCACCCATGCATGCATGTGTCTTTTGCCTTGTACGGAGCGCCGTACTTCAGCCTGTACGTACGCCATCCCCGTCGTGCTGTGTTTTGTCCTCTAGCTTGTTCGACCGTCACCGGTGGCGTAGTCATCGATTGATTGTACAGTTATACTCCTACAAGACTGGTCACAATGAGCCCATATATGCAACGTTGAGCAGAGTGTGGGAATAATTAGTGGTCAAATTTTGAATCTGGCAATGGGTTAAAATTTCCTGATCGTCCCAGTATGAAATTGCAGGGTAATTGAAATGGGAAACAAGCATCAAATGTCTACATCGGACGATCAGGACACTTCTGGTCCTTCAACGTGGCTCATCAAATCAGGGCGGTCTAAATCCCGCGATCGTCTCCAAATTGGGGGAGCTTTGGGGAGTCCGGACGGTCCGCCCAACCCATTGTCAGTTGGACCACGTCTCCCAACAGCTCAGGTCTCCCATGCATCTGTTTCTCCTTTGATTCGTCTGGCGCACTATCAGTCACAACCCATAGCCTAGAAACAAGGATAACATATGGGCTTTTGCCTGGCCATTTATCGACGGATAAAGACCTTTGGGAACTCCGTTTGGTGATTGCCATGGGTGACGCCGTTAGTTGACCGAACCAACCTAGCATTTGAGCAGTCGTAGGAGTGACAACCTTGGAATACATATATATGTGCTCTAAGTACGTATTAATTTTTGCTCAATAATACACTATGTTATATGCTACACACAAATACAAAATTTTAGCCCAAAATCAACAAGAAAAGAAGCTCATGTTTTGCAAGTATTTGTCTTTTTTGTATGTCTCACATACCAACACGTATATTGATGAAATTTTGCACAACTATACTAGACTTCTATATATGCATGTATACAAATTTCAGAATGTTTTGAGCCATAAAAAATGTGAACTAGAAAAAGGGCTCATAGTGCTCGTGCTCCAAATGGACTTTTCAAGAGTTCAGAGGGTTGTTTATATGCAATGGCTCATAGAACCATCGGTCATACCCCCCCCCCCCCCCCCCCCCCCGCCCCGCGCGAAAACAAGAACCAATGGTCATAAATGCTCATGGAAGCAGCATCTCCATGTAGATAACACATTTCAAGACAAGTTTGCTTATGTGACAGCTAGTTAATGAGAAGAGAGGTGTTTGGAGTAACATATTTAGTTACCACCACATAGCGCTCTTCCGAAGAATAAATGAGTCTATAAGTTAATAAATGCAATCATATATGATACTACCTCTATGAAACTTTGCACTAAGAAGGTGGTAACATAGACTAGTGTCATATGGATGACACTAGTCTAAGTTACACCCCACTATGACTAGACTTATCCGCACTGTAATGCTAAAAATGTTAAACTATAAGACACTCATTATGTAAAAGAGGGAGTATTTAATATTACATAAAAACTACTCCCTTCATTTTATTTCTTTTTACTTCGCATATTAAGTTTGCTTTAAGAAAAAAAATGAACTTTGACCAAATTTATATTAAAAAACATCAATATCATTAGATTCATCATGGGCTATATTGTCATATTGTATTTATTTAATATTGTGGATATTCACAATTTTCAATATAAATTTGGTGAAACTTTAGAAAGTTTTATTCAAGACAGACTTAATATGCCAACTAAAAAGAAAAATAGATGGAGCAGAGAGCATGTACTAAGAATCTCTATTGAGATATTTAATGACATAAAATTTGTCAAGAGTAGCGAAAGCAAATGAGGAGATTGAAAACACAATTGCGTACTCACACTTCATACACTTTACTCTTGATACTCTCTATTTAGTTACACTTGCACTCAAGAATTTTCACATGCTTCGCTAGATACATACAGTCCTAAACACACTATCAAATTACGTGGATCTTTAGAGGTAGTGTGGATTTGGACATAAAAAAGCATTATAACGATTTTTTTTGCATAAACAACTCGAAATAAAACGAAAAAATAATACATTTTATTTGGAAAGTACAATTTCAGTTTAGCACAAAACATTAGTAATGAAAAATATAATTTATATGTATTTTATTATACAAGAGTGTGACAACATAGTTAATTCTACTAGTTATATGTGACAATTAATAATTACGATTTTATATCCAAAAATGTGTATTAGTGAAAAGCAACGTCTAGTGGTAAGATTAGTACTAAATAAGAAAGTCCAATATAAATCCGGAATCCTGAATCCTGTGAAAGATATGCATAAGATTGATAGATTTTCTTCTGAGTTAAATCATGAATCTAGTACATCTGATTTGTATTTCGAACAATCATCTAAGCAAGTCTTTGAGAAGGATAACAATGAAGCTCCTGCGAAGAGCAAGAGCGAAAGGATTGCAAATCCTTTGGTAACGATTTCCTTGTATACCTTCTGGATGACACTTCCAAGTCTATTGTAATAGCATATGCATCTCCGAATGTAGATGATTAGAAAGAAGTTGTCCATAATTAGATGGACTCAATTTTTTTCTAATGCAACATGGGAGCCAACTGAACAACCCTATGGTTGTAAACCTGTGGGCTATAAATGGGTGTTCGTAAATAAGTTAAGGCGTGATGGTTGATGAGTCCAAATTCTATGACTGTTTTTCAATATCTTTGTGCCTACTCGGTAGGCTTAGTGGAATTTTACCGCGTCCGTGCACTTCTTTTTGTCGTTTCCCTCAGATACTGCTTTTGGAACCAACTAGTATTATATGGAAGAAATCCCAGGAAATGGTAGTGGGATCACGCAATTAAAGTGATAATCGTTTACCATAAAGAAGAAAAGCAAAATGTGCAAAAAAGCAATCGCCACAGGAGGTCCAGAGCAAAAGACGACGTTCCATACGACCGTGCCCGCCTGTATGAGTGGTTGTATGGAGTGCCCACTGGATCAACTATATTCGCCTCGTGAATAAGGATCGCTGGACCAATATTAGCATTCACTGATAGTCGGATAACCTCGCGAAAAGAGCCTAACTGACAAATTGGTTCCACGCTGAGATGGTTAAGGCCTCCAACGGTCTTCGAACGATGCTTTTCCAACGATTGGTCCAAATATATACTAGATCTGGCTTGCTAAAACTCACTCGACTGAGATTTAACGGTCTAAGTTGACCTTGTAGCATTTTGTCCTATCGTTTGCAACATTTCTTCTTGCCGGTTACAACATCCATATTGCTGGTTGTAGCATGTCGTCCCTCGTGATTGTAGGACGTCATCTCACAGCTCGCAACATCATTCTTTGACGGTTGTAGCATTTTTGTCAGAATGCTTGTAACATTGTTGTCGTTGCTTGCAATATAGTTGCAACATATTTCATTGCCTTTTGCAGCATCCGCAATGCCGCTTGCAGCAACACAACTACGCTGATGTCACTCGACTCGACTGAGATACACAGAGACCCATACTGGATAGAACAATGCCAAATTAGCTGGCCTAGCCCAGCTTAGCTAGCTACTACTTGATGGATGGCTGGTCCAACCTCCAACGGATGCCAAATTAAGCGAAGGTAGTTCGACGACATGCTTTATTGGCTCGTTCATTCAGTCTCTGTCTCTCAGAGCACGTTTACTCGCCTCTCTCTCCCCGTACGTGCGCAGCGCTATCTATTAACAGACTATCGTTGGTGGGCAGCTGATTGAGCTTGGGTTTGGACGTTGGGAACAACTTGACCCGCACGAGTGGCTGGCTGGCCGGAATCTCTCTCGCGTGGATAAGCAGCTAATCAAATCAGACGCATTGATTTGATTAGAGACTGGTCGGTCGGCCCCGTGTAAAACGCCAGCTGCTAATTGAGCTTGGATACAGACTAGTAGTCCCTACTCTCGTTTGTCAACTCTCTCGCCATGCAAATCGTGAGGCTTTAGTACTAAATCAACAATCATCGATCGTATCTGATGGTTGCACGACCGACTGGCAACTTGCGTTTTTCTACGATGCAAGTAGGGGGAGGGAAGCTCGCCGCACCCGCCGAGAAGTTGCCACCGGCTGCCTCGCGGATCCTGCGGCCTCGAACAAAACACTCGATCTATAGCAGAAAATGAAATAGTCTAGTGCCAGAAGGCAGGGCGCCGATCTGGCAATGCATATGTACGTGCGGCATGCCGGCCACCCTCGAGATCAGGCACCGCGCATCGCGGATCATGTCCATGGCCGTGCCAGCTGCACCTTTACCGTTGCTGCCAAGGAAAACACACACATCCATGTCTTGTGTGTCTCCCTCCATGGCCAACGGCCAAGTGTACATTCAAGTACAATAACACACCAGATAGCTTCCTTCATGCTACAGTATTTGGTAATTTTTCATCTAGATTTGATTTTCATTTGCACCGGAGAATTAATTTTCATGCTTTGAAAACACCATAGTATTTCTATAAAGCCACGTTGGCCTACATAGTGCCGCAATCATGACCAGTATAAGTGCACTCAACTTCTCATTCGGACTCCTTGGCCACTTTCAAGACACATATCACTAATACATTTTCTTTTCTTTTTCTTTTCGCTCTCGCAGGGTGACTAGGGAAAGCCACCCCCCCCCCCCCCCCCCCCCCCCCCGCGTACTTCACCGGCGAGCTCGTGGATTTGCATCCCCAATTTCTGCCAATCGAGCAAGGCCGGTTGGTGCCTTGACTCCGTCTGGTTGATAGGTTAGGGTTTTAGTCCTCGCACGGGCATCGCTTCATCTTTGAGTCGGGGCTTCGATCCTTCTTGAGTTTGTTAGTCAAAGAGAAATAGACGGAGCTCCGCGTACATTCCCGCTAATTCCTCGGAGTAGCGAGGTTAGGGTACTCACAATTTGTAGGCGGTGGTGAAATTTGATGTCAGGTTCTTCAGATCCATTCAAGGGGTTCAACTGTGACAGCTATGGCTCTAGGGCACTAATCCTTATAGGAACGTGCAGGAAGACTTTTTGGTCGTCATTGACAAGGTCAGGTCGGCTCCGATATGAAAGCAGCGATAACAATGCGTTGGCGACTCGTTCTGGTGGTGACAACGGTGGTTTGATGGTCCGGAGGCCTCGATGTAACTTTTATTATATTTGCGCTGTTTTGCACTTCTAGTGAACCTTATAATAGATTCGAGTCATTTAACAAAAATAAGATATCAACAACGCTTCAATGAGGAAATTATTTACACGCCACTGTAGAAAATTCACCGCACGGTGTGAGCAAAGTCACAATTGAAGAAAACAAATGATCTTTAACAGTTACAGAAGAAATGTTTGAGAGCGTCCAATTTCATTTAGTTAGATTATCCATTGGTTCAACGACACCACATAACTATTCATGATAAAATTTAAAGTAAAAAAGATTTTTTGTACATTTTTCTGAGAGTTCGACAAATTCTTATAGTAGTATTTAAAGTCAAATGCTTTTTTTATTCAATGCTTTGATCAAAGCCACGCAAAAGCAACTTGCTGGTACACACCTAGATTTAAGTTATTATTTACAGCCTGTGAATAGCCTTGATCTACTGAATTTCGATCAGAAACCTGATTTTTGCTCAGGCTATTGATCTGTAATCACAGAAAAAGAAACCAATAAAAAGCAGATGGAGGTGGCCATAAACCAAGAACGATCCTCGCATTACACTGCAACAATGCCACTTGTGTTAGCTCTGACAGGCAGCTGGAAACCTCACAGGTAGTAACCACGCGTTTCCCCTCCAACCACGCACGGCGAGCCTGAGTTAGAGAGCTCCGTTTAAATTAGTACCACTAGCCCGTAGTACTAACTCAGGGTACAGCTAATCTTGTCGACGATCGAGCACAAGAAAACAATGGAGCCAGGCCTCATCACATGAACATAGGTCATGCTACTAGCCACGTACTGTAGTTCAGCTCGATCAAGAAGACATGCCATGCCACGCCCACTGACACTGATCTCTTACGTCCCCGCCTGCTCCTGCGCGGTTGGTCGATCGTGAACGGTCACTGTCTCACGGATCTCGATCGACAGCTAGCGATGGTGTCTATGCGCGCGGTGCCAGGGCGGCCGATTTTCGTGTTTTAACCCTTTGCGTAAAGTTTAGCGGGATCTGAGCCTGATTCGAAATTATTTTGAGATCTGATCTTTTTTCTACCGCCAAGAACGACAGCGGTAGGATTACACAACTTACCACCAAGTTTAATGGCGGTAGCAATAAACTACACCGTTACAGCCGTTTATCGTGAAAAATATGCTACCACCAAGGCCTCCGACGGTAGGTTGTATAATCCTACTGCTGTGGCCTTTGGCGGTAGGCGCTGAGCTTTTTTCTCGACCATAGACACATGTTCTGCCAATCTTGTCAGGAGGAAAGCCGTCTGTGCCTGCCCATAGCTACAAAGAGCAAAGAAGAAAAAGGCAAAGTGTTGAGCCGGCAAGCATGCATGCATGCAGGTAGTCTACACCCAATTGTTTAAGTGTGCATGCTTGTCAGCCTAGGCGCCAGGAGCAGGCCGCTAGGCGCGTCAATATACACTAGCTGCCCTAGCTTGAACAGTTGCCGCTGCATGTGACGGGATGTTGTAGCCTAAACAAACTACAAATAAACTCGAATGCAATGCATGCATGTGTGCATGTGGTAGTGTCGTGTAGTGTTGCGAGCACCTACCGTCAGGGCCTTTGGCGGTAGGGTTACGCAGCTTACCGCCAGAGACCATAGCTGTAGGGTATTTTTCATGTTAAGTTGATATAACAGCGCCGTTAAGCTCTACCGCCATTTACCTTGACGGTAAGCTGTTCTAACCTACCGCCAGACTCTCTAGCGGTAGCAAAAAAGTCAAATCTTGAAATATTTTTGAATCGGGTTAGATCCGACTAAACTTTGCATAAAGGGTCAAAAGACGAAAATTAGCCTGCCAGGGCATATGCACCCGGGCACGCACGAAAGGCCGGGCCGGACGACGTGTCGGCGCGTCGCGTGCGCGGCCGGCGCCCGACACGGTCCGCCGAGGGCGCGCTGGACCACGCCGATGCGCGCGCATGCATGTGTCTTTTGCCTTGTACGGCGCCCTGTACTTTCAGTTGTACTGTACGTCTGTACGTACGCATCGTCAACAACATGTCGTGTTTTGTCCTCTACTAGCTCGGCCTCGGCTGTGGCGAGTGGCGACAGGGGTCGACCCGGCGATCCATCGGTCGCTAGCTTGGTCCATCGGCTCTCACCTGGCCCGCAGTCCACCAACCGATCTTGCTAATCGTTTGAATTTGTTGGCCGAGCCTTTGAGCCAAGAGTTAGGTCTTGCTAATCGTTTGAATTTGCACAGTATATGTTTGAATTTGAATTTTGCACTTTTCCCGTGGGTTTGTTACCAAATCGACCAGGAACCAATCAGGAGAGCCGGCCGGCAGGCCACCGTCCGTAGCACGAGATCGGCATGAAGACAGCGGCGTCGGCAACCACATGTACACCACTCCATTACGTTACAAGCAACCCCTACACCAGCAGGCTAGTTGGAGGCATCCATGATCCATCCATGGATCTCGATCGACAACCTAACGATGGCATATCCGCGAGCAAGGTGTCGTCGCTCCGGGACACGAATGGCCAGCGGCCAGCTGGTGCGTGCCCGACACGATCCGCTCGCGTCGGGCGCCCCTGGACCACGGCGAAGCGCGTGTACCCGTGCACCGGCCGGCAGGGGCAGCTCGTGCGCGCGCGGCGCGACTGGCGCCGGCATGTCTTTTTTGTACGGACCCGTACTCTAGCTGTACTTGTACGTAGGCCTCTCTCGTCGTGCGCGCGACCCCGCACCAGCCGCTTGATGTGCCGAAGGATGGACTTCTCAGATTTCAGATTTTTTTTTACTGTTTTGACCCAGCACCAAAAATTTAGCACGATTTGACCCTACTTTGAATTTTTTTTCGACCTAACCTTGTTCGAGACGCCAGCTGTAAGCAATTGCTAGGGTTTACTCGAATCTGGCCGTAGCCATGGATTATCCTCCCAACCTCCCACACATCAAGCTACAATAGTCAGGCCGAAGCCACCAACTCCAATCCAGATCTCAGTTCTCACACACACGCGCGCGTATATGAATGAGAGCAACTACTTAACGAGCGCTCCTTCGGGAGCCTCACAACGATCAGCGCCATTTGGCGCGCTCTCAGCCGTTTGTCACATGTCGCGCTCTGAGCGCTCCCTCCTGATTTTGTTTTTTTTATTTTTCCGCACGCGTTTTCGGCTTTTTAAACGGTTTTTTGGGGTTTTTTTACGGTTTGGTTTTCCACCAGTCTTCCTTAGCTTTCCGAAAAATTTCTTTTTTGTAAAACAACATTTTTTGCGCGAAAAAACACATTTTCTTTTTTCTTCTTTCGCGAGAGTCATGGTTTTGCTTCCGCGAGAGGCACGATTTGCTTTCGCGAGAGTCACGGCCGTGCCTCTCGGAAACAGAAAAAAACGCGTTTTTTTTTTGCCTTTCGCGTGAGTCACGGTTTTGCTTCCGCGAGAGGCATGGGTGTGCTTTCGCGAGAGTCACGGCCGTGCCTCTCGGAAACGGAAAAAATACGCGTTTTCTATTTTTTCCCTTTCGCGAGAGTCACGGTTTTGCTTCTGCGGGAGGCACGGTTGTGCTTTGGCGAGAGTCATGGCCGTGCCTCTCGGAAACGAAAAAAACGAGTTTTTTTTTCTTTCACGAGAGTCACGGTTTTGCTTCCGCGAGAGGCACGGGTGTGCTTTCGCGAGAGTCATGGTCGTGCCTCTCGGAAACGGAAAAAACACATTTTCTGTTTTTTTTCCTTTCGTGAGAGTCACGGTTTTGCTTCCGCGAGAGGTACGGTTGTGCTTTCGCGAGAGTCACGGCCGTGCCTCCTCGGAAACGAAAAAAAACGGGTTCTGTTTTTTTTCATTCAAGAGAGTCGCGGTTTTGCTTCCGCGAGAGGCACGGTTTTGCTTTCGCGAAAGTCACGGCCGTGCCTCTCGAAAACGAAAAAAAACACATTTTCCGTTTTTTTTTCCTTTCGCGAGAGTCATGGTTTTGCTTCCGCGAGAGGCACGGTTGTGCTTTCGTGAGAGTCACGGCCGTGCCTCCTCGGAAACGAAAAAAACGCGTTCTCTTTTTTTCCTTCCGCGAGAGTCACGGTTTTGCTTCCGTGACAGGCACGGTTGTCATTTCGTGAGAGGCACGGGCGTGCCTCTTTCGGAAAGGGAAAAAACCCGTGCTCCCGGTTCGGTTTTTTCGTGAAAAAAAGTTCATCAAAACCTATCAACATGGGATCTATATTTGAAGATCTCGACGCGAGGAATCCAACGGTGAAAGCGGTTCGAGATTTGGACGCACGGTTTGAGAGATAAAACGTTCAGAATAAACGGATCTATGAAAAAAGGGAAAACTCACAGGTTGCGACAAGTGACGCGCTCCATGTGCGCCACTTGTCGCAGCCAGGGGAGTTGGAGTGATCTTTGCAACGAGTACTCCTCAACTAGTGATTTCGTATATAAATGCTACCGTTTCATCCCGTTAACGGGCCCAGTCCGGGCCTGCAAACCACTGGTGAGGGTTATGTGGTCGAGTGGCTGGGCCCTCGGCCCACGAGTCAAAGTTGTCGCCTCCCGCGTCTTGACTTGATCATCTTCGCCATCAGTCACATCAGGGATGCTGACATTCCCCACTTCTTGAGAAGCGGCTTGCCCCCAAGCCGGCACCCGCGGAAACAATTGCTGAAGTGAGTCCTTGTCCTCCCAAGTAGCCTTATCATGAGAAACACCACTCCATTCAACGAGAACTTGAGCAATGGAGCGCGCCCCACGACGGCGTACACGGTGCTACAAAATACGGATCGGCACCTGCAGATGAGCATCATTAGAAGGCAGTGAACTAGATACCTGGTGGCTTGGAGGAATGAATTTCTTGAGCTGAGACACATGGAAGACGGGGCGTATTTTGCTAGATTGTGGTAGTTTCAGTTCGTAAGCGACTTCACCGATCTTCTCCAGCACCTCAAACGGACTAAAGTATCTGAACGCCAACTTATGATTAGCACGATAAGCCACTTCAGTCCTCTTCTTGTCAGCCTGTGCCTTCATTCTCTGTTGAGTACGAAGCAAATGTTGACGAACAGATTGTTAGACCAATGCTCGAGCTTCTGCTTTGAAACTTTTTCCTAAATGATAGCGCCCACACGTGTGGCATATTTGACATTGTCCACACCCCTTAATCGACCTTGATTTCGTTTCGCACGAATACTAAAGGAATCCGAGTGCCACGTAGGCATAGCGTGTTGTGTGGGCGTTAGAACGCTCGCCCACATGACCCGCAGCGCGCGGTTGCTAACTGCGCCGTGTGGGCGAACTGCTCTTCGCGCACACGATGCTCGTACGGTGATAGATGGCAACTGCAGTTCCGCGTATGCGGCAACTAGGTAAACACACATTTTTTTAAGAAAGAAAACTAGGTCTTTATTGATTAATACCAATGTTTACAGAAAAAGCGATTGGGTCATTCGACGTGCCCAACCAAATATGGCAACTACAGTTGCGCGTATGTGGTCGAGTGGGCCGGGCCCTCAGCCCACGAGTCGAAGCTGTCGCCTCCTGCATCTTGACTTGATCATCTTCGCCATCAGTCATAGCAGGGATGCTGAGTTGCTGACCCCAACAATCGCGGTCCCATGCATGTATCCACATGCAGCTCGGTCCTGAGCGGCTGCTAGTTCTTGACCTATGAAGTCCATGCACATGCATGCATGCGAATTGCACCGGAAAAAAGTATTACTCCCTCCGTTTAGGTGAGTAAGTCATCTTACGTCAGGGTCATCCACATCAACATATGTCTTTGCATTGTCTTGTTGAATAAAAATTGTATTCCAACGGTCTTCTTCTGGCCACTTCTCCTTGATCGCCGTAAAACGTACTTAATTAGGTATTCACGGCTCTTTTCCTTACCTACACAAAGAGCAAAAAAATGATGCAAACATTAACTTAATGAAATTATACTCTTTGACAACATCACAATAATAGAATGCAAATATCTTACCAACACTTGTAGATGGCTTAAGTTCCAAGGTTCCCCTCTTCCCATTCTTGCTCTCCTTTTGTGCCGGTACCCATTCCACATATGGCCATACCCCTATCTTGCCATCAAATGTGCACTCACCTGCACTATTGTACCTAGGCCTAGCCATGGCTGCAAGGAACATTATTTTCTCTATGTGCCCTTTGTTCTTCGTTTGCCTGTGAGGGTTTGGTTCCTTGTTGCTCAAATAAAGTTTTTGGTTCTTCCTCGTCCGATAGAACCACTTCTCATCTATATGGACAACATTATACCCAGCCTTGAAAGTAGGATTATGTGGCAAGCTTGATGGCTCAAGGTGCATAAGAGAGTACACAACACGAGCCTTCATATTGTCTGCATTCAAAGCAGGCTTCAAGTCACTAGTATGACGACGAAATTCTTTTTCTTTAAGCCTACGATGCACCGTACTCCTCTTCATGTTAAGTGCAGCAGCTAGGCAGCGTATTGTTGCACGCTCTTCATGTGGTATAGCTTCCATGGCATCGGCATCAATCTTAATTTTTTGCCTACCACACCTTACCTTTCTCCTATCCATGACGGCGTTAACAGAACCACCTTCTCGCCCTTTCTTCCATATCCTTTGCACAACCCTCAATGAACATTCACATAGACGAGCAACCTCTTTGCTTACTCCCCTCTTCCTTCTACCAAGACCACTCCTGGCCAAGAGCATGGAATAGATGTGTCTCCTCTGCTTGGCGTCATAGTATGTCCTTTTCTTTTTGTTGGCAAGAACATCTATTCAAGAAAACAAAAATGACTTAAAAATATGTCTTGATTTTACAAATATTATTTGATACAGAAACAATCATATTATGCTTACAAGAAAAATGTTTCAGTACAATGAAATGATGCATATCATGTGTTGCATGATTTACTTAGGTCCAATATCTTCTTTGGGGCTAGCGGAAACTCTGGTAGAGGCGGGCAAGCGTCCATGTGCTCAAAGACACCAGCATCATGAGCAGATTGAATCATTGAAAGTTGCCAAAGCTGTACACATAAAAGTTCTCTTTAGTGCATAGTGAACCACATATAAATTGCAATGTGTAATACAAATGCACGTACGTGTAGTTGCTATCAAAGCCACCAGCGTATCCAAGGTCATCGCCATTTTCTTGGACACCAGGGGTGCGCGAAGTGCCACTGCCGCTACCTTTTCTTGAACCTCGACCCCTACTGCCCCTTGGAGGTCCTAAAATATGTCACAAGTTTTTATATGAACAGATCGCACACATCATGAACTAACACACCAGCATCATGAACAATTGTACAAACTGTATTGTTCTAACTCACAGATTGGACATCATATTTCAAAATACAAAATCAGAATATAAACATCTTTGCTGAATAAGAATATAAACATCTTTGCTGCCATGGTCCTAAGTTACAAAATATTGAAATGTTGAATTGAAAAACTATTGAGATGTTGAATTGAAAAACAGATTCTGTGCCATGGCAGCTTATTTACTTACGGCCATATTTCTTTGTTGGAGCTTGCACATTGTGCATGCCGACGTTGCTGCCATGCTCCTGCTCGTCACCATCGTCACGTCCAGCAGGAGTTCCCGCAACGCTCCCGCCCGTAGCCGATCCACTCGATGCACCACCGCGAGGACGCCGAGGACGGGCTGCACCTCTTGTCTGATTGCCCCCGCCGCCACGACTGGAAATCCTGCCTCACCCGTACCACCACCGCGAGTCCTACGGGACAGCCCAACGCGGCGCACGGGGATGACAGGCTCGCTTCCTGCCGTGCCTATCGTATAGCTTGGCATGGTTCGTCCAAGGAGGCCGGACTGCGGCGTGTCCGACGCTGCATCGCCGATGCTTGGAGTGTACACGGCGCGAGGACGACGAACTAGGCCGAGCGGTGGGAGCCTCGGCGACGTATCACCGCTGGTACAGAAGAATCCTCCACGCGGACGGCCTGCCATGCCTAGAGGTGGCGGCCGGCGACCACCTAGGACGACGGCATCTGCTGTGCCTCGAGCACGAGCACCAACCACCAGCGCATCTGGTGGCGGCGGCCAGCTTCCTCCATTCTCCCCACCACGGCGGCCTACGTCCTCTCCACCACGGCCTGCTCCATCCTCTCCATCCTCCACTATTTCCTCTACTGGTGGTGGCTCGTTGAGATCGAACGTCGCCATTGACGGGAGGAGGAAGATGAATGCGAGATGTTGCAAACCCAGCCATCGGGTAGCCTATTTATAGATGTATTTCACAGTTTCGCGCCGTTCATCTAAAACCAAAAATTTGGAGCTAAAAGAGGCGCGGGGAGGAAGAAGATTAGCGGGAGGCAGATTTGGGCTGATAATTTTCGCCCAAAGGAGACGCGCGGAGGAAGAAGATGCGCGCGGAGGAAGAGGAGGCGCCCGCACGAGAACGACCACTGCATGCATTGCGGCTATGCGTTGATTAGGGAAGAGATTGAAGACGTTTTTGCATGCAATCACGTACGTGGGCCTGCATGGAGAGCTGAAAAGGCATGCGATTAAATGCTGATTTTGCTTCCCTTTGTCCCGGTGCTGTGATTGGAAGTTTAGCTCGTCCCGGTGCTCCTCAACGCCCAATCTAAAATCACCTAGGTCGCGCTGCAGCTCCTAAGGTGACTTACTCATCTAGACGGAGGGAGTAGACTAGGTTCTAAGTTTCATGTACTAATTGTGTTTATTTGAAGAAATTGTAGTATCAAGTTGTAGAAAAAATATTGATCTGTGATCGGTCATTATTCGCGGACACGTTCGGGGACGTTTGAGCGGACGGAATAGCTACTCGCGACAGGAAATGCTCTAACTTGCACCCATGATGATATAGACCATGACCTCGAGTAAATAAACGGATCTTGCGTGCGTGCACTACTGACCTTATAACGTGCGTCAATTGCGAGTCCAACCAACGCAACGAATTTTGGTGTACTGCGCACTGGCCTACCGACGAACGACGGACGCCCCGCTCTTTATTTCCCTCCCTTTAATGAAATCAATCTTGACCGCGTCAGCGCTAATCTTCCCCCGGCGCATTCATGCTCGAGACGGCGGGCCAACCAGAGACCTTGGCGTCTACCGTCTGACCAAGAGGCCATGGTTGTTGGCATCTCGAAAAGGGTTAGATCCAGAGAAAAAATCAAACTGGGGTCAAATCATGCTAATATTTTGATAATGGGTCAAAACAGTAAAAAAAATGTCCCAGATTTCGGTAGGTAGACATAGAACACTGGTTCCCTGTCTCGAAGGAATTTTTAAGACGGACCCACAAACTTCCCCCAACCGTTTCCATCACGGAAGTCATCCAACGCGGTCCTGTATCGGTCCGCGGCGCGGTCCGAACGCGTTTTCTCCCATAAACCAGAGACAAAAATGGGGGAGGTTTGTGGGAGTCCGGACCGATCCCAAGTCCGCTTCTGACCGCCATGGCCAACCAAAACCCCATCCCCTCCCATGCTTGCTTCCCGCCCGGCGTCAGCTACCCGCATTCATGCCGCTATAGAGCGCGTCGCTTCACATTGAAGGCGGTTCAGGATGGACGCGATCTCTCACTGCCTCCGCCATTAAAGCGGCACGCCAGCCGAGGGCGCTGCCCGCTGCACGCGCAGCCGAACACGCCTCCTCGCCACATTCAAAGGCCTCCATTAAACCCGCGTGGAAGCCAAGATACCTACTACGGCCACACGTCCGTTCACGAGCGGACCGACATTAGACGCAACGCTGGCCGAGCTCCCCCGTTCGCCCTCTCTTTAAACAAGACCAGACGCCGGGCAAGAATCGCACCCCTCCGCCGCTCCCTCATCTCCTCCTTTAGCATTTTCTCCACTCTTCCAATTGCTTCCGAAGAGCAGTTCTCCGCATACAAGCCAGCGGTGTGGCCCACCGAGCCCGCCGGATAAGGGCGAGGCAGCTCGCTGCTTGACCTCCCTCGCCTAGCCCGACAGAGCTAGTTGCCATCCCAAGCCGGCGCGTGGTTCAGCAACTCGCACGACGGCACGTGCGTTGACGTCACCGTCGACGCCGCCGCGTCATACTGTGCCTCTCGTGTCTGCGACTGCGCCTCTCGTGTCTGCGACCGCGCCATGCAGGAGAAGTAGAACACGAGAGAAGTAGAACACTACGCCATGCAGGCAGAGACAGAAGCCGGGTGCACAGAGAGCGACGAGTCAGTGGCCAACGCTTCCGCGTCTGTCGTCATCATCGAGGAGAAGTAGAACACGGGAGGATGCGGCCGCTTGGGTCCCATGAAGGCCACCGCCAAGGTGACGCCGACATAAACATCTGGTGTCTTGCCCGGTTGTTCTTTTGTGAGGACATTCGTCGACCCCGCATGGGATCCACGGAAGTGGAGGCGGGCCCTTCCCTTCCGGCTGAAGCATCAGCCGGGGGTTCCTCTCCGATGAGCGGTAGGAAGCAAGTTGTCCTTAAGCATATACCTCCGGGGCCCCGACAATACGGAGATCGGGCTGCCGGACACGAGGAAGACAAAGGGATATGTGGGCGACCATTTAGATTAGATATTATTATACCTCGACAGCCAGACTAACTGTAATGAAATCCTTCATGTTTATATGAAAATCCGACATTTTTATATGACATCCGTCGTGTTTATATGAAATCCGGTCGTGTCTGCACGAATTTCGTCCGGTTGGTTTGAGTTGTTGTGAAAATGTATGCGGCTATGGATGGATGGCGTCCTCTCGTCTCCCGCATCCGTGTCCGCGGAATGGTTCCCACCTGTCCGCGGACGAATGCGGGAGGAAATTTGTGGGTCGCCGTTGAAGATGCCCTAAGGCTGTGAATGGATCTTTTTTTTCTTCGAAAAGGAGCAAATCGCGACCTCTGGATGCGGTTCAACGGAGTCTGACAAAATAAATACAAATATCAACCTAAAATCACCTACGAGGCATCGTCTTCAATGCGCAAGATGTAACACCGCTTCAGCTGTTGACCCCTGCAGTGAACATCTGCTCCAAAAAATGCCCCAAGAAGAGAACGACAACACAGTCTCCGTCATCATCTGATAGGGGAGACCCTGATATAGGGTTTCCCGGAGAACAGATGCTCCTTGGAGGAAGAGGGGCACGCCATCTGCAACTATCCACGAACCCAAACGGTGCCCACCACGACATAGCTCTCATGAAGACGCCTTAAAGAAGGGCACGATGCCATAAGCACCGCCACCCTCGACTGCAGTTAGGATTTTCACCCGAGAAGCAGTGAGATGGGAAGAGGTAGGGCGAATCCAAAACGACGTCTCTAGGAAGAAGATCTGCACGCCGACCAGAGAATTATCCCAATCTGGATCCTTACCTCCCGCTCCGTTCCAGCCCGGTGACCGGCTAGCAGCGCAGACATGTCCAGTGAAACGAGGAGCACCTAGCAGGGGATGAAGGCAGAAACCGATCGACGCCATTAGCCTCCGAAGCAGCAAGCCGCGGCACCAACCGGCTGGTAGATCGCCGGCCACCCGAGCCGACCCCCAATAGGACACCAACCCCGCGGCGCCACCGGACATGGAGGCCACACCAGGGGGTCGCCGTCCCGGATCCAAGACTCTCCGCCATGAGGGAGAAGCACAGGACCAACCGGCCAACCACTCCGGATCCAAGGCCCTCCAACCCTTCCATCAGACGGAGCAGGATAACCCACGTCGCCACCTTCCTTGGTCGCGGCTCAGACTTGGCCGGCGCCAGCCTCAGGCGGCGGCAAGGGATCGAGTGGAGGACGGACCTCAAGTCTCGCGTGCGGAGCTGTGAACAAAGCGATTTAATCTCAATCACAATTTCCTAGTTCAAACGAAGGGAACGAGTCTGTCATGTGCAGTAAGGGCATCTCAAACGCTGACCCGCAAACAAGACATCATATCCGTCCACAGATAGGGGAACCAATCCTCGGACACGAATACAGGAGCCGGTCAGAGCATCTCTAGCAGACCCCGCATAAGTGATCAAACCCGCAAAATTTTGCGTTTTACAGTTTTGGGCGAAAAAAGTGTCCAGAACAGAAACCGTAAAAGTGGTCCAACCCGTAAAAATTTTAAGGGCGACCGCAAATGCACACCCGAAACCCTTATCTTTGGAGGTTGGAAGGCCGAATCTAGGGGGGCGTATACCGATCAAACCTCGTCGGAGCAAACACGCCGCCTCGGAGTTTGCCGGAACCCGCCCTAAACTCGCTGGAATTCATCACCGCACATCGGAAAAGGCCGCTAGACGTCGCAATCGATCACCGCACATCGCTGGAATTGACGAGCTCGACATCATCGTGGCCTCCCATGACCTCAGCCTGGCCGCCGGAATCCTCCCGACGCGGCAGGCAAAGGGGCACGGCTCGCCTGGCAATAGAGCAAGGCAAGGACGACGGAGGCGACGGGGCGTGGCCGGCAAGGCCGGGCGCGGACGACGGAGGCGACGGGGCGTGGCCGGCGAGGCTGGGCGCGACCGGCGCGGTGATGGGGCGTGACCGGCAGGGACGGGGCGCGACCGATGGGCGATGGGGCGCGGCCGACCGGCGACGGGGCATGGCCTGCGGTCGACGGGGTTGGGCGCGGCCGGCGTGGCCGGTGCGGCCGGCTGGAGGAAGGGGCTGCAACGGCCGGACTGGAGGAAGGAGCTCTTTATTCCAGTTTTACAGTTTGTTTTACAGTATCTGTTCGGCCGCACTAGTTTTCGATCCGCAAACGCGATCTTCGTGAAACTGCAAACGCGTTTTGCGGGTCAAGTTTTTGCGGGGTCTACTAGAGTTGCTCTCATCCAACCATAACCGCATACATTCAAAACATCTGGGTAAACATTTGGCTACATGAACCTACTAAAAAAAATGTTTGGCTAAATGAACCTACTAAAAGCAAACATTTGACTAAATGAACCTACTAAAAGCACTAAGCATCTGATTAAGTGAAGGCCACTAACCACACCACCATGGCGTGGCTTCTGCCAAACGAAGCTACTATGCTTCCACACCGTCATCCAAATGGCTGGCTAATTTGCTTAATAAAAATATATTAATTAGCACCTTCCGCTAAATGTGCAGAACTACCTTTCCCCAAAATGCTTGCCATTCGCTGCAATTAGCAAAATGCATTCCACTAAATGATAGCCATCATGAATGAACGCAGAATAGAGACGGTACATGGTGACTTTTGATTGGGCAGACGGATATCCGAACTTCCGCAAAGCTCCTCTTTGTTTGTCTTCGCTTTATGGGAATACGGGCGTCCGGACGTGTCGGCGGACTTATGCGAGACTGCATTGGATAGCAAACTGCGTCCGAGCAGCATGGTCCAGACGGTAGCGGAAGGTTTGAGGGTCCGTTTTAGAGGTGCCCTAAGGCACTGATTAGCCAACAGATCTTACGAGCAGCGGTACATAAAACAAAAGGAAGAACAGCAAACATCCAGGGAGCTGCATGCATGCATTGGTGCTGCCTGTAACGATCGACAGCCCACTGAAGCCATGTTACTGCCTGACAGCAGACCAAACTAGAGCTAACTAGCAACGCCGCGCCCGATTGTGCTACAAAACACAGCAGATAACCCAAGAACCATGCAGCAGAGAGGAAAAGAGAGGGGGTCTACATTCTACAAAGCGCAAGCACAACCTGGTTGGACTTGCAATCTTGCATGGAGAGCAATCTTGCTCTGTTCCGAGCCAGTACAAATCTAAGCTTGCCTATTTCTGATATCAGTTTGTTTCTTATACTTGCATTGTGTAGCCGAGAAAATTTCATAGTATGTAGCAGTAATAGGAGATCAAATCACAGTTAGGTTAGTCGGGAAGAGAGACAAATAAAGTCTCTTAATCTTAAACTTCTTATGAAAGAAAGTGCAACCTCCACAGATCGCGGACCTGCAACCTAAGTCTGGCCAATGTGAATACCATGCTGGCAGATTTGTTATTTTAAAAATAAAAGCATTGACTCATAATCAGTAAAATGATACACTTAGAATGTAATGAAAAATTAAACCTGAGTGGAGTGACATGTCAGGCTGCTACCTGAGCCGAACATGCTTTATTTTGCAATATAATTTTTTTAAATATCCTTTTGCATCCGTTACAAAATATATATGCTAGTGAAAGAAAAAAATCAAAGTGAAAATCCAAAATTGCGCTAGTGTACTAGAAAACTGATATCCTATTATGTTGAAGTCACCACAAGCATCATGCAGGGAAGATATGCCTAGGTTTAAAGTCTACCTACATAAGCAGATATTGAAAAGCATTGCAATCATGTACCTATTCTTTGCGATAGAAAATTAAGGCAGTGTACACTTATTCATGACAGTTATCTTAGATTATTAGTGCACCTAAAAGGAAAATTTTCAAGAGAGTTATTAAGCCTGCTGGACACGGTAGAAATTATAAAGATCCAACACATACAGAGCACTTTTCCATAATCCATGTTCGTGATTGAAGAACAACAAACAGTTCGGAAGCTGAGGGTGAAAACGGGCCCCTGACTCGCGCCCTGATTGGGGGCGCCCAACCAAACCATGGTTGGTGGGCCCCTGTGACCCGTGCTATATAAACAGAGGTGGGGGCCGGGGCATGACTTACGAGGTTAATCGCTGCCACAATCCCCACCTACAATCCCTACCGATCTAGGGTTAGCGTGGTGCTCACGGGAAGCTCCACCACCGCCGCCGTCCACTCTCTGTCCACATCGTCACCGGCCCCTACTTCACCATGGCCGGCACTGGATCGAGCTCGTCTGGACAGGCAGAAGGTAGGTTCACCGGAATGATCTAACCTATCCGATCCAAAGCAATCTATCAATGGTATCAGCCAGATCGGGTTAGACTTTTTCGGTTGAAAAGAAATCACAGAAAGAATCCCTCCCCTCCCAAAGAACCCTAAACCCAACAGAAAAAAGAGGGAAAAGAAAAGTTGTGCCGCCGCAACGGCCGCGCCGTTCCTCTCGATCCCGAATCGCATCGGCACGCCGAGGATCCGGGACGAAGAACACTACCCCGCAAGGGGCAAAGGGCACCACCACCGAGCCGCTTGACGGCGGCGCGCTCTCCTTCGGGAGCTCGCGCGCGCCGGCAAGGGGGACGGGGGGTGGCGCCGCCGCATCTGAGATCCGCACCTCTCTCTCTCTGTGTGTGTGTGTTGCTAGAAGAGGGAGGAGAGGAAAGGGGGAAAACAACAGAAAAGGAAAGGGCGGCGCAGTGCGCCGCTGTGGCCGTCGACGCTGTCGTTGGCGACCGGCCCGACGAGAACGCCACGAGAAGCGAGCTGCCCTCGAGAGAGGGGAAGGGGAAAAGGAATGGAAAGGCTCGCGCGGTGCGGTGGTGAACGCCATCGCCGACGGCCGGCGCTCTCGCGCGGTGGCGCTCGTCGCCGTTGCCGGCGAAGTCCCGTGCGGGACAGAGGCGCGCGGCGCGCGAGAGGAGAAACGGATTGAGCCTAGGGTTCGGGCGGTGAGGCCGGCCGGATCGTTTTGATCCAGCGCAAACGACGCTCCACCGTCGGATCGCAACGGACGGCGGCGATCAAAACCCTAAGTCGCGCTGGGCCACTGGGCTGAAAGAGAGGGAGGCCGCAGCCGCAGCTGCGCGCTGGGCCGGACCGAGGCCACAGCCGCGCGCTGGACCGGACCGAGGCCGCAGCCGCGCGCTGGGCTGCGCTTCTGTTTTTTCCTCGTTTTTTTTGTCCAGATTTTGGGCAGATTTAATAGTTTATCTATGCAATTTTTTTTCCAACGAATTTTTTTATTTAGAAAATAGAAAAGCTAACAGAAAATGACTCTGAAAAGTAAAAGTAAAAAGTTCATGAATATTTATTCATGTTTTTCCGCTGCGTAAATAATTAATGCTCTTTTACAAAGAAAATAAAAGTTTACATAGTATTAAGTTTTAAAGAGCATGTTAAAGTGATTATTAAAATGAATATGATTATGTTATTTTTTATGACCAGCGTTGTTAATAACATGATCATGTTTTATTATTGAAATTTAAAGGTGCATTTATTTCTAATTTTTGCCCAACGGTAATATAGATTTGATTGCATAGACAATTATATGTTTAATTTGACCAACGTTAGATTAATGCATATGATTGTTATATTGATGTCACTTAAATTGTGATTTCAGGAGGCTTTCACTTGATGAGTTGTCTAAAAGATGTTCCGACACTCAGAGGTGACAATCACACCGAGTGGAGGAAGAAAGTTGAACTGGCATTTGTCTGTGCTGATCTGGACTGGGTTCTGGATGAACCACAGCCGGTCAGACCTACAGAGCCAGTAAGAGAGGCCACTGATGATGATGCTGCGTGGACTAAAAAGAGGGGGGATTATGCTCCTTTGGAGATGTCCTACATCATAGAAAACCAAAAGTGGGTCAATGCAAACAAAAAGTGCATGGCCTTTATAAAGAATACAATTGAGAGCGCCATTGTGGGCTCCATTGCAGAGTGCACTTCCACAGTGGAGTTGCTTTCAAAGATAAAGAGCCAGTTCACTGGCTTTTCAAAGATATATGCCACCCAGGTGTTAGAGCAACTGGTGACAGAACGCTACACAGGTGGTAGTCATGGAATAAGAGAGCACATCCTCAGGATGAGCAATATGGCAGCAAAGCTCAAGCCCATGGATGCGGATCTGGAGATCAAACCAGCGCTCCTGGTCCACCTTGTCATGGCTTCACTGCCGAAGGAGTTTGAAGCTTTTGTTGTGAACTACAATATGTCACCTGGAACATGGGATATTGAAAAGACAATAGCAATGTGTGTCCAAGAAGAGGACAGACTTAAAGCCTCACATGGTGGTACACTCAACTATGTGCAGGGTCACAAGAGAAAGAATTACAATCAAAACAACAAAAGTTCTCCTTCAAAGCCACAAGGAAAAGCTTCCTATCAGCATCAGCGTCAGCAACAACCTTTCTCAGTGGACAAAGACACTTGTCTCCACTGTAAGAAGACCGGGCATTACAAGAAAGACTGTCCTGATTGGCTAAAGTCAATCATGGCAAAAAGAGGTAACAATATAGTTTCATTTGTAAATGAATCCCTGTATGCACGGTTTTCTAAATCCACTTGGTGGATTGACTCAGGAGCAACTATTCATGTTGCAAATTCTTTACAGGGATTCCATTCGACGCGGACTACGCTAAGAAGCGAAAGACGCATTGAAGTGGCGAACAGAGTTGAAGCAGAAGTTGAAGCTGTCGGTGATATCTCCTTGGAGTTAGCTGATGGATTCAATCTTCTACTTAGAGATGTTTTATTTGTTCCATCATGTCATAGAAACTTAATAAGTGTTTCTTGTTTGGACAAAGATAATTATGAATGTTATTTTGGACATGGCAAGTGTGCCATTTGGTTAAATAATGCTTATGTGGGTGATGCTTTACTACATGATGAGCTTTATTTGTTATCACTTCGTGAAAAAGTTTATTCCGTTTGCAAGGTGAAAGAACATGTTTCCGCGTCGAATAAAGAACAAAAGAAAAGAAAAAGAACATTCGACTCATCGAAATTATGGCACTGTCGCTTGGGCCATATTTCGAAGGGCGGAATAGAAAGATTAGTCAAAAGTGAAATTCTTCCTCCGTTAGAATTTTCAGACTTAGAACAATGCATAGATTGCGTTAAAGGAAAGTACGTAAAACAAATCAAAAAAGGTGCAATCCATAGCACAGGCACACTAGAAATCATTCACACTGATATTTGTGGACCATTTCCGGTGAAAAGTGTGGATGGATATGACTCGTTCATAACATTCACAGATGATTACTCTCGCTATGGTTATATTTATCCAATCAAAGAAAGATCGGAAGCGTTGGATAAATTTAAAATATTCAAAGCTGAAGTTGAAAATCAGCACGATAAAAGAATAAAGATAGTAAGGTCCGACCGTGGGGGAGAGTACTACGGTCGACACACTCCATATGGCCAAGTCCCTGGACCTTTTGCGAAGTTCTTGCAGGAGACTGGCATAGTAGCCCAGTATTCAATGCCAGGCGAGCCTCGGCAAAATGGAGTAGCTGAAAGGCGCAACCGCACCCTTATGGATATGGTGCGCAGCATGATGAGTTATTCCAACTTGCCATTGGGATTATGGATGGAGGCACTCAAAACCGCCATTCACATTCTCAATAGAGTACCAAGCAAGTCGGTGCCCAAAACACCGTACGAGTTATGGACAGGAAGGATGCCCTCCCTACAACACTTCAGGGTGTGGGGGTGCCCTGCTGAGGCCAAAATGTTTAATCCAAACATTGCAAAGTTAGATCCCAAAACAGTAAGTTGCCACTTCATTGGCTATCCAGACAGATCAAAAGGTTTTCGTTTCTACTGCCCTGACAGATATACAAAGTTTGTAGAAACGAGACATGCAGTCTTCTTAGAGGACGAAATGATGAGGGGGAGCTTGGTAGCTCGGAAAATTGATCTTGAGGAGAAGAGGGTGCATGCACCTAATCCGATGATTCAGGAGCCATTTTTCTCACTACCAGTTGCAACTCCACCCATGACATCTATGGGGGAAGACCCGGAACCTGTCCGTCAGGAGCCGACTGAACCCGTTGTTGAGCATGAAAGGGAGGTGCAACAGCAAATTTTAGAAGAAGTGCCAGAAGTTGAGGCACAAAATGTGCTAGAAACTGAGGCCCTTAGAAGGTCTACAAGACCAAGAAAGTCAGCTATTTCTACTGACTTTAAAGTTTATAACACAGAAATGGTTCATATGGAAAAAGATTCCACCTTATATGAAGAAGCCATGAGAAGCCCTCATTCATCGAAGTGGATGAAGGCAATGGAAGACGAGATGAAATCGATGAGTTCCAAAGATGTTTGGGACTTAGAGGAAATTCCCAAAGGAGCCAAAACAGTAGGCTGTAAATGGGTCTACAAAATTAAGTATGACTCTAAAGGGAATATAGAAAAGTATAAAGCACGACTCGTGGCAAAAGGATTTACACAAAGAGAAGGGATAGATTACAATGAGACATTTTCTCCAGTCTCATGTAAGGATTCCTTCAGAATCATAATGGCATTAGTTGCTCATTTTGATTTAGAGTTACATCAAATGGATGTTAAGACGGCATTTCTGAATGATGATTTACAAGAAATGGTCTACATGAAACAACCCAAGGGTTTTATCATGGAAGGCAAGGAAAATATGGGATGCCGCCTGAAGAAATCCATTTATGGATTAAGACAAGCCTCTCGGCAGTGGTATCTAAAGTTTAATCAAACGATTAAAAGTTTTGGATTTAAAGAAAATATTGAGGATAATTGCATTTACACAAAGTTTAAAAATGGGAAATATATTTTCCTAATCTTGTATGTGGATGATATCCTGCTTGCTAGTAGTGGCGTTAGTCTACTACAAGAAACAAAGAAATACTTATCCTCAAATTTTGACATAACAGATATTGGTGAAGCATCATATGTTTTGGGCATAGAAATTCACCGAGATAGGAACAATGGAGTCTTAGGACTATCGTAGAAAGCATATTTAGAAAAGGTTCTTAAAAAGTATAATATGCATGCGAGTAAAGCCACACCTGCTCCAATAGTCAAGGGCGATAGTTTTGGGAAATTCCAATGTCCCAAGAACCAGTATGAGATCGATCAAATGAAAGCAGTACCATATGCTTCGGCAGTTGGCAGCTTACAGTATGCACAAGTGTGCACTCGCCCTGACTTAGCTTTTATCACCGGGGTACTCGGTAGATATCATGAGAATCCAGGCCTAGAGCACTGGAAGATGGTAAAGAAAGCATTGCGTTATGCGCAAGGCACGAAGGACTACATGCTAATATACAGGAGAAGTGATTTCCTAGAGATAAAAGGGTATTCAGACGCAGATTTTGCGGGGGACAGAGATGATAGAAAAATCCACGTCAGGATACGTCTTCACTCTCGCTGGGGGAGCTATTTCGTGGAAAAGCTCCAGGCAGTCGATAGTTGCATCATCCACGATGTATGCAGAATTTATAGCATGCTTCGAAGCCACGGGGCAGACGATATGGCTAAAGAAATTTGTACCCGACTTGAAAGTGGTAGATTGCATTCACAAACCACTAAAGATGTACTGTGATAACCAGCCCGCAGTATTCTATGCTCACAACAACAAGTCGAGTAATGCTGCCAAAACAATAAAGATAAGGTATTATGTTGTGAAAGATAAAATCCAGGATCAAACTATAAGTCTCGAGCATATAAGGACAAAGGATATGCTTGCGGATCCGCTAACGAAAGGCTTACCACCCAATGTGTTCAAGGAACACTTAGCCGGCATGGGTTTAAGGGAAAGCCTTATGATTCCTGGATAGGCCCCAAAAAAACAGAATTTGTTTCTGAATATAACGTATGTTGTAGCTGTATGATTCTAACGGCAATTAAGTCGTGACGATGAAACATGCTCTATGTACCAATATGTGATGAAACAAATAAACTAGAAAGTATAAAGTTAAAAGTAAAGTTGAGATCAAGGGGGAGAATGTTAGGTTGATCTCTCTCCAGTTCGAACCCAACGGGTCGAACGGGCCCCTGACTCGCGCCCTGATCGGGGGCGCCCAACCAAACCATGGTTGGTGGGCCCCTATGACCCGCGCTATATAAACAGAGGTGGGGGTCGGGGCACGACTTACGAGGTTAATCGCTGCCACAATCCCCACCTACAATCCCTACCGATCTAGGGTTAGCGCGGTGCTCACGGGAAGCTCCACCACCGCCGCCGTCCACTCTCTGTCCACATCGTCACCGGCCCCTACTTCACCATGGCCGGCACTGGATCGAGCTCGTCTGGACAGGCAGAAAGTAGGTTCACCGGAATGATCTAACCTATCCGATCCAAAGCAATCTATCAGAAACATTATAATTCAGTGCTCTCAGTTCGTTGCAATCCTCTTGCCCAATAAATTTTACAGTTTGGTACCAGATCAGCAAGAGGAATTAATCATTAGCGAAGTCACAAAGCAAAGTAGTCAGAACAAAGCATAACACTTCATCTTTCTCCAGAGTGGGTGCACTACGTGGAAGGGTGCCGGTGGCGATAATAAGATCATGTCAGCATGGGACTATCCAACTATACCAAGAGAGGAATCGAGCTAGATGCATTGGAACCTACGCCCTCTACTCATCCCTATATGCATCCCCGAGCAGTTGATGGTGCCGCCGCCTCCTCCTAATCTTTCTAGCCCGTCGCTGCTGTCACCATTGTTCTAACTTCTGTCATCGAAACCACCGTGATCCATGGATCAAATCACCCCAAAAAGCACCTAAGAAGACCCAGCAAAAAGATTGAGGAAGAAAGCAAAGCAACGAAACAAAGAGAGAGGAACCATGTCATCAAGCATAAAGAATAAAGAAGTAATGGAGTAGAGTACTCCCTCCATTCCCTTATACGACTAGCCACAGTGGGAGTAACTTCAGCAGTAACATCAAGTCCAACTCAGCAAATTTGCTTATGTGGCAATGAGTTAATGAGGAGAGAGGGAGTTGTAGTAACTTAGCTAGTTACGGTAACATCACATGTTACAATGCAATATGTGTCTATAACATAATAAATGAAGTTTTGCATGTTACCATACTTATGTTACTATCCACTATGAAGGTAGTAATATAGTCTAGGGATATGTGTATGTTACTAGCATATGTTACTCTCCATTGTGGCTAGTCTACAAGGCAACAAACTCAGATTACAAGTACCAAGATAACATTTAATGACTGCTTTGCAAGTCAGCTTTTCTTTTTGTTAACCGGGATCGTTAATACGCCACAAGCATGCAACGAATGAATTGGAAGGAATTAGTTAAGTCATTATGATTACATGCATGTAAGTATTAAAAAGTTGATAGTACGAGGAAACATCATTAATTTTTGCCTCGGTTATTGTTGATGGCCTTGTATTGATGCAAAACGTATTTTTGATAGTGGTCTTGTATAAGGGAATGAAGGGAGTATAAATAGCCCTAATGAAGTAGGAGAGAAGAACTGGGCAGGCCAGTAATTGCTGTCCACTACAGCGAGAAGTGAACCGGACGTATGGCAGTATTGGTGGTGGGGGCGTACCTTCTACGCCATGAATTGGACGAAGCAACTCGGGGAGGACAGCATGGAGAGCTCTGGTAGAGATGAACAGACAAGGAAATACCCAGACGGGCTAGACATCCTCTTTTAGGGCCTACTTAGGCCTATGATGGTCTGTCGGCCCAATTAAGGAGAGCGTGCCCAGGTCGGCGTGCGGAGCAGCGGCCCGGTTAAGGTGGGCTCGGCAGGTCGTGTAGGTGACGTGCAAAAAATTACGAGACATGTAGTGGTTCAACAGGGAGATCTGGGGCGTTCAACAGTGTGATCAGACGGCTGAGGACGTCAAAGCGTTGTGTTAGGCCGTAGCTAGCTTAATTTTACTACTTTGTAATAGATGTGACCCGAGGGGGGGGGGGGGGGGGGGGGGAGGGAGTATAATGTTCGATCCTCTTCCATGGTTTGGACTTTTGGAGCAACTGGCTGGAGCATGAATTCGATAATGCTGCGGACGCAATTGGCACAATCACATTAAGGTCTTTTGAAAAAGTATGATTTTTTGTGAAGATATGGGCCAGCAAAATATAAATGACACGTAGCAAAGATTGTATTATTGGATCCGTATTGAAAAGAAGTTTTCCACATTTTTTGCTATATATAACAAATATTTTATAGAAACTTTATGATTAAAATTAGGTCTCAAATGTGAGATGCGTCAATAAACCAGAACGAGAGAAAGTACATGCTATAACATGCGAACTACCACGTGGCGGCAAGGTAAGAATCTCCAAATCATTCAAAAAAAATGCTATAACATGTGAATTTGTAAGTTTCATCCGAAAATGTGTACCGAATCACTTTTGGTCCAAGTTGAACGAAACAGTCATCTAATAGCCCCAACGCCTAGAACAAGGCGGAACGCAGCTGGAAGGATTCAAGGGTATGCTCGCGTACCAATATTTCAAACAATGGCCTTCTTTGGTTTGGAGGAATTCCATAGGATATGATTTTCATAGGAAAAATTCTTTTAGGCCCCTTGGTTTATAGGGATAATTCCTATTCCTATGAAGGGATTCTTCCTATCCTTCACATTTCATAGGAAAATAAACATTAGACTAGACTCGGTGAAAAAAAAATCCTATGATGTGAATCAAAGGCATCTTCTTTTTTGTTTCTATTCATAGCATTTGAGATGTATATCATTACTTTTCCTATGACTTTCATATTCCTACAATTTTTCTACCCTATGAACCAAAGGAGGCCAAAAATGATGGAGGTGTGTGTGTGTGTGTGTGTGCATATATGCATGTATGTACATGGCAGCTTCCTTTTTATTTATAAAACTCGCCAAAATCTAGGTAAAGTGCGAGATCATGCATGTTGAATAAACTTCTCCTATCATGCGTGATCAGTAACTACTCCGAGAGAATGATCAGCCATACTAGGACTGAGACACAACCTAGACTCCTGCGAGAGGCAAAAGTGGGAAATATTCCGCAATGGGCGAAAGCCTGGGAGACTAATGTTGCGTGGAGGTGGAAGGCCTACAGGTCATCAACTTCTTTTCTAGGAGAAGAAACGATGATGGTATATGATGAATAAGCAACAACTATCTCTCTCCCAAGTTGTCCCCTTTGGGCACTTGTCTCCTACAGTAGCGACCCCTCCTCTTCCCTTTCCTATCGCCATTGTTGGCTGAACCGCCGAACAAAGCTCCGTCCGGTAGGGAGTGAGAACAGGCATGCCGTCTCTGCCCACGTGGAGTTATGTGATGGGACCGGAACCCTAGACCGAGTTGTTTTGGGTCACGCTAGACGGGTCCCCTTCCTGCGTGGTGCCGATGAGTGGTCATTTGTCGAGGGTGGGTTGGTCCTGTCTAGGAGGGCCAAGGGCCATCTTACCCCGCTATCCTGAGAGCCCACGCTGCCCAGATCGGGGTAGGGGTCGCTAACTCAAGTTGGTGGTCGTGGCCATGAATATCATGGCCACCACATACCGCTCGAGGGCTGGGGGGGAGCGTCATAGTTGCCCTTCATTTTTTGGTTTGTGTGTACTATGTTGGGGTCACCGGAGGATTGGACCAAGTTCATATAGGGTTGTGGTCATGGCTAGGGTTGTCCTGTGGTTCGGTTGGCTGTGTCGTGCTAATGTCCTCATGTGGGCTCATACGTTGAAGACCGACAATAGTGTGAGGGTCGGGGTTATCCGATATCGCGGTTGTGGCCCTAGCAGACAGGTTGTACGGCTTGCTCTCAAGCGAGCAGCTTGGCGAAGGTGTTGGTTGCTTCCCTTGTTTGTGTAAGCAATGACATGACTAGTAGTGGGTGGTCCTGACGTGGTCGCTGTTGACGGTGGCGCTTGAGCCCAGTCCAGAGGCCTAGACCTTGTTGAAGTATCCCCCTGGGCTGAATGGCTAAGGAACCTCTGGGTGGTTTCGAGCAAGCTTAGTGGTCCGGCCTCGACGGCCTAGTGGCTAGAGTACCTTCACTTGAACCCACCCCCCCCCCCCCGCCCCCGCCCGATTTTCTGGAGTTAATTGCAGGGAACTACCACACTTCGGCACATCGTAATGAATCAGTATCATTAGTCATTTTTTTGCCATGCAGTACCAACTCTAAGCCTAAGTGTTGCAAAACGGTCTAACCCACGTATAAACGCGTATTGACGGTGTATCTGACCGCTGGGACCCGTGTTTCAGGAGCCAAACCTGGCATATTTTTTTGCAGAAAACACCTTTGTTGTAAATTTAATCGCTCAAAGCCCCGCCGCCTCGACCTCGCCGGCCTCCCCTCGCCGGAGCCCCGTCGCTGGCTCGCCGGTACCCAGACACTGGCTCGCCGGAGCAGCAGAGCGGCGGCTGGCTCGCCGGTGCAGCAGAGAAGCAGTTAGCTCGCCGGAGCAGCGGCTCGTGTTAGGCGACGAGGGCTAAGGGCGGAGCGGTGGCCGGAACCGTCGCTGGATTCAGGGGCTGTTTGGTTGTAGGCCTAGCATTGCCACACTTTGCCAGACATTCTTGCCAAGGTTGCCTAAGGTTAGTTCTTCAAAATGAGAGGCACAAGTTGGCAAGCCTAAGGGAATCTTGCCACACTTTTTGTGTGTATGCCATGTGGGGCCCAAGTGTGGCTTGCCTAAGGTGTGGCTTGAACCAAACACTCACCTAAGTTGGTCAAACATGCCTAACCTTAGGTGTGGCAATCTTTGACAAAGTTAGTCACAAACCAAACAACCCCTCAAACGCCACCGCCCGTGTCCCTCGTCCCTGAATCCCCGATCCGCTCGAGCTAAACGAGCCAGCGTTGCATGGGCTGCAGCATGGCCCAACCGTGGCCTAGTGAGGCCAACACATTTTAAAAAAATGTGATAACATGTATTTTTTTAATGCACAGTTACTCAAAAATTTGATAACATGTACTAAAAATTATTGTGTAATCGTAATAAATTTTATAATACATGCTGAACATTTTATAAAATACTACAATTTTTAAATACGCGTTCAACTTTTCCCAAAAATGTTCTGAACATTTTTTTTAAATGCACAAACACTTTATTTACCTTTCAGAGTAATTTTAAATTTTTTGAACTCAACCCAAAAACAATGCAGAGACTAGCAGGTTTATTCTTCAGACCGAATGTAGTGTGTGTATATTGATAAAAATCATACACACACATATATATAGACATCGTATATTATAAAATGTTCAATATATACACGATTAAGTTTTTATAATATGATATTGTATATTTAAATAAGATCATTGTATCTTAAAAAATGTTCAATATACATATTAAACGATGAGGCGAACATTTTTTTAATTGTACGACGCGATGGACATATAATACTTTTTAGTATCGCATAAAAACCGGAACGGCTCGGAGTTTAAAGACGTATACACGTACTAGTTTTTTTATTTTTTTGCATAGTATACATGTACTAGTTGAGGCAGCCACTAGTTGACGCATAGGATGGCGTGTGGCAGAGGCAGCAAGCGCGCACGGCGAACGACTCGGCGGGATCGATTCGGCGGTCGCGCGATTTTCTACTTCGTAAAAAAACGAATGGCACAAAGTATAATTAAACTTACGCGTGCAGTTTAGACGAAAAGGAGCAGCAGCAGCGCAGCGGCAGCGAGCATCCTCTTCTAACGGCACGTTGCGGGTTCGAATCCAGGCGGGACGCGCGTGTGGGGTCATTTTTGAAAAAAGGGTTCTTGTGGCAAGACCTTTTTTTGAAAAAATAGAGGATATATGCGTGATTAAATAAAAAGTAAGGGTTGTTTTTGTAAAAGAGCATGCCACGTCAGCCCCTGACACACGGGTCCCGGCGGTCAGATATGTGGTCAATATGCGTTTATACGGCTGTCAGATCGTTTTGCAACACTTAGGCTTAGAGTTGGTACTGCATGGCAAAAAAATTGACTAATGGTACTGATTCGTTATAACGTGCCAAAGTGTGGTAGTTCCCTGCAATTAACTCAATTTTCTGCGCGGGTGGGCTCGTCAGTTTGTTTCTACCTAGTCAAAATCAGCCTGGTAAGCCAGTCTGTAATACTTCCTCCGCTTTTATTTACTCCGCATATTAAGAGTTGACTGAAGTCAAACTTCGTAAAGTTTTACCAAGTTTATAAAAAAGAATATAAATATTTAATATAGCAAATGTATATGATGCGAAAATATATTCAATAATGAATCGAACGGTATTGATTTGTTATTGTACATGTTAATATTTTTGTCTATAAACTTTGTCAAAGTTTACAAAGCTTGACTTTGACAAAAGCTAATATGCGAAGTAAAGAAAAACGGAGGGGGTACCATGTAAAAATATTATGTGCGTGTAGCATTGCTCCTACATTGATCCACTAGCCTTAAACAAATGAGGCCCCATTGACTAGAGACGGGTCGATCGGCCTGCCTTAACTAGTTGCTGCTCAGCGCTCCTCTTGATCCTGCCACATTTAAAACGCTACATAAATTTTGTCAACTGTTGCATATTTGCATTCATCATGTAAATCACGAGATTTTCTTTGAGTCATGCTATGCACACGATAAAACCAGGACGATTCACAGACGATTGTTAAATCAGGCCGTACATGCGTATGAGTGAATCATAGGACGCTGGATTTACATATCGTGCACACGTCGGGCACCAGTGTCGTCCATGGAGCAGTTTCGATTTTTTTTAGAAGAACAAGGCATTGCGCCGGTTCCATTAACAATAGAAAATCATGGGAATATCCCATCACTATATCTAAGTTCAACGATGGCTGCCGCCGTGCAATGTATATACTCCACTTGGATAGGGAAGAAGCATCGGCCCACCCGCCAAGAACCTGCCCTTCCTCGCCTCGCGGATCTGACATTCAAATTAGTCCAGGACCTAATTCAGTCCATACGCGGCCACACTCCCTGTCCAGGTTGCAACGCAGATGATAATATATTACTGTCGTTATCATAGGAGATCGTTGCGCAGTCACAAGAGGACAAGCCACAACCAAGGTTTTTAAATTCATAAACGGAAAAATTTCGGACGTCACCTATTTTAAATTCTTCTGTATTTTGAGTGTCAAAATTTAATAAATTTTAATGAATTGTAACCTGATTTAAACTATAGATTAAATCTTGCTGGAAATTTTCGGGTTACATGTCTTTCGGACCAATCGAAATATATGAAATCCTGGAAACTTCATTGAAATTTCGAACCCTGGCCACAGCTAATTATCACACTTAACAAAATCACTAATAAATATAACTTGTACTACTGCCTAGTACATATGTAGTAGGTGTGGTGGTGTTAACGTTTAGTGCCAAGGACATTTCCGGATAGAAAATGTTTAGTGCTAGGAGCAAGCTGTCCGATCTATCGTGGAGATCTGGACGCGTGGTACGCAGGCGCCAGCTGTGTTGCCGTTCATGTTGATGTTGCCAAGGAACTCGCTCACCTCCATGTCTTGTGTCTCCGGCCAAGGTCAAGTGGCCAACGGGCCAAATGTACAACACGGAATACAATAAGAACCCACTTGCCTCCTCCTGCAAGTTTTGACACTTTATTGTACACGAACCTTTTTGGCATTTTCGTGACATCTGATTTTTGTTTCATGCTATAAAGAACACCACACTGGTCTTATAAAGCTGCATTGGTGACCATAGGGTTCCAGCCTTGACATGGGTAACAGCACTCAACTTCTTATTAGTCTCATTGGTAAATTACGACACACATTACCAATGCTTCGCGAAAAAGAAAATTAGATGCCACTCTAAAAAATTCGCCGCATCGCATGAGCTAAATAAGAACAGAAAAAAAAAGTTTAGCAGTTGCAGAACCAATAATTTGATCCACGGTTAATTTTAGTTAAATTGAACTAGTCCTGGTATTATTTTTCAATAAATCCTAACTGAAGAAAACGGTTTTTGTAGTGTTACAATCAAGCCACGGAAATACAACTTGGTGGAACGCATTAGTTTATGCCATTGCTCACACACTGTTCTTAGGCTTTATCTTCTGAAGCTCGACCAGAAACCTGATTTTTGTTCAGGCGATCCACTTGTAATGACAAAAAAAAAATGCAATCCAAAACATATGCCAGAAACCAAGAGCGATCCTGGCATTATGGACTGACAGCAAAAAATCTCTAATTTCACCACGCGTTTACCTCGACAACACGTGCACGCGCGCCACCGTCAGACCACACTACAGCTTAACTGATACTAGTTCTATTTGAGATGTGAGAATAGGCTGATCAAAGTGGGAGTAACATAAATAGTAACATAACACATCTCAAGACAAGTTCACTTATATGGCAAGTAGTTAAGGAGAAGAGAGGTATTTATGGTAATATAATATGTTACTGTAACATAACAAACTCTAAGGCTGGTTATAATAAGGAGTATCATATACTTATGGATGTGGTATCATAATGGGGAGTAGTATCATGCATACGATACTAGTCTTAAGTTAGTATCTTAGGTTACCTTATTAATTGTCATGCATGACACAAACTAGTACAACATTTTAATATGATACGATATCATAATATGATACCACATCCTCTCTTTCCTCATTTAATTTTATGCCACATCATTCAAAAAGTCTAGTTGACATGCATGATACCGATTATGATACTCCCATTACGACCAGCCTAAGGCAAAATGAGTCTATATCTAAATAAAAGATGACTTACGTGACATCACATATGTTACTATCCACTTTGAGGACAGTAACATAGAATAGGGCACGTACATGCGTGCCCAGCTAATCATATTAGGCCTCAACACAAACACATAGGTCATACCGCGTCATGGATGGGATGGTGCACATGGTCACTACTATCTCACGCAGGTGGCCGCATGCAAATTACTTCGTCAGTTCCTAAATATAGTCTTAATAATGGAACGGAGTGAGGGGCTGTTTGGATTGTGACTATCATTGTCATATATTGCCACATGATTTTTGCCACACTTGGCTTAGTTGAGTTGCTCAAATTGTTAGCCACACATTGGCTTGCCTAAGGGAATCTTGCCACACGTTTTATGTCTATGACATGTGAGGTTCACTGCTTATAGAAAATTTCTTGCCTTAGGTGTGACTAGACCAAACACCTACCTAACTTGGTCAAACTTGTCTAAGGTTAGGTGTGGCAAAGTGTGACAAGGTGTGGCTAGAAACCAAATAGCCCCTGAGTAACATGTACGCAAGCCTGCATTGTTTCTTAATAATGGCGACCGTCATCGCCCATCAAGCATGCATATACATGAGCACGCAGCCTGCCCGACACGATCCGATCGTGACACAGCCAGAGCGGCCGTGTGGGGGAGCGGGGAGACATGCCGTGTGCGCCGGGCGTGACACTGGCGCCGACATGTCCAACTCGAATTTCGTTTTGTACGGCGTGGCTTGTACTTGTACTGTCCTGTCCCTTGAGATGGCGTCTTGCGCGTTTTGTCATCTTGTTCGTCGGTCGAATCACTGGGCGTGGGCATGCAGGGGTGTGCGCGCGCGCTTGACACAATAAAAATTTCGGCTCTCACGTGACATGGCGTCTTGGCCACATACCCTCGTCGCCATTGGTGGGATGTCGACGATCCTGCTCTGTCCAACCCTCCGTCCCTCCCGTGCTCCGTCTACTGCCGTCTTGCCCAACTCCGGCGGCTCCTTGCATCTCAGTATTAACGGTTTTGCTAAAATTAACTACTTTATGCCAGCAACAGCAAGTAGAAGATGCACCGAACGCTTACGTCTGTTGATTTCTGAAGCGATTTTCTTTTTGGTCTGGCCGATCGAGTTAAAAAAAAAATACAATACTGATACTCCCTCCGTCCCAAAATAACTGTCTTGAACTTAGTACAACTTTGTACTAAAATTAGTATAAAGTTGAGACACTTATTTTGAGACAGAGGGAGTATGTTTTTATCAGGCTAAACACGCTCCATTTTATTTTTATTAATCAGTAACAATGTTCATCTGAATACAATGTAGGTCGTGAGGAAGGACGAGCCACATGTGGCGTCCCTCAAAAAGACCAAGAGCGTGTTAAAAGGTATTGGGCCTCCATATTAGACTCCCTTCCTGGACATGAATTGATGAGCTGTAGCAAATAATCTCCCTAATGATACTTCCATATATGCCTCTAGCACTATTCCTGATACAAGCGATGACCTCTCTACAGTCCGAAGCAATCTCTATGTTAGTGATAGACACGTCAAAGGCTAGGGCCAATGCACCCCACAATGGCAAAGCCTCAAGCGAAGTAGGCTCAATAATGCTCGAACACTTTACTGCAGAGGTGCCCAGATATGTGCGCGAAGAATCCTTGCAAACAACGCTATGACAACCTTCACTTGTAGCTCGTGAAACGACTCCATCCATTCAAATTTTAGCAAACCCAAGAGGCGCAGGGATCTACTGAGACGAGCATGAACATCTTGGACTTGACTGCGAGACACTGGTTTGGACTTGCAAACCTGTAGTTCTTCGGTTTTATTTTATTTTGATGAAATGACAATTCAAATGAGGGCGTTGGAAAACCTGCTCATCTAGTGCTTTCCTTCTCGCACGCCAGATAGCCCAGAGGGTTACTAAGATAGTTAAGAAATCAGCCCGTGGGAGAGCATCAATTAGAAAAAAATTCCATGTTTTAGCATTAGGTTCATTGGTTCCCGTCAGTACCTCCACTATGTCTGGGTCTTCAAGGGCCCATACACATCGAGACATGTTGCATTCCAACAATGAGTGTCTCTAGGAATTGTTCGCACCGCATAGGACGCAATTTGTCACAACGTACATCTTACGATGACACAACAAATTAGCCGTTGGTAGGAACTATTGGGCTACCCTCCATAAGATTTTGATCTTTGCTATATATGGTTTGCCGATCCAGTCTGAACGCTTTATTTTTTTCCTCACCCACATGCAGCTTTGGTCTTTTATGACTTTGCTAGTTGTTGATGTGTTTTTGTGTGTGTTTGTGTTTGGCTGTGTGCATCCTAACTATGTAGAGGCCGGGTGTGTGCTCATAGTATTTGTATCCTCTTGATGCTCCATTTAAGCTAATAAAATCCAAACTTTGTCAAGAAATAATAGTTAGATTTTGATCTTTGATGGGACCCGAGTCTTCCACATAACAGTCCAAGATTTGTTTTCACACTCCGAGCCTGATGTGTGTACATGTTTGGATGCCAATAACATTTGGTATGCTGAGCGAACCGAGAACAAGCCCTCCTGCTCATGATTTCACGACAAAAAATTGTTAATTTGCATGATGGAATTGGGACTATCGATTCAGCGTCCATGATGGAATTTGCATGATGGAAAGTCTCTTGGATTTTTCTCTCTGCAGAATTAGGCAAGATGAATTAGCATAAGCAAGACACACACATCCCGCAAAAAAGAAGACACTTTTTGAACACTTTTCGCAGAAAAAATACTGATATGGTGCAACTACCCTGTATGGACCTCTCCGTATATGGGATTGGGCAGTAAATCGCAGATGGGCCTTTACAGTTAAATTTTCCGAATTCACGGCCCATTGTCTACGGCTGAACGATCATACGTTGAGTGCAGTGTATTTTTTTTCGAGAGTACGCCAATCGCATACCATATTTTTATAGAAGGGAGCAAAGATAATTACAAGAATCCAACGATCGATGCTAGGAACTATTGGGCTAACCTCCATAAGATTTTGATCTTTGCTATATATGGTTTGCCGATCCAGTCTGAACGCTTTATTTTTTTCCTCACCCACATGCAGCTTTGGTCTTTTATGACTTTGCTAGTTATTGATGTGTTTTTGTGTGTGTTTGTGTTTGGTTGTGTGCATCCTAACTATGTAGAGGCCGGGTGTGTGCTCATAGTATTTGTATCCTCTTGATGCTCCATTTAAGCTAATAAAATCCAAACTTTGTCAAGAAATAATAGTTAGATTTTGATCTTTGATGGGACCCGAGTCTTCCACATAACAGTCCAAGATTTGTTTTCACACTCCGAGCCTGATGTGTGTACATGTTTGGATGCCAATAACATTTGGTATGCTGAGCCAACCGAGAACAAGCCCTCCTGCTCATGATTTCACGACAAAAAATTGTTAATTTGCATGATGGAATTGGGACTATCGATTCAGCGTCCATGATGGAATTTGCATGATGGTAAGTCTCTTGGATTTTTCCCTCTGCAGAATTAGGCAAGATGAATTAGCATAAGCAAGACACACACATCCCGCAAAAAAAAGACACTTTTTGAACACTTTTCGTAGAAAAAATACTGATATGGTGCAACTACCCTGTATGGACCTCTCCGTATATGGGATTGGGCAGTAAATCGCAGATGGGCCTTTACAGTTAAATTTTCCGAATTCACGGCCCATTGTCTACGGCTGAACGATCATACGTTGAGTGCAGTGTATTTTTTTTCGAGAGTACGCCAATCGCATACCATATTTTTATAGAAGGGAGCAAAGATAATTACAAAAATCCAACGATCGATATGGGCATCAGTCGCCCGGACATCCACTCCGAACAAGACGCCTTACATCAACCTTGTATTCAGTTGCTCATTTTCTTTCAATGAAAAGATTTACCACTGATCAGTGATCACACATCATGCTTAATTCCCGGTATGCACTGAACTCTGAACATTAATTGATGCGCAGAACCAAGATTAGTACTACTAACATTGAGTTACAATCTCCTTCTTCTATTGGCCATCTACATATTTACATTTTCACTGGATTCCTTCTTCTATATTGATCATGGTTCATGGATGGTAGTAGTAAAGCTAGAAGATGTGCAGCGTGTGTATGTTGAGGAGCGCGACCCTGGTCTGCACGAGGCTCCGGAACACCTTCTCGCTGCCGGTCTCTAGCTCCTCGATGCACTCCTCCAGCTCCTCCAGCCTCTCCGCCACGGCGGCAACCGCCGTCTCGTCCTCCCCGAAACCCGGCGCCGCCTTCTTCTTCTTGTTCTTTGTCACCAGGCACACCAGCGACGCCGTGCCATTGCAAGAGCACGTCTCCGACGCCACGGATGCCGACAAGGCCGCCACGGTGCCGAACAGCGCGGCGGACGCCGACGCCGTCGCTGCGGCCGACTCCATCAGCAGCCCCGTCACCTCCACCTCCGCCGCGCTGCCTTGGCCACCGCTGAGGATGCTGAGGCGCGATGGCCGGACGGCGCACTCCCTGGCCGCAGCGGCGAGGCGCGCGAGCTCCTTGCCGGCCCTGCGCTGCGACCTGACCGCGGAGGCCAGGCGCGCCCCGTCGCGGCGGCGCACGGCGGCTAGCGCCTCGGCGACGTCTTGCTTGAGCGCGACCATGGCCTCCTGGAAGCAGCCGTGCGCGTCGGCGAGGCGGAGGAAAGAGTCCAGGAGGCGGTCGACGCTGCCGCCGGCGCCCGAGAGCGCCGCCTGGGCCTCGGGCAGGTCGAGGAGGTCGCCGAGCGCGGCCTGGAGCGCGTCGACGTGCGCGAGTCCCACGGCCACGGAGGCAACCAACGCCGACAGGCCCTGCTGCGCCCAGGCGCGCACGGCGCGGATGTGGGTGTGGAGGTGCGCCAGGATCGGGTGCGACCGACACGGCAAGCTCACGGACCGCGCGTGGTACGACGACGACGGCGCGCGCGGCTTGGACGAGGACGAGGACCTCGACGGGCTAAGCGGGAAGGAGATGGAGCGCGCGAAGGCGCGCGCCATGGCTTCCGGTGGAGCTAGCGCTTTGACGATGGCTGGTGTGGGCAGCTGCTTGCGTGCGTGCGAGACCAGTGTGTTGTCTGTCTGTGCGGCGCTGCTGGCTTATAAACACGGTCATCCCAGCTGAGCTGAGCTGAGCTGAGCTCTGTGGAGTATCAGTTGAGCTGGACATGGTTGGTTGTCTGACAGTGACACGCGCCGTGCACGTGTGAATGAGGTTTTCAGCTGTACCGTTGTGTCAGACAAGTTGCACTGTTGCACCGTAATGCCAGGATCCTTCTTGGTTTCTGGCCTCTGTTTTAATTCCTTAATTTTTTGTGATTGCAGATCAATCGCCTCAGTAAAATCAGGTTTCATGAACGAGATTCAGTAGAGCAAAGGCTACAACCAACACGCTGGAAATTATACCCACCAAATTCAATCAAGATTCGAACTCTTTTATATGGAAGCTATTTTTCTACTTCCTCAAACTGGAGTTACTTGTCATGAGAATCGATAAAAATGATCTATCTAGAACTAAAATATATTTAGATGCATCCATTTCTCCGACGACAAGTAATTCTCGACGGAGAACGTATATTTATCCTTTTTTTCACGAAATTGAGGAAGACATCTCTTTATAGACGATACAAGTATCCAATACTTGAAGAACTGTCGGGTCTAAAAATTAATTTTGAAATAAGTGAGCTCTTTTGTTTATGTAAAATCAAAGAGAAGGAGAGTTAGGGCATGTTTGGGACTGCTCCGCTTCACCAAAATCAGTTTTGCTCCGCTAAATTCACTTTGGAGCAGTTTCATCCAAAAGTTGTAGCTCTATGAAAGAGAATGTTTGACTTTCATCTAGCTCCAGCTTCAAGAATGAGAAATTTGGTGGAAAGCATCTATTTAATTGGTTGAGGGGGAGGGGGTGTGGGGGCGAAAATCAGATTTCCGATTGAGATGCAAAACATGAAGCCTAAGCACGGGCTATAAACAATAGTTGCCAAATTATCCAGATTCAAACTTCTTTATTTGTACATGGTTGACTCGCTCATTGTAATGAAATTCAATTTTTTGTTTGTTTTCCCTTTTATTATATTTTTGGGTACATGTAGCTTTTTACAATACTCATCATTTTGCGCTGAATTGAGGATGGCTATCTTTCAAGACCTTTATCGAAAGAACTATATCTTTCAAGACACTACGAGTTTTCCACAATCAAAAATATTTTAATCAAGGACACCGCCAACTCTCTTCCCTTTCCCCATTGTACAATAGTGAGAGGCCAGAGGGAGGTGGCCTCGTTTCCCCCGTGATAATTGATGAACAAGGGATGGGGAAACCCGGCGAACATTAAGATGTATAGCATGTAAATATGGACAATCGTCTGCCTTGGCTGCAACCACATTGTTGTGATGACCTACGAGTCGCCACTATGGAGCTGAAGTCCATATATTCCTTTTGTTCCTTGGGCTCAGCGAGGATAGAGTTTTCTCACCATCCAAGTTTGCACGTGAGACGACAGCTTCCCCGCCGTATCGTGCTCCTCAGACTTGTTGGAAAAAAATCTTAATGAAAATAGGCACATCAATGATTATGCATGTGCCTTGAGAGATTTGTACTAAAAAATGATATGTTATTTTCAATAATAATTGTATAATACAACCAATCATTATACCTGGTATAAAACTGAAAGCTTTAGGGTTTAACATGGTCTAGGTCCTTAATTTAGTAGCATATTATTTTGCGACAATATATAATCTGGTGCCACCCTTGGTGTTTATTTCATAGTTAAACTTTTTATTAAATGAAATGAGATAAATATATTGCACCTGTTAAGAAAAATTCTGCTATAAGAGAAGACTGATATGCAAAGAATATTTTTCTAAAATATTTTTCATGGTTTTGTTAATAATATGGTAGGGGTGGCTCTGCAATAGTTTTATTTTTGAAGAATAATATTTAACCCAAGTTCACGTAAGTGGGGTCATTAATACGAGGTGATTGGGTTTGCAAATCCATTTGATTATGTACTAAAGAAATATTTGTCAGAAATGGATATTCTATAGTATACTTGTCAAACAAAATATCACTGTAAAGTGGTTTTTTTAGAAACACGGCACATACTCATATCCTCACAACACATGCAGACTCATCCCTATAAATACATGCATGCAACCCTACGACAGAATCTAAAAGCATTTCTGAGGGATTGAGCTGACAGATATTAGGTTTGATGAAGTCGTCAGAGACATCTTGTAGTTGAGAAACCACATCACTGAAAGAATAGCTCAGAAGGGTCTGAAATAAGTCCATAAAATATGCAAGCATCCAAGTCTGTGTCTACGTCCAATCTCAGCCAGCCAGAAGCAAGAGAAATTTGAGAACTGATGGCACTAGCTGGCCGCCTGCGTTTAGAGAGATAGACACAAGGTAGACATTGACGTGTGTTCCTTGGCAACATGAATCGCCAAGGGCATGATCCATCTGGCAGCACCTTAGAAGGCGATATGATCCGCGAGGTGTGGTGGCCTCCGCGTGTCCAGATCACGAGGCTACTTATATAAATTGCCAGATCGGCATTCCTACGTCTTGTCAGGCAAACGTTAATACAACTGTGGGAGGTTAGGTAGCCTCGTAGCAATATATTACTGCCTCTCTAAACTAATATTAGACGTTTTAATCACTAAGTAGTGATCTAAAGCGTCTAATATTAGTTTATGGAGAGAGTACTATCTATATACAGTAGTTACGTAACGTAGATTAGTTGCAAAGTTGTGACGGTGTGTTCTGGCTTGTCCCCTGGCGAGCTTGCGCGGATCTCCTACGATAGCGACTGATGATTATCCGAGCAATTATTTGCGGTGCGAGGAGAAGAGGAGACAGCGAGCGTGTGCGTGCGCACGTACGGGTGAGTTCTTAGATCGACTTCACTGTTATGAAAAGGCATGATCCGCGAGGCGAAGACGAGGGTTGCAACCGGCAACTTCTCGGTGGGTGTGGAGATGCTTCCCGAGTCCCTCGTGCTCCGTGATATCAGTGTGCAGGCGCAGCCATTGTTGATTTTGCTGCGTGCGTTGCCACTTGTGCAATGTTATGCCATCGATCCATCAGATACGATGATGGGATGATAATTCAGTTCGCATGGATGACAAGAGTTGACAATCAAAGTTATATATATATATATATATATTGGTGGGGCCTGATTTGTTTATCTATCGCTACTGGTAGTGCTAGCTACCAGAGAGAATCTTGCCGACCAGCCACTCGTGCGGGTTGTCCCAACTTGATTCCAAACACAGGCTCAGGTCAATTAGCTAGGTAGCCAACAAATGATAGGTTGGTTGATAAATATGGTAAAGAATCGGTTTGAGGGAAGAGAAGGTACGTGTACACTCCGTAGAACCAAACAAAACATTATAGGGAAAAAAATGTCTCGTGCTCCGATGGCTCAGGTGCCATGGTGATATGGGCTCTTGGGAGCCGTTGGATCTGGGATCCTACAGCTCTCAGGAGCTCTGAAACGTTTCGCAATAAATTATCCTAGGAGTCTGAAAATTATGCATAGGTCAAGCAGATCAAGCAGCTCCTCCGATGTCGATCAATATGTGATCCAACGGCCCAGGAGCCCGTATCATGGGAGCACCTGATACTCACTCAAGCATTATGATGTATAATCGATTTTCTCTGTGGCAGTTATCTGCTTGAGGCAGCTAGTGCTGATCCAGTACTACGTACATATATTACGTACCCATATTCAGCGAGTGAGTGCGCAGTGGCAGGCCCGTGAGGTGAGGTAGTGAGGATTTTAACTGTTTTGTTGTGTCTGACAAGGTAAGTAGCACTGTTGCAGAGTAATATCACGATCGTTCTTGATTTCTGGCTTCTGTTCTCTTTGTTTCTTTTATGACAAATTCAGGGCCAATCACTTAAACAGAATCGAGTTTCCAATCTTGATTCAGCAAAGCAAGTCTTGCACACAGGCTGAAATGATTACCTAATTTCATCAAGATACGGACGTTCATATTTGGAAATGGTTGACTCATTCATGCTCATGAAAGATGTTCGTGACATTCATCCATTTTGCCACAAATTGAAAAATATTTGTCTTTTGAGACAATACAAGTATTCCACCACGAAAGGTGTTTGTAACATTTGAAAGCATTATTTTCCACACAAAGGAAAAAGCTTTCACCATGGACTGGACAGAATCACTCGCGGAGCTACGGCGAGGCTGGATGGGCCATGGCCTGCCCAGCCCAGAGCAAAGACAGTGAGGGACTTGAGATTAGACTAGGCCAGTTTGAGAAAAATAGTGGGCTTCCTTTGTATCGGCCCGCTAAATTTGGTATTGTAGCTCCGTCACTGGCCAAAATATTTTCTCTTCCCCCTGCTAGGGTAAATGAGGGGCGACAAGGAGGCAACCAAATTTTACTAAGAGGCCCCTGGTGAACCTATGGGTCCCCCCCCCCCCCCCCACCTTGATCGATCCAAAGGTAATTTTGTCAATCCAAAGGATGCTAGTAGGTATGCAAACTTCAAGAGATCCTATAATGGACTGAAGCAAGCATAGTGGAGTTAGAATCTTCGTTCACATGAAATGGTCAAATAATTTGATTTCATCAAGGAAAGTGAAGATACTTGTATTTACAAAAAAGTAAGTGGGAGCATGATAATATTTCTAAACATTGTGTGTGCATGACATATTGTTGATTGGAGATTATATAAATTTCTTGACACAAATTAGGACTTTATTGAAACTAGTTTTTCAATAAAATACTTAGGCAATATATCCCTGGTATTAGGCATAATCTATGGAGATAGTAGTGGATAATCGCGCTGAGCCAAAATACAATTGACAAGATACTAAAATGGTTTAGTATGAGAACGTCAAGAAGAATTCCTTGCCGAGGTCACGTGGAAAGAGTTTTAAGCAAAACCAGTATTCGGAATTCTGGTGTCCAAAGTACATGATTAAGATTTCACTCACAATTGTGTTTTCAATTAATCATGTATTCCATGGTATGTAAACGAACCTATGTCCAGTACTCCAAATAAGTTGTGAGTAAGTTACCGAAGTGATCAAGGCATGCATTGATCACAGGACAGCAATGAAAATGTCATGAAGTACTAGAGTAAGAAAGATGACTTGTTTGTTGCATACGGAGAAAATGAAGAGATTGATGGAAGGAGTTACGTCAACACAGGACTCGTTGTAAGTAGTTACATAGATGAAATATTCATCAGTGCTCCAAGTGATTTTTTATCTCAAAGGATATGTGTAATACATTAAAATGGTGGCACGGTAAGTTGGGATTGGTCCAAGAAGGTTACCATGGGGAATTATATGATGGAAGCTTAGTATGTTGTCGCTTTAGAAGCAACAATGAAGGGTGAGGGATCAAATAGTTCATTTATGAACCTTCTATTGCTTAGTCTAGGGAATCAAAGATCCTACTAGTGATTCAAGACATACAAACCTAGTTCAACGCTAATTATGATGTTTTTGGAAGCATTTAAGATGCGTCGGAATGCAAAGATATACTCGGATTTGAACTTGTCAGATTTGAGAAGATGAAGGCTATACCACAATCAAAGCATCAACTAACACGGGATTGCCATTGCTGTAAAAGAAAAATGTGCAGATTATTGACTCTACTTCAATTGAGAGTCTGTTGGAAATATGCACTAGAGACAATAATATTGGATCATTTATTTCCATGTTTATAATTAAGAGTTTATATTCAATGCTATAACTTCTATGATCCTGGAATATGTGATTCAGTGAAAAATCATATGCACATGTGGACTGATAAACAAGAAAACATAATTCGTAGTCTTGCCTCTAGAACTAGCTCAAGTGTTGTAAGTGTTCACATTTTCCAGTTCTTGGGATATCGTTAAGTGTAACTATAGTCCCGAAACAACTTTACTATAATGGACTTTGGGGTTGCTCAAACGTCATCTATAACACGGTAATCATAACGACAATTTACAGGTTCATCAGAAAGTTTGACAAGGGGCTAGATAGCTCAAGAGTGGGATTTGCTTCTCCAACGATGGAGAGATATCCTTAGGACTCTCTCGGTGTGATGGCAGCCATCTTCGTCTGGCCAGACGTAGGTTACTAGGTCATAGGGATTCTAGAAGAAGTCAATGAGAAGGAAGAGCAAAACCGGTAATGAGGAGACCGATATAGTGAGCAATAGAATGACTCAAGAAGATACCGATATATCACTTCCAGTTTTGTGAAGTACCGTGAAGCAAAGGGAATATCACATGGTAAGCAAAGATTCACTCAATATCATTTTTTTACTCATAGGGATCAATATGCATGTCCACGGTTCCACTATTGGTCGTTAAAAGGAAGGTGTTTTTTTTCATGTCTATGTTTTACCGAACCTACAGGGTCACAAGCTTAAGGGAATCACGATCGGTTGAGTGTTAGTGGAATGAGAGTTATGAGAAAATATTCTCGAAATAGTTTCGGGAACATAAGAAATAGTTTCGAGAAAAACTGGAAGCATTTCGGGGTTACCGGAAGAGTTTCCGGGAATACTGAAAAATGATATATAGGTAGAAATTTTTTCTGGGGACCTAATATAAATAATAGAGGGCCCAAATAATGATCTACAAGTCCCTAGAATTTATATAAAGTCAATGGGCAAAAGAAAATATCAATTGGCCTATTAGCCAATGTAGGGATGACACCCCCTTTTTAGCTTATTGGACAAGCTAAGGGGGCGCAGGCAAGTTGGAGGTGGACTCCTCAACCTTGGCCATGACCCAAGGGGGGTTTCCCTCCTCCAACTCAGCCTAGACCCTCCCCCGACCTATATATATGTGAGGGGGCGCCACCTTTGAGATACACAAGTTCTCCCTTGATCTCGGGCGCCTCCTCTCTCTTGTTCTAGTTTTTTTGTCTAGACTTGATCTAGAATTGAACTGGATCTAGTTAACTCTAATCCTCATAATAGAGAAGCCCCGTTAGTTTCTCTTCTCCTTCCTCTAATTCTCCGGCGACGATTAGTTCTCGACAGAGAAGCGCTGTCGGATCATGAAGCCTGTAAGCTTGCAATCTGTAGAGAGGTCGTGCTTTCGGTCTTTTGTTCAAGGGATCGTCGTGGACGGTTTGGGGGACTTCAAGAATGATCTACACCAACTCTTCTTCCGCTGCAACTTGAAGTTAGTAGCGATTCGATCTAAACTTCTATATGCATCTTTATGGTGTTCTGGACCATGATCGTAGGACGAATTTCTTTGTTTTCTACTACGTTTCCCAACATAAACGTCCTCCGAGTTTACTAGATGATATTTTTTTAACATCTCCCTCATACTGCCAAAGCATCCTTTTAATATAAAAGTGCATTGTCTTAGTAGGGCCATTGGGATATTCAAATAAATAGATCATATATAAAGGTAGATTACTTATACTACAGGTAATGAGTATGCCTCTCGCGACCCCCTCGCGCCGCCACCCAGGGCGACGCCAGCGGGACCTAATTCCTCGGGCCGCCAGCCTTCCCGCGAGGCAGATCGCTCCCGCCGCTGCCGCCGGCACTGGCCGCGGTGGTGGTGGCGCCGACGCCTAAAGGGCTAGGGCAGGAGGGAAGCGACGGATCTCCCATCAAGCGGCTGGGGCGCCTCGTGCGGGGTCTTCGCGCGGCAGCCATGGCGGCGTCCTGGCTGTGTGGCGGCGGCCGGCGAACCCAAGTCTGGCGAGGTCCTTCGGTGGATTCTCCGCTATGCGATGGGCAGCTGCGGTGGCCGTGGATCTGGCGTCCCGGCCAGATCCGTCGTGGTTCGGCTATGGCCGGCCAGCGGCGCATGATGGGGCCGGGTGGGGCGGCCGAAGGTCCTCAACTGGCTTCCGGATGGCACCATACATCTTCATGGCGAGGTTCCGCTCGGTTCTAGCCAGCCGCGAGATCGGGACGACGTGGCTTCCGGTGGAAATCGTGCCCGACTGCGGTCTTAGCGGACGATGGCGGCGTCTCGGACGCCGTTCCCTTCTTGAGGCATCGTCGTTGCAGGTCACGTCCACCTGATCAGGAAGTTCTGGGGGAAACCATAGATCTGGGTCTGCCGGATCGGACGATGACGGCGGCTTCAGCGTCGTTCTCCCTCCTGGGGGCATCGTTTTGGAGCAAGTGCTAGTTGGAGGGGACAAGAGGAGGAGCGGTGACTTATCTTGCCCATTGATGACGGCGGATCTCGGCGGCGTGGCGCAGTGGAGACTCGGCGCCAGATGCGTGGAGATGGACTCGCGCAGGAGGGTGACGCTGTCTGGCGTCGTGGTGGCATCGGCGGCAGCTAGACCGGACAAGGTAGATGCAGCATTACAGCTCTGAAGATGGATTGGTGGCAAGTGGCTACGGCGGCCTCATACCCGACAGGCGTCCTGGTTGAGGAGCATGCCGGACTGGTGGGTGCCCATACCCGGCAGGCATCCTGGTTGGGATCTCGGGTCTTAGATGTTAAGTTTGGCTGCAAGGTCTGTTTGGTATTAGGCCCAGACTATCAGCGCCCCTTCATCAACTGGATAGGAGTAGCGACAGATGTTGCTTAGATGGTGGCTTTAGTCTTATTGTTGTATGACTTTGTAAGGTCTTGTGTTAATAATTAATAAAATGGTTGCATGCATCGTCCAGATGCAGAGGCTGGAGGTCTGCCTCCTTTAAAAAAAACCGGTAATGAGTATTAATCTACGTCCATAGGATCTGTTCCTACGTTTCCATAGGCTTAACTTTTTCCCCATCTTCTATTTAGGACAATTCCAATCACTATTACACAACCTGACACGACTCATAGGAATTCATAGATATTTAAAAAGATTTTTTCCTACACCACAAGTGAAAATAGTCAAATAACTTTCCTGTTTAATCTTAGATTCACCGAAACAGAACACCTCACTCATATGAAAATTCACCCTTTAGTTGAGACAATTGCTCGAACAAACATAGGATAAGCTTTAAATATCTAGCACATTCTCAATTATCTTTAGACATGAAAATAGTATCGTCGGCATATTCTAACATGCTAATACCATTAGGGATCAAATTGTTTACTAAGCCACGGATAAGGACTAAATTTTTAGTTTTCACCAAAATCAAGTTATGAATATCAATGACAATGTTAAGAAGAATTTGGGACAAGGGGTCTGCCTGCCTCATGCCCTTTTTTGTTCTCAATACAGGCCCAATTTAGTGATTGGCCATGACTTCTACTTTACCTTTCTTTACTGTCTGCATAACCCAACTAATAAATTTGGAAGAGAAACCTTTCTTTTCCATAACGAAGTACAAGAAATTTAGTTAATTTTGTCATAGGCTTTTTCAAAATCTAGTTTAAACAATATTGCATCCTCTTTCTTTCGCAGCCTAGATGATACTATATTAACCATTGGATCTAAATTCAATTCGTGCGCACCCACACTCCTGTCCTGTTCGCAACCCAGATGATACTATTTTACCATCGTTATCATAGGAGTTCCTCGCTTGGTGAGGGGGGAAAGCCACAACTACTCCACACTTATATTAACCACCTATGAAACTCGTAGCCCCAGTAGGAAATTCACATAGGGCAGCCGCACAACCTCGAGATCTGGACACGCGCGTCCCTAACTACGCGGGTAAGCCGCCATGCCTCACTAATCATGTCCTGTCACCGTGTACGCAGGCGCCAGCTGCACATCGCGGTTCATGTTGCCATGAAACACACATCCATGTCCTGTGTCTCCCGCAAAGGTCAAGTGGCCAACGGCCAAATGTACAACATGGAGTACAGTTTGGCAAGTTTTAACACTGTGTTGTACAGGACATTTTGGCAAGTTTTGTCCAGACCTGATTTTTTTCCCCGTATACTTCTTATTCCTGCTATGATAAGCACCACAATTCGTAAAGCCACATTGGCAAATATAAGGGTCACAACCTCGACCAATGTATGGTGTGATCCAAATCGCAACGGAAAAGAAAAAATATTTAACAACTTAAATATCAAGTATCAGCATTGCTCTCCCTATCTCTATGACGTACTCTCCTGTACGTGCATTGCTCTATCTATCAAGTATCAGCAAAGTGTACCATTGCTGGGTAGCTGCCCAGCTAATTGGGTTTGAAAGTTGGGAACAACTTAACCCGCACGAGTGTCTCGTTAGCAAGAATCTCTGTGTGTGGCTGCTACTGAATCGAGCCGAGTAGTATTCCTAGTTGCCTTAAACAAATATATGATCCTATTTATTAGAGGCTGCTCGATTGGCCACCTTAACTAGTTGATGTCTCCACGCTTTCCATCAGGCCCCGTTTAAATCGCTACATAAAATTTGTCAACTCTTGCAAATCATGAGAGTTTTTTAGGAGAACAAGGCATCGCCGCGGTTCCATTAACAATGGAAAATCATGAGAATTCCAATCATTTCGGTGACGGCAATGCCACTGCACGACCCGAGTTCAACGATGGCTGCTGCCGCGTTATGTATATAGTCCACTTGGATAGGGAAGCATCGCCCCACCCGTCGAGATGCTGCCTGTTATCACCCTTCTCTTCTTCTCCTTGCGGATCCGACCTTCAAATTAACCTGGAGATCTACATTCAATCCGTGCGCGCCCACACTCCCTGTCTATCTCTCAATGCAGATGATACTATATTATCCTAATTATCATAGGAGATCCTTGCATGGTCGCGGGGAAATAAGCCACAACTAATCACCATACTTAACGAAACCCAGATTATACTAATATTATCGTCGTCATCGTAGGAGCTCTTTGCATGCCATGGGGGACAAGCACCAGCTAATCACCACCCTTAAATAACCACCTATGCACCTCGTAGTGCCAGCAGGCAAAACTGTCCTATCTGGCAATGAACATACGTCACCAAGCCCCGAGATCTGGACGCGCACATCCTTAATTGCGCTGGTGAGCCACCGTGCCTTGCAGGTCATGCCAGATGCGCATCACGGTTCACGTTGCTAAGGAACACACATCCAAGTCTTGTGTCTCCCGCCAAGGCCATGTGGCCAACGGCTAATTGTACAACATGGAGTATAGTAATATCCCTTTTTTGCGGGTTATTGTAATATCCTTTTTTATAAGTACGGTAATACCTATACTTCATTAGGTTCTCTGTGCAATTTTAAAGACATACTAGGGAGTATTTGGCAATATTTGTCGAGATCAATTATTTGCCTGCACCAAAGGATTAATTTTCACGCTGCGTTGTTTGTTCTTGGAAAAAAAGAATTAATTTCCATGCTATTAAAACACCACATTAGTCCTATAATAAAGCCGCATTGGGGAACATATATAGGGGCACTCAACTTCTTACTTCCTCCATTCCCATGAATAAGGTGTGACCACATTTCGAGATTTAATTTTAACCATCAATTAGATCAATAATTTGTAATTTACATGACTTCTGGTTATACCGCTGAAAACTTTTTTCTAATTCAACGGTAACCTTGTTGCACATAACCCACATTTCGTTGGTTAGATAAAACATGATTTTTGTCATGCCCCTAATTCCCTGAAATTGCGGAAGTATTTACTCTTTTCGGTCAATTAACAGACACATTACCAATGCTCCTGGAGGATGTAAGTTAGATGCCACCCTATAAGATTCGTCTCATGGCATGAGCAAAATCACAATTGGAAATAAAGAAGATGTTCAACAGTTGAAGAACCAACATTATGAGAACCAACCAGTGCCACACCAGGGATCAAACCCCTAGTTTAACACCATGCGTGTCTTATTGAGGGGGATACTCTTTTGGTGTGAGGCTACGTTCACCTCAGTAGTGATTTGTCTGTGGTGTCTTCATCAATCTCAATGGCTACCAGATCAGTCGCTTCTTTATAGGGATTACTGTATTCGCGTTTATGTGAGCATCTGTGTTTGCCATCATCTGAGGACAAAATTAATCTACCGAATTTTTTTGAGAGTTCAATAAATCCTTTTTTGCGGAAACAGTAAATCCTAATTAAAGAAACTAGTCGTCAACCCGTGCTACTGGACGGGCTAGCAATTTTTAATATTGTTCATTGAGTGTTGGAAGTATTGTATTGTCTAACGTCTTGTAGAAATTATAATACAAATTATATATATAGCAATTACAAAATAAATATGAGGATTGTTTTCTTGTTAACTTTATCATACATATATTATATATGATTTTTCTCTCTACTGGTTACTATTGGCATGCAAACTCCATGGTTCGACATGCATACGTGTGTTTAACATATTACACTAAAACACGGTGCAACAACCATTCTGCAAGGTGAGTTCATACCGGTCATTTTCGATCCCAACCCCATGTTGATGCCATTGCCAACCAAGTGCTTATACGTGTTCAACATACTGGTGAGCCCCATGACTCGATAAGGGTAGACACATAGTTCAACATTATCCTTGGATTATTATAATATTTCTAAGGTCATTAAACTTGTTGAGGTTTCTTTAACTCATGGAAGCCTTCTTTGTCTTTTCAATAATTTCCTATATTTCTAGTTTTCTGATCAAATCTTTCTTTTACTTAGACTGTAACATTCTAGTAGCCATGGTTACATCTTTAAGTTCAACACTATTGGATATTTGTTCGATTATTCTAAAAGCTCTCTCGATTATTGGATGCATGCCAGTAAGATTGAGACGCTGGGAAAAGTGTTGATGCTATTATTCTTTAGGCGATGAGCGCTAGCTAGCCGTTGTTCTAACCCATGATATATAGCTTTATTCGTCTGATGCCTATGTGCATCTCTCCTTCTGGCTACTATTTAATAAGTACTCTCGCATCATTGTGGTCTTATTCCTTCATTACAAAAGTTAAAAAACATGCCCAAACTTCTGAAAAACAATTGGTTTTCTTAGGCGCTTGCACAGTTTCAGAATTTTGATTTTCTTTAAATATAATCTAGGATTTTTTATTGATATATTTGTGACATAGATTTGACATAACATTTTTTCATTTTCAGAAAACTAAGTGTTGTCCCAAACGAATTTGGGAGTATACATGTATGGGTGATTATCTCTTTTGTTTGTGTGCATGATGATTTCTGCGTGAGAAAAAAATAGTTCACGTGTGAAGATGTACGCACCACACATTGCAATATTGTACGCAGATGTTTTGTGAAGAAGAGACGTTGGTCGGTGACAGTTGACCTGTAATACATATTTTTCTATCGGCTACATGCATGCTTCTAGTACGTTTTGGGAAATGAAAGCTTTAGTTTGTTTGGTGATTTTAGTTTGGACGTCTCCTTCTTCTCTTTCTAATACTTCGACGTTTCTTTCCTTCCGTACAAATCAAAAAGCTGGGAGGTTTTTCTGTTGTAACACATATGGAGTCTTGGCCCTTGTACGTGATGTGCTAGAGTTTCCTTAGCTCCTTACCCTGGACGTTGTCCCTTCAAAAAAAAAAACATTATTAAATATAAGATATAACGTGGAGGCTCGTATGGTGCTTTCAATTACTAAATATAAGATATAAGATATAAGAAGGTTTTTTGTTGGCTTTCATTAAAGCCACGGAAATATAACTTGGTGGAACTGACTAGTTTAGTTATTGGTTACAGCCTGCTCTTAGGCTTTATTTTCTGAATCTCGATCAGAAACCTGATTTTTTGCTCAGGTGACCGATCTGAAATCACAAAAAAGAAATGGAGAAAAAACAGAGGCCAGAAACAGAGAGCAGATCTTACCAGGCTATACAATGCCACTTGCCTTGTCTGACACACAGCTGAAAACCTCTCGTCGCGTTTCACTGTCAGACCACATTACGGCTCGGCTGATAGTAGTACTACTCGACTATAGCTGCCCTCTGCAGCACAGCTAATCATGTCCACGATCAAGCACAAGAAAACAATGGAGCACCACTAGCATGCAGTGTGATCGAGCACATGATCACTACTAGCATGCATCCGCATGCAAATTAACACGGAAGCATGCATGGTTCGTTAATGGCCACCTTCATGTCTATCTAGCATGCATGGATATGCTCCGTCTCTTGACTCTGTAGCAGTGCCAGTACATCTCGTTGCAACAATGGATAGATGGATATACGTAGTACTATGTTTGCTGCTAGTAGATACTTCAGGTCGATCCCCCCGACCGGACACCGTCCATGCGTGTCACGTCCGGCGAGATACCAGCATGAACTACCCGAGACACCAAGAGATGCCATGTCTTACAGCCGACCACTGTGATCGGCCGGCCGGCGTCGGCAACCACACCCGAACCTACTTTACGTTCCCTCTAACATGCACGTCATCCATCTGTGGATCGATCCGTGGTTCCTTTGCGCTTTGGTCGCCAGCCAGCACGTCATCCATCCGTGGATCGATCGACAGAGGTAGCATATGCAGCGAGCGGTGTCGTCGCTCCCGGACACGGACGGCCGGCCGGAGCCTGCCGACACGATCCGATCGCGGCGCGCAGGTAGAGTGGCCGTGCGAGGGAGCGGGGAGACAGGCCGTGTGCGCCGGGCGTGACAGGTGACACTGTCCTCTCGTTTTGACGTCTTGTGTAGGCCTGTACCTCTAACTGTAATTTTTGTATCATTATGATAAATAAATAAAACTGTAATTGTATCATTCCTGCCACGCGCGTGCTCCCCGACTGGTTTGGTTTGTCATCTTGTTACACGGTCGAATCAATCCGCGTGGCCATGGAGCTCGTGGTGGATATGCTGATGCTGGGGGGTGCTTGACAAAATTGTTTTTTCTGTCTCCCCCTTTATACGGTGTCAACTGCGGTAAAAGTAAGATGCCAAACCGTTTGGCGATACGATTGTGTGACATACAATTTTGACACGGCTTTGAGGGATCAAATGTGGGAATAAGAGGGGTCAAATGTGGGAACAAACTAAGTTTTAAATAGGCCATTTAGGGATAATACTATGCCGATGTCTTGCCCATCTCCGGTGCCTCCCATGCATCATGTGTTGTCATCTGCTATACTGTCCTTTGATTTATGAACGATTTTCATTTAGATTTTCTAACCAAGTTTTCAGTTACCGAATTTGGTGCTTCTGAGTACCATTCCCACACCGCAAGAAAAAAGAGTACCGCTCCCTCCTTTCTAAAATATAGGGTATACTTTATTTTATCTTTATTCTTCATCACACATATAAGTTCAATGAATTTTATTATTGCATGTCTATAAATTAGTGTAAAGATATATGAAATGAAATTGTTTCCCAGACAAATACAATGATACGATTTATAAATGTTCAATCCATGCGATTTGGTATATTTATTGATTACCAAAATCATGAATCAAGGACCGTACAAAGTCAATCACACCTTATATTTTCAGAAGAGGAGTATTGTGTTTTTCATTCAGAGGATGGCAGTGTGTATGGCCCTCTCCATATATGAGCTTCGACAGTAAATAACAGATGGGCCTTTGCAGTCAAAGTCTCCAAATTCACGGCGAAATTCAGAGGAGATCCAAACTAGTTGTTTTTTTAACCAAACATTAGATTCAGAAGAAACATGAGTTGCACATTTTGTTTGGATGACAAGATTACTACTGATCAGTGATGACACATCATGCTTAATTCCCGGCATGTACTACACATTTTATCCAGATTAGCTACATTTCAGTCAGCTGGCTTTTCAGTTTTGGGTCAGTCAATTTTAATTGAAGGAAGGAGAAGGAATGTCCTCGCAGGAGAGAAGGGAGGGGCTCGCCGTCATCACCCCATTATCAATCTTAGGGTTCAGGGTGGAGGCGGTGGTGGACGGCCGTGGCGTGGCTTCGTCTGAGAAGAAAACTAGATGGGGGTGGGCCTAGAGGGATGGCCGGGGGCGGCGGCAAGCCTCGCGGTGGGGGGAGGTCGGGGGGCAGGGCGGCGAGGCGGTCGCGGAAGCGCCAGCGGCCACGGGCCACGGAGGCTGGCGGTTCGGCCTAGACTGGAGGGCGGCCAGAGGAAGAAGATGAACAGTGTGTGTCGGGTTTGAGGTGGAAGATGAATAGATCCAACGGTACAGATAGAATCGACCGGTCACAAAAACAATTCAGTCGACTGTGTCATTTCCTATTTTATCACTCTCCACTTCTCTTTTAACATCATGAAAAGTGTACTAATTTCTGAACACTAAATGATGCGCAGAACCAAGATTAGTACTCCCTCTGTAAACTAATATAAGAGCTTTTAGATTATTACTTTAATGATCTAAACGCTCTTATATTAGTTTACAAAGAGACTACTACATAGAGTGGGCACGATCTGAACCCATGGGTATCTGCACCCACTTTTCAAAAAATGCATTTTAAGTACATTTTAAAATCTAAAAAAAATCAAAAGAAAATTCCATGCATACATGTTCACAAATGTGTGTGCGCGGCACAAAGTTTTGTGAAAAAAGTCTTTTTGTTTTGTCTCTGCAAAAAAGACATATTTTTGTCTTTTTTGTACAGGCCACAAAAAAAGTTATTTTTTCGTGAAACTTTATGCACACACATAGAACATGAATACATACCCATGCCGCCTTTTTTGGATTTTTTTAGCATTTAGAAATGTGTTTTTCAAAGTGAGTTCACATGTACCCGGTTCATCCATGCACTTCCCCTACTACATATTCCTTCTTCTATTCATCATCTACTACTTATTTACAGTTACACTGGATTGCTGCCACTAATTTCACTAGTACAGCTAAGATGGTTGGTAGTAGTAAAGTTAGAAGATGTGCAGTGTGTGGATGTTGAGGAGCGCGACCCTGGTCTGCACGAGGCTACGGAACACCTTCTCGCTCCCGGCTTCGAGCTCGTCGATGAACACCTCCAGCTCCTCCAGCCTCTCCGCCATGGCCGCCGTCACCCTGTCCTCTTCCCCCGACCTCGGCATCGGCGCCTTTTTCTTGTTCTGCCTCACCAGACACACCAGGGCCGTGGTGCCTTTGCACGAGCACGACTCCGCCGCCACGGACCCCAACATGGCCGCCACAGCCCCGAACAGCGCGGCCGAAGCCGAAGCCGTGGCCGCGGCCGACTCCATCAGCAGCCCGGTCACCTCAACCTCAGCCGCGCTGCCTTGGCTGCCGCCGAGCATACTCAGGCGCGAGGGCCTGACGGCGCACTCGCTGGCCGCCGCGGCGAGGCGCGCGAGCTCCTTCCCGGCCCCGCGCTGCGACCGCACTGCAGAAGCAAGGCGTGCCCCGTCGCAACGGCGCACGGAAGCCAGCGCCTCGGCGACGTCCTGCTTGAGCGACACCACGGCCTCCTGGAAGTAGCCGTGCGCGTCGGCCAGGCGGAGGAAGGAGTCCAGGAGGCGGTCCACGCTGCCTCCGGCGCCGGAGAGCGCTGCCTGGGCCTCGGGCAGGTCCAGCAGGTCACCAAGCGCCGCGTGGAGTGCGTCGACGTGCGCCAGTCCCGTGGCCACGGAGGAGGCTAACGCCGACGGGCCCTGCTGCGCCCAGGCGCGCACGGAGCGGATGTGGGTGTGGAGGTGCGCCAAGATCGGGTGCGAGCGGCACGGCAAGCTCACAGACCGCCCGTGGTACGACGACGATGGCGCACGCGACTTGGGAGACCTCGAGGGGCTGAGAGGGAAGGAGATGGAGCGCACGAAGGCGCGCGCCATGGCTGCCGGTCGAGCTGCCGCTTTGAGGATGGTTGGTGCTGGCAGCTGCTTGCGTGCGTGGGAGACCAGTGTGTGTCTGTGCGGCGTTGCTGGCTTATAAAGATGGAGACGGTGATCCCAGCTGAGCTGAGCTGAGCTCTCTCGAGTGAGCTGGACATGGTCTGTTGTCTGACAGTGACACGCGCGCGTGGTGACGCCGTGAGGGAGTGAGGTGGTTTTCACCGGTTGTGTCAGGCAACACAAGTGCCACTGTTGCGGTGTAATGCCAGGATCGTTCTTGGTTTCTGGCCTCTGTTTTTATTCCTTTTTTTTTTTTATCATTCCAGATCGATCTGCCCAGCATAATCAGCTTTCTGATCGAGATTCAGCAGAGCAGGACCACAACAGAGGTTGTAAGGACACTCCCCAACTTACATCCAGATTCACATTTCTATATTTGAAAGAAATTTCTTTTCTTTTATCTTTTTTTCACCGATTAAGCGAGAAATCTCTTTAGATATGATACAAATATCTTACAGTTGAGTCCTATATATATTAGCAACGAGGGCTCAAACCCCTCCGCCCTTCCTCCTAGTTGCAGTAAGTGCGAAGCGAGAGTAAGCCGACACGGTTTTCGGCGACCCTCGAGGAACTCATGGGATCCCCTTTCTATGTTGGAAGCTCCGGTAACGAGAGCGAGGGGCGAGGAACTTATTTGTTTGTAGTTACAACTAAATTTCAGACTCCTCGTAAACTCTTAAACACTCTACCAAGTTTGGATATTTAAGGATACTAAGGATATGGAAAGATATAAAAATGCTATAATATAATCTACAGAAATGTATACTCGTAGAAATGTTATATATTCGTTTTTTTAGATTTACGGAGAAATGCATTGTGATAAAAGATTTGCAGAAATATCTCAAATTAAAATGAAAATTATGTCATTTTTTGTAAAAATATAGTTTAATCTTTAACATGTGAAAACTATTTTCATAATGATAAATAATAAAAACATATGAATATTACTATACGAAAGCGTGACAATATAGTTAATTATACTAGTTGTACAAAAAAATACTAGTCGAGATAGTATGTTAAAAATTGCGTGTATTAATAAAATAATATGTGGTTACTAGTAAGATAAGGCATATAATATTAAATTAAAAAGTTTAATATAAATAAAGGAAAACAATTAAGTTTAACAAGTCATATATACCATTCAAATGAGTGTATCTAATTATAAGATATAGTATTTATATAAAGAACATGACTTCATCTCTATCACACGCACGCGCGGAAGTGTCGGGGTTGGCCAACTTGTGCCAGTAGATAATGCCCCGCGCGTTGCTACGGTACATTAGAAGAATTTTAGTTAAATCGGTGTGTCAACATATTGATTCGAATTGATGAGCTTGACTTTTAAATCTAGCACAAAGTAACATATTGTTTGCTTTGTAGCTGCAGGTGAGGGCACGAACTATCAGTTAGAGATTAAAATACTATCAATCCGGCCTGCATGATAATATTTCTTGTGTGCATTAAAATGATAGGTATGCACAAATAATATTTATGTTTACCCTGAATTTTTGCAAAAAATAAAAATTAAAAATCGAGTAAGATTTATATGAGAGAGAGAGAGCGCAAACATATAGACTGAATGCATGTGGAACAGTTATGAAAAGATAAGTAATTATCTTGATGGAGAGAAACTGAGATTTATTTTTGAGAGAGAGCACACCTTCACGGGAAAAGGGAAATCTACTTGTACGTACCCACGCACCACATCCAGAAGATCTGAGAATAGTAATACCCAAACAACATTGAGTACATGGACCATCAGTATCCAGGTTGCTTAATCAGATCTAACCAAGGTCTTTACGGATGATCAACCTGTTGCAAGAGTAGCTTACCTGCTCTAGATTTGCAAATTCAGATCAAAGCTCCAATCTGGGCAGTCTCCAGCTAACTTCAGAGATAACGTAAGGATCTGCACACACAAAATCCAACATCATAATGGTATATATAATGCAAGCTTAATCAAGTAATCGTAACTGTGTTTGCTGCAGACATTGACAGGAACCTGGGTCAGTATGTGCATGCGTTGCGACGGCAGAACGTAAGCATAGCCATTCTTGAGGATCCCACGAGGAGCAGATCGCTATTGTTTGCACCATGGCGTTGGATTGATACTTAGCGTTGGTGAAATCCCAGAGGGCAGTTGTATTCATGAGTGACCACATGGAGGTAAACGGGGTGGTCAACGCATGAAGCAGGTGAAGTGGGGACCTGGAACATCGGAGGTATACTTGTTGGGATGAAGTGGGAAGTGGAAAAGTTAATAACTGGGGAGGGAAGAAGACACCAGAGATACCAAAACTTTTGGACTTCTCAGTGCGCTCTAATCATAAAACTGAATGGTTTTTTCTACTTTTTTTAGAAACATGTAGTGGGAATGCTGAGGTGGCACATTTGCTGAGTTGGAAGGCTGCATGTTGAGACAATTGGTGGTTGGCTACATGATGATGTGGACATGCTGTTTAGATAAATAAGATAGTGGGGTGAACTTCTTAAGTATATAGGATTTGCCAGGTTTGAAAGGGAGTTAACAAATTGACAGGCTACATTATTTTCAAATGATTTCTCTGAGAGGATTTGTGAATCTATTAAAGATTGTCTAGGGCTTATCGGCTTGCATTGACTAGGAAGGAGCGATCTCATTGTCAAATTTGTGGACAAAGTTCATGAAACAAGGAATCTAAACGAAAAATTGTCACATTAATATTATTTATGCATGTGTCTTAGAGATTTGCACCGAGAAGAATGCTAGAGTGTTTATAAATGCCTCCATCCTCATCATCATCGTTATGGGCATTGGGGAACATTATTTATTGAGTGTATAGGCTTTGACACCTCCATTGTCGTTCTATTTTTTAAAATTGTTACTATATGAAACAAGGCAAATATTTTGCGTCTATTTTATATAAAAAAACTCATTATACAAGAAAACGAATGGTAAAGAATTTTATTAAAGTAAATATCCGTTAAAGAAATTGAAAACAATGCGGTAGGGCGAGGGGGGAGGGGCTAGATAAGAAAAAAGTGTGAACTAAGCATATCTTAAGGCATGTCCAACGCGTCCGTCAAAGCACACCTAAATGTTCGTACCGCGTGGTTCAGACACATTTTGCCCTCCAACCCCGCACATCAAATGTCCGCTGACCAGTCCATATGTCCTAACTCCCACATACGCGGACAAACCTTGGGATCTTTGTAGGTGCCCAAAAAGTCTGCTTGGCCCACCATCAGTTGGGCCACATGTCCTCACAACCCATGTGATTTATTTCCCTAGCTCCACCTAGACCATCAAGTTGTCCGAGTTAATGGTTTTTTTTATGCATACGGTTGGATGACCGCCTCCCTTACCGTCGTCCGCGGCACGTCTGGACGTGTTCGTGGACATTTGGTATCTCCATTTTGGGGTACAACATTGGAGATTCCATTAAATTGTTAGGTTACTTGTTCTATAATCAACTAACCTGGATACAGATCCTAGATTTGACATTGGTGCTCCTGTATTTCCTAAGTTGTTTTCATGCGTTTTGACGCTATTATTTCAATGGTACAATTTGTGTGTCCATTACGAGGTGCTGATAGGGGTATATAGGGTATATGTGCATGCGTTCATAGGGGTGAGTGTATGTGCAAGAGATGGAATCTTTGTGTTCTATGTTTCCAAATAAAATGGCAACAAGTAGCACTAATTTTATTTGGTCTAACGAAAGAAACAACATTTTTCATATCGTCGCTAGATCAATTTTTACAAGGGAAACAATGCAAATCGGCTCACCGGTCGCGTCATGCATCAGTCGCTCAGTCGAGATGCACGTGGGCTCACTTACGGCCCACCTTACCGCCGAGGGAGCCGCGTTCGTCCACTTGTTTTCTCCGTATCTTCTCTCCTTCTCCTTCGCATGCTCTCTTCTTCTCCGGCTAGCTCATTCGTGTTGCCCTTTATCCTTCCCGTAACAATCCTCCATGGATCGCGTAAGAACGACCTCGTTCATGTTTTACCATCTCTCCTTCCCCGCAGAAATCCACCTTGCATGGTCTCCTCATGAGGCTGAGCTCAAGCCACCACGTGGTGTACACAAGGGCTGGTCATGCGGAAAGCGATGTTTTTTTTTTTGCCGTGCGTCTTGGAGGGGATGATCCTGCGAGCCGGCCGCCATTGCAGCCAGCTAAATGGTGTGCTACAACATCGACAAGTGTACTACGAGCAAAGGCCACAACGAGCGGTGGGGCTGCGAGGTCACACATCGCATCTGTGATCGGCCATCCGCTTGGGCTGCGATTGACATCGATGCGTGCTGTGAGCCTACGATGACCGTTTTCGTCGAGGTTGCGAGCGCTAGCATGCGGAGCTGCAACCAGAGGCGCCAAATGCTACCACAGGTCACAGTTTATGCTGGGACTACAGGGAGCGGGGGTGCTTCTGCTCTGCTACCCGGCGCGGTCTCTCGTTAGCTATTCAACCACCCTTCCTCTCCATGCACGTGGGTGGGAGTGCAAACGGGACGCGGGGGGGGGGGGGGGGGGGGGGGGGGGGGGGGGGTCAGAACCGGGACTAAAGGAATTTTGACGATTTTTTTATTTTATTTTTTTGATTTTTTTCCCGGTTTTCAAATTTCTGAATTATAATTTAATCTCTAATCACCCCTCGTCACTGCTCAACTTAACATCTAATCCCGGCCGGTCACTCATCCTCTCACTACTCCAGCCTGAGCACGCTTAACTTCTGGGTTCTATTTTCCCTCGTTTCCAAGTCTGCATTTTTTGTTTTCCTGACAATAGTAAGATGTCAATCCTATTAACCCCTCACGAGTTTAGCTTGAGCATGAAGTCACACGTTTCACTGTTTGAGTTTAAAACTATTATTCTAAAAAACAATAATTATTTAGTAACACTAATATTTCTTGAATAAGTAGTTTGACCATAGTTTGACCAGATTTGACCAAAATTCAAAAAACTAAAATAATTATTTAGTAACACTAATATTCTTGAATAATTATTTAGTAACACTAATACTTCTTGAATAAGTAGTTTGACCATAGTTTGACCAGATTTAACCAAAATTCAAAAGAAAATGAAATTTGAGCATAAATTTTTTTTCCTTTTAGAATTTCAGGATTCTAAAAATTTGCAAAACGTCCTATGGCCGTCAAAATAGGATGTAGATTTTTGTGCTGAACATTTTGATATATTGTACGTTTTTCTGACATTGTATGCAAAAGTTATAGCCGCTTTACTTTTTCATAACACTTTTTTGCAAAACATGTCCAAATTTAAGTTTTTTAATTTTGCTAACTAGTAGATGTAGTAATATAACTACATCTCGAAGGATTTTATTTTTTGCAGTTTTTATGATTTTGTTTTTTTTTTCAAAACTGAAATGGCGATACATGGGGGGAGGGGGGTAGAGTTTGAGACACGAACCCCCTTAGTCCCGGTTTGAGACACGAACAGGGACTAAAGGGCATTGCACCCTTTAGTCCTGGTTCGTGTCTCAAACCGGGACTAAAGGTCTAATCCTTAGTCCCGGTTTGAGACACGAACCGGGACTAAAGAGGCATCGCACCCTTTAGTCCCGGTTCGTGTCTCAAACCGGGACTAAAGGTCTCATTTGAACCGGGACTAATGCCTTTAGCCGCTCGAACCGGGACTAATGCTCACATAGTCCCGGTTCGTAATACAACCGGGACTAATGTGTATATTGAGCTGTGACCAAAGCCCTGTTTTCTACTAGTGAAACTTTGACCAAAGCTAATACGCAGACTAATTAAAAACGAAGGGAGTACATATAAGAACATAAAAGGGGGTTATTATTTTCATTCTATTTAGAAATAGCTATTTCTTCGTTGCACCAATCTCACCCTGCCAGAAGCAACATATCTCGGTGAATGGATCTAACTAGCCAGTTGTCCGTTGGCGTTAGAGGGGAGACATATGCTAGCAGCTACACATGGAGTGTGGCATTTTGAGACCGGACGTAATTTAAAAAATAATTAAATGGTTGCAAGTTTCAGAAAAATGACTTTTTTTGAACGGATACATAGAAATGTTCTTCACAGTTCTGTAAATTTTGTTAAATAATAAATTGATCTGTAGCCTACGCAAAAAGAGAAATATCTGGCCAAAAAAACAATGAAAAGGCCCAATTTTATACAGGTATTTTTCCTTTTTTGTGACAAAAAATATATATTTTCATGAAAATTCAAACGTATGTACCACAAATGTATATGTAGAAGCACATTCTTTTTTTCCTAAAAAGATCACATTTTTTTTCAGAATTTGTTGTGAAATGGATATAAAGTTTTCTGCCAAAATAAATAAATAAAGTGCTCCCAAGAGCCTCGCTTTCAAAACATAATATCGGACATGGCCTTGTGTTCGGTGGCAACTAGGGATGAAAACAGAGTGAAAACTTTTCGCTTTTTCAGATGAAATATAGAAATGGAGAGGAAATACAAATAAGAAAACATAAATTTGCAAAACGGTAACGAAAATATTTTACGTGGAAAGAAAACAAAAATGCAACAATGTTTTTCGGTGGAATATACACTAATGGAACTTTCCTATTCTGTGAATATGGAATTTCCATTTTTACTGCATGTGCTCCTATGGCTGCTTTGTAGCTCAACCACCAAACAACAACCAGAGACACAATGCACAGAATGGCTCATGTGAGGTCGGCCTTCTACTACCATGCACATATTCAACTAGGTTCAATACATAGTTGTCCAGTGCTATTACAATACTACGCTAAGTCACTAAGCTAATCATATTATTTTGTAGCCATGTTAACAATTGATAAAGTTTGTTGGTTTACTTGTGTTTTTCTTTATGGTTCAAGGGGTTTAAGTTCCGGTCAACACCTGCTTCCGTTGCCATGTCCGCTCCGTATTCACTCCGTGTTTGTTTTTGATAGTATTTGTTACCTCCCTAAAAAAATATAGTATTTGTTTCCATATCCGTTTTCGGAGTTTTCGTATTCATATTCGTTTCCGCTTTCGAAAAAGATATGAAAAGAAATATGATAGCACCCGGTTCTCTTTGTTTTCACACTGTTTTCATCCCTACTAGCAACAGGAATCACGAAGGGCACGGCCTGCATGATTCACGAGGCGTGGTAGCCTCCACGCAGTTGTGTATGTATACGCATTGCTAGAGCGTCATCGTCGTCCGCCTCCTGGAACTACACGTCAATGTATCACATTACGCCTGATAGCAAGCAGACAATGTATAGATTAGTTGTGGTTTGGGTGTGTCGATGAGTTGGGTCCTATCATGTCCTCTGGCGATCTTGCACAGATCTCCTGCGATAGCTATTTGCGTTGCGGGCGGGACAGGACAGCGAGTGTATGCGCGCGCACGTACATACTACCTTTGTACCAAAATATAAGACGTTTTTGTAGGCTAATGTTTTATATTTTGACATGAAGGGAGTACATAGATCGACTTCACCATTTTGAGAGAAGGAGGGTGGCAACCGGCAACTTCTCGGCAACTTCTCTGTCTTATATCAAACGTTTAACTTTGGAATGTAGCAAGGTTATTTTGTTCTTCTATCACCTTGAGGAGAGGAGGCCTCTTACCACACCTGAGTTTAATTTCAGGAGGATTGTTAAGTTGCATTATGAGGAGCTCTTGAGGATTCATTACATCTATTGGAAGCAGCGCTGCACAATCCGTTATATCAAGGTGGGGGAGGAGAACTCAAAGTTCTTTCATGTGATGGCTACTGAACGGATGAGGAAGAATTATATTGCCAGCCTCACGGTTGATGGAAGTGCTCCAGTGTCCGATCATCAGCAAATGGCGGGAATTCTGTGGACCACTTTCAAAAGTAGAATGGGCCAGGCCCAGGGCATTTCCATGGGCTTTGATCAGCCCCGCTTAATCCAGCCCATTCCGGATTTGAATGAACTCTCCCGCCCCTTTTCGGATGATGAAATTGCCAAGGTTCTAAAGGAGCTGCCAGTGGACAGGGCACCCAGGCCCGATGGTTTCAATGGTCTCTTCGTCAAGCGGTGTTGGGCTATCATTGAGCCTGATTTTTTGCGACTGATCAAAGACTTCCATGATGGAAAACTATCCTTGGAAAGCATAAGTGGTTCCCTGATAACTCTCATACCCAAAATGCTGTCCCCTGAGAGCCCTAATGATTTTAGGCCCATTTCTCTCACCAACACCTGCCTCAAATTTTTGACAAAGCTTCTGGCCAATCGTTTGCAAAGTGTAATCCTCAAATGTATACATAAAAACCAATATGGATTTCTTAAGAGCCGATCAATCCAAGATTGTTTGGCATGGACTTTTGAGTACATACACCAGTGCAAGCAATCCAAAAGGCCAATTGTTATTCTCAAGCTGGACTTTGCTAAAGCTTTTGATACGATCGAGCATGAGGTTATCTTGCAGATGCTAAGATTCAAAGGATTTGATAACAAGTGGATCTCCTGGATAAACGAAATTTTATCATCTGGCAGTTCTTCTATTCTGTTAAATGGTGTCACAGGCAAACAATTCAAATGTAAGTGTGGCGTCAGACAAGGCGACCCTCTCTCACCTCTGCTTTTTGTTCTCGCTGTGGATCTGCTGCAGACAGTGGTAAATGATATGCTTGCCCGTGGCGTCCTCACTCTGCCAATTCCATCTCATGATCCCGATTTTCCAATTATTCAATATGCCGATGACACAATTGTCATTCTGCCTGCTATTGAGGAACAATTGGTGGCAATGAAGAACATGCTCCTCATCTTCTAGGAGTCCACTGGTTTGAAGGTTAACTTTAGAAAGTCCTCTCTGATCCCTTTGAATATGGATAATGCTTTGGCTACAAGATTGGCTGCAGTTCTGGGTTGCAAAATTGGCTCTACTCCATTTACTTATCTGGGCTTACCAATGGACACTACAAGGCCTAGGATTATTGACTTTATGCCCATGGTCGACCGAGTAGAGAGAAGACTATCTTGCAGTTCCTCAATGCTCAATCAAGGCTCCAGACTTCAACTCCTTGTTTCAGTCTTGACCTCTATGCCAATTTATTTTCTGTGCTCCTTGAATATCCCCCCTGGGATTATTAAACAGCTGGACAGGATCTTCAGGCAGTGTCTTTGGAGAGGTAACAGTGACACCCCAAAGCAGTCCCTTGCTGCATGGAATTTGGTCTGTAGGCCCAAAGATAAAGGTGGTCTTGGAATAATTAATCTTAACATTCAAAACCAGGGGCTTCTTATCAAACATCAGCACAACTTTTATAATAAAGTGGACATTCCTTGGGTCTCCCTGATTTGGAACTCATATTATGATGGTGTGGTCCCCCAAGCTACTGTCATGATTGGATCTTTCTGGTGGAGAGACATTTTCAAACTTTCTGACACCTACAGAGCCGTTGCCTCGGCCAAGGTTAACATGTGAGACTCTATCATGTTTTGGCTAGATGCTTGGCTAGTGGGGGGCTCCACTATGCCTCTGTTCAGAAGGCTCCCAAGACTGTTCTCTTTTGTCAAGGATGATAAAGCTTCTGCGGCTGATATTCTTAACTCCTCGGATCTATTCTCTTTGTTCTACCTGCCAATATCTCAAGAAGCTGCCGAGGAACTTGGAATTCTTCAAGACTGGATATTGCATCTTGAAAGGGACCCATTATCTGCTGATGTCTGGACTTGGGTTGGGAAATCTGGTGCTTACTCTGCCAAAAGCTTCTATACCATCATGCATTCTCACATGCCTACAATTCAGATTTGCAAATGGCTTTTGAGGAGCAAGTGTACCATGAAAATCAAAGTTTTTGGTTGGTTGTTATTCTTTGATCGACTGAACACCAAAGATATGCTTGTCAGAAGACACTGGAGGTTGCCTGATGATGATAACCAATGTGTAATTTGTGCTGCTCAGTCGTATGAAGACAGGCTGCATCTATTTCTGAATTGCACCTTCAGCAGCAGAGTTTGGAATTATCTGGGTTTGGACTAGTCTGGTGGGGATGATCTGCAGGCATGCATTTCTCATGCAAGGAGCTCCTTCAGACACACCTTCTTCTTTGAAGTTATGCTATCTGCTGCTTGGAACATTTGGATTTTGCGCAATGGCAGAACCTTTAGAGGAGAGAATGCCACCTTTGCTAGGTGGAAATGTAATTTTGTACATGATGTAACCTTATTATCTCATAGGTTAGCTAGCACCACCAGGGCTTCCCTCCTGGCCTGGGTTAATTCCCTCCCTTAGTCTTAGGTAAGTTTGGGGTAGGTTTTCTTTTTCTTTCCTTTTGTACATATGCTTAACTGTATCTGGACTCCTTCTTTGAGATTGGAATAAAAGACTGTGGGGCTTTGCTCCACAGTAGGTAGTTTCAAAAAAAAACTTCTCGGCGGGTGTGGAGATGCTTCGATGCCCTCGTGCTCCGTGCTGTATATCGGCGCGCAGCCATAGTGGAATTTGATGAGTGCGTTGCTACTGTGTGCAACGACAATCAACGACAATCAATCAGATATGGTGATGATGGGATATTATAATCATTCACATGTTAGAAGAGTTGACAATCAAAGTAGCTAGCTAATGCGTAGTATCATTTTAAATGGGGCCCGAGATAAGCCCGGCGCTGGCGAGTCTCCAATCAGTAGTGCTAGGTACCAGAGAGAGATTCTGACCGGCCAGCCACTCGTGCGGGTTGTTCCAACTTGATTCCAAACCCACGAGGCTCAGGTCAATCAGCTAGCATGCTGACCAAACAAATGATATGTTGATTGGATATATGCATAGCAAAGGACCGATCGAGGGAACCCAAGCCAGGGAGAGCATGTGGTGGGATTTGCAATTGTCTGTCAGTACAACTGTACAAGACAAGTGGCACCATGCGTGCGTGAATGCTAGGATCGATCTTGGTTTATGGCCTCTGTTTTCTTCATTTCTTTTCTCACGAGTTCAGATCCATCACCTAACAAAATCAAGTTTTTGATCGACATTCAGCAGAGCAATGCTATCACACAGGCTGCAGACGGTGGTCGCCAAATTCCATCAAGATTCAAACTTCGATATTTAGAAATGATTGATCCATCCTTTTTTTTTTAACAAAGGGTGGATTTTATTGCCTTATAATGGAGCATCAAGATGATACATGCACAATAAGCGCACATCCTTACATAGTTAGGATGCACACAATCAACACCAAGACGCGCACAAAAATATTCCAACAAATAACAAGGTTATATAAAACAAAAGTTATGCACATGTGAGGAAAAAAATCAAAGGGGTTAAATCCACGACCGGAAAACTATGACAATCACCATATCCACATCAACCATCTCATGACACACACAGACGGCAAGGTTCTTCAACATTAACGCCTTCAGGAAGGTAGCGGCTCTCAAGCACCGTCGTCACCGGATCAAACCACCCAAAATCAGAATATTGGTTGTCACCCTGAAGAACGACGTAAAAGCGTTGTCATTGCCAGATATAACCAACTCAGGTTAAATGAAAGGTTTTTCTTAACGTTCATCTATTCGTGCCAAATCAAGCGAGACATGTCTTCGAAGAGAATACAAGTATTCTATATTTAAAGCATTTTCATCAAGGACTCAGACCTGGTGTTTCTCCCCCCCTTTCTACTTGCTATATATTAAGTGTGAGAGGTGAGAGGGAGGCTATCCGGTTTCCATAGCAATATCGGGTTCCTCTCTCTTCCATGGATAGCTCCGGCGATACGAGGGGTCCGCATGGGGAATTTGGATTTCTGTTTTCTGGGAGGGGGTACTAAGTTGACGCATACGCAGGGCTTTGTCAATTTAGTCAAGAAACGATTCTATCACCAGTGACCGTTGGATTGTTAACATCCAATGGTCGTCCTACTTCTTCAACCTCTGATTTTCTTGCTCCAGCCATCCAAACCACCGCGTGCTCCTACCTCCCGTGGCCGGCTGTGCTGCCGCGCAGGCCTCACGGCCCCCTACTACTCCCACCGCTGGCCAGACCATGCCTCTACTCACCCACACCCCTGTTATTCTGCGCCGACGGCAGCCTCACACCGCAGCCGAACCAGTCAACCCTCGTACTACCCTCCGCATGTTCCCAGGCTCCGCGTCGTTCCCTGCCTCAACGTCGTCCACCGCCTGGTGCTGTCCGCGCGGCGTGGTCAACGAACGACAGCCCTCGGAAGAGGGCTGTACGCGATGAGGCTGACAGATGGACCCACCAGCTACATATTCGCACGCAAGGAAGTGCCTCCTTATTACGCGCAAAAAAAAGAATACCCCCCCCCCCCCCCGGTCAGCTTGGACTCACCATCAATATTTTCGCACGCAAGTGTCTCCTTATCCTCCCTGACAGCCGGGACCCACCCAGTCGAAGCGTACATAGCGTTGTCATTCTGGTCGCAAACGTGTACATACATACTGGTCCATCGGTCTTTCTGCCATGATGAACCGTGGCCCGGTAAGGAGCGGTAGCTGTTCAGGCAGTCCCGTCTATATCGTGTACACGTACGTATAGCCACGTTGCAAGAAAGTAAATACGGCTACATACGTACATATGGGTGGGGTCTCGAACGCGTACAGTGACGGTGTCCTGTTCATCGGCAACCAACCGACTGGGTCAGAACGAAGAAACAGCGTCGTGTTCATCAGGAGGCCACAGACTGGGTCGGAATGCGTCATGTTCATCGGGAGCCAACCGGCTTGGACGGAATAGCCGAAACGGGGTCTGGCGTACCGCAAAACGGAGGAAACAGACTTGTGTTCGAGTGCCTACGGTCGAAACGGGGTGATGTTGATTGGGAGGGGTGTGGCGTACCGCAAAATGGAGGAAACAAACTTGTGTTGGAGCGCCTACGGTCGAAATGGGGGTCCTGTTGATCGGGAGGGGTGTGGCGTACCGCAAAACGGGACTCCACGGGCTACTGTTCATCCACCGTCTACTGCTTCGATCCAGCCTCCACCTGGTACTGTTCATCCACCGTCGACTTCCTCCAGCCTCCACCTGGTACTGTTCATCCACCGTCGACTTCCTCCAGCCTCTACCAGCTACCGTTCATCCACGGAGTCCTGTTCATCCAGCCTCCACCGGGTACTGTTCAACCAGCCCTCCACAGGGGCCTGTTCATCCACTCCCAACCGACTCGGGTGTGGCGGCCTCCTCTCGATCGGGGTCCTATTCATCCAGCGGCAATGGCCTACTACTACCACGGGGTCCTATTCATCCCACCCTCACCGAGAACTGTTCATCTAACCCCCAACAACGCTTACTGTTCATCAAGAGGCAGCAGGTTTGATCGGCTTCAGTTAGCAGCAGTAGCGAAGGAATCCCTTGATCGGGTTCAGTTAACAGCCAGGGATCGATCGATCGCTCGGGTTCAGTAACGTGTAGCTAGTGCAATCGCTTGGGTTCAGTAAGCGAACGCCTCGCTCGGGTTCAGCTAGAGCCCAACGCCTCGCACACGTACACGCGCGTACACGAGAGAAACGCGCAAACCACAATGCATCACTCGGCCCCGACCACCCACCGTAACCGGGAACTCCCCGATATTTTCCTCGCCCTCGCTTCTACCATGAATTTTTCCATCATGGACGGCCCAAAGAATGTCATGCAGCTGCGTCTCCGGCCCGCCCAGTTGCCCAGGACGAAAAGCCCATTTTCTGTCATGATTTTTTGTCATACAAGTAGGAGCCCACCACATCTATGATGATGTCGGATTTTGTCACAATTATCGTCATAGAAGTGTCATAAGCATGACAGAAAAAAATTCGTTCGGCCCAAAATGTCACGGATGTGTCTTTTTTTTGTAGTGATCATAGGAGCTAGACTATGGGGGCTAGTGACTAGCCTCTGATATATAGAGTGTCTGGACGCGCCGGGTTTAAGCCATTAACACTTGGGTCCTTTTAACAAGAACCCTTTGTTTAACATGGGGTAATCTCTATTGATTTTTAGTTGGCCACTATCATCAGATCGTTGACCAGTTTACGCCTATCATGATAGTCAGTTTTTGGCTTTCTCCACTGAGGTACTTAACCAATCGAGCTGGAAGTACAATCGCAATGGTTCTCCCTTTACAACCTTAGCCGAACAGTGCGGAAACGTAAGGGGTAAGCACAGGAGCCGGGCAACCCAACTATTGATCAAAGACATGATTTCTAAATTGATGCATATAAGGCAATATCCAAGATACCGAGTAACTTTATATTAGTACTGGAGCAATGTGATGGCATGGTTGTAATCCAAGCCCCCGGTCAAAAACAGATCATTGCCAAAAATATATGTATCGCACGAGTTACCTTCGGCTCATGAGTACAAAAAGAAAGCATAAATAGATGCGCAACGACCGCGAAAGGTCTCTTCCTTTACTTTGACTGATGAGGTCGAACTGTACAAGACGAGTTATCGAGGAAACTACAGGAGATACATTGAAAGATAAAAGGAGGGAAGATTTACACATGGCCTCTGTAAATGGTTTGAATATCCTGATTTTGCCCTGCCGCACGTCTGCGCCTCTGTGTTGTGTACAAGCCGTTCCTTGTTGATTCCAAGGTTCTTTCATGCTGCGAGCTACATCACCATTGCTATGCTTAAATATGCATTCGACATGCGAGTCCTTTGAAGAGGTTTTATCAAGCAGCCACATAGTAACAGCTTAACGTTGTTGTGATGTTTTTCTTGGTGGGCCTTTAACAATGCCCCAAAAATAGTCGAGATGTACTATGGCCACTATTTGGTTGAGCCGAACAGTGAGCCCCTGCTGCTATGCTTTACAGCCTCCCATGGTATTTTAAGTGCAAAGTTTTGCACTTCAGGTAAATAATCCTCGGCTAGGAGGGCAAAGCTATGGAGCACGCGTCCCTATTTGGGGTTGCCGCGCGACTGCCCGGGGGGCGAGGGGGTACCTCAGATGCGTTTGGAGGAACCCTGTGCATTTGACATGACCAGAGTCTTTGACGCCACCTCGACGGCCTAAACATCGGCTGCGAAAGCCACAGTTTGCTCCTTTGTCCGGAGGGAGCGTTCAGTGTTACCATTGACTGTGATAACACCCTTCGGTCCTGGCATTTTGAGCTTTAGATAGGCGTAATGTGGGATGACGTTGAATCGAGCAAATGCGGTTCGCCCGAGGAGTGTGTGGTATCCGCTACAGAAGGGAGCGATATCGAAGATCAAGTCCTCACTTCGGAAGTTCTCGGGAGAGCCGAATACTACTTCCAGTGTGATGGTCATGGAGCACTGTGCCTCAAAACCTGGTATTATACCTTTAAAGGTAGTTCTGTTGGGCCTAATCCTTGATGGATCAATGCCCATTTTCCTGACCGTGTCATCATAGATCAAATTTAGGCTGCTGCCTCTGTCCATAAGGACCCTTGTTAGGTGGTACCCATCTGCAATGGGATCGAGTACCAGAGCTGCTGATACTCCATGACAGATACTGGTCGGATGGTCTCGTTGGTCGAAGGTGATCGAACAAGGCGACCAGGGGTTATACTTCGACGCTACCGGCTCTAAGGCGTTGACGTCCCGAAGTGCACACTTCCTCTCCTTTTTAGGTATGCAAGTGACATAAATCATATTCACATCCTTTACTTCGAGAGGAAACTGTTTTTGGCCTCAATTGTTTAGCCTTAGAGGTTCATCCTCGTCCTTACTTCGAGAAGGACCCTTGTCGTGGTCCTCGGCTACGATCTTCCCGGCATGCTTAATGACCCAACAGTTTCGGTTGGTATGGTTAGCGAGCTTATCCGAGGTGCCATGTATCTGGCAAGGTCTATCGAGGATTTTGTCCAGCTGCGTCGGACCATCTTTGTTCCCTTTAGAGGGCTTGTTCCTTGGTCCCGACTTCGAATTGCTGAATCGAGCATTGACAGTTGCCTCACGGCGTCACTACCATTGTTTTTGTGCCGGCGCTTGTTATTTTTGTTGCGCCGGGGCTTCCCATTCCCGTCCCGCACTTCCGAGGTACCCGAGTCGTTAGTGTGCTTGCTTCTACGAGCCAACTAGTTGTCTTCACCCGCATATAAACGGGTCGTCAATGAAGTAAGAGCCGCCATTGTTCTCGGTTTATCCTGTTCGAGGTGTCACGCCAGCCACTCATCGCAGACTATGCCGGAAAGCGGCAATCACTTCCGCATCAGGACAGTCGACAATTTGGTTCTTTTTAGTTAAGAACAGATTCCAGAACTTTTTGGCGGACTCGCTAGGTTGCTGGATAATACGGCTGAGGTTGTCGGATTCAGGGCTCCAGAGACCCAAGAAAGGTTCGAACTCTGGGGCGTGTGCAAAGAATTCAACCTCCCCAGCCTACCAACTCGTCGCTCTCATGGCCTAGCTCTGATCAACAGGAAAGGAAAGAGACATGGCAGTTTACCCAGGTTCGGGCCACCTTGCGGTGTAAGACCCTACTCCTTTGGTGTGGATTAGCCACGCGAGGGGCTGAGGATGAACTAGTACAGAGGATGAAGAAGCTCCTCAAGCTTGGGTGTGTGGTGGTGAGGTTTCGCCCCCCTCTCTATGGTGGTGGCTAATCTATATATATAGAGGCCCCGGTCCTCTTCCCCCAGGTGGGAAGGGATTCCACAACGGCCAGTTAGAAAGTGGACAAGAAGTACATCTTATCCTGACGAAAGGTGGTCTTCGCCTGCAAAGCCCCTGCTCGTGACGCCATGGTGGGCTCGGCGATGACATCCGTCCTGGCGGTCTTGGTCTTGTAGCACGGGAATGGGAACCTTTGGCTGATTCCTCGAGACTCCGCGCCTGCACTTGCTTCCTTAGCACCAAAGAGGAAACCTGCCGCTCTACGCCCGCTGGCGCCTGCCTAGCCTTGGTCGTCATGGCTTGCGTCATCCGAACCTCAGGAGGTGGGTGCTTGCATAGGAACCTCCGCTCCTTGGGAGCCAGCCTGAGGAGGCCACTCCCTCCGAAGGTCTTGGCGTCGTCCGCCTCGTGAGGGTCTAGTGTTGTTGATGTTGAAGATGGGTCGTACCAGGTCGCCGATGGCGCCACGTCATGGGCCGCAGGCAGGCAAGTCTGGGTACCCTGGTTCCTAGAAAACCGACAGTAGCCCCCGGGCCCAAGGCGCGCTCAGACTTGGCTTCGAGGCGAAGCCAAAGGGTAAGGGCGAAGCACCGCGGGCCTTAATCGCCTGCGGGCCAAGTCGACACATGGCGCTTGATGGGACATGGGCGTCTCCACTTCCCCACGCAGCCTCGGCAACTGCCCAACTGGACGGCCACTTGTTGCAATTGCGCCCCCGCCATCATTGCCCGTCATGCTTGTCTTGTGCTCCTCTCCTTCCTTGCACGCTCATGCCTCCTTGCGCAGACTCCACACCAACACCAATCCACTTCCACAGTCATGGCTCCAAGGTCGAAAAAGGGAGGGAAAACCCGAGATCCCACGGAGCCAGCGTCGGGGCTGGAACCAGCGTTGGACCGGTCCACGGTGATCAACCAGGAGGGGCTGAACAAGGTCCGGCAAGCCCTCGCCGCCAACTCTGACGAGTATAAGGCGACGACGGTCTGGCCTGCCTCCCGAGCCTTGGCCGACATGGAAGCCACCGAGACCCCCATTCACCTTCACGCTCTCCTGGCCGGCTTGGTCCCTCCTTACTCTGATTTCTTCAATGCCACGCTCTTGCATTATCAGATCCAAGCGCTGCATCTGGACCCCGGGTCCATCGTCCTCCTCGCCGCCTCTGCCTTTCTGTGTGAGGCTATCGTGGGCGTTGCTCCGTCTGTGGCCCTGTTCCACCATTTCCTCTCACTTCATCTGGTCGACGACAGACAACGCTCGGGATGCATGGCGTTCCAGGCGGTGGTGGCGACAGCTGGCTCCGGCATCGACTTCACGCTTCACCCGGATGTAAAGGGATTCCGGAAGCAGTGGGTGTACGTGGACGCCACCACGCGCAGCCCCCTGCTCCTGCTCCCGCGAGCACCGGAGGAGCCGAGCTCCGGCTAGGGACACGTGAAGCTCGTCGACCGGCGGCTCGCCCGTGTCTGGTTCAGGCTGGCCTAGCTAAGGAGCCAGGGTGATGGTGTCGATGGTGGTGAGGGAGTTCATCCGGCGGCGCATCGCCCCTCTCCAGCGCCAATCTCGCCCAATGTGGGCCTTCACTGGCCCCAACGGCCCGATGAGGCTCCAGGTGCCCTCGCTTCCTTCCAAGACGCTGTGTGCGGTGCTCCAGCTCCTGATGGGCGACCCAGCGCCTGCCGCACTATCGGCCGAGGGGTGCCTCCTGTACAACTACTCGAACGGAGAGGCCTTCATAAAGCAGATGCCCCGCTTCGACGAGTGGGGGCTGTGCCCGGAGGATCTCGAGGGTCCTCATGAGAACCCCGTCTTGGTGGCTCTCGTGCTTGTAAAACCTGTGGCGCGCGCCCCTGAGGTGGTTGCAGGGGGGGGCGAGCGCTATTGAGTGCTGCTGAGGTGACTACTGGAGAGCAGGCGCCATCAGGTGCTCCTGAGGTGGCTGCTAGAGAGCAGGCGCCACCTGGTGCTCTGGAGGTGGCGGTCCACATCACCATGGGCAGAACGGAGGAAACCCCGCTTCCAGATGCGACTTCCACCCCGGCCGCGAAGGGCGACGTACCAGCCCTCGGGGTACACCTTCCGAATCTCAGGGTACTCCGTAAAAGGAAGGAGCTCCGCAGCTGCTGCGGCGGCGTCCCGCGGGCCCTGAAACAGAGGAAGAGGATAGCTGTGGATGAGTAAGTACCTTGTCCTCATGGATTTTCGCGTGTCGCGTCCTTTTCTAACTCTTGCTCCTCAGGATCCCTTCGGTTGCGGCGGTGATCAGGCCGCCTGGGGTGCGACCTTCGGAGGCCTTTGGTTCGCTCGCGACTCCAGACCTCTTGGGTCGAGCACCCGCGCGGGACGTGGTGCCGGTTCGCGAGGCGGAGGTGCTGCTGGAAGGCCGCGAGCCTGCTCTCCCAATGTCCTTCCTCCAAGGCCATGTTTGGGGCACGGCGGGCGTGCTGAGGGCTCCTGCATTGTTTCTTGTCGGTGGCTGGGCGACCCCGGCGTCGCCTTCATCTTCGAGCAGCGGGGCCAGGCCGCGCAGCGCCTCCACCGAGGTCCGGGAAGCGGCCGAAGGAGCTCCGGCCAATAGCCCCCTGCCGGAGATGGGTGAGTCGTTCCGCTCCTCTCTAATAGCCACCGACGCGAAAGAAGGGCTCAACCGTGCGCTGATACTCGCACGTGGGCGCAGCTTCGTCCGCCATGACCTTCTCCGGGAAGCGGTGAGCGCGCTGGGTCGGCTTGGGGGAGAGCTTGTCAATGTTGACGCACGCCACGAGGCAGAGGGCCTCCGCCTGGCGTGCGAGTGGCATCAACTGAAGGTCACTATCAACCTCGGGCATCTGCAGCATGAGCGCGCCCGGACGGAGGCCGCGGAGTCCCTCGCAGCTTCTTGTGAGGCCTGCGCCCGTGCTCTGGAGGAGGCCAGGGCCACTGACCGCCGCCGCGAGGCGGCCGAGGAGCGGGAGAGGGAACTTCGAGCTTCAAATGCCGCCCTTGAGCGGCAAGTCTAGGCGCGTAGGGCCGCCTTGGCGGCGTCGCCGAGCGGGGTCCCCACAGACAAGAACGGGGTCTGGGCACGTGAGGATGCGCTAGCGCTTGAGGTCTTGGAGCACAGCCTGGAGCTCGAGCGACTGGAGGTGAGGGAGTGCCAAGTAGGCATGGCTGAGGACGCCCTCACCTCTCGGGAGGCTAGGCTCCAGCAGGAGATCGACCAAAAGGTGGCAGGGATCCGCGGGGCTCTCGTCGACGAATACTGCCGGAAGCTGGGGCTCCAGGAGACCCGCTTCCAACAGCGGCAAGTCGAGCTGCAGGGCAAGGCCGATGCCCTTAGGGCGAAGCTGGCCGCAGCAGAGCGGCGCGAGAAGGCCGCCGAAGAGGCTCGGGCCTCCGCCCAAGCCTAGTTGTCCTCACTTCAGCAGCAGGTCGCGGGTGTCACGTCCCTTGTGGAGAAGGCTACAGACGAAGCGAGCCGCCACCGGGCGATGCAGCGCGAGCGCTCCTTGATGCTCGAGAACCTCAGGGTCAGGGCCAACCAGGCCATAGACACCATTTGCGAAGAGAGCATCTCCCGCCCGCACGAAGCTGATGATGTCGGCTACCTCCACTTCTTCAGCCAAGTCATGACCTGTCTGGAAGGCCAGGCCACAAGGATGCGCCAGCTCGTCGAAGAGAGAAGCCGGGGCCTCCTTGGGCGTGCATTCTCGCGTGTCTTCAGCTATCTTCTTAGCCTCGACCCCGACATCGACTTCAATGCCGCGATAACCACCATGCCTAGAGTCACCCAGGGCGACTTGGCGCATGATAACCCACAAGTATAGGGGATCAATTGTAGCCTCTTTCGATAAGTAAGAGTGTCGAATCCAACGAGGAGCTAAAGGTAGAACAAATATTCCCTCAAGTTCTATCGACCACCGATACAACTCTACGCACGCTTGACGTTCGCTTTACCTAGAACAAGTATGAAACTAGAAGTACTTTGTAGGTGTTTTGGATAGGTTTGCAAGAATATAAAGAGCACGAGAATAAAAACTAGGGGTTGTTTAAGTAAAGACACAATAAAGTAAATATAGCGAGTGTGGAAAAGTGGTGGTAGGAGTTGTGAAATTGTCCCTAAGCAATCGACTACTTTACTAGACCGATAGCAAGTTTTATGTGGGAGAGGCCACTGCTAGCATGTCATCCCTTACTTGGAATTCTATGCACTTATGATTGGAACTATTAGCAAGCATCCGCAACTACTAACGTTCATTAAGGTAAAACCCAACCATAGCATTAAGATATATTGGTCCCCCTTCAATCCCGTATGCATCAATTTCTATGCTAGGCTGAAGCTTCTGACACCCTTGCCCGCCAATACATAGTCCTATCAACATACAACTAACCCTATGGTGTGATACACGCACGCACTCATATGATGGGCACCAAAGGACAGCAACATAACCACAAGCAAATTAAATCAATCATAGAAATTCATCAACCACCGATAGGACAAAGAAAATCTACTCAGACATCATAGGATGGCAACATTGGATAATAATGATGTTCAAGTAGAGGGTACAACGGGTTGCGGGAGAGTGGACCGCTGTAGATAGAGGGGGGAAGGTGATGGAGATGTTGGTGAAGATGGCGGAGGTGTTGGTGAAGATCGCGGTGATGATGATGGCCCTCGGCGGCGTTCCGGCGTCACCGGAAGCGAGGGGGAGAGAGCCCCCCTCCTTCTTCTTCTTCCTTGACCTTCTCCCTAGGTGGGAGAAGGGTTTCCCCTCTGGTCCATGGTCTCCATGGCGTGGGAGGGGCGAGAGCCCCTCCGAGATTGGATCTGTCTCTCTGTCTCTCTCTGTTTCTGCATTCTCCCCTGCTGCCCTTTCACCGTTTGGTGTATATATGGAGATCCGTAACTCCGATTGGGCTGAAACCTTCGCCGTGATTTTGTACCAAAAATTAGCTTTCTTGCGGCCGAAGAAGGGCATCAACCGCCTTATGGGTGGCCCACGAGGGTCAGGAGCACGCCCAGGGGGGCAGGCGCGCCCCCTGCCTCGTGGCCACCTCGGGCACCGTCTCGCGTGGATTTTTCTTCCGGAATTTTCCAAATATTCCAAAAATAATCTTCGTCCGTTTTTATCCCGTTTGGATTCCGTTTGATATGGATATTCTGCGAAACAAAAACATGCAACAAACAGGAACTAGCACTGGGCACTGGATCAATATGTTAGTCCCAAAAATAGTATAAAAAGTTGCCAAAAAGTATATGAAAGTTGTATAATATTGGCATGGAACAATAAAAAATTATAGATACGACGAAGACGTATCAGCGCGGTGTCGTCATGGTGGCGCCCTGCGCTGCGCGGTGCGGGGGGATCTCTGGCACCGGGCTCCCCCCCCCCCTTGCGCAGCCCCCAGTGCGTTCCACCTGCCTGGGGCAGGGCCAACGACCTGAGGTGCGCGGCCAAGGGCGCGGCTTGATCCACCTGCGATCCAAGGTTAGCACAATCATGTCCCAAAGATAGTGGTGGTACCCGGTAGCCGTTGTTGTCGAAGGCGCCGACGAGGTGCCGGGGTGGCTCGCTAGGGGCCTCGGTCTCGTGCAGCCCCAGCGGCCCCGATGTCCAGGACGACAAGGGGAAAGAGCACGGGCTTCTTCCTTGCACGCACAGGGAGCTCATCAACGAAGGTGCGGGGGCATCGGGGGCCGTCATCCCAGGATCAGCGCCCGGTCTCCTTGCTCTGTTGTCTGCCATCACTGATACCAGGTCGGGACGACCGAGGGGTGGCATTTAGGCGCGACCCCGGGAGGGGCCGCCTACTCCGGCCGTACCCTAGGGGAACACACCTTGGATTGGGCAAGCGGCGTCGTGGGCCAAGTTGCCACCGCGAGGTCCCTCGGACCCCCTAAGGAAGGGCATGCAGACGCAGCGGGGGCGGGTGCTTGCCCCCGGCAGTGCTCGTGGCGTAGGCACGGTGCAGAAGGGCGTTGCACCCTCGCAGGCGGCGTCGAGCAACTCGGCGGCCCGTCCAAGCAAGGCATCGTGGCCGCCTTCTGCCAGCCTGCATCGCAGCAGCTCTCGTGCCACGATGAGTGCGGCTCGTGTGTTCGCCTGCTCCTGGCGAGTGCATAGCGGTGACACCACAGCATAGCCTGAAGATTGCGCGGTGGCACGACTACGGCGCCGCGCAGGAGAGGGTGGGGGTGGCCCGTGCCGCGATGGTCAATGACGCCGGCGGCCGTATAGGCCGCGAGGAGCGCGGAGTGGAGAGCTTTGTGGCCGGGGGATGCCGCCCGGGCAGGCTGAGCGGCCCAACGCTTAGCGTGAGCTCGCGGATCTCCCGCCATGGTGGTGTTGGAGCAAATGGTGGAGAGGAGGCTTCGACACGCCCCTACCTGGCACGCCAAATGTCGGATTCAGGGCTCCACAGACCCAAGAAAGGTTCAAACTCTGGGACGTGTGCGAAGAACTCAACCTCCCCAGCCTACAAACTCGTCGCTCTCACGGGCTAGCTCTGATGAACAGGAAAATAAAGAGACACGGCAGTTTACCCAGGTTCGGGCCACCTTGCGGTGTAAGACCCTACTCCTGCTTTGTTGTGGATTAGCCTCGCGAGGGGCTGAGGATGAACTAGTACAAAGGATGAACAAGCTCCTGAGACTTGGGTGTGTGGTGGTGAGGTTTCACCCCCCCCCCCTCTGTATGGTGGTGGCTAACCTATATATAGAGAGGCCTCCATCCTCTTCCCCCAAAATGTAGGCGGGAAGGGATTCCACAACGGCCAGTTTGAAAGGGGACAAGTACATATTATCCTGATGAAAGGTGGTCTTCACCTGCAAAGCCCCTGCACGTGACGCCATGGTGGGCTCGGCAATGACATCCGTCCTGCCGTCCTGGCGGTCTTGGTCTTGTAGCGAGGGAATGGAAACCTTCGGCTGATTCCTCGGGACTCCGCGCCTGCGCTTGCTTCCTTAGCACCAAAGAGGAAACCTGCCCCTCTGCGCCCGCTGGCGCCCACCTGGCCTTGGTCGTCATGGCTTGCATCATCCGAACCTCAGGAGGTAGGTGTTTGCATAGGAATCTCCACTCCTCGGGAGCCAGCCTGAGGAGGCCGCTCCGTCTGGAGGTCTTGGCGTTGTCCGCCTCGCGAGGGTCTTGTCTTGTTGATGCTGAAGATGGGCCGTACCAGGCCGCCGATGGCGCCACGCCGTGGGCCGCAAGCAGGCAAGTCTGGGTACCCTGGTTCCCAGAACACCGACAGAGGTCATCGGCATCCGGAGGCTGAACATACATGCCCTGGAAGTTGGCTCAAAAAGCGTCTTCGAGCTCCTCCCAGCTTCCAATAGATTTTTCTGGCAAGCTATTAAGCCAATGTGTGCTGGCTCCTTATGCTTCAGCGGTAGGTGCTTGATGGCGTGGAGATCATCCCCTCTACGCATATGAATGTGGAGAAGGAAATCTTCGATCCACATAGTCGGGTCAATAGTTCCGTCATTTTGTTCTATATTCACGGGTTTAAACACCTCCGGAACTAGTGTTGCATTACCTCGTCTATGAAACACATCGGGTGTGCAGCTCCTCTGACGCGGGCTGTATTCTGTCGAACCTCGTTTGACATCCAAGCATTCATGTTATCTCGAGCCCTGTCATGCCTATCGAACCAAGCCTGATATGTGTCTTGTCCAGCAGGCGCGTGTCCCCTTGATCTGTATATAGATCTTTTTGGGGCAGGGTTTGCCGTCAACTTCCTCCGCAGATCATACGGGTAATCAATGTGGACTACGTCCTTGTCGTGACAGGAGGGGGATTTTGAGTTTCTCCATGCGCCCTGTCCCGTCCTCTGGGGGACAGTCAGGCTGGTTAGTTTGATCGTGCTTGAAAGGCACGTTATTAGCAACTTCATCGTCAAATGCCAGGAGCAGACGCCTACGTGGGTAAGTTTTTGGGTCCTCACGCCGTAGCTCAAAATCTTGTCTGGCTGCGAGGACAGCCACCCACTTGTCATTGAGCGTGTTCTGATCAGCGTGAAGCTGTTGCTGTTTATTTTTCACGCTTCGGGTGGTTGCGATGAGTCGTCGCCGGTACCTTTCTTGCTTGAGCGGGTCTTTGGGGACGATGAATTCCTCAAGTCCGAGGCTAAATTCTCTTCGGATTTGGGAAGATAGTTACTATCCTCAGGACATGGGGGTCTTCGGGCTCTTCAGGATCACCAGGGTCATCGGGGTCGCCATTACCAGGCATCCCTGTGATACCGTCGAGTTGTCCGGGTGTAGCGTTATCATCTTGCCATGGTCTTCGGCGTTATCCAGAGTGTCGTCGTCCCCAGTGGCATCAATATTGGTATTATTGTTACCCCCCTCCTTCTTCCCTTCCCCTTGGATCGCTTCCGAGTATGTCGGCGCTTGGGAGGCTCCTTATCCGGGTCCTCACCATCCTCCTTAGGGGTATCGACCATATAAACGTCATAGGTAGAGGTGGCAGCCCACTTACCAGTGTTGGAAGTGGCCGGGGGGCATGGTGTACGACAGGTCGTCGATATCTTCTTCCATATCATCTGCCTCCGCGGAGGTGTAGTCAAGTACATCGGTTAAATCTTCAACAATAGCGACTAGGTGGGTGGTGGGTGGGACGTAAATTTCCCTATCGTCGTCTTTAAGTCTGATCTGATCATAAACTGAGGACTGCATGTCTGAGATCCTTAGACTTTGGATCCGGTCCAGCATCTCATTTAAGAGCGAGAGGTCCGTCAGGCCCATCTTCTGGCAGTAGGCGGGGCTGACCTGTAGTATTCTTGGCGGGTCGCTTGACACCGCCTTATAGCTATGGTCGGCCAGGGGCTAACCCCTGATCTGCTAGCGAAGTAATCAGATCCTAGCTCAAAGCTAGGTCTGAGTGACGGCTGACCCGAGATTATTGTCGGAGGCTGAATCCGAGTTCAAGGCCTCAGTGTCCATGGGGCTCTTAGATTACAGTGATGTTAACCCTGATAGAACTAGATTTCCACGGGGATCGATAACATATTCCAGGTTCCCGAACCTGATCATCTGATCAGGGGCGAAGTTGTCGACCTGGCCGAGATGGCCGGTCGAATCGGCATGAAGAACAATACTGCCAAACACAAAAAGCTAGCCGGGGAGGAAGATACCTCCGCAGCCGATGCTACTGTTGATGTTCAAACGAGCCATCGATCCTTAGTGACATCACAGTGGAACTCCCAATGACAGCATCAATGTCGGTTCTAAAACCGGCAGACCTCGGGTAAGGGGTCCCGAGCTGTGGATCTGGAGTCAATGGATAACAGGAGACGAAGGGACGATGTTTACCTAGGTTTGGGGCCTCTCGAAGAGGTAATACCCTACGTCCTGCTTGGATTATACTGATGTGCCGGAGTACAGAGTACAAAGGATCTACCTCGAGATCGTATGAGTATTAGCTAAACCCTAAGGCTTGTAATTGTACCTCTACAGACTAAACCCCTCGGCTTATATACACACCGGGGGCACCTAGGTTTACATATGGTTGGTTGCCAACTAGGGATAAACATGCCAATGATACTAGTGAAGGAAATATGCCCTAGAGGCAATAATAAAGTTATTATTTATTTCCTCATATCATGATAAATGTTTAATATTCATGCTATAATTGTATTAACCGGAAACATAATACATGTGTGAATGCATAGATAAACATAGTGTCACTAGTATGCCTCTACTTGACTAGCTCGTTAATCAAACATGGTTAAGTTTCCTGACCATTGACATGAGTTGTCATTTGATTAATGGGATCACATCATTAGGAGAATGATGTGATTGACTTGACCCATTCTGTTAGCTTAGCACTTGATCGTTTAGTATGTTGCTATTGCTTTCTTCATGACTTATACATGTTCCTATGACTATGAGATTATGCAACTCCCGTTTACCGGAGGAACACTTTGTGTGCTACCGGACGTCACAACGTAACTGGGTGATTATAAATGTGCTCTACAGGTGTCTCCAAAGGTACTTGTTGAGTTGGCGTATTTCGAGATTAGGATTTGCCACTCCGATTGTCGGAGAGGTATCTCTGGGCCCTCTCGGTAATGCACATCACTACAAGCCTTGCAAGCAATGTGACTAATGAGTTAGTTGCAGGATGATGCATTATGTAACGAGTAAAGAGACTTGCCGGTAACGAGATTGAACTAGGTATTGAGATACCAACGATCGAATCTCGGGAAAGTAACATACCGATGACAAAGGGAACAACGTATTTGTTATGCGGTTTGACCGATAAAGATCTTCGTAGAATATGTGGGAGCCAATATGAGCATCCCGGTTCCGCTATTGGTTATTGACCGGAGACGTGTCTCGGTCATGTCTACATAGTTCTCGAACCCGTAGGGTCCGCACGCTTAAAGTTCAGTGACGATCGGTATTATGAGTTTTTGTGTTTTGCTGTACCGAAGGTAGTTCGGAGTCCTGGATAAGATCACGGACATGATGAGGAGTCTCTAAATGGTCGAGACATAAAGATCGATATATTGGATGACTATGTTCGGACACCGGAAGTGTTTCAGGAGGTTTCGGACATTTACCGGAGTACCGGGGGGTTACCGGAACCCCCCGGGGAGTATATTGGGCCTAATGGGCCTTAGTGGGAGAAGAGGAGGGGCGGACAGGGCAGCCGCGCGCCCCCTCCCCCTCTAGTCTGAATTGGACTAGGAGGGGGGCGGCGCCCCCCTTTTTCCTTCTCCTCCTCTCTCCCTTCCTTCCCTTCTCCTACTCCTACAAGGAAAGGAGGAGTCCTACTCCCGGTGGGAGTAGGACTCCCACTCTTGGCGCGCCGTCCTCCTGGCCGGCCGCCTCCCCCCTTGCTCCTTTATATACGGGGGCAGGGGAGCACCTCTAGACACAAGTTGATCTGTTGATCTTTCCCAGCCGTGTGCGGTGCCCTGATACGTCTCCAACGTATCTATAATTTTTGATTGCTCCATGCTATATTATCTTCTGTTTTGGACATTATTGGGCTTTATTATACACTTTTATATTATTTTTGGGACTAACCTATTAACCGGAGGCCCAGCCCAGAATTGTTGTTTTTGCCTATTTCAGAGTTTCGCAGAAAAACAATATCAAACGGAGTCCAAACGGAATGAAACCTTCGGGAACGTGATTTTCGGAACGAACGTGATCCAGAGGACTTCGACCCTACGTCAAGAAAGCTACCAGGAAGCCACAAGGTAGGGGGCGCGCCTACCCCCCTGGGCGCGCCCTCCACCATCGTGGGCCCCATGTTGCTCCACCGACGTACTCCTTCCTCCTATATATACCTACGTACCCCCAAACTACCAGATACGGAGCCAAAAACCTAATTCCACTGCCGCAACCTTCTGTACCCGTGAGATCCCATCTTGGGGCCTGTTCTGGAGCTCCGCCGGAGGGGGCATCGATCACAGTGGGCTTCTACATCAACACCATAGCCTCTCCGATGAAGTGTGAGTAGTTTACCTCAGACCTTCGGGTCCATAGTTATTAGCTAGATGGCTTCCTCTCTCTTTTTGGATCTCAATACAATGTTCTCCCCCTCTCTTGTGGAGATCTATTCGATGTAATCTTCTTTTGCGGTGTGTTTGTTGAGACCGATGAATTGTGGGTTTATGATCAAGTTTATCTATGAACAATATTTGAATCTTCTTTGAATTCTTTTATGTATGATTGGTTATCTTTGCAAGTTTCTTCGAATTATCAGTTTGGTTTGGCCTACTAGATTGATCTTTCTTGCAATGGGAGAAGTGCTTAGCTTTGGGTTCAATCTTGCGGTGTCCTTTCCCAGTGACAGTAGGGGCAGCAAGGCACGTATTGTATTGTTGCCATCGAGGATAACAAGATGGGGTTTATATCATATTGCATGAGTTTATCCCTCTACATCATGTCATCTTGCTTAAAGCGTTACTCTGTTCTTGTGAACTTAATACTCTAGATGCATGCTGGATAGCGGTCGATGTGTGGAGTAATAGTAGTAGATGCAGGCAGGAGTCGGTCTACTTGTCTCGGACGTGAAGCCTATATACATGATCATACCTAGATATTCTCATAACTATGCTCAATTATGTCAATTGCTCAACAGTAATTTGTTCACCCACCGTAAAAACTTATGCTCTCGGGAGAAGCCACTAGTGAAACCTATGGCCCCCGGGTCTATTTTCCATCATATTAATCTTCCAACACTTAGCTATTTCCGTTGCCTTTTATTTTGCTTTTATTTTACTTTGCATCTTTATCACAAAAATACCAAAAATATTATCTTATCATATCTATCAGATCTCACTCTCGTAAGTGACCGTGTAGGGATTGACAACCCCTTATCGCGTTGGTTGCGAGGATTTATTTGTCTGTGTAGGTGCGAGGGACTTGTGTGTAGCCTCCTACTGGATTGATACCTTGGTTCTCAAAAACTGAGAGAAATACTTACGCTACTTTGCTGCATCACCCTTTCCTCTTCAAGGGAAAACCAACGCAGTGCTCAAGAGGTAGCAAGAAGGATTTCTGGCGTCGTTGCCGGGGTGGTCTACACAAAAGTCAACATACCAAGTACCCATCACAAACCCTTATCTCCCGCATTACATTATTCGCCATTTGCCTCTCGTTTTCCTCTCCCCCACTTCACCCTTGCCGTTTTATTCGCCCTCTCTCTTTCGTTCGCCTCTTTTTCGCTTGCTTCTTGTTTGCTCATGTGTTGGATTGCTTGCTTGTCACGATGGCTCAAGATAATACCAAATTATGTGACTTTACCAATACCAACAATAATGATTTCCTTAGCACTCCGATTGCTCCTCTTACCGATACTGAATCTTGTGAAATCAATGCTGCTTTGTTGAATCTTGTCATGAAAGATCAATTCGACGGCCTTCCTAGTGAAGATGTCGCTACTCATCTAAATAGCTTCGTTGATTTGTGTGATATGCAAAAGAAGAAAGATGTTGACAATGATATTGTTAAATTGAAGCTATTTCCTTTTTCGCTTAGAGATCGTGCTAAAGCTTGGTTTTCGTCCTTGCCTAAAAATAGTATTGATTCTTGGAATAAGTGCAAAGATGCTTTTATCTCTAAGTATTTTCCTCCCGCTAAGATTATCTCTCTTAGAAACGATATTATGAATTTTAAGCAACTTGATCATGAACATGTTGCACAAGCTTGGGAGAGGATGAAATTAATGATACGTAATTGCCCTACGCATGGTTTGAATTTGTGGATGATTATACAAAATTTCTATGCCGGATTGAATTTTGCTTCTAGAAATCTTTTAGATTCGGCCGCGGGAGGCACTTTTATGGAAATCACTTTAGGAGAAGCTACTAAACTCCTAGATAATATTATGGTTAATTATTCTCAATGGCACATTGAAAGATCTACTAATAAAAAAGTGCATGCGATAGAAGAAATTAATGTTTTGAGTGGGAAGATGGATGAACTTATGAAATTATTTGCTACTAAGAGTGTTTCTTCTGATCCTAATGATATGCCTTTGTCTACTTTGATTGAGAATAATAATGAATCTATGGATGTGAATTTTGTTGGTAGGAATAATTTTGGTAACAACGCGTATAGAGGAAACTTTAATCCTAGGCCTTATCCTAGTAATTCCTCTAATAATTATGGTAATTCCTACAACAATTCTTATGGAAATTTTAATAAGATGCCCTCTGAATTTGAGACTAGTGTTAAGGAATTTATGAATTCACAAAAGAATTTCAATGCTTTGCTTGCAGAAAAATTGCTTAAAGTTGATGAATTGGCTAGGAACATTGATAGAATTTCTCTTGATGTTGATTCCTTGAAACTTAGATCTATTCCACCTAAGCGTGATATCAGTGAGTCTCTCAAAGCCATGAGAATTTCCATTGATGAGTGCAAAGAAAGAACCGCTAGGATGCGTGCTAAGAAAGATTTCTTTATAAAAGTGTGTTCTTCTAATTTTTATGAAAACAAAGATGAAGATCTAAAAGTTATTGATCTGTCCCCTATTAAATCTTTGTTTTACAATATGAATCTTGATAATGATGGGACTGAATATGATCCACCTTTACCTAGAAGGCGTTCCAGAAATTCGGAGTTTTTAGATCTTCATGCTAAATTTGATAAAAGTGGGAATGAAGAGATCAAAACATTAGATATTAATGAACCCACTATTTTGGATTTCAAGGAATTTAATTATGATAGATGCTCTTTGATAGATTGTATTTCCTTGTTGCAATCCGTGCTATATTCTCCTCATGCTTATAGCCAAAATAAAGCCTTTACTGAACATATCGTTGATGCTTTGATGCAATCTTATGAAGAAAAAGTTGAGTTGGAAGTTTCTATCCCTAGAAAACTTTATGATGAGTGGGAACCTACTATAAAAGTTAAGATTAAAGATCATGAATGCTATGCTTTGTGTGATTTGGGTGCTAGTGTTTCCACGATTCCAAAAACTTTGTGTGATTTGCTAGGTTTCCGTGATTTTGATGATTGCTCTTTAAACTTGCACCTTGCGGATTCCACTATTAAGAAACCTATGGGAAGAATTAATGATGTTCTTATTGTTTCAAATAGGAACTATGTGCCCGTAGATTTTATCGTTCTTGACATAGATTGCAATCCTTCATGTCCTATTATTCTTGGTAGACCTTTCCTTAGAACGATTGGTGCAATTATTGATATGAAGGAAGGGAATATTAGATTCCAATTTCCATTAAAGAAAAGGCATGGAACACTTCCCTAGGAAGAAAATAAGATTACCATATGAATCTATCATGAGAGCCACTTATGGATTGCCTACCAAAGATGGCAATACCTAGATCTATCCTTGATTTTATGCCTAGCTAGGGGCATTAAACGATAGCGCTTGTTGGGAGGCAACCCAATTTTATTTTTAGTTTTTTTTTTCTGTTTGCTTCTGTTTAGGAATAAATATTTGTTCTAGCCTCTGGTTAGATGTGTTTTTACGTTTTAATTAGTGTTTGTGCCAAGTTAAACCTATAGGATCTTTTTGGATGATAGTTATTTGATCTTGCAGAAAATTCCAGAAACTTTCTGTTCACAAAAATAATTGTTAAAAATCACCAGAACGTGATAAAATATTGATTCCAATTGCTGCTGATCAATAAGCAAATTGTCTAGGTCGTCCTAGTTTGGCTGATTTTTTGGAGTTCCAGAAGTTTGCGTTAGTTACAGATTACTACAGACTGTTCTGTTTTTGACAGATCTGTTTTTTGTGTGTTGTTTGCTTATTTTGATGAATCTATGGCTAGTAAAATAGTTTATAAACCATAGAGAAGTTGGAATACAGTAGGTTTAACACCAATGTAAATAAATAATGAGTTCATTACAGTACCTTGAAGTGGTCTTTTGTTTTCTTTCGCTAACGGAGCTCACGAGATTTTCTGCTGAGTTTTGTGTTGTGAAGTTTTCAAGTTTTGGGTGAAAGGATTTGATGGATTATGGAACAAGGAGTGGCAAGAGCCTAAGCTTGGGGATGCCCATGGCACCCCCAAGATAATCTAAGGACACCTAAAAGCCAAAGCTTGGGGATGCCCCGGAAGGCATCCCCTCTTTCGTCTACTTCCATCGGTAACTTTACTTGGAGCTATATTTTTATTCACCACATGATATGTGTTTTGCTTGGAGCGTCTTGTATGATTTGAGTCTTTGCTTTTTAGTTTACCACAATCATCTTCGCTGTACACACCTTTTGAGAGAGACACACATGATTCGGAAATTATTAGAATACTCTATGTGCTTCACTTATATCTTTTGAGTTATATAGTTTTTGCTCTAGTACTTCACTTATATCTTTTAGAGCACGGTGGTGGATTTGTTTTATAGAAACTATTGATCTCTCATGCTTCACTTAGATTATTTTGAGAGTCTTAAATAGCATGGTAATTTGCTTAAAAAATCCTAATATGCTAGGTATTCAAGATTAGTAAAAACTTTCTTATGAGTGTGTTGAATACTAAGAGAAGTTTGATGCTTGATGATTGTTTTGAGACATGGAGGTAGTGATATTAAAGTTGTGCTAGTTGAGTAGTTGTCAATTTGAGAAATACTTGTGTTGAAGTTTGCAAGTCCCGTAGCATGCACGTATGGTAAACGTTATGTAACAAATTTGAAACATGAGGTGTTCTTTGATTGTCCTCCTTATGAGTGGCGGTCGGGGACGAGCGATGGTCTTTTCCTACCAATCTATCCCCCTAGGAGCATGCACGTAGTGCTTGGTTTTTGATGACTTGTAGATTTTTGCAATAAGTATGTGAGTTCTTTATGACTAATGTTGAGTCCATGGATTATACGCACTCTCACCTTTCCACCATTGCTAGCCTCTTCGGTACCGTGCATTGCCCTTTCCCACATTGAGAGTTGGTGCAAACTTCGCCGGTGCATCCAAACCCCGTGATATGATACGCTCTTTCACACATAAACCTCCTTATATCTTCCTCAAAACAGCCACCATACCTACCTATTATGGCATTTCCATAGCCATTCCGAGATATATTGCCATGCAACTTTCCACCATTCTGTTTATCATGACACGTTCATCATTATCATATTGCTTTGCATGATCACTACTAGGAAAAGGCGTACTAGTGGCGCACCAGTTTTGCCTACTAATGGCGCACTACTGGTGCGCCACTAGTACCACGCCACTAGTATTTTTTACTAATGGCGCACCACTGGTGCGCCATTAGTATACCAGATACTAATGGCGCGCCAGGCAGTGCGCCATTAGTATAGCCCACGGTGCGCCATTAGTAGCCTCCCAGGGGGCCATATTTACCCATGTGCTTTGCCATACTAATGGCGCACTGCGGGGTGATGCGCCATTAGTATCCTTTGGCATACTAATGGCGCACGTTGGGGTGATGCGCCATTAGTATGTATATTAGGGATTATTTTTTTCTTTTCTGATATTTGCACAGATTACAAAATATATTATTGGACAGAATATAGACAGCACCACACAGCAACAGCAGATTTATCGAATACAATAGAAGATTAGTCTTCGAATACAATCCATCATATTAGTCTCCGAATTTCAAATACCGAACAAAGTTATAACATTACAAGTCTCGCAACCGCGAGTAGCGAGTTTGTCGAAAGTAATACTAATCCTAACAAGTCCTACTAATCATCATCATACAACTTCTACTCGTTATTAATAACAAGTCATACGATCATCATCCTGATAGTCATCGAACCAACCCTACTTAATTGTTCTTAGCACATGATCATCAGTATTAGGCAGGACCTAAATACCCTATTTAAGGTAAAATAGCATAAAACAATATAGACCCTGACTCTCCATTATGGAGAATGGAGATCATCCTGTCTCCAATTCTTGCGCGGCGCTTCCTTTTGCTTCCAAGAACCTCCTTACGACTGTCCATACATTTTTTCCATTCTCTGATTAGCATGTCTCCACTTCTTCTAGAAATCTGGTATGGACAGTTGAGATTCGTAGGATGACCTGGACATATGTTCAAAACACGAAGGCTGCCATTCTGATACATCAAATGAGGCACACAATCCTCTGGGATTCTCTGTTGAAAAACATAGTAATAACTTCATAGTTAGCAATGATGTACTAGTTTTAGAAGTATGCAAAAGATGCACGGATGTCGTAATAGTAAAAAATCTTACCAGGGTATCTGCATGGTAGTTACCGTAGTTCAACACGTGCACTAGTGGCACGTATTGACCATAATGTTGAGGAGTTTGATTGTAGATACTGTAATTCTCAAGATCAGTACAAAATCCGACCAGATGATTTTTCTCCTAATAAGTTAACTCGGAGCCATCGGTGTAGTGGGTTTTGTCTACCATGTTCCGCACATCTTTTGAACAATCAAAATAAGCTGTCAATGGAAATAAGTTGTCAACTATTTTGAAATAAACAATATAAATTAGTTAATAATTAACTATGTTTGAGAAACTCACATAGCGGTAGAAGTGGAGGCGTATCAACAAGGACCCAAATGTCCATATTGTCTTCGTCGATGTCAGGATCACCAAGATCCATGGTGACAAGCATACCCTCATCAAAACCATACATCTTGCAAAATGCTTCCCAATTTTTGCAACCAAAATGGGTTACGCTCTCAGCATTATACAGATTTACTTCAAAATCCACATCATGATGTGTCCTTAGGTGAATTTTCTTCGTTTCAAAATTTTCATGATCTTCAAAATCCATCCTCTCCAAGACATAGCGTCTTGCATGGCATGGGATAAACTATACTCGAATTGTAAAAGATGTAATTACACGTTGAAATTGTTGAAGTCATGCTTAATTATGAAAAAAACACTTGTCGTCGTTGCGTACCGTTTCAACTTCGAAGGTCTCCTCGAGCTAATGCTGAAGCGCCGATCATCGTCCGGGTGAGGCCTGTCGCACAGACCTCGACCGACGTGGCACCAGTCGCACTCCCCCGGGAGACTTTCGTCGTCCGATGACAACATTTCCTATGTTCATAATTCAAAACTACACCATCTCTGTTGGGTCCAATAAGATAATCCACAGTGTGGTGAAAACACGCCCTTCGAACTGGTTTGAGCAATTGGTGAATGGAGATGGTCTAAGATTTTCAGTAGTAAGAAGTGAAGTGTTAATTTTGAGAGCAAATGGTTAGGATGAGTGGTTCCTCTTTCCTGTTTAGCTTTACAATAGAATATTGTTAGTCATGCACACTTGTGCATTTTCAGCCAGGCCCAGTGGAGTTGGCCTAAAAACATTTCTTTCTTTAAGCCTGCTACATCCATCTCAAGTATTTATGGTCAAGGGTTAGCAGGGCCATCCAAATAGAATATGTGGTATGGGCTTTTTTAGTAGGTCATCCTACCAGATTAGGGTTTATCGATGACGAGCAACTGACATTAGTAATAACTATGAGTAGATATCACACTTCTATATGTATAACACAAGAGGCAGTTGATCCTACTTAATTAAGTACTAAGATACCCCGGCCCATGCATGAGTCGCAAGTGCCCCATATGTCCTATTTTTAGCAAAGTCGTGCTAAAATTCACGGAAAATTTCAGCATGACCTTTGCTGAAAATAGGACATATGGAGTACCCAAATTTGCCGGAACGGAAGTTAATCGACATTTCGGCAAACTCAAGGGCCTCTCGGGGTACAGCAGCAGCATCACAAGTTGACAAAATTCCCAAGTAGTACAGCAGCAGCATCACAAGTAGTACCAATGAACATATAGTCCAGCACATTATGAATTTCGATAAATGACAGCAAGTTAACTCATTCTGAACATATAGTACCAATGAACATATAGTCCAGAACATATAGTCCAACAGCAGCATCTATTTACATTACTTCTGATATAACCTTACAGTGTTCTTACACCTTTGTAAAATGTATAGCGGTGTCACCTACTGTCCATAATACTCCCTCCGACAAACTTGAGACTAGTTTTTTCGGGCGAAGGGAGTATCATATAAAGAAATAGACCCCTCTACCACATCATAATGATCTGCTAGAGCAGAACACTTGCAACACAGTCCACACTGCACGTGGTACATTTCTGCAAGTAGAAACACAAGCACCACTCATGGGCTACTAGTAAAGCATTGATGTATATAGCAGCAGTAGTAAATTAGATTGTACCACTCATGGTACATTTCTGCAAGTAGAAACACAAGCACCACTCAGAGCAATGGAGAGGAAAATCTGACAATAACTTAACTGAAACCAAAGAAAGACCAAGCAAACTATTGCAAGTACAGTACACTAACTACTTCACTAAACACAACTGCATAATTAAACTTAGTAGCAGAGGTTCAGTACACTAAATTCGGTAAAGAGCACCAGCTGTAGTTAACAGCAAGCTTACACAATAACTACAGCATGTACTTTTAGTACACACATGGATTAATTGACCAAACCCCCAGCAAGTAGGTACTTGCCATGTACTACATATGCAACACAACCAGTTAACATCAGTTAACTAACCATAGTAGTAGATGAACATCTATAGTAGTAGGAAACTCTAGAATTGGGGAATTCCCAATTTACACAACATAACACCACATGTACTAGAACATCAACTGCATAGAGCAAACACACAGAGGCCAACAACAGCATGAGATGCATAACACCAAGACCAAGAATACATGGCCAGTTCACAATAATATACTAACTCTTCAGTTACTATCACAGTTAAATCTTCGTGTAAATTACATCAATTTTAAAATCAGCACAACTACAAAACCTACACATTGACAACTACCAGTGAATCACATTGTAAATTCAATGAACTTGCAGTTGAAGAAACCATCAAAAAGCAAGATTCAGACTGGAAAAGAAAACAATCAGAGATGGGGGACAGGGGAGAGGGAGGGCGGACGCCGGCAGCCGGAGGGGCGGGAAGGGGATGAGCATACCTGCTGTGGACGCCGGTGGGTAGGGCTGGAGCTCGCCCCGGTTCTGCTCGATGATGGAGTTCGTCCGATCCTGCAGAGAGAAGGGAAGGTGGAGGAGTCCGTCAAATGGAGCCATAAAGAGATGTGGGGCGGCGGGAATGGAGGGGAGGAGGGAGGTCGAGGTGGACGCCGGCGGGTCAGGAGGGATTTACCTTGCCGCCGCTCGATTTGGCGCGTGGAAGACGAGGTGGGGCGGCGGGTAGACGGGCACCTTGGCGTGCAGGCGCTCGTAGTCGAAGAGGAAGACGGCGGCGGTCCTCCTGGGTGCCTCGGTTGGTCGTGGGGAGGCCGGCGGCCACGTGCTTCGCGGGTCGACGCGGGGGCGGCGGCGCCGGGGAGCTGCAGTGGTAGGGGGCGCGGGGGCGCGGGGGCGGCGGCGCGGGGAGCTGCAGTGGTGGGGGGCGTGGGGGCGCGGGGGCGGCGGGGGTGGAGTCCGGCGGGGGTCGGGGCTGCGGCGTCGTGGGTCAGGTGAGCGCGCGGGTGGACTGGCGAGGGAGAGGGACGAAGGGGATCTGGCGAGCTAAGGGGGGAAACTTACTAATGGCGCACCCTGAAGCGGTGCGCCATTAGACGCACCCACGATCGGTGCGCCATTAGTAATCTTTTTTTATATAGCAATGGCGCACCAGCCAGAGGTGCGCCATTAATAATCTTTTTTTATATAGCAATGGCGCACCAGCCAGAGGTGCGCCATAAGTAATTTTATTATTATTATTTTTTGTTGCATATAATAATTTTTTAGAAAATTAATATGAATATGAAACAGTAATAATTTTTTTAAAAATATCATCAAATTTGTTATTTGAAAATATTTATGAATATGAAAAAATATCATCAAATTTATTATTTGAAAATATCATCAAATTTGTTATTTGAAAATATAATCAAATTTGTTTTCTTTTTGCTATTTTAGTTGCATTCATTTGTGACGGTGGAGCGGGCCGGGGAGGGTGCGGGGGGTCGTCGGCGGCGGTGGAGCGGGCCGGGGAGGGTGCGGTGGGTCGTCGGCGGCGGTGGAGCAAGGGAGGGTGCGGTGGGTCGTCGGCGGCGGTGGAGCGGGGAAGGGTGCGGGGGGTCGGCGGCGACGGCCGGTGGAGCGGGGTAGAGGGTGCGGCGGGTGCTCGGCGGCGAGGGGGACCGGATCTGGCGAGGTGGGATAGCGATCGAGATGGAGGGGGATCGAGATCGAGTGTCCATGAAATTTAAAAATATTCATGAGTTCAAAAAGTGCCCATGAAATACAATCGAGAAATGAAGGCTACAATTTAAATACAATCGATCTTAGCTAGCTATCTGTTCACAATCTTCTTGCCCTTATTTTTCGTAAATGGAGTTCTTCTCTTGAACGGACGTCCTTTAGGTAGGGTGGTCCTGCTTCTTTTTGTGGTGTATGCTGATACTTCGTCGTCGTCGTCATGTTCCATCTTCGGGTCCAGCACGATGTTCCTTGGATCCTTCCCAAATTCTGGGTGTTCGAAGTTCAACGCTTGCCACTGGCTCCCATCCTTAGGGTGACTCAGCATCTTGTCTTTTTTATTTATCTCCGGATCATTTGCGTCATCTTCTCGCTTCTTCTCCTCCCTATCCGCGTGCCAACGCAGGAGCTTTGCTACCTTAGGGTCCGCGAAATACCGCTGCAGACGAGGAGTGATCGGAAAGTACCACACCACTTTTCGAGGAGCTTTCTTCCTCTTCTTGTATCGAGTGACGCCGCACAGTGGACATATGGTAGACTCCGCGTGCTCGTCCCGATAAATGATGCAATTGTTCATGCACACATGGTATTTCACGTGCGGTAAATCCAGAGGACACACGATTTTCTTCGCCTCCTCAAAACTGGTCGGGCACTTGTTCCCCTTGGGAAGACGTTCGTGCCAGAATGACATGTTCTCGTCGAAGCATGCGTCGGTCATTTTGTGTTTTACCTTCATCTCCAGAGCCATGAGCGTTACTTTCAGGCGGGTATCCTCGGGCCTGCATCCTTCATACAATGGAGTAACCGCGTCTATCTCCAGTTGATCCAGCTTGGCTTTCTCTCGGGCGGCAGCTCTTGCGTTATCCGTCTGCTTGAGAAGCAGCTCTTGAATATGAGGGTCCTGCACCCAGCCCATCGATGGTCCATCGTCGTCTGCTCCGCAAACATATATGCAACACCACAAACATATGCAACACCACAAACATACATAGATCTAGCTAGGACATAAAAAGTGCATGTTGTTGGAGGGAGAACAACATAAAGATAGCTTCCCCCTTACTTACCTATCAAAAAAATATCTAGCTGGTCCCAAGTTACTAATGGCGCACCACCAGCAGGTGCGCCATTAGTAACCCCTGGTTACTAATGGCGCACCTGCTGGTGGTGCGCCATTAGTAGTTTTGCAAAAAAAAAGTAAAAAAATATATACACTAATGGCGCACCAGGGCACAATGCGCCATTACTAGTTTAAACTAGTAATGGCGCACTATACACTGGTGCGCCATTAGTAGTTTTGCAAAAAAAAAATAGTGGCGCACTCTGAGGCTGGTGCGCCATTACTAGTTAGAACTAGTAATGGCGCACTGTGCCCTGGTGTGTCATTAGTATGTTTGGAAAAATAAAAATAAAAATTGTTACTAGTGGCGCACCGCTGAAGTGGGTTAATGAACCTGAGATCTACTATTCTTATTCATCCTACATGGGCTTCTACGCTCCTGGTATGGTACACGCCATTCATTCTGTTGTTCCTCGTTTTATAGCTTCATTATGTTTGCTTAGTTACTTGATTCTCGTTTGTCAACAATCAGTCGATCAGTAATAATGCAAGTAATATTTGCCAGTTTATATTCCTGTATAGAACTTGCGAGAGGTATATCTGTGTATGCTAGACAAAACTAAACATATGAAAATTGGAAAATAGAACTTGTTTTTTGTTCTGAGATTTGACTTGGTCCTAAGTGGTTTCTCTTTTCAGTTCCGTTTGCTAAGAGCACTGGACAATAATTGTAAACCATTGTGGTCTTTCACCCGACAGATGATTCAAATTTAATTAGGGCCTAAAACAACCCCTAGCATGGCTCTATCTTACTGCTACATTACAAATAAACCTCACTACTCCGATACACATATATATGTACCAAAATGCACAAGTCAGCAGGCATTTCTACAGATCATATATTCCTCACTATAATATGGTACATTGTGTTGCTTCACAGATTTTGAAATTTGACGATTTTGATTCTGGGGTGCCATAGATTTTGGAAGTTGATATTGACCATTGGTCGGCTACTTGTAAGACTATACAACAGTTCACTGTCCCGATCTATCCAAAAAAAGCCCCCCCCCCCCCCCCCCCCCCCCCCACCCAATTCCTCCCAAGGTTTGATTCCAACCACTATCTATTTAATAACTATCGAACATATTTGACCTTTTCCACTCTCACTGGTAGACCTGAGAGTGGTTGCCTTAGCGACACCAATTGAGAATGCAAGTGTCGCCGGTCGACAGATTGGATGAAGAGTACTGAGGGAGCTGAAGTCAAAACTGCTCCGACAGACAACAACAACAGCACGCGCATCATCATTTGTAGGACGCCAAGGTCGTGATGCAGATCAATTTGTTGTGCTAGCCCTACTACATTCCTCCATTCATAGGTATGGCCATGGTCGCGGGTTGGGATATAACAAGTTGGCATGACTACTAGCATCTACTAGAGCAATGGTCGGGCAACCTCGTGTGGTCGAGCTTCAGAAGGGAGCCGGAAAATGAACACGGTTGTCATTTAGGGCAGAGGTTCAAGGTGCGTGGGGCAGGGTGAAATTTCTCCAATTTTTGGAATTTTTAGGAGGTACGAAACAACTAACCTCTTGTATATATAACGTCACTTTTATTTTGAACTGATATAAAATGACACTTGATTCTTCATGGTATGTAGTGTGAAGCTGTTGATGCTCCTTATTGTGTTAATAGATATATTGAGAGAAATACTTTCAGAGGTGTTTGAGAGGAACTTGTAAATTATATAGTTCCTTTTTCTAGATACTATGATGGAATTTGCTTTTTCTGTTTTATTTTTCAGTTGTAGCCAGCTGGATGTAATCTTGCAATTCTATATTTATGCCGTTGAAAATTTGTTGTCAGATAAATTGTCTGTGTATCAGTGCCTGATTTTGTTGAGTGATATTCGTCACATATAACTAAGTATAATCTCTATTAGACAATCTTCTTGCGAACTAAAAAAATGGGTGCATGTTATTTTCCTATATTTGATGTACATGATGCAAGGAAACTGTTAGAAGGGATAGAGAGAGAGATTGGCGAAGTATGATGGATGTTGTATTGAGCCTTGCAGATGGCTTATATAGAGTAGAAGGCTTGGAGGGCAAGAAGCCTCTCCTAGAGATAAGGCAGGAGATGATTACAAATCATAGTCTACCATATACAGAGATATGCCTATATACTCTAACATCCCCCGCGGTCATAGCGGTAGCGCCGCGCAGGCAACAGGAGCGTCACTGACGGTTAGACTGGAGAGAATAGTAGCCGACGGGCTGACATCCCCCGCAGTCGCAGCGGGAGCGTCATGGACTATGTCGCGTTGCGGATGCGTTAACTGTAGAGGAAGCCGACGAGTTGCTCAAGCGAGGTGGTGGCCCTTTGTGCTGTTGTCGAGGTAGCCGAGAGCGTGGGTGGTGTAGCCGTGGTCGAGGTAGTCATGCAAAGAACGACGTGATCGATGTCGAGTCTGGTGGCCGGTGTCGAGGAAGTCTCCGTGGAGCCGCAGGCGAAAGGAGGCGCCAAGTTAGTCATGGGTGCAGTGGTGTCGAAGTAGTGGTGCGACGGGAAGAAGACGTTGACGAGGCATCGCGCCGGGTTTGCCAAGCATGGGGACACATCATGGATGAAGGCACGCGTCGATGTTGCCAGCACCGGGCATGCATACACGCACGATGTCGATGTTGACGATGCGCCACTCCAGACTTGCCAGGCCTGGGAACACACCAGGTATGATGGCACGCGTAGGTGTTGTCAGCACCAGGCATGCGTAGATGGGGACCTGCACAAGCTGTATGCCATGTCAGAGGAGTCGGAGGGGCCATCAAAGAATTACGCAACGATGGTTGCGGTGCCAACCAGTGTGGGGCCGATGTTGTCGACGGTGGTCGGAGTAGACGAAGTGGTTGGGGAAGATGACGATGACGTTGGCGATGAGCTGGTGCTGGACGAAGACAAAGGGGGTGGACGGGCGGCACGACTCGTGTGAGCGAGCGGCAGCGACACCAAAGAAGTGCGGTGGCGGCTGCTGGGTTAGGAGCGCGGCGGCGATGCTGGAAGTAGGCGAGGAACCCGGAAGCGTGACAAAGATCAGACGGTGGCGTTCCCACGCCAAGGGAGGCGGCGCGGCGCATGCCTCATGAAAGTCTACATGCGGGGACCGCGTGCCACGGGCTACGGCCCGAAGGGGTGATGCAGCAGCAACTCGCGGGTCGGGATGACGGCGGGAAGACCTCGGGGTGGCGGCATGGACCGCGAGCCGCGACACTACGTCCTGAAGGGGCGTTGCAGTGGCGGTGCGCTGGTCAGTGCAGCCGCAAGGACGGCCTCGGGCAGTGGCGGGGACCGCGTGCCACGGTGCTATGCCCAAAAAAGAAAATACCGGGCAAGCAACCGGCGGAGAGAAAACCGATCAAGAGATCGGAAAAGTTCACCGGGGCAGCCATTCACGGATCAACGGACGAACCGTGCTACGGGTCGCGTGGCCCCCGGAAGAGATCATGATGATCGACCTTCCCAGGGGCGGCACAGTGCGGAAGCGAACGACGGCTAGGTCTAGGAACTTGTGGCTGATACCATGTTATAAGGGATAGAGAGAAGAATAGCGGAATATGATGGATGTTATATTGAGTCTCTCGGACGGTTTATATAGAGTACAAGGCTTAGTGGGCAAGAAGCCTCTCTAGAGATAAGGCAGGAAATGATTACAAATCATAATCTACCATATATAGAGGTATGCCTATAATCTAACAGAAACCATTTACAGTAGAAGTCAATAACCGATTTTTGTTACACTTGAGATGATTGCAATAAGTAAGCATCTGATAGATGAGTAAGAGTAACAATTATGGGAAGAACCTAACGATCATATATCAGGAACCCAACATGCTTTCCATCTTTGATTTATCATGGTCACCACTTCCAAAACGTAGTGACGGATGTTGTCGCGAGATGTCCAACCCTTCGTTATTCATGTTGTAACCCGAGCTGCTTAGTGCGCGATCATCATATAAAACGATTGCAACCCTGGTCACCCTTTTGTTACCAATGTTGTATGTTGCTATTCTTCAGACTCCTACTTCACTAATCGTATCAATACGAGTATACGACAGGCTTAATGCTCGGTCACGTGTATCCTTTTGATTTCGAGAGGCATGATGGCACATGAAAAAGAAAGAGCCATGGTGGAGATGTGGCGGGGCTTACGAGGAGATGATACACAATGCGTGGAACTAGAGACAGATTGATAGCGAGCCCGTGACAATTTGAGACGTATGACGAACCAATGCCTTATCTTGTCCAGGGTTGGGAGTTTAAGAAGGCAACACCTGGAATGGATGAAGAAAACCAAAGGAATATGTGGTGTTGCAAGAATGAAGTAAGAAGATGTCAACATTGGTTGGGATGCGATCTTAAATTGCATGAGCATTCTCACTTGTCGTAGAATAACAAGTCGATAAATTATTGTCTTTGTAAATTGTTTTGGTCCGTGGCAACGCACGGGCATCCAACTAGTCATATAGTAGATATGATCAACATAGTGATGTTCACCATTGAAAACTACTCCATTTCACGTGATGATCGGTTATGGTTTAGTTGATTTGGATCACGTGATCACTTAGATGATTAGGGATATGTCTATCTAAGTGGGAGTTCTTAAGTAATATGATTAATTGAACTTAAATTTATCATGAACTTAGTACCTGATAGTATTTTGCTTGTCTATGTTGTTGTAGATAGATGGCCCGTGCTGTTGTTCCGTTGAATTTTAATGCGTTCCTTGAGAAAGCAAAGTTGAAAGATGATGGTAGCAATTACACGGACTGGGTCCGTAACTTGAGGATTACCCTCATTGCTGCACAGAAGAATTATGTCCTGGAAGCACCGCTGGGTGCCAGGCCTACTGCAGATGCAACTGACGATGTTAAGAACGTCTGGCAGAGCAAAGCTGATGACTACTCGATAGTTCAGTGTGCCATGCTTTACGGCTTAGAACCGGGACTTCAACAACATTTTGAATGTCATGGAGCATATGAGATGTTCCAGGAGTTGAAGTTAATATTTCAAGCAAATGCTCGGATTGAGAGATATGAAGTCTCCAATAAGTTCTATAGCTGCAAGATGGAGGAGAATAGTTCTGTCAGTGAACATATACTCAAAATGTCTGGGCATAACAATCACTTGATTCAACTGGGAGTTAATCTTCCGGATGATAGTGTCATTGACAGAATTCTTCAATCACTGCCACCAAGCTACAAGAGCTTCGTGATGAACTATAATATGCAAGGGTTGGATAAGACAATTCCCGAGCTCTTCGCGATGCTAAAAGCTGCGGAGGTAGAAATCAAGAAGGAGCATCAAGTGTTGATGGTCAACAAGACCACCAGTTTCAAGAAAAAGGGTAAAGGGAAGAAGAAGGGGAACTTCAAGAAGAACGGCAAACAAGTTGCTGCTCAAGAGAAGAAACCCAAGTCTGGACCTAAGCCTGAGACTGAGTGCTTATACTGCAAACAGACTGGTCACTGGAAGCAGAACTGCCCCAAGTATTTAACGGATAAGAAGGATGGCAAGGTGAACAAAGGTATATGTGATATACATGTTATTGATGTGTACCTTACTAGAGCTCACAGTAGCACCTGGGTATTTGATACTGGTTCCGTTGCTAATATTTGCAACTCGAAACAGGGATTACGGATTAAGCGAAGACTGGCTAAGGACGAGGTGACGATGCGCGTGGGAAATGGTTCCAAAGTCGATGTGATCGCCGTCGGCACGCTACCTATACATCTACCTTCGGGATTAGTTTTAGACCTAAATAATTGTTATTTGGTGCCAGCATTGAGCATGAACATTATATCTGGATCTTGTTTGATGTGAGACGGTTATTCATTTAAATCTGAGAGTAATGGTTGTTCTATTTATATGAGTAATATCTTTTATGGTCATGCACCCTTGAAGAGTGGTCTATTTGTATTGAATCTCGATAGTAGTGATACACATATTCATAATGTTGAAACCAAAAGATGCAGAGTTGATAATGATAGTGCAACTTATTTGTGGCACTGCCGTTTAGGTCATATTGGTGTAAAGCGCATGAAGAAACTCCATACTGATGGACTTTTGGAATCACTTGGTACTTGCGAACCATGCCTCATGGGCAAGATGACTAAAATGTCGTTCTCCGGAACAATGGAGCGAGCAATAGATTTGTTGGAAATCATACATACTGATGTATGTGCTCCAATGAATATTGAAGCTCGCGGCGGGTATCGTTATTTTCTCACCTTCACAGATGATTTGAGCAGATATGGGTATATCTACTTAATGAAACATAAGTCTGAAACATTTGAAAAGTTCAAAGAATTTCAGAGTGAAGTTGAAAATCATCATAACAAGAAAATGAAGTTTCTACGATTTGATCATGGAGGAGAATATTTGAGTTACGAGTTTGGTCTACATTTGAAACAATGCGGAATAGTTTCACAACTCACGCCACCTGGAACACCACAGCGTAATGGTGTGTCCGAACATCGTAATCGTACTTTACTGGATATGGTGCGATCTATGATGTCTCTTACTGATTTACCGCTATCGTTTTGGGTTATGCTTTAGAGACGGCTGCATTCACGTTAAATAGGGCACCATCTAAATCCGTTGAGACGACTCCTTATGAACTGTGGTTTGGCAAGAAACCAAAGTTGTCGTTTCTTAAAGTTTGGGGTTGCGATGCTTATATGAAAAAGCTTCAACCTGATAAGCTCGAACCCAAGTCAGAGAAATGTGTCTTCATAGGATACCAAAAGAAACAGTTGGGTACACCTTCTATCACAGATCCGAAGGCAAGACTTTTGTTGCTAAGAATGGATCCTTTCTAGAGAAGGAGTTTCTCTCGAAAGAAGTGAGTGAGAAGAAAGTAGAACTTGACGAGGTAACTGTACCTGCTCCCTTATTGGATAGTAGTTCATCACAGAAACCGGTTCCTGTGACACCTACACCAATTAGTGAGGAAGCTAATGATGATGATCATGAAACTTCAGATCAAGTTACTACCGAACCTCGTAGGTCAACCAGAGTAAGATCCGCACCAGAGTGGTACGGTAATCCTGTTCTGAAGGTCATGTTACTAGACCTTGACGAACCTACGAACTATGAGGAAGCGATGATGAGCCCAGATTCCGCAAAATGGCTTGAGTCCATGAAATCTGAGATGGGATCCATGTATGAGAACAAAGTATGGACTTTGGTTGACTTGCCGGATGATCGGCAAGCCATCGAGAATAAATGGATTTTCAAGAAGAAGACAGATGCTGACGGTAATGTTACTGTCTACAAAGCTCGACTTGTTGCGAAAGGTTTTCGACAAGTTCAAGGAGTTGACTACGATGAGACCTCACCCATAGCAATGCTTAAGTCCGTCCGAATCATGTTAGCTATTGCCGCATTGTATGATTATGAAATTGGGAAAATGGATGTAAAGACTACATTCCTGAATGGATTTCTGGAAGAAGAGTTGTATATGATGCATCCTGAAGGTTTTATCGATCCCAAGGGTGCTAACAAAGTGTGCAAGCTCCAGCGATCCATTTATGGACTGGTGCAAGCCTCTCGGAGTTGGAATAAACGTTTTGATAGTGTGATCAAAGCATATGGTTTTATACAGACTTTTGGTGAAGCCTGTATTTACAAGAAAGTGAGTGGGAGCTCTGTAGCATTTCTAATCTTATATGTGGATGACATATTGTTGATTGGAAATGATATAGAATTTCTGGATAGCATAAAAGGATACTTGAATAAGAGTTTTTCAATGAAGGACCTCGGTGAAGCTGCTTACATATTGGGCATCAAGATCTATAGAGATAGATCAAGACGCTTAATTGGACTTTCACAAAGCACATACCTTGACAAAGTTTTGAAAAAGTTCAAAATGGATCAGGCAAAGAAAGGGTTCTTGCCTGTGTTACAAGGTGTGAAGTTGAGTAAGACTCAATGCCCGACCACTGCAGAAGATAGAGAGAAAATGAAAGATGTTCCCTATGCTTCAGCCATAGGCTCTATCATGTATGCAATGCTGTGTACCAGACCTGATGTGTGCCTTGCTATTAGTTTAGCAAGGAGGTACCAAAGTAATCCAGGAGTGGATCACTGGACAGCGGTCAAGAACATCCTGAAATACCTGAAAAGGACTAAGGAAATGTTTCTCGTTTATGGAGGTGACAAAGAGCTCATCGTAAATGGTTACGTTGATGCAAGCTTTGACACTGATCCGGACGATTCTAAATCGCAAACCAGATACGTGTTTATATTGAACCGTGGAGCTGTCAGTTGGAGCAGTTCTAAACAAAGCGTCGTGGCGGGATCTACGTGTGAAGCGGAGTACATTGTTGCTTCGGAAGCAGCAAATGAAGGAGTCTGGATGAAGGAGTTCATATCCGATCTAGGTGTCATACCTAGTGCATCGGGTCCAATGAAAATCTTTTGTGACAATACTGGTGCAATTGCCTTGGCAAAGGAATCCAGATTTCACAAGAGAACCAAGCACATCAAGAGACACTTCAACTCCATCCGAGATCAAGTCCAGGTGGGAGACATAGAGATTTGCAAGATACATACGGATCTGAATGTTGCAGACCCGTTGACTAAGCCTCTTCCACGAGCAAAACATGATCAGCACCAAGACTCCATGGGTGTTAGAATCATTACTGTGTAATCTAGATTACTGACTCTAGTGCAAGTGGGAGACTGAAGGAAATATGCCCTAGAGGCAATAATAAAGTTATTATTTATTTCCTCATATCATGATAAATGTTTATTATTCATGCTAGAATTGTATTAACCAGAAACATAATACATGTGTGAATACATAGATAAACATAGTGTCACTAGTATGCCTCTACTTGACTAGCTCGTTAATCAAAGATGGTTAAGTTTCCTGACCATTGACATGAGTTGTCATTTGATTAACGGGATCACATCATTAGGAGAATGATGTGATTGACTTGACCCATTCCGTTAGCTTAGCACTTGATCATTTAGTATGTTGCTATTGCTTTCTTCATGACTTATACATGTTCCTATGACTATGAGATTATGCAACTCCTGTTTACCGGAGGAACACTTTGTGTGCTACCAAACGTCACAACATAACTGGGTGATTATAAAGGTGCTCTACAGGTGTCTCCGATGGTGTTCGTGGAGTTGGCATAGATCAAGAATAGGATTTGTCACTCCGATTGTCGGAGAGGTATCTCTGGGCCCTCTCAGTAATGCACATCACTATAAGCCTTGCAAGCAATGTGACTAATGAGTTAGTTGTGGGATGATGCATTATGTAACGAGTAAAGAGACTTGCCGGTAACGAGATTGAACTAGGTATTGAGATACCAACAATCGAATCTCGGGCAAGTAACATACCGATGACAAAGGGAACAACGTATGTTGTTATGCGGTTTGACCGAAAGATCTTTGTAGAATATGTGGGAGCCAATATGAGCATCCAGGTTCTGCTATTGGTTATTGACCGGAGACGTGTCTCGGTCATGTCTACATAGTTCTCGAACCCGTAGGGTCCGCACGCTTAAAGTTCGGTGACGATCGGTATTATGAGTTTTTGTGTTTTGATGTACCGAAGGTAGTTCGGAGTCCCGGATATGATCACGGACATGATGAGGATTCTCGAAATGGTCGAGACGTAAAGATCGATATATTGGATGACTATGTTCGGACACCGGAAGTGTTTCGGGAGGTTTCGGACATTTACCGGAGTACCGGGGGGTTACCGGAACCCCCCAGGGAGTATATTGGGCCTAATGGGCCTTAGTGGGAGAAGAGGAGGGGCGGCTAGGGCAGCCGCGCGCCCCCTCCCCCTCTAGTCCGAATTGGACTAGGAGGTGGGGCGGCGCCCCCCTTTTTCCTTCTCCTCCTCTCTCCCTTCCTTCCCTTCTCCTACTCCTACAAGGAAAGGAGGAGTCCTACTCTCGGTGGGAGTAGGACTTCCCCTCTTGGTGCGCCCTCCTCCTGGCCGGCCGCCTCCCCCCTTGCTCCTTTATATACGGGGGCGGGGGGGCACCTCTAGACACAAGTTGATCTGTTGATCTTTCCCAGCCGTGTGCGGTGCCCCCCTCCACCATAATCCACCTCGGTCATATCGTAGCGGTGCTTAGGCGAAGCCCTGCGTCGGTAGCAACATCATCACCGTCATCACGCCGTCGTGCTGACGGAACTCTCCCGTGAAGCTCTGCTGGATCGGAGTTCGCGGGACGTCATCGAGCTGAACGTGTGCTGAACTCGGAGGTGCCGTACGTTCGGTACTTGGATCGGTCGGATCGTGAAGACGTGCGACTACATCAACCGTGTTGTGCTAACGCTTCCGCTTTCGGTCTACGAGGGTACGTGGACTACACTCTCCCCTCTCCTTGCTATACATCACCATGATCTTGCGTGTGCGTAGGAATTTTTTTGAAATTACTACGTTCCCCAACAACTAGTTATCCTTGTAGTGCACGCCAAGTCTTCAGAGGTTTCCGTCTTGTTCACGGTGAGGTCCACAACTTCGGCTATCCTTCAAGTGATGGCAGACGACCCACTAGTCCGGCCCATTAATGACATGCCGCATGGGTTAGGACCCCTTAATGCATGACACCCTCACTGGGGTCCATGGACCTGGTTGTAACTTTAACTAGATCATGCCGGCGCGCGTTGCTACGCCCGTCTTTTGCTGTAATTGATTGTTAGTCATTGGTACGAAAATATGGAGGCATGTTGTTAAGTAATTTTGCACTGTACTTTGAGCTTGGGATGTGATTCAAACATGCCGCGTCAGACGGGTTTATAGTTTAGATCTCCCGTAGACCTTTCCAAAGCCTGAGGAAGAATTTTTATACAATGCTGCAACAGCAAGATATTTTTATTTTGCAATATGTTTATTTTTTCTGAATTGCAGATATCAAAAGGCGCATGGAGAAGGATATTAACAAAGTGACAAAGGTTGCACGACTCGCAAAATCAAAACTACAACAACTGAATAAATAGGTGAGTTAATTTAATTAAGCTATGCCTGGTACTTTTACCAAGTAATACATGAGAAGTACGCATAGTAATCCATTAGTATTGCGCTATTCTTATAGACTTGATGTATGCATTTCTCCACTATAATTAAGCACACGCTCCTCAATATGTTCAAACAAAAAGCACACGCTCCTCCAATTTCCTTTTACAAGAATCTTGCAAACAGAGAAAGCCGAGCATTGGCAAGGGATCAGGTGTGGACCGATCTCGAACCTCAACAACTGTCATCCTCTTGCTTGTTTTTCTTGTCACTTCTATTCTAGTTTTTGCATGATTGATTCCACTTTATAATAAAGGAAAACTTTGTTTTTGCCACTAGTTTTTGCCCACTTTGCTTATGCCACTCTAGAATTTGACTTCTCACTTTTGCCACTTTTAGCTTTTGACAATACATCACAAATGCCATTCGGTGGCAAAAACGACAATTTTTCATTTCACTTTTGCCACTCTTAGGTTTTGCAATGTATCACAATTGCCACTCCGAAAATTTTGTTTTTGCCACTGAATGGCAAAATTGATATATTGTCAAAAGCTAAGAGTGGCAAAGGTGAAATGTTAAATTCTAGAGTGACATAAGCAAAGTGGGCAAAAACTAGAGTGGCAAAAACAAAGTTTCCCCTTATAATGATCGTGTGTGCAGTGCACTGACTACGAGTTTGAGAGAACGCATATCAGAGTTTCAGGTACACATTTCATCAACTCTGCACATAGTCAACCTGCTAAACATGGTTTTTCTCTTGCTTATAGACGGTAACTGCTGCTACAAAATATCCCATGTTGTATCGAAAAGTAAAAAAGTAAACACAAGTCGCCTTTAGTACTTGTGGGTTGTCTAACATTTAGTCTGATCAGGCTTGAAAATCGATTCAAAATGTACATGCTACTTGTAAATGAGCATGTTATGAAAATATATTTTCAGACATTAAGAGAAGGCAATCCAGACGGAGTACAGGGAAGTTGCAGAGCGGCATGTTTTCACCGGTCTGTTGCCCTTAACTCTCACCATAACTCCAGCCCTTTTGCATTTCACTTGCGCTGGCTTATTTTATCGGCGAGCGTGCTGATGAAGAGGTATAAAGATCCATCAACTGATCAACTCTCATTTACTTGAAGCCACAATCGCAAAGCAAATATGCATACTTTATATTGCTAACATTGTGTCGATTTGTTTCAGACTATGGACAAGCTCATAGAAACAGGCGACACTGAGCAAATTTTTCAGAGCTATTCAGGAACAATTGTGTGGAAGGGTGATAACACTTTGCCTTGTTTAGTTCTAGTACCAAAAGCAATGCGTGGTCTAACCTTTATTTCCCGCGTTCGCAGGTGCGCGACAAACCCCAAGAGATCCAGGAGCGGCATGGCACGGTGAAAGAGATCGAGACAAAGCTCCTTGAGCTGCAGCAGGTAAATGACTAAATGGAAATTTAAAGCCAGGGCATCATGTTAGCCCACGGAACTAATTTACCTTGTGGGCAGCCATTGCAGATTATCAAGTGAAAATTTCCCCAAACCAAAATATGAGAACTAGGCTCCATGATTTTCCTAGATAACCAGGAGCCCACGATGAACACCACCTGTAAAAATCTGAGACTGGAAAAGACAAGCAAAACGGAATCGGGTCAAAGAGGTGATCACAAGGAAAAGAAAAATGAAGATTGAGTGGAAACATAGCCGAAAACCGTAGCCGCAGGAGGATCTAGGAGGCGGGAGAGCCTCACCCGGCGAAGCATACATATATACAGGCCGGCGTGAAACTGCTGAAGTTGGGAAAACAATAACTACTCCATTACTCGCCACCGGTGAGTGGCGCACATAAGCTGCCATGAAGGCTTCGAGGAACTGATCATTGATTATCGAAGGGCCGATGGCCGAACTTTATTAGATAGAAGAGAGATACAGTCTGATTAGCAGTCTAGGCGCGCACTAGAGCTGAAAACCACATGAAGCCGCCGAGAACAGCTTTACGAAAAAAGAACACAAAGGTACATCTAAGGCGCGCAGATTAGGCTCCGAGTTCAACAATACAACTCGCCGCACGCCAAACAGCAATATCTTGGCAGACCAAATCCAGCACCCTGTCGGCGCTGCTTGCCACCTGGTCAAAAATCCTGGAGTTCCTCTCCTTCCACAGCCTCCAGTGCACGAGGATAGTAATAGTGTCGAAGTTGTGACGCATAGACTTGGGTACGCCGGCTCTAGCCTGGAGCCACCACTCTTCTATGCCGCTAAAACTGTCCTCTGGCGTGGTGAAGGGAGCCCCAAACCTGCGCTTGAGCAATCTCCAAAGCTGCTGCGTGTATCTGTATCGGCAATGCACAAACAAATGTGTACAGGTCTCGGGTTCCGACAGACAGAGGGGGCAGGATGCATTAGCAGGCCACCCGCGGCGAAGAAGGTTATCTGCTGTCAGGCATTTGCCATGAACGGCCAGCCACATGAAGAACTTGCACCGTGGGGGAGCCTTTGACCTCCAGATTGGTTTGTTGCATGCAAAATGCACATTAGCCATGAAGAGCAAACTGTACGCGCTGCTGACCGAAAAAACTTGTTCCTTAGTAAGCTTCCAGATTGCCCGATCCCGCGCACCTGGCGTAAGATTGGTGGCCTGCACCATATCCCAGACGGACAGGTACTGAGCGAGCGCCTGCACAGATATGCCGCCAACGATTTCTCTTATCCAGGATTGACTATGCAAGGCCTCGCGGACAGAACGGCCAGAGTCCTTGACGAAGGAGAACAACTCTGGCGCTGAGGTAGCAATCGAACAACCATTCGGCAGCCAATTGTCCGTCCAGAACCTCGCGGAATCCCCGTCGCCGAGGGAAATTGCAGTAGCAGCGTTGAACATCCCCGCGACCTCCTTTTCTTTACTGTCAGGCAGCAGATGCCACGGCCTGGGATTCTCATCCCACTTCAACCAAGGCCATCTATATCGCATTGCCCGGCCAAACCATCGCAAATTGAGCACACCAAGCCCGCCACATTCCTTGGGAGTGCAGACTTGCGCCCATGGCACTAGACAGTGCCCACCACTGATGGCCTCCTCCCCTTTCCATATGAAACCCCGACACCTTCTGTTTATGAGCTTGATCGCCCAGACCGGCAGAGGAAGCACCGCCATTAGGTGAAGCGGCAGCGCCATGAGCACCGAGTTTACCAGAGTGAGCCGCCCCGCTGCCGGCAGAAGCTTTGGTTTCCAGCCCTTCATTTTATTAGAAAATTTATCCACCAGGGGCATAATATCCTGACGCCTCAATCTGAAAACTGACAAAGGTAAGCCCAAATATTTGATGGGAAAACCCTGCTTCTGACATTGGAAGTGCTCCGCCACCAAAGATGCAAGGTCCTCCTCACAGCGAATACAGGTCACCGAGCTCTTCTGTAGGTTGATGCGAAGGCCAGAGGCTTGGCCAAACAACCGCAGCACCGCGGAGATCACATGAAGGTCATTTGAATGCGGCTTAAAGAAGAGAACCGCATCGTCTGCAAAGATGGATGCCCTCGGTGTCTCCAGGCCCAGACCCAGATCCGATAACACCTGCCTTTGCGCCGCCCACATCAGCATTCCCTGGAGAGTGTCCATGGCTATGATGAACAACGCCGGGGACAACGGATCACCTTGCCAGCTGACGCCCTGAGCAAGAGCAAAAGGTGCCGACAGCTCACCGTTGATGAGCACCGAGGTGGTAGCCGTACTCAGCAAGCCGCAGATCCAGGAGCACCAGCGAACACCAAATCCTCTGGCCCGCAACACCTCCAGCAAAAAACCCCAAGAGAGTGTGTCAAAAGCTTTGGAGATGTCGATTTTCATCAGCACCGCTTGCTTCTTCTTCTGGTGCAGAGCCCTTGTTTCTTACGAATTTGAAGTTCTCGTGAATGCTCCTCTTGCAAACAAAAGCACTTTGGGCCTGGGAGATCAGAGAAGGCAAAACTGCCGCAAGCCTGATGGCCAACGCCTTAGCAAAAATCTTGGCTGCCCCATGAATCAGGTTAATTGGTCTGAAGTCAGACAGCTGCAAGGGGTCTTCTTTCTTTGGCAGGAGGGTAAGAATGGAGGAGTTGAGATCACGAAAGGAGTAGAAACGCCCATCATGCAGCATTGTCATGACATCCATGAAGTCCTTGGCGATAATCTCCTAGCAGTTCTTGAAGAAAAGCCCAGAAAATTCGTCTGGCCCAGGCGCGCGGTCAGACGGCATATCAAAGATTACTTTCTTGATCTCCTCATCCGTGAACGGCACCTCCAGCCCATGGGCCAAATCCGGTGACAGCCGGTGCAAGCCCAAAGCGTCCAGACGGAGAGAGCAACCCGACGGTGCCGAGGAACCCATCAGATTACAGAAAAACTCCCGAGCCAGGTTTAGCTTATCCTCCAAATTAGTGGCAGTACGGTTACCATCTTTCAGATAAGGGATACAATGCCGTCGACGCCGGCCATTAGCCTTCATATGGAAATATTTAGTATTGGCATCCCCCTCCTTCAGGTCCCTGACCCGAGCACGCTGGCGCAGCCTAACCCTCTCGAGAGAAGCCAAGGCAAGACACAATCAAGGCAGATCAGCTTCACCGAGCAGCCACAACGCCGCTTCACCTTTCCCCGTAAATTAGGTCAATGGCAGGCGTCCCATCTTGTTTGGATCCGAAACGCAGTCGGTATGAGATGCCGTCGGTGGGATCAGTTGGACCACGACGCGATAGCCATGAGCCATGGTCGGCCGCCACGGGAGTGCTCCGTGCGAACGAAAAGAGGCCCGAGTTAACACCAGAAGCCCAAAATTGTGACCAGCCCATGACGGTTACCGCTCGGTCCTGGAGAAGGAAGCGAGCCGATGCGGGATTAGAGGAAATTTGACGATAGAAAACGCCCAAAACTGACGATCCAATGGCGACAAACGTTAATGGCTTGAGAGGGTAGGAAACGTGCTCAGTTATAATGTATCTAAATTATCACCTATGAAGAACTTTCTATTACTCTCTCCGATCCATATTACTTGCCGCTGCAACAACGATAAGTAATATGGATCATAGGGAGCACTTTGCGTATTATTAATAGATGAGAGGATTTTCTTTTCAAAAAATCTGCCGGAGCAATTAACGCACAGAAGAGAGAATATCCAAGCAATACCAGAACTTATATGGTCCCATTTTGAAAAAAGTAAAATTTATATGTTTCAAAAAAGTTGTAATTTAATTATTTTATTAAACATGTAAATATGTGAATAGTGGAAGGTGGAATCACCTAATACTAGAAGGGCAGTGCGCGCTTTTCTGCACCGCTTATTTTCTTTGGGTTGTACTCCCTCCGTAAACTAATATAAGAGCATTTAGATTACTATTTTAGTTATCTAAACACTCTTATATTAGTTTACAGAGGGAGTACATGTTTAATTTTTGCGTGGTATTTTTTTAAGTTGTGAATTTTTTTTATGTGCTAGTTGGTTGGGCATGTGGGGAAACAATGGAGTTTTTTTATCAGAGATGCTACACCTATGGACATGCTTTACAGAATAATGGTTACGGATGGATGTGTCAATTTATAGTTAGAGATTTGGGGAAGAGTAGCCCAACAGTGAAAATCGGGAAAGTGATTGGTGGGAGACTGTTTGGTATGCCAATTCGTAGCAAATTGTCCATGGGTGTATCATTTTTCTTTTTTATTGTGGTGTTCGGGCAGGTCCTTTTGACCGTGTGAGTCTTTTAATTAATACAAATACATGAGAAAGTTACCTACGTCATTGGCCACGTGTGTTATGCCGGCACTTCCTTTTTGTCAACAAAGGCCCACACCAACCAGGCACTTATCAAGGGACCCATTCATAGAGAGATCCCACCACGAAGCCCAGGTCAACGACCCAATCAATCATGTACCCAATCTAAATTGAAGACCTCGGTTGAATGAGGGGGCCTTTAAAGTTAGAGAGCTTAATGAAGTTAGATATTTCATTGCCACAACCAAGGATTGACCAAGTCAAAATCAAGGCATTAAAATTGTATACCTCAATCGAATGGGAGAGCTTCAAATTTACGGAGCATAGTGTATTAAAAAATTAAATGAAAGAGCTCCCTGTGAAGTTGTTAACCTGGTCAAAATTGGATGAACCAATTCCAAATTGGAGACCTCAATTGATCGTGAGGCCTTAAAAATTAAAATTAGGGAGCTTAATGAAGTTAGAGATTTCATTACCACAACCAATGATTGACCAGGTCAAAATTAAGGATTAAAATTGTATACCCCAATCGAATGGGAGAGCTCAAAAATTAGGAAGCATGGTGTATTAGAAAATTGAATGAGAGAGCTCCTTGTGAAATTGTTGGCCCAGTCAAAATTGGATGACCAATTTAAAATTGGAGACCTCGATTGATTACGAGGCCTTAATTAGGGACCCATTCATCAAGAGATCCCACCACGAAGCCCAGGTCAACGACCCAACCAACCGTGTATCCAATCTAAATTGAAGACCTCAGTTGTATGAGGGGGCTTTAAAATTAGGAAGCTTAATGAAGTAAGAGATTTCATTGCCACAACCAAGGATTGACCAAGTAAAAATCAAGGAGTTAAAATTGTATACCTCAATCGAATGGGAGAGTTCCAAAATTAGGGAGCGTAATGTATTAAAAAAATCAACGAGAGATCTCCTTCTGTAATTGTTGACCCGATCAAAATTGGATCACCCGATTTTGCGAGGCCTTAAAAATTAAAATTAGGAAGCTCAATGAAGTTAGTGATTTCATTGCCACAACCAAGGATTGACCAACTCAAAATCAAGGCATTAAAATTGTATACCCCAATCTAATGGGAGAGCTCCAAAATTAGGGGGCATAGTGTATTGAAAAATTGAATGAGAGAGCTCCTTGCGAAATTGTTGACCTGATCAAAATTGTATGACCCAATTTCAAATTGGAGACCTCAATTGATTGTGAGGCCTTAAAAAGCAAGGAGCATGGTGTAGTATATATTTTCCCATGTAGAGAAATAGTAGGCCTCATTTGGTTCATAAGGTAAGAAAATGATAGGAATAGGAAAGTCATAGGAAATGAGATGACATGTATCTCAAATCCTATGAATAGGAATAAGAAAAGATATACTCTTTGTTTCACATCATACGATTTTTTTCATTGAGTCTAGGCTAATGTTTATTTTTCTATGAAACGTGGAGGATAGAAATAATTCCTTCATAGGAATAGGATTCTATTCCTACAAACCAAAGGGCTCTAAAGTGCTTATAGAATTTGAGGATTTTGGCTAGTCCCTCATCAAAAGAAAAGAGTTAACAGAGTGCCCCTATTGCAACAGGTTAATTACCACAAGAATGCCACCGAGCCCGCACGACTTGTACAGAGAAAACGAGCGCCCCTGCCTCGACGCCTCATCTGTTCGCTCGGCTCGAACTCGAGCAGGGCCAGCGCTAGGGTTCCAGCGCCGCCGCCGGCCCCGCCTCGCCGCCGCCGGGACCCACTCCCGCCGCAGCCCAGCTTCCTCCACGGCCCGTCTGCCCCTCTGCCCTCTGCCGCAGCCGGGACAACGGGAAGCTGCCGCCGCGCCCCTCTGCACCGGCTGCCCACGGCGCCTCCGTCCCGAAGCTGCAGACCATCCAGTCCTCCACTCCTCCACGGTGAGCCATCCTCTCTCTTCCAACTCTCTCTTCTTCTTTTTTTAGCTGTAAATTGGATAGATGGAAAAACTTTGTTGCATAGATGGATGGATCGATGTGTCAATTGGATAGATGGATGGGTGGATTGATTGTTTAATTTGTTAGATGGATGAATGATGCCAGGTTTTTCTTGTTGATATTGTCAGTGCTATGTATTGGTCCTATTCCTGGATATTGGTACTGTGAATCTTTGCTATGATATGAAGATTTTGTTACATTATTTAATTCTGCTTTCCAATGCTAATGTGAGAATGGTGAATGGTAATGGTAGATGGAGAAAGTCAAAGAACCCAAAGCAAATTGGGATAGTGCTGCTCATACAATTTTTACTGAGAATGATTGCCTCCGCTTTCGAACATTAGTTGTAAAATATTGTCGAATGGAATTTCAGGTTAAGATGACTTGTGCATAGATCGAGCTTCAGTCTGATGGATTCTGACGACAAGAAGTTTGGCAAAGGTACTGCTTTTGTCAGAATGCAGAAAAGTAGCATTGGCAAGCATATTCATCTCCGCTAGGGAACTTTGCCTCTGTAATTAACTATGGATGTTTATACCACACACTATTGGAAGTTTAAAGGATTTCTCACCATTGAAGATGAAACCGACCGGTTGGGAGCATCCTCTGCTTCATTAAGCATCTACTTTACTTGATCTCCTTTGTTAAGTACTGTGATGTTGCCATGCCTATTTGTGTTTGTTATCTGATGTTCCCTTTGTTTCTTTCTCTGTCTTTTGACCGCCCCGATTCAAGTTTTAACCAATAATAAATAATCCAATATTACGTGGGTTACTGGGTTATGTTACACATTTGATGCCATTCGACTTGTATACAAAAGTACTTCTCTATTACTGTAGTTATGATTGTTATCTTGTAGCCATCAGCAAAATATTGCACAAGAAATATAGATTCGACGTTCAAACTTGGACAGTCAATCTTTGTCCTACGTTTGATACCTTAAGCTCGCAGCATCTCTGGAACCGCCAAAGTTTCCTCATGTTGACATTTTTTTGTCTATATGTTGAACAACGGGGTTTTCAAGTCGATGAGTCGTTCTGGGGTAGCGACTCGGAAAAAGTTGAGCCTGCAGTTGTGACTAGTCGCAACTCGAGTCGCTAGTCGACACTAAGTTTAGTTGACATTTTTTTGCGACTCATCGACTAGTCGCGCGACTCGAAAACAATGGAACAACCACATTGTCTTTTGTGCCCCCTGATAAGCTACTTTATTGGACCCTACCAGAGAAATAAGTGCCCATTGTACTTGTATGCATGAGTGCATTTTCCTGGCATGGTTCTTGATGCGCATCCTTCTCCAAATTGCCTTGGTTATATGCAATGCTGGTAGTCCATAATATGGCTCTTTCTATTTCAGGACCTAGGGAGCTCACTGGTGCTGTTGATTTAATAAGTCAGTACAAATTGGAGCCGCACCATGATTTCTTTTGCAAGAGGCCTTTGCCACTTGCAATCTCAGATACACATTACCTTCACAATGTAGTGGGGGACACTGAAATTCGGAAAGGAGAAGGAATGGAGCTAGATCAACTCGTTCAGAATGCATACTTAAGGGATAAGCCTCCTTCTATTAAGCCCTTTGATATGGAAACACTGGGGCAAGCATTTCAGCTTCGAGAAACTGCTCCAGTAGATTTACCCTCTGTAAGACCATTTTTGCCATCCTACTTGCTTTATGGTGTTATATTGCATTTTCCTATCATACACTTGACAATTAAACCAATCAACAGGCTGAAAAAGGTATACCTACCATTTCGGGCAAACCGAAAAGTGAGTCCAAGGACAAAGAGAAAAAACATAAAAAGCACAAAGACAAAGATAAGGACAGGGAGCATAAGAAGCACAAACATCGACATAAGGATCGGTCTAAAGACAAAGACAAGGACAAGGATAGGAAAAAGGATAAGCATCATGAGAAGGTCGCTGCATTTTCTCTATGTTTAAAACTTCAGTATCTCCAAGTCTTACTCATCACTTAGCTATACTTTATATGTCCGCAAATTGTTCAGAAGAGGAAGCATGAGGGGACGGAGGATTCGGCAGACGTGCATAAGCACAAAAAAAGCAAGGTGATGTACAATTATTATTTGCTTCCTGGTACAACAAATTTCCTTGCAGCACATTTTGTTGGTCTGTTAACATGACTTACCTATGGCAGCATAAGAGTTCCAAAACCGATGAGATGGGTAATGGACTTAGTTAGCTACAGGTTTTCTTCTTACTTCTGTTGTCAATCAATGTCATATTCTGTTAGAAGGAGGCTCAAAAGATTTCCGTCACCAGACCCGCTGCAGATCAATTGGTACATGCTTCTTGAACTTTTATTTGCTGTTGGGTAGATGCATAAATTGATTATTTTGTATTGCTTTTCTTAATTCTTTGTCTTTCGGTGAAACATGAATTCAAATGTTTCAGATTTAAGCTGCATAGTGAGCTTGTGTTTTTAAGTCAACCTAGATTTTATTTTATTATTTGGAGCCTAAATGATGAATATTTTAACCTTTGGTGAATTATTTATTACTCATTCAAGAGAATAAGATCTGCCTTTTGCCTGACTTTGTAAATATTAGTCTCATTTGATTTTATCTGCATCTTTTTTTTTGTGAACAATTTTATCTGCAGCTGTACAATATGTGATGTTAGGGACGGTTGCCCTGACATTACTTTATGTCCACTCTCAGTTTTAGACCTGGGCCAATTTCATTTCTTCAGTCTCACTTGACTTGAGAAGTACAGTTAGATTATTTCCTTTGATTGGCATCTCTAGTGGTATTAATATATCAGTTATGATGGGCCTGCTGACTTTCTATACTATGTGGCATGATCTGGTTAGGCCTGACTTGCATCATAAATTCATAATGTAGTCACTAGTCCTATACGGTTTGCAGTTTACCAACACTTTGACCATACCATATGGTGATTAATTGGAACACAATGAACTATTAAAAAAGATCACTCGCAGTTTACCTAGTGATGTTTCTTTCGAAATCGTCGTATGCCATTTGCAACTCTTTAACGTCTGCACCTTGTATAATCTTCACAATTATTGTCCAGTTCAAATAAGATATGGAAAACACTGCCAGATGAACACCAATGGGGAGAAACATTGGCAAACAGTAGGCTTTTGTTTGCATCTGTGATAATCCATGACTCTTAACTCTTACTTTTATGTGGGTGATGCAGATATCATGAATGGCAGTTTATTTGAAGGTGCTTCAGATGAACGTCTTGCCTGCTGCTAATTATGTTGTTCTTGCAGTGTGGACCATGTGGAAAATGTAACTTGTAACAAAGGGACAATCCAACTGTATTTTGCAACCTTTTGTCCCTCGCTGACTAATGGGTTGCCTTGTAGGAACATTTAGATAGGACTTCTAATGAGATTTTTTCCCCATAGATCAGGAAATCTGAGTAGGTGTTTTTGGTGAGATAATTTTTAAGACTAGGATCAGTTAACAATTTCATTTAGATTGAACTTTTAATGAGATTAATTTAAAAGATTAGGAGATCTGGGGATAGGTGTCTTTAACGAGACATTTATCAAAGGCTAGAAGCAGTCCATTCTGTTAACCAGGCCTGTGATAAACTAGTTGATGTAGCATGATATAATGGTAAAAAAAATATATTGTATGATATGGAAATGAAGCTTCATTCCTCGTGCTGATGAGGAAACTAGTTAATTCACCACCGCCTGGACTTGTTTCCAAGAACATGCAAAGATGGTCAGGAATTAGACACTAAACCCTGTTTTCTCCTAGAACTGTGTAATGTTCTGCTTCTGCCCCAACTGATATACATTGGCTGTTTGGTTCGAGGCCTTGCATTGCCACACTTTGTCACACATTTCTGCCAAGCTTGCCTAAGGTTAGTTCAACAAAATGAGAGCCACAAGTTGGCAAGCCTAAGAGAATTTTGTCATACATTTTGTGTATGCCATGTGGGGCCCTAGTGTGGCTTGCTAAGGTGTGCCTTGAACCAAACAAGTCTAAGTTGGTCAAACTTGTCTAACCTTAGATGTGGCAACCTTTGACAAACTTATTCACAAACCAAACATCCTCACTGTATTGCAGACCCTAAGACCGAACGCATAGAAAAACATAAACAAAACAGACTAAACCCAGAACATGATATTCTCAGTGTAGAATCGTGCTGCTTCCTCCAGTATTCCTGGGGCCTCTCATTCCTAAATATGTTGAGGAAACTTGAGTGGTCATATCATTCCATTAGAGCCAGTCGAGGAGGATGTATATATTCTTCACACTGAACAAATGAGACATGTGATAGAGCAATAAGAATCTGGGATCCTTTATCTCATCTCTAGCTATATGTTTAGTTCAGCAAACAAAATGAGATGGCAAAAGAAAGAGAGAAGATGCAAGACGAACGCGGATCCATTCTTTTATGAAGGTATGTAAATCAGTAAATGGTTATGAGAGGGCATCCAATCAATGTAATATAAGTAACCCACAATGGTACTCTCTCCGTTTCGAATTACTTGTCGTAGAAATGGATGTATCTAGAACTAAAAAATGTCTAGATACATCCATTTTTTCGACAAGTAATTCCGAACGGAGGGAGTACTAATTAAGTAATGCCTTCACCAATAGAAGCAAGGTTTGCGGCTGGCCCCATTAACGACTTACTAGTAAGTTTTGCATGTTACACCACCAAAACGTAAAGAAAGTTTGTGTGGGCTTCGCATTCACCAAGCTCTTTTTTAGAAAATAATTCACGAGTGGAATGATGACCTCAGTGCCATGCCCCAAGTAGCATTGCTATCACCCGATGATTAATTTTCTTTTGATCGAATGTTAATCAAACAAGTATTCTTTGACAAATTGGAACATATCAAAGTCCTGCATTCATTCAGGTCATTCATTACCATTGTGCAACAAACTATTCCATGTTCAAAGACTGTCACACTGTCTCCCACATGGACCCAACTAACATCGCCGGCCAAATAGATCCTCGTGCCATAACTCTCTAATCACTGTAGTGTTCATCCCAGAGCATTGTTCCCTGTGCATAGAAAATGAAACTTGTTAGTTGTTTCAAGTGTTTGATCAGCCATACTATTAACCGTGATTGGTTATTCCAACAATTGTAATTCCTGCACAACTAGATTAATCTGTCTCGCAAGTGTCATTAACCATTTCTTATTGGCGAAGATTAACTCCTATTGGCTAACAGAGAGTGCTGTTTAAGAACAATCAACTAAGACCATGGAGCCATGGCCACGCAAAACTGCTACATGTTGACACATTGAGTAGTGGATGAGCTCTAAGCTCATAGCTCAGTGGTGGGAGTGCGGTGGTGTTGCCCCATTCACCTGTGTTCGACCCCTCTCACATTCTCTCTTTAATACAACTAGATGACCCGTTGTGCCCATGGCGCAAAAAGCGAGAGCAAGCCGAGTGTTCAAACCATGTATATGCGACTGATACATGATAGACTAAAAGAACGTAATGTGATCACTTGATAATAGCATACTATGCACATCAGAATATTTAGATACAGTCGATGCATAACATTATAAGAGGCATAAGATCAGTTTACGATAGCTTATTTTCATTACTTTTATCAAGCAGGCACATAGGTAGAGATGCATCATATAGACACCTTTGAATTTGCTATATATGATTGGTAGCGTTATGACGAATATGTAGCAGTACCAATACAACCGAGGGGATACATCAATATTAGGAAGTCTCGTTGCGCCGTACTATAAGTATGAGCGTAGATAGATACGCCTATATTTCTCTCTTCCTTAAGATGCTCTAAAATAGCCCCATAATACACGGTTATAACTGGCTTTTTGCGCCACAGATGGACGATCTATAATATCTATGCTATGAGGAAATCCATAAGGAAAGACAAACCAATGTGGAGAGCATAAGAGCATTATAAACATGAAGTCTGGTACACAAGCTAGATATATGTGACATTGAAGGTTTACGATAGTGCCCTCATGGGGAGTCAACGGTTAGACACAGGCGGAGACGCTTTGCCTTGCGCCCAAAGGTGAAGGCATACATCATTCCTTCATCTATGTTTCCTATGTGAAGAACTCCGTCCAGTTTGTTGTTAAGGTAGCCCTGTCAGCAGCTCCTTCTAGAGAAATGTTTTCACTTGTAAAGTAGTAGACCATAAAGGAACCTGCACCCTACAAACAGGGAAATATCAAAACTGGAGGAAGGTGAACTGGAAAAAAATAGTAACTTCACACGAGAAAAATAACCTCTCCAATATGTACAAATACAATCGGTTTAATAAGAAACAAAACAAAAACAGAAACACAAATCAAGAGAAATTAAGAAATGCATACCGGACCATGCTAAGCACCTTTAGTTTGAACATAGGTCAGGCTGCTAAACCAAATACACAAAAAAATAGTTAGGCAATATTTCAAGACAATGAAGGAATTAATAAGATGGAGAGCTGCATTATCATCATTAACAAGGAAAAAAGCATAGGCAATGAAGAATATTTGTTTTATAGTAGGCATGAACATAAATATAGACATGCACAGGATATTCTTCCACAATATGTAGCATAGGCAATGAAGAATATTTGTTTTATAGTAGGCATGAACATAAATATAGACATACACAGGATATTCTTCCACAATATGTACAATTTAATTTATAGAAATCCATGTTGTTTTATAGTAGGAAGAACACACTTCCATCGACAAAAATACAAAATAGAAATGTAAGATTCAAGTAACTATACAGATAGGCAACACAATAGAATGTAAGACATGATAACATAGAGCACTGTGTCCAGGGGCAGTTCTTAGGAACAACAGTCAATTACATCATATAGTAATTGGATCCAAAACCATCAACCCATGGTACCTTTTCTACAGAAAAGCACACAAAAATATGGCATAAAAGCTTCTTCTGATCTTCTCTACCAAATATGATCAGTCTGATCTTCGTGACTATGATCAGTCCGATAAAATATGCAAGCGATATGATACTACCAAAAAGATGAACACAAACTTGTGACTTTGTGAGTTTCATTGTGCACAAATCAGAATAGATGTGTACTGAAAGTCAAAAGATATTCAAGCTTCCAGACGAAAAAGTTCGATAAAATAACTCAGGATGTTGCAATCAGCTGGCATTATACTGCAACCTAGAGTTCGCCACGAGCTAAAGTGATCCTCTTTTGTGGCCACGAGCTAAAGTTATCCTCTTTCACGGGTCTGTAGGTGCTAAACAGAGTTCATTAGAAAGAGAATTAAAGAACAGAAGAACAACAATATATAATTTTATTTTTCTTCGTCTGCACTCACCTCTCTTGTTGCTGGCGCTGCGAATGCCAGTGTGTGGAGCTCCGTGTTTCTTTCTATGTTTGGTAGTTCTTTCCTGCAATCGACCGGCAAAATAGTAAGCTGATATTAAAGTGTTTAAAATGTTTCCACCCGATGTACAGGTAATGTCTCTTGAATAAGTTGTGTGAATGGTAGACGCACTTGGTTTGATCGCGTTTGTCCGGAGCTTCCATAGGGGAGCAGTGCCGATGGCCGATTGATCTGAGCTTGCTGGGGCGAACCACATGGGCTGTACATTGGTCTTGAAGAAGATTTCAAAGAGCAGAACCAACAATATCTAGTCATATGCATACTGTCATCATGACCGATGCGGATGATGCCAATTTCCAAGCTCGCATCTGATGTTTCTTGTTTGACAGCCACCTTCTGCAAGCAATGGTTAAGCTTTCATGATGGGTGATCTCTTGATGTTTTTTAAGCCACAGTGGAGTGGAAAACACGGGATATTAGCTATTTCTGTTTAAAATGTGGACCAAAAAGTGTGGGCATTCACACATGAATTAGTAGACAAACAACCAAAAATCTTATAGATACTTGCCATCAACAGCTATTTGTTGATTCAGTTATATTAATACATCTTTTACAGTGCAACTTCTGTAAGCAACTGCAAGTAACAGATTCATTGGACATGCGTGAACTATCTGTTGGTAAATGTTGCACTAACATCCAGGTTATTAAGTTACTCGACTTATTTTGTTTATTAATATGTGTTCAAATGCACTAAGAAGGATTTATATTAGCTAATGTAGCCAGCATTTTTGGTGGCCGCGAAAACGGTACTTTTGTTGGGATCTTAAGGCGTATGCACATGCATCTATGGCCATAATAACTATCTATCCTTTGTAGCCAAATACAGGGAGATAGTATGTACGGTTGGACTTGCATGATGCATTGGGAAGAAAAATATCTTGCACTGGCAAGGCTAAAGAAGCTAAAAACCGCATTCGTATTGTACATAGTAGGCTTGAAGAGAAAGAGGAGGACGGACCTGAGTGGGATCAGAGGCCCCATAGGATCTTGGATACCTGTGCTTAGCTTGCCGGTGGGTGCAGCCGTGGCGCAGGCATTTGTTCAGGACGGCTGTCAGGACAGTGGATCTACGCCATAGGCACGTCACTGGATAAACCGTCAAATGCTTAACAAGCCCTGCATTCAGCTAAGCATAGAAAAGTAGCGAATAGAAGGTGGAGTCAACTAATACAAATTTTGATCAAAACTGACATTAAAATAAGGAAAACTGTATGGAACAAAAAATATCACCAAATGCCGGACTACTTTATTTGTAATATTGTTCATTAGACACGTTTAAGGATCCAAATTCACACAACAAGTTTGTTATTTCTAGATTCATTTATCAATAAAGCATGAAGCAAACTTAGTAACTTCAAGACATACCATGAACAAGAGCATAATTAATCTACCCAGATTGTCAGACACGGATAGCTGAGATAGCAAACACATCAGAACTAAAACACACTAACAACAAAAGCATGCACCTATTGGTGTAATTATTTGATGCACATCTTTAACACGACCCTGCCATTGAACTGCACATCTGTGCCACAGACGACTCAAAACTAAAAATAGAAAAGATCAGAAAATAAGGGGACACATATTGTATAAACCAGCTAATGGGTTCTTAAGCCAAGCCAGCCAACAAAGATATAACTTGTGATCAAGATATTCAGTTAGTACCTACTACTACAGATTACTAATTATATTTATACACTCACATGTACATTACACATTTTTTTAAAGAGTAAAACAATCTTTAATTCAATGTTTTGTTAATCGCTCTGAACCAAGCATCGATGCTATCTAAACTCCTATCGTGTGAATTATCAATTGAGTAAATCAAAAGAATACTACAGAACAATCAATATTTGCCTATTTGGTCTAGACGTAGAAGACTGCTCATATTTATATGTTATAGGAACTCCATACTTTTAAATTATAGATAGCAAAGATGGTCAAGAGAATACATAATCTATAAAGCAAAGAGGTGGAACAACATTAACTATCATAGAAGAATGTTGTTGTGTTCTCCTTTCGCCCTTTGAGGGCTTGATCGAGAGTGATAGGGCTACCCCCTTGTTGCTCGCATATCTGGTTCACCTATCCTGCATTAATAAACATAGTGTTACAAACAGATAATATGAACAGAAAAATATCATTATTTTAACCTAGTTAAAATTGGTCCCGTCAAATAACAAACGATTGAAAATTTGTAGAAAATGAACCGAGATTCCACCAAGTAGGCACAGGGATCATAGCAATCACAAACCTAACAAAATAAATCTAACGCTCTAGTTCCAACACCGGCAACCGGCAGAATCTGTAGCCAATTCTCTATCAGACAAACCCATTCCATCCCGCATGGCGGCAACTCGCTCAACCACGACTTTGACATCTCTCATTTTCTCCATAGCCAGCATGCACGCTTCTACATTACTGTCACCTAGTTTAACATCTCCAGTGCCAGAAGACACAAAGTGTTGTGTCGACGAGAAGAATACTTCAGCGGCCCCTGGTCTTTCTGGTAGCGCAAATATTCTGGCGGCAGTATATCCCCCGCGTCTCTAGTCCATCGTTTCAGCACGTGCTTGACAGGAAGCTCCCGAAGATTAAGGTGTATCATGACCTGCGTAACAGGATGCACAACAAAATCCCTTTTTTATATTTCAAGCTCCGTTCATATCAGATGCACATAGGAATAAAAACTGGATAGCAAAAAGCAGGAGATAAACTCACGTTAAGGGCATGGCTGCAAACCATCCCATAGTGCTCAAACATCGATCTTGGAGCATACGTCAAGTCTTCGGTGGAGGCAGTCTTGATCACGCTTCCTGTACACGGCCTCCGGAGTCCACCTTGATCACCCATGAAGGCCCATCGGCCCATCCGAAGAGACGGGCTGGCTAGGGTAGCACCCCCTAATCCAAGACACCGTCAGCCGGGTTGCAAGATTTTGTTTACCAGGGACATGCAACGTAACATTGGTTGACGCTTGTGTTTCTTAGTACTCTCTCACATAATGTTAGGTTACTCCCAAGGGTGGACGAAGAAAAGCGGATCACTTTCCGTCTCATGAACCAGGATTTCAACATCACTATGGAGGAGTGGTGCAACTACTTTGGCTTCACCAACAATGATGATGATATTCGCTATGTCTATGAATTTTCGAACCGCACCCGAGGCATTCATTTAACCAGATGAGTTACCATGGCTACAAGCATAGGGCAAGTTGCATTGAGTGTCTTGCTATTTGATATTTCTATTATGTTATCACTAACTCATTGCAGGCATGAGGAGAAGTTTTAAAGGTGAACGAAGAGAATATGCCAATTTTGGGGAAAGCAGTAAACCTTGCCATCGGTTATTCGCTCAACTTAGGGGCAATACTTTTGCTCCACCTTGCACACCAATGAAATTGTGCACAAGGATATATCGTGTGTGGTGGAGTGGTCACCATGTTGGCCAACTACCTTGGCCTATAGACTACACCAATCTTCGCCCCATTGTCGGTAACACTCTTATCAATTTAAGTGTTCTTACTAGTGCTGCAATGGTAGTGGTTCGCCGTCATCGTTATTATATTCAAATTCTTGGAGTGGAGTACTTGCTACCCACTCCCATGCCTAACCATTTCTCGATAGAGAACATGATTTTGCATTATGTGCCACAGGAAGGAGATGCAGCATTCAAACAAGATGCCCCTGAACCGGAACAAGTAGATGTAGAAGAACTCGCCACTCATGAGGAAGAGGAGTAGCCCCAAGAAGAAGCACTAGCAGAAGAGGCCTACACCACCTACTCGGATATCTACAGTTTGCAGGGCTCCATCAATGACAGGAGCAACCTCGCTGAGTCCCTTCGAGACACGTCCGTGCACATGAACAACAGCTTCTTCGAGTGGAGCCAAGGATGGGCTCCGTACCAACTTCCGCCACAATGACCTCACCGGTTTGGGTTTGCAAAAGCTTAAACTTGGGGGTGCTCACTACCACGTCTCCATCAAGATGTGGTGGTGTTATTTAATAAGTTATAATGAGGTTGTACTTCAGGTCGCCGAGCTTCAAACACTCTGTTGGTTTGTTCCAACACTTTGCTTTTTATTTGCTTTTGTTTTTTTTCGCCGGTTGCAATTTTTTGTTTGCAAAATTAGCTTTCAAAAACCCAAAAATAGAATAAGTCTTGCTTTGCTCTTTCCTTTGCCCTTGGATTTCGTTTGCATTCTTGTTGATATTTCAAAGGAGTTGATCTACGTCAGCCAACGAGGAATGCAATCTGAAGGAAGAGAAGTGTGAAAATTCATGATCATGAAGGTATGTCCTACAACTCCCATCTTTTGCACCTGAATTACTTACAATAGTTGTAGTAGTATGTGTGATGTCTTCAAGTGGGAGTAAGTCTTGATAGTTAAAACAAAGGTTTTGTTCTAGTAGCTAAAATAATTTAGTAACATTTGTTCTATTTAATCTGGATAACCAAGACTTGCCGTGGGACTATTTTTAAAAGAAAGTGATGTTAACAAAGAATAACCATAAATAAGAGAAAGTCTCAAAAGACTTGGGTGTTGAGAAAAATTGTAGAGAAGATGATGTTAGAGATACTCAACCCCATAGTGTTAATTTTTTAATAGACTCAATAGCCCTTGTGGATAAAGTTATCCAGAGGAACTTAGTTGAAAGGTGAGGGAGATTATGCCAAAATCTATATTGCATTTTTACAAGGTGCTTTAGCTTCTCGATGGTACCATGGCCTTGTCACTCAATACGTGTTCATGTGTGTAAATGTGGCTTCGTCACCTTTCTTGATGTTATGCTAAGAACTCCGCTGGTCAATGAACGATCCACCAGAGTTTTTTGGCTCGGATTTTGGCTACGAGTTTGTTACCATACGTAGTGGCAACACTACATTGAATATTATTCAGCTTTCTTTTGAATGTGTGTTTATGTGGTAATCACCAAGTACTGATTGCAAGATCTTGAAAGAGACAACATATTGGTCCATAGTACTCAAGCTTAAGCCACTGTAAAACCTTATGCTTGATCATTTCTTTGGCATAATCCCGTCACCTGACAACAAAAGTTTCAGCAAGCAATGATTGAAATAAAGTACTTGAGAGCCTTGATGATGAGACACTCGTGGGTGTGTTAGCGAGTTACTCTAGAATCATGTTGTCTTTACATACCTTTGACTCCCCAATTTGTGTTTTATTGCTCAAGAAAGAAAATATCTTCCATGTGTTCCCGGCAAGCAAGTGTTAACTAGAGTAAATAGAATAAAAGTTACTTTGTTATTTTGTTTAGTTGAGCAAGAGCTTTGTGTTGAATACCTTTACTTCACTAACACTTGCATAATAACCATGCAATTGCTATAGCTATACTAAGTTTTCAGGTCAAGAAGCGGAGGGGTATCTAGACATACCGATCGTAAGTGAACTAAAACCTTCTCGTTATTTCGGTTTAAACAACCGAGTTCCTTACGGTTTGGATTTCTATCTATGTTACTCGAGGACGATCAAGTTTAAACTTGGGGGAGTTGATGAGTGTTATTTTTACGCTCATCACACCTGAGTTTAAACCGGTTTATTTCATAAAAGGGACAATGGCATTTTTGTCCCTGGTTGGTTCCTACCCACAGGTTTTGCTCTTACTTTTCGAGCTTGCTCAGTTTTTCCCTTACTTTTTTCACTGAGGTCTCTCGAATACCCTTCCGTCACCATTCTGTGTCGTCAAAGGCCTTTGACCGTTACTTTGGATCAGACTACCCCTGGGATAAAAAAAGAAAAAAAGGAAAAGAGAGAAAGTGAGCTTACCTTAGGCCCATAACTGTTTCTCCAGCTCAGGCCCAGCTGCCACTCATCACCTTCCTCGCTCCAGAAGGACAGAGCGGCTGGATGCCCCTACCCATGCCCGACGCAGCCGCTTCCATGCCATCTCCTGCAGTATTACGCATCTCCGAGACGCCGATAAGCCCTACACATAGCCCCTGCACCATTCCACCCTCTCTCCCATTCTTTCCTTCACTCTTCCTCGAATTCAAGATGTCCTAAGAGGAGACAGGCACTGCTGCTCACCGTCATCATGCCCACGCCCGTCTCCTAGCATCACCAACATGTCCATTAGCTCTGAATCGTCGACCTCTATGTATATACACTAAAGAACTACAGCCGGGGCGCTCTATAAGCTCGCCATCGCCGTTGTCTTCAACCTCAGGAGCCGACGAATGCTGCCGTTGATTCATCTCCATCCACGCGTCCCCGAGCCTAGTGAGATGCTCTACAGACTTACGGCAAGCCACCATTCAAAATATACTTATTCTCGTAGTCAATTGTGTCCCTTAGCTAGCTTCTATGTACAGCCCGTGAGCTCCCCGCCGCCGGCCATGTCGCCGCCGTCGCTAGGGCTAGCACAAAGTGCATAAGCGTAGTGATCTCCTAGGAATCTTTATCACTCCTCACCTCATGCTCCCGCGCATCATAGCACTGACGTCGTCGAGGCCGTGCGTGCGCTACCACCACGAGCTTGCTCTCGTTGAGCAACATGTAGGAGATATGCCCTAGAGGCAGTAATAACAGTTATTTTGTATCTCCAAAGTTTGTAATGAATGTTTAGCTTCCATGCTATAACTGCAATGATTCTCGAGTCTGCAATATCCACGAGGCTCGGAGGGAAACTCATGTGCACGTGTGGTATACTAAACGGTAAAATGTATTCCTGGTCTTGCCTCTAAGACTGGCTCATGTATTGCATGATGATCCTGTTTTCCTGACCATGGGCATGTCTATGCTGGCAATTCTGAGGGCGCGATGTTGGTAGAACACTTATGTTGAATCGACCCAAATTGATGTTATGCTATGAGATTCTTTTCGTCACAAGTTTATGGTTAATAACATAGAGAAGTTAATGTTTGCATAATTCCTTAGACCATGAGAGTATCGAGTTCCTTCATGCTTGCTTCATGAACTTTGGGGCTTGTTAAACGTCATCCGTAAATGGGTGGCTATTACGATGGCTTACGGGTTCATGGAAAAGTATGGCAAGTAACTTAATAGCTCAAGATTGGGATTTGCTCCTCCGACGATGGAGAGATATCTCTGGGCCCTCTCGGTGTTACGGTATCCATCATCGTCTGGCCAGACACTTTGTGATTTGATCACGGGGATGCCGGAACACGATAACGAGAAAAGAGAACAATACCGGTAACGAGGTAACTAGCATAGTGGACAAGTTGTTGATCCACGGGAATGCCAACATGTCTCACCTCGGGTATTTGTAACATATCGCGAAGCAAAAGGAATAGCTCACTGCAACGGGAGGTTCACTCGAATATTCATTCGTGTGGGTATAGGGGTCAATATGGGTGTCCACGGCTCCGATGTTGATCATTGATAGGAAGGGGTTTCGGGTCATGTCTATACTTCACCGAACCTATAGGGTCACACGCTTAAGGGTCATCTATCTGCTGAATACTAGACAGGGAGTATGAGAGAAAATCACCGAAAAAGTTTCGGACACCGGAAAGGTTTCGGACAGCGGAATCGTACCGCAGAGAGAGGTCATCGGATAAGTTTCGATGATACCGAAAAGTTGTTTCGGGATATACCGTTAAGTCAAATTGGTTTCGGCACATGCCTGATAATTCTTGGAGGGTGCCAGAATCATTCTGGAAGCTTTTTGGAATTTTCTGAGATAAAACCGGAAATGTTCCGGAGCTGCCGGAACCACTTCAGATGCGTTTTGCAGATGAAAATCACTAAACCGGAATTGTTTCGGAACGCGTTGAAAATTATTTTAGTGGGTACTAGAAATGTTCTAAGCCCACATAAATATTTTCAGTTCGAACGGACGCTGAAAAATGTCGTCGTGAATAGTGAAAGTGCTTTTTGGGATATTTTTGGAGAGCCACCTTTTTGGACTTGGTCAAAGTTCTAGAAGGAAGTGGCTTACAAGGGAAGGAACCCCATTTGGGGGGGCCCCCTAGGGGTGGCCGGCCATGGGTGGTGGAGCTCCTTGGAGCTCCACATGGCATCCCATTTTGTCCTTAACACCCTCATGTATGACCTAATGCATGGGGGTTTTTTGGTAATTTGTGGAGGCACACTACCCCTTGGTTTTCCTATAAATAGAGGAGGTGAGGGCTTCCATCTCTTCATCCCTTGCTCTCATACACATGCCATGCATTATCTGGCTTCTTCTCTCCCTCCCACGAAAAGAGTTTCGTAGAGCCGTAAGGCTGTCTGGGTTCCGGCAGGAACTAGTTCTGGACGGCGAAGCCCTGCCGGATAGCTGACACCGTATGTGTGCAACCCCGTAGAGAGATTGTAGTTTCGATCTTTTGCCCGAGGGGCTGTTCGAGTGTCCTCCTGAAGGGCTGTCCGAGTCTCCGTCTGAGTTTCGAGGGTCCTCCCGAAGGGCTGTCCGTGACATCGTCCGGGGGACTGTCCGACCGCCTCCCCAAGAGCTGTCCGGAGAGGGAGTACATCCTCACGGTTGGGAGGTTGTAAATCCTAGCTGCGGGGATCTGCACCGACGATCTACACCGACTCTTCTTCCGCTGCGCTTCGAGTCGGTACGGATCAGATCAAACCTTGTATGCAGTCTCCATAGTGGTCCTGGGCGTGCTCGCTATACCGAAAATTTTCGTTTTCTGTTGCGTTCCCCTACACAACAGCTGGAGTACAACATGCTTACCGGATATAGATCCACTCATTTCTTTGTTCCGCCCCTCTGCAGCAGACAGTTGAGCCTTTAACCTCTCAATCTCGAGGGCTTGTTGCTCATTGGTATCTTCTAGCTTATTATAATCATCAATTTTTCGAGATAGCACGCTACGGCCAGCTTGTTCTTGAGATTCGGCGTACTGTAGTGCTTCTCGAGCATCCTTCAGGTCCTTCTCAAGTTGGCCAATGCTCCTCGGGGTAGTCACTCGGTTCCTCAAACTCCGAAACGGTTCCCGACTCTACCGATAAGAACCAAACCGAAAAAGAGCAAACGATACGGTAAACAACCATGGCATGGCATTATGCTTCAAACAAATGCATGCATTTCAGTTTAACAGATTTGGCATGGGAACCTACAACTATCAACATTAAATGAAGCCTTGATCCATTGGTGGAATGAATCAAGTAGAACTTCATGTGCAATTTAATTGAATTAAATATTCTGGACAGAAAAGAAGGTATATGTTGTTAATGATTCATGAGCGTGATAAATTCATGATCTACACATGATTCTAGTGCAAATGGATATAAAGAACATCACAAACGGAGTTACGTAACTCTAGATATGATCGGAACGAGTTTTGGAAGGTTACGAATGTAACAACGAATAAAATGATGTTGGGAGCAACAAATTGGAAAGCCATTTGCATTTCTGGAATGCATGGTTTGAGTAGGCCCAAATGCATATAAAATACATAGGGATTGGATTTAGAATGAGAAAATTGTGTAGGACAAAGTGAGGGGGTGTTTTGCTCAAACTTTAGACAAACATGCATTTGGTTTGCTCAAACCTGAGAACAAAGTGCACCAACAGAAACATAGCAAAATTCTGTTCAGGATACACATATCATTTGTCCAACTCCAATCAAGTACGGAGAACTTGAGAAATTGGCAAATGATGGGGACTAAAATGCAAAAGTACATGGTCCAGGAATTTTAACATGCTGAAAACAGGAAACAAATTGCATATTCAGATTCACTGGATTTTTCTAGCTCATTTACATATATAATATGCCTATGTTAAAGTTTGGATTGGGAAGATTCAAATTATGCAAATTTTAGATACTTTAAAATGTTTGAGCAAAATCCAGAAAAGAATAATTCAAAAATAAAACAAAAACCAGAAAAGAATAAAATGCTACGGCCACCCCGGTCCAACACAGCCACTGAGTATGACTAGTGGGCCAGGGTGCCATGTGTCAAGTGTGTGTATGTGGATGTCAAGTGGGGTCCACCTATCGGCTCGGGAAATATTACAAAAATATGGGTGTGTTCGTCCTCTCTTTGCGCCCGAGGGGATTTAAACCCCGGTGGTTTGAGAGAGAGAGAGTGTGTGTGTGTGGCTCATGCCACTGGGCTGGGACCGTGCATCTGCTCGAGCATAGCCGCGATGAAATTTGAGTTGGATCTAGAGCATGATAAAGTGGTCCTATGTGGCAGTGAGAGAAGGCAGTGGTGCAGCGAAATGGTACAAAGCCTTCTAATCCTAACCGTGCATCTGAGATCCAACGGTCGAGATGAGCTCAAATTCAAAATGAAACAGGGAAACAGAGGAGGTGTCGGCGGCAACCAAACATACGGCGGAGCACTCGCCGGAGTTGAATTCCGACGTGCTCCCGAAGCGTGAGTGTGTGCAAAGGGTGCAGTGTGTAAATCCACAACCCAGACAACCAACCATGGCGCCAAACGTCGACGGGAGCGACAGTGGCGACATGCCGGAGTTGGGGGCGCTCGGTTGCTCATGGAATCGACGCTAAGACCAGCGAATGAAGAAACTAACGCTGACACGCTACTCTACGGATGCATGCGAGTGCAGCGATGCAATGGGGACGAACCAGAGGTCGTCGGAGCGTGGCCGCCGACATGGCCGCGCGGAGGAGCTCTCGGGCTCGAGGTGAATCGGGCAAAACCGGACACAATCGAAGGGGGAAAGGGGTAGGAGGTGCACGGGCATACCACAAGCACGACGGTGTGCTTGGCTGGCCGAGAGGTGGACAGAGTATACGACAATTGACGAAGGCGCGGCAACGGCCGAATGGGAAGTAGAGGAAGAAGACTGCGGCCATAGGCGTTCTCGCTTCGCGTCCGTGTAGTAGTCGATGTAGAAGAAGCAGATAAGTCGACCAGACACGAAGACGACGGTGGAGGGGAGCTCGGGCTACGTGGGCGCCATGGACGCGCTCCAGGAGCTTTTGGGCTCCCTTCTAGATCTCGATCTAGAAGGGGCCTAGGGTTTCTGTGGGCGAGGGAAAGGAAGTGAAGGCGAGGGATGGGTGGATGGTGAGCTGCAGGAGAAGATAAGGCCGAGTTGCATGGGCGAGCGCGGCGTAGGGCACGCGGTCCCCGTACTCTAGCTGGAGCTAGACGAAAAGTTGGGTATGCGTGCCCTATAGAGAGAGGCTGACAGGTGGGGGCCACATCGACACGTGGGCGGAGCGTTGCGAGGGTATGTGGGTTAGCCGGTGAGAAAAGGGGGCGAGCGCAGTAGCTGGGCTGGAGCGCGCGCTTGGCCTCTCTCTCCCTCTTCTTTCTTTTTCTTTTTTCCTTTTCCATTTGTTTAACACAGAAAAATTGAGAGAAAGAAAGCAAGGGTTAGAAAGGGAATTTGAGAAGACTATATATATATTTTTGGACTCGGAAAAATACGTTGGATTTAATAAAATTGGTTTGAGAATTTTTGGAAGATGAAAATTTGCACAAGTTTGAATAAAATTCAAACTGTTTTAATTTTCAACCCCATTCAAATGAACTCCAAATGGGCTGAAATTTAAGAGGGTAGCTCAACACATTACTTGTGATTTATGGCCCATAGTTGGACATTTTTGGAAGAAGTAAAAATGTCACTTGAAATTTTAGAAATTGGAAAAGAAAGAAATGGAGTTGTATTGGAAACTTTGGAAGTTGTTAGGGAATTAGGGAAGTTGAGCAACACAAAACTTAAAGCATGAGAATGAAGCACATGACAAACATAAATATAGCATCCAAGTTGATTAATGTTACAAAGATGGCAGGGTAACACTTCTGGGCTGTTACATCTATATAATCGATATGACTCTTGTCCGAAAGGAAAGATGTCCATATGTCTCATCCTATCCCGTGTCCACGATGGCTTCCACTAAATTCAAGGGGCGATGTTGAGTACAATTATAAACCATGCCAAATTCTCAACAAAACTGCTAAGAGTCGGAAGATTAATTAAAAATATCCTTACTCGAAAGTTGAAGGTTCAATTTGTTAACATTTAAAGTTGAGAGACGAAACCCGCACAACTATTTAATACGAAGATATCAACCTCTATACCAAATGATGCACATTATAAAAAGAAATGACCAAATGGCAGCATAGATAAGAACATACAAATAATTTTACAAAAAAATCTCGTTCTCTTGCGGCAGCACTCCCTTTGGAGGACAAGCGGGGCACTACTTCAAGAGTGGCTACCATACGACCCTCTTCGACGGGCCTAATGCGGGCTACCGCTGAAGCTTGGAGCGGATGCTGATGTGTGTTGGCTGAACACCTCTCTTTTGCTAGTGTTGTTTTGTTTGCGATTATGACATAACCAGTGTCGCATCACCCAACCACCTACATCTTAGATAGCCCATCCTTGTGTTGTGTTGTAACTGGTGCCCGGTGTTTCGTTGTGTGTGTGTTTTCATGTTTCTTGCCTCCGCAAGATGTATTGCCCCTCAGGCTATATGGTTTTTGATCCAGTTTTTCACATAAACTGGATCATGATTTTGACCCAGTTTCCACATAATAAACCGCCTCATTTCTTTTGAATTGATAGCAACTACTACTAGATGTTACATTAAGGATTCAGATTCATAGAGTATATACATACTATTATTTGGTGATATATCCACTAGGCTCCGCATTGCATGCGTGGATTCAGTCACTTCCTATTTAGTTCCTAGTACGATCGATGCACGCACGCACAACTGCGTCAGGGGCTGCGTCAGGAGCTTGAACACCTGGGCTGGCTTAGGCATGCTTGCTACGAGACACTAACTACTGGAAGTTAAGAGTGCTAAACAGCAGTAACGCTTAGACATGTTTGCAATGCGCTACTCGAACGGGATACATATATTGTCAGAGGATTCCTCGGAGCGTGCGACAACAGCTGCAGCGATCACAATAAGCAACAACACATGCACGCCGAAGCATTCCCACCGACGCCACAGCTCCAAACCAAAATACATAACAAAGCCAGTTTATGTGCTAACAAAAACTTGCAAACAACAGGGGTGAATAATGATAGTTGTGATTGTTTTTTATTAGCAGAGACTTGCATCGAAACATGCGACGTGGCAGGGTCTCTGTCAGCCGCTTTCAGCGTTGAGCTCAATGGGACGGCGATGACGACGATGAAGCCTGCGTGGAAGAACAGGCCGGGCTGCATTAGCTCTTATGTTTATCTCTCAGAAGGCAAACAAAAGAAAGACGTTGTTGCATTGGCTTATCATGAACATAATCAATTAGGCATGCTAGATAAGAAAAACGTTACTTTGACCTCCGTTGATAAACTGTCTAAGAACTACCAAGAGGATGTATAACATCGATTACCACTACTTTGTAGCTCTAACTCACTACAGACACGCATAAACATAGCATGCCATTGAAATGATTATGCAGCAAGGTTTAAAAAATCATTATGCAACTCAGAACACGTGATAAATTTGCTTTCCTGGGTTGTAATGATCTGTCAATAAGTCTCTGAACTTGATAACATTGAAGATGATAAGATATGCAGAAACCAACATTTCTCTAATCTTGCAATATTTCTACTACTACGGTTCTCACATTATCAAAAGTAAAACTGCTGAAAACAACAATACAAAGCAATTCATAGCAAAAGAGAAGAACAGTCAGATCAAGATGACAAGATAACAAACAGACCGTTAACAAGACCAGGAACGAAACAGGAGCAACCGTTTCAATTCGTTCACAGAAAGTTAAAGTACAAAATTAAAGCACATACAAAAAGAGTGGAGATGTGATCTGAAGCTAATACCTCATGCTCGTGTGCATGTCCATGACCATGCGCGTGATCATCATGGCCATCCCAAGGATGACGCATACCCTGAAAACATTGATATCATTAACCATGTATGCAAGTAAATCAAGAAAATGTGTAGAGTGGAAGGACGAAAACCGAAATAGAATAGAGCAATACCAAGAGCACAGCGCCGTCCTGTTTAGCCCTGTAGAAAATCCAAAACCTGCAGAGAGGTTAACTTTGATTAAGTTTGTAACAGCAAAAGCTTGCATGCTGTTAAAATAAATGGATCATGGGTCTAAGGACATATAGAATGATACTTATGCCTGGACTGGATATGATTAAAAATACAGAGCACTGACACAATCAACATACAATGGAAGATGCCAAGCTTGAATCTGGAAAACATGGCCAACTTTAATATTTTGATCTAGAGCACCAATGCAATTATGCAAGTGTGGTCATGATGAACTATGCTGGAAGAATCTGGACATGGGCGGTGAAAGACTTGATGACTAAATGGAAAATAACAAAAATGATTCAGCAGGTTGAAGAAGAAAAGCTGAGTGGAACAAAAGTCTTAACATGCTTCTTTGTGGCATGTGTGTGTGTTCTTTTTCCTGAAGTCATGGCATTTTGGTTGCGAACTGATAATAACTCCAGTTATGACGGAGATAACGGTCAATGGATTAAACCATCATTATTTCTTGTATAGTTGATTGGTCGTTACTCCCTCCGTCCGAAAAAGCTTGTCCGAAGCTCATCCCTCAAATGGATGTATCTAGCACTAACTTGGTGCTAGATAAATCCATTTGAGGGACAAGCTTTTTCGGACAGAGGGAGTATAATATAGGTTCCAGATGTCTTGTGTAATGAAGATACAAAGGTTATACACTCGTAACACCAGACGCCCCTTTCACTTCACATAAGGTTGTAAAGATATGCCTGTACCAGTTTGCTCAAATTTAATGCTCAGCATGAGGCCCTCATACTGAAGGCACTACCCTGAACCTGGGAACGTGATTACACACTTGTTTGCTAACCTGGGTAGATGGTCATCCTCTTGTTGCATGGTTGGAAACTGATAAAAATGACACGCACCACAGTTACTACGGTTGAAGGTACCAGAGTATATGATAACCTGTGTAGATGATCAACCCCGCTTGTTTGCTAACCTGGGTAGATGACCGCCCTATTGTCGGAACGTTGGGAACTGATAAAAACGGCACGATACACCGCTTGCTACGGCTGAAGGCGAGATTTCTGTTTGGTCTTTGTTCAAGAATAGCACAGGGCAAATGCAACTGGAGGTGATTGCCTTCCTAGTACAAGAACCTGAAAGACCAAATCTGAACAACTCCCTATGAAACTTCCTCCTACAATCACCACTGCTCCGGCGACGGAGCGGCCGGCGAATCGCATGGCCCAGACGGAACCAGATCGGACAGACGGTACGCGCGACCGAGCACCTCCCACTCTAGATCCCCAAATCGTGCGTTTGGAACAAAGAGTTCCCAATCAAATCCACCATGACCTAGAGAAATCCCCCCGCGTACGGCGGATCCCGCCCGCGTCCCCGTTCGGGCCAGGGTCAACCGGGGAAAGCGGGCGGCGGGGGGAGGCGCGCGGGCCGGGGGAAGGGAGGGGAGGAGAGGGGATCGAGCGGGCGGGCGATTACCACATGGTGGCGCAGAGGCCCTTGCCGGCGATGGTGTGCCAGCGCTTGTTGTGGGGGATGGTGTAGCCCTTGTACGTCGTGCCGCCGTGCGCGCCGCCGCCGCCCATCGCCGCCGCCCGCCTCTTCTCGGTCGGTGTCGCCTCGTCTGGGGGATTGTCTCCGCCTCTCTGTGTGTGCGCGCGTGGTGGCCGGCGGGGTGGGGGTGGGTGGGGTGGGATGGATCTGGCTCACTGCCGCAGCGCGTGTTGGGCCCGAGAGAGAGTGAGAAGGAGGGCCCGTGGAGGGAGGTTGCCTTGTTAGCGGCCCTGTTCTATGTGTCCCCTAGATATTATTGCACTTGAGTCATATGGCTCATGTGTGATTTTTGTGCATGTAGCAACATGAAACACATGCTATACATGATTCTTTCTTTTTTTGAACCCAATCCCATTTCATTCTGCGACGTTATTATACAAAATTTTACTCTGAGTTGCATAAATACAAATAGCAATAGTAATTCCTCATCACAAACCTGATATGAAGTACATAGCAAATAAAATAGAACAAATAGATTATCATCACAAATTACCTGATTTGGTCAAAAAAATTATGTGGTCAATGGCCTTGTGTGTGTGTGTGTGTGTGTTATACATGATTCTTTGTTTATCCAACAGTGTATGTGTAATTTATCTATCCTTCGAAATATACTTATTAGTACACCGCACTCCAAAGAAGGATAATTTTCATAATGTAAACTTAAATCATATTTCAAGCTGTAACACAACATAAATAGGTCAATTACACTGCTCTGAAAGAAAAATTAATTCATATACCACATGCCAAATAAAATCAAAGACATATCATTCTATCTACAAGTAACACAATATAGTCTTCATTTTTTTACCTTCAAGGAAACTTCATTTATTTCTACAACATCACTCCTAATTGACATTTTTAAGTAAGCAATCAATCAGTTAAAACCATAGGAATAATGTATAGAATGTCAAATGTGCACTAAGTTGCAACTCTTTATGTCCATGTGAAATACATGGCACACAAACGAATTAAGGAATTATATAATTTGTTTTCTCATTTCTGCGTGTGTTTGCTTTATATTTCTCATCGGTTTTATTTCATTTCACGTTTTTCTTTATGTTTTTCATCGATTTTCTTTGGGTTTTATAGGGGTTTTCGTTTCTTCTTTCCTTCTATTGGTTTTCTGTATAGTTTTCATCGCCTTATGGGCTTTCTCTTTTGTTTTTCTCTATTGTGTGTTTTCCTTGCGATTCTCATCGGATTTCCTTTGGTTTTGGTTTTCTGCGTTTCTCTACCTGATTTTATGTTTTTCCTTTTTGTTGTTGTTTTTAACACATGTCTACTACTTCCATACACATGTACATTTTTCTATAAAACAGGAACATTTTTTAAACATAGTGAACATTTTTCAAATACATGATTCATATTTTTCAAATATATGTTTTGATGTCTAAGTTTTTCCATACATATTGTACATTTTTCATATACATGTGAAAATTTATGCATTTACATTTCTCAAATACATGATTTTTTTTAAATATAGGTTTTGATGTCCACCCTTTTTCACAGACATTGTACATTTTCCATATACACATTTTTATACATGTTTAACAATTTCCAAATACAAGATTAACATTTCTCAAACACATATTCATGATCAATTTTTTAAAACATTGTGTTAATTTTTTTTCAGGTAGATGTTAGTTTTTTTTCATGAGACGAAACATTTTTAGACTACATGAACACTTTTTCCCATTATATTAAAAATTAAAAAAAATCACGAACATATTTTCTAAATGTGGAATGCTATCAATTTTTTAAAACTATGCTCACATTTTTACATTTCTCAAATTTGCGGTTTATAATTTTTTTAAGTTTATTTATGTTTTTGGAATGTACATATTTTTTAGAATAGTTTCGAAAACATGAACAAAAGAAAGGAAAAAAATGAACGGATGAAAAAAACGAAAGAAAACAAACTTACCTGTAGGTAACTACTTGGTCGGCCCAATGGTAACAATTGGAGCAACGACATATAGTCGAGCCCTTCAATGTTACATCTGTCTGGTAAAGGCATAGTTGACAGACGTGAAATGGTTTTACCGCTTACTAGATAATATAATTAGAGTTGGATGATATTGGATAAGGGTACTACTATAAGAACACATATATGTAAACATATAATGAGGGGGGGGGGGGGGGGGGGGGCATGAAGAAAAGGATAAATCATAGTAGTTCATCCTCTTATTTTCATTTTGAAATCTTAAATATTTGTGTGTTCTGATCAGAACATAGACTGTGTTCATGTGTCTTCTGATCTTTAGTGCGCTCCACTTTGATTGTGTGTGTTAGCATCGACACGTGTGTAGTACGTGCTGTGTTTGTGTTAGCATCTGGTCTCTCGTCAGGGTGGTCAGCACGTGTGTGTCCTGCTAGTTACAAGATTCCCATTTGTCCCCCTAGCTTTCGTCTCTTAGTGTCAGTGTCGATCCAGCAGAGTGCTTTCGCCGTTGGTGTTTTTTCCGATCTCAACACATTTCACTGCTCCACCGGAAAATTCCCTCTGCCCCTCCCGAGCCGATCTTACCTTGGCTCACAAATCCCAAGTTTGTCTATGAAGAGCTAATATAATTGTATTTTTTTCTAAATTGCACGGTATGGTAGGAATAGATAGATACATAGAAAAAAATAAACAAAAAGCACAACAAAGAATATTTTTTGTGACGTTTCCAGTAAAGTAAAATAGACCTGAGGGCCATAGGTTCACTACTGGCATCTCTCCAAGAATATAAGTGTGGTGTGGTGAACAAATTACAATTGTGCAGCGATTAAATTACAATATTTATATTTATAACAATGAATATTCACGGTATAATCTCATGTAACCATTACGTGTTATTCAACTACATCTACAACTAATACTTCACCCCAAGACTGCTATCCAGAATGCATCTCGAAGAATTAAATTTGTGACGAACAAAGCATTGCAATAAGCATGACGACATAATATAGCCAGTAAGAATATCATCCAATTGTGATAAAAGAAACCACCGTTTACCCTTAGTAGCAACAATACAATACGTGTATTGATACGTCTCCAATATATCTATAGTTTTTTTTGTTTCATGCTATTATATTATCACTTTTATATGCTTTATGTGCCATTTTATATTTTTTTGGACTAACCTATTAATTTAGTGCCTAGTGCCAGTTCCTATTTTCTACATGTTTTTGTTTCGCAAGAAAACTATACCTACAGAAGTCCAAACACGACGAAACTTTTTAACGATTTTTTCTTGATAATAAGAGACCCTGGAAGTTTCAAGGAAGGACCAGAATACTCACAAGGCGGCCACAAGGGAGGGGCCACACCCTGGAGGTAGGCTGCGCCACCCTGGCTTGTGGGCCCCTCATGACTCCATTTGCCCTTCTTGGCCAATAAATTCCCATGTATTCAAAAAACCCCGAAGCGAGACAAACAATTCTTCCGCCGCCGCAAGCCTCTGATCTTCCGCGATTCCATCTGAAAGCCTTTTCTGGTACTCTGTCAGAGGGGGAACCATTGGGGAGGCTATATTCATCAACCTTGTTGCCTCCATGATGATGTGTGAGTAGTTTCTTCAAGACCTACAGGTCCATAGTAGTACCTAGATGGCCTATTCTCTCTCTTTTGATCTTCAATACAATGATCTCCCCTAAGATCTATTCGATGTAATCTTTGCGGTGTGTTTGTTGAGATCCAATGAATTGTGGGTTAATAATCATATTATTCATTGATATTATTTGAGTCCTTTGAGATGTCTTTGATTGTGTGATTTCATAGCCTTGTATTTCTCTCCGATCTATCTGTCTTCTTTGGCCAAGTAGATTGATTTATCTTCAGCGGGAGAGGTGCTTGGTAGTATGTTCAATCTTGCGGTTAGTCTTGCTCTGTGATAGGAGGGGGTGAGGCACGCATTTGTATTGTTGCTACTAAGGGTAAAACAGCGGGGTTTGGTCATATTAGTTGCACTTATCCTGTCTACATTATGTCATCTTGCTTAATGCATTACTCTGTTTGTCATGAACTCAATACTTTGATATGCATGTTGAATAGCGTTCTTGGGGTGGAGTAATAGTAGTAGACGTAGGTAAGTTTAACGATCTACTTGTCACAGACGTAATGCCTATATATTGATTATGTTTTGGATGATCATCATAACTATGTGCTTTTTTGTTAATTGCCCAACAACAATTTGTTTACCCACCGATGCCATTTATGAGAGAGATGCCTCTAGTGAATCTATGGCCCCCGAGTCCATTCTCAGATATATTCAAGCGATTTACAATTTTTTGCTATTCTACTTTACTTTTATTATTATATCTATCACTACAAGATTGATACATGCAACTAGCAAGAACAAGGGGAGTGACCACCCCCTTGCCTTTGTTGGGTGCAAGGATTTGCTTTGTGTGTGTGCAGGTGCTGCTAACGTTGTCTGTGTGACGTCTCCTTGTGGTTCGATAACCTTGGTTCTTAACTGAGGGAAATACTATCTGCTACTATACTACATCATCCTTCCTCTTCGGGGAAACCCAACAACTATCACAAGTAGCAGAAGAATTTCTGACGCCATTCCTGGGGCGGCTTCATCAGACAAACCAGGTACCTTCGCACAAACGTATCAATTTGCTTGTTTTTATCTTCTTTTCCTTTTTCCTTTTTATTTGCCTTCTTCTTTTTGTTTGCCAAAATTCTAAAAAATACCCCCCAAAAAATCTTGTGTTGCTATCTCTGCTTATGTTGCCATGTGCCTTCTATTTGCTTGCATCCTCACTTGCTAAAAAATATTGATATAGATCCTTCTCCACTAGTCGGGCTTTTCAAAAATCCTAATTATGATAAACCAATTGTTGGTGATGAAAATTCTATAAGATCTTTGAAAGAAAAGATGATTTTGAGTGTACTTCATTATCTTTATGAAGTTTTTGTTGTGAATCTGAACATTGTTATGAAGTGTTAAAAGAAGAATTTTACAAAGTGGATTCATGATAGTTCCTTGAACGAAAAGCATGATTTCAATGATGTTATGAATTCCATGAATGTCAATTGTGCTGATGATATGCAAAGCTACAAGCTTGGTGATGATGAGTTTGATGGGCATGATATTTTTAGTCCTCTGTCGTGGAATTGTCACGGCAGATGTCCTAGCAGAAGGACTTAGTCGTGGAGCCATCGCGATGAGGTTAGCTTAAAGGGGTTAAACGAGACAAAGGACACATGGAGTTTATACTGGTTCGCCCCCTTGCGGTGAAGGTAAAGGCCTAGTCCAGTTTGAGGTGGTATTGCTTGGGTTTCGATTACCAGGGAGCGAATACGCTTGACCTAGCTTTCGATCTCTTGTTTCTTGCCCTAACCCGCCGCCGGGTCATCCCTTTATATACACGGGTTGACGCCCAGCGGCTTACAGAGTCCCGGTCGGCTCATAAACAACGTGTCCGGCTCGGTGACTAATTACACTTGCCTTACAATACAAGTCATACATATATGGCGGTTTACACCTATGGGCCTTAAGTTGCCTTTGGGCTTCGGGCCCTTAGCAAGTCTGCTTCATGAACCGCCATCTTCAACATCTTCATGGGCTTTGTCTTGATGAACTGCCATTGGTATAACCCGGCCCCTCCTGGGCGGGTCATACCCAATAGTTATATCCCCAACATTAGGCCCCAGGTTGATTTGAACTTGTTCATGTCAATCTTCAACACTTAGAAAAAATCCTTCTTCATTTATTCTTGCGAGGTCCGGTAACCCGCTGTGACGTCATCTCCTAGGATTGTGGTAACCCGCCATGACGTCACCTGTCATTAATATTACACAAAGCCCAAATTTTAATATATCTTCTCTTTTAATGAACCTCCGAAAATTGAGGCGTCTGCGCCGTCACATATCCATTTTTTGGCCTCCTCGATTCCCGCGCATGCCACTTATCTTTTCGACGTTATAAATAGGGCCAGAGGTCCCTTTCACATTCCCCCATTGCCTGTTCGTCTCTGTCTTCCACCTCGCGCCGCCTCAGCACCCGAGCTCCGCCGCCGCCGTCGACCCTCGCCACTGCCTCAACATCGGCCCCTGCCCCTGATTTGACCAGAATTCGTCAGCGCGCCTCCGCTGTTCAACAGCTCTGGTGAGTTCTCCTCCTTCCTTTTCCCATAGATCCCATTAGGGTTTCCTACGAGTTCGTCAGAGCTCATCTTCGTTCTTTGTTGTAGCTTGCTCTTTTTAATTCAAACTTGGCATCTCTCTTGTGCGGTGGTAGTTGTAGCACTCATTTTCGCTACTAGGGCATCTCCTTTTGCATAAAAAATCCGATCTGGACATATGAACTGCTCAAGCACTGTAATTTAGGTCTAAATATTTTTCCATTATATGAAGTGCCGTAGATCCAAAATCATAGCATCAACCTGCGAAACCTGTTTTTCAACACTTAGCAATTTTTCCTTTCTCAGGTCTGCACTTCAATAATTGTGTGGGCGGCTTAACTCCAAAAACCGTAACCCGCCAGGTACCATTAGTCCCCTCTTATGCCGCCAATAGCTTGTCTTTATAACTTCAATGCCAATCTCCGGTTTAATACCCATGCATGCTTCATGTAATCTCTGGTTTTCCTTTTAAACCATCAGCCGGCTTAACCATAAAACCTTAACCCGGCATAGTCTTCCTTTCAGATCATTGAAAAAATGGCTAAGTCATACACTGAATGCAATTGGGTCAAATCCCGGGTCACTGAAATAGACTTGAACAATTTTGTTGCTACTGGCACTTTAGCCAAGAAAGAAGTCATCCACTGGAGGGTCCCTGGCGAAGAAAACCCACTCGAGCCTAAGGATGGAGAAATAATTGTTTTCACTGACCATATGATCCGGGGGTTCAGCCCGCCCGGCTCAAAGTTTTTCCGCGATGTGCTTCATTTTTTCCAGCTTCACCCTCAAGACATTGGACCCAACTCCGTGTCCAATATTTGCAACTTTCAAGTATTATGTGAAGCTTATCTTCAAGAGGAGCCCACAGTTGAGCTGTTCAGAGAGTTTTATTACTTAAATTGTCAGACAGAATTTACTGACGGACCCAGCCAAGAACTCAGGGGAGTCTCAATTCAGAAAAGGAAAGAAGCTAGCTTTTCTTATGCCAAGCCACCGAGTCATCCGAAAGATTGGAACCAAATTTGGTTCTATTGTCAAGACACATCTCCAGCAGATGAAAATCCTCTGCCGGGTTATCGCGACCACCGGCTTAGCAAAACACATCCACTCCTCCCACGAATCAGCTCAAAGGAGCGGGCTAAATATGCACCAACTTTTTCAAAGCTCAGAGCCCTCATGGCTAATGGGCTAACAGGCGTCGACCTTGTTCGGTGTTGGGTTTCCTGGAGGATCTTACTGTTAGGGAACGCCGTAATTTCAAAAATTTCCTACGCACACGCAAGATCCATCTAGGTGATGCATAGCAATGAGAGGGGAGGGTGTAGCCCACGTACCCTCGTAGACCGAAAGCGGAAGCGTTATGACAACGCGGTTGATGTAGTCGTACGTCTTCCCGATCCGACCGATCCTAGCACCGAAGGTACGGCACCTCCGCGATCTGCACACGTTCAGCTCGATGACGTCCCACGAACTCTAGATCTAGCTGAGGTCAAGGGAGAGTTTCGTCAGCACGAAGGCATGATGAAGCTACCGGCGCAGGGCTTCGCCTAAGCACTGCAACGATATGACCGAGGTGGAAATGTGTGGAGGGGGGCACCGCACACGGCTGAACAATCAACTTGTGTGTCTATGGGGTGCCCCCCTCCCCGTATATAAAGGAGGGGAGGAGGGGGCCGGCCGGCCCTCATGGTGCGCCCCAAGGGGGGATTCCTACTCCTACTAGGAGTAGGTTTCCCCCCTTTCCTAGTCCTAATAGGAGGGGGAAGGAAGGGGAAGAGGAGAGGAAGGAAAGGGGGGCCAGCCCCCTCCCAATTCGGATTGGGCTTGGTGGGGCGCGCCCCCACCTCTTGGCCTTCTCCTCTCTCTCCCACTAAAGCCCATGTAGGCCCATATAGCCCCCGGGGGGTTCCGGTAACCCCTGGTACTCCGGTATATGCCCGAACTCATCCGAAATCTTTCCGGTGTCCAAACATAACCTTCCAATATATCAATCTTCATGTCTCGACCATTTCGAGACTCCTCGTCATGTCCGTGATCACATCCGGGACTCCAAACTACCTTCGGTACATCAAAATACATAAACTCATAATACCGATCGTCACCGAATGTTAAGCGTGCGGACCCTACGGGTTTGAGAACTATGTAGACATGACCGAGACTCATCTCCGGTCAATAACCAATAGCGGAACCTGGATGCTCATATTGGTTCCTACATATTCTACGAAGATCTTTATCGGTCAAACTGCATAACAACATACATTATTCCCTTTGTCATCGGTGTGTTACTTGCCCGAGATTCGATCGTCGGTATCATCATACCTAGTTCAATCTCGTTACCGGCAAGTCTCTTTACTCGTTCCGTAATGCATCATCCCGCAACTAACTCATTAGTCACATTGCTTGCAAGGCTTATAGTGATGTGCATTACCGAGAGGGCCCAGAGATACCTCTCCGAAACACGGAGTGACAAATCCTAATCTCCATCTATGCCAACCCAACAAACACCATCGGAGACACCTGTAGAGCATCTTTCTAATCACCTAGTTACGTTGTGACGTTTGATAGCACACTAAGTGTTCCTCCGGTATTTGGGAGTTGCATAATCTCATAGTCAGAGGAACATGTATAAGTCATGAAGAAAGCAATAGCAACAAACTAAACGATCATAATGCTATGCTAACAGATGGGTCTTGTCCATCACATCATTCTCTAATGATGTGATCCCGTTCATCAAATGACAACACATGTCTATGGCTAGGAAACATAACCATCTTTGATAAACGAGCTAGTCAAGTAGAGGCATACTAGGGACACTTATGTTTTGTCTATGTTTTCACACATGCACTAAGTTTCTGGTTACAATTCTAGCATGAATAATAAACATTTATCATGAAATAAGGAAATAAATAATAACTTTATTATTGCCTCTAGAGCATATTTCCTTCAGTCTCCCACTTGCACTAGAGTCAATAATCTAGATCACATCACCATGTGATTAACACCAATAGTTCACATCACCATGTGATTAACACCCATAGTTCACATCGCCATGTGACCAACACCCAAAGGGTTTACTAGAGTCAATAATCTAGTTCACATCTCTATGTGATTAACACCCAAAGAGTACTTAGGTGTGATCATGTTTTGCTTTTGAGAGAAGTTTTTGTCTACGGGTCTGCCACATTCAGATCCGTAAGTATTTTGCAAATTTCTATGTCTACAATACTCTGCACGAAGCTACTCTAGCTAATTGCTCCTACTTTCAATATGTATCTAGATCGTGACTTAGAGTCATCCAGATCGGTGTCAAAGCTTGCATCGACGTAACTCTTTACAATGAACTCTTTATCACCTCCATAACCGAGAAATATTTCCTTATTCTACTAAGGATAATTTTGACCGCTGTCCAGTGATCCACACCTGGATCACTATTGTACCCTCTTGCCAAACTCATGGTGAGGTACACAATAGGTCTGGTACACAACATAGCATACTTTATAGAACCTATGACTGATGCATAGGGAATGACTTTCATTCTCTTTCTATTTTTCTGCCGTGGTCGGGTTTTGAGTCTTCACTCAACTTCACACCTTGTAACACAGGCAAGAACTCCTTCTTTGACTGTTCTATTTTGATCTACTTCAAAATCTTGTCAAGGTATGTACTCATTGAAAAAACTTATCAAGCGTCTTGCTCTATCTCTATAGATCTTGATGCTCAATATGTAAGCAGCTTCACCGAGGTCTTTCTTTGAAAAACTCCTTTATGCTTTCCAGAAAATTCTACATTATTTCCAATCAACAATATGTCATTCAAATATACTTATCAGAAATGCTGTAGTGCTCCCACTCACTTTCTTGTAAATACAGGCTTCACCGCAAGTCTGTATAAAACTATATGCTTTGATCAACTCATCAAAACGTATATTCCAACTCCGAGATGCTTGCACCAGTCCATAGATGGATCGCTGGAGCTTGCACATTTTTTAGTGCCTTTAGGATCGACAAAACCTTCTGGTTGCATCATATACAACTCTTTTTTAAGAAATCCCTTAAGGAATGCAGTTTTGACATCCATTTGCCAAATTTCATAAAATGTGGCAACTGCTAACATGATTCAGACAGCCTTAAGCATCATTACGATTGAGAAAATCTTATCGTAGTCAACACCTTTTTCCGACAATTCTAGCTTTGTAGATAGTAACACTACTATCAGCGTCCGTCTTCCTCTTGAAGATCCATTTATTCTCTATGGCTTGCCGATCATCGGGCAAGTCAACCAAAGTCCACACTTTGTTCTCATACATGGATGCCATCTCAGATTTCATGGCCTCAAGTCATTTCGCGGAATCTGGGCTCATCATCGCTTCCTCATAGTTTGTAGGTTCGTCATGGTCTAGTAACTTGACTTCCAGAAAGGATTACTATACCACTCTGGTGCGGACCATAATCTGATTGACCTACAAGGTTCAGTAGTAACTTGATCTGAAGTTTCATGATCATCATCATTAGCTTCCTCACTAACTGGTGTAGGAATCACTAGAACTGATTTCTGTGATGAACTACTTTCCAATTCGGGAGAAGGTACAATTACCTCATTAAGTTCTGCTTTCCTCCCACTCACTTCTTTCGAGAGAAACTCCTTCTCTAGAAAGGATCCATTCTTAGCAACTTGCCTTCGGATCTGTGATAGAAGGTGTACCCAACAGTTTCCTTTGGGTATCCTATGAAGACGCATTTCTCTGATTTGGGTTCGAGCTTATCAGGTTGAAACTTTTCCACATAAGCATCGCAACCCCAAACATTAAGAAACGACAGCTTAGGTTTCTTGCCAAACCATAGTTCATATGGTGTCATCTCAACGGATTTAGATGATGCCCTATTTAATGTGAATGTAGTTGTCTCTAATGCATAACCCCAAAAAACGATAGTGGTAAATCGGTAAGAGACATTGTAGATTGCACTATATCCAATAAAGTACGGTTATGACATTCGGAGACACCATTACGCTGTGGTGTCCCTGGTGGCATGAGTTTGTGAAACTATTCCACATTGTTTTAATTGAAGGCCAAACTCGTAACTCAAATATTCGACTCCGCGATCAAATCGTAGAAAACTTTATTTTCTTGTTATGATGATTCTCCACTTTTCATCAAGTAGATATACCCATATCTGCTCAAATCATCTGTGAAGGTTAGAAAATAACGATACCCGCCGCGAGCCTCAACACTTATCGGACTGCATACATCAGTATGTATTATTTCCAATAAGGCAGTAGCTCGCTCCATTGTTTCGGAGAACGGAGTTTTAGTCATCTTGCCCATGAGGCATGGTTCGCAAGCATCAAATGATTCATAATCAAGTGATTCCAAAAGCCCATCAGCATGGAGTTTCTTCATGCGCTTTACATCAATATGACCTAAACGGCAGTGCCACAAATAATTTTCACTATCATTATTAACTTTGCATCTTTTGGCGTCAATATTATGAATATGTGTATCACTACGATCGAGATCCAACAAACTATTTTCATTGGGTGTATGGCCATCGAAGGTTTTATTCATGTAAACAGAACAAAAATTATTCTCTGACTTTAAATGAATAACCGTATTGCAATAAACATGATCAAATCATATTCATGCTCAACGAAAACACCAAATAACATTTATTTAGGTTCAACACTAATCCCGAAAGTATAGGGAGTGTGCGATGATGATCATATCAATCTTGGAACCACTTCCAACACACATCGTCACTTCACCCTTAACTAGTCTCTGTTCATTCTGCAACTCCCATTTCGAGTTACTAATCTTAGCAACTGAACTAGTATCAAATACTGAGGGGTTGCTATAAACACTAGTAAAGTACACATCAATAACATGTATATCAAATATACCTTTGTTCACTTTGCCGTCCTTCTTATCCGCCAAATACTTGGGGTAGTTCCGCTTCCAGTGACCAGTCCCTTTGCAGTAGAAGCACTTAGTCTCAGGCTTAGGTCCAGACTTGGGCTTCTTCACTTGAGCAGCAACTTGCTTGCCGTTCTTCTTGAAGTTCCCCTTCTTTCCTTTGCCCTTTTCTTGAAACTAGTGGTCTTGTCAACCATCAACACTTGATGCTTTTCTTGATTTCTACCTTCGTCGATTTCAGCATCACGAAGAGCTTGGGAATCGTTTTCGTTATCCCTTGCATATTATAGTTCATCACGAAGTTCTAGTAACTTGGTGATAGTGACTAGAGAACTCTATCAATCACTATCTTATCTGGAAGATTAACTCCCACTTGATTCAAGTGATTGTAGTACTCTGAGCACATGCTCACTAGCTGAGCTATTCTCCTCCATCTTGTAGGCAAAGTACTTGTCAAAGGTCTCATACCTTTGGACATGGGCATGAGTCTGAAATACTAATTTCCAACTCTTGGAACATCTCATATGCTCCGTGGCATTCAAAACGTCTTTGAAGCCCCGATTCTAAGCCATAAAGCATGGTGCACTAAACTATCAAGTAGTCATCATATCGAGCTTGCCAAACGTTCATAACATCTGCATCTGCTCCTGCAATCGGTCTGTCACCTAGCGGTGCATCAATGACATAATTCTTCTGTGCAGCAATGAGGATAATCCTCAGATCATGGATCCAATCCGCATCATTGCTACTAACATCTTTCAACTTATATTTCTCTAGGAACATATAAATATAAACGGGGAGCTAAATCGCGAGCTATTGATCTACAACATAGATATGCTAATACTACCTGGACTAAGTTCATGATAAATTAAAGTTCAATTAATCATATTACTTAAGAACTCCCACTTAGATAGATATCCCTCTAATCATCTATGTGATCACGTGATCCAAATTAACTAAACCATGTCCGATCATCACGTGAGATGGAGTAGTTTTCAATGGTGAACATCACTATGTTAATCATATTTACTATATGATTCACGCTCGACCTTTCGGTCTCAGTGTTCCGAGGCCATATCTGCATATGCTAGGCTCGTCAAGTTTAACCTGAGTATTCCGCATGTGCATAACGGGCTTGCACCCGTTGTATGTGAACGTAGAGCTTATCACACCCGATCATCACGTGGTGTCTCGGCACGACGAACTGTCGCAACGGTGCATACTCAGGGAGAACACTTATACCTTGAAATTTAGTGAGAGATCATCTTATAATGCTACCGCCATACTAAGCAAAATAAGATGCATAAAGGATAAACATCACATGCAATCAATATAAGTGATATGATATGGCCATCATCATGTTGTGCCTTTGATCTCCACCTCCAAAGCACCGTCATGATCACCATCGTCACCGGCTTGACACCTTGATCTCCATCGAAGCATCGTTGTCGTCTCGCCAACTATTGCTATCACGACTATCGGTACCGCTTAGTGATAAAGTAAAGCAATTACATGGCGATTGCATTTCATACAATAAAGCGACAATCATAAGGCTCCTGCCAGTTGCCGATAACTTATACAAAACATGATCATCTCATACAACAATTTATATATCATCACGTCTTGACCATATCACATCACAACATGCCCTGCCAAAACAAGTTAGACGTCCTATACTTTGTTGTTGCAAGTTTTACGTGGATGCTACGGGCTTAGCAAGAACCGTTCTTACCTACGCATCAAAAACCACAACGATTTTTCATCAAGTGTGCTGTTTTAACCTTCAACAAGGACTGGGTGTAGGCACACTCGATTCAACGAAAGCTGGAGAAACAGACACCCACTAGCCACCTGTGTGCGAAGCACGTCGGTAGAACCAGTCTCGCGTAAGCGTACGCGTAATGTCGGTCTGGGCCGCTTCATCCAACAATACCACCGAATCAAAGTATGACATGCTAGTAAGCAGTATGACTATTATCGCCCATGACTCTTTGTGCTCTACTCATGCATATAACATCTACGCATAGACCTGGCTCGGATGCCACTGTTAGGGAACGAAATAATTTAAAAAATTTCCTACGCACACACAAGATCCATCTAGGTGATGCATAGCAACGAGAGGGGAGAGTGTAGTCCACGCACCCTCGTAGACCGGAAGCGGAAGCGTTATGACAACGCGGTTGATGTAGTCGTATGTCTTCACGATCCGACCGATCCTAGCACCGAAGGTACGGCACCTCCGTGATCTGCACACGTTCAGCTCGGTGACGTCCCACGAACTCTAGATCCAGCTGAGGTTGAGGGAGAGTTTCGTCAACACGACGGCGTGATGACAGTGATGATGAAGCTACCGGCGCAGGGCTTCGCCTAAGCACTGCAACGATATGACCGAGGTGGAAATCTGTGGAGGGGGGCACCGCACATGGCTAAACAATCAACTTGTGTGTCTATGGGGCGCCCCCTCCCCGTATATAAAGGAGGGGAGGAGGGGGCCGGCCGACCCTCATGGTGCGCCCCAAGGGGGATTCCTACTCCTACTAAGAGTAGGTTTCCCCCCTTTCCTAGTCCTAATAGGAGGGGGAAGGAAGAGGAAGAGGAGAGGAAGGAAAGGGGGCCCGGCCCCCCTCCCAATTCGGATTGGGCTGGGGGGGGGGGCGCCCCCACCTATTTCTGCACCCTGCCAGAGGAGGGAATCATCACCGGAGGCCATCTTCATTATCTCGACGGTCTCCATGACGAGGAGGGAGTAGTTCACCCTCAGGGCTGATGGTATGTACGAGTAGGTATGTGTTTGATCTCTCTCTCTCTCTCATGTTCTTGATTTGACACGATCTTGATGTGCCATGTGTTGGGGAACGCAGTAATTTCAAAAAATTTCCTACGATCACGCAAGATCTATGTGATGCATAACAACGAGCGGGAGAGTATAGTCCACGTACCCTGGTAGACCGTAAGCGGAAGCGTTATGACAACGCGGTCACTAGTGCAGAACCGGGCTTTAGTCCCGATTCGTAAGGGCCTTTAGTGCCGGTTCCGTAACCGGCACTAAAGGGTGGGGACTAAAGGTCCCCCCCTTTAGTGTCGGTTCGGCACGAACCGGCGCTAACGTGCCACCACGTGGCATGAGCCAGGCCCGGGTGCGTGTATGTTTGGGGGTGTTTTGGTTTTATTTTTTTATTTTTCCTTTAATTTTGTGTTTTCAATTTAATTTAGTGATTGTTTTACATTATAATGAGTTGTTAAATCATTAGGTGAAAGTACCGCAGATTAGTTTCGACTGGATGCGCATGTGGATCCTATAGCTAAGTGATCAAGTATATGCCATATCCATATTGCTTGATCACTTAATTAGGTGATCAAGTAATATGGATATGGCATATACTTGATCACTTAGCTAGGATTCATCCAGTTGAAACTAATCTGCGGTTTCTTTCATAAATGATATAATAACTCATCATCATCATATTAATATAAAAACTCTTGCATCATATCGTCACCAACAACAGTGTATACTAGCTAGCTAAAAATCATCATAGTCGTCATTACCACTATTTAATCATCATAGTCATTACCGCTATCTAATCACCACCAACACTAGCTTAAAGAAGAAGCATTCACTTGTACCAGAAGCAAAGATATCATCGAGTTCAACATGGTCATGATATTATAAGCGTTCATAACACCACAAAAGCAAATCACTCTTTGAGATTAAGTTCAGGACGAAGAACACGGACATGAGAGGACAAGTACTAAGAGCATGAACTAGCTAAATCACTCCTGCTGCTCTCTCTCAGGTAAAATAGCATAGAACATGTATAGCTCTCCTGATTCATCATATTGGAGCATGCAGATGAACCTGTCTCCTAATCGTGGGCTGCGCTTCTGATTGCTGCCCCCTAGTACTTCTCTGCGATCGTTAACAATTTTTCTCCAATCTTTCACTATTAAGCATTCATCGCTTTTAGAAATCCTGAATGCACTCATGTGCAATGTAGGATATCTTGGCCGTAAGCTAACCATTGACATGCGACCTTTAGTCTCGATCCACTGAGGCACAACTGTCACCGGGAGTCCCTGTTGAAGAACATCGTATAGTAATTAATATACTTAGCAATGAAAATTTAGCTTAAAAAATAATGTATGCAAAAGATGCAGTGAGGACAATAGTAAAAGTCTTACCATCTTTCCTAAATAGATGTGGCCGTAGTTCAATACGATCACTATTGGTCGCACGTTTTGAGTACTAAGATTTTCAAATTCAGGAAAACAATTTCTCTTGACAGCATCAAGATCCTCAAGCCATGAAACATAATGACTTATCTCCTCGCAGTTTAGTTCAGCCCCGGGACAGTGGACGGTCCTGTCTACCAAGTGCCGGACATGTTTGCTTGAATGGAAATAAGCTGTCAATAGAAATTAGTTGTCAACTATTTTTGAATAAACAATATCGAAGACATAAATATGGTTGATAAATTAACTCACATAATGGTAGAACTGGAGGCGTCTGCACATCGACCCAGATGTCTCTATTACCTTCAATATCATCTTCCGGACGAATATCAAAGGTGATAACCATATCAGGCTCAAATGCATAAGCCTTGCATAGTGCTTGCCAAGTTTTGCATTCAAAATAGGTGTATGTGTCTGCATTGTATAATTTGACGTTGAAAGTATAACCATGATCAGTCTTCAGGTAAACTCTCTTTACCTCCATAGTTTCCATAGCACTGAAACCTATCTTATCCAAGACAAAAATTCTTGCATGGCAGGTGATGCGCTAGTAGAATAGTGAAAATTTAAAATTATAAGTTCAAGCAAATGAAGCATAAGTCATGCTTAATTACGAAAAAATACTTGTCGTTGTGACTTACTGTATCCACTTCGAAGGTCTCATCCAACTTGATGCTGAAGCGCCTATCATCAACAAGGAAATTTCTGTCGCACAGGCCGCGTTGGTCTTCACAGTATTCGCACATAATGAAATCTTTTTCGTCGTCAGGCGCCATTTCCTATGTTCATATAGGTGAAACATTAAACACTTACTAGTTCTATTAATTCAACTAATTCAACTAGTTCTATTAATTCAACTAGTTATATTAATTCAACTAATTCAACTAAGCATTTACTAAAAATAAACTAGTTCTATTAATTTTCTTACTAAAATAAAGTAGCTAGTTCTATATAGTAATATTTTAATTAGATCATCAAATCTCAGATACCTAAATTTTCTTACTGAAAATAAACTAGTTCTATTAATTTTCTTACTAAAAATAAACTATTTATATTAATTCAACTAGTTCAAATCTCATATACCTAATTAATATCTAGCTAATTCATCTAACAATTGACATTAATATTTAACTTTTCTATCTAATTCATCTAACATTAACATTCTAACATTCTTATCTACGTAATTCATCTAATTCGATCATCTAATTAACAATTTGACATGCATTAAGATAAACAACAGAAAACAGAAAATAAGTAAAAAATGTGTGTGTGTGTGTGTGTCTCTGTGTGTGTGTGTATGTGTGTGTGTGTGTATGAGCGGTGGGGCGGCGGCATACGGGCGGCGGCGCGAGACGGCGACGCGACGGGGACGGCGCAACGGGCGGCGGGCCGGGAGGGGGGGCGAAGGCGCGAGACGGCGACGTACGGGGCGGCGGCGCGAGACGGCAACGACGGGCGGCGGGGGCGGCAAGGGCGAGACACAGCGCGTGATGGGCGACGGCGCGGCGGCGGCGGCGATGTCGCGCGAAGCAGTTGAAGAAGAAGTGGTGGGAGATGAAACTGAATTTTTGTAAGTGCCATATATATAGGAGGGGCCTTTAGTACCGGTTGGAGCCACCAACCGGTACTAAAGGCCAATTTTGGCCTAGCGGCGGGAAGCGGCCCCTTTAGTACCGCTTCTTGGCTCCAACCGGTACCAAAGGCTCCCCCCATTAGTACCGGTTGGAGCCACGAACCGGTACTAAATGGGTTGCGCTGCCACCCGCGGTGCACAAAGTTTAGTCCCACCACGCCGAGCGAAGGGCAGCCGCACTGGTTTATAAACCCAGCCGCGGCTGCTCTTTCGAGCTTCTCTCTAAAGTAGACTTCTAGGCCTAACTTTGCACGCTGCCCTGTGAGCCTGCCTAGCCTTATGGGCCTGCATATCCACGCCCAAGGACGAGCAGGCCCACAGGGTAGCGTGCAAATATTTTTTTTATATAGTATTTTCTTTTATTTATTTTGGAGTAGTTTTTTTTGCTATATTTAGTTTCTTTGAATGGTGCATACGGAACGCAAAAAAACTTTGGAGTTCAACTAAGTTTAAAAAAATGAAGTGCCCGTGTAACAGATGAGTTCTCGTTCGAAACCCTGATACTCCGAAAGAGATTGTCCAGTTTGTACACGAAGTGCGTCCAGTTTTTGCCGTAACCCTCTCTACTCTTTTGCACATGCTATGTGGGTGAAATGATGATACCATGCCAAGTTTCAACATTTTCAGAGTTCATTTTGTAGTGATTTTCAATTTCACGGTCATTTAGCTCTCTAAACAAATCGGTAAATGACTGAAAAATAGCAAATGATGTCAGAAAATGTTGAAAATTGATGACATCGCTTTGAATGGTGCATACAGAACGCAAAAAAAGTCTGGAGTTCAAATAAGTTTAAAAAATGAAGTGCCCGTGTAACAGATGAGTTCTCGTCCGAAACCCCGATACTCCGAAAGAGATTGTCCAGTTTGTACACGAAGTGCGTCCAGTTTTTGCCGTAACCCTCTCTACTCTTTTGCACATGCTATGCGGGTGAAATGATGATACCATGCCAAGTTTCAACATTTCAGAGTTCATTTTGTAGTGATTTTCAATTTCACGGTCATTTAGCTCTCTAAACAAATCGATAAATGACTGAGAAATAGCAAATGATGTCAGAAAATATTGAAAATTGATGACGTCACTTTGAATGGTGCATACGGAAAGCAAAAAAAGTCTGGAGTTCAAATAAGTTTAAAAAAAATGAAGTGCCCGTGTAATAGATGAGTTCTCGTCCGAAACCCTGATACTCAGAAAGAGATTGTCCAGTTTGTACACGAAGTGCGTCCAATTTTTGCCGTAACCCTGTCTACTCTTTTGCACATGCTATGTGGGTGAAATGATGATACCATGCCAAGTTTTAACATTTTCAGAGTTCATTTTGTAGTGATTTTCAATTTCAGGGTCATTTAGCTCTCTAAACAAATTGGTAAATGACTGAAAAATAGCAAATGATGTCAGAAAGTGTTGAAAATTGATGACGTCGCTTTGAATGGAGCATACGGAACGCAAAAAAAGTCTGGAGTTCAAATAAGTTTAAAAAAAATGAAGTGCCCGTGTAACAGATGAGTTCTCGTCCGAAACCCTGATACTCCGAAAGAGATTTTCCAGTTTGTACACGAAGTGCGTCCATTTTTTGCCGTAACCCTCTCTACTCTTTTGCACATGTTATGTGGGTGAAATGATGATACCATGCCAAGTTTCAACATTTTCAGAGTTCATTTTGTTGTGATTTTCAATTTCACGGTCATTTAGCTCTCTAAACAAATCTTTAAATGACTGAAAAATAGCAAATGATGTCAGAAAGTGTTGAAAATTGATGACGTCACTTTGAATGATGCATACGGAACGCAAAAAAAGTCTGGAGTTCAAATAAGTTTAAAAAAATGAAGTGCCCGTGTAACAGATGAGTTCTCGTCCGAAACCCTGATACTCCGAAACATATTGTCCAGTTTGTACACAAAGTGCGTCCAGTTATTAAAAATAGTAATTGTAATAAGTTATTAAAAATGAAAGAGAAGCGCAATGCTCACCTGCACACGTTGCTTATCTTCAGGCCTTGAGGAAATAGTGTAGACTGCACGGAGAGCTATGTGTACTTTTCGTCCGAAACCCTTATAGCTCCGTGCAGTCTACCCCACTCCCTCAAGGCCTGAAGCTATGCAACATGTGCAGGTGAGCATTGCGCCTCTCCTTCATCGTCTCTGCACTCCGGGCTTATAAACCGCTGCGAGTGCCTCTTGCTTGGCGAGGTGGGACTAAAAAACTGCTGCAAAATGAAACAACTAAAAGAGAATAGTACCGGTTCATGCCACAAACCGGTACTGAAGGTGCTGGTGGGGCCCCAGACTGGCCACAGCCTGTCACAGCCTCTTTAGTACCGGTTCGTGGCATGAACCGGTACTGGAGATTCGCCACGAACCAGTACTAATTATCTCGGCCCGCCTAGCCGTTGGAACCGGCACTAATGGACACATTAGTGCCGGCTCAAATTCAAACCGGCACTAATGTGCTTCACATTTGACCCTTTTTCTACTAGTGGGTTGATGTAGTCGTACGTCTTCACGATCCGACCGATCCTAGTACCGAAAGTACGGCACCTCCGCGATCAGCACACATTCAGCTCGGTGACGTCCCATGAACTCTCGATCCAGCTGAGTGACGAGGGAGAGCTTCGTCAGCACGACGGCGTGATGGCGGTGATGATGAAGTTACCGGCACAGGGCTTCGCCTAAGCACCCCAACGATATGACCGAGGTGGATTATGGTGGAGGGGGGGCACCGCACACGGCTAAGACAATGCCTGTTGTTGTGTTCTAGGGTGCCCCCCTGCCCCCGTATATAAAGGAGCAAGGGGGGAGGTCGGCCGGTCCTAGGGCGTGCCAAGGAGGGGAGGAGTCCTCCTCCTAGTAGGAGTAGGACTCCCCTTTTTCTAGTCCTACTAGGAGGGGGAAGGGGGATGGAAGGAGAGGGGGAGGGAGGGCCGCGCCCCCTCCCCTAGTACAATTCGGACTCCCTTGGGAGGGGGGGCGCCACCTCCTGGCTGCTGCCCTCTCTCTCCCCTAAATCCCACTAAGGGCCCAATAATTTCGTGGGGGGGGGGGTTCCGATAACCCTCCGACACTCCGGTTTTATCCGAAACCTCCCGGAACACTTCCAGTGTCCGAACATAGCCGTCCAATATATCAATCCTTATGTCTCGACCATTTCGAGACTCCTCGTAATGTTCGTGATCATATCCAGGACTCCAAACTACCTTCGGTACATCAAATCACATAAACTCATAATACCGATCGTCACCAAAAGTTAAGCGTGCGGACCCTACGGGTTCGAGAACTATGCAGACATGACCGAGACATGTCTCCGGTCAATAACCAATAGCGGAACCTGGATGTTCATATTGGCTCCCACATATTCTACGAAGATCTTTATCGGTCAAACCGCATAACAACATACGTTGTTCCCTTTGTCATCGGTATGTTACTTGCCCGAGATTCGATCGTCGGTATCTCAATACCTAGTTCAATATCGCTACCGGCAAGTCGCTTTACTCGTTCCATAATGCATCATCCCGTAACTAACTCATTAGTCACATTGCTTGCAAGGCTTATAGTGATGTGCATTACCGAGAGGGCCCAGAGATACCTCTCCGACAATCGGAGTGACAAATCCTAATCTCGATCTATGCCAACTCAACAAAAACCATCGGAGACACCTGTAGAGCATCTTTATAATCACCCATTTACGTTGTGACGTTTGATAGCACACTAAGTGTTCCTCCGGTATTCGGGAGTTGCATAATCTCATAGTCAGGGGAACATGTATAAGTCATGAAGAAAGCAATAGCAACAAACTAAACGATCATAATGCTATGCTAACAGATGGGTCTTGTCCATCACATCATTCTCTAATGATGTGATCCCGTTCATCAAATGACAACACATGTCTATGGCTAGGAAACATAACCATCTTTGATAAACGAGCTAGTCAAGTAGAGGCATACTAGGGACACTTATGTTTTGTCTATGTATTCACACATGTACTAAGTTGCCGGTTAATACAATTCTAGCATGAATAATAAATATTTATCATGAAATCAGGAAATAAATAATAACTTTATTATTACCTCTAGGGCATATTCCCTTCACTTACCACTAAGACGTCGCCCCGGCTTAATGCGTGAATACACTGGCAATTTAAAGGATCCCCAGCGCCACTGCGATATTCAGCTGTCTGACACTGAAATTGCTGAAGCCACCAAGGCGCTGCTGAATGAATATTTGAAAGACTGTAGTAAAACAGGACTTAGTTCTTTCTGCACCTTCAACAAGCCACCAGCCGTAAGTGTTGCACACCTTTGTTCAATAATATTTTCAATGATTATGCCCACTTATGGTCTTTTTTAACCTTAACAGGCCGATTCTCCATTCTGGAAGAGGAAACCGCAAGAAAAGCCGGCCAAACCGGCTCGTACCAAGACCAAGGCTACCAAAAAGCCTGCCAAGAAGAAAACCGCCGAATCCGCCAATCTAAACTTAGATGATGACAAGGATGATGATGATGAGTCGGAGGTAGAACTTGGCTCTCTTGGCTCATTTTTCATACACCTTATTGATAATGATTATGATCAGGATGACGCAGAAGCCAGCCGTGCAGATGACACAGAGGTAATTATTCTTCCCTCCGGCTCAGAACCTCTGCCAACACAGAAAACCCGTCAAACAAGCCGGAAAGTAAGCTTCTCTCACCCTCTAGCTCACTTGGATCCAAACTTTCTTTTGAAGAAACAGCAACACGAAGCTCGCCGCACCACTCGGCATAGTGGTAGTATAGTTACTTCGTCCGGCTTACCAAACACGCCGGTTTGCAAATGCCGCCCAGAGGTCTTACATATTTCTGATATATTTTATCCCAAGGCGGGTCATTTCTGACAACCTCTTAACCCGTCTGATTCAAACTATCAGGGGACTTCTCATTCCTCCTCTGGCGAGTCAACAGGAACACAAATCCCAGCTTTGAAAACTATACCTGGGTAAGGATATATTTTAATCATTCACACCTTATGCTTGATCATTATACTGACCTCTTTACACTTCTTATTTTCAGGGGCCAAGCCAAACCCAGCAAGAAGGCAAAGCTGAATAAGCCGGTCGACGATTCCAACCCGTCCGAAGCGGAAAAACAACAATCAAAACCTTCTAACCCAAACGCTGAGGCCATCCTTGATGATCCGCCACCACAAGACCATGAAGTCTCCATTGACCATATGGATGTTGAGCCGGTGATTCCTAAGCCGCCAAGTCCAGTTAAGCCTGTTGAAGAGAAGACTGATGATGTTGTCATCACTGGGCTTGGATTCACGACCCCGGGTAATCCCACTGTCCTAGCCAAGCACAACGCTAAGGAAGAAATTTCCGCTGATGAGAAAGGCAAGTGGAAGGTAGATTTAGAAATCTACGCCCAGTTTAGTGCCCAAGACATCCACTCTGGCTACTTGAACCGTCTATACACCAGCCATGATTTTGAAGACGGCTTAGTAAACATGATGAAGGAGCGTTATGAGGTAAATACTGCAACTCTTTTCCATATGAATATACTTCCATTAGCCACCAATTTTATTGGACATGATAGAATAGAATGTGCTATAAACTTCAATAGTTGCATAGTTCAAACCCAGCAGCCCCCAAGGGCCGGTTTATACTTTCCATATGAACCGGGACTTATAATATCAGTACTTCAACTCTGCATGTGTAGCCCCCAAGGGTTGGCTTAACAAGTATGTTAAGCCGGGACTTTAGTAACAAAAAATTTACTCTGCCTCCGTAGCCCCCAAGGGCCGGCTTAATCAGCCATGAATAAGCCGGGACTATTCATCTTGTTTAAATTCAACAATCCAATCTGTAGTCTTTATAAACCGGATGACATCATTTGTTCGGGTCATAAATATGTCTTGAAACAGAGCAATAGGCATTAGCCCCCAAGTGCCAAGGATAAGACTTGTATTGTGCTTGGGACTTTAAAAAATTTGTCTTAAAAAAGAGCAATGTGCATTAGCCCCCAAGTGCCAAGAGTAATACTTGTATTGTGCTTGGTACTTCAAAGAGTAATCATGATCATAACCTTGTCTGTGTGTGCTTATGTCACAGGCTGAATTGGCTGAAAAAGATTCACAGCTTAATGATCTTAAGACCAACATCAAAACTCAGCAATCGGAGACATCCAAGGCCAAGGCAGAACTAAAATCTGCTTTGGAGACTATTGAGCAGCTAAAACAGAACTTCAACTCCGAGAAAGATGGCTGGGAAACTGAAAAGGCAGCTCTATTGAAGAGAGCAGAAGAAGCTGAAACTGCGCTTAAACCGGTGACTGAGGAGTTATCCGGCTTAAAGCAACAGATTAATATTATGTCATCGGCCATCTTTGGTAAGAACATATCTCCCTTGCATCTTAATAATCATATTATAAACGGCTGCCAGCTTACCCATAACTTTACCAATACAGGTTCTCGGAGCGCTAAGTTGGGCTCAGACATGCGCATCCGGCTTAAGGCTGTCTACACTCTTGTAGAGCAGTTATATACTGGTGCCCAACGAACCATCGCTACTACGCTGCACAAGAAATCTCCTTCAACACTTATCAAAGATACACTGAAGCAATTATCCATGCTGCCCAAAATAATTGATGACTTAAAATGGGGAGCTGCCAGAGCCGGCGCCTTAACTTCCTTAAGCCGGGCAAAGGCATGGCAAGCCGATCTTGACCCGGAAGATTTGGCCCTCGGCTGCCCCAGTGTCAAAGAAGACGGATCTAACTTCAGTGTTGACGATTTGGCAGAAATAGCAAGAGCCATGCGTCCTTTAGCAAGCAAGCTGGCTGACGAAACCAGTCTATCCACATACCAGGCGGCTTATGACGCTGACAACAAGAGAGTTAGCGCGCCGGTTCACGAGCCAACAGATCTCATCCTGCCGATTCGTAAGCACACCTTCGCTCCTGACATTGATCCATCAAACCTTATTGATGATGAAGCTGTGTTTAGAGCGTTGACCGGTATCAACTGGGCTATGCCTGACTTCCAGCTGATGGATAAGCAAGGAGCTGAAGATGAAGAAGAGGTGCGGGAAGACCCGGAGGCTTCAACCCGTCAACAGTCATAAGCCGGTTTATTAAGCAGAATACTTTGCTGTGTTGACAACTCCAAAACACTTATTCTCATTGGGTCATCAGATGCCTTGCAATAGGCTAGTTTAAACTCTTGATCTGCCATGCCATCGTGCATGTTTTGTTTTGCATGACACTACCGTTTTACCAATTGAAGTCCGGCCACTTATGCTCATGATTTCATCATTTTGAGTCTGTTCCTGCATACAAACAGATCACAAGTGCCCTGGTGGTTTACCGCAGGACGGGTCATAATACCCCATATAAAACCACTGGTGACTAAAACAGTCCATAACTAGGGCCGGTTTAATCATAACCATATATAATCATAACAAAAATATCATACCTGTGATATTTGCTCACACTGTCGGCTTATCACACCAGCGGAAGGAGGGTGACAACCCAAAAGATTGAGCGCACAATGCCTTGTTCAATTGACATATACCGCCGGCTTACAACGCCGTATGCAGCAAGGCGTAATATCCCAAAACTTAGAGCACAACGCTTCCAAGCATATAAGATCATCATACACTGGCGACTTATAGTCCAAAGCAAGGCCGGGTTAATAAACACCGGGTAATTTCATATATGAACCATAAGGCATCATAACCCTTATCGGTTTTCAACCATGTATTAACATGTCACAATAGATGAACCTCAAAAAAATTTCAAATCAAATATAAATCAAAAGACAAAAAAACAAGGCTTTTCATAGGTTGCCAGACCTTAAAATCAAGTGCTTTCAAAGGGCCGCACAACCGCTAAGTTAAATCTTCATGCAACCTTATAAGCCGGGCCTCACATGACCAATCGTCGTTTTAACTTTGACAAGTTCAGGGTCTGTATAAGATTGACTGTCAAAAGTACGACGGGTCATTCCAGTCAATCTGGGCGGAGTAGCAGACTTAAAAAGGCAGGATAACCCGAGTTTTTAGGTGAATACACCTAGCTTCCATGCCTGGCTTCCAAATCTAATACAAGGGTCATAAAAACTCTTGTCCGTTGAAGAAAGAGCCCCCAAGTAATATTTTATTCTAGGCATACAAGCCGGATCAACAAGGATAGTCATAGCTATGCTCAATGAGCAGGAAGCCCCCAAGTGTTTGCAATCATGGCGTACAAGCCGGATAAAAAGGGTAGTCATAGCTATGCTCAATGAGCAGGAAGCCCCCAAGTGACCATATGAAGTAACAATAAAGACTCATTACTATCAGAAATGAAACGACAGAGGCCCTGAATTATTAGGGATGCCGGCTTTATTATATTCATCACAATATATACATTGTCAAAATATGTACATCACAAGAGCCAGTAGCTCAAGTGTAATAAGGCCGAAGATGAGCAATATTCCACGGCCGGCGGGTCTCCTCCTCCGACGTGCGTGAGTCCTTGTGGCCTCGAACATCGATAAGGTAGTATGGCCCATTGTTCAGGTTTTTGCTGACCACAAAAGGTCCTTCCCAAGGTGGGGATAGTTTATGCATATCAGTCCGATCCTGGATAAGCCAGAGCACCAAGTCGCCTTCTTGAAAAGTTCTGGTTTTAACCCGGCGGCTGTGATAACGGCGCAAATCTTGCTAGTAAATCGCCGAACGAGCTGCCGCAAGGTCACGCTCCTCATACAACAGGTCAAGTGCATCCTGACGTGCTTTCTCATTATCAGCTTCAACATAAGCCGCCACACGGGGCGAGTCATGACGGATGTCACTAGGGAGAACCGCCTCTGCTCCGTAAACCATGAAGAAGGGCATGTAACCCATTGCCGGTGTCAAAACCGGCGGATCTCGGGTAGGGGGTCCCGAACTGTGCGTCTAAGGTCGATGGTAATAGGAGGCAGGGGACACGATGTTTACCCAGGTTCGGGCCCTCTTTACGGAGGTAATACCCTACTTCCTGCTTGATTGATCTTGATGGATATGAGTATTACAAGAGTTGATCTACCACGAGATCGTAATGGCTAAACCCTAGAAGTCTAGCATGTATGACTATGGTAATGAGCCTCTCCCTTCCGGACTAAGTCATCCGGTTTATATAGACACCGGGAGGATCTAGGGTTACACAAGGTCGGTTACAAAGAAAGGAATCTACATATTCGGTCGCCAAGCTTGCCTTCCGCGCCTAGGAGAGTCCCATCCGGACACGGGGCAGTCTACGGTCTTTGTATCTCCACAGCCCATCAGTCCGGCCCATGGCTAACAGGTCAGACGCCCGAGGACCCCTTAGTCCCGGACTCCCTCAGTAGCCCCCGAACCAAGCTTCAATGACGAGGTGTTCGGCGCGCAGATTGTCTTCGGCATTGCAAGGCAGGTTCTCCGACGACTTCCAAGTAATGTATTCGGCTTTTAATTCAATGTCGCACCCCTCAGCTTCTGTGCCTTGATGACTTCAGCTTCCACGTGTCGAGCGAATGCAGATGGTCAGGGTATTTTTTCCAAATAACACCCCGGTTGTGCAAGAAAGAGCGTCTATTTAAAGGGATTGGATCTCAGACCCATTCGGCACCACGCGGAGAGAATCCTCAGAGATTGCTAGGAAAGACCATTCCAACATGGCTAGCATCCCCCGCTCCTCCTCCCGTTCCGGCCCAGAGAAAGGCGAGTGGGAGAGGTGTTCCGTATCCCATGGTCAGCTGGAGAAGCTGCAAACGCAGGGGTTTCTCCCTCCTACAGATCTGGTCCCCGTTCGAGCAGGGTTGGCTTGCTTCAATGGCAAGACCCAGGCGGAGGATTTTCCGAATCCATCCGCGGGGGAACGAGTGTGCTTCGTCCCCTACCTGCTGAGGGGCGTGGGATTTACAATTCACCCATTCCTCCGAGGGCTTCTGGAGTATTATGGCCTCCAGCCGCACAATTTTACCCCAGCCTCCATTCTGCACATTGCGGGTTATGTCGCTTTGTGCGAACTATTCCTGGGTTGTGAGGCCCATTTTGATCTGTGGAGAAAGTTGTTTTGCCTTGTCCCGCGCAACCACGAGGGATCGATATTCAAAGTGGGCGGGGCCGAAATATGGCGCATTGCTAAGACCGGATATATACCTATCCGGCACACCGAAGAAAGCTTCCAAAGAATGGACCTCCGAGTGGTTCTACATAGATGACGTCGTACTTCCAGATCCAGTCCGGAGAGGTCTCCCCGAGTTTGCGAGTGTTCCTTTGAAGAAGCGCCACGGCTGGCATCCTCGGAGCCTCGAGGAGGAGGATAGTGCGGAAGTTCGCCAACTCCTGAGCAAGATCAGGACGCTTGCCCAGTCCGGGTATACGATAGTCGAAGTGATGGCGACCTCCATAGTACGGGGAGTTCAGCCACTCCAATACAGAGGACTTCCCATGTGGAATTACAATGGGGAAGATGACACCTCCCGCTGCGGCAGGAAAGGTCTAGACACCCCTGCCGCCCTAGCCAAAATATTGGCCGAACTGTTTAAGGGTGAGGAAGAGGAGTTCCTGTGCATCACGCGCAGAGAAGGATATTCCATGTACAATCCTCCTAGATGGGTGAGTCCCCAACATTTTTGCTCCACTCATTCCCTTCCCTGAGCTTTGTTCACTGAAATATTAACCCGTCCATTTATAACAGCACTGGCGAAAGACTTCCGAGGGGCTTTATAGCCTCGCCCCGCAGCCCGAGGGTCACAATAGAGACCTTGACCCCGGATTCGAAGAGGATCCAGATATATTTGTGATGCTGGAGAATGGGACATTTTACCAAACGAGCTATGACGGCACAGAGGTGGCCATCGTCGCTGACTATCCCGGTCTTCTCCCCGCTTCTCATGTAAGTAATTAGGAGATACTTTGTCTGAGAGGGTTTCCGCATTCTTTCTTGCTCACCGCGGCATCCTGTGCTCAGTAGGGGAGGAGTTCGGCGCGTCGGGCCGCCACAGGGGCATCTCCGGAGAGAGGGGTTCCCGCGCTGGGAAGGCCTTTGAGGAGGAAGGCAAATAGAGATACGGTCAGGCCTTCCCTGAAAAGGTATGGGTTTGCAACTATGCTCTTTTTAGCAATTGCATCCAACCGTGACTCATATGTTCATTTTGTATCAGAAAAAAAGGTTCGACAAACTATATCCGGGGACCGGCCAGTCATGCTTCTAATAACCAAGATTCGGTCCCGGCCGAAGAAAAGGGGCCTGCTACCTCTTGAGCACTGCGTTGGTTTTCCCTTGAAGAGGAAAGGGTGATGCAGCAAAGTAGCGTAAGTATTTCCCTCCGTTTTTGAGAACCAAGGTATCAATCCAGTAGGAGGCCACGCACGAGTCCCTCGCACCTACACAAACAAATAAATCCTCGCAACCAACGCGATAAGGGGTTGTCAATCCCCACACGGTCACTTACGAGAGTGAGATCTGATAGAGATGATAAGATAATATTTTTGGTATTTTTATGATAAAGATGCAAAGTAAAATAAAAGCAAAATAAAAACGGCGCCAGAAATAGCTTGTTGTCGGGAGATTAATATGATGGAAAAAAGACCCCGGGGCCATAGGTTTCACTAGTGGCTTCTCTCATGAGCATAAATATTACGGTGGGTGAACAAATTACTGTTGAGCAATTGATAGAATTGAGCATAGTTATGAGAATATCTAGGTATGATCATGTATATAGGCATCACGTCCGAGACAAGTAGACCAACTCCTGCCTGCATCTACTACTATTACTCCACACATCGACCGCTATCCAGCATGCATCTAGAGTATTAAGTTCATAAGAACAGAGTAACGCTTTAAGCAAGATGACATGATGTAGAGGGATAAACTCATGCAATATGATATAAACCCCATCTTGTTATCCTCGATGGCAACAATACAATATGTGCCTTGCTGCCCCTACTGTCACTGGGAAAGGACACCGCAAGATTGAACCCAAAGCTAAGCACTTCTCCCATTGCAAGAAAGATCAATCTAGTAGGCCAAACCAAACTGATAATTCGAAGAGACTTGCAAAGATAACCAATCATACATAAAAGAATTCAGAGAAGATTCAAATATTGTTCATAGATAAACTTGATCATAAACCCACAATTCATCGGTCTCAACAAACACACCGCAAAAGAAGATTACATCGAATAGATCTCCACGAGAGAGGGGGAGAACATTGTATTGAGATCCAAAAAGAGAGAAGAAGCCATCTAGCTAATAACTATGGACCCGAAGGTCTGAGGTAAACTACTCACACATCATCGGAGAGGCTATGGTGTTGATGTAGAAGCCCTCCGTGATCGATGCCCCCTCCGGCGGAGCTCCGGAACAGGCCCCAAGATGGGATCTCACGGGTACAGAAGGTCGCGGCGGTGGAATTAGGTTTTTGGCTCCGTATCTGGTAGTTTGGGGGTACGTAGGTATATATAGGAGGAAGAAGTACGTCGGTGGAGCAACGTGGGACCCACGAGGGTGGAGGGCGCGCCTGGGGGGGGGGGGTAGGCGCGCCCCCTACCTCGTGCCCTCCTGGTTGATGTCTTGACGTAGGGTCCAAGTCCTCTGGATCACGTTCGTTCCGAAAAGCACGTTCCCGAAGGTTTCATTCCGTTTGGACTCCGTTTGATATTCTTTTTCTGCGAAACTCTGAAATAGGCAAAAAACAACAATTCTGGGCTGGGCCTCCGGATAATAGGTTAGTCCCAAAAATAATATAAAAGTGTATAATAAAGCTCAATAATGTCCAAAACAGAATATAATATAGCATGGAACAATCAAAAATTATAGATACGTTGGAGACGTATCAAGCATCCCCAAGCTTAATTCCTGCTCGTCCTCGAGTAGGTAAATGATAAAAACAGAATTTTTGATGTGGAATGCTACTTGGCATAATTTCAATGTAATTCTTCTTAATTGTGGTATGAATATTCAGATCCGAAAGATTCAAGATAAAAGTTCAATATTGACATAAAACTAATAATACTTCAAGCATACTAACTAAGCAATTATGTCCTCTCAAAATAACATGGCCAAAGAAAGTTCATCCCTACAAAATCATATAGTTTAGTCATGCTCCATTTTCTTCACACAAGAATGCTCTCATCATGCATAACCCCGATGACAAGCCAAGCAATTGTTTCATACTTTAGTAATCTCAAACCTTTTCAACTTTCACGCAATACATGAGCGTGAGCCATGGATATAGCACTATGGGTGGAATAGAATATAATGATGGGGGTTATGTGGAGAAGACAAAAATGGAGAAAATCTCACATCAACGAGGCTAATCAATGAGCTATGGAGATGCCCATCGATTGATGTTAATGCAAGGAGTAGGGATTGCCATGCAACGGATGCACTAGAGCTATAAATATATGAAAGCTCAACAAAAGAAACTAAGTGGGTGTGCATCCAACTTGCTTGCTCACGAAGACCTAGGGCATTTGAGGAAGCCCATTGTTGGAATATACAAGCCAAGTTCTATAATGAAAAATTCCCACTAGTATATGAAAGTGACAAAACAAGAGACTCTCTATCATGAAGATTATGGTGCTACTTTGAAGCACAAGTGTGGTAAAAAGGATAGTAACATTGTCCCTTCTCTCTTCTTCTCTCATTTTTTTGGGCCTTTTTTTATGGACTTTCTCTTTTTTTTATTCCTCACTTGGGACAATGCTCTAGAAAGTGATGATCATCACACTTCTATTTATTTACAACTCAATGATTACAACTCGATACTAGAACAAAGTATGACTCTATATGAATGCCTCCGGCGGTGTACCGGGATATTCAATGAACCAAGAGTGACATGTATGAAAGAATTATGAATGGTGGCATTGCCACAAATACTATGTCAATTACATGATCATGCAAAGCAATATGACAATGATGAACGTGTCATGATAAACAGAACGGTGGAAAGTTGCATGGCAATATATCTCGGAATGGCTATGGAAATGCCATAATAGGTAGGTATGGTGGCTGTTTTGAGGAAGATATAAGGAGGTTTATGTGTGAAAGAGCGTATCATATCACGGGGTTTGGATGCACCGGCGAAGTTTGCACCAACTCTCAATGTGAGAAAGGGCAATGCACGGTACCGAAGAGGCTAGCCATGATGGAAAGGTGAGAGTGCGTATAATCCATGGACTCAACATTAGTCATAAAGAACTCACATACTTATTGCAAAAATCTACAAGTCATCAAAAACCAAGCACTACGCGCATGCTCCTAGGAGGATAGATTGGTAGGAAAAGACCATCGCTCGTCCCCGACCGCCACTCATAAGGAGGACAATCAAAGAACACCTCATGTTTCAAATTTGTTACATAATGTTGACCATACGTGCATGCTACGGGACTTGCAAACTTGAACACAAGTATTTCTCAAATTCACAACTACTCAACTAGCACAACTTTGATATCACTACCTCCATGTCTCAAAACAATCATCAAGCATCAAACTTCTCTTAGTATTCAACACACTCATAAGAAAGTTTTTACTAGTCTTGAATACCTAGCATATTAGGATTATTTAAGCAAATTACCATGCTGTTTAAGACACTCAAAATAATCTAAGTGAAGCATGAGAGAATAATAGTTTCTATAAAACAAAACCACCACCGTGCTCTAAAATATATAAGTGAAGTACTAGAGCAAAAACTATATAACTCAAAAGATATAAGTGAAGCACATAGAGTATTCTAATAATTTCCGAATCATGTGTGTCTCTCTCAAAAGGTGTGTACAGCAAGGATGATTGTGGTAAACTAAAAAGCAAAGACTCAAATCATACAAGATGCTCCAAGCAAAACACATATCATGTGGTGAATAAAAATATAGCTCCAAGTAAAGTTACCGATGGACGTAGACGAAAGAGGGGATGCCTTCCGGGGCATCCCCAAGCTTTGGCTTTTTGGTGTCCTTAGATTATCTTGGGGTGCCATGGGCATCCCCAAGCTTAGGCTCTTGCCACTCCTTGTTCCATAATCCATCAAATCTTTTACCCAAAACTTGAAAACTTCACAACACAAAACTTAACAGAAAATCTCATGAGCTCCATTAGCGAAACAAAACAAAACACCACTTCAAGGTACTGTAATGAACTCATTCTTTATTTATATTGGTGTTAAACCTACTGTATTCCAACTTCTCTATGGTTTATAAACTCTTTTACTAGCCATAGATTCATCAAAATAAGCAAACAACACACGAAAAACAGAATCTGTCAAAAAACAGAACAGTCTGTAGTAATCTGTAACTAACGCAAACTTCTGGAACTTCAAAAAATCTACCAAAATAGGACGACCTAGAAAATTTGTTTATTGATCAGCAGCAATTGGAATCAATATTTTATCACGTTCTGGTGATTTGTAACAATTATTTTCGTGAAGAGAAAGTTTCTGGAATTTACAGCAAGATCAAATAACTATCATCCAAGAAGATCCTATAGGTTTAACTTGGCACAAACACTAATTAAAACATAAAAAGACACCTAACCAGAGGCTAGATCAAAGATTTATTCCTAAACAGAAGCAAAAAGCAAAAAACTAAAAATAAAATTGGGTTGCCTCCCAACAAGCGCTATCGTTTAACGCCCCTAGCTAGGCATAAAACAAGGATAGATCTAGGTATTGCCGTCTTGGGTTTTTAATTTTTTAGCGGATTTATGCTCGAATCTGGGAGGTTCTTTATGCTTCCCCTCATATTCCGATATTTTCAGATCTAAAGAATCCAACCGCTTATTGCAAAGAGTAATCAACATATTCATGCGGTGAAGATTTCCACTAACACCCTTAAGAGGTTCAAGAGATTTTTGTAAAATTTTCGTTACTTCGCAAATTTTCTCAAAAACTTGCGTTTCTTCCTGGGTATGATGAGGCCCCTTTTCTTGATGTAGTGTTCCCACTATACCCTCTATCACTTCATGCGCAATACTGGGATCAATTTCAATAAAATTGCCTTTGGCAACGCAATCCAAGAGTTGTCTATGAGACATATTCAGTCCAACATAAAAATTGAGAAGCAGAATTCTAAGGTTCACTTCAAAGGTACAATTACGATAAGACTCCATCATTCTAAACCAAGCATCTTTTAAGTTTTCTCCTTGTCTTTATTTGAAGTGAAAAACTTCAAACTCAGGAGACAACGGAGTTGATAGAGGATTAGCCATAACGACAAGCAAACGGAAAAGAGGCGAACGGAAAAGAGAGGGCGAATAAAACGGCAAGGGTGAAGTGGGGGAGAGGAAAACGAGAGGCAAATGGCAAATAATGTAATGCGGGAGATAAGGGTTTGTGATGGGTACTTGGTATGTTGACTTTTGCGTAGGCTCCCCGGCAACGGCGCCAGAAATCCTTCTTGCTACCTCTTGAGCACTGCGTTGGTTTTCCCTTGAAGAGGAAAGGGTGATGCAGCAAAGTAGCGTAAGTATTTCCCTCCGTTTTTGAGAACCAAGGTATCAATCCAGTAGGAGGCCACGCACGAGTCCCTCGCACCTACACAAACAAATAAATCCTCGCAACAAACGCGATAAGGGGTTGTCAATCCCCACACGGTCACTTACGAGAGTGAGATCTGATAGATATGATAAGATAATATTTTTGGTATTTTTATGATAAAGATGCAAAGTAAAATAAAAACGGCGCCAGAAATAGCTTGTTGTCGGGAGATTAATATGATGGAAAAAATAGACCCGGGGGCCATAGGTTTCACTAGTGGCTTCTCTCATGAGCATAAATATTACGGTGGGTGAACAAATTACTGTTGAGCAATTGATAGAATTGAGCATAGTTATGAGAATATCTAGGTATGATCATGTATATAGGCATCACGTCCGAGACAAGTAGACCAACTCCTGCCTGCATCTACTACTATTACTCCACACATCGACCGCTATCCAGCATGCATCTAGAGTATTAAGTTCATAAGAACAGAGTAACGCTTTAAGCAAGATGACATGATGTAGAGGGATAAACTCATGCAATATGATATAAACCCCATCTTGTTATCCTCGATGGCAACAATACAATATGTGCCTTGCTGCCCCTACTGTCACTGGGAAAGGACACCGCAAGATTGAACCCAAAGCTAAGCACTTCTCCCATTGCAAGAAAGATCAATCTAGTAGGCCAAACCAAACTGATAATTCGAAGAGACTTGCAAAGATAACCAATCATACATAAAAGAATTCAGAGAAGATTCAAATATTGTTCATAGATAAACTTGATCATAACCCACAATTCATCGGTCTCAACAAACACACCGCAAAAGAAGATTACATCGAATAGATCTCCACGAGAGAGGGGGAGAACATTGTATTGAGATCCAAAAAGAGAGAAGAAGCCATCTAGCTAATAACTATGGACCCGAAGGTCTGAGGTAAACTACTCACACATCATCGGAGAGGCTATGGTGTTGATGTAGAAGCCCTCCGTGATCGATGCCCCCTCCGGCGGAGCTCCGGAACAGGCCCCAAGATGGGATCTCACGGGTACAGAAGGTCGCGGCGGTGGAATTAGGTTTTTGGCTCCGTATCTGGTAGTTTGGGGGTACGTAGGTATATATAGGAGGAAGAAGTACGTCGGTGGAGCAACGTGGGGCCCACGAGGGTGGAGGTCGTGCCGGGGGGGGGGGGGGGTGGAGGGGTAGGCGCGCCCCCTACCTCGTTCCCTCCTGGTTGATGTCTTGACGTAGGGTCCAAGTCATCTGGATCACGTTCGTTCGGAAAATTACGTTCCCGAAGGTTTCATTCCGTTTGGACTCCGTTTGATATTCTTTTTCTGCGAAACTCTGAAATAGGCAAAAAACAACAATTCTGGGCTGGGCCTCCGGATAATAGGTTAGTCCCAAAAATAATATAAAAGTGTATAATAAAGCCCAATAATGTCCAAAACAGAATATAATATAGCATGGAACAATCAAAAATTATAGATACGTTGGAGACGTATCAGGGCCCGATGTGGGAATGGCGCCGGACTGCCCTTCTGCCGAGGGTTCGGAAAATATGTCCGTTACCAATTCGGAGGTGGAGAGCGCCATGTATCACTGGCGCCGGAAGGCAGTTTTACGAAATCTCCGCTTCTCAAAAGAGGCATTCGGTGCCTTCAGCTCGGCTGATGCATACATCCGAGCTGCTCAAGATGGGCTTAACAGAGCCACCGAGCAAGATTTGAAAGATGTGCAGGTAAGTTTACCTTACCCGAATTTGGTAACCATGATCCAGTAGCCCCCGAGACTTGAAGCAGTTGGGACAAATGTTTTAAGGATCGTTGTGTAACCAGGTTCTTATGGAGAAGAACGACTTGCTAGCCCAAGAGCTGGAGCAGTGCCGGACGCAGCTAACTGCTGCTACCACCGAACTGGAAAAGTTCAAGAAGGCTCCCTCTGGTAATATTTCCCTCCATCGAGAAACAAAAAATGATACGCCAGCTATATTAAAACTGCTGCTTGTCTCCTAACAGGGTCATCGGACCAACTGGAAGAGGAACTGGAGGCCGCACAGATGAGCGAAAGCGAGGCGAAGAGACAGCGTGCCGCGGGCGAGCGCGTCCTGACCAAAGTCAGACAGGAGAAAAACAAACTCCAAGATGCAAACACCCAGCTGGGCGAAGAGCTGAAGGATGTGCGGGCCCAGCTAGCCGACTCCGTTAAGGAGAACAAAAAACTGCGAGGCGGCATATTCAGTATGTGGCCGTATTTACCTTGTAACAGTTTGGAAGTAAAAGTAGCTTATATAGCTGTGGTTGCAGGTATATTAACGGGCCGCCCCGAAGAGGAGGTGTCCAGATCATCAAGTGATCTTCTACAAGGGATGTCGCAGTTGCACGAGCAAGCTCGGCAGGCAATGCGGAGTGTAGCCAAGGCCTTATGGCCATCCGACTCCCCTCTAGGGAGTATGGAGAAGCTTGTAGAGCTGTTCAAGGGAGCGCGGCAGCGTATCCGACTATGGAAGATATTGTCCTGCCGAGAGGGTGCGCGAGAGACCTGGGCCATGGTAAAAACACGATATACCAAGCTGGATCCGAATCACATGGCCCGGGTCGGACCGCTAAGGTCAAATGGGGAAGAAATTCCCGTTAGTTTAGTATATGGCCAGGTAGAGGTGGCTGCGAGATACTCCCAACAGGATTGTAAGTTAGACCGCCTGTGGGATGGTATAGAGGAGGAAATTTTTAAGTCCTAAATGACTATGTATTTTCCTTCTAGCTGGATTGTAAAACGATTGTCATGGCCGACCTTTTCGCTTCGATCTCTCGACCCGAAGGTGCGGAGTGTTTCCGAATACCTGAGCGGCAAAATAAACCGGGGTATGCGTGGAAACCAGGCGTAGGGTTCATAGGTGCTTGAACAGACAAGTTGTATCTGGCTAGTTATGTTATATTACATTGAAATTGTAAGAAACAACTTCCAGAGAGAATAGTTCCGTTAAGGGTTCCTTTCCCTGGGTATGCATGCATCTATGTGCATGTCCGGACTGTGATGAAAAAATCACAGTGTGGATAACTTCTGGGGGTTCATAATGGAATGAGTGCAAAAACATCTTTAGTTCACCGACCGAATATTCCCTGAAGAACGCTAGATTTCGGCTTCACCCAGTCTGAGGTACACATCCGGATGACCCGGCAGTAACAATCGCAGAGGTGCTCCCTTTATGCCCTAGCCGAACTAACGGGAATGTAGGGCATAAGCACAGGAGCCGGGCAACCCAGCTTGGCCAAAACTTAAGTCATATCGATGCATATAATGGCAAAGAAAAGGTACATATGGGGGAAAACACATATGTGATGAGCTTTATGCTCGAAAAATAGAAATAGCAAGCTTCTGTCCAAGAAGCCCCCAGGTATGATAGACGTACATACTTGAAGATGTATGCGTCGGGGGTGCATGGTTTAACCGCACAAAAGCCTTTAAGGCCAAAGAGAAAAAACAGAGAGAGAGAAAAAATGATGAAAACAATAAGAGGAAGGAGACGAACAAAGAGTTCGGCGTTAGGCGTAGAACCTGCGGAGTCTTGCCGCGTTCCAGGGATTCGGCTCTAGTCGATTGTCTGACGCATCACGCAAGCGGTACGCTCCTCCGGTGAGAACTTCGTCGATGATGAAGGGACCCTCCCACTTGGGCTTGAGTTTGTCCTTTTTCTTCTCCGGCAGGCGTATAACGAGTTCGCCGACGTTGTAAGTTTGGCCCGCACTTCTCTGCTTTGATACCTGCGAGCCCGCTGTTGTTAAAATGCGGAACGGGCTTTTGCGACGTCGCGCTCCTCCTCCAGGGCACCTAAGTTGTCCTGCCGATCGAGCTCGGCCTCTTTCCCTTTGTACATGCGCACTCGAGACGAGTCATGAATAATTTCGCAGGGTAGTACTGCCTCTGCGCCGTACACCATGAAAAAAGGTGTGTATCCGGTAGTGCGGTTGGGAGTGGTCTGCAGCCCCCAGAGTACGGAGTCGAGCTCCTCAACCCAGTGCTTGTCTGATTCCTTCAAAGACCGCACTAGTCTGGGCTTGATGCTGCTCATAATGAGACCATTGGCTCTTTCGACTTGACCGTTTGTTTGTGGGGGATAGACAGAGGCGTAATCGAGCTTGATGCCCAGATTGGCGCACCAGGTTTTCACTTAGTCGGCTGTGAAGTTGGAGCCGTTATCGGGGATGATACTGTGCGGAACACCATAACGGTGTACAACGCCGGATATGAAGTCTATCACCGGCCCGGATTCGGCCGTTTTAACTGGTTTAGCCTCTATCCACTTGGTGAATTTATCCACCATGACCAACAGATATTTTTTCTTATGGCTCCCTCCTTTAAGGGGTCCAACCATATCCTGTCCCTAGACCGCAAAAGGCCAAGTGAGGGGGATTGTTTGTAGGGCGGTGGGGGGCATGTGGCTTTGGTTGGCGAAGAGTTGGCATCCGACGCAACGTTGGACAAGGTCCTGTGCATCTGCTCGGGCCGTCGGCCAATAGAATCCTGTACGGAAGGCCTTGCTAACGAGGGCTCAAGCTACGACGTGGTGCCCGCCAAGACCGGCATGAATTTCAGCCAGGAGCTGCCGCCCCTCCTCCTCGGAGATACACCTTTGAAGGATTCCGGTAGCGCTTTTCTTATAGAGCTCTCCGTCATGAACCTTGTAGGCCTTCGAACGCCGAACGATGCGGCGGGCCTCATTCTGATCCTCAGGAAGTTCTTTCCTATTAAGGTAGGCCAAGAAAGGTTCGGTCCATGGGGCGATGACTGCCATAATGAGATGGGCCGACGGTGTTATTTCTTTGGCGGAGCCGCCGATGATATCTGTGTGTTCGGCCTTTGGGCTTGTGCTCGGATCCGGACTAGTGTTGCCGCTTTCCCCCTGCCACACCACAGATGGCTTGAAAAGCCTTTCCGGAAATATATTAGGTGGGACACGGTCGCGCTTGGCCCCGATACGAGCGAGAACATCTGCCGCTTGATTACTTTCACGGGCCACATGATGGAACTCGAGCCCCTCGAACCGAGCCAACATTTTTAGGACGGCATTACGATAAGCAGCCATCTTTGCGTCTGTGGCATCGAAATCTCCATTTATTTGAGATATTGCCAGGTTTGAGTCTCCGCGCACCTCTAGGCGTTGTATGCCCATGGAGACAGCCATCCGGAGACCATGCAACAAGGCCTCGTATTCGGCTGCGTTGTTGGAGTCTGTATATAGTATTTGGAGTATGTACTGAACGACATCTCCAGTAGGGGACATTAAAACGACGCTCGCTCCTAGCCCTGCCATCATTTTGGAGCCATCGAAATACATAACCCAATTGGAATATGTGTCGTACTCTTTAGGGAGTTCGGCCTCTGTCCATTCGGCGACGAAGTCAGCCAGTACTTGGGATTTAATAGCTCGACGTGGTTTGTATGTAATATCAAATGGAAGGAGCTCAATGGCCCATTTGGCAATCCGGCCCATGGCATCGCGGTTGTTTATAATGTCGTTGAGTGGTACTTCGGAAGCAATCGTGATCGAACACTCCTGGAAGTAGTGTCGGAGCTTTCGGGATGCCATGAAGACCGTGTATGCTATCTTTTGATAATGGGGGTACCGGGATTTGCATGGTGTAAGGACAGTGGATACGTAGTATACTGGCTTCTGAAGCGGGAATTTGTGTCCGTCCTATTCTCGTTCAACGACGAGCACGGCGCTCACCACCTGATGTGTTGCCGATATGTATAATAACATGGGTTCGCCGACGTTTGGCGCGGCCAGGATTGGGTTGCTTGCCAGAAGGGTTTTTATTTCCTCCAGTCCGACTGTTGCCGTGTCCGTCCACTCGAAGTGATCAGTTCGCTGTAGAAGGCGATAGAGTGGCAGTGCCTTTTCTCCCAATCTGGAGATAAAGCGGCTTAGAGCTGCCATGCAACCCGCGAGCTTTTGGACTTGTTTAAGGTCTGTTGGCGTAGCCAATTGTGATAGAGCTCGGATTTTGGCTGGATTTACTTCAATTCCTCTATTGGAAACGATGAAGCCCAGCAGTTTTCCAGCGGGAACGCCGAAAACACACTTTTCTGGATTGAGTTTAATGTCATACGCGCGGAGGTTGTCGAATGTGAGACGTAAATCGTCTATTAGTGTTTCGACGTGTCTGGTTTTGATGACGACGTCGTCGACATAAGCTTCAACTGTCTTGCCGATCTGTTTCTCTAGGCATGTTTGAATCATGCGTTGGTATGTGGCGCCGGCGTTCTTAAGCCCGAAGGGCATGGTGTTGAAGCAGAATGGCCCATATGGGGTAATGAATGCTGTTGCAGCTTGATTGGACTCCTTCATTTTGATTTGATGGTATCCGGAATATGCATCAAGGAAACACAGTGAGTCGTGTCCTGCGGTGGCATCAATGTTTTGATCAATGCGGGGGAGGGGAAGGGATCCTTAGGGCAAGCCTTATTGAGGTCTTTGAAATCGACGCACAGGCGCCAGGATTTGTCCTTCTTTGGTACCATCACCAAGTTTGCCAGCCAGTCCGGATGTTTTATTTCTCTGATGAATCCGGCCTCAATTAGCTTGGCTAACTCCTCCCCCATGGCTTGCCGTTTGGGTTCGGAAAAGCGCCGCAGTGCTTGTTTGACTGGTTTATATCCCTTTAATATATTGAGACTATGCTCGGCCAGCTTCCGTGGGATTCCAGGCATATCAGAACTGTGCCAGGCGAATATATCCCAGTTTTCGCGAAGGAAATCCCGTAATGCGGCGTCGACCGTTGGGTCTAGTTGTGCTCCAATAGATGCTGTCTTCTTGGGGTCCGTTGGGTGGACCTGAAATTTGACTATTTCTTCTGCCGGTTTGAAGGAGGTGGATTTGGGTCGTTTGTCTAAGATCACATCGTCCCTATCCACCATGGAGTGCAGTGCAGTTAATTCCTCGGTCGCGAGGGCTTCAGATAAGGGCCAGGGATGCGGTTTTGTTTTCGGCGTGGAGTGCTATGTCCGGATCACTGACAAGAGTGATTATGCCGTTTGGTCCAGGCATTTTAAGCTTCATGTAACCGTAATGAGGTATAACTTGGAAGCGTGTAAAAGCATCTCGTCCTAACAAGGCGTGGTATCCGCTGCTGAAAGGAGCCACTTGGAAGGTTATTTCTTCAGACCGATAATTCTCCGGCGTGCCGAATACCACGTCGAGTGTGATTTTTCCTGCACACCGCGCCTCCCGACTGGGAATAATTCCTCGGAAGGTCGTGTTGCTTTGCTCGATGCGGCTCCTGTTTATTTCCATCTTGTGGAGTGTATCCTCGTAAATGAGGTTTAGTCCGCTGCCGCCGGCCATGAGGACCTTGGTGAGTCGAAAGCCGTCCACGATGGGACTGAGGACTAATGCGGCTGGTGCTCGGACTATCCTGTATTTTGGTTCGTCACTAGCATTAAAGGTTATAGCCGTGTCGTTCCAAGGGTTTGTCGCGGCGATTTGATAGACTTTGGCGAGGTTGCGGAGTGCCCTTTTGCGCTTATTGTTTGAAGCGAATGTCTTGAAGACCGTCAATACTCTGGGGTCGTCGTCTTCTGGAGGGTGTTGCTCTGGGGTGTTTTTGGTAAGGATGCCCTCGCCACTCTTGGCTACCTGCCGGAGTATCCGACATGCTCTAAGGCTGTGGGTTGGTATGGTGTCAGGTGTTGTGTGTATTTTGCATGGGCCATCGAGCCATCCCTCCAGAACGGTTCCGTGCCGCGTAATGGGTTTATATTTCTTGGCTATTGGACTTGGCGTGTCCCGAGGATGCGCCCTTTTCGCCTGGACCAGCGGTTGAGTTGGGACCGATGGCTCCCAACAAGCTGCCTGGTCTTCCCAGGCGCTTTCCATTGCGTTGTACTTCTGTACGATAGTTGCCAAGTCAGCGAAGTGTAGTATGCGGCAGTGATTAATGACGTTGGGGATTCCTTCATTCGTGCAGTTGTTGCAGAACGCTGATATCGCGCCCTCGTCGCGGCAATCTTGGACCTTATCCTTGACAAGGAGGAATCTGGCCCAGAAGTGGTGGGCCGTTTCCTGAGACTGCTGTTGTATGCTCATGAGAGCGCTTATGTCTGGGTGGGTGGGTGGAATTGAATCCGGACCCTGACCCGATCGATGATCCGGAGTTTGAAGGTTTTCCAGACTTAACGGTCCGGGCTCCGAAGTATCTTCTGGTTGCTTAGGCCTACCGTCCGATTCTATGTTCGGAAGGCTGGTCACCTCCTTTTGCTGGTGGGTATCCGGCTCTGGAGGGTCGGCGATCCGGACATAGTCCGTCTTCAGTATAGGGGAAGAGTCGCCGTCATGCTCCTCGACTACCGCTATCTGGTGGGTGATCGGTGGAGATTTGATTTCTCTTTGGTCGGGTTAAGCCCGATCCGATCGTAATCTATGGCGATTCCCAGGGCAGCGATGCGATCAAGGAGCTCGTTTAAAGACGAAAACTCCGCCGGATCCATCTGCTTGGAGTGTTTGGAGTCGACACGAAGGGGATTTTTGATGGCCCGAGAGGTCATCATCGGCTTAACGGCCGAACGGGCGGTCATGGTAAAGCCGCCTAGCCGGAGGGTTTGGCCTAGGGCCAATTCTCCACCGGCGGTGATATTGTATTTAAGGACGAGGCGAGTCATCGATCCTGTCGTCGACGGCATAGTGGAACTCTCAATGAAAGCACCAATGTCGGTGTCAAAACCGGCGGATCTCGGGTAGGGGGTCCCGAACTGTGCGTCTAAGGTCGATGGTAACAGGAGGCAGGGGACATGATGTTTACCCAGGTTCGGTCCCTCTCTATGGATGTAATACCCTACTTCCTGCTTGATTGATCTTGATGGATATGAGTATTACAAGAGTTGATCTACCACGAGATCGTAATGGCTAAACCCTAGAAGTCTAGCCTATATGACTATGCTAATGAGCCTCTCCCTTCCGGACTAAGTCCTCCGGTTTATATAGACATCGGGAGGATCTAGGGTTACACAAGGTCGGTTACAAAGAAAGGAATCTACATATTCGGTCACCAAGCTTGCCTTCCGCGCCAAGGAGAGTCCCATCCGGACACGGGGCAGTCTTTGGTCTTTGTATCTCCACAGCCCATCAGTCCGGCCCATGGCTAACAGGCCGGACGCCCGAGGGCCCCTTAGTCCAGGACTCCCTCACCCATAGATCTGTTGGGGGTAGTATTGATACTCCATATCACTGAGGGTAAATCCTCCACCAATTGAACCTGGTGATATGCAGCGGAAGGTAGACCACACTAGATAAGCCATAATCAAGTAAGCAATGAAGTGAAAGCACGAAGACTATTGGCTACTAGGTAGTACATATCAGGATGGAAGATAGTATGAAGCCAAACAACAATAGTCGTCACACAGTGAAGTCAAGAAGATCAGGCAAGCAGGCAAATGACTTCACGAAGACAAATAGTAAGTAAAGAGAGATAGGAGATAGAACCAGTTGCTTGGTGAGGATAGGGATTTGTTGGACCAGTTCCAGTTGCTGTGACAACTGTACGTCTGGTTAGGGAGGCTGAGATTCAACTTAGAAGACCGCGTCTTCACCTTATTCCCCTTGAGCTAAGGACACTTAGTCCTCGCCCAATCACTCTGGTAAGTCTTCAAGGTAGACTTCCGGACCTTCACAGACTTCGTTCACCGGCAATCCACAATGACTCTTGGATGCTCAGAACGCGACGCCTAACCGACTGGAGGATTCACAGTCCTCAAGTGTAACAAGTCTTTAGGTCACGCGGACAGAAAGACTTCAGTGATGCCTAACACTCTTTGGCTCTGGGTGTTTTGGGCTTTGTCCTCGCAAGGATCTCTCTCTCAAATGCTTTGGAGGTGGGTTGCTCACAAACGACAAAAGCCGTGCACTAACTCTAAGCAGCCACCAATTTATGGTGTAGGGGGTGGGCTATTTATAGCCACTAGGCAACCCGACCTGATTTGTCCAAAATGACCCTGGGTCACTAAGGAACTGACACGTGTTCCAACGGTTAGATTTCAAACACACGCGGCAGCTTGACTTGGGCTACAAGTAAAGCTGACTCATCCAGCCATGGATAAGGTTTGCTCTCATTGTCTTCGCTCGAAGACATAGGATTTGGTTGAGAATCACTTCAGTCACTCTGACTTTGTTCACTTGGACCCCACTTAACAGTACAGTGGTTCCTATGACTCAACAAAGAAGAAAAGGAAACTACGAAACAACTATGTCTTCGCACTCCATAGTCTTCACGTGAATGTCTTCTCGAGTCATAATCTTCGTTGTGAATATCTTCACATACCACCATTGTCTTCAATGTCTTCACACGTTTGTAGGGGTCATCTCCGGTAGGTAAACCGAATCAATGAGGGACTACTACCTGTGTTATCCTGCAATTCTCACAAACACATTAGTCCCTCAACCAGGTTTGTCGTCAATACTCCGAAACCAACTATGGGTGGCACTAGATGCACTTACAATGCCTCTCAGGATCTCTTGATTGGCTCTCTCGGCTTGACCATTGGACTGAGGGTGAGCTATTGATGATACGTCAAGCCGGATATGCTCACGTTGACAAAACTCTTTCATAGCACCCTTGGATAAATTAGTGCCATTATCAGTTATAATGCTATGGGGAAAGCCAAAACGAAAAATCACCTTTTTGATGAATTGAACCGCCGTCGCCGCGTCACACTTACTAACCGGCTCTGCTTCAACCCATTTTGTAAACTTGTCAACCGCCACCAAAAGGTGAGTCTTTTTATCTTTGGACCTTTTGAAAGGCCCAACCATATCAAGCCCCCAGACTGCAAACGGCCAAGCAATTGGGATCATCCTCAATTCTTGAGCCGGCACATGAGCTCATCGTGATAATTTCCGACAACCATCACATTTACTGATCAAATCCTCTGCATCAGCATGAGCCGTCAGCCAATAAAACCCATGACGAAAAGCCTTGGCCACGAGATATTTAGAGCCGGCATGATGACCACAAGCTCCTTCGTGAATCTTGCGAAGAATTTCACGGCCCTCCTCAGGAGAAACACAACGTTGAAACGCCCCGGTAACACTGCAATGGTGTAGCTCTCCGTTGACAATTGTCATCGACTTAGACCACCGGGTTATCTGCCTGGCCAAAATTCCATCTTCAGGTAACTCACCCGGGTCATCTAAGCCAAATATGGAACTGTCCAATCAGGAACACATGAAGAGCCGCCACCAACTGTGCCTCAGGGTCAGGAATAGCAAGATCTTCCTCTGTAGGCAATTTAACTGAAGGGTTATGCAGGATATCCAGAAAACATTAGGTGGCACCGGCTTACGCTGGGATCCTAACTGGCTCAAAGCATCAGCCGCCTCATTTTTCCTGCGATCAACATGTTCCACTTGATAACCCTTGAAATGACCATCAATAGCATCAACCTCGCGGCGATAAGCCGCCATGAGCGGATCCTTAGAATCCGAGGTGCCAGAAACTTGCTGAGCCACCAAGTCTGCGTCACCAAAACACCTCACCCGGCATAGATTCATCTCCTTAGCCATCCGAAGACCATGGAGCAAGGCTTCATACTCAGCTGCATTATTAGTACAAGGGAACATCAATCTTAAAACATAACAGAACTTATCACCTCGTGGGGAAGTCAAGACAACTCCAGTCCCCGAGCCCTCCAATTGCCTGGACCCATCAAAGTGAATAGTCCAGTATGTGTGATCTAGCTTCTCCTCAGGCATGTGTAATTCTGTCCAATCATTTATGAAGTCCACAAGTGCTTGAGACTTGATAGCTGTACGAGGCATATACTTCAAACCATGGGGTCCAAGCTCAATGGCCCACTTGGCTACCCGATCTGTGGCTTCTCTATTTTGAATAATATCCCCTAATGGGGCAGAACTGACCACAGTGATGGGATGACCCAAAAAATACTGCTTGAGCTTTCGACCAGCCATGAACACCCCATATACAAGCTTCTGTCAATGCGGATATCGCTGCTTGGACTCAATGAGCACTTCACTTATGTAGTAAACCGGCCGCTGAACCGGATGCTCCTTGCCTGACTCCTTCCTTTCAACCACAACTTCCACACTGACATCCCTGTTGTTTGCAGCCACATATAACAGCAAGGGCTCCTTCTCAATGGGAGCTGCGAGAACCGGCAGCTCAGCCAGTTGCTTCTTAAGTGCCTCAAATGCCTCATTAGCAGCATCGCTCCAGACGAAATCATTTGTCTTTTTCATCATTTGATACAGAGGGATAGCCTTCTCTCCCAGGCGGCTTATAAACCGGCTCAAAGCCGCGATCCGACCCGCCAAACGCTGGACGTCATTAATACACGCCGGCTTAGCCAGAGAAGTAATAGCCTTAATTTTCTCCGGTTAGCTTCAATACCCCATTCAGAAACCAGAAAGCCCAAGAGCTTGCCTGCTGGCACACCAAAAACGCACTTGGTCGGGTTAAGCATCATCCCTTAGACCCGGAGATTGTCAAAGGTCTCCTTCAAATCATCTATCAGGGTCTCCTTCTTCCTGGATTTCACCACAATATCATCCACGTAAGCATGAACATTGCGCCCAATCTGATCATGAAGGCAATTTTGCACACATCGCTGGTAAGTCGCCTGGGCACTCTTGAGCCCAAAAGGCATCGACACATAACAGAAGGCTCCAAAGGGAGTGATGAAAGTTGTCTTCTCCTGGTCCTTAACCGCCATCTTGATCTGATGATAACCAGAATAAGCATCCAAAAAGCTCAAACGCTCACAACCTGCCGTAGCATCAATAATTTGATCAATACGGGGGAGAGCAAAAGGATCGGCCGGACAAGCCTTGTTTAAGTCTGTGTAATCCACACACATACGCCAAGTGCCATTCTTCTTAAGTACAAGCACCGGGTTAGACAACCACTCAGGGTGAAAGACTTCAACAATGAACCCAGCCGCCAAGAGCCGGGTCACTTCTTCACCAATGGCCTTACGCCTCTCTTCATTAAACCGACGAAGGAATTGCTTGACCGTCTTAAACTTCGGATCAATATTAAGAGTGTGCTCAGCGAGTTCCCTCGGTACACCTGGCATATCAGAAGGTTTCCATGCAAAGATGTCCCAGTTCTCACGGATGAACTCGATGAGCGCGCTTTCCTATTTTGGATCCAGATTAGCACTAATGCTGAACTGCTTGGATGAATCACCAGGAACTAAGTCAACTAGCTTAGTGTCATCTGCCGACTTGAACGTCAACAAGGGGTCATGCTTTGTGGTGGCTTCTTCAAAGACGTCATATCTGTCGGGTCAACATTATCTTTGTAAAATTTCAATTCCTCTGTTGCACAAACAGACTTAGCGTAAGCAACATCGCCTTCTTCACACTCCAAAGCTATCTTGCGACTCCCATGCACCGTGATAGTGCCCTTGTGACCCGGCATCTTAAGCTGCAAATAAACATAACATGGCCTTGCCATGAATTTAGCATAAGTCGGGTGTCCAAACAGATCTTAACAACTTCAAATGTTAAAGTCTCCGCTCTGGAATCATGTTCATCCCCAAAGGCTACTTCCAAAGCAATCTTGCCCATCGGGTACGCCGACTTACCAGGCACGACTCCATGGAAAACAGTATTGGACGGTTTAAGATATTTGTGAGTCAATCCCATGCGACGGAAAGTACCATAGTAAAGGATATTGATGTTGTTGCCTCCATCCATGAGTACCTTAGTGAATTTGTATCCTTCGACCTGAGGCGCCACCACCAGTGCCAAGTGACCCGGGTTATCAACCCGGGGCGGGTGATCCTCACGACTCCACACAATGGGCTGCTCCGACCAACGCAAGTAACGGGGAATCGCCAGCTCAACGGAGTTCACTGCACTTTTATGGAGCTTCTGATCCCTCTTGCATAAACTCGTGGTGAAGACATGGTACTGCCCACTATTCAACTGCTTCGGGTTGCTCTGATAACCAGACTGCTGCTGCTGATTCCCCTGACCAGAGTGTTGATTAAAACCACCTTGATTGCCTTGGCCATGGAAACCGGAATTAGAACCGCCACCGCCGTAACCCGGGCGTGAGAGACGGAACCAGAGCCGCCGCCTGACCCATGATTGTTCTGGAAAAGATTGGAATTTTTGTACTCCTTCATAATGAAGCAATCCTTCCAGAGGTGAGCGGCTGGCTTTTCCCGTGTACCATGCTTCGGGCATGATTGATTCAGCATCTCCTCAAGATTGAAATTTGGCCCTCCAAACCGAGGAGGCGGCTTTCCCTTATGACGCTGACCATTATTCTGCGTGTTGGTATTGGCCACAAAGTCCAAACTATTATCAGCCTTACACTTACCATTGCCCCCTGACTCTCCAGGTTATGCTGCTGCCCCTTGGTGTTGCTACTCTTCTTTCCCTTTCCCGGCTTTTCATCATCAGACTCGGGGTCCTTGGTACTATCAGAGTCGGCATACTTAACCAGAGCTGCCATCAGCTCCCCCATGTCACTGCAGTGGCGCTCGAGCCGCCCTAGCTTCTGTTTAAGGGGCATAAAACGACAATTCTTCTCTAACATTAAAACTGATGAGCCGGCATTGATGCGATCCGATGAGTGCAGGATAGTTGAGACCCGGCGCACCCAATGGGTTGTTGACTCGCCCTCTTCTTGGACACAGGAGTCCAAATCCATAATTGACATAGGCTGCTTGCACGTATCTTTAAAATTCTGGATAAACCGGGCTTTTAACTCGGCCCATGATCCAATGGAGTTGGCATGCAGCCCTTTCAACCAAGTACGGGCTATCCCATCCAACATCATGGTGAAATACTTAGCACATGCAGCATCGCTAACATCCAGCAGCTCCATGGCCATCTCATAACTCTCAACCCATGCTTTTGGGGGTAAGTCAGCTGTGTAGTTAGGCACCTTACGAGGACCCTTGAAATCCTTGGGCAAACGCTCGTTACGCAGAGCCGACACTAGACATGGCACGCCCAAAGTTCTAGAGGTCACGCCTGTCTCCACCGAAGTTGTCGGATAAATCGGAGAATGCTGATGAGCCACCTGCTGAGCCGCCAGCTCAGCCTCCCGACGTGCTCTGCCCTGGTCCACCAAAGCCCGGACATCATTACCAGCGCGCGGCGGGTCAGGTCTACGAGGCTGATTGCGGTATCGTCCACTGCTTGACACGTCTGACTCATCAATATGTCTGTTATAACTCCTGCTTGGACGTGGTGTTGAGTGGATACGATCCCGACTGTATGAATAAGCCGCCGGTTGGGCCACAGCCGTCTGGAGCAGTTCTCCGGCTCGTCGTATTTCCATTGCTGCCGGCGATTCGCCTTCAACCGGTAGAGCCGCCAGTCGCGTCGCCGCAGCAATCATATTATCCAAAGGGTTAGAATAATAATCCGGCAGCGTCAGTACATACTGAGGCGGAGTAGTATTCAAACGAGGTGGCTCCGTCGTGCGCGGCTGAGCCGGCGCTTCAGCCCCAGGCGCTTCAACCCGGTTTATCTCCGGCGGGTTACTGGTCCCCGCTCCAGACGTGTTAAAGAGGTTTCTCGCCTCATAAACCGAAGGTAAACGAGTCTGGTGCCTCCTTCTCATGACCTCGTTTGAGGCGTTCTGATCCATCGTGAGCCGGCAAGACTCTGCCTGAATTTGTTGCGCCTGAGCATCCAGAGCAGCCCGCTCCGTGGCCATCCTGGCGTTCTCTGCGTTCAGCTCCTCCTTCGCCTGTGCTATCTCGTCACGCAATTTTGCAACCTCCGCGTTATGCTGAGCTTGATTTGCCAGGTTAACCTCCACCATTAACAATGTTGTCAGAGTGTCCAACAAGCTGGACAAGACCTGAGCCGGCGGGCGCACAGGGCCTCGTGCCCCGGCAGCCATTGCCGTTGCTGACCCGGAGATCATTCCTGTTGCAGTCGTAGAATTCTGCCCTGTCTGTGTATCGGCCATGAAAATCGTGACCCTATTCGGCGGCTCATAGGGGTCTGGAATACTGTCGCCATCGGAATAGCCCCCAAGCCAGCCGTCTTGCAGTTGATACAACGACTCAGTCTCGCCGGTGGATGACTCACCATCAGAGTAGATGACCGTCTCACCGCCAGACACAGATATATCCTCAAATTACGCCCCATGGATGAACCCAACGAAGGCGTGTTTCACGGCGGGCTGAACTCGGGCGGGTCGTGCATGCTGAGTCGTCTCGATGATGTCGGTGAAGATGTCCGGCTCAGGGCCCGGTTCGCTGATCTTGCCGGTGAAGACGTGGATTCCGCTGAAGGGGACCCGGTACCCGTACTCGATTGAGCCGGCCTCGGGGCCCCAGCCTGCATCGTCGATGTAGAGCTTGCCGCGACGATTCTTCGTCATCCGACCCACAGCGTATCCCTTGATCCCTTCAAAGCTGCCCTGTAAGAACGCGAAACCATGGTGGGCGCCAACTGTCGTGGAATTGTCACGGCAGATGTCCTAGCAGAATGACTTAGTCGTGGAGCCATCGCGACGAGGTTAGCTTAAAGGGGTTAAACGGGACAAAGGACACAGGGAGTTTATATTGGTTCGGCCCCTTGCGGTGAAGGTAAAGGCCTAATCCAGTTTGAGGTGTGGTATTGCTTGGGTTTCGATTACCAAGGAGCGAATACGCTTGACCTAGCTTTCGATCTCTTGTTTCTTGCCCTAACCCGCCGCCGGGTCGTCCTTTATATACACATGTTGACGCCCAGCGGCTTACGGAGTCCCGGCCGGCTCATAAACAACGTGTCCGGCTCGGTGACTAATTACACATGCCTTACAATACAAGTCATACATATATGGCGGTTCACACCTATGGGCCTTAAGTCGCCTTTGGGCTTCGGGCCCTTAGCAAGTCTGCTTCATGAACCGCCATCTTCAACATCTTCATGTGGGCTTTGCCTTGTTGAACCGCCATTGGTATAACCCGGCCCCTCCTGGGTGGGTCATACCCAATAGTTATATTCCCAACATCCTCCTACTAATGAAGAAGTTATAAAAGAAAAATATGATAATTCTTATGACTCAAGTGATGAAGATGATACAATTGATGAAAATATTGCTTTTTATTGTGAAACTATGTCGGTAGGCACTATTGATGATCATTTTGTTATGCCTACTACTTATTGTAATGATCATGATTGTGTGATAATTATGATGCTTTTTGTGATATTGAGAGTTTATTTGAGCCTCATAATGAATATGTTATTGATAATAATGTTTGCAATACTATTTAAAGTGGGTTTGGAAGAGTGTCAACTTTATGTAATTATGATCCCACTACTTTGGATAATGATCAATCTTATGAAATTTTTGATAAAAGTGGGTTTGGAGAGATCATGACTTTGCTTGATATAAATCCCACTATCTTGGAAAATTACAGATTTTGTATGCATGTGGATCATGAAGAAAATATTTTATATGATGGATATATTGTTGTATCCGATATTGATCCTACATGTAATTATTTCGAGAGAGGCAAGCATTGTTATAAAAAATCATGTTCCTAAATTACCTCTCGTTATGTTGAGATTGTCAATTTTTCATTCTTCTTCCTTCTTTACTTATAAGATGCCTATGCATAGGAAGTGGAATAGACTTAAATGTGCATGTTACATGCTTTTTGATGCTCTCTTTATACTTCAATTCCTGTTACTCCCTCCGTCACAGTTTACTCGACGTGCATGTTGAATCTCTGGGACCTAGGTAATCAACGGTTGGCTCTAATTTCGTTTGCCTAAGACATAAAAATAGGAGTTAATTATTATAGTTTTAGTACACAAACTTTCAGCGGGGGTACAATTTCATACAAAAACTTGCAAAACGACTCAAAGTAACCCCTAAACTTGCTCTGCGAGAACAAATTGATGCAATTTAGTCTGAAACCTGCCACGTCGGACAGGAGGCACGCGCCGGTAAGTCTGATATTATGCAGAAACGCTCCCAAGTATAGCAATAAGCGAAACCGCGGTCCTCAGAGAGAGCTGGTAGTAGAAAACTTTAAAACGACCCATGAGGTTATGCAAAATATTACATTTGCACTGGAAGCCCAACACAAACCCCTTCGTCGGTTCGTGTTCGCCTGCCTGTTTGTTTCTCATCGGCCGCTTCGGCTGTTCGTTTCTCGTCCGCGACGAGCGACGGTGCTGCCTGGTTGGTCGCCGCCGACGGGATCGTCACTTGATGGACCCACGTCCCTGGGGCATTGGCGAGTTTCCGCCGGATTATGTATGCACACTCCTTCTGCTATGTTGGATGGTCCCCTATTCCGGCCCTCTTATGGCTAGGGTATTGATCGTGTTTGACCGAAGGTATTTCCGCTTCGATCCGTAGCAAGCACATCTCGACGAGTGCATCGCAGAAACTAATATCATATTTGATCCCATCACAAATACAAGGTTGTAAGCATAAGACCTCATACTCATACCTCTTTTTATTATAAGTGTTTGAATCACTATTTGCTTGTTGATCTGGTCAATAGCTGGATTTGACACTTTGACGAAAGCTTGCTAGAGACCATCGCTTTAAGGGAATCTTCCTCTCGTGGGTTCGATAACCCAGGGTCACCCCTGGGGAAATATGTGCGGGGTGCTTTTTTCTGTTCCAATACCGGATCAATAAAAAGTAGATATCAAGTCCTTTTTCTAGTGCCATTGTCGGGGAGGAGTTTAGTATTCCTAATCTTTGTGTTTAGAGTTTTTGTTAAAGTTAATTTTTAGTTTTTGTCTTTAATTTTCTGTTTTTAGTTTAAGTGGACCGATCAAGAACGAATACCTCTGAACAATCACGATCAAAACCCTAGCCATAACAGATCGGAAATAGGGGACCATCCAACATATCATGAGTGTGCATACCATAATCAGGTGGAAACTCGCCAATGCCCCGGGGACGTGGCTCCATCAAGCGACGATCTCATTGGTGGCGACCAACCACGCAGCACCGTCGCTCGTCCCGGACGAGAAACGAACAGCCAAAGCGGTCGATGAGAAACGAACAGGCAGGCGAACCCGAACAGACGAAAGGGTTTGTGCTGTCGTAGTCCAAATGTAATATTTTGCATAACCTCAGGGGGCGCTTTTAAGTTTTCTACTACCAGTTCTCTCTAAGGACCGCGGGTTGACTTATTGCTATACTTGGGGGCGTTTCTGCATAATATTGGACTGGCCGGTGCGTGCCTCCTGTCCAATATGGCAAGTTTCAGACTAAATTGTATCAATTTGTTCTCACAGAGCAAGTTTAGGGGCTAATTTGAGTCGTTTTGCAAGTTCTTGTATGAAATTGTACCCCGCTGCAAGTTTGTGCACTAAAACAGTAATTAACTCTAAAAATAGCATCATTTAGTTAGGCCCGTAACTGCCACAACACCTAATTGTCTTGCCATTTATTTGCTAGTTAATCCTTTAGGCCAGTAATCGACGGGAGGGCACTGCATGCAGATTCCCACCCATGTACACACCAGCGTTGCAGAATAGGAAAGGAGAGGAGATTGCGGCTGATTTTGGTTAATCACTGATGGGGGACGTTGCATGGAAAACAAACAAAAATCATATGAAACACCCAAGATCTAATCTATGAAGATGCTACCAACGAGAGGGGAGTATGTCTATATACCCTTAGACCGAAAGCAGTAACGATCTAGAGATCGTGGTTGGCATAGTCGTACTCCTTCGCGATCCAATCCAATCGGAGCATCGCACGAACGGCATTTTCGAGATGTGCACACGTACGGCTCGGTGATGTCTCCTCCTTTTTGATCTAGCAACAGGAATAAGAGGTAGATGGGATCTGAACCAACACGATGGAGTGGTGGTGGTGGCAGCGGAATTCTGGCAGGGCTTCGCTAAGCACGTACTGGAGAAGGGGTGGAGGGAGATGGGAGAGGCGGCGGTTAGCAATGGATGGGCCACTGTCTCCATGCATCTCCCCTCTCTTTATATAGGCTAGGGGGGGAGGAAGGGGCTGCCAAAACCCTCCTAGGGCCGGCCACAAGGGAGAAATCCTTTTAAAATTTAGAGATAAGATATTATCTCTAGATTTAACCCTTTAAATTTAGATATAAGACATTATCTCTAGATTTAAATGACATGGGCCTTGGGGGTTGGTGCGCCTAGCCCATGTGGGCTGTTGCCCGACTCCTCGGTCCATGTGGGCCCTTCCCAGGTCGTTGGGCCCCATGGTGGAACCCCTAAACCTTCCCGGAAAATTTCCGAACTTTTTTGAAACCCTGAAAAACACTTTCGTATATAAATCTTTACCTCCGCACCATTCCGGAGCTCCTTGTGATGTCCCGGGTCCCATCCGAGACTCCGAATAATATTCGGTCTCGTCAGTATGAATATCCCAATACTTCCCTGGCGTTACTGTACGTTAAGTATGTGATCTTACGGGTTCGAGAACATGCAAACATGACCGAGACACCTCTTCGATCAATAATCAATAGCGGGACCTGGATGCCCATATGGACTCCCACACATTCAACGAAGATTTTTATCGGTTTGAACCACGATGTCGAGGATTTAGTTAATCCCGTATACAATTTCCTTTGTCCGGCAATATGTTCATTCTCTATTAGGAAAGTTTACTATTGACCCACAACCGGATAGGCAAGAAATGATTTGCGGCAAGTGTTTTGATGTGTGGATTTTGTTCATACCTCTGTCAGTTTGATGTATGGATTTGCACAGCAGAAAACTCTTTGAGTTTGTTCATTATAGATGCAAACTATTATTTTGAGCTCAGTAAACAACCGAGCATATCGATAGTTCATGAGTATTTGTCTGATTGCAACCTGCTCAACTGTGCCACAACATCTCATTCATACTTGATGCAAAACATCCGTCAGCAACATGCGAGGTATCTTCTAGTTTTTCTCTATTGTTTTGAGTAATTTCTTAAGAAAAAAATATGAAATAAACACAGCACAACATAATGCAATACAGTAAACTTAGTCTTAGTCGGCAACTGATCAATCTTAATCAGCCCATGCAATCAACCTACAGTACAATAATACTCTCCTACTATTGCCAAAGAGGAAGAGGACGAGCAGCCAAAACAGTGGCACTGTCATGTGATTCCAAGACCAGAACAGAGCCATCTACATGTTCTTCTCTGCATTAGTCCCTTCCCTCCACACGTGAAGCTACGCGCCAACCTCCTCTGTTTAGAGCGGGACATGGAGGTTTTTGTCCTAACCGGAACTCGTCGTCGACCGTGCACACATGCATGCATGTCGTACGTTGCGATGTACACGTCTCTGTACAGTGTACATGCAGCATCGACCGATATTCCGGCGGCCGGCCGGTGGAGATGTGCGTGTCTGGCGTCGCCGTTGGCGTACGTGCGGGCCGGCTCCGATGGACCATCGATCGGTTACTGGCTCATCCGTGGATGCATGTAAGGGGAGCGTGTCATCGGAGCTGCTCGGCGTCGTCGACCTCGTCCATGGCGGAGCAGGAGGCGGCGCCGCAGGTGTTTGCGGCGACGTCGGTGACGCGCAGGCCGGTGTCGTAGACAGCGCCGGGCTGCCACTCCGCGGGGAGCACCGCCCCGTCGGCGCGCAGCCACTTGCCGCCGGAGCCCGCGGTGACCACAAGCCGGAGCTGCAGCGGACCGGTCGGCACGCGCGACGTGCGCCACACCGACGGGGACGCCTCGCGCCGGGCCATGTACTGCCACGATGTCTGCGGCGGCGCAGCCTCGTTGTTGGTGCCGCTCGAACCGGTGACCGCCTGCGCGACCTCGACGGCGGCGATGTCGGTCTGGCCGCCCTGGTAGAGGAAGCGGAGGGCGAGGTAGCCCCGGTCCCTGCTGCTCGTCTCCTCCACTTTAACCGCCAGGTTCTTGCTCTTGTACGCGCAGGGAATCCTCCTGAAGTCCACGTCGACGTCTGCGTCCGCGAGCTCGGCGTTACGGTCTGGCGTGGCCAAGGCGGCGAAGGCGTCCTTGGCGAGCAGAAACCGCCCACCGGCACCACCACCGGTCATGTTCGTCTCTGCCACGTCGGCGACGACGACGACCTTGACGCCGCCCGCCGCGCACGCGCTCCGGCCCCTGCACCTCAGCTGGTAGCAGGCGCCGCAGGCCTGGCCGCCGCGGAAGAAACCGGCGCTGACGGCCGCAATGTGGAACCCCCCGTCGACGGCCATCTCCGCCGCCTGGCCACCATACCCGCAGGCGGCGCCGGTGAGGGCGCCGGCGCCAGGAGGGAGGATGGACGCGGTGGACCTGCGCGGGCACCAGCCGCAGCGGTACGTCGCCGATGACGAGGACGAGGAGGCGTGAGCCCGCGCTCCCGGCGCCGAGGCCAGCAGCAGGGTCAGGACGGCAACCGCCGCGGGGGAGATGATCAGAAGCAGCTGCGGCAAGGCGGCCATTATCGCCGTCGGTTGTCGTAGATGGATAAGGCAGCTGAGACTCGTTGGAGAGGCCGGGGGTGCGGTGCCTGCGTGGTGGTTTAAAGCGAGCGAGCGGGCGAGCGGCATGGCCCGGGGACGTGGGGAGCACGATCGATCCAAGGGCAAGGTGGCGCGAATGCGACGTGACCTCGCTCTCATGTCTCATGCGCGCGCGCAGAAACGGTCGTAAACTCGATCGCTAGTTGGCTAGTGCGCGCGCGAGCGAGACTTTGGACACGGGACGCTTGGTCGAGATTCGAGGGTAAATAAATGGCCGTCGACGTCGACCGACCTTGTCCGATCAGGACATTTGTACGCGTACGACGACGCACCGGTCGACGGATGTCGCTGTCCGAAAGCGAGCCCCATGCATGCCCACCGTGAACTTTGTCCTGCGCAACGAGCGCATGCATGCTGCCAGCCTACGCATAACAGGCCGTGTTGATTCCGTCCGTGATCTTGGAGTGACTGCGTGCACTGTACTCTCGACCGTTACGACAATAATGTCCATGTGACAGCTGCTCACGCACTTAAATTAGTTAGTACTGCTGGAATTTAACGGCCATGCATGCATATGCACAAATTGGCACATATTTTCAACGCAATTGATATTCCTACGGCGTCAGTTTATTTTGTAGCGAAACCCTACGCAATAGCTACATTTCAGTCGATTGAATTTCAAAGTTGGGTCGGTCGATTTTGGTCGAAGGGAGAAACAGCCAGAGGGGAGGGAGGAACTCGCCGGAGGGGAGGAAGAAGCTCGCTGGGCAGGCTACCTCAATATCTATTTTAGGGTTTAGGATGGGGGCGGTGTGGGGGGCGCTCGTGTGGGGATTCCCGGAGAAAAAACTCGGTGTGAGGGGGGGGGGGGGGGGAGGGGGGGCTATAGGGATGACCTGGGGCGGTGGAAGACCGGCTGTGGGGGTGGTTCTGGGGAAGGCGAGGCGGCGCGAGCCGGTGGTCCGTGGTGACGCCTGGGGGAAAGATGAGGTGAGGAAGAAAAAAAACAAGGTGGAAGATGATGCCATGGACGTTGGATCTTGGTCCGACGGTTGATATGAAATCGATTGACCACTTCAAAAATTTCAGTCGACTGAGAAGTAGCAACTCCCAAACCCTAAGCCCGAAACTTTCAGGTTAGGCGAGCCAAGGACGAGTTCTCCGAGGCTTGACAGGTAGGAATCCGGCCGTTCAAATCAAGAGGAACAAACAGGACAGCATAGCCGTTGGATAAAATTCGACCAAGCCAAATTCGACTTGAAACGGAAGGTTTTCAACGCATTTTAACGTACGTATATAAACATGCCATGAAATAAATTGCCGAGAGTGCAGAACGTCCGTGCACACAGTTTAAGCTTTGGTTTGATTGCATGCACGCGTGAAACACCGGTCTCATTTGTTGCGTGCATGTGATGAGTACTGGGCACCTACCGCCGCAATGCACACACGGGCTCCCTCAAGCCTGAACAGCTCCAAATTAAGTGCCGGTGGTGGAGCTGAAGAGATGAGACTGGCAGCAAGGAATCTTGGGACTTGGACCCCGCCGGCCGGCATCGCCGACGGAGACGGGACAAGGGATTGAACCGGACCGGCCATGTCGACCTCGCCCCTCGTGAATCATGGCCGGCCAGCTCATGCCGTACGTAGAGCAGAGATTAATTGTTCCGCGCAACATAAGAAGAGATGCTACGATAATCAAAGATCTTCACAGCTTCTTTTCCAAACCGAATATACTAGTACGTACAAATGTTGCGCGAAACATTCAGATACTCATAACAGCTGCTATATAAGAGTATCACAGATCTTCACATTTGAACTTTTAAATACTTATTATAACAGCTACTATGAGTATCACAGATCTTCTTATTTGAACTTTTAAATACATATTATAACAGCTGCTATGAGAATCAGCGATCTTGAGTAATTAACTAACTCCACCACGCACAAAAACAACAACCAATTAAGCTTTTTTTTATGGAACTAATTAAGTAATCATAGCTGAAAATAGATCAACAGCATCGATCGATGGACGTGCGTGCGTGCCATGAACGAGATTACATATATGTACGTATTTGCACTCGAGCATGAAACGCATGTGCTAACAGAAAACCGATCAACAACAGAGACAGACCGATCTCCATGATTTCGCCTGCTGGACTGCTGGATATATAATTCGCACAAGGGATAGCACAACAATACTTCGCACAAGGCAGCTGGACTGCTGGAGATCAACAAGAGACAGACCGATCTCCATGATTTCACCTGCTTATCCTCAAGGCTGTCTTGGACATCATGTATGCCAATATACATATTCGACTTCTCCAGGATGCATGCCATTATATTTATTCATCTTTGTATGAGGATTATAGTATCAATCCCGAGAGATCGGCCAATATACTTACTTAAATTAGCAAGGTGGCCGTTGTAATAAACTGCAAGTGTACGCACTCTGAGGATTTCGCTACAAATTGAACGTCATATTTTTTAGCATCCAAATCAAACTTCTGAGATGTTAAATTATGTTGCGGCGAGGATGCCACTCTTTTTTGGGAAGCATGGCAAATCCTTGTCATGTTTAGTTTTTTGCCATGATTTGCCATGCTTGCTAAAAGAAATTATCATCCTTGCGACAATATAATTGGTCATAAAAAAGTTCTGTTTGCCATGCCTAAATCTGATTTAGATTTTTTACTTCTCCTTTATCTCTGGATTGGTTGGTGTATTTTCGTTATTCAGTTAAGTGTGTAGCTAGGTTTCAGTCGACTGAAATTTAACCAAGTCTCAGTCAAGTGACATAACATGCAAAATAGAAAAATAAAAACATAAAATAAAATTTTGCACGTATCTTAATGGAAGATCTCACAGATATAGCCTCTATGGAAAGGGGTTATGGAAAGGTCAGACTCCGAATTGGCACAAATCTCCTGTTCTTTTTAGTGCTACTGTCTCCCAGTCTCTTGCTCAACATATTAATAATATTTTCCCAATTCCCCTTATTGATAGTACATCAACTCACCTTGGCCACCCTCTCATCCTTCCTGCAAAGGACCGTGCTTCGGCTTACAACTTTGTTTACGACTAATTTAAGAATAAGCTCCCCACTTGCAAAGCTGATAAATTGTCCCATGCTGCTAGACTTGAGCTTATCAATTTGGTGTTTGCTTCCATCCCTGTTTACTATATGTCCAATATTCTCTTTTCAAATAAAATTCCTTGCGAAGCTCACGGCAATCATTCATAATTTTTGGTGGGTTGGTGTTAGAGAGGAAGCTAGTGCAAGAGCTTTATGTCTCAGGGCTTGGAAAGATATTTGTACTCCTAAAAAAGAAGGTGGATTGGGAATCAAAAACATGTTGGCTATGAATCAAGGTCTCCTTCTTGCGGCTGCCTGGAGACTTGCTGAAAATCCAGAAAGCCAAATCTATCAAGTTCTCCGTGCTAAGTATTTTCCTGATTCTTCCATTTGGAGAGCTACACTGAATACTCCGAAATCTGCTTTTTGGACTTACATTCTCAAGGTCTTGCCGATGCTCAAGGACCATTCTTGTTATCAGATCACCCAAGGCAACATTTCTATTTGGAGTTCACCTTGGTGTACCACTTGGGAGAACATATATGATCACCTCATTGTCCAGCATGGTGCGTTTATTTACCCAGCTAAGGTCTCTGACCTTTGGCTGTCAGGCCAAAAAGTTTGGAATTCTGAGCTCATCACTAACCTTTTTCAGGAACCGACTGCTTCGGCTATTATTGCAACTCCTATACTTCTTGATGACAGTAGGGATATCCTTTGTTGGAAGCTCACTCCTTCTGGTAAGTGCAATTCTAAGAGTACTTATAAGCTGTGTTTACAACAAATTCATATTGTGCAGGCAAATCAACCAAGACAGGTGAATCAATCAACCAAAGATATTCTGCAGCAGGTCTGGAAGCACACATTCATGGCTCCAAGGGTCAAAACTTTTGCGTGGCGCTTACTTAGGCATGCTCTCTCAACTGGTCTTAGAGCTGGCAGGTTTTCCTCTCATATTTGTTCTACATGCTCTAGATGTGATTCAGATGAAGATGAAATGCATCTTTTCTTTCTCTGCAGTTTTGCTAGAGCCTCTTGGTTCGGGCACCCCTGGTATATTAGATCTGATATTCTTGCTCTCAATCATAATTCTATTTTTGATATTATTCGGGCTCTAATTAACATGAACCATCCGCAAGCATCTATTCCTAATATATTTACCTTCTTGTGGTGTTTGTGGAAAGCAAGAAACGATGTTCTTTTTTGCAGGAAAGAATCACATCCCCGTCAGGTTCACCAAGATGCTCTAGCCATTGCCTCTGTCCAAGATATGCAAGATCCCCAAGAAAACCCAAATAGTGAGCTGCCTTATTCGAAGGAGAAGCAATCTACAACAATACTCTCTCAAGGACAAGAACAAGTACAGCAAGGCTCCACCCTCAAATCTGACTTGCCTATTTCAGGTACCAAAATATATTCAGATGCTTCTTGGCATAAGAAGAATGTGCCTTGGTATGGTGGCAATCCGGCTACTGGTATTGGTGTTCTCACATCCCCTTCCCCAAATACGATTCTGATTCAAGAATAATGATTCAAGCCTCTACTCATGATGTTTGTTCACCTCTTATTGCTGAAGTTTATGCACTTCTATTTGCTGCTAAAATATCTTGCAGGCTTCAACTTCAACAAGGTTCTTTTCTCACTGACAATCTTTCATTAGCAAAGATGGCTGCTTCAAGAGATATCAATAAGTCCAACATCAGCTGGAGATGTAGACAACCAATTAACCAGTTCTTTCAAATATCTCATTCTCTTAATGATGTTTATCACATCTCCAGAAATACCAATGGAATTGCTCAAGATTGTGCTCATCAGGTTCTCAACTCGAGAGTAGAACCTGTCTTTAGTTGTTCATGTTCTTCTCATGCCAATGTACCTTGCCCTTTTCTGCAGTCCCGTCTCAACTTTCAGGTTCAGGGCTTGTAATTCATGTTGTACATTGTCTATGATTTGAATGAAATAGTGGCGCTTGACAGTGCCTTCCTTGTGTTAAAAAAGGTGGGACTTAGCAAGATTGTTCAGTTAATGGAAAGGTGTTATGCCTGATTAATTTTTTTTACATTCCTGAATGTTTAATTAGCTAATATGGATATGAATGGCCACATATTCCTGAACAAGCTAAAGTAGACTGATAATTCTCTGTTAATTTTACATTTTTTTCATACATACATATTTAAAGGAATCGTTTCTTTTTAACAAGGGAAGGGTCCAAAAGGACCTGGTACCACATTGAAAGCGGTAGGACAATACATCTTACATTTTGAGGAGTCAGGACACAATAGAAGCATGAAATTACTAACCAGACCCTAACTTTTACAAGGAGGATCCTAACAAAAAAGAACAAGATTGCAACCATGTCCAAATCCACTCCTGGTTGATTCCAGTTGCAATGTCGCCGAGGACGAAAACCATTTGGGATGCCACAAACCCCCACAACACCACCAACAGGACATGAACCCCGAGTAGAAGCTTCATTGCCTTCCTTTTTAGCTCATGGGTTGCGAGGAAGATAGATGGTTGTCTTTCAACAAGATAGTTCAACGGCATGGCGGCAAGTGCCGGCAATCGACAACCAGGGCAGGTGTCCTAGCTTCTTCGAGGACGCCATCAATGATGTGCTCTTTCCTATCTATGCCATCCAGCTCTCCACAACTCATATGCTCCTTATCCACCTCCACGATGGCTTCCAGAGTTGAGGCCGAGCAGAGGGCTCTCCTCCAGATCGGGGTGACCGACAAGTTTACTGCAGGAGATGCCAGTGTTGTCGCGGCTCACTGAAGGAGGCACGCCACCACCACCACCACTAGCCAAACAAGCGGTGCTAGCCACTAGTCACCACTAGCATGTGACGGCAGCACACTCCGTAACATCAACACCACATGCCTCTAAGGCTGACACAACCTTACTTCTACTATCTACACAAGGAACCAACACTCCTCTCCCATATCCACATCGAGTTCTAGCGCCACTGGTGAAGAAAGGGGAAAGAGCCGGGAGCCTCACAACACGGGCGAGAGAGGAAGCACGGGGTTTTAAAAATGCCAGATTTTTTTTCTAAAAAATGTTCACCAAATTATAAAAAAACTCTTCATCTAGTGTAAAGAAAATTGTAGTTGAAAAAAAATCCTGCACGGATCTTAGCGTTGTATCGACATTACTCGGTGTCAAACAAAGATTTAACTATTATCAATTGACTGAAAATTGGCAAACATGTTAGTGCTATTTATCTTGTGGGGATTACACTGATTCATGAGCGGTAATTAAATGGCGATGTCATGCATGCACAATAAACTACTACTCCATCCCATAATGTAAGAATGTTTTTAAGCTATGTTAGCTTGAAAAACGTTCTTATATTATGACGAGACCGAGGGAGTAGAGATAAGTGTCACCAAATTCCACAGAGAAGATGGTGGAGGAAGAATCAACATTGGCCGCAAGGTATCTTTGGACTTGGACTCGCGGCAAGCCGGGAAATACATATCGTGAGACATGACACTAGATGCCGAATGCCTAGTGCCGATAGCTCACCCACCCACTCATGTAGTGCATGCACGAGTACAATGACAATGATCTCAATTCTCAAGCGTGTCTATGTATAGCCCAACCCACTAATATGCACTAGCTAGTTGCTAGTGTGGTCAATGGCCGCCAGCCATTGTGGAACCACAATCATGAAGCACGCACCATTTCTTTTGGCCGAGCTCCGGCGACGACGATGAGGCGGTCTAGATCAGAATATCCCAAGGGCGTCTTTGTAAAGTTTCCTATCTTTTGGGGTCTTTTTCGCTGTTATGCCCCTTCCTCCCTCCGTTTCTCTTCACTTTTCTGCGTGTGCCGGCGTTGTGTTGTGCCGTCTAGTCAGGATGTACACGCAGCGGAACATGTACACATCCCTGCAGTATACATGCATGCAGCAGCACCAACATCAATGCATCATCGACCTTCCCGGCGGATGGGCCCGACGGACCGTACTAGGGTCCACGATGGATGGGAGCGTGGGCGTCATCTGAGCCCCTACTCGTCGTCGTGGTTGTCGTTCCCGGCACCGCAGCAGGCGCTGCCGCAGGTGTTTGCAGCGAACTCGGTGACGCGCAGGCCGGAGTCGTAGACCGCGCCAGCATGCCACACCGCGAGGACGGGGACGAGGAGAAGGCACGCCATGGTAGGTGGATCGATGAGGCTAGAGTCTAGAGAGCAAGATTAGTAGAGCATCTCCAATAGCCGCGCAACACGCGGCGCGCTAAAAAAGCATTTGCAGCGTCGTAATCGCGAGTTTTTGCGCGGCGAGGAGCGCTTGCTCCAGCAGCTGCTACAAAGTATAGCGCGCGTGAGCCGCTTCAACAACCGCAGTAAAAAACTGCGCGCGCTCAGCGCAAACAACATGTGCACTTCAAACACAACCAAGAAGATCAAACACAAACAAAACAAAACAATAAATAGTTAAATTTTATTATTACAATTCAAACGAATAGTTTATCTTGCAATAGAACAAATAGTTCAACAATACAACATCAAACATACAAATCATGATGCTCTTTGTTGGCCATTCCATGCCCACCACTCCTCGATGAGACCCTTCTGAAGATTATCATGCGTTTCTGCACGTTGAATGGCATGATAGGAGGCAACAAAACATGCCACCCTCGCAGCCCTCCGCCGCACTCGCACGGGATGTCCCAAGAGCTCAGACTGAGAGTAGTCTAAATCTTGATCACGTTTATTCTCGATGATCATGTTGTGCATGATCACACAAGTGTGCATGATGTACCAAAGCATTTTTTGATCTCAAAATGTAGCCGGTCATCTCACAATGGCAAATTGGGCTTGCAAAATCCCAAAAGCTCTCTCCACATCTTTTCTAGCCGCTGCCTGAGCATTGTGGAAATCAAGATTTTTCTTACCTTCCGGTTTTTTCTACGGCTTCACAAATGTTTGCCACTTTGGGTGGATGCCATCCGCAAGATAGTAGCCATAGTTGTATGTATGGCCATTTGCTACAAACTGCACCGGTGGCAGTTCACCATTTGCAATCTTATTCATGAGTGGTGACCGATTAACAACGTTGATGTCATTCAAAGATCTAGGCATTTCAAAAAAAGCATGTCAAATCCAAGTCTCTTGATCGGCCACCACTTCAAGGATTATAGTGGAACCCTTTTTTTGCCATGGAATTGCCCATGCCATGCCTTAGGACAGTTCTTCCAACTCGAATGCATGCAATCTATGGAGCAAAGCATACCTGGGAAACCGCGAGCTTTGTTCATCTCCAAAAGCATTGCACAATCTTCAGCATTGGGAGATCTCAAATACTCCGGGCCAAACACTTGCACAATTCCGACTGCGAAGCGCTTGACACACCTGACGGCTTGACTCTCACCCATAGACAAGTGGTCATCAACTAGATCAGCCGAAATACCGTAGGCCAACATACGCAAAGCGGCTATCACCTTCTGAAAGGTGCTATGCCCGAGCTCTGCGGCGGCATTCCTCCTTTGCTGAAAAAACTGATCATGACTCGCTAGTTTCTCTGCAATGCGCCTGAACAACTCGGTGCTCATCCTAAACCGGCGCCGGAAGTAAGACTCGTGGTACATGGGATTATCCGCAAAATAGTGCCTCGTCAATTTGTTGTCGGCATTGATCTTATCCCTCCAAATTTTCTGCCGACCAATAACCGAACCACCGTTCTTCGGTTTTTTATTGATGTGTATAGCTAGGATCATTGCAAGGTCGTCCTCCTCTTCAATACCAAATTCTTCTTCGGAAGAATCATATGACGAACTCATCTACAATGTTGAATTTAAACTAGTCTATAAAAACTACAAACAACATGCATCAAATTCATCTAAAAAATGTGAAGTTGAAGCAATACATACATTGCAAGCATTTTGTCGAACAACTTGTGGGCGCCGAGCGGCAGTGGGTGGCCGGGCGCTGTTCGTCGGAGGAAAGCGAGGGGCGGCGGTGACTAGAGGGGGACGGAGGAAGCAGCAGCGGCGCGGGGATAGGCCGGGGAAGCGCCGGAACAAATGGGGTGGTGCAGGCGACGGCGCCAACGCTTGGATTGGGGTAGGTGGAAGTCGTGAGCGGGCGCTCGAGTGTACAGCGCGGGGGAGCGGCCGCAGGATGCAAACGTCGCGCGATGCCGTTTCACCCGGTGCGCTGAACTACTTATGCCGCGCGCGCGGTTTTAACGCCTCCGCTGGAGCTCCCGGAGTGGTTGCGCGTGCGCAAAAACCCAAATTTTCCAGCGCGGCTCTTATATTGCGCAGCTGTTGCCGTGCAGATGGATCTATGTATAGATGGATGTATGGATGGATAACGTGGCTGAGAATGAGATTGAGATGACGACGTGTGTGGTTGAAGGCTCTCTTTAAGCGCCAAGCTAGCATCTAGAGTTGGAGACGGACTACGTGGGGGGCATGAAGAAGATCATATCGAGGCAAATGATCTTTTCAACTCCACATGCGCGCCAAGAATAGTGTGAATGAAGTCTTAAACTATATAGTAATTAACTGGCTACCAGTTGGAGGGGATCACGAGAGGATTTCATGTGCTCATGGGCTGGCCGCAGGTCGTGTCTGCCTGATTCGGACGTGCGCGATGGACGGACCGATGTGTTCATGGCTGTCCTTGTGCGAAAGCTAGGCTGCACCAGGCGCATGCGTACGTTGCACGTCGAGTTTCACGACCCCAGCCTGGTACGGTGTCGCCGTCTGCACATTCCAAAACTCCCGTGATTACAAGCTAAATTCACAGGCATTTCCAATCATGCACATACGAGAGGGGCCTGGCGTGACATCTTGTGGCGCCATGTGAGCGACCGTGGGCACCTACGGGCACACGGGCTAAGTATGAACAGTTTTCTAGTAGTAGCTGCCAATTGAGTTGCCGCTGGGGGCCGGGCACCGTCGTGGAAGAAGAAGAGTGCTCTAGTCTAGTGCTCAAGTATGAAGGGATCTTCGGATTTCGACAAGCCTGTCAGGGCGACGACGACGGCCACCAGACTCGTTCACCCATTTTAATTATAGGCCCATTTCCATTTCCATTGAACACTAAACAAGAAACAAGAGGACAAGTTAGGGACGCGGACGTTTGGTCTATGAGGACATCTACATCCTATATGGATTTTTTTTTAGTAATTCAACAAAAAGTCATAAAACTCTGAAAATATTTTTGAAATAAACTTGATCTTCCATTGTACTTGTGAGAAAACTTTCACGAAAGGAAAATTCCCCTTTGACTTCTTTGCAAAAAGCCCAATTTCTGGCCAAAATAGTGTGAATAGTGACCTATAATACCAAATAATTTTTTTCTTTTTCGCTCTCAAGTCAACGTTGGTTTTTTGTTCGTGAAAATTTATATACTAGTGCAAAAGTAAATCAAGTTTATTCTAAAAATACTTTTGGACTATTTTGACTTTTTGTTTAATTATTAAAAAAATCGTCATATAGGCTGTATATATAACCATGAACCAAAGTGTATTTCCCGACAAGTTAGGTTACTTTGTTTGTTTTCAAGTTCCAAAAGTCCATACCACCCAGCAGGAAAATTGCCGGTGAACTCCTCACGTTACACAGCCAGGACCATGACACTACTGGACTTATTATTCCGGAATAATGGAGGCGGAGTACTACATAACCTCACCAACACGTACGTGTGCATGTATGCATGATGCATGTACAGGGTTTCTCTCCATTAATAAGGAACAACCTCAATACAAAGTGCACAGTGGAGCATGTACATATTTGTTCCTTCATTGTCATTATTTTGAGAACCACGGCTATATGTAAGCTGTCTGAATTTGCAATTTGGCTAAATTCATTTCGTGGGAGAAAAAGGAAGGAGATGAGCTTGAACTCCAAGGTCGAGCCAGGAACGAGGCGGAGCGATATGAGGAGTGAAGAAGAACTATTTTTGGAGGATGAAAGCGGAAAAAAAAGGAGAGCGGAAGCAGAGAAGGCCAAAAAGCTTGTTTGGGACATGGACTATCACACCCCCCTGTTGCCCTCCACTGGCGCACGGGGTGAAAACTTAACCGTGCCGCCGGCCTCCACTCCCCCTCCTCCCCCGCTTCGCCGCCGCCGGAGGGGACACTGGCGAAGCCAGCGTGTACCCTAGGGAAGGTGGCGGCGGGGCGTCCACCTCATTTCGCCATTGCCCCACGCAGATCTCAGGACGGCCGATGGTGCGCGGCGGTGGTCCAACAGTGGGTGGCGCCTGTTGCCCACGGGGCGGCGTCCCTCACGGCGGCGGGGCTGGCCCTGAACGGCGCTCGGTGGTGGCCGCTTGGCGGCGTGTGTGAGGGCCGGATCTGCGCTTGCCGATGCCCTCGGCCACGGGCATGGTTCCGGACAGGCCTAGCGCCGTAGGTGCTGGCTAGGACGCACGCTGGCGGCGCCCTACTTCGTCTCACGTGGGATACATGTGGGTCTGGTAGGCGAGGTGGAGATGTGTCAGGATGTGGTGGTTAGGCGGAGGTGGGGCTCCGACGAATATCTCTGGCATGCGGTTAGGTGGTGGTAAGGAGTGGTGGCCAGCCGGTCTCGAGCTTGGAACTGTGAGGCTTCCAGCGAAAGCTTGGCTCGACCTTGTCGACATGGTGATGATGCCGCTCGTGAGCGCCGTAACCTTCCTAAAGGCATCATAGAGGGAAGTGCCATGTTCCGTCTTGATTACTCCACGGGAAACCCTCGAATTGGTTGCTTCCGGATCGGACGTTGGCGGCACTATGTGCCATACGCCTCTTGGGGCCCTCATCTATGAGCATATTCCGGCTGTGGAGACTACCGGTTTGGAGGGGGTGTCTCTGTTCTTCCTTTCATTCTTGGTGTTGAATGGAAGTGCCGGAATCTTGCATTTGAGATCACGGTGGTGGGTGTGCATGGTAAAGCGATCTGGATGTGGACTCGGCTCCCTGATGCCCTTCAATTTCGCCGGCGAGTAAGATGTTTTCCAATCCATGGGAATGAAAGACATAGATAGCGAGCGGGCTACCCACTCTAAACCCACGCCAATCCTTACCATTGGTAACTCTAATTACAAGCCTAATTTGGAACAGAATACCGGTATTTTCTTTTGATTCAAGCACACGAGTCCGATCCGTGCCGCTGTTGTGATGTAGCCTAGGTCGCGTGCGACTCTTCGTTCGGGTGTGGATTCGGTCAATCACTACCCTTAGGCTGCGCCAATAGCCTTGAGGCATTAGGGTAGTATCTCGGCAGATTGGAGCTTTTCGTGTACAACGCTAGTGTTCCCGTGTAGCCTCCCGTCGGCGAGGACAGTCAGAGGATGACCATCCACTTCTTTCTTTTTGGCGCTTGCCAGTTTTCTCTTTCATTTCAGGTGGTCTGATGTATCTCCTTGTTCTTGTATTCACTTCTTCTTAATGAAATGAAAACAACGCCATTCTTTCGTCAAAAAAGGACAGCGGCCTGTTGGATCTTAATCCAATGGTCCAGAAAATTGACTTACCCGAAATAAACTTTTAGGTATGTGAGATTTAGGGCTTGTTTGGGAGTGCTCCACTCCCTAAAATTCAACTCTCCTCTATAAAACTCAAACCAAATGTGGAAGCTCCACACATGTCGATCCATAAAAAAACTAGAATTTGGGGTACAACTCCCTGTTTTCTGTGAAGTTCTTTATGGGGTGCTTCAAAAACTCTAGAATCTAGAGTTGAGGGGAAATTATCCATCACTGCCACCAGTACGTGGATACCCCTTTGTTTTCCTCACGTTACCCAATCAAATAGATCTTTTCCACCAAATTTCTCATTTTTGAAGTTGCGGCTAGCTAGAAGCCAAATACGATAAAGTGCTCTTTGATGGAGCCGCAACTCCTGTATAAAACTGCTCCAAAGTGGATTTGATGGAGTGAACATGATTTTGGAGCCGAGTAGTGCCAAACAGGCCCTAGGACACATTTGAGATCGGTATTTGTTCCTTCATGGCATCAATGGCCAGTCAATTATCATATTTATGTGTTACTACGCATACATGCATGCAGAGGAGACACTTGATAAAGGCTGGAGTAAGACACCAATCGCTTCAACTTTAGTTACAACAACTGCCATGAGAAAGATCTTGCAAGTTGAAACAGAAGAACTAATCAATCAAAATTGGAACTGGCCGGATCAAGAGGAATCCTATGCAATACAATAATTTTTTTCAGGCATGCAACTGGGGAACAAAATCTCCCTGATTTTTGATCACGCCGTTGCTAAACCTGTTTGCGATAACAGCCATAATCAATTCCAGTATGGCACCTATTTGAAAATAATACAACCCCAACTGTATTGATACTTCTCTTGCGGGGGTTTGATCCCAGCTTCATATTCTATCCATTAATACTTAAAGCGGCAATTAGGCTGAAATGAACTAATTAAAGAAATGCTCCAACCTACTAAAGTGCAAGTGTACACCAGCGCGAGCACGTCATCGGGAGGGGCACAGAGCACACACAGTGTGCTCGGGGCGGCGGCGTAAGTGACCTCGAGCGTTGGGCGTGGAGGAGAAAGAGAAGCTCAGGGGTGGGGGACAGGGGCAGCTGGAGCTCGGCCGTGGGCAGCGGCCAAGGGAGGAAACCCCGCTCGGGGGAGATGGGGATACCCGATCCGGTAAGGGCAATTCGACAGTATTATTTGATTTTGCAGGAGGGCAAATCAGTCATTGGCCAGTTTGGAGGCAGCTACGAGGACCAGATTTTTGGGCTGCGGCTTCTACGCGTTTTCTTTGGAGCGCTCCACGAGAGGGGTGATTGAAGCGAACGCTAAAAGAACATGTCTGTTTGGGCTCCGGCTTCTTTGGGCACAAGCGGTAGAAGCTGCTCCTAAGAGCCCAAACAAGCACACCCTAAGAGCATCTATAGCCCGGCGTCCCAAACCCGTCTCAGACACCCGCACGGACGTCCCGGTAACAAAAATGCGACCCGGACGGGCTCCTTAAACGGGCCTTAAACGCCTGGGCTGACCGGCACCCCTCATATTCAGCCTAAATATGGGGCGGATATAAGGGCGCCTGGGAGCGTCCGCCACATCGGACCCCACAGCCCTACCCCATTACAATTTGCACCAAATTCACCCTCTCATCCTACCAGATCCATTTGCTCTCTCCTCTCTTCTTCCTCCTCCGCGCCGTTCATCTCGCAGCTCTGCCGCCACGCACGGTCTGCAGCCGTTCCGAGCATACTGCACCGCCATCACCGGCACAACCCTCCTCTCTTTCGTCCTCGCCGCCAGGGACGTCGTCGCCGGCCCGGACGCCACCGATGTCCGGCAACTCTCGGCCTACCCCTTGCGCTCTATGTGTTCGACACATTGTCAGACCCACTTTTTTTTAGAGAAAACGATAAATTCGGATGCTTCATCAGATGAGGAGTATGAACCAACGGAGCTTGATCAAATCATTCAAGACGAGTTGTCCGATTCATGGATTCAGACGAAGAAGTGGACATGATCATGATGAACATGTAAGAGAAAATGGACCAGCAAGTGGATCTTATTCTTAACTTCAAGGGCTCAATCAAAGGGAGAAGAGTGAACAATCGAGATAGGGTGTCCGGAGCACGGCTACCGCAGAAGGACTACTTTGGTCCGAACCCAACTTTCCCCGATGATCCATGGTTTTATCGCTGTTTTCGCATGCGAAAACCATTGTTTCTGCGCATTGTGGAGGGAGTGGAGGCACACGATGACTACTTCAAGCTCGCAAGGGATTGCTGCGGCCAACTATCTTTCTGTACTAAGCAAAAATGCACGGCTGCTCTGAGGATGTTTGCACTTGGTACTGCCGCAGATGCCGTTGGTGAGATGGTCATGATGAGGAAGAGCACACGTCTTAAGACCATTGTCAAGTTTGCCCGCGCCATGGTGCAGGTGTTTAGACGAGAGTATCTGAGGGAACCAAATGTGCCGGACATGGGAAAGTTGTTGGCTATTGGAGTGGCCAGAGGGTTTCTAGGAATGCTTGGATCTATTGATTGCATGTATTGGCAATGAAAGAACTACCCCAAAGGTTTGCGGGGAATGAATCAAGGTCACACCAAAGAGGTCACCATCATACTAGAAGCTGTGGCTTCACATTGGCATGCTTTCTTTGGAATGCCAGGCTCTCACAACGACATCAACGTGCTTCCATGACCTCCGGTGTTTAGGAGGCTTTGTAATGGGGAATCGCCGTCGTGCAACTACACCTTCAACGGCCGATGGCATCTATCCTCAGTTGGCGGCATTTGTGAAGACCATATCTGAACCATAGGTCAACTAACAAAGCCACTTTGCAACAATGCAGGAAGCAACTAGGAAGGATGTGGAGAGGGCATTCAGAGTGCTTCAAGCTCATTGGGGAATTGTTCGTGCAGCTGCAATGATGTGGGAATCAGAAACTTTGTGGCAGCTAGTGACATGTTGTGTTATTTTGCACAATATGATTGTCGAGAATGAGGGTGATAATGTTGCCCAAACCAATGATTTTAAAGCGCCTGAAGAACAAGCTCAAATCCCGGAAGATGATGATGCAGCTCAGCTTATGAACTTTCTACGTATGCATCAGAATCTTTAAGATCATCAATTTCATGTGCAGCTACTCAATGATCTCGCGGAGCATATGTGGAGCCACAATGGAAACCGAAGAGCTAATGTTTGAGTTGTGCACTTAAAATAACTTTTATGTAAAAACTATTTATTTTCGGTATGAACATTTATTATTGATGTGCAACATTAGCGTGTATGATGGACGTGCATGGATTTGCATGAATTTGAGAGACCGGGTTTAAGATATGTGGATGTCAGACACGAAGTATGAGGGGCCGCCCGGATAAGTCCGCGAGCGTTTGAGGGGTTGGATTTGCCAAGTCCGGCTGCAGATGCTCTAATTGCCCCCTTTCGATTTTCATTGATGCGGTCGACGCAACCAGCTTCTTCTTATGATAAAGACAAAGCCAAGGGAAACAAGTTAGGTTACTTTGTTTGTTTTCAAGTTTAGAAGTCCATACGGCCCAAGCAGAAAAACTGCCGGCGAACTCACGTTACACAGCCAGGAAAGTAAGGATGGCCATGACCATGACATTTTCCTACTAGTGGATGCATTACTACGGAATAATGGAGTGGGAGTACATAACCTCATCAACACGTACGTGTGCATGCATGCATGCACAGGGTTTCTCTCCATTAATAAGGAACAGTCTCAATACAAAGTGCACAGTAGAGCATGTACATACTTGTTCCTTCAGTACCATTATTTTGAGAACGACGGCTATATGCAAGTTGTTTGAATATGCTATTTGGATAAGTTGATTTTGTGGAAGAAAAAAAGGAGACAATGTTGAACTCCGAGGCCGATCCGGGGGGCTTCAGACTAGTCACAATGGGAGTAACTTGACTAGTAACATCACACATTTCAATACAAGATTGCTTATGTGGCAGCTAATTAATGAGGAGAGAGGGGTTTGTGGTAACTTAGCTAGTTACTGTAACATCACACATTTCAAGACATAATGAGTCTATAGCCTAATAAATGAACTCTTTCATGATACCACTCATATGTTACTACCCACTATGGAGGTAGTAACATAGACTAGTAACATCGACAAGTTACTACTCTATGTTACTCCCCACTGTGAGCAGTCTCATGGCGAGTGGCAACGAGGCGCGGGGACACAAATGACGCTGAGCTAGGAACGAGCCGGAGTGGGGACCTAGAGACGAGGAGTGGGAAGATTCACGGAGGATGAAAGGTGAAGCAAGAAAAAAGAAAAACGTCATGTTGGATCTTAATCCAACTGTCCATAAACTTGACTTACCCAAAATAAAATTTGGGACGACTTAGTCCCTATTTTGAGATCAGTATTTGTTCCTTCATGTCATTGGTAGTCAGTGAATTGTGGTATTTACGTGTACTATACATTCCTGCATGCAGAGGAGACACATCACACATGCTAAAGGTTGTAATAAGACGTCGTATCACTTTGAACTTTAGTTACAACAGCTGCCATGAGAAAGATCTTGCAAGTTGAAACACAACGAACTAATCAATCAAAGTTGGAGTGGACGGATCAACAAGAATCCATGTGCCAATTAGAAACTAGCACTAGTGCAATGATAATTTTCAGGCATGCAGGTGGGGAACAAAATCTCCCTGATTTTGACTAAGTTGTCGTCGCTGAAACTTTTTGCAATCGCAGCGTAATTTATTCTAGTATGACATCTGTTGTACAATAATACAACCCTGGCTGTATAGATAATGCTCCTAGCGGATTGATCCCAGCATCATATTTTATCCATTAATATTTAAAGCAACAATTAGGCAGAAATGAAATAGTTAATGCAATGCTCCAAGCTATGAATATTCATAGTACTTTTTTCCCATATGATTGCAGGAAAAGACCGTGTTCTACTATTAATTGTAACGAAACAAAAATAATAATCTAACAAGCATCCTGGTGCTACTAAAGTGCAAGTGTCATGCTGTCGGATTGGATCAATGATACGCAATTATGCAAACACAGTGATAAGCAGTTATGCAAACACAATGATTGATTAGCAGCTACGCACATAGTTGCAGTTTCTTGTGATGATTAGCTCGATCGCGTAGCTCACCCACCCACTCTATATCCCATGCATGAATGAGTATACCATGACAGTGATCTCAAGTCGGGTGTGATGGCCACTAATATGCACTAGCTAGCCTGTTTCTATAGTGTCCTATTCCCTCGGTTCTAAAATAAGTGTCTCAACTTTGTAGTACAAAGCTGTACTAATGTTGAAACACTTATTTTAGGACGGAGGAAGCCAATAGATATGATATGCAAATCTAAGTACGACGTGCCTGCCATGATAATGATGTGGTTTATATCTAATCTCGCTGCTAAAAACTGGCATAAATAAACTTAATTAGAAGGATGTTGGAGAACGGATCTCCTTGATTGATTATGCCAAATCATCATTTCATCTTTCAAGCAGTTTGATAACGACCAAATCATCATTTGAAGCAGTTTGATAACGATGATGGCTAAATTCTGCCCCAAGAGATTTGATCCTTGAATAATACTTATTGGCTAATCAAAAAGACATGCATGGGGCAATTGAAACGGCTTTAAAGAAAAATCGATGGGAAATTTTGGTAGAACCAAATTAAAAAAAATGGGATGGGGAGGAAGGACCAAAGAAAGAAGTGTTAGACAAAACCTTATGTAGAAGTAAGAAAGATTGTTCAATAACTAGCAGCTATATATTCATCGATGGCCATATAGACATATGTTTTTTTTTTGCATGGATAAAGGGAGTTCTATTCCTTGGTAATAGGATTATAATCAGCTGGCAGGAGCTCCTCAATACATGGAGGACCACTTTGAAGCCAAACAACAGTACACGACTTAGTATGGCTATAATTAGCCAGACAATGCTATCCTATTCTGAGAACTCGTAAGCTTTTAGGGAATAAACTCCTGACCATCCATCAAAAACTTGATTTGCATTACCAAGTGCCCATATGCCAACCGTGTAAGCGAATCATTAGATAAGATGGACAGGGCCTCCGAGGAATCAGACTGCACATAAACTGGGAGCTCCGTATTCTGACAGGCCAGGGCCATATCTTGCATAAGAGCGTGTATCTCTGCCTCCAGTGCATCATTACAATTAAAAATGACTCGGTAGGCCGCAAAAACCATAGCCCCAACTTCATTGCGTAAGACATATGTTTTCTCGTGATTGGCACATATATTTATCTCGAAACAGGCTTTCGCCCCGCTTTATATATAAAGCACCAACCGGACACCGTACACAGCCGAACGATACAAGATGATGGGGTAGCCCTCACACGCCGATCCCAGGATCACCGGTCCACGCAAGACGCACGCGACTACGCTACCGAAAGAAAGTACAGGAAGATCGGAGAACAACGCCAGGCAACACCCTAAACACCTAAACTCCACGACAGCGTCCTCGGGAGGGAAAACGACGCGAAGCGACGCCGTTGCCGAGTCCATCACGGACAAGGGTTTTCACCCGGAACCCTGACACAAAGAGGAGCATCACGACGACGTCTTCAGGAAGAGAGCGGCGTCCGAGGGCGTCGCCGTCGCCGGCGACAAAGCGTGGAGTTTTCGCTCGGCAGCTCCACCGTGACACCATGAGGTCTTCAGGGCACGCGCGATGAGGTTTGATCCCCAGGTCTGGATCGGGGTGTCCCCACTGCCCATGACAGAGAGCACACCCGAGCTACCCGCCGCTACACCTCTTGCCGGCCACACGACCAAGAGGATAGCCATCACCACCACCATGATGCCTGCCGGAGAGCCAACCATGCGGACCGCCATCCGGGGCAGCCACCCCGGCATCCATGTCGCAACCCACCCCCCCTCCCCCATCCACATCATGGAGCACCGACCATGGCTGGAAGAGTGAAAGGTGACTCCTTTCACTCCTAGCCCGACATTAGCCACGGAGTCTGGGTCGGCGCCTCCAGCGTCGGAGGCGCCCACGCCTGTGTCCCCACGTAGCCCCAGTGGACCGGGGGGACACGACCCTGTGGCTACCGACGGCCGTCATTGAGCTGACTCCCACGACGCCATGCCCGTGGCCTCTGGCTCCGATCTGCCGGGCAGAGCAACATAGTCCCGACCACCACGCTCGACCGCCGTACCCGCAAGGAGATCCCACTGCTCACGGGCACCACCGAGACCGCGTTCACCATCGCCTACCCGGAGCCGAAGCTCCGACCCGCCCCGGGCCCCAAGCTGGTCCGCCCAAGCACGAGCCCCAAGCCCTGGCCATCGCCGCTGACCCGGACCTAAGAGAAGAGAGGCGCACCACCACCCGCACCCGCTGAACGCCAACCACTGCCACCCAAGCCGCATTGGCTGCCTCGCCAGCAGGCACCACAACCCTACGGCCACCGCACTGGACCTCCACGCCACCACACGAACCACAAGCCACCACCCATCTGCCACCAACGACCACCTCAACGGGGAAGGGGAAGCCAACATCCGAGCACGACGCGCACGGGACAACCACACAACGGGGAAATAGCCCCGGTGGCCATGCCCACAACACCGGCCACCGCCGGCCAGCGCCACCGGAGGGTTAGCCGCCGCCGGCCGCCAGATTTGGCAGCTCCCGATCCAGCGGGGGAAGCCCAAGGAAGCCAGGCGCCCGGCTGCGCTGCTGCAGCAGCCGCCCCTCCAGACAGGCGCGCACGGAAGCCACCAGCGCCCCAGACCGCCGTCGAAGCCCAGCTGCGCACCCCCACCCGACCATGGATCCAGGGTGACGAGGACGACCGCACGGGCGTCGCCACACACCCACCACACCCCCTGTAGCCGCAGCAGCATCACCGCATGCCCGAGCCGCCGTCCCAGGAACCCAGCCGCGCACCTCGCCTCTGCTGCGCCCCCGACCAGATCCGCGGCCCGCGCTGACGACCCCATGCGGGGGGGGGGGGGGGGGGGAAGCATGGACCTCGCCGCCGCCGCCGCCCGGGCTTTGCCCGGCGGCGCCCTCCGGCGAAGGTAACGGAGAAGGGGACGAGGGAAGACCGGGAGGCCGCTGGATCTAGGGTCGCCCAGCCGCCGCCCGCGGGAGCGACGGGGGGCGAGGAGCAATTTCCGCTCGCACATATATTTATGAATGGAAGATAAATAAATGGTCAACGCATGCGCAACACACTTGATAAGTGGATTTGCAAAAGGAAAGGAACACTTGGTAATGTCTCCAAATTCCACAGAGAAGCCGGTGGAAGAAGAATCAACAATGGCCGCAAGGTATCTTTGGACTTGGACCCGCCGGCTGGCCGGCCGGGATATACATACATATGACGAGACATGAGACTAGCTGCCGAATAACGATAGCTCACCCACCCACTCATGTAGTGCATGCATCAGTACAATGACAATGATCTCAAGGGTGTGTGTGTGTGTATCCCATAAATATGCACCGGCTACTTGCTATTGTGGACGTCAATGGCCGCCGTCATGGTGGAAACACAATCATGGAGCACGCACCATTTCTTCCGGCGGGAGCTTCGGCGACGACGACGATGAAAAAGTGTAGGCGATGAAGAGGTCCAGGTTGGCATATCCCAAGGGCGTCGCTGTAAACTTCCATTTCTTTTGGGGTCCTTTTCGCTGTTATGCCTCTTTCTCCGTTTTTCTTCACTTTTCCGCGTGTGCCGGAGTTGTGCGGTCGAGTGAACGCGATGTACATGCAGCAGACCACGTACACATCCGTGTAGTGTACATGCAGCAGCAGCATCAACGCATGGGCATGGCATCAGCGACCTTCCCGGCGGCCAGCCGGTGCAGATGCTCGAATCAAAGACCCCACGCCGAGGCCCTGGATGGGTCGACGACCAGCGGAGACATGACGATGGATCGGTCAGAGCGACGGTGGGCGAGGAGGAGCTTCTCCGACGGGCTCGAGCTCGAGTCACTACGGTGCAGGATGGATGGGAGCGTGCGTGTCTTCTGAGATTCTGAGCTCCTACTCGCCATCGTCGTTGTCGTCTCCGGCGCCGCAGGTGTTTGCAGCGACCTCGGTGACGCGCAGCCCGGTGTCATAGACCGCGCCAGCATGCCACTCCGCTGGGAAAATCGCCCCGTCAGCGCGCAGCCACTTGCCGCCGGAGCCCGCGGTGACTACGAGCCGGAGCCGCAGCGGGCCGGCCGGCGCGCGCGACGTGCGCCACACCCCGGGCGACCCCTCGCGCCGCGTCATGTACTGCCATTTCGTCTGCGACGGCGCGGCGGCGCTTTGAGCGGCATAAGGTGCCGCCGCCTTCGCCACCTCGACGGCGACGATGTCGGTCTGGCCGCCCTGGTAGAGGAACCGAATGGCGAGGTGCCCCCTGTTCCTGCTGCTCGTCTCATCCACCCTCACCGCCAGGTTCTTGCTCTTGTACGCGCAAAGTATCCTCCTGAAGTCGACGTCGACGGCCGCGTCCACCAAGCTCGCGAGCTGACCGTCGTCACGAGAAGCAGTCAAGGCGGCGAAGGCGTCCCTAGTGAGTTGGAACTGGCCGCCGCCTGTCCTGTTCGTGTCCGTCGCCGGATTCGCCAAGTCGGTGATGATGACCTTGACGCCGCTCTCTGAGCACGCGTTCTTGCCCCTGCATCTCAGTTGGTAGCAGGCGCCGCAGGCCCGGCCGCCGCGGAAGAATCCAGCGCCGACGGCCGCAATGTGGAACCCTCCGTCGGCGGCGAGCTCCGCTGCCGCCTGGCCACCGAACCAGCACGGGGCACCAGTAAGGGCGCCGGCGTCCGGAGGGAGGAGGGAGGCGGTAGAGCGTCGCGGGCACCAGCCGCACCGGTAGGTCCGGTACGACGATGAGGGAGCAGCAGAGGCCATCGATTGGGCGACGGCAGCTGCCACCGCGAGGACGAGGACGAGGACGAGGACGAGGAGAAGGCGCGCCATGGTCGGTCGACCGGTAAGGCTAGAGTCTAGAGAGCAAGATTAGTTAGTCGATGAGTATCCTCCTACAGTGCAGATGGATGTATGGATGGATGGATAACGAGGCTGAGAATGAGACTAGGATGAGGAGGTGTGTGGTTAAAGGCTCTCTTTAAGCGCCAAGCTAGCAATAGAGCGGCATCCAGAGTTGGAGACAGACGGAGCTACACCTACTCTACGTCAAGCACATACGCCACAACGGGGTAACGGACTCAGGAACGCCCCGCATCGCCCTCCCGCTAGGGCGGCTCGGGTGGAAACCCTAGCCCCCGCTGCCGGGCACGTCCATCCTTCCCTTCCCCTCCGCTGCCGCTAGAGGAGGTCGCCGGGCGAAGCCCCAGGCGGCTGATGGCGGCGGCGGAGGCTCTCTTCTCTCCCCTCCCGCGCCAGATCGATGAGGCGGGTCACCCATGGCGTCGGGGCGCTTTCCCCCGATCTGCGTCGCGGCAGCGCGACATCTTAGGCGACGGCGCAAGGCGGCGGCGTGGTGCTGGGCAGGGGCGGCGGAGCTGCTAGACTCCGAGGAAGATCTGGTGGCACCGGCCGTTCGATGGGCTAGCGGGGTCTTGGCGGCCTTGGTGGCGGTGGCCGACGGCTCGGCCTATCGGCGGCGGCGGCCCTGGAAGGTGGCGGCGGGTGAAGCTCGGGCCTCCCACGGTGGCATGGCGTGGTGCTGTCCCTATCCAAGGCGGATCTGCATCGCCGATCTCTTGGTTTTTCCGCGGATTGGTTCAGATCAGAGACGGTGATGAGCGTGCGGAATCCATCTCGATGGCTCTCGCGGTTTGGCGAGGTGGGGTGGGAGCCCTCCTCCCAGGCTCCAGTGGTGGCGCATTCAGGCAGTGGCCGGTGCGCCAGGGCTCCTACGGTGGCACTGCTGTTGCGGTTGGTCGCCGGATCTAGGCGGCTAGATCTGGGGCTTTGAAGGCGGTCGAGACAGTGCACATGTTTTCGGGTGGATTTCTTGAGACGGATCCGGGTGAAAACTTGGTCTTCGGTCGTCGGCCGGAGCCGGTGATGACAATGCCCTTATCATCGTTTTCTTCATGAAGGCATCATCGAGGTGAAGCTCACAACCCCACACAATACCGCCGGGGGAAACCCTAGATCAGCTGATCGGACGACGGCGGCATTCATGTGTCGTTACCCCCTTGGGGGCGGCAATCTTGGAGTTACACTCGGGCTCGAGGGACCAGCGGATGGCTTCTTCAGTGGAGCGGTGTTTATTTCTACATATTCATGGCGGCGGTTCTCCACGGCATGGAGCAGTGGAGGCTTCGCGTCAGATGTGTGGCGATGGACACGCGAAGGAGGTCGACGTTGTTTGGCGTCGTAGTGGCGTCTATGGCAGAGAGGCCTGACAAGGTCGATATGTCAGTACATGCTTTGAGGATGGATCGAGGGAAGACGGAGGTGACGACCATTTTGCAGCATGTGCGTGTGGTACTCACTGAGAGTGCTCCGGACCGGAGTGTTACCCAGTCCCGCCTATGTGGCTTTGGATGGGGCATCCGGCGTTAGATGTTAGGCTTTTGTGCGATGTCTGTTTGGTATTTAGCCCGGACATTCGGCACACCTTCATCAAGAGGATAGGAGTAGCGACAGGCGTCGTCTAGATGATGGCTTCGGGCTTACTGTTGTATTTTCTTGTAAGGTCTTTGTGAATAATAAATAATATGGCCGCATGCATCTTCCAGATGCAGAGGCCGGGGTGATTCCTCCTTTTCTAAAAGAAAAACCTACTCTACCTGGGGGGCATTAAGAATAAGATCGTATCGAAGCAAAGGATCTTTTCAACTCCACATGCGCGCCAAGAATAGTCTGAATAAAGTCTTAAACTATATACTAGTAATTAACTGGCTACCGGTTGAAGGGGATCACGATAGGATTTCATGTGCTCATGGGCTGGCCGTACGTCGATCGTGTCTGCCTCTTTCGGACGTGCACGATGGACGGACCGATCGATGTGTTCATGGCTGTCCTTGTACGAAAGCTAAGCTGCACAGGCGCATGCGTACGTTGCGCCGGACCGGCGGGCACGTACAGTTCACGACCCCAGCCTGGTACGGTGTCGCCGTCGGCATATTCCAAAACTCCCGTGACTAGTAGAAGCTAAATTCAGAGGCGAGCAACCATGCATTTCCAATCATGCATGCACATACGAGGGCCTGTCTTGACGTCTTGTGGCGCCATGTGAGCTACGGTGGGCACACGAGCTAAGTATAAACAGTTTTCAGTAATAGCTGCCAACTGAGGTTCCGGTGGGGGCACCGTCGTGGAAGAAGAAGAGCGGGCAGGAAGGGGTCTTGGGATTTCCCGACCCGCCGGCCACCAGACTCGCGCCTCACTCCTTCACCCACAAGCTAGATAGAGAGAATTTTCCTTTCCGGGTTAATTATAGGCCCCTTGCCATTTCCATTGACCGGTCGACGCAAATAAACAAGAAACAAGTGAAACATGTTAGGTTACTTGGTTTGTTTTCAAGCTCCAAAAGTCCTCACGTTACACAGCCAGGACGGAAAGGGTGGCCATGACCATGACATTTCCCAACAAGTGGATGCATTACTCCGGAAAAATAGTCATTATCCCTTCATTATCATTGTCCCTTCATTATCATTATTTTGAGAACGACGGCTATATGCAAGTTGTTTGAATTTGTAATTTGGGTAAGTTGATTTCGTGGGAAAAAAAGGAAGGAGGCGAGCTGGAGCATGAAAGCTGAAGGAAAAAAAAAAGGAGAACCGCCTATTGAATCTTAATCCCATGGTCATGAAAATTGACTTATCCGAAATAAAATTTCAGGTGACTGAGATTAAAGACTTGTTTGGGAATGCTCCGCTCCCTAAAATTCAACTCTGCTTTATAAAACTCAAGCCAAATGGGGAAGCTCCACGAAATGTCGCTCCAAAAAAAAAAAAGATTGTGAAGTTCTTTACGGGGTGCTCCAAAAACTCTAGAAACTGAAGTTGAGGAAAAATACCCAACACTGCCACCGGTAAGTGGATACCCCTTTTTTTTCTCACGTGATTCAATCAAACAGATCTTTTCAACCAAATTTCCCATTTCTGAAGTTGCAGCTAGCTGGAAGCCAAACATGATAAATTGCTCTTTAGTGGAGCAGCAACTCCGGTATAAAACAGCTCCAAAGTGGACTTCATGGAGTGAAGCTGATTTTATAGCGGAGTAGTGCTACCTAGTCCACATTTGAGATCGGTATTTGTTCCTTCATGGCATCGATGGTCAGTTAATTATCATATTTATGTGTTACTATGCATACATGCGTCCAGAGGAGACACATGATAAAGGTTGGAATAGGACACCAATCGCTTCAACTTTAGTTAAAACAACTGCCATGACAAAGATCTTGCAAGTTGAAACAGAAGGAACTAATCAATCAAAGTTGGAAGTAGCCGGATCAACAGGAATCCTGTGCCAACTAGAAACTTGTAGTAATACAATAAAAAGTTTCAGACATGCAGCTAGGGAACTAAATCTCCCTGATTTTGACTATATTGTCGCTGAAACTGTTTGCGATAACAGCCATAATCAATTCCAGTATGGCACCTCGCTGAAAATAATACAGCCCCTACTGTATTGATATTGCTCCTGACGGATTTGATCCCTGCTTCATATTCTATCCATTAATATTTAAAGCAACAACTAGGCTGAAATGAACTAATTAAAGAAATGCTCCAATCCATGAATATTCATAGTACTACTAAAGTGCAAGTGTACATAATTGTTGGATTGGATTGGATCGATGATACACAGTTATGCAAACACATTGATTGATTAGCAGCTACACACATATATAGTTGCAGTTCCTTGTGATGATTAGCCCGATCTCTCAGCTTTACCCACCCACTTTGCGTCCTAGCATGCATGAGTACACAATGTCAGTTATCTCCAAGTCAAGTGTGATGGCCACTAATATGCACTACCTAGCCGGTTTCTAGTGTATTGGTCAATGGCCGCCATGATGGAATCGGAATCAGGGAGACACACCGTTCACACATACTATATGGCATCACATATACGATCCCGTTTTAAAATAAGTGTCTTGGTTTTAGTTCAAATACTAAAATCACGACACTTATTTTGGAACGGAGAGAGGATATTATATACAGCCACATGTATGTGTTGATAAATAGATATGATCTGCAAGTCTAAGTACGACGTGCCTGCCATGATAATGGTGCTGTCCACACCTAATCTTGCTATGGCCAGTTGGAGAACATATCTCCGTGATTGATTATAACAAATCATCATATCAAGCAGTTTGATAACGACCAAATCGTCAGTTGAAGCAGATAGCGACAATGGTTTCAATTTGTCCCAAGAGATTTGGTCCTTGAATAAGAATATCAAACCCAAATTGCACAAAAGGGTGTGTCAGCAATAGTTGCACAAGCTGGACCAATGCAAGGATGTGCACTTGCACATCACAACACAACAGGCACGCAGCATGGCAACATTGTATATCACAAAGAGGGGCTCTCCATTTGAACCAGGGCATCAACAATTAGAAATTCAGCACGAGCATGTGTTTAGTCGAGAACCACCCATATCATCTACTAGTCTATCTATCTATATCTATACCTATACTAATTCTAGACTCCCCAGAAATTCACATGTAAATTAGATTTTACGAGCTGTTCATTTGGTGTGGGACTGGGTTATTACGGTGTAGATCCAATCATAAAATCCTGAGCCAAAAAGAAATAAAAATAGGAAAATAAAAAAACATTTCTCAATCTATACCTATACCAGTTATTACGGTACAACTTTTTATAATGTAATTACTGCCTAAAAATTACCACGTCCATTGCTCAGCCTCTCCCAATCTCTCACGACTCTTTCCTTTCTATAGGCCCCCTTTCGAATATCTCACATCTCACGACTCTTCTTCCTCTATTCTCTAGGTCAGCAAAGGAAAAAAAGAAATCACGATCTCAGAAGCCCAACCCTCCTCAGCGGCGACCGTCCTCTCTACCGATACGATGGGAGTTCTTCATCGTCTATAGCTCCCCGTCAGCGATCTCAGAGGCCTAGCCCATGGCGTGACGCCTTCTACCAGCACTCCCCCACGGCTCCATGCCTAGACACAAACATCCTTGGGATAGGAAAGGAGCACCAATTGCCAAAAGACGAACGACCCTCAGGTTAGATCTTACAATCTGCCATGCCAAGTCAATCATCTATGCTCTCTCCCGACCTCATCTCTCTCATGTCTTTTGCTACAAATTTGTGCATATAACTCCATGGCTCTCTTCATCAAGGTTTTGGGTACCGCATGATAAATTCGGATACCGGGCGGTACCCGCGTTTGTCGCCGCCCCACGAGAAATACCTATCCCGAGCAAAAAAATCCAAACTTTTTGAATATTTTGAATTTAAATGCTCAAAGTATATTAAATTAACATAGTCTCTTAAACAAATCAACAACTTTAGTGTAGCATAGCGGTAACCAGAAATTCGCTTTGGCACATGGGAGCGCGCGCTTATGTCACAGGAAAAAATATTTCAGTGTGAAAAAATTCAAACAAAAAGATGGTGCATACATCTCGACATTATATGTGTGCACATTAAGTTTCAGAGAAAACCAACATTTTTTGTGGCTTGTGTAAAAAAGACAAAAAGATGTCTCGTGAAAAGCACTTTTTAACATCAGATTTTGTCTTTTTCACACGCGACACATCACTTGTCGGTTTTTCACGAAATGACTTTGTGAGAATGTAGAATATCGAGATGTACGTGTCAAATTTTTGTTTTGAATTTTTGGACATCTAAATATACATATAAAAAACATTTTAAAAACCAGGAGCACGCGCTCCCGTGTGCCAAAAAGCAACTCTCAGCGGTAACCATCTATTGTCCTTGTGCAAGAGGTAGCTGGTTCGAGTCCTTTTTTTGCACTTTTTTTGTTTATTTTTCAGTAGGTAAGTAGAAAACGTGAAAAAATGAGGACCAAAAGAATAGAACATGGCTAGCGCCCACGTAGTTCACGTTCCACTGAGCAACTACCTCTTTTATGAATAATATTAGTTCAAGATGTTTTTATATCTATTTAAAAGAATCTTAATTCAAAATTCGATTATAAATTTCGTCCAAAATTTGTTCGGTATTTCTCGGTAACGCGGCTGAGAATGAGATTGAGATGAGGAGGTGTGTGGCTAAAGGATCTCTCTTTAAGTTTAAGCGCGATAGAGCGGCATGGAGACGGAGCTACACCTACGTGGGGGGCATGAAGAAGAGCATAGAGTTATTTACCCAAAACCACCACACTTGGGGCTATGGTAACAACTTGGTATCAGATTTTAGCCAGGCCACAAAAAACCATCGAAATTATGCCTAATCTGTAACGAAGAGCACGTATTGTCTGATTTGCTCGAGAAAACAGCAAAATTGACAGGTTGGGGCCACCTGTCAGGCTGAGTTGGCATGCCTATGTGGGCAAAAAATCTGACATGGACGGGGGACCCATCTGTCAGCGTCACATAGTTTCCCCCTTTCATTTTTATTCCTCATATATGGATTTCTCTTCCACGCCACATCTCTCTTTGCTCCGGCGAGTACACCGCCGTCCTCCCCCCCTCTCTCCTGGCCCTAGTGGCGGCGGCCACCTATCTCCCTCTCCCTCGCCGGCACTCCATGGAGAGGCAGACAAGCTGCGGCCGCCCCGATGATCCCCGACGCCGCCTCCCTCAGCTCGGGCGTGCGGGCTCACAACGATGGCCGGTGGCACGATGTTGACAGCGGCAAGGTCGCTGCGTCGGATAGAGGTGGACCATACGGAGGCAAGCATCCCGGCGGCGAGCTTGCTCTGGGCGCGGGCGACCTTGCGTCGTCGTTGCCATCGCCGGCGGATCCGCGGGCCTCCTCCTATCCCGGCGCAAGAGCACCCACCACGTTGGCGCTCCATGGCTGCTCCACGCCTGCCCCGCCGGTGCTCCATGGGGAGGCGGACGAGCTTCCGTCGCTCCCCAAGACCCCCGACACCACACCTACCGGAGCTCGGGCGCGTGGGCGCACAACGGTGGCCGGTGGCAGGATGGTGACTGCGGCGAGGTCGATGCAGCGGAGGGGGAAGGACCACGTTGATGCGCACAACCGACATTGAAAGCACGCCGCGTGTGGCGGCGCCGCCGCAGCCGGCGACTCCTGTTGACCGGCACGGAGCTTCTCCATGGTGTCGCTGGTTCTGCCAGGAGACAAGTGCCGTCCAGAACCTATTTGACGAAATGCCCATACGAAAAAGGAGGTGGAATAAAAAAGAAAAATGAAAAAAGGAGGCACTGAGTAAATGACATGTGGGTCCCATGTCCACCTCGACGTATTTGTCCACATAGGCATGCCAAGTCAGCCCGACAGGTGGGCCCAACCTGTCAGTTTTGCTGTTTTCCCTAGCAAATCAGACAATCAGTGCTCTCCGTTACAGATTAGGCGTAGTTTTGATTTTTTTTTTATGGCCTAGCTAAAATCTGGTACCGAGTTGTTACCCTAACTCCAAGTGCTTGATGGTTTTGGGTAAATAACTCAAGATCATACGAAGCAAAGGATCTTTTCAACTCCACATGCGCGCCAAGAATTACTTAATTGTCTTAATAAAGTCTTAAACTAATTAACTGGCTACCGGTTAGAGGGGATCACGAGAGGATTTCAGCTGCCCGTGCGCTGGCCGTACGTCTCGTAGGTCGCCGGAGCCAAGCGTCGTGTCTGGCAGATTGCGACGTGCACCATGGATGGACCGGTGTGTTCATGGCTGTCCTTGTACGAAAGCTGAGCTGCACCCACACCCCGGCCCATTTCATCGTCTTGCGTGCAACGCGAGAAGCATGTGTACGTCGCGCCGGACTGGCCGAGCGGCTGGTGTCGCGCGCCGGCTGCATGCGCTCTGCATATTCCTTCTCCCGTGATTAGAAGCGAAATCCACAGGCGAGCAACCATGGCATTGCCAATCATGCACATACGGGAGGAGCCTGCCTTGACGTCTTGTTGCGCCATGTGAGTGGTGGTGTGCACCGCACCTACTTACGGGCACACGGGGTCACGGGCTCAAGTATGAAGAGTTTTCTAGTACAGTAGCTGCCAATTGAGTTGCGGGTGGGGGCACCGTCGTGGAAGAAGAAGATCGAGCGGGCAGGAAGGGATCTTGGGATTTCGACCCGCCGGCCAGGGCGACGGCGACGGCCACGGGACTTGCTCACCCACTAGCTAGCCAGATACATTTTCCTTTCCAGACCAGGTTAATTATAGGCACCTTTCGATTTCCATTGATCGGTCGATGCAACCAGCTTCTTCTTATGATAAAGACGAAGCAATTCAAGCAAAGGGAAACAAGTTAGGTAACTTTGTTTGTTTTCAAGTTCCAAAAGTCCATATCACCCAGCAGAAAAACTGCCGGTGAACCCCTCACGTTACACAGCCAGGAAAGAAAGGTTGGCCATGACCATGACATTGTCCTCCTAGTGGATGCATTACTCCGGAATAATGGAGCCCCAGTACTACATAACCTCATCAACACGTACGTGTGCATGCATGCACATGGTTTCTCTCAATTAATAAGGAATAGTCTCAATACAAAGTCCACAGTGGAGCGTGTACATTTTTGTTCCTTCATTATTTTGATGAAAAAAGAAGAATGCGAGACTGAACTCCGAGGCCGAGCCAGGAACGAGGCAGAGCGAACTGGAGGCGAGGAGTGAAGAAGAACCATTTAAGGAAGATGAAAGCTGAAGGAAAAAACTAGAGAGCGGCCCGTTGTATCTTAATCAAATGGTCCACAAAATTGACCTATCCGAAATAAAATTTTAGGTGACTAAGATTTAGGTCATGTTTTCTTTAGAGTACGCTATCATCTCTTTATAGAAGGCAGAGAATATGTACAAGAGCCACGCGTAGATGCGAACATCATGGCAAGGAAGTTACAATAACGCACACATGCAAACACCAACACCGTGGCAACACGAAGCTACTCTCTCACAAAAGGGTCTAGACCAACAACTAGTGATTTAGGGCAATGTTTGAGAATGCTCCGCTCCGTAAAATTCAACTCCGCTCTATAAAACTCAAACCAAACGTGGAAGCTCCACGAAATGTCGCTCCATAAAAAAAACTAGAATTTTGGGTACAACTCCCTGTTTTCTGTGAAGTTTTTTATGGGTACAACTCCCTGTTTTCTGTGAAGTTCTTTATGGGTACAGCTCCCTGTTTTTTGTGAAGTTCCGGGATGTGGCACTTTCTACTTTATTTAGTTTGCCTTGGCTACGATTGTGAGCCAGTACTGGATCTCAGACTTTGTTTTTCTACTTTTGTTATACAAAATGGCTACATGCATCATTCTTACGCAGAGGCCGGGGCTATCCTCCTTTTCAAAAAAAGAACTCCCTGTTTTATGTGAAGTTATTTATGGGGTGCTTCGAAAACTCTATAAACTGGAGTTGAGGGTAAATTACCCATCACTGCCACCAGTAAGTGGATACTCCTTTGTTTCTTCCACCAAATTTTCCATTTTTGAAGCTGCAGCTAGCTGAAAGCCAAACATGATAAAATGCTCTTTGGTGGGGCTGCAACTCCTGTATAAAACTGCTCCAACCTGGATTTGATGGAGTGAAGCTGATTTTGGACCAGAGTAGTGTCAAACAGACCCTAGTCCACATATGAGATTGGTAATTGTTCCTTCATGGCATCGATGGCCAGTTAATTATCACTAGTCGTCAACCCGTGCATTCGCACGGGCTAAACTATGTAAAGTTAATAATTGATAAATTTTTGGACTGTTTAGACTACTTAGTAGAGTTCAGATGTGGATCTAATGTCTTTTATTGCAGAATAGTAACTTAATGCTTTAAAAGTAACCGTATCCATGTTGTGTCCTTGACAATTTGTCCTAGAACTGGCTCAAATATATACTCACATATTACAACTTTTTTATAGAATTTATCTTGAAATTTAAACATAAAAATATCACATACTTGTTCAACATTAAATCACAATATCTTAAACCGTCTACTTATATGTGATACTATGGACAACATATACTTTATGATCATATATCATATTATGATAATTTAGTAGATCATTTTTCTCTAATTGGTTGTTTCTGCATAGATGCATAGTCATCTACATATGTAATAAAATTATTGATTTCCAAATCGATTTTAATTAGAACTTCGTTTTCAAACGTTTTTGTAGGTTGTTATTGGATGCAAATCACTTATCTATGTTGTATGCTTAGGCCTGAAAATTAGGCCTTGGGCGGTGCTAGTTTTTTCATGGTAAGTATGAAAATATCGAAGTCTCCATGACAAATAAAGCTTACACACATCTCTACTACTTATTAAAAAGAACGTAAGGTTGCCATTTCACTTTTCTTCCTATCGTCTCTTCGTCCAACCTTCCATGTATATGATAATCAATCATCTTAATTTACTTACCTTCTGAACCAATTCCACTTTAATCTACTTACCAAATTTCTAATCAAAATATAAGGTAATTCATGGTCAAAATTTGATGAACATTTATTTACATAATCGCATTAGTATTGACAGATAAATCACAAGCTAATGTACTAGAATTTTTATATCCCGTTGCAACACACGGGCATTGCTCTAGTTAAGTTTCTACATTATTATATAGTTTAGTTACTTCTTACATTTTCATCAGTCCTTTTGTAGTCTCCTTCAATAGAGAGAATTGGTCTTTTTAAATTGGCTTCGAGCTATGGTTTTATTTGTGAAACAAAATAATGCATATATGTAGAATGAAAAGGAGTTGACAACCTTAATTTACATCAAAAGTACCTCTTTTGGATTTCTCTCTTTGTAGGGATATGAAAATGTGCATTATATTATTGAATTTTCACCAGTTGATAATATACATGAAACATTTATGAGAAGAACAAATCAGATGCAAGTATAAAAGGAGAGAAACTAACTGGTCTTGCTGCTGCTTGCTCTCGACCGTTCCTTCAAAGCCAACATCCGAATTCATTCAGGCACAGTTGTTCAGAAAAAATATAAATATTACTTGTTCAACCATGTGAGTGGTGCAAGAAGAAACATTAATAATTCTCTACGTGCTAACGTAGTATCCAGAGAGCTAGGGACTTACGTGCACCAAACTTGTAGCACAAAACATAAGACAACAGTGTTCAGTACTGTTTAATCTGCATACAACAGAATAGGTTTTCTTACTTAATGAGTACACAAAATCTATAAACTTTACTTTGCGGCAATAAAAATCTGCATTTGATATAGCACTTTTTCATTTCTGTGGATCGATATAGCTCATACCTAGCAGCACAATAGTACCTACTGTTTCTTTGATACCATACCATGTAATTCACCGTATCCTAAATTAACTTCAGGACCTTCAGCATTGATTCAAAGGATATATTATTTGATTCAAAGGACCTGAATCATCTGATAAGAAGTACCCACGTATAGCTATTTCTCTAAACATTATCTGGAAGACATGGCGAGCAGGTCCAGCAGGGAAATGACTAAACCGAGGAGAGGGATGATTGGAACTGGCAAGAGAAAAGGTTACGTTGCAAACATTTATTCTACTGTGCCGAGAGCCTACCTCATGGACGTTGTTTCCATCATGAACGCGAGCACATGCCCGCAGCATGCGATCGAATGGCTGGAAGCTCATCATGCTCCAAGAATTCCAGATGAACGTAGGCACTCCATAGAAAATATTGCACGTGAAAACCAAAGAGATTTGATGTGCAAAAATGTAGAAGAGAACACATCTACGAATTAACTGATTACCTAGTGCTTCCTATGTGCTGCAACATGCACAAAAGAAAAACCTTGCTCTTGAGATCTCATGGCCAAGGAACAGCACGATGAACAATCTACTACCAATTCGTCCCGATGAGACACTATGAACCTGCGGATTCGGTTGTGAATCAAACGGATAAATAATGGATCAGGAAGATGGGAATTAGGGCACTACTCACATGAGAGGTGGATGAAGACCTTGTACAGAGATGGCGAAAAACTGTGTCGCCGGAGCGCTGATGGCCACCACCGTATTTTCTTCTTCCAGACCTCAAATTGAACAATGATTGTATATGCTTCACTTACCTCAAAATATATTTATTAGATTGCTGCCGATTCTAGAGCGTGCTATTTTCCATACATCATGGATCTAAATCGGAGGAGGGCCCCTGCTTGCCACAGCGGCCGCTCGACGTGACACACTGGGAGGTGGTGGAGAACTGGCTTTGGGCTGGAGATTAGGCGAGGGCAGAGGAAAGAACAGGAGGCTGAAAGAGACCAGGGGAAATCTGCTGCTGCATCCGACAGTTAAAAGTAAATCTTGATATGTTGCGCAACTGGGCCATCTAATTCCTTTTCAAAATGGTTTTATCTCCTTGTCACGTCACGTATAGGCCATGAAGCCATGAAAGAATTAGAATCCTAATAGGACAAGTTTGTGTTAGTGGATTAGAATCCCAATAGGACACGTTTCTGTTAGTGGATCTTTTATGCCGCTCCATATATTACACAACTGGGCCATCTAATTTGTTTAATATATGATTTGATCTTCTCAGCAGCTCACGTAGCTTTCTATTTTCCTTCTCTCCCCTGAAACAAATTAGACTTGAACCATTATAATTAGGCCCCACTAATGTATGATTTCTTTTTTTAGTTTTATAATTAGGCCCCACTAATGTACGATTTCTTTTTTTAGTTTTTAACCGGTTAAAGATTAGATCTCAACCATTATAATTCGGACCCAGCAAATCAACGGCTTCTGTTTTTCTTATTTTTTCTGATTAACGTGGGAATTTCTTGGAAGTCCATGATTAGTATAAGTATATATATATATAAGTATAGATAGATAGATAGATAGATATAGATAGATAGATAGATAGATATAGATATTTACGTGTTACTATGCATACATGCATGCAGAGGAGACCCATGATAAAGGTTGGAATAAGACAACAAATCGCTTCGAACATTACTTAAAACAATTGCCATGAGAAAGAGCTTGCAAGTTGAAACATAAGCGCGATGGAGCCGCGCGCCATGGTTGTTTACTAGTGTTTACTGTTGTATTTACTGTTGTTTGCCATGGTCCGCCGTGAAGATGGATGGATGGATGGGTAACGCGGCTGAGAATGGGATTGAGATTTGAGATGAGGAGATGTGTGGCCGAAGGCTCTCTTAAGTTTAAGCGTGATGGAGCGGCATGGAGACGGACCTACACCTACGTGGGGGGCATGAAGAAGGTCCTATCGAAGCAAAGGATCTTTTCAACTCCACATGCGCGCCAAGAATTAATTGTCTTAATAAAGTCTTAAACTAATTAACTGGCTACCGGTTGGACGGGATCACGAGAGGATTTCAATCATGTGCCCGTGGGCTGGCCGTAAGTCTCGTAGGTCACCGGAGTCAAGCATCGTGTCTTCCAGATTGCGACGTGCACGATGAATGTGCCGATGTGTTCATGGCTGTCCTCGTGTGCACGAAAGCTAGGCTGCAGCTGCATTTTCATTTTCTTCGTCTTGCGTGCAACGCGAGAAGCATACGTAGTTGCGCCGGACCGGCCAACCGGCGGCCACGTCGAGTTCGCCGGCTTCATGGAGGAGGAGGGAGGAGTGCGGGATGTGGGGCTTGGTGAGGCTAGGGTTTGTCCGGTGGGGGCTGGGGCCTGGGGAGACCGGGGATTCGGTGCGGACCGCGCGGTGCGGATTGGGCAAAACACCCTGCACACGAAAACAGGCAACCCAGCCAACCAGCGTGCCGCGCGAGCCCACCCATCATTGGACAATGAAAACGACAACGAGGTAAAAATTAGTTTTAACCGCTGTGAAGATCCGATGGCTCAGACGTGCCAAAATACAGATCCGACGGCCAACGAAGCTCCAAATCGGGGGAGCGTCCTCGGAGCGAGTTGGCTCCTTATTAGCTAGCCTCCTCGCCCCGTCCGAACAACAAAACTTCCGCTAGGGTTCCTCCCTACCGTTCCCCGCTGCTACCATCTCTGATTCCGGCCTCCGGCTTCCCGCCCCATCGCCGGCGAGCCGATCGGAGCCGCCACATACCTGAAACTCCCCTGCTCTGAGCGCACGGCCACCGCCGCCCGAGCACATGAACTACGCCTCCCCGTGTCAACTCGACTCTTTCGATCTCTCCTCCCAACCGCAACCCTGAACCCTCTCACTCGCGCACGATGGGGCGAAGAATAATACCATTAAAGGGAAAGCGCCGTCGTCCAGGCTTGCCGCACCCACCAGCACCTCCGCCGAGGCTCCACCTCAAAGGTGAGCCTTTCCAAAGTACCACTCGACCTTGCTGGAGAAATATGTACACTGGCGGCGAGGAGGAGTTTTGGCGAGTTGATTTCCCCGCCGCTCAAAAAACCGATTGCTAGGATTCGTATTCTATCGTGTAGTGACTTCTGTTTCTTCCTTGACACTACATCCTCAGTCCTGACTGGTTGTTGGCATCGGCCATTAGTGATTGGGCTGAGGGTCCATGTAATCCGGCTTACTTATGTTTGATAATTTCTCTGCAGGAGACATTGCGAGGACTGTTGGAGTAATTAGGCTGCTATTGGAGACACCTTCTGGTTTCGGAATTTTCTCATTTGATGGGACCTACCTGAAGAAAGATAATGAGGTACTTTGCTTGTTTGGGTTTTCTTTGCTCATTGCACGAATCTTGTCTTTTGTCATAGCTTAAAAATCCAAGGCCACCCACTAATCATTTCTTTATATCATATTATGCAGGACATCTGGTCATACTTCGTGGATAAACTGTGGCTACACAATGTTAGTAGTCCCACAGTCCTCACCATTTTCATTTCGTTACTCTTGTTGCCTGTTTTTCTTCTGCAGCTTGTTTCCAATCTGAAAGGAGTAATGATTGCAAAATTTACTGCAATATTCACCCTTCCTGATTTTGAATCTTCATGTTTTTGCAACCAGGGGTTGGAATTTGAACTTGAACTCATTATTCATTAGTTATTGCTGAATTTTGGAACAACAAGAAAGTTAGCACTTAATTCAATAAGCTATTTGGTATCATTGAGCTTATTACGTTTTAAAAAACACTCAAAATAGAAAAATATTCCCAGGAACTAGCTAAAGGCGTGTCAGCTGTGGTATCAGTATGCATTAGGGTGCCACCTGAATCTGTAAGGGTAATATCCTAATGGGATAAGGGCAGTCCCTGAACAATGTATTTGTATTTGTTTATTTGGGGGGAGAGGGTGTTTGGTAGTATTCCACGGTAGTTTAGGCTTTTGTCTCTTCTCTAATAGTATATGTGCATTGCTCCTTGGGCTTCATATATCAGTGGATACCACAGTTTAAAAGTTTAGCATGTTGTCAGGATGACTTTATCTGGGATTTACCTTGACCCCAAACCCATAAAATAAAGCCGATCTGTCATCTTCTTTTCTGGTCTGGTTCAATCTTCCTCATCTTGTTCTATTCTGGCAGACAATTTTGCACCATCTTCATCGGCTGGACATCTGCTAGGAGATATTTTAGAAATCGATTAGTGCATGATACAATGTGTCTCAGTAGTCGAAGAAAGCAGAGGTAGTTTGGTGGGGTATCTCTCAAATGTAAAGATGCAGTGTTGCTTTAGTCTTTTTTTATCCATTCTTGCTCTCAGCCTGTTCTTGTGTTAATCTAGAGCATATTATTTTGAAAACAACCTAAAGCAGGGCTATTGGCAGTAGTGCCATGTTAGGCTCATCCATCCATACCTAACATACATTATATAGGAATTTACTATAGAAAGATAGTATGTACTCCCTCCGTTCCAAAATAAGCGTCGTTGTATAAATTTGAACTAAAACCAATACACTTACTTTGGAACGGAGGGAGTAGAAATTAGTGATATTATGCCTGTAGGTTTCAACACATTTGACAAGTTGTTTTTCCCTTCTAAACAAGCTTGTCCTTATGTATTTCTTTTGCAGGTCATCTGGCTTAAAGAATTTATAAGGTTTGAGAACAAGTCTACTGCTATTAACCTTGAAACGGGGGTTATTCATGTTGATCTGATCAATATGCTGAAGAAGTGGTGCGACTCTGAGGAGAAACTAGCTGTTGGAAGGGCTGAATATAAAATGATAATTGAAAGGAAGATGGTATGTGTGATCGTAAGCTTTGGCATGTGTATACCTCTACATGCCATCTAGTTGACCGTTTTGATTTTTCAGGAAATCACCTGTCTGTATGATCAAAATGTAGAGGAGGTGATGTGGGGTCTGAAGAATAACATGCAATTTTTAGTGCCTCAAGAAAAAACAAAGCTGACTGAGAAGGATTGTGTCCCCATCAGCAAAGGACTTGAGCGGTTCTTAATTCAGTATAAAATTGATATGAACCCAGAGATGGTGAGCTTACTGCTTGTTCTTGCTTATGTCTCACATGCAGTGGTTCTGATCGTCTGCTTGTCATGCAAATGTTAGTCCTTCTGTTTGATTGTGCGCATATTCACTTTATTGTCACTGGGTAAAACATTCTTTCTACACATACTGTATACATTTGAGAATCACAGTCGTTTACAAAGCGCGTTTCTTGAATTTGTGCATTTTCATGTGTTCCTGTAAGTGATGAATGAATGTTCCCTTTTTTCCAGGTTAATGTGCATGTTGCTCAGCAGGCTGGCATTATCCATCGTACTGATTTAGCATTAAAGAAGCACTCTGCATTCTTTAAACTTGTTGGTGAATCTCTTAAGAGTATATCAGACATTGACAGTAAGGACTGGTGCTCAATCAAACTTGCAACAGCTGCGGTGATGATATGTCATCCTGACAAAATACCTAAATACGCAAAGGTGAAACATAATATTTCGTAAATGGGTTCTTTTTACATTCTGGAAAACTATCATTTTTAGCAATGCACTGTTTCATTCAGATGGTCTCACCAGACGAGTACTCAAAGATAAAAAAGGATGCATCCAGATATGAAGACGTGATAAAGGAGATCGATACATGGCTAGTCTACAGAGATGTTGTCTTTCTCAGTGAAAAGAAGTCCAAAACTATGATGAAATTTCATTGCTTGATAAGAGAGGCAAGCTCTTGAGGATAGTACAGGTGTGATTGACATGTCATCAAGTCCAGTACCAACAAAAATGAAATTTGTGCCAGCCGGAAACGAAATGAAGCAAGATGAATCTACATCTCCAATGTCAGGTGAGGTTTTAACCTTTAGTTTGTGTTTCTGGTACAAGAGAGTGATTATTGTTTCGGTTGTATGTTATTTCTTTCAAATGGGTGCTGAATATAAACAAGTTTTAACCAGTCTTTCCTGAATAAGTTTGTATCATTGTTCATTTTCCATCAGTCGTATTGTTTGTGAAAGTGATATGACACCTTAGGAAAACTTAAAAGTTAAAAAAAGTCAGTAATTCACTCGCATAATGTGTAATAGCCTGAAGTGCTTGATTTGAATGTGAAGTTTCTTTTCAATGTTGAGTTTTTCAGTGTTGTTGTTATTTGTATACACATTTTTTAGCTACAAAAAGTTTACTGACATTGCGCCCTTCCACGTGCCACTTAATCCCACGTGCACATCTAGCATGGAACGGTTGATGGCAATAAATGTATGTCAACTGCTTGCATGCAACCAAAATTATAGCAACCACTCCTTATTCACAAGTAATAAAACTACTTAAAACTTTGTCACACAGTTACTGTAGACATTTTCCTGATGTTGCACAATGAATTATTTGCAGATGATTACATTAGTGCAAATAATGTGGACAAAGGAGATGGAAGGAGTACAACTAAAGAGATGAAGGAGATTCTTGGTGAAAGGAGAGTATGATTGAAGACATTAGTGCAATGAAGTTGCAGAAAGGATTTAATGTGCACCATGTTGAAGAACAGAAGCAGAGAGGAGTAGCAAACGATGTGACTGTAGAAGAGACCATAGGTAACCCTGATGGAAAGATACAAACTAAAGATGCTAGTGAGGAGATACAAACCAAAGTCAACAGCACATATATGAATCTAGCGAAATTGACCTATGACAGTCACACAGAGATGAGTGCAAGTGAAGCATCCAGCATGGCAAATGTGATGGAAAATAATCAGTCTGAAAAAGCTAGTGTGAAGGGGGTGAGAGCAGTGCCAAGAATGAAGAACCCTGGTGAAAAGAGTAGCACCGAAGACAATAGTGCATAGAAGGTGGAGAAACAATTTGATTCGAAGCATGTTGAATACCAGAAGCAGAGTGGAGGCACTAGTGCAAATAATGTGACAACAGAAGAGAGCATTGATGGGAAGAAGCGAACAGAAGATGCTTGTTTGAAGGAGATAAATGGAGATGATGCTGAGAAGCTAACTGAAGTCAATAGCACAGATATGAATCTGGCGAACTTGACCTATGACAGTCACACAGATATGAGTGCAAGTGAATCATCCAGCATGGGAATGTGATGGAAAATAATCAGTCTGAAGAAGCTGGTGTGAAGGGAGTGAAAGCAGTGCCAAGAAGGGATCCTAGTGAAAAAAGTACCACTAAAGACATTAGTGCAAGGAAGGTGGACAAAGAAAATGATGTGAAGCACGATGAATACCAGGAGGAGGGTGGAGGCACTAGTGCAAATCATGTGACCGTGACCACAGAAGAGAGCATTGATAGAAAGAAGCGAACAGAAGATTTTTGTTTGAAGGAGATAAATGGTGATGATTCTGAGAAGCTAACCGAAGAGAGTCTCATAGAGATCAATGCAGTACATGACCCTGAAGTCAATAAGCTTGCTGATAATACTGGTGCAAAGGAAGAGAGTGAAGGGTCCAGCAGAGAAAATGTGATGGACAATAATCCAGCTGAAGAAGCTGGTGCGAATGGAGTGAGAACATTACCAAGAGTGGAGAATCTTGGTGATAACAGTATGCCCAAGGACACTAAAGTTATTATTAAGAGATACAGACGTAGCAAGTGGTCCTGGCGCCATTTATTTGCGGCCCATGCGGTGCAGTGAGGCTGGTTTCGTCTCAGGTGCAACATTACCGGTTGCGCTGTTTCTTGTCAGTGTGGGAATTAGCCTGGTGGCGTTTTCCATGTAAGTGGATTATGATAGGGAAACAGTTACTATCTATAGTCTGATATGAAGGATTCGTCAGACCTATCAACTGTCGTAGATTCTATTTGAATCTCACGGTCACAGATTTTGGGCCATATGAAGAAAAAATAATCCTGTCATCGGTCTTGAGCTAACCATCTGCCCGTAACTCGCTCGCATTGCCCCTATCAGCCTTCCCCGACCTCGCCGCAGGCCCCCCATCCTCGCCGCCAGCTGCAGCACCCCATCCTCGTTGACATCGCCGCCGACCTCCTGCCTGTCTCTGACCTCGCCGTCGAGCCACCTCACCGCCCAAATCCCCTTTTCTTGTTGCCTCGCACGCATCTCCGCCGATCTTGCTGTCAACCAGATCGGCCGCCCCATTGTCTCCCAGTTCGCCGCTCCGTCCTCTCCATGGGATTCAGCACATCGGCTTCCGGTCCATCGTGTTGTCTCCATTAGGAATGAAACCAGCACAGGAGTCGCTCCCCTCACCCCGAGTATCATCCTCATTTGATCTAGGTCATGAGCCCTACAATGCTAGTTGGTTTCTAATAAATTTTTGTTATGGGTATTGTTTGATATCTATATTTGCATACAAATGTTTGTCTATCGTGAATTTGCTCTGTCCATTTCCAATTGAGTCACGATTCATGAAATCATGAACGGTTATATGTGGATTTGATATTTGCATGAACCAAATATGCTTCCCACTTTCATGTATCCATCCTTCCAGTTAACACTACTAATGTAAAGAGAAAATTTCACTACAGGGCCTATAACTTGCGTCAGTGGCCACTTTAGTCCCTGTAGTTAGAAATACCCGAAATACAGTCACCAAACTTGCTCTAGGAGATCACATATGGTCCATTGTATGCTTTGCTCTACGTATTCGCTTAGGTGGCGCTGTTCAAGTGATACAGCGTGGCGTGGACTGGACATGTGGCCGAAATAGCGCGAATAAGCAGGCAGTGGATGTTTTTTTTGCGAAGTGGCCACAGACTAAAAGATCCCACCCGAGCCGGTCGAACCAAACCAACTCGCTCTCCTCTCCCTTTGACGACGAGCTTCAAATCACCGCCGCCGCCCTCGCTGGTCTCCCGCGCCATCTACATCGGCGTTCCTCGACGCCTGGCGACAAACGGCTCCGCCACGGCTTCGGCCACTCCACGGACACGACAGCTCGCCTTCGCTGCAGGCGGCGGAAGCCAAGCTGGCCATGGCACAGGCAGAGCTCGAGTCCGTCAAAGGAGAAAGCCTCCAGTTCACGGCGTCCATGGAGCGCGCGCATGGAGCCGTCACGGCTCACCAAGGACATCGGTCGGATAGAGGAGCAGGAGAAGGCCGGTGCGCAGGTGCAGTAGCTGGAGGCCGCGTTGCGTGACGACCGTGTGGATGTATGCCTCCGTGATGCACCGAAGCGCAGCCGCCTACGAGCAACTCAGTTGTGCGCTGGCCCGCGCCAGACGCCACGCTCGAAGCCGAGGCTGGCCCCGATGGACGACAGCTCAAGGCGCGGCGTGCAGGTGCAGCCCGGCCTCGGCACTCCGCCTCTGCTGCTCGTCCGTGGCCATCAGCTACGGCGAGGTGCAGAGCGACAGCAAGGGACGCCTTGAGCAGGGTGATAACCCATAAGTATAGGGAATCGCAATAGTTTTCGAGGGTAGAGTATTCAATCTAAATTTATTGATTCGACACAAGGGGAGCGAAAGAATATTCTCAAGTATTAGCAGTTGAGTTGTCAATTCAACCACACCTGAAAGACTTAATATCTGCAGCAAAGTATTTAGTAGCAAAGTAATATGGAAGTAACAGTAACCGTGGCAAAAGTAACAGTATCAGTTTTTGTAGCAACCGTAACAGTGGCAACGGAAAAGTAACTAAGCAAAGATCAATATGTGAAAAGCTCGTAGGCAATGGATCAATGATGGATAATTATGTCGGATGCGATTCCTCATGCAACAGTTATAACATAGGATGACACATAACTAGCTTCAGTTCATCAATGTAATGTAGGCATGTATTCCGAATATAGTCGTACGTGCTTATGGAAAACAATTTGCATGACATCGGAAACTAAGGGATATTAATGCCTCCTTTTAATAGAGTACGGGACCAAAGCATTAACACTTAGTGAATACATGAACTCCTCAAACTACGGTCATCACCGGGAGTGGTCCCGATTATTGTCACTTCGGGGTTGCCGGATCATAACACATAGTAGGTGACTATTCACTTGCAAGATAGGATCAAGAACTCACATATATTCATGAAAACATAATAGGTTCAGATCTGAAATCATGGCACTCGGGCCCTAGTGACAAGCATTAAGCACAGCAAAGTCATAGCAACATCAATCTCAGAATATAATGGATACTATGGATCAAACCCTAACAAAACTAACTCGATTACATGATAAATCTCATCCAACCCATCACCGTCCAGCAAGCCTACGATGGAATTACTCACCCACGGCGGAGAGCATCATGAAATTGGTGATGGAGGAAGGTTGATGATGACGATGGCGACAGATTCCCCTCGCCGGAGCCCCGAACGGACTCCAGATCAGCCCTCCCGAGGAAGATTAGGACTTGGCGGCGGCTCCGTATTGTAAAACGTGATAAATCCTTCTCTCTGATTTTTTTCTCCCCGAATGTGAATATATGGAGTTGGGGTTGAGGTCGGTGGAATCCCAGGGGGCCCACGAGGCAGGGGGCGTGCGCCCTGCACCCTCGTGGATAGGGTGTGGGCCCCCTGATGTTGATTCTTTCGCCAGTATGTTTTATTAATTCCAAAATGTGTCTCCTTAAATTTTCAGGTCATTCCGAAAACTTTTATTTCTGCACAAAAATAACACTATGGCAATTCTGCTGAAAACAACGTTAGTCCAGGTTATTTTCATTCAAATCATGCAAGTTAGAGTCCAAAATAAAAGCAAAAGTGTTTGAAAAAATAGATACGTTGGAGACGTATCACATGGGCTACTCACGTCGGAGAAAGCCCGTGACATCCTGCGGCCATCGGCCCTTGATAGTGCCTGCTGCCACCGCAACTTGCTGGTGCTTCCCATTGCTGATTGCTATTGAGCACACACAGAGCACACACACACACACATCAAGCATGCACATCACGCGTCGGCATGAATCAAGCACGCACGACACACATGAGTCAACCAAGTATGCTGCTCCAGTTGGCGTTCATGGCCGCGGAGTTCTTTCATATCCGTGCTGCCAGAGAGGTAGTGGACGGTGGTGAGCAGGCCAACTACGGCAGCCTCGAAGCAAGACGGGATACGACCTGGGCGCCACCTCAACGCCCAGATAACAGATGAGAGCTTCCTGCCCGGCTCCACCTAGGCGCCGCTACCCGCTGGGTTCAGCCTTGGCATGGACCTGGGCGCCGCCGCCTTTACTGCTGCTCCCCGCCGCTGCACGTTGCTGCAGCCAGTCGGCTAGCTGGCGCGAGCACTTTCCCGCTGCGCGTAGAGGAGCATCGCCGTTGCCTGCCACCGGAGGGTCGCCGTCGACTGCCGTGCGACGAGAGATGGGAATCGAGTTCGTCTCGTGCGTGGCAAAAAAGCACACAAGGGTATACTCGGTGATCTCGGCCTCACTGTCCACCAGTCGGGGCACGCAGCGCCTCTACGTCCGGCTCAACACGCTCCACTACATCCCTAGCCACATCCAGGTGCTCGACAAGTCGCTCTGCTTCTTCTACGTAGGCGGCGGGACGTACACCTCACCGACTGCCACGAGTCGGCTCCTCGCCGCACCGTGCTGCCACTTTGACATGCCCGTGCGGCGGCCCAGTCGGCCATCGCCCGCGTTGCCGAGGTGGCTGCGTACCGGCCCATCTTCTTCGACTTGCACCACTCGTTCTATGACGGGCTCTACGTCGGTGGCGTGGCTGACGCGCGCATCCGACCCGCGCTCCGCACGCTGAAGCAGAATCTGTCGCTGCTCGTCTCCTTCAAGGCCTTACTGATGGTGCTGCTCGCCGTCCGCATATTCCAACTCCCGTGATTTGAAGCTAAATTCAGAGGCGAGCAACCACATCATTTCCAATCATGCACTCGCATACGAGGGGCCTTTCTTGACGGTCTGGTGGCGCCATGCTTCGTGGCAAGTGGCAACGAGGCGCGAGGACACAGACGAGGCAGAGCTAGGAACGAGCCGGAGCGGGGAGCTAGAGGCGAGGAGGGGATTCAGGGAGGGTGAAAGGTTAAGCAAGTACAAAGAAAAACATCATGTTGGATCTTAACCCAAAGGTCCAGGAACTTGACTTACCCAAAAGAAAATTTCAGACCACTTAGTCCCTACTTTGAGATCGGTGTTTGTTCCTTCATGTCATCGCTGGTCAGTTAACTGTAATATTTATGTGTACTATACATTCATGCATGCAGAGGGAGACACATCACAAATGCTAAAGGTTGTAATGAGACATCGTATCACTTTGAACTTTAGTTACAACAGCTGCCATGAGAAAGATCTTGCAAGTTGAAACACAACGAACTAATCAATCAAAGTTGGAAGTGGACGGATCAACAAGAATCCAAGTGCCAATTAGAAACTATAGTACTAATGCAATTATATTTTTCAGGCATGCAGCTGGAGAACAAAATCTCCCTGATTTTAAATATGTTGTCGCTGAAACTGTGTGCAATCGCATATTTTGTTGGTGTATGTCATCTATTTGAAAATAATACAACTATGGCTGCATTGATACTGCTCCTGGCAGATTTGAACCCAGCTTCATATTCTATCCGTCAATATTTAAAGCAGCAATTTGGACAACTATGGAATGCTTCAAGCTATAAATATTCATATGGTACTACTAAATTGAAGGCGTGCACAGTTGTTGGATTTGGTCGACTCGCAATTATGCAAACACAATGATTGCTTAGCAGCTACGCACATAGTTGCAGTTTCTTGTGATGATTAGCCCGATCTCTTAGCTCACCCACCCACTCTGTGTCCATGCATGCATGCGTCTAAAATGACAGTGATCTCAAGTCAAGTGTGATGGCCACTCATATGCACTAGCTAGCCGGTTTCTGGTGTATTGGTCAATGGCGCCGTGATGGAATCAGAATCATGAAGCACGTACCATAGGCATAGCATTATATATATTATATAATATAGCCATATGTATGTGCCTACAAATAGACAATTCTAAGTACGACGTGCCTGCCATGATAATAATGTCGTCTTATATGATTATATCTAATCTCGCTTGTAAAAACTGGCTTAAATGAACTTAGCAAGGCAGTTGGAGAACAGATCTCCCTGATTGATTGTACCAAATCATCATTTCAAACAGTTTGATGACGACCAAATCATCATTTGAAGCAGTTTGCTAATGACCGATGATTTAATTTTTTTCCCTGAATAAGAAATATCAAACCCAAACTTGTACAGAGGTGTTTGTCAGCAATAGTTGCACATGTTGGGCCATTGCAAGGATGGCAGCACAACACAACATGGCAACATTTTAAATCACGAGAGAGGCCCTCCATTTGAAAATTAGATATTCAGGAGAAGTTTAGTACCCATATCATCTACTAGTGCGTGTAATCAATGTGCCAATTAGAAACTAATTGTCCAATAATAATTATATATCTAACATGCATTTATGCAAAATACGGTGATGAATTGGAAACCGCACATTGATGCAGTTTCTTGTGATGATTAAGCTTCACCGCTATCTTGGGTTACGCTCCGTAGGCACCCCCCCCACCCCCCCCCCCCCCCCCCCCCCCCCCGCGCAAGCGAAGTATTGAAAAGGTGTTGCATGTGCGCTGTGATGGAGGCACATGTACTTAGTTCCTAGGTAGTCCATGAATTTGGTTGTAATTTCATTATCTCTGGTGTTCTTTGTATTGTCATGATTGAAGATGAATAGATTGAAAGTTTCTCACACACAAAATTTAAAGAGACAAGCATGGGGAGTTGAATCAGTTTTGGAGAAAAAAAGATGGAAAATTTTGTCAAAACCGAGAATAAAGATGAGATGAGGATAAAACAGATCCCCATCCCATCTTTGTTTTCTTGAAAATGATTATTTGGGCTGGTCTCCCCTAGTTGATTTTAAGATGAAAGCATTGAGCATTTTCAGGGTGATGATAAATTTTAAGATATCCAAGATTAACAGAAGGGCCAATAAGATGGCGCACGAGATTGCAAAGTTTAGTTTTGATAATAGGTCTGATAGTGTGATTCTTAATAGTGTTCCGCCGTCTGTGGATAAAGTTGTAACGGATGGTTGTATGAATGTTTTTTAATTAAATAATATATGGGGGTGGTTTAAAAAAATGGGATGGGAAGGGAGGACGGAAAAGAAGCGTAAGACAATGCCATGCAATGCACACAACACACTTGATAAGCGGATGCAAGGCATCTCCAAATTCCTAAAAACCCTCCGGCCGGCTGGGATATACCTATGATGAGACAGTAGAGATTAGACTAGCTGCCGATAGATCAACCTCACACTCATGTACTAGTCCATGCATGAGTACAATGACAATGATAGGATCTGAAGTGTGTGCCTCTATCATCTTTAGCCCACCAAAATACTTGATAATATGCACCAGCAACTTGCTAGTGTGGTTAACGGCCGCCCGTCACGGAGTGAAGAAGATCAGGCGATGAGGCGATCTTTGTACATTTTCCTTCTTTGGGGGTCTTTTCTGCTGTTATGTCCCTTTCTGCGTTTCTTCTTGGTGCATGCAGGAACACGCACACAATATCTGTAGTGTACGGTGTACATGCATGCAGCAGCATCGACCTTCCCGGCGGCCGGCCGGTGGCGTGTAGGCCGGCTCCGACGAACCATGGTCACCACGATCCTGGATGGATGGGAGCGTGCTTGTCATCTGAGCTCCTACTCCTCCTCGTCATCGTCTCCGGAGGCGGAGCAGGAGGCGCCGCCGCAGGTGCTTGCGGCGACGTCGGTGACGCGCAGCCCAGTGTCGTAGACCGCGCCGGCCTGCCACTCCGCGGGGAGCACTACACCCTCGGTTCGAAGCCACTTGCCGCCGGAGCCTGCGGTCACGACGAGCCGGAGCCGCAGCGGGCCGGCTGGCACGCGCGACGTGTGCCACACCCCCGGCGACCCCTCGCGCCGCGTCATGTACTGCCATGTTGCCGGCGACGGCGCGGCGGCACTCTGGATCGTGGCACGAGGAATTTCCGCCCGCGCCACCTCGACGGCGACGATGTCGGTCTGGCCGCCCTGGTAGAGGAACCTGACGGCGAGGTGGCCCTTGTCCCTGCTGCTCGTCTCCTCCACCCTCACCGCCAGGTTCTTGCCTTTGTAGGCGCAAGGTATCTTCCTGAAGTCGACGTCGACTGCCGCGTCCACCAAGCTCGCGAGCTGACCACCGCCACGAGCAGTAGTCAAGGCGGCGAAGGCTTCCTTGTTGAGCATGAACCGCCCGCCCCTGCCTGTGCTGTTCGTCTCCGGCACGTCGGCGACGACGACGACCTTGACGCCGTCCTTCGCGCACGCGCTCCGGCCCCTGCACCTCAGCTGGTAGCATGCGCTGCAGGCCCGGCCGCGGCGGAAGAATCCAGCACTCACGGCCGCAATGTGGAATCCCCCGTCGGCAAGGTCAGCCGCCGCCGCCAGGCCACCGTACCCGCACGCGGCGCCGGTGAGGGTGGCGTCGGCGGCGTCGGGAGGCAGGAGGGAGGCGGTGGACCGCCGAGGGCACCAGTCGCAGCGATACGGTGGACTAGCAGAATAGCAGGCCGCAGGGGACACCAAGACGAGGAAAAGGAGAAGGTGGGCAAATGCAACGGCGGCGGCCATGGTCGACGCGACGGCCGGGTTAGATGAAGAATGGAGAAGATAGCTAGCTATGGAAATTAACGTTGCTGTTTAATTAGTCTCGTCTGGTTAGGACATAGTACATACATACGATATATAGATGGATGGATGTGGCTGTCGCTGTACAAAAGCTGGCCCGCCATTTTATTTAGACTAGTACGTATAACCAACCGTGTACGTGCAAATTGTATGGCCTCTCGATCGTGTCCATGGTATCTGAAAAAATATAAAAATATGACATTGTATGTCCATACGATGCACGAGAAAAATAATTGCAATTTCATGTTAAATTGCACTAGACTTCATTTTATGTGAAATCTCAAAACATTGTACCATAATTTCAGATAAAACTTTAAAGGTATGGGATGAGAGACAAAAAAGTACTTGTTTCCCCTTTTCAATTTATTTTTTGAAGTTTGCACGTACGAGAACTTCTATAATCACAAGAGAAAATTAATAATAATCACATATATAAAATGAAACGGGAGATCAGTTTAGTAATTAATTAGGAGATACTCTCTCAGTCCCATAATATAAAATAATTTTAGCTTGCAAATTACACGATCTTATATTATGGGGCGGATGGAATAGTAGATGCAGTTTTTTTGTCATCCATAATAGATACAGCTAAGAGCTACTAGCTCTGTATAAAAATGTAAGTGTAAGATGTTTTTCTAATTTTGCATAAGGCATAAAAAACGTCTTATATTTTATTATGGAGGGAGTAGCATTTATAAATACATGAGGCAAGTATTATAAGTACATCTTGTCCGAACCATTGAATATAGTACTATATTTTCTTTTTTGAAAGTTCAGCAGAAACGCCTACTAAGCACGGTAAGGACAAAACAGGTAAGGTAGCGATCCATTGTCACGGGAAGCTGGAGGGCCAAACTAAGGGGTGTCTTATTTAGCACATGTGAACGGCGGGCACCTAAGGACCAAACGCTTTTATATTATAGGACGAAGAAAGTACGTACATATGCGCACACACGGGCTGCAGAAGTGCCGCAACACTGCTGGTTGAATGGGGGGCACACACGGGCCGCAGAAGTGCCGCAACACCGCTGGTTGGATGGGGGGACGTACGTTGTGGAAATGAAGGATGAGCAGGCCGGGAATCATCGGCGACGGCATGTATTATTGAACTCGCGATCGGATTTCAGTGTAACTAGAACAACTGTTGATTAATAAACCAAGGAAGATCTTCACAGCTGCATTAACAAGAGATGAATGTATTATTGCACAACATCTGTACGCACGTATTGAACTCGAACTTCAGTTTACTACTAAAACAATTGTTGATTAATCAACCAAGGAAGATCTTCACAGCTGCATTAACAAGAGATGAATATTAACTGGACAATTCTCTTCTTCTTAATTAATCGATGAGGCAAAACTTTTGCCTCCGTTTCGAAAAAAAAAACAAGAGATGAATAGATCGACCGAGTTAAGCTGGAAGCAGGAGTAGATCAGATCGTCAGAATCGACGTTCGTGCCTGCCATGAACCTCTGTTGCATGTAATCCACGTGCTAACTATTCAGTTAGAGCTCTAAGCTAAGCCTGGCTTAGATGTTTTTCGATGCCACTAACCAGCGAATGCGGACTTTTAAGCAATCTCAGGGAACGCCCTTTGGGCCGTCGGTCGCATGCATGAAAAATTTTGTGCAATTTTCTACCCTTTTTTGTTCTACTCCTACTTGGCAATTTTTGCTTTGGAGGATGGCAAATCCCTGCTTATAACAGCATGATAATTTTATCTATTTTCACATGACAATTTTGGGCATTCGCTGAGAAATAATCAACCTCAGTTTTTTTAACATTTCTGATGTTTTTTCGGGGAATCTTAGATGGTTAGGTTTCTTGTGATAAAACCGACCAATCCAAATTTGAGTTTTAGACTTGATATGGATGATCGCATGTTTTATTAATTTATTTCAGGCTCTCCGGCGCTATTATTTCACGGGTATGATGTGTCAATCGGCTAGGAGATGCTTGTGCGACTGTGTCAATCTAAAAATCTGCCGGCTGAGTCTTTCGGATGTGCTCATAGGTATAAGGTTTGTGTGTGTTCATAAGAATGAATGTGCATATACGTCTTTTTCAAAGAAAAAAACCAATGAGATTAATTTGGATCATTTGCGCGGAGAATTGGAGATCCCGTAGCTGTGTTTGAAAAAAAAATGCAATGCTCAATCGAGAGGCTGTATAGTATTCTGACGCTGGCGCTAGCTGCAGATATCGGTCCCGGCAGATTTGATCCCCGAAGAGTATAGGAGTACTTGCTACTTGAATGCACGGTACGTTAGTGGTCTACTACTAGTGTCGATACGTACACTTACAATGATGTTCAACGATATGCATGGGCGCGAGGTATCTTGGGATTTGGACCCCGCCGGCAGGCCGGCCGGGACGCGCGATGAGCTTGATTTGGCCGGCGCCCGTCTCGCTCACCCGCTCACCCACCCACTGTGTCTCTGTGCACGTCCCATTCAGAGAAGAAATGCACGGCAATGATCGGTCTCGGGTGCATGCAACTGGCCACTAACGTCCTCGCACAAGCACTGGCATTCCCATGGTGTCATGGAGGGCGCACCATATGTACGACTAGCCCACCACACTTGCTGCCTGAACACTAATGAGTTACCACGTGACACATGGGATAAGCAATCTAAACTAGTTGAAAAGAAAACTACTTGTGAGTTGGGACGGATTTGTTAGGATGATCTCCATCGTGTGGGCCCAACGGCCCACCGGGCCCTTAGATCCGCGCCCTGATCGGGGGCGCTCAGCCCACTATGGGTGACGGGCCCCTGTCACCTGCACTATATAAAGAGGTGGGGGACGGCGGCTCGCGGAACGAGGTTCGTCGCAACGCCGTACACCCCACCTACATCCCTACCGATCTAGGGTTAGTGCAGTGCTGACGGGAAGCGCCGTCACCACTTCACCCACGATCTGCCATCATCACCGGCCACCGTCACAATGGCCGGCACCGGTGGCTCCTCAAGCCACAAGCAGAAGGTAAGAACTACCGGAATATCTAGCCTAACCGATCCAGAGGTCCTATCAATGGTATCAGCCAGATCGGGCTAGTTGTTTTCGGAAGAAAGAAATCAAAGCAATAGTTTTTCCCTCCCCAAAGAACCCTATCAGGGCAGAGAAAAGCAAACAAAAAGAACAACAAAAAGTTCACCGGAAAGGGCCTTGGGCCCGCCGGCAAAGAGCGCCTCCGTCATGGCCGCGCCAGTTCCTCTCGATCCGAACGGGCATCGGCAAGCCGAGCCGTTCGGACAAAGAACAACCCCGAAAGGGGCAAAGGGCACAGCAGCCACGCCGTTCGACGGCGGAGCGCTTCCGCTAAGGGAAACGCATCACCGGCGAAGGGGAGGCAACGGCGCTACAGATCGTCGCCGGACGCACAGGGGAGCAGGGAACAGCTCCGTCGCGCCTCACTCGCCTCTCTCTGCCACTGGATTCGGTGGATGGGGAGAAGAGGATGGGAAAAGGAAAAAAGAAAACGGAGCCGCGGCACGGCGCGGTGGACGTCGCCGTCGCCCGAGCCCTGGCGCGGCGCGGTGGCGTTCGACACCGTCGCCGGCGACCGGGGCGAAGCCCTCTTTTCCGCCGTCGCGCGGGACAAAGAAGGTGCGCGAGCGAGAGTAGAAAGGGGCTCGCGCGGCGCATAGGGAAGGGAAAGTGCAGAGGCACCCGCGGCACGGGGGCGTACGTCGCCGTCGGCAGCTGGCCGGTGTCCAGAGAGAGCCGCGTCGTGCGGGAGAGATGGTCGAGAGAGACGCGAGCGGCGCGACGAGAGAAAGAGTGGGGCGCTAGGGTTGGACTGGGTCGGACTCTTGGTTTTGATCGAGCGAACTGCGCGCGTGGCCGTCGGATCTACACGGACGGCCAGGATTGAAACCCTAGCCCCGCCCTGGGCCACTGGGCCGAAAGAGAGGGAGGCCGCCAGCCACCGCGGGCGCGCTGGGCTGAGGCCGCCAGCCGCCGCGGGCGCGCTGGGCCGAGGCCGCCAGCCGTTACAGGCGCGCTGGGCGAGGCCGCCAGCCGCCGCGGGCGGCGCGCAGGCCAGGCCGTGGGCCGGCTCCTTCCGCTGCGGCGCGCGCGGGCTGGTTGTTGGGCCGAGGCCACAGCCGCGAGCGGAGTGCAGGCCAGGCCGCGGGCTCTGCTGCAGTTTTTTTTTTGTTTTCTCAGAGAATAGAAAAAATTCCAAAAAGAAAAGTTTATGTATTTTACAAAGTAAAAGTTCCTGTAGAACCAAAAATAAAAGTTCATGATTTTGTATTCGGTCATAGAAAAGTTTATGTAAAAAGTAAAAAGTTCGTGAATTTTTTATTCATGTTTTTCCGCTGCAAATAAAAATAAGTGCTCTTTCATAACTGAATAGAACTAAAGTAAAAGATTAAATTGTTGCTTCTCTAATGCATTTTTGAACCAACCGGTTAAAATTTCTTAGAGAGTAAAAGAGCACAGAATTGTTTTTGAATAGAATATTGTAAAGTTTCCGCTGCAAAGTAAAAGTTTTATCCTCCAATTAAATTGGAACCAACGGGAAAATTTAATTGGAAGAACTGTTCTTAGCATTGTTTTTCCCCTGTGGGTGAAATAAGATGCAGGTGAAATAAGATGCAGATAGTTTCTGTTATGATAAAAGAAAGATATTTCTTTTAAAGTTAAAATATGGTATTGTTATTTTCTGACCAACGTTGATGATAACAGTACTATAATTCTATGAGTCTTATGTTCCAAGCTTAAATCTCTGATAATTTTTGTATCAAAGTGACCCATTTTCAGAGCATTTGATAAAGATTGAGAAATGTATATTAAAAGTTTTCCGCTGCAATAAAGTTGATGATGATGATTATTTCTTAGCAAAGTTGTTTAATAGAAATACTATCATCACATTGTTTATGAGTTATATGCATTATTTCCATTTCCGCCCAACGGTGATATGGAATTAAAGTAGAAGAACGAGTTTTATTCTAATTCTACCACAACGGTGATTTAGAGTATAAAAAGAAAGTTTTTTTAAAAAAAGGTTAATGTGCATATTTTTTAACCAGACCAACGTAGGGTTATTTTTTATGCTCATTATTGTTGATTATTGGCTAAGTTTTCTCAGACTAAAAGTTTTCCATGCTTTCATTTGTGAAAGCGAATGGCTGGGTACTTGTTACCCGAAAGATGACCAAGAAAGGTCATAACGTGAGGGAGTATGTTCTCTCTAAAGCATGGCTTCAAAAGAAAAGAATTCTTGGATATTAATCCAAGAAAAGAAAACAAATAGATCATTGAGAGTCTTGGTTGACGAATGTCTTTCATGTATTCTATATGAAGAAGATTTTTCAGTCAACACGATTTGAGATGAAAGAAGCAACATGCGTGTTTAATTGGACCAACGTCGGATTAAGCATGTGTGTCAAAGAGCGTTCGGATTTATTTCTGAATTTCATGATTGCATATGCAGTCAAAAGAGCCAATTCTGGCATTTATGTTCCTTACAAGGAATTACCCGCATAGCGGGAAAAGAGGATTATGATAAAACCCGCATGGCGGGGAAAGTCTGGGAAAATACCTGCGTAACTGGGTAAAGTTGACATAGTATTATGTCAAAAATCTTATACGTCAGGAGAAATTTTGGCTAAGACTTATCCTGTGTGACAGGAGAAAGATATGATGACTCATGTGCGTTTAATGTGCCCCACTCTGGGAGAAAAGTATGGAGTAGCTATTATGCTTTCCTCGTATCGACCGTACACCTTATGTGCAACGGTCATTAAGCACTCAATAAATCCAAAGAGAATAAAAGTTACAGACGAACCTAAAGATAAGAATGATATGCAAGTGTGACTTGCAAAAGTACTAATGATAAAGAACTATTTTAAGTTTCCGAAATGGAATGAGGAATAAGGAAAAAGTACTCCCATACCGTTAATAGATAACTTCATTACATATGAAGTAATCAGATACATGAAGTAGATACTCAAAGTTTCCTCAATTCACAAGAGTTGTGAATGGTTTTTCGAAATTGTGGCAGAAAAGTTCTTGCCACATTTCGAGGGGGAGAAAGAAATATGAGATATCCATTAATGAAGAATGTGATCATCTGGGGGAGTACGATGATCATAATAATACCCCTAAAGAAAAGAAATAGATGTATTCCTGGATCTTTTACAGTTCCGAAAGCAGACTAAGGAATACTAAGACGGTGCTTAAAGTGCCATAAAGAAGAAAGTTTAAAGATACGCCATTTTTTAGTAAAGATGGAGTAATCTGGGGGAGCATGGTATGAAAATACCTAAGACTCGAGTAGATTGTATCTGGGGTGCATGTTGTATGACTTATACAACACCTGTTGTTAGCTCCATAAAGGAGGAATGAGTAAACATGGATCTTGTGATACAGGTCCTGTAAAACCTATTGCCTCTTGGAAGTGAAAGACTACAATTAATTTGCCTCTTGGCAATGACAGAGCAACAACAGCCCCATATGAAAGAAGTGCCAGTATCTGAGACACAGATGGTCTCAAGGAATGAGAAAATCAGATACTTCTGATTACTACAAAGTCTATGGTAGTGAAATTTAAATGGAGGTTGATCCCACCTCATTTAAAGCGCTCAATCGAGTTTTGAGAAGTGTCTGCTTATCTAAATGATAAGAGACTATGTGAGATGAAATGAAATTGGTGAATTCTGACGATGTTCGGGACTCATGAGTAATTTCCAATGGAGCCAAAACAGTAGGCTGTAAAAAGTCTACAAGGACAATGTGACTCCAAAGGAAATATGTAAAGGTGTAAAACACGACTAAAATAAAGGTTTTTTGCGCATTTTACACTGAATAGATTACAATGTGTGTTGGTAGCACATCATGATCTGAGTTACATCAGATGAAAGATATTATGATCTGAGTTACATCAGATGAAAGTAAAGAACACAGGGGATACTGCCTGAAGAAGTCTTTTATGGACTAAAGCAATCAAATGTTGTTTTGGGTTAAAGAAAATGAGAGGACAATTGTGTTTGTATAAAGTTATAGAATGGGAATTTCATTTCCTATATCTTGTACATGCGGATAACATTATGCTTGTTAGTAGTGATGTTAATTCGACTGCAAGAGGAAAAGAAGTTCTTGTCCTCAAAAGTTTAAAAGAATGTCTCTCGTTATAAGGATCGAGATTCACCGAGAAAAGAATAAAAGGGGTATTAGGTGTGTCGCATGGGCATGCTAAGGAAAGTTTCTAAAGTATGCATGCGAGAAAACCTACGCCTGTTCTTATAGTAAAGGGTAATGATTTTGGGAACTTTAGTGTTCCAAGAGTCAATGTGAAATAGACCAAATGAATATGGTACCATATGCTTCAGCTGTTGGAAGCTTTATGAATGCAAAAGTGTAACATTACCGTGACATAGTTCACGTAACCAGGTTGTTTTGGTAATGTCCAGTCCAGATATAGATCACTGGAATGGAGTCAAGGATATCGGCCTCATGCTGAAAGAAATAAGTGCTCTCAAAAGATTGTGAGTACAAAGACAGGACTCGTGAAATATACAGCGAAATCCACAATTGTCGCTGACTTTCACACTTGGAGTTTTTGTGTGGAAAAACTCTAAAGAATGAATCAATTATCATTAATATGATGTAAAGATAATGTACAACATGATATGAGGCCGAGGGACAGGCAAAAAGGTTAAAGAAACAAGTACCCGGAATTGATAATGGTTGACAACAGCGATAACCATTTTTAAGTTTGTCGCTCCTATGACAACGAGTCAAGAGTTGATGCCAAACACACTGACACAGAGTTATGCGTTGTAAAGGAGAAAATCCGGAATCATGTAGAAATGCTTGAAGCATAAAAGCAACAGCCGAGTGTTTGCAGATCTGCTTATTAAAGGCTTGCCGCCCAGTGTGTTCGGAGAACACACAGTCGACATGGGTTTTATGGTATAGTCTAAGATTTCCAGACAATAAAAGGGCCCAAGGTTAAAGAATCTGTTTCAAAACAGAGGAGTGTGTTGTAGGTGTTGATTCTATCAGGAATGAACCGTGATGATGAGACATGCTCTACATGCAAATCTGTGATGGAACAAGTACTTTGAAAAGAGTTATTTCAAAGTATAAAGGTCAAAAGTAAAAGTTGAGATCAAGGGGGAGAATGTTAGGATGATCTCCACCGTGTGGGCCCAACGGCCCACCGGGCCCTTAGATCCGCGCCCTGATCGGGGGCGCTCAGCCCACTATGGGTGACGGGCCCCTGTCACCTGCACTATATAAAGAGGTGGGGGACGGCGGCTCGCGGAACGAGGTTCGTCGCAACGCCGTACACCCCACCTACATCCCTACCGATCTAGGGTTAGTGCAGTGCTGACGGGAAGCGCCGTCACCACTTCACCCATGATCTGCCATCATCACCGGCCACCGTCACAATGGCCGGCACCGGTGGCTCCTCAAGCCACAAGCAGAAGGTAAGAACTACCAGAATATCTAGCCTAACCGATCCAGAGGTCCTATCATGTTGGAAATATGCCCTAGAGGCAATAATAACTAGGTTATTATTATATTTCCTTGTTCATGATAATCGTTTATAATTCATGCTAGAATTGTATTGATAGGAAACTCAGTTACATGTGTGGATACATAGACAACACCATGTCCCTAGTAAGCCTCTAGGAGACTAGCTCGTTGATCAATAGATGGTTACGGTTTCCTGACCATGGACATTGGATGTCGTTCATAACGGGATCACATCATTAGGAGAATGATGTGATGGACAAGACCCAATCCTAAGCCTAGCACAGATCGTGTAGTTCGTTTGCCCAGAGCTTTTCTAATGTCATGTATCAGTTCCTTAGACCATGAGATTGTGCAACTCCCGGATACCGTAGGAATGCTTTGGGTGTACCAAACGTCACAACGTAACTGGGTGGCTATAAAGGTGCACTACAGGTATCTCCGAAAGTGTCTGTTGGGTTGGCACGAATCGAGACTGGGATTTGTCACTCCGTGTAAACGGAGAGGTATCTCTGGGCCCACTCGGTAGGACATCATCATAATGTGCACAATGTGACCAAGGAGTTGATCACGGGATGATGTGTTACGGAACGAGTAAAGAGACTTGCCGGTAACGAGATTGAACAAGGTATCGGGATACCGACGATCGAATCTCGGGCAAGTAACATACCGATAGACAAAGGGAATTGTATACGGGATTGATTGAATCCTCGATATCGTGGTTCATCCGATGAGATCATCGAGGAGCATGTGGGAGCCAACATGGGTATCCAGATCCCGCTGTTGGTTATTGACCGGAGAGTCGTCTGGGGCATGTCTGCGTGTCTCCCGAACCCGTAGGGTCTACACACTTAAGGATCGGTGACGCTAGGGTTGTAGAGATATTAGTATGCGGTAACCCGAAAGTTGTTCGGAGTCCCGGATGAGATCCCGGACGTCACGAGGAGTTCCGGAATGGTCCGGAGGTAAACATTTATATATGGGAAGTCTTATTTTGGTCGCCGGAAAAGTTTCGCACTTTATCGGTATTGTACCGGGAGTGCCGAAAGGGGTCCGGGGGTCCACCAAGGGGGTCCACCAGCCCCGGGGGGCCACATGGGCTGTAGGGGGGTGCGCCTTGGCCTATATGGGCCAAGGGCACCAGCCCCAAGAGGCCCATGCACCAAGAGATAAGAAAAACGGAGAGTCCTAAAGGGGGAAGGCACCTCTGAGGTGCCTTGGGGAGGAAGGACTCCTCCCTGGCCGCACCCTTCCTTGGAGGAAGGGCCAAGGCTGCGCCCCCCCTCTCCCTTGGCGCTATATATAGTGGGGGGGAGGGCAGCAACATCTAAGCCCTGGCGCCTCCCTCTCCCTCCCGTGACACCTCTTCCTCTCCGCTTGCGCTTGGTGAAGCCCTGCCGGGATCCCGCTACTTCCACCACCACGCCGTCGTGCTGCTGGATCTCCATCAACCTCTCCTCCCCCCTTGCTGGATCAAGAAGGAGGAGACGTCGCTGCTCCGTACGTGTGTTGAACGCGGAGGTGCCGTCCGTTTGGCGCTAGGATCATCGGTGATTTGGATCACGACGAGTACGACTCCATCAACCCCGTTCTCTTGAACGCTTCCGCTCGCGATCTACAAGGGTATGTAGATGCACTCCCCTTCCCCTCGTTGCTAGATTACTCCATAGATTGATCTTGGTGATGCATAGAAAATTTTGAATTTCTGCTATGTTCCCCAACAGTGGCATCATGAGCTAGGTCTATGCGTAGTTTCTATGCACAAGTAGAACACAAAGTAGTTGTGGGCGTAGATGTTGCCAATTCTTCTTGCCGCTACTAGTCTTATCTTGTTTCGGCGGCATTGTGGGATGAAGCGGCCCGGACCGACCTTACACGTACTTTTACGTGAGACAGGTTCCACCGACTGACATGCACTAGTTGCATAAGGTGGCTAGCGGGTGTCTGTCTCTCCCACTTTAGTCGGAACGGATTCGATGAAAAGGGTCCTTATGAAGGGTAAATAGAAATTGGCATATCACGTTGTGGTCTTACGTAGGTAAGAAACGTTCTTGCTAGAAACCTATACAAGCCACGTAAAAACTTGCAACAACAATTAGAGGACGTCTAACTTGTTTTTGCAGCATGTGCCTTGTGATGTGATATGGCCAGAAGATGTGATGAATGATATATGTGATGTATGAGATTGATCATATTCTTGTAATAGGAATCACGACTTGCATGTCGATGAGTATGACAACCGGCAGGAGCCATAGGAGTTGTCTTTATTTTTTGTATGACCTGCGTGTCATTGAATAACGCCATGTAAATTACTTTACTTTATTGCTAAGTGTGTTAGCCATAGAAGTAGAAGTAATCGTTGGCGTGACAACTTCATGAAGACACAATGATGGAGATCATGGTGTCATGCCGGTGACGAAGATGATCATGGTGCCCCGAAGATGGAGATCAAAGGAGCAAAATGATATTGGCCATATCATGTCACTATTTTGATTGCATGTGATGTTTATCATGTTATGCATCTTATTTTCTTAGAACGACGGTACCATAAATAAGATGATCCCTCACTAAAATTTCAAGAGAAGTGTTCCCCCTAACTGTGCACCGTTGCGAAGGTTCGTTGTTTTGAAGCACCACGTGATGATCGGGTGTGATAGATTCTAACGTTCGAATACAACGGGTGTTGACGAGCCTAGCATGTACAGACATGGCCTCGGAACACATGCAAAACACTTAGGTTGACTTGACGAGCCTAGCATGTATAGACATGGCCTCGGAACACAAGAGACCGAAAGGTCGAACATGAGTCGTATAGTAGATACGATCAACATGGAGATGTTCACCGATGATGACTAGTCCATCTCACGTGATGATCGGACATGGCCTAGTTTGACTCGGATCATGTATCACTTAGATGACTAGAGGGATGTCTATCTGAGTGGGAGTTCATTAATTAATCAGATGAACTTAATTATCATGAACATAGTCAAAAGGTCTTTGCAAATTATGTCATAGCTTGCGCTTTAGTTCTACTGTTTAAGATATGTTCCTAGAGAAAATTTAGTTGAAAGTTAATAGTAGCAATTATGCGGACTGGGTCCGTAAATTGAGGAGTGTCCTCATTGCTGCACAGAAGGCTTATGTCCTTAATGCACCGCTCGGTGTGCTGAACCTCAGCGTCGTCTGTAGATGTTACGAAACATCTGACATACACGTTTTGATGACTACGTGATAGTTCAGTGCGTAATGCTAACGGTTTAGAATAGTGGCACAAGAGACGGTTTTTGAAACGTCGCAGAACATATGAGATGTTCCGAAGACTGAAATTGGGATTTCAGACTAGTGCCCACGTCAAGAGGTATGAGACCTCTGACAAGTTTCTTAAGCCTGCAAACTAAGGGAGAAAAGCTCAATCGTTGAGCATGTGCTCAGATTGTCTGAGTACTACAATCACTTGAATCGAGTGGGAGTTAATCTCCCAGATGAGATAGTGATGGTTCTCCATAGTCACTGCCACCAAGCTATTAGAGCTTCGTGATGAACTATAACATATCAGGGATAGATATGATGATCCTTGAGCAACTCGTGATGTTTGACACCGCGAAAGTAGAAATCAAGAAGGGGCATCAATTGTTGATGGTTAGTAAAACCACTAGTTTCTAGAAGGGCAAGGGCAAGAAGGGATACTTCATTAAACGGCAAGTCAGTTGCTGCTCTAGTGAAGAAACCCAAGGTTGAACCCAAACCCGAGACTAAGTGCTTCTGTAATGAGGGGAACGGTCACTGAAGCAGTACTACCCTAGATATTTGGTAGATGAGAAGGCAGGCAAGGTCGACAGAAGTATATTGGATATACGTTATATGAATGTGTACTTTACTAGTACTCCTAGCAGCACCAGGGTATTAGATACCGGTTCGGTTGCTAAGTGTTAGTAACACGAAATAAAAGCTGCGGAATAAATGGAGACTAGCTAAAGGTGAGATGACGATGTGTGTTGGAAGTGTTTTCAAGGTTGATGTGATCAAGCATCGCATGCTCCCTCTACCAACGAGATTGGTGTTTGCGTTGAACATGATTGGATTATGTTTATCGCAATACGGTTATTCATTTAAGGAGAGTAATGGTTACTCTGTTTATTTGAATAATACCTTCAATGGTCTTGCACCTAAAATGAATCTCGATCGCAGTGATACACATGTTCGTGCCAAAAGATATAAGATAGTAATGATAGTACCACATACTTGTGGCACTACAATTTGAGTCATATTGGTATAGAACGCATGAAGAAGCTCCATGTAGATGGATCTTTGGACTCAGTCATTTTTTGAAAAGATTGAGACATGCGAACCATGTCTATTGGTATATATGCATGAAGAAACTCCATGTAGATGGATCGTTTGGACTCACTTGATTTCGAATCACTTGAGACATGCAAATCATACCACATGGGCAAGATGACTGAAAGTCCTCATTTTCAGTAAGATGGAACAAGAGAGCAACTTGTTGGAAGTAATACATTTTGATGTATGCAGTCCAATGAGTGCTGAGGCATGCAGTGGATATCGTTATGTTCTTACTGTTGGGTAACGTAGCAGAAATACAAAATTTTCTACGCATCACCAAGATCAATCTATGGAGTAATCTAGCAACAAGGGGAAGGGGAGTGCATCTACATACCCTTGTAGATCGCGAGCGGAAGCGTTCAAGAGAACATGGTTGATGGAGTCGTACTCGTCGTGATCCAAATCACCGATGATCCTAGCGCCGAACGGACGGCACCTCTGCGTTCAACACACGTACGGAGCAGCGACGTCTCCTCCTTCTTGATCCAGCAAGGGGGAAGGAGAGGTTGATGGAGATCCAGCAGCACGACGGCGTGGTGGTGGAAGTAGCGGGATCCCGGCAGGGCTTCGCCAAGCGCAAGCGGGGAGGAAGAGGTGTCACGGGAGGGAGAGGGAGGCGCCAGGGCTTAGGTTTGCTGCCCTCCCTTCCCCCCACTATATATAGGGCCAAGGGAGAGGGGGGCGCAGCCTTGGCCCTTCCTCCAAGGAAGGGTGCGGCCAGGGAGGAGTCCATCCTCCCCAAGGCACCTCGGATGTGCCTTCCCCCTTTAGGACTCTCCCTTTATCTTATCTCTTGGCGCATGGACCTCTTGGGGCTGGTTCCCTTGGCCCATATAGGCCAAGGTGCACCCCCCCACAGCCCATGTGGCCCCCCGGGGCTGGTGGAACCCTTGGTGGACCCCCGGACCCCTTTCGGCACTCCCGGTACAATACCGATAAAGTGCGAAACTTTTCCGGCGACCAAAATAAGACTTCCCATATATAAATCTTTACCTCCGGACCATTCCGGAACTCCTCGTGACCTCCGGGATCTCATCCGGGACTCCGAACAACTTTCGGGTTACCGCATACTAATATCTCTATAACCCTAGCGTCACCGAACCTTAAGTGTGTAGACCCTACGGGTTCGGGAGACACACAGACATGACCGAGACGACTCTCCGGTCAATAACCAACAGCGGGATCTGGATACCCATGTTGGCTCCCACATGCTCCTCGATGATCTCATCGGATGAACCACGATGTCGAGGATTCAATCAATCCCGTATACAATTCCCTTTGTCTATCGGTATGTTACTTGCCCGAGATTCGATCGTCGGTATCCCGATACCTTGTTCAATCTCGTTACCGGCAAGTCTCTTTACTCGTTCCGTAACACATCATCCCGTGATCAACTCCTTCGTCACATTGTGCACATTATGATGATGTCCTACCGAGTGGGCCCAGAGATACCTCTCCGTTTACACGGAGTGACAAATCCCAGTCTCGATTCGTGCCAACCCAACAGACACTTTCGGAGATACCTGTAGTGCACCTTTATAGCCACCCAGTTACGTTGTGACGTTTGGTACACCCAAAGCATTCCTACGGTATCCGGGAGTTGCACAATCTCATGGTCTAAGGAACTGATACTTGACATTAGAAAAAGCTCTGAGCAAACGAACTACACGATCTTGTGCTAGGCTTAGGATTGGGTCTTGTCCATCACATCATTCTCCTAATGATGTGATCCCGTTATCAACGACATCCAATGTCCATGGTCAGGAAACCGTAACCATCTATTGATCCACGAGCTAGTAATTAGAGGCTTACTAGGGACATGGTGTTGTCTATGTATCCACACATGTATCTGAGTTTCCTATCAATACAATTCTAGCATGGATAATAAACGATTATCATGAACAAGGAAATATAATAATAACCAATTTATTATTGCCTCTAGGGCATATTTCCAACACTTACTTCACAGATGATTTGAGTAGATGCTGAGTGTATTTACTTGATGAAACACAAGTCTGAATTATTGAAAGGTTCAAGTAATTTCAGAGTGAAGTTGAAGATCGTCGTGACAAGAGGATAAAATGTCTGTGATATGATCATAGAGATGAGTAACTGAGTTACGAGTTTGGCACACAATTAAGACATTGTGGAAAGTGTTTCACAATTAATACCGCCTGGAACACCATAGTGTGATGGTGTGTCCGGACATCATAGCTGCACCCTATTGGATATGGTGCATACCATGATGTCTCTTATCAAATTACCACTATCGTTTATGGGTTAGGCATTAGAGACAACCGCATTCACTTTAAAAGGGGCACCACGCAAATCCGTTGAGACGACACCGTTTAGAGAAACCGAAGTTGTCGTTTCTTAAAAGTTTGGGGCTGCGATGCTTATGTGAAAAAGTTTCAAGCTGATAAGCTCGAACCCAAAGCGGATAAATACATCTTCATAGAAAACCCAAAACAGTTGGGTATACCTCCTATTTCAGATCTGGAAGCAAAAGTAATTGCTTCTAGAAACAGGTCCTTTCTCGAGGAAAAGTTTCTCTCGAAAGAATTGAGTAGGAGGATGGTGGAGACTTGATAAGGTTATTGAACCGTCACTTCAACTAGTGTGTAGCAGGGCACAGGAAGTTGTTCCTGTGGCACCTACACCAATTGAAGTGGAAGCTTATGATGGTGATCATGAAACTTCGGATCAAGTCACTACCAAGCCTCGTAGGACGACGAGGATGCGTAATACTTCAGAGTAGTACGTGATCCTGTCTTGGAAGTCATGTTGTTGGACAATGATGAACCTATGAGCTATGGAGAAGCGATGGTGGGCCCATATTCTGACAAATGGTTAGAAGCCATGAAATCCGAGATAAATGGAACTTTGAGAAGAAGACGGACGTGGACGGTAATGTTACCATCTATGAAGCTCGACTTGTGGCAAAGAGTATTTCCACAAGTTCAAGGAGTTGACTACGATGAGATTTGCTCATCCGTAGCGATGCTTAGGTCCATCGGAATCATGTTAGCATTAGCTGCATTTATGAAATCTGGCAGATGGATGTCAAAACAAGTTTCCTTACCAGTTTTCGTAAGGAAAGGTTGTATGTGATACAATCAGAAAGGTTTTGTCGATCCTAAGGATGCTAAAAGGTATGCTAGCTCCAACGATCCTTCCATGGATTAGAGCAAGCATCTCGGAGTCAGAATATACGCTTTGATGGAGTGATCAAAGTTTTTGGGTTTATACAGAGTTTGTTAGAAACTTGTATTTACAATAAAGTGAGTGGGAGCGCTACAACATTTCTGATAAGTATATGTGAATGACATATTGTTGATCCGAAATGATGTAAAATTTCTGGAAAGCATAAAGGGTTGTTTGAAAGGAGTTTTTCAAAGGAAGACCTGGATAAAAGTTGCTTACATATTGGGCATCAAGATCTATAGAGATAGATCAAGACGCCCGATGATACTTTCAAAGAACGCACACCTTGACATGTTTTTGAAAGAGTTCAAAATAGATCAGCAAAGAAGGAGTTCTTGGCTGTGTTACAAGGTGTGAGTATTGAGTAAGACTCAAGACCTGACCACAGCAGAAGAGAGAGAAAGGATGAAGGTCGTCCCCTATGCTTCAGACATAGGCTCTACAGTATGCTATGTTGTGTACCGCACATGGAATGTGCCTTGCCATGAGTTGGTCAAGGGGTACAATAGTGATCCGGGAATGGATCACATGACAGCGGTCGAACTTATCCTTAGTACCTAGTGGACTAAGGAATTTTCTCGATTATGGAGCTGAAAGGGAGTTCGTCGTAAAGGGTTACGTCGATGCAAACTTTGACACTAATCCGGATGACTCTGAGTAGTAAACCGGATTCGTATTGTAGAGCAATTATTTGAAATGGCTCCAAATAGCGCGTGGTAGCATCCACAAGATGACATAGATATTCGTAAAGCACACACGGATCTGAAAGGTTCAGACCCGTTGACTAAATAACCTCTCTCACAAGCATAACATGATCAAACCAGAACTCATTGAGTGTTAATCACATAGAGATGTGAACTAGATTGTTGACTCTAGTAAACTCTTTGGATGTTGGTCACATGGTGATGTGACCTATGAGTGTTAATCACATGGTGATGTGGACTAGATTATTGACTCTAGTGCAAGTGGGAGACTGTTGGAAATATGCCCTAGAGGCAATAATAAATAGGTTATTATTATATTTCCTTGTTCATGATAATCGTTTATAATCCATGCTAGAATTTTATTGATAGGAAACTCAGATACATGTGTGGATACATAGACAACACCATGTCCCTAGTAAGCCTCTAGGAGACTAGCTCGTTGATCAATAGATGGTTACGGTTTCCTGACCATGGACATTGGATGTCGTTGATAACGGGATCACATCATTAGGAGAATGATGTGATGGACAAGACCCAATCCTAAGCCTAGCACAGATCGTGTAGTTCGTTTGCTCAGAGCTTTTCTAATGTCAAGTATCAGTTCCTTAGACCATGAGATTGTGCAACAACCGGATACCGTAGGAATGCTTTGGGTGTACCAAACGTCACAACGTAACTGGGTGGCTATAAAGGTGCACTACAGGTATCTCCGAAAGTGTCTGTTGGGTTGGCACGAATCGAGACTGGGATTTGTCACTCCGTGTAAACGGAGAGGTATCTTTGGGCCCACTCGGTAGGACATCATCATAATGTGCACAATGTGACCAAGGAGTTGATCACGGGATGATGTGTTACGGAACGAGTAAAGAGACTTGCCGGTAACGAGATTGAACAAGGTATCGGGATACCGACGATCGAATCTCGGGCAAGTAACATACCGATAGACAAAGGGAATTGTATACGGGATTGATTGAATCCTCGATATCGTGGTTCATCCGATGAGATCATCGAGGAGCATGTGGGAGCCAACATGGGTATCCAGATCCCGCTGTTGGTTATTGACCGGAGAGTCGTCTCGGTCATGTCTGCGTGTCTCCCGAACCCGTAGGGTCTACACACTTAAGGATCGGTGACTCTAGGGTTGTAGAGATATTAGTATGCGGTAACCCGAAAGTTGTTCGGAGTCTCGGATGAGATCCCGGACGTCACGAGGAGTTCCGGAATGGTCCGGAGGTAAAGATTTATATATGGGAAGTCTTATTTTGGTCGCCGGAAAAGTTTCGCACTTTATCGGTATTGTACCGGGAGTGCCGAAAGGGGTCCGGGGGTCCACCAGCCCCGGGGGGCCACTTGGGCTGTAGGGGGTGCGCCTTGGCCTATATGGGCCAAGGGCACCAGCCCCAAGAGGCCCATGCTCCAAGAGATAAGAAAAACGGAGAGTCCTAAAGGGGGAAGGCACCTCCGAGGTGCCTTGGGGAGGAAGGACTCCTCCCTGGCCGCACCCTTCCTTGGAGGAAGGGCCAAGGCTGCGCCCCCCCTCTCCCTTGGCCCTATATATAGTGGGGGGGAGGGAGGGCAGCAACATCTAAGCCCTGGCGCCTCTATCTCCCTCCCGTGACACCTCTTCCTCTCCGCTTGCGCTTGGTGAAGCCCTGCCGGGATCCCGCTACTTCCACCACCACGCCGTCGTGCTGCTGGATCTCCATCAACCTCTCCTCCCCCCTTGCTGGATCAAGAAGGAGGAGACGTCGCTGCTCCGTACGTGTGTTGAACGCGGAGGTGCCGTCCGTTCGGCGCTAGGATCATCGGTGATTTGGATCACGACGAGTACGACTCCATCAACCCCGTTCTCTTGAACGCTTCTGCTCGCGATCTACAAGGGTATGTAGATGCACTCCCCTTCCCCTCGTTGCTAGATTACTCCATAGATTGATCTTGGTGATGCGTAGAAAATTTTGAATTTCTGCTACGTTCCCCAACAGATTAACATAGTAGGCTGTTTCAGTGTGCGAGTCATAGTTGCAGTCCCATCCACGCCCTTCGCCTCGGATTACAATTTTTACTTTGTGAAAAACGGCAAAGACCATATATTAAGTAGTAAACCATTATGAATATATCTTTATAAAAATTGAAAAGTAGGATGAAAGTTTTGAAGGTGTCAAAGTCTTCTTCCTCCTGCCTCCACCGATGACACGTCGTGAGCAAAGCTCGTTGTTGCCTCTAAACCTTAGTCTCAAGGGAGCAAACTTATTGAAACCCAACAACGTCTAGAAGTTGTGACTAGAAAGTTGTCTGTTTACCGCAATCTACATCGTAAATCGTTGTCCCAAAGAAGAAACACTAGAGAGAGCCTAGATAACACCAAAAACCAAAACAAGAGCCCTCCCACATGCAAAGGCCAACATCCACCGCGCCTCCATGGCCCAAAGGCCACGTAATCTTACCTGTTCTCTGCTGCTGCCATCAGCTAATCTTCTTCCATCTGCTGGTGATCACGTTTGTATATGTACCGAGAGCCACATGCACAAACCGTCCTAGAAGTATATTCATAAGTATGGCGTGTCTGCCATGATGATATCTAATCTATGTGCTAAAACGCTCACCCGCTCCGCTCCTAGGGGGGCGGCACGGGTGAAACCCTAGACGCCGCCCCCGTCTCCCCTCTTCTCCATCCACCCCGCTGCCGCCGGAGGAAACCGACGGGTAAGGCCCGTTCGGTGGACGGCGGTGGCGGGCTCTCGTCCTCTCCTGCCGAGGGGACCTCCGGCCTTGCGCGGGGGCCGGCCCTAGACGGTGTTGGCGCTCGGCGGAGCTTGGAATCGGGGCGGCGGCCTCAACTTTCTGGTGGTGGCTTGGCTGGAGCCGCTGCTAGGGCAGCGCGGCGGCCGCCATTGGATCTAGGCGGTGCTGGCCACGGCGACTTGTGCGGCGCTGGATCATGATTTGAAGACGAAGATGCCATCCATGGCGGCGGCGGTCACTTGCGGTTTGACTGTGATCCGATCTGATTCCAATCTGCAGATTGGGGACATGGACAACCACGGCTGCAACTGGACAACTGAAGGGATCCTTTTCCCAAGTTTGTCATCAGCTGATGGCGAGGATGACATGGGTCTGCCGAAGGTGCCCTTATCGTGGGTTCCGGTGGCTCCTAGCAGTTGCGTCGTCGCCAGTCAACTAGCAACTAGCTCATAGGAGCACAACATTTCCCATCAAAATTGTGTGTGTGAGCAATGGACAATGGATGGAATGCCAAACATTCAGGCTGAAGACGTTCTGAGATGTGATGTTCCATGGTCCTTGTGCACGAGGATTATGCATATTCGTTGTCGAGTGGTCTAGAACACGATGCATGTGGGCGTTTGTGTGTGTTCGGCATTGTCAAGGATTGAAGGAATGAAGGGGCTGGTCCAGCGGTTGCAACAACACTTCGTGGTTGCGTTTGGTGGTGCTACTTCAGTACCGGGACTGGAGTTTCAGGGTGAAAACCCATGGTGTGTCCTTCACCGGTCATACCTGGCAATGGTGGTATTTCGATATCGTTACCTTGTTGAAGGCATTGCATGATGTTGCTTAGTTCTTCTCTCAGGGTGAAAACTCAGGATTTAGTATTTGACTGAATCTGGCAACGGTGACACTTGTGTGTCTTTATCTTCTTGAAGACGTTGCTTTTGGAGAACCTACTCGCAGCCTGTGTGTTGTCACGGTAGTGCTTGGTATCGTTGTTAGTTACGGCGTGTCTTAGATCTTTTTTTTTCTTTTGTTATTTTTTCTTTTTTCTTTTTGGCTGTGTGCATCCTTGATGCCTCGAGTTACTCGTGGCATTGAGTTGTTGCAGAGGCCGGGTGTACTTGATATCATCTTGATATTAATATATTACCCTTTGTTGAAAAAAATAGTTTCCTAAGGCAACTGGTAAGAACAGATCTCCATGATTACGCTGAACCACCTTTGAAACAACACATATAGATTATACTTAACTACATGTCTCGAGGATCATGCCATCTTTGTTTGATAGTATCTGATTCCTGAATACTTGAAATAGCAAGAGTAATCAATGGTTGATACTCAGTCATGATTAGTTAGCAGCTATGGACGGTTGCTTGCACACACTTGTTTTTTCTTAATCTCATTTTATGGAGAAAAAACACAGGTCCCAAAGGAGATCTTTTCTGTTCCAAATTGCAAGCATTGGTTCTTCATTTCAACCAAGGCACCAACACACCGATATATCTCCGGGGTGGTTTAGTATTTATCATGACATATTTGATTCCTCTGATAAGAAAAGAAAATAGCCAACATATCAGCAGTGCCACATGCTGCACCAACGCAACACATGCTCCATATCACAAATCAAAAGTATCCTAACGAAAAATAAACCATACACAAAAGTATCCTAACATGTTATAAATGTGTATGTGATATGGAGCATGGCACATTTGAATGCTATGCATGTGTGCCCACTAATTTCGTAGGATTTCAAACGCATCTGTATCGTAATGGCTTTTCTCGTATGGATGTGGTTTGATTCACAAGATTTAGACCCTTGTTTTTTTGCTAAGTTCCTATTTTGGAGAAGAAGTATCATTCACTAAATTAAACATATTCTTAAACTTTACATTATTTTGCTGTCGTTTTCTCAATTGGATGATTTCAAAGATACATAACATTCCAAACATGTATTTTCGTTGTTGTCGTGAAAATCATGAATTCTTTTTCTTCATATTCATGTGTGTTTAGAAACCTCGTTTTACATGTGGTTCAGGGTTAAGGCCAGTTCTTTTGAGACTTATGGGTACAGTGGCAGAGCTACGCAGGGGCAAAGGCGCAAAGCTGTGCAACGGCCCGCCCAACACAAAGGAAAAAAAGTGAAACGTGAGGGCAAATTAGGCTATCGAGGGCAATTTGTATGTGTTTTTCTCTGTCCTAGCTCGCACATGCCTGCCTAGGTTTTCCTAGCTAGCTCTGCCACTGTATGGGTAGCTGCCAAAATAAGTTGCCCTGTACCCAGCTTATTCTGCCCCTACCCAAAAATAAACAAAACATGTGTGCGCACATATTGAACACAAAGTTTACTTGACTAAAGCAATTTGTCGAAACAGCGTCGTTATCAGATTTGCCATGAAAAATAGTTTTGCACATATATTAAAAATCATTTAGTCACTTGTGTTTACAAAAATAAAAATTGATCGCTGGAGACCACACAAGGCCGAAAACGTGATCCACTTTGACATGATCTTAACTGCTAATCCGGCATCGCCTTCAACTAATCTTCTGTGATCAGCTGGTAATCTGTATTTGTATACTAGGCCACACGCGCTAACCCAAAGTATCACAAATCACATGTAGACGACGTGCCTCCCATGATGACACGTAATCTAATCTTTGTGCTAAAACCTGGCATGATAGTTTTCCTAAGGCAGCCGGTGAGAACAAATCTCAGTGATTATGACCCACCACCTTTGAAACAACACATACGAATTGTACTTAACTACATTTCTCGAGGATCATGCCATCTTTGTTTGTTGATATATGATCCTTGACAGGTTTAGATCCCTGAATACTCCAAATAGCAAATCCTAATCAATGACTCATTCGCTATTATATACAAATGATTGTTAGCAGCTATGGAGAGTTCCTAGCACACACTTTTTTTTAATCTTATTGAGTCAATTACACCCAGATGTCTGAACTTGGCGATAAAAGTGAGTTTGATGCTAAAACTTGCTGCATACATTGAATTAGTGACAGAACCTGGCTTGGGCGTTCATCTACGGTGCTAATCATGTTTGTATACGCATAGAGTGATGATTAGGCGCGCCAACATGGCGAGGGACCTAGTGTCAGTCACGGGAAGGCACGGCAAGGTGTGTGCTGTATTTTTTTTTGCGTAATCCCCCCTAGAATTTTTTTTTTCTCACAAGAAAACCCCTCAATGTTTTATTCTTGAAAAAACAATGAAACGTCACTATGACAATTGGCCCCACCCGTCGGGGCACATTACAAAGAGGAAATTGGGATGCAAAATGTTGCGCCGCACAGGGTCGAACGTACGACCAGTTGTCAACTGGCCGGACTAAGTCTCACTTTCTGTTCAAATGGGTTTTCTACCCTTAACGGCCTGCAGCCGAGTATGCACATAAGGCTTAAATGGGCTGCAGTCACCACGGCCCATTTACACATGTTAGTTTTCTTTCTTTCTTAGAATTCTGTAAAACTAAGTAAATTAAAATAATATACATACGTATAAATTAAATTAGTTAAAATAATGTTCATGTAATTTAAAAAACATTATTTTGAAACAGTGTTCACATAATTTTTAAAAATCTTAGTTAAAATATGTTCATGTTATCCTTAAAAATATTCACATAGTATTTATCATTTTTATATAAATAAAAATAATATTTAAGCATTAAAGTAATTTTCATGAATTATGATAAAATTATTAATATATTCAAAAAATATTCATTATTTTCAGCCTATATTTATGCATTCGCAAAAATATTCTTGTATTCACTTTACGAGAAATATTATTACTAAAAATAATATTCATGTAATTTTAGAAAATAATAATTTATTGTTTGAAGAAATTATTTTACATAATTAAAATAATAAATATGAATTATTATAGTATATATGAATAAAAAACTATCATGTGAAAAATTGGTCGCATTTACTGCAGCCCATTTAAGCCCCATGTTTGTGCTTGCCTATAGGTCAATAAGATGGGCACCCCTATTTCTCGCTTTAGGCACCTCTTATACGCCGCATTTATGAAGCCGGGGCTTCGCATAGGGCAGACTCTGGCTGGGCCAGCCCACACATGAGCTGCGAGCAGTGTAAAGAAAGTAAGAAAAAGGCAGAGCGTCACACACGATTCAATCTCGCAATCACTGTGCTGCAAAGACAGGTAGCTAGCCACTGCGGCTTACTAGCCACTGTGGAACTTTTAACCAAATTTGTAAAATGGGATTGATTTTTGAAGATGTGTACAAATTTTGAAAAACAGGAATTATTTTACAAAATGTGAAAAATAATTGGATTTCCGAACGAAATTTAAAGCATGAACATTTTTTGAATTTCTGAACAAATCTTCAAAACAAGAAACTTTTTTTTAATACCGATCAATTTATGGCAATCACGAACAAGTTCAAAAAATAGTGAACAATTTTTGACTGTGTGGACATATTTTAAAAAATAGGAACATTTTTAGAATTTGTGAACAAATCTTGAACAACAGGGACATTTTTTAAAAACTCCGAACAATTTTTGAATTTGTGCACAAATTTTCAAAACCGGAAAGTTTTGAATTTGTGTACAAATTTGCAGAACAAACTTCGAAGCACGAACAATTTTTTCAAGCATGAATATTTACTGAATTTGGAGAACAAATTTTGAAAACGGAGAACAATTTTGAAAAATTCTGAACTAATTTGGAAGTGAATCCGTGAACAACAAATCAAAATCCGGCACATTTTCTGAATTTCGAAAGTTTTAAACTTTTCTGTGTAAAGAGAACAATTTTTGAATTTCGAGAACATCTTTTTGAAAACTGAACATTTTTTGGAAACAAGAATGTTTTGTAATTTGTGATTTTTTTAAAGCATGAACGTTTTTTGAATCTTGCTAACAAATTTACAAACGGAGAACAAATTTCGAAGCACGAACATTTTTTGAATCTTGAGAAAGTTTTTTGAAACAGAGAACAATTTTGAAAAATCCTGAACAAATTTGGAAGCATGATTTTTTTTGAATATGTGAAAAAAAATTGAAATCCGATACATTTTCTGAATTTCGAACGTTTTGTAGTTTTTTGTGTAATGCGACCAACTTTCGAATTTTGAGAGCGTTTTTTTGAAAACTGAACATTTTCTGGAAACGTGAAGAAAACTTGAGTATTTTGAAAAAAAAATGAAAAAAATGGAAGGAAAGAAAGAGAAATGAAAAAGCAAAGAAAGAAAATTTGTTGAAAAGAGAAAGTAACTTGAATAGGAAAACTGAAAGAAAACAAAAAAGTAACTAAAAGTAAAGAAAACAGAACAAGAAAATGGTAGAAGAAAAAACAGAAAGAGTAAAAAATAAAAAGAAATGGAAAATAAAAAACCAGTTCAGGAACCTTCTAGATCGTTCCCGAAACTAGTAAAAACTGGCTGGGAACGCTCTAGAAAGTTCCCAAACCGGAACCTATACGGACGCTACAGATGGGCTGGCCCAAAACGCTACCTTGTCGTGTCCCCTATGCGATTCGTCGACAGTTTGAGGCAGTATGCGTCAAATAGATTTTTCGAAATCACTAGTGAAGGAGTACTCGTTGCAAAGATCAACCTAAGAGTTTTTCCTGTTTTCGTAGATTCGTTTATTCAAAATGTTTTATCTGTTTAACCATGCGTCCAAATCTCGAACCGTTTTCACCGTTGGATTCCTCGGGTCGAGATCTTCAAAACTAGATCCCATGTTGATAGGTTTTGACGAACTTTTTTCACAAAAAAAAACAGATGAAAACAACCGGACGAAAAAACCGAACTGGGAGCACGGATTTTTTCCTTTCCGAAAGAGGCACACCCGTGCCTCTCGCGAAACCACAACCGTGCCTCTCGTGGAAGCAAAACCGTGCCTCTTGTAGAAGGAAAAAATAGAAAACGGGTTTTCCTCCGTTTTCGAGGAGCCTCGCCCTTGCCTCTCGCGAAAGTACAACCATGCCGCTCGCGTAAACAAAACTGTGCCTCTCGTGAAAGAAAAAAACAGAAACACGTTTTTTTTTGTTTCCGGCAGGCACGGCTGTGCCACTCATGAAATCACAACCGTGCCTCTCACGGAAGGAAAAAAAACAGAAAACACGTTTTTTCGTTTCCGAGTGGCACTGCCGTGACTCTCGCGAAAGCACAACCGTGCCTCTCTCGGAAGCAAAACCGTGCCTTTCGTGGAAGAAAAAGAAAAGAGAAAACGTGTTTTTTTCGTTTCTGAGAGGCACGACCGTGACTCTCGTGAAAGCAAAAGTGTGCATCTCGCGGAAGCAAAACCTTGACTCTCGCGAAAGGAAAAAACACCTTCTTTCGCAAAAACAAATTTCAAATTTTTTTTTGGTCCACAAGTTCAGGAAGACTGGTGGAAAACTGAAACGTCGAAAAAAAATGGAAAAACTATTTTAAAAGCCGAAAACGCGTGCGGAAAAATAAAAACCGAAGGGACCGTCCAAAGCGCGACAAGTGGCGGGGGGTGGGAGCGCGTCAAGTGGCGCTGATCATTGCGAGGCTCCCGAAGGAGCGCTCGTTAATTAGTTGCTCTCTAGGTTTCTCCCTCCCTTTAAGCGAGTGCAGGGCGAAGCCTCGCATCGGTGGAGCCCCAGATGGTCCGACCCATCAGCGCGGGAGGTCGCGACCTGGTTTTAGTTTTTATTTTACGTTTTCTTTTCTCTTTTTTCTTGATTTTTGTACTTTTCTTTATACTTTAAAATATTCTACATATATATAAAAAAACTCTTCAAAACACTATTAAAAAATGCAGAACAATGTTAAATAAGTATTAAAAATGTTGAATAACGATTTAAAAAATGTTAAACAACTATTTGAAAATGTTGAATAAGTATTAAAAATGTTAACAAGTATTTGAAAAATGTTGAATAAGTACTAAAAATTGTTGAAAGAGTATTTGCTAAATTTGGTCAATTATTTTAAAATTGTTGAACGAGTATGTGAAAAATATTGAACAAGTACTTGAAAATGTTGAATAAGTATTAAAAAATGTTGAACGAGTATTTGAAAAATGTTGAACATGTATTTGAAATTTTTTGAGTAAGTATTAAAATGTTGAACAAGTATTTGAAAATGTTAAATAAGTGTTCAGACAATGTTGAATGTGTACACAAAAAATATTGATCAGTTATTAAAAAATTGTTTTTTGACATATACGAAAACATAGACTAGGTCATAATTCGCGGGACATTCTATAGTTTTAGTCAAAGGAGGTAGAATGAAAGATTTGCCATGTGTGAAATCCCGTATTCGAGGAGTCAAGGATTTAAAAATGAAAACAAACATAAGGAAAACAAAAAATGGAGAAGAAAAAAGAAAACCAGAAAAAAATGGAGGAGGAAAAAAAGGAAAAAAAAGAAAATGCAAAAATAAACCAATGTAAAACCGACTCTTTGAACCTAAGTAGGACACGCCCTAATAGTTTACAGGAAGTTGTTGTTGGCTTAGTGGCTAGCAGAGTCGCACTGCAACCTGGATTCCCAGGTTTGAATCCTGATTTCCCACCTTTTTCTTTTAAAAGCGCGCTAACATGCCAGCCCAATAGCTACAGTATCGGGGAATCGCTTCAGGGAGACAACAAGCATCACTTGCTTAAAGCAAGAAATAGTCGTTTTCTTTTAAAAACGTGCTAACAGCCCAATAACTATAGTGCAGGGGAATTCGCTTCAACGGGACAAGAAGCAGCACTCGCTTAAAGCGAGAAATAGTCGTCCGCAAAAGATTAGCTATCCAAATCCAAGTTGGACGATAAGCCTTGGGTGGGTGGCTAGTACGACCGGCTCGTTTTTGGTGGGGGGGGGGGGGGGGGGTTACTTTGCATATTGGTTTCCTCTTTGTACCCAACTCTTTTAAAGACGTAGCTACATTTCAGGGGTTTGTTTAAGAAAAAAATCGAGGGTCTTTTCCGTGATGAAAAAAAATCCTAGGTATTTGCCGAAAGAAACCAGGCCACACACCTTGTCCCGGCCTTCCTGTCACTAACACCGGGTTTCATGCCTGTTAGCGTGCCTCGTCAGCACCTTGTGCGTATACAAACGTTATTAGCACTGTAGATGCACGCCGTAGCCAAGTTATGTCACTGACTCAAATGTATGCCACAAATTTTGATTTGATTCCTCTGATAAGAAAAAGAAAACTGCGCATGGGGCAACAATGCAACACACAAGAGACACACAACAGGGCAACATTTTTACATATATCACAAGATGGGCACTGCATTTCAGCAGGGAACCAGTATAGCATTTCAGTCTAAAACCCTCCCCTCCATTCCATCTACTGAACAAGAGGAAACTCGGAGGCCGTAACAGTACATGCAGAAATTAGGATATGTGAGGATTGGTGATCAGCTTTCATCATTACCCACAGGACAACATCTTGCGGATACCACAAGCGAATAGAGAGATTCCCAAAATTCGAGGCCTGGGGCAAGTATCCGTATCGCGTACAGGAACTACGATAGCGTCTGGATCGTACACCTCGTAATTTCGTTCTTCAAAAGCGTGGGTTGATATATATGTTTCTCTAAACTAATTGTCGTCAAGAGGTCTGTTTAACTCGCCCTGTCGTTCCTCTAGCCCCTACCGAAGTCCGCCTTGTAGTTGGCGCTGGACTCCAGCTTCTTCAACTCCGTCAGCTTCCTCACCCCCTGGTAACAGCCGTTGCAGAAAATCAAGACATTATGATGGATGTCACACGTTATCTGTCGTTAAATTAGAAAGCGCTCCAAAATACCACAAGTACCTTCATGAAGCCCTCGGCGTAGTCACGCTCCGCTCGGATCGCCGCCATGCCGGCCTCTGTGCAGATGTTGCGCATGTCAGCGGCGTTGAATCCCTGAAACGCAACGGCGGAGTTTACAAGTGAAGCTTTGAATGGAATGGGAGCTTTGCGTAAGTTAGGCGAGCGACTCACCTCTGCTAGCTTGGCAGCAGCTTCATAGTTGATTTCGCTGTGCTTGGCCATCCCAGCTGCATGGATCTTAAGGATTTCCAGCCTCGCTTGCTCGTTAGGAATCGGGATTTCAATCTTGCGATCCAGACGCCCAGGGCGTAGGAGAGCAGGGGCATTGTTTTGGAGCAAGTGTTGGCTGGAGGGGACAACAGGAGGAGCGGCGTGGTATCTGACACGTCGACAACGGCGGGTCTCAGCGGCATGGAGCAGGGTCTCGTCGGTGGGCGTGTGATGATGGACGAGCGCAGGATGGTGGCGTTGTCTGGCGTCGTGGTGGCGTCGACGGCAGTTAGACCGGGCAAAGTACATGCAGCAGTACAACACTAAAGATGGATTGGTGGCAGGTGGCTGCGGCGGCCTCATACCGGGCAGGCGTCTAGGTTGAGGAGTGCGCCGGACTGGTGGGTGCCCCACCAGGTCTTAGATGTTAGGTTTGGCTGCGAGGTCTGTTTGGTATTAGGTCCAGATTATCAGCATCCCTTCATCAACTGGATAGGAGTAGCGATAGATATTGCCTAGACGGTGGCTTTAGTCTTATTTTTATATAACTTTGTAATGTCTTGTGTGAATAATTAATAAAATGGCTGCATGCATCGTCCAGATGCAGAGGCCGGGTCCTCCTACATTTCTAAAAAAGAACATCCGGACGGTTTGGTCGCCATGATTATCTTCACCTGAAGGTAACCAGGGATGAAAATAGGTTTAGACCGAAAATAAATCGTATGGAGGCAGTCACAACAAGGAAATGCATACCTTGAATATGTACAAAGAGGGTAAGTTTATGCAAGCGATGAGTACAAAAGCAATTACTTTTCTGAGAAGTTCAACATATTTTTAGCTACAAAGATAACTGACCACAAGAACAAATGTTCAGATTTCAAGCATGTTGAATAACTAAACATACAGCCAGAAAGCAATATAATCAATGGAAACATTCTGAAAATTACTCACCATTTGAAGCATGTTAAATAACACACGTACATCTTTGATATCTCACAGTTGTAAAAGTTTTTCAACTAATGACCTTAGATACACATCAATGTCGTTGCCGGGTTGCTTAGGGCTTTGGATGAGCACTGAGATCATAATGAACTTTCCCTTCATGCACAACCAAGGAGGAAAGTTATAGATACATAGAGTCACGGGTCAGATGCTATGATTGCTGCTCTGCTCCCCAAAAGGATTAATACCATCTGCACTTAAACCAAACCATATGTTTCTTGCGTCATCTGCAAACTCCTGTCACTTTCTCTCGATTTTTCTCCACTACGACCCATCAACGGGTACTCTCAAATTCTTGTCTTTCTTATGGTCTTTTTTGTGCCATCGCAACAACTTGGCATGATCTTTTTTTCTGAACAGACATTTCAACCGTGGTATTATAGGAGCATACCACATCACATTGGCAGAAACCCTCTTCCTGGGGCGCTCGCCTTCAACATCACCAGGGTCATCTCGTCTGATCTTATACCGCAATGCACTGCATACCGGGCATGTGTTCAAATTCTCTTACTCACCACGGTAGAGGATGCAGTCATTAGGGCATGCATGTACCTTCTGCACTTCTAATCCTAGAGGGCATAGAATCATCTTTGCTTCATACGTACTGTTAGACAATTCGTTATCCTTTGGAAGCTTCTTTTTTATTATTTTCAGTAGCGAACCAAATCCCTTGTCAGATACACCATTGTCTGCCTTCCATCAAAGCAATTCCAGTGTGGTACCGAGTTTTTTGTTGTCATCTTCGCAATTTGGGTACAACCATTTTTTGTGATCCTCTAACAAGCGATTGAATTTCAACTTCTCCCTTTCACTTTCGCATCCTCTCTGTGCATCAACAATGATCATCATCGGGCACATCTGGTGCCTCTTGATCTTCAGCTTCCCCCATTGCAGTATCATCGTATTCAGGGAACACAAGATAGTTGTCACCATCCTCTTCTTCTTCATTGTCTTACATCATAACCCCTCTTTCTTCGTGTTTGGTCCAAACATTATAGTGTGGCATGAAACACTCCTCAAGCAGGTGGAAGTGAAGGGTTTTTGAGGAAGAGTAATCTCGCGTATTTCCACAGACAGTACATGGACAATACATAAAATCATTCTGACGGTTTGCCTCAGCCACCTCGAGAAAAATATAAAGGCCCATAATGTAACCGGAGGTGCGTCGGTCACCGTACATCCATTGCCGGTTCATCTGCATGCATTATATAATTAAGTATATCAAAAACCAATACAAAACATCATGAATACAAAAGTGACCAAATTAATACAAGTTCATCATCACATTAAAACCAAACTACAGTAGTGATCAAATGTTATTACTGAAAAAAAAATACACAAAGTTCATACTAGTTCTTATAGAACAACATACTCTCTAGAGCATCTAATTAAAACATACATTGAAACTAACATACAACTATATATAAAACATTTAAATGCAACAACAAATGCGATCAAAATTGTAACTAAGGTAACAATTGATCCAACAACATAATGATAGCAAGCCTCATTATCCATGACATATTTTCTAAATTTTCTAATCTTCAAGCACATTGCAGCCATATGGATCTTGTGATCATCGACGACATCGGCAACATGCAACTCCAATTTCATGTTCTCCTCTTCTATGCTTTTAAATTTTTCTTTCAAATAATTAATTTATTTTTCAACTAAATTTAACCTCTCGACAAGAGGGTCGGTTGGAATTTTCCGTTCACATACCTCCTAGATAAAAACATCTATGTCACATTGGTCGACATAATTGTCATAAACACTAAATGAAACAAATAGTTATAAAGGATAATATACCACATTCGAATCATAGATCGGACGAGAGACGACGGGGGCGGATACCGAAACCATAGCACTATATAATAACAAACAATAATAAAAGTAAGAAAATTATACAAGTAGCTATCTAAATCATACAAGAATTTTTACTTTTAAAAATAAGATAAGAACAAGAGGCTCAGCACGGTGGCGCCGGCGACGAGATCGGTGCGGGCTATCGACGCCGGTGGCGACGGGGACGGGGACAGGACGGCACCCTACACATGTGCAAACTTTAAGAAGTTAATTTGAGCTCAAATTTTGCATATCTAAATCAATTGAACTCCCACATACACTCCTTCACTAAAACCCACAAACCACTCTACTTCTAGAGCATTTGAAATGAGCTAAACTAGCAGTGAGAGATGAAAGAATGAAGTTGCTAACCTTTTAGAACACTTGGATAGTTGATGCACCGCCAAAGCTAGACAAATCTTGGGGAAATGTAGCTTGGAGGTCGAGCTTGGAGAGGAGAACGCTTAAGTGTGGTTCGGGCATTTCATCGAACACCTCATGTGCATAGGAGGTCAGAACAGAGTAGCACACACCTCCAACACGCCAGCCGGCCAAAAAATAAAGGAGTGAGCGGGCAGGGGCGAGCATATATATAGGCATCTTTTTAGTCCCGGTTCGTGTCTAGAACCAGGCTGAAGACTGACCTTTAGTACCGGTTCGTGTCTAGAACCAGGACTGAAGACTGACCTTTAGTCCAGGTTCGTGTCTAGAACCAGGACTGAAGACTGACCTTTAGTCCCGGTTCAAGACACCAACCGAGACTAAAGGGCCTCACTAGGAGCGAGGCCCTTTAGTCCTCTGGTTGGTGGTTGGAACCGGGACTAAAGGTCCCAGCCGAACCGGAACTGGTGCATGCCGAGGCCCGGCCGGCGTCCTGGCCGCTCGAACCGGGATTGATGCACGCATTAGTCCCGGTCGTAAGTCGACCGGGACTGTTGCTCTGGTCTAGCAAAAACCAATGCCCTGTTTTCTACTAGTGGGGATGAGTCGCAGAAAGTTGGCAATTGGAAAATTTGTTGATAACATGAAGGTGGAGCACCATAAACCTTAATTGACCATACTGTGAATTGAGAGGAACACTCAAATTACTATAGATGAAAGAACACAAAAATTTGAAAACATTATATGACATTGTTTTTATAACACACACGTCGCACACACATAGAGGCATACTCCCTCTGTCCCAAAATAAGTGTCTCAATTTTGAATATATTGTACTCCCTCCGTCCCATAATGTAAGACGTTTTTTGACACTACACTAGAGTCAAAAAACGTCTTACATTATGGGACAGAGGGAGTATATTTTTGGCCACATAAATGTGCACCAATACTGAAAATCTCAAGAAAAAAGGTCGACTTGGAGATCAGTCTGCAATATTTAGAAATAGATACATATATGTCATCTTCCATGTATGACAATATTAATATCGGACTAATAACAGCCTGCTGCCGTTGAATCCCAGTTGTCAAATGGTAGAAGAACCACAAAGGCAGTCAAACTCTTCTAGCATCTAGGTAGCTTACATCTTCAATTTCCAACATGCATGCCTTTTGTTGCTCAGACTGCATTACAATAAAAAATGATTAATGAGATGTGTTAAGGAAAAAAAATCAAGTCATGTACTCATGTGATGTAGCCAAAGAGCTTCGAGGTGATGTATATATATACTACAAAATCTATACACACTGTAGCATTTTGAAGTGTTCAATAGGGCATGACCACAAATAATAAATATCTAAAGGTCACTAAATGTATGGATTTTCATTCTTATGATGTTTTCTTGCCCCTTTGGTTGGAGTACATTTAGTACAACAGGTTACTCTATTTAGCATATATATGACCAAAGGTAGCAAGTGTCCACGTACATAAAAAAATAATCGTAGCTACAAAATGTTGATCTAAAATACGATTCAGAAGTTGGAGCATAGACAACATGTGATTCACTTTTAATCAGTTCATGCCTTTAAATTTATCTTTTAATCAAGCAATCAACAACATCAAGTAGATGGGGAGAAATAAACCATCTGACGGATGTTGCTGCCAACTTTAAGAAAGTAGTACTCTAACAAACCATCGATACATAAAGATTAGACATAGAGCGGCCTCACCATGCACATGAACAATGATCCCAGGAGCAGTATAATCATAGCACAAACTGGTTATGAACGTCTAATTAAGTATCATTAAACATATCAGATGATTGCATACCTCAACATCTATGTATAGAAATTCTGATTTGTCTGGCCTATTGAAATGGACGTACAGAAGCAGCCTGTGTGGTGTGGAAGAGCATCAGCCCCAGGTTGACTTGCGGCCTCCTATCATCATCACATGATCAACACCGCTTTCTCAAACTTCTGGTGGGACATGGCAGCATGCATTAATTCATGCTATGTTGACAACAAAGTTGCATGCACACTTTAAAGCATCTCCACTCGTTCGGTCCCCCAGGGACTTGAAATAGCGCTGCCTGGGGGCACGCCGGTGTAAAAATCGGCCTAGGAGCGGTCGGTTTCCCAACCGCCACTCCAAGGCCGCCCCAGACGATGGTTTTTTGAAAACCAAACTCAGCCAAACACGACACAAATTCGGCCAAACTAAACGATTTCATTGATATTCGTATAAAAACTGAAAACATAACTAAAACTAAAACGAACTAACTAAAAAACGAACTACTGCACCGTCGCCGCCGCCCGTCTTCTACATGCCGAGGAGCCTGTAGACCTTGGTGTAGTCGCCGCTGTCGTTGTCGTCGCCGCCGTCCCTACTTCACCCTTGACCAGCATCGCCGATGCGTGGGGGGTTGGACGGCCCGGGCGCCTCGTCGTCGCTTTCGTCGAGGATGACAACGCCGCTCTCCTCGCGCCCGCAGCGCCGAGCGACTATCTCCTCAAGGGCGCGGTGCTGGCGCACCATCTCCTCGCGGACTTAGTCCTTCCGCGCCCACTTGAGGGCGGTCTCGTCGTCGGCGGCCATGACCTCATGCTTCTTCTTCACGGGGAGCAGCCCCGGCTCGGTCTTCAGCCGGACGAGGCGGGAAGAGGGACGAGAGGGGCCAGGGCCGCCCCCGTTGACGACGAGAGCGCCGCCGCGGGTGCGACGCCGGAGCGGCGTCTCCTACGGCTCCGGCTTGACAGGGCGGAGCGCCGGCGATCAGGAGGAGAGGGAGCCCGACGGGGAGGAGGCCGCCGTCTCCATTCGCTGCGGCATCCAGGAGCTGCCGCAGCGGCGAGAGAAGGAGGGGGCGCCGGGTACTCCAGCCACGGCGTGTTGCCGCCCTCGATGTACTCGAGGATGGCTTCGAAGGTGCGGCCGGGGACGCCCACCATTGGCGAAGCCCCTCGGAGTTGAGGCGGCTGCGGGCCTTGACTCCGTTGGTCGAGGCGAGCTGCTCCTCATGGTGGCAGTCGAAGTACACCGTCCACTGCGCACGTCGGTGATGAGAGGTCGAGAGGGGCGTCGGCGGGAGAGGGTTCTGTGGCGATGGGTGTCCGTCCACCAGCGAGGGAGGGGTGGCTTTTATAGCCGTGGGTAGGCGGCGAGAGGGCGGCCGCCATGTGTATGCGTGGCGGGAGCAGGGGGGACGTGCGTCGCCGCGCCTTCACTGCACCGCCCGTGAGGCATCAATGGAAGGCTGACCGGCGCGGTAGCGCGACAACCTTCGCGGACTCGGAGGGCCCGCTTGTTTTCGCTCCAACAAACATTTCCCACGGCGCATCCGGGCTCCCCAGCGCGCCGGGTTCGGCCTGGGTCCGTGGGCGCCAAAATTCGGCCCTAACCGGTGAAAATGGGCTTCTGGGGACGCGATTGGGCTGATTTTTCGGCGCCGACGATAAAAAAGGGCCTTGGGGGGCTTGTTGGGGGGGGGGGGGGGGGGGGGCTGGAGATGCTCTTAAATGCTTGCATTCAGGACGGCAGCTTCCCACTCAAACGTGATGGCATCCCATACTGTCAACTGAACTCACTCAGGTCTGCTAAATGCTAATAGAACACTCTTGCTAACGTAGCATTGAAATAACAAACCTCATGAAGATATGCCCAGTTATCACTTTGATGTGTCAACGCAGCAATCCAGACTGCACAGGCAAGTATAAACTCTGCTGACATTATGAAAACAGAGGAAAGGAACTAAGAATCTGGGAAAGAAGTGTAAGACCTTTGGATGCAATATTTCAAGTCAGACTGATCTTGTCAATTTTTATTTTTTTTGAAAAACTGCAGAGAAGAAAATTGAACCAAATTAGGGATTCCTATCAAACAAAAATATGAAGAGTAGAGAATACCTGGTATTGTTTTTACCTCTTGCATGCGGTTGTGAGAAAACCAATGGGCTACAAAACAGAATATATTATATATGTGACAGACAAATTAATTAGGAAGAGAAAAAACTTTGTCCGAGCGGCATGCTAGCATAGATCACCATCTTTATATTTATCTTTATCTTTACCTAATAATAAAAGGGTGATCGCTTCTTCCTCCTAAATTTTCGTCCGTACAGATTTTTCGTCCGTCGTACGTCAGAATCCACGTTCTGTTTTTTCAAGCCCACTCGAAGGTGAACAGCCCACCAATTTTTTCGGCCCACCCAGCCCAACAGTGCAAAAATAATAGTGCGCAGAATCGAACTCACAATCTCGTGCCCAACAAATCTTGATTCAACCAACTAAGCTAGCTCCCGTTGTGCTATAATTAGAGGTTCATACAGATTTTAAATAGTCCCACATCGCTTCCTTCAATCCAAACTTTGTAATTTAAAAATATCTTCGAGTTTCCTGGGTATCAAGGAGCAGTTTTGGGAATCAATAAGGAAGGAAATAATAAGTTGTCCTGATGAGAAAGGAAAAGAGAGGAAAACAAGGATAGAAAGAGGGGACTTCAAGTCTGTGTCACAGAAGGAAAAGGAAAGAGTGGACAAGTATAAATAAGGAAGCAAATGGAATTGAATCCAAAGAAGGAAGGAAAGAAGGATTTCGGTCTTGAAGAGGGAAATAGATTAAATCTGAAGGAAAGAAGAGCAACTCTAGCAGACCCCGCATCCGCCCCTCGACCCGCAAAATAACCGCCAAAATGCGGGCGCGGGCCGGAAAGCCTGCCCGACCAGACCCCGCATCCAGCCGCCCTGGCCCGCAAAAAATTTTAGGGGGCGCGGCAAATTTCCGGCCCCAACCCGGGAAAACACGGGTTTCCCCCTCGTGGCTGCGGTGCCCTGCATCACAGAGAAGCAGTTGGCGGGAGGGACATTTCAGCCCGCGCTCTTTTCCCCGTTCCTTCTGCCGCCACCCACCCTTGCTTACGCCCGCCCGCCGCCGGTGATTCCGGCCATATCTGCGGGCGGAATCGCTCCGCGGGGCCGCCCCAACTCTCCCGCGCCGAGCCGCTGCACCGCCCCTCCGGATCCGGCGAGAAGAGCCGCCCCCCAGTCGCCACCGCCGCTGGGATCGACCACCGCCGAGCGCACCACCCACGTCGCCGCCCGGGATCACTTGCCACCGGTTAGTCCCCTTTTTATGATTTTCGCGAGCTGTGTAGTAGATTGACGCGCCGGCGTGCGTGTAGATGGAGTTGACCCCGTGCGAGAAGTTCTTGCGCTATCCGATTCGTCCGATTCGGACGACTCGGATGTGGAGACCATGCTTGCGACCTTTCGCAGCAAACATTGGTCATGGCGCCTGCCGTGAAGCAGCATGAAGACGAGTACCGAAAGAGGAGGCGAGGATCTACTGTCGGGCGTCTGTGCATTCCGCGGAATCGCCATATTGGAAACGAGATGTTGATGCAAGATTATTTTTCGAAGAATCCTACATATCCTGCACACCTCTTCCGCAGAAGGTACCGAATGCGCCGATCCCTTTTTGTGAAAATTGCCGAAGCTTGCGAGGCAAATTGCCGGTATTTCACTCAGAGAAGGAATGCCGCGGGCTTAAAGGGATTTAGTGCATATCAAAAAATCTCCGCAGCTATGCGGGTGATTGCATATGGCGTTCCGACTGACTATGCCGATGAGTATCTTCGCATTGGTGAAGATAGCACAATTGAGTCTGTGCGTAGATCTGCGAAAGTGATCGTCCGTGTCTTTGGTCCCGAGTATCTTCGGGCACCAAATGAAGATGACACAAAGAAATTGATGGCAGCTAATGAGAGGAGAGGTTGGCCTGGGATGCTAGGTAGCATTGATTGTATGCATTGGAATTGGAAAAAATTGCCCCAAGGCTTGGCAAGGAATGTATTGTGGCAAGTCTCGTGATGCAACAATTATGCTAGAGGCCGTAGCATCCGAGGATTTATGGATTTGGCATTGCTTTTTTGTATGCCCGGCACACTCAATGATATCAATGTGTTGCAACGCTCTCATTTGTTTGCTAGGTTTGCTAGTGGTGATGCTCCTGCTTGCAACTACACTATCAATGGGCATGAATACATAAAAGGGTACTATCTTGCAGATGGTATATATCCTCCTTGGTGCACATTTGTCAAGAGCATCAAAGAACCCAAAATAAAAAAAACAATATGAATTTGCAAGGATGCAAGAGGCAGCCCGAAAAGACATTGAAAGAGCATTCGGTGTTTTGCAATCTAGGTTTGCCATTGTCCGAGGTCCTGCTCGTTTTTGGGATAAGAAAACCCTGAAGAACATCATGACTTGCTGTGTTATGCTGCACAATATGATTCTTGAAGATGAGAGAGGAATGGACATAGAATTCTTTTACGATAATGTGGGTAGCCGTGTCAAACCAGTTAGAGACCCAAACCGCATTAGAGCTTTTCTTCAGACATACAAGGAGATTGAAAATGCAGACACACACTTTCAACTTTAGGAAGATCTCATTGAGCACCATTGACAAAGGGCTGGACAGTGACTAATTTTTGTACTCATTTGTATTTGTATTCATGACAAGTTTTGTATTGCATTATTTTTAGTTTGCTACGGCGATTTGAATAATTATTTGTAATGCGGATGATTATTGTTTTATGTTTGATTTGAATAACTCAGTTTGTTTTCGATTGTTGAATTAGGTTGGATTTGAGATTTGCGGGGATGCAGCGGCGCAAAGAGCAAAACCCGCATAGCCGACCCGTAAAAAAGCATATTCCGCGAATATACTTTTTTATGGATCCGTTTGGGGGTCTGCATCTGTACCAGCCCGCATCGACCCGCAAAAGCTGTTTTGCACGAACTGCATACACGTTTTGCGGGGTCTGCTAGAGTTGTTCTTATCGCTTCTGTTCCTCACGGTCAGGAACGATTTGAGAAGCCATTAGTGCCTTCATGAGATAATTCCTGCGAGCTATGTGAGCTACAACCGGTCGTAGCGTCCATGCATGCCGCTGTGGGCCTGTGGCCATGGCCGGCAGCTATAGCATCCATTACGAAGTGCGAGACGTAGCCCGGCCGGCCGGCCGCCATGACAAGCTCATTCACTTCACGTTCAGGTCCAGTGATCTGGACCCGCGCCGCCGGTGAAGACGACCCGCAACCCACTTGCCCACTTCCAGCCCTACCTTGTGCGCCCCCATGGTGGTTCGAGGGAATCTGCAGAGGGAAGGATTCCTGGCACGAAGCAAGCGAACGCCGGTGGATGTGTCACTGGCACGGGCGCAGGCGACGTCGAGCTGCCGGCCATGAACACTGCCCCACGCGATATACGCTACGAGTTCACAGAGCTAAGGAATCCTCTCACGGAGGCACTAATGGCTGCTTGAAGAGTCCGTGGGAAAGGAGATAAGAAAAAGGAAAAAAATTAAGATGTGGGGCCTATCAGTACACATGTCACACGCTGGTTGGCCCTGCACAATAATGCGTGCAGGGTTCCCAGCCGGAGAGCCGGACCCTCGTTGAGAGGGACAGGACGTGACGAGCTTTTAGTTCTTACAAAAACATCTCTGATTTTAATATTTTTTCTCTGAAAAAACAATTCGTCTAGGACTTGGAGCGGAGCGAGCCATCCGTCTGCAACAGGGAGTAGAACAAATATCGATGGAAGCGAAACGCCGCCCAATTTCAAGCTGGTGAAATTTAGCTTTCTTTGAAATATGAAAACTTTGTGTTGATGCCCTTCTTTACCAAAAAGTTCGCATTACTCTTGTAATGCCTATTAGTAAGCTTGTGAATTTCTTAGAGTGTCCATTAATATAAAAGCAAGACATATTCGAGCAATCTCCACTATCCAGATGCCTAAACAGTAATTGATGGTGTATCAAGCACGTACTATGTTTGACCGATGATGTCAAGTTGCATGGCATAAAATCTATTTAGGCTGTTGTATCATTAACGGCAATAAATAATATCATTTCTTTCGATATTATACTTTTATAAATTTCAGTATGCACTAATAATCTGAATTTGTGATATTCACCCAAATCTAATGACTCGGGTATCATGTTTCATGTTCTGAACTACCATCTTGAATAACCCTACTATCAATCGGTCCATTGTTATTGTCATCAGCAACATGTGTCCCGCGATCCATTTTATCGACCTTGCCACCCCTGATTCATATCATAGTAAAGCACATGTCTACGAGCCTGATTCGCGTAAGTCTCCCGTTGCAACGCACGGGCATATGTGCTAGTCTGATCATATGTCAAAGTAGCATGCTAGCATCTAACAGTACCTCCCGCACCTTTCGATCACTATGGGCGTGTTTGGTTGCCGTGCGCTACAGTGCCTATATTGCATACACTTCTTCAGCCAACCTGGCTATGCAAATGCAGCCTCAAATACACCATCTGCATGTTGTTTGATTGCCTGCATGGCCTCTTGCCTGCATGGGCAGAACCACACTGCCTGGTGTTTGGTTGCCTGCATGTTAGTGGACAAACCCAAGGCATGGTGTTTGGTTGTATGCAACACCTGATGTGTGGTAACCTCTTTGGCTAGTTGGTGAGGTTACCACCACACTTCGGCAGCACACATCATAAGCACAACAGAGTATAAACAGAGCATCAACTAGCATAATTCAGATATAAGCAGTACCACACTTCATAACAGTTCAACTCATAAACCATAAACATGTTCAAAGCAGACTCGATAGTACGCTGGAAAGAGGTGTCCCGGCCCTACTCCTTGGCGGCGAAGGCTTCGTCGTGCTTCCCGCACTTGTTGACGACCTCAATGCCATCCTCGTCGAAGATGATGACCTTGAGGGTGTCGGGAGTGACGAGCTTGAACGTCACCATGTAGCCGATCTTGATCTGATGAACGGCTGCGTAGGTGGCCCAACCCTGATCCAGGGTCACCCTGCCGTTCATCAGCTTGACCGTCACCTTCCAGGAGCAGCCAGTGTTGTTCCTGAGCTTGAACTATGTCGGCACCGCGACGAAGTTGTTGGGGAACGTAGTAATTTCAAAAAAATTCCTACGCACACGCAAGATCATGGTGATGCATAGCAACGAGAGGGGAGAGTGTTGTCCACGTACCCTCATAGACCGACAGCGGAAGCGTTATCACAACGCAGTTGATGTAGTCGTACGTCTTCACGATCCGACCGATCAAATACCGAACGTACGGCACCTCCGAGTTCTACACACGTTCAGCTCGATGACGTCCCTCGAACTCCGATCCAGCCGAGTGTTGAGGGAGAGTTTCGTCAGCACGACGGCATGGTGACGATGATGATGTTCCACCGACGCAGGGCTTCGCCTAAGCTCCGCAACGGTATTATCGAGGTGTAATATGGTGGAGGGGGCACCGCACACGGCTAAGAGATCTCAAGGATCAATTGTTGTGTCTCTGGGGTGCCCCCTGCCCCCGTATATAAAGGAGCAAGGGGGAGGCAGCCGGCCAAGGGGAGAGGCGCGCCATAGGGGGGAGTCCTACTCCCACCGGGAGTAGGACTCCTCCTTTCCTTGTGGGAGTAGGAGAAGGGAAGGGGGAAGGAGAAAGAAGGAAGGGTGCGCCCCCCTTCCCTAGTCCAATTCGGACCAGACCATGGGGAGGGGTGCGGCCACCTTTTGAGGCCTTTCTCTCCTTTCCCGTATGGCCCATTAAGGCCCAATACGAATTCCCGTAACTCTCCGGTACTCCGAAAAATACCTGAATCACTCGGAACCTTTCCGAAGTCCGAATATAGTCATCCAATATATCGATTTTTACGTCTCGGCCATTCCGAGACTCCTCGTCATATCCCCGATCTCATCCGGGACTCCGAACTCCTTCGGTACATCAAAACTCAATAGAACTGTCATTGTAACGTTAAGCGTGCGGACCCTACGGGTTCGAGAACTATGTAGACATGACCGAGACACGTCTCCGGTCAATAACCAATAGCGGGACCTGGATGCCCATATTGGCTCCCACATATTCTACGAAGATCTTTATCGGCCAGACCGCATAACAACATACGTTGTTCCCTTTGTCACCGGTATGTTACTTGCCCGAGATTTGATCGTCGGTATCTCGATACCTAGTTCAATCTCGTTACCGGCAAGTCTCTTTACTCGTTCCGTAATACATCATCCCGCAACTAACTCATTAGTCACAATGCTTGCAAGGCTTATAGTGATGTGCATTACCGAGTGGGCCCAGAGATACCTCTCCGACAAACGGAGTGACAAATCCTAATCTCGAAATACGCCAACCCAACAAGTACCTTTGGAGACACCTGTAGAGCACCTTTATTGTGACGCCCCCGATTTGACCGTACACTAATCATGCACGCAAATGTGTACGATCACGATCAGGGACTCACGGGAAGATATCACAACACAACTCTACAACATAAATAAGTCATACAAGCATTATAATACAAGCCAGGGGCCTCGAGGGCTCGAATACAAGTGCTCGATCATAGACGAGTCAGCGGAAGCAACAATATCTGAGTACAGACATAAGTTAAACAAGTTTGCCTTAAGAAGTCTAGCACAAAAGTAGCAACGATCGAAAAGGCAAGGCCTCCTGCCTGGGACCTCCTAACTACTCCTGGTCGTCGTCAGCGGCCTGCACGTAGTAGTAGGCACCTCCAGTGTCGTAGGTGTCGTCGTCGACGGTGGCGTCTGGCTCCTGGACTCCAGCATCTGGTTGCGACAACCAGATAGAAAGGAAAAAGGGGGGAAGAGGGAGAGAAGCAACCGTGAGTACTCATCCAAAGTACTCTTAAGCAAGGAGCTATACTACATATGCAAGGGTATATGAGTAAAGGGGCATATCAGTGGACTGAACTGCAGAATGCCAGAATAAGAAGGGGGATAGTTAGTCCTGTCGAAGACTACGCTTCTGGTCATCTCCATCTTGCAGCAGGTAGAAGAGAGTAGATTGAAGTCCTCCAAGTAGCATCGCATAGCATAATCCTACCCGGCGATCCCCTCCTCGTCGCCCTGTTAGAGAGCGATCACCGGGTTGTATCTGGCACTTGGAAGGGTGTATTTTATTCAGTATCCAGTTCTAGTTGTCATAAGGTCAAGGTACAACTCCGGGTCGTCCTTTTACCGAGGGACACGGCTATTCGAATAGATAAACTTCCCTGCAGGGGTGCACCACATAACCCAACACGCTCGATCCCATTTGGCCGGACACACTTTCCTGGGTCATGCCCGGCCTCGTAAGATCAACGCGTCGCAGCCCCACCTAAGCACAACAGAGCGGTCAGCACGCCGGTCTAACCCTATGCGCGCAGGGGTCTGGGCCCATCGCCCTATGCACACCTGCACGTTGCGTACGCGGCCGGAAGCAGACCTAGCCTAGTGGCGTTCCAGTCCAATCCGGCGCGCGCCACTCAGTCGCTGACGTCAAGAAGGCTTCGGCTGATACCACGACGCCGGGATACCCATAACTACTCCCGCGTAGATGGCTAGTGCGTATAGACCAAATGGCCAGACTCAGATCAAATACCAAGATCTCGTTAAGCGTGTTAAGTATCCGCGAACGCCGACCAGGGCCAGGCCCACCTCTCAGTTAGGCGGTCTCAACCTGCCCTGTTGCTCCGCCATAAAGTAACAGTCGGGGGCCGTCAGGAACCCAGGCCCACCTCTACCGGGGTGGAGCCACCTGTCCTTTCAGCCCCCTCATCAGAATCACTTGCGGGTACTCCTCGAGCCGACCCGACTTTAGTCACCACATGTGTCATGTATAGAGTATATAAGTATATACCCGTGATCACCTCCCGAAGTGATCACGGCCCAGTAGTATAGCATGGCAGACGGACAAGAATGTAGGGCCTCGGATGGAACACTAGCATCCTATACTAAGCAGTAGGATAAGGTAAGGGTAACAACTGTAGCAACAATGTCAGGCTATGCATCAGGATAGGATTAACGGAAAGCAGTAACATGTTACACTACTCTAATGCAAGCAGTATAGAGAAGAATAGGCGATATCTGGTGATCAAGGGGGGGGGGGCTTGCCTGGTTGCTCAGACAAGAAGGAGGGGTCATCGGTGACGTAGTCGACCACAGGGGCATCAGCATCGTCACGGGGTCTACCGAAGAGAAGAGGGGGGGAGAAACAGTAAATACATAGCAAGCAAGTGCATAACAGGACAACAGGCAGAGCTAGACGTGTTCTAACACGGTATGAGGTGATACCGGTGAAGGGGGGAATCATCCGGGAAAATATCCCCGGTGTTTCGCGTTTTCGGGCAGATGAATCGGAGGGGAAAGTTGTGTGTTCGTTATTGTAGGGATGCGTGGCGGACGAACGGGCTGCGTAACCGGATTCGTCTCGTCGTTCTGAGCAACTTTCATGTACAAAGTTTTTTCATCCGAGCTACGGATTATTTTATATTAATTTATAAAGATTTAAATTATTTCTAGAATTAATAGAATTAATTTAATTAGAAAATTAATTACGACGTCAGCGTGAGGTCAGCATGATGTCATCAGTCAACCATCTGTTGACTGGGTCAACAGACGCGTGGGTCCCGTTCATCATAGTCTCAGGTTAACTAAACAGTAGTTAGTTTTTATTAATTGAATAATTAGTTTTAATTATTTAATTAAATAGATTAATTAAGTTTAATTAACTAAATTTTATTATTATTATTTTTATAACTTTATTTTTAATTCTCTTTTCTTTTTCTTTTCCCTTTTTTTTTACAGAAGGATGTGGGGCGGGGGCCCCACTGGGCAGTGGCCCATCGGGCCAAACGGGCGCGGGCGTGCGCCCGCACGACGAGGCGAGCTGGGCGCGCGGGCGCCGGGGCGGCAGCAGGCCGGGGCACGCGGGACGCGCGGGCGAGGTGCGGGCGTGAGGGACAGAGGGGAGATGAGCGGACGGGGGTGCTCACAGGGAGCTGCAGGGGGAGGGCAGTGGGCTCGAGGCGGAGGACGGGGACGCGCGCCGGTGGGGAGGAGGCGGCGACGGACGTAGGCGACGGCGGCCGGCGAGGTCCAGCGGTGGTCGGCGACAGGGGGGGTCCGGGCGACCCGGCGGCAGCGGCGTCCAGGCGGCGTCCTGGGCGGTGGCGGCGGATCCAGGGGCGAGACGGCGAGGCGGCGAGGAGGAGGACGTCTGGCGGCGGGGAGAGCGACGGGAGGCGCGGGGCGAGCTCCGGCGACGCAGTCCCAGCGGCGGGGACGGGCGCCGGCGTCGGGGGCCGGGGAGGGGAGGGGCGCCTGCGGCGGGGGACGGGATCGGGCTCCTCCCCGAGCCAAGCGAGTGGGGAGGGAGAGAGTGGGGGGGTTCATGGGGGATCTGGGGGGAGATGGGGATAGGTTAGGGTTTGGGGTCGGGGGTTAAGCAGGGGTGAGGGGCCGGTTGGGCCAGTGGGCTGTCCGGCTGGGCCGTTGGCCCAGTTGGCCGGGGGGCCTTCTTTTTTTTGTATTTTAGTTTCCTTTTGTTTTTTTGTATCTTATTTCTTTTCTGTTTTATTTTGTTCCACATTTTATTTTAGTTTTGTAGAGTACAAAATGATCCCTAAATTAGTACTACCACTAAACCCACTGCGATAAAAGTTTAACACCTAATTAGAATAGTTTAACATTTTATTAATTATAAAAGGCATTTCAATAATCGTTTTGACTACTGTTTTATTCATTTTAGAGTATTTAAAGATTTTATATAAGGTGGCTTTCTCCATCATAATTATCCATGATTTATTTGAATCCACCTGAACATTTTAGTTTTAATATTTGAAAACTTTTATTGTTTGCCATATTTTGAATTTGAATTTTGATCCAGTTTTGAACTAACGCGAGATTATCAACACTAACAAAGGTGACGTGGCATCATTAACGTAGGTTTACTGTAGCATAATTATCCGGGCGTCACAATTCTCCTCTACTACAAGAAATCTCGTCCCGAGATTTAAGAGGGGAGTAAGGGGGGAAGGTTTGGTAACGAATCTAGCGGGTCTTCTCATCCTGGCTTGCTCTTCTCGAAGAGGCTGGTCCAATACATTGATGTCTTCATTTCTCTGCTTCGGTCATCATGATGAAGTCGGCGTCCTTCTTCAAGAACTCCATCGTACTTACGAAAGAATAAAGGGGTGGGCATTCTAGGAGAACGGGCCTCGACAAGGTTGACTATCGGGTCGACAACATCGAGGAAGGTGGCGGAAAGTAACCCTCGAATCGAAACTTAAGAAAATATCGAGAGCAAAGTAAGGAGGTAACCTGGGAAGTTTCGAGCGGGCAGGCAATCGTTCGATGCCTGTTATAGGGCGTGAAAGGGTCAAAGCAACGGGAATAAGTGTTGTGTCCGATATCAGACCTGAAGGTGGCTCGTGAATTACATACGAGGCCATGCGTGAGGAACAACCATTAGAAAACAGGGTTGTATAGAAGAGTCAGGTTTCGTTCCTGTGGAACTGTGGGTTATGGGCCCACCATGTGGTTTTTTTTATATAGGAGCAGTGACATCTTGCACGGTCATGATATCAAGGCATGTCAGAGAGTCCCTGTCAGTTATGTCGGCAACACGTTGGTACCAAGGGCGAGGGACGAAGAGAACCATTTTCCTGCTCGTCGAAACGAGGCGGACCAATAGGCAAAGTTCTCGTCCATCGGGGGTTATCGAAAATGTCACCAACAATATTAACAGGGTCTTACTGACAGAGTTGTACACCGAGGTGTTTACATAAGCAGGAGGATATTACTGCTTAGATCATATAGATCACCAGAAAGGTTAAACCAAACAATGGAAAGGAAAATATGATTATCAGATTAAACAGAAGAATGGAAAGGAAAATGTGTTAAAACACATATTTCAAGGGTATATTCTTCCCAAGGGTAAGCAGAGCATGATACCCATGACGGGATATAATGTAGAAAACTCTTTAGGTAAGGGGAAGGAAATTTCATGACATTACCCATACAACGGTGTTTGGATAATTGAGCAGGAAACAATTAGCTTTGGGCTTCAAATGTTCCCGTTGAAAATCGGAGTACCATAGACATGCTTCGAGATAGCATTGACATGGTCAACAGGTGAAGATCAGACTTTGGAAACAAAAAGGATCCATCAGGAACAACTTATGGAATAAGTCCTACAATTTCCTCATGGAAGAACAGCTAACCTTGCTAAAAGGGATAACTTATAACAATAGGTCCTCCCGCCAGGTGATATAATGTATCATCACCTTACCGGGTCATAAATAGGCCAAAGTTATAACTCTTGGAAATATGTTCCAACCATCATATCTGACCGAGATTCAGATCTAATTGGTGTCAGGATAACTCAGACTCAGGATGCCTGAGAAGAAAGGTGCAACACAAATTGTCGAAACGACATCGGAGATTCTCGGGAGATGAACTATGGAAGCGAGTTCCGGACAAGGGTTCATCATTACATCAAGGAGAGGTGAGGAGGTGACTGATTGACTCAGCGACAATCCATTGAGATTTCCAAAAGATGGATTTCCATCCCTATGTGAACAAGGAGATAACATTAGCTAGATCGAATGACTTAATGATGCATGCTCGAGGAAAACATACACAGTTAAACATTGGTTGAAATGTGCACCCGAAATATGGGCTAGGTAGCACAATCAATGTCCGAATGATGATTCATTAAGCCATAGGCGTAGAATGAAACTATAGACCAATAACTTCAAAGCAATAGGGTTGCTAGAAGTTTAGAATTTACACATCACAGACCATTGGTCGGTATTCCTTTTAGAAACAACACGGGGACCAAGAAAGAATGGTGATGGGGAGAAGTATCACTGTACCAAGATGTCATACGAGGTGGTGAAATTATTACGACATACTTGACATAAAAGATGGTAATACTCCAAGGTAGAACATATCATAAGCTAGATAGCAAGGAAATCAAGGTACAACACAAAACACGAACAAGTTTGTGTTGAATGGAAGGCGATAAAATGGTCGATGATAAAACAAATCATCGAGGGCAAGGATGGTATTTCTCATCCAGAACTCGATAGATATTGGAAGAGCTCAGAATGTTAATGATGTTCACGACACATTTGTAGCGAGAATTTATGAAGAGGTAATCGATCGGCGATGACATCAAGTCAAAGGAATGATGAAGCGAAAAGTTATTGGAACCAGGGGTACGACACAAACTCGAAATCAAGCTTGCTGTTCAAGGCGAAATGATATGACGAGGAAAATCGACGCAAGATTAGCTCACTGTCGAAATTTGTGTTCCGGGAAGGACCGGGTAGCACAGTTAAAAAGTTTTCACGATAAGGCTAGTAATGACTTGAAGGATTATTAAACTCGTAAGCAACAAGAATTACTTAGAGTTATGGAATCGGAGTGCGGAATCGATTCACTTGTCGGTGTTCTCGAGTGACTAATAACTCAGAGCCCGTGGAAAATTTGGAATCAGTGAGAATGTAGCACTTGATGAAGAACTCATAAAAAGTTATGCAGTTCCATGATAATCTCGAGGTACCAGGGGGTAATACTCGACGACAGATCAAGGTAGAGGCTGGACTAGGGTATTGCTCTGCAGAAGACAAGTGCTCAACTTGTATGAGAAATGGTATTTAAAAGAGAACATGGTCGGAACCATGATTGAAAAAGGCCAGATCCCAGATATAAGATGAAGTTATACCAATGGAATAATTAATTTAAGAAAAGCTTTAATGATAAGATCTACATCGGGTCCATGGGCATGAACGCAAAGTTCAAGGTCGACTCCCATTTCTTCAATGCATAACCTTTCATTCACTTCTCGCGTTCGATGAAGTTGTATGGTAGAAAATTATCTGGTAAAATACCAGAAGAGTATGACTCATGAAAACTTTCGAGTTCACACATATTAAGGAAGGCATAGGATCAAGCCATCGGGGCTTCTTAGAACATATACCACGAACTTCGGAGTAAATAATACAAGCTCGAAAGTAGAGTATGGTTCACAAAGCAGAGGATACAATTTACCGAAGGCATCATGTATCCGAGGAAAAGCTCACCAGCTTATTTAATATGGAGGACATTGTCGGATAAAATCCAACAAAGGAACCGATGGTCCACAAGGGATCTGTTGTGAGCATCGGTACTCAACCAGAGGAAGAAGAATGCAAGAAGATCTGATTATAGAAACAACTGACTAACTCAAAGTTCAAATGCAAAAGAATTAAGATTTCCAAATCAGGGGGTCAGAAGCAACGCTCTGATCAAGGATGGATAAGTTGAGTAGGCTTAGGGGTACAATCGATGGTAATTTGATAGGTCGAGATCCAGCTCACGTTAAAAATGACGTCTGAGCCGGAAGAATGAATTCTAGGATATGATTGAGGATTGCGAGCATTCGCAACAAATTGAATCAACGGACTCAAAATGATAATGACAAGAGATGCCAATAAGATTACGAGACTTATGGGATTAACCATAATGCAAGCAAACAAGAATTTCGAGAGCAATAGGCTCCTGAGGATTTTCGGAAGATCGAATAGTATTTTGAACACTTTTGTGAGATACTTGAATCAACTGGGGATGACCGGATACTCGGTAAGTGCTAGAAATTATCCGTAGTGGTATTCATGTGGCAAAGAACAGCAAGGCAGTAAGCTCAAAAGATTCTCGGAGAAGCAAAGAGAATTTCGGGGTATCTTGTAATAACAAGATCAACTGGGAAACATTGTATGAGTGGCGAGTATACGTGGTTATCCATAGGAGTTTATCGATGAAAGGGAATTGCAAAAGCGATAAACACAAGTTCTCAGGTTATCAGCGGAGAGTATCTTCAGGGTCTTCTCGGGCAGCAGACGATCATCAGTAATAAGGGGCTCTCCGGGTGAAAGTGATAACGAGATCCTAATGTTAGATTTAGCAAAATTCATTTAACCCAAGTAGAAAAGAGATCAGAGTCCCAGAGTATAGACAAGGAGTAAAAGATCCTAATACCACCCAATGGCAACGTGGGCCCGTAAGCCACACAACCATGTTAGTAAAAGTTTTTCAATGACTAGACTCGACTTCGGCCAAGGAGTTGGAAAGGGGGATTCCTAGAGGCAGTTGGCTCTGATACCAACTTGTGACGCCCCCGATTTGACCGTACACTAATCATGCACGCAAATGTGTACGATCACGATCAGGGACTCACGGGAAGATATCACAACACAACTCTACAACATAAATAAGTCATACAAGCATTATAATACAAGCCAGGGGCCTCGAGGGCTCGAATACAAGTGCTCGATCATAGACGAGTCAGCGGAAGCAACAATATCTGAGTACAGACATAAGTTAAACAAGTTTGCCTTAAGAAGGCTAGCACAGAAGTAGCAACGATCGAAAAGGCAAGGCCTCCTGCCTGGGACCTCCTAACTACTCCTGGTCGTCGTCAGCGGCCTGCACGTAGTAGTAGGCACCTCCAGTGTCGTAGGTGTCGTCGTCGACGGTGGCGTCTGGCTCCTGGACTCCAGCATCTGGTTGCGACAACCAGATAGAAAGGAAAAAGGGGGGAAGAGGGAGAGAAGCAACCGTGAGTACTCATCCAAAGTACTCTTAAGCAAGGAGCTATACTACATATGCAAGGGTATATGAGTAAAGGGGCATATCAGTGGACTGAACTGCAGAATGCCAGAATAAGAAGGGGGATAGTTAGTCCTGTCGAAGACTACGCTTCTGGTCATCTCCATCTTGCAGCAGGTAGAAGAGAGTAGATTGAAGTCCTCCAAGTAGCATCGCATAGCATAATCCTACCCGGCGATCCCCTCCTCGTCGCCCTGTTAGAGAGCGATCACCGGGTTGTATCTGGCACTTGGAAGGGTGTATTTTATTCAGTATCCAGTTCTAGTTGTCATAAGGTCAAGGTACAACTCCGGGTCGTCCTTTTACCGAGGGACACGGCTATTCGAATAGATAAACTTCCCTGCAGGGGTGCACCACATAACCCAACACGCTCGATCCCATTTGGCCGGACACACTTTCCTGGGTCATGCCCGGCCTCGTAAGATCAACGCGTCGCAGCCCCACCTAAGCACAACAGAGCGGTCAGCACGCCGGTCTAACCCTATGCGCGCAGGGGTCTGGGCCCATCGCCCTATGCACACCTGCACGTTGCGTACGCGGCCGGAAGCAGACCTAGCCTAGTGGCGTTCCAGTCCAATCCGGCGCGCGCCACTCAGTCGCTGACGTCAAGAAGGCTTCGGCTGATACCACGACGCCGGGATACCCATAACTACTCCCGCGTAGATGGCTAGTGCGTATAGACCAAATGGCCAGACTCAGATCAAATACCAAGATCTCGTTAAGCGTGTTAAGTATCCGCGAACGCCGACCAGGGCCAGGCCCACCTCTCAGTTAGGCGGTCTCAACCTGCCCTGTCGCTCCGCCATAAAGTAACAGTCGGGGGCCGTCAGGAACCCAGGCCCACCTCTACCGGGGTGGAGCCACCTGTCCTTTCAGCCCCCTCATCAGAATCACTTGCGGGTACTCCTCGAGCCGACCCGACTTTAGTCACCACATGTGTCATGTATAGAGTATATAAGTATATACCCGTGATCACCTCCCGAAGTGATCACGGCCCAGTAGTATAGCATGGCAGACGGACAAGAATGTAGGGCCTCGGATGGAACACTAGCATCCTATACTAAGCAGTAGGATAAGGTAAGGGTAACAACTGTAGCAACAATGTCAGGCTATGCATCAGGATAGGATTAACGGAAAGCAGTAACATGCTACACTACTCTAATGCAAGCAGTATAGAGAAGAATAGGCGATATCTGGTGATCAAGGGGGGGCTTGCCTGGTTGCTCAGACAAGAAGGAGGGGTCATCGGTGACGTAGTCGACCACAGGGGCATCAGCATCGTCACGGGGTCTACCGAAGAGAAGAGGGGGGGAGAAACAGTAAATACATAGCAAGCAAGTGCATAACAGGACAACAGGCAGAGCTAGACGTGTTCTAACACGGTATGAGGTGATACCGGTGAAGGGGGGAATCATCCGGGAAAATATCCCCGATGTTTCGCGTTTTCGGGCAGATGAATCGGAGGGGAAAGTTGCGTGTTCGTTATTGTAGGGATGCGTGGCGGACGAACGGGCTGCGTAACCGGATTCGTCTCGTCGTTCTGAGCAACTTTCATGTACAAAGTTTTTTCATCCGAGCTACGGATTATTTTATATTAATTTATAAAGATTTAAATTATTTCTAGAATTAATAGAATTAATTTAATTAGAAAATTAATTACGACGTCAGCGTGAGGTCAGCATGATGTCATCAGTCAACCATCTGTTGACTGGGTCAACAGACGCGTGGGTCCCGTTCGTCATAGTCTCAGGTTAACTAAACAGTAGTTAGTTTTTATTAATTGAATAATTAGTTTTAATTATTTAATTAAACAAATTAATTAAGTTTAATTAACTAAATTTTATTATTATTATTTTTATAACTTTATTTTTAATTCTCTTTTCTTTTTCTTTTCCCTTTTTTTTTACAGAAGGATGTGGGGCGGGGGCCCCACTGGGCAGTGGCCCTTCGGGCCAAACGGGCGCGGGCGTGCGCCCGCACGACGAGGCGAGCTGGGCGCGCGGGCGCCGGGGCGGCAGCAGGCCGGGGCACGCGGGACGCGCGGGCGAGGTGCGGGCGTGAGGGACAGAGGGGAGAGGAGCGGACGGGGGTGCTCACAGGGAGCTGCAGGGGGAGGGCAGTGGGCTCGAGGCGGAGGACGGGGACGCGCGCCGGTGGGGAGGAGGCGGCGACGGACGTAGGCGACGGCGGCCGGCGAGGTCCAGCGGTGGTCGGCGACAGGGGGGGTCCGGGCGACCCGGCGGCAGCGGCGTCCAGGCGGCGTCCTGGGCGGCGGCGGCGGATCCAGGGGCGAGACGGCGAGGCGGCGAGGAGGAGGACGTCTGGCGGCGGGGAGAGCGACGGGAGGCGCGGGGCGAGCTCCGGCGACGCAGTCCCAGCGGCGGGGACGGGCGCCGGCGTCGGGGGCCGGGGAGGGGAGGGGCGCCTGCGGCGGGGGACGGGATCGGGCTCCTCCCCGAGCCAAGCGAGTGGGGAGGGAGAGAGTGGGGGGGGGGGTTCGTGGGGGATCTGGGGGAGATGGGGATAGGTTAGGGTTTGGGGTCGGGGGTTAAGCAGGGGTGAGGGGCCGGTTGGGCCAGTGGGCTGTCCGGCTGGGCCGTTGGCCCAGTTGGCCAGGGGGGCCTTCTTTTTTTTGTATTTTAGTTTCCTTTTGTTTTTTTATCTTATTTCTTTTCTATTTTATTTTGTTCCACATTTTATTTTAGTTTTGTAGAGTACAAAATGATCCCTAAATTAGTACTACCACTAAACCCACTGCGATAAAAGTTTAACACCTAATTAGAATAGTTTAACATTTTATTAATTATAAAAGGCATTTCAATAATCGTTTTGACTACTGTTTTATTCATTTTAGAGTATTTAAATATTTTATATAAGGGTGGCTTTCTCCATCATAATTATCCATGATTTATTTGAATCCACCTGAACATTTTAGTTTTAATATTTGAAAACTTTTATTGTTTGCCATATTTTGAATTTGAATTTTGATCCAGTTTTGAACTAACGCGAGATTATCAACACTAACAAAGGTGACGTGGCACCATTAACGTAGGTTTACTGTAGCATAATTATCCGGGCGTCACATTTATAATCAGCCATTTATGTTGTGACATTTGGTAGCACAAAAAGTGTTCCTCCGGTAAACGGGAGTTGCATAATCTCATAGTCATAGGAACATGTATAAGTCATGAAGAAAGCAATAGCAACATACTAAACGATCGAGTGCTAAGCTAACGGAATGGGTCAAGTCAATCACGTCATTCTCCTAATGAGGTGATCTCGTTAATCAAATGGCAACTTATATCTATGGCTAGGAAACATAACCATCTTTGATTAACGAGCTAGTCAAGTAGAGGCATACTAGTGACACTCTGTTTGTCTATATATTCACACATGTATTATGTTTCCGGTTAATACAATTCTAGCATGAATAATAAACATTTATCATGATACAAGGAAATAAATAATACTTTATTATTGCCTAGATCACTATTGTACTCCCTTGCCAAAATCTGTTTAGGGTATACAATAGATCTGGTACACAGCATGGCATACTTTATAGAACCTATGACCAAGGCATAGGGAATGACTTTCATTCTCTTTCTATCTTCTGCCGTGGTCGGGCTTTGAGTCTTACTCAATTTCACACCTTGTAACACAGGCAAGAACTCTTTCTTTGACTGTTCTATTTTGAACTACTTCAAAATCTTGTTAAGGTATGTACTCATTGAAAAAACTTATCAAGCGTCTTGATCTATCTCTATAGATCTTGATGCTCAATATGTAAGCAGCTTCACCGAGGTCTTTCTTTGAAAAAACTCCTTTACGCTTTGCAGAATAATTCTACATTATTTCCGATCAACAATATGTCATTCACATATACTTATCAGAAATGCTGTAGTGCTCCCACTCACTTTCTTGTAAATACAGGCTTCACCGCAAGTCTGTATAAAACTATATCCTTTGATCAATTTATCAAAGCGTATATTCCAACTCCGAGATGCTTGCACCAGTCCATAGATGGATCGCTGGAGCTTGCATATTTTGTTAGCACTTTTAGGATTGACAAAACCTCCTGGTTGCATCATATACAACTCTTCTTCAATAAATCCATTAAGGAATGCAGTTTTGTTTATCCATTTGCCATATTTCATAAAATGCGGCAATTGCTAACATGATTCAGACAGACTTAAGCATAGATACGAGTGAGAAACTCTCATCGTAGTCAACACCTTGAACTTGTCGAAAACCTTTCGCAACAAGTCGAGCTTTATAGACAGTAACATTACCATCAGCGTCAGTCTTCTTCTTGAAGATCCATTTATTTTCAATGGCTTGCCGATCAATGGGCAAGTCAACCAAAGTCCATACTTTGTTCTCATACATGGATCCCATCTCAGATTTCATGGCCTCAAGCCATTTTGCGGAATCTGGGCTCACCATCGCTTCTTCATAGTTCGTAGGTTCGTCATGGTCTAGTAACATAACTTCCAGAACAGGATTACCGTACCACTCTGGTGCGGATCTTACTCTGGTTGATCTACGAGGTTCAGTAATAACTTGATCTGAAGTTTCATGATCATCATCATTAACTTCCTCACTAATTGGCGTAGGTGTCTCAGAAACTGGTTTCTGTGATGAACTACTTTCCAATAAGGGAGCAGGTATAGTTACCTCATCAAGTTCTACTTTCCTCCCACTCACTTCTTTCGAGAGAAACTCCTCTAGAAAATTTCCGAATTTAGCAACAAAAGTTTTGCCTTCGGATCTGTGATAGAAGGTATACCCAACAGTCTCCTTTGGGTATCCTATGAAGACACATTTCTCCGATTTGGGTTCGAGCTTATCAGGTTGAAGTTTCTTCACATAAGCATCGCAGCCCCAAACTTTAAGAAACGACAACTTTGGTTTCTTGCCAAACCACAGTTCATAAGGCGTCGTCTCAACGGATTTTGATGGTGCCCTATTTAACGTGAATGCAGCCGTCTCTAAAGCATAACCCCAAAACGATAGCGGTAAATCAGTAAGAGACATCATAGATCGCACCATATCTAGTAAAGTGCGATTACGACGTTCGGACACACCATTACGCTGTGGTGTTCCGGGTGGCGTGAGTTGCGAAACTATTCCGCATTGTTTCAAATGTAGACCAAACTCGTAACTCAAATATTCTCCTCCACGATCTGATCGTAGAAACTTTATTTTCTTGTTACGATGATTTTCAACTTCACTCTGAAATTCTTTGAACTTTTCAAATGTTTCAGACTTATGTTTCATTAAGTAGATATACCCATATCTGCTTAAATCATCTGTGAAGGTGAGAAAATAACGATATCCGCCACGAGCCTCAACATTCATCGGACCACATACATCTGTATGTATGATTTCCAACAAATCTGTTTCTCTCTCCATAGTTCCGGAGAACGGCGTTTTAGTCATCTTGCCCATGAGGCAGGGATCGCAAGCATCAAGTGATTCATAATCAAGTGATTCCAAAATCCCATCAGTATGGAGTTTCTTCATGCGCTTTACACCAATATGACCTAAACGGCAGTGCCACAAATAAGTTGCACTATCATTATTAACTTTGCATCTTTTGGCTTCAATATTATGATTATGTGTATCACTACGATTGAGATCCAACAAACCATTTTCGTTGGTGTGTATGACCATAGAAGGTTTTTATTCATGTAAACAGAACAACAATTGTTCTCTAACTTAAATGAATAACCGAATTGCAAAAACATGATCAAATCATATTCATGCTCAACGCAAACACCAAATAACACTTATTTAGTTTCAACACTAATCCCGAAAGTACAGGGAGTGTGCGATGATGATCATATCAATCTTGGAACTACTTCCAACATACATCGTCACCTCGCCTTTTACTAGTCTCTGTTTATTCTGCAACTCCCGTTTCGAGTTACTACTCTTAGCAACTTAACCAGTATCAAATACCGAGGGGTTGCTATAAACACTAGTAAAGTACACAACAATAACTTGATATCCAATATACCTTTGTTCACTTTGCCATCCTTCTTATCCACCAAATAGTTGGGGTAGTTCCGCTTCCAATGACCAGTCCCTTTGCAGTAGAAGCACTCAGTTTCAGGCTTAGGTCCAGACTTGGGTTTCTTCTCCTGAGCAGCAACTTGTTTGTTGTTCTTCTTGAAGTTCCCTTTCTTCTTCCCTTTACCCTTTTTCTTGGAACTGGTGGTCTTATTGACCATCAACACTTGATGCTCCTTTTTGATTTCTACCTCCGCAGCCTTTAGCATTGCGAAGAGCTCGGGAATTGTCTTACTCATCCCTTGCATATTATAGTTCATCACGAAGCTCTTGTAGCTTGGTGGCAGTGATTGAAGAATTCTGTCAATAACGCTATCATCCGGAAGATTAACTCCCAGTTGAATTAAGTGATTGTTATACCCAGACATTTTGAGTATATGCTCACTGACAGAACTATTCTCTTCCATCTTGCAGCTGAAGAACTTATTGGAGACTTCATATCTCTCAATTCGGGCATTTGCTTGAAATATTAACTTCAACTCCTGGAACATCTCATATGCTCCATGACGTTCAAAACGTCGTTGAAGGCCCGGTTCTAAGCCGTAAAGCATGGCACACTGAACTATCGAGTAGTCATCAGCTTTGCTCTGCCAGACGTTCATAACATCTGGTGTTGCTCCTGCAGCAGGCCTGGCACCCAGCGGTGCTTCCAGGATGTAATTCTTCTGTGCAGCAATGAGGATAATCCTCAAGTTACGGACCCAGTCCGTGTAATTGCTACCATCATCTTTCAACTTTGCTTTCTCAAGAAACGCATTAAAATTCAACGGAACAACAGTACGGGCCATCTATCTACAATTAACATAGACAAGCAAAATACTATCAGGTACTAAGTTTATGATAAATTCAAGTTCAATTAATCATATTACTTAAGAACTCCCACTTAGATAGACATCCCTCTAATCCTCTAAGTGATCACGTGATCCATATCAACTAAACCATGTCCGATCATCACGTGAGATGGAGTAGTTTCAATGGTGAACATCACTATGTTGATCATATCTACTATATGATTCATGCTCGACCTTTCGGTCTCCGTGTTCCGAGGCCATATCTGTTATATGCTAGGCTCGTCAAGTTTAACCTGAGTATTCCGCGTGTGCAACTGTTTTGCACCCGTTGTATTTGAACGTAGAGCCTATCACACCCGATCATCACGTGGTGTCTCAGCACGAAGAACTTTCGCAACGGTGCATACTCAGGGAGAACACTTATACTTTGATAATTTAGTGAAGGATCATCTTATAATGCTACCGTCAAACAAAGCAAGATAAGATGCATAAAGGATTAACATCACATGCAATCAATATAAGTGATATGATATGGCCATCATCATCTTGTGCTTGTGATCTCCATCTCCGAAGCACCGTGCTTGTGATCTCCATCTTCGAAGCACCATCATGATCACCATCGTCACCGGCGCGACACCTTGATCTCCATCGTAGCATCGTTGTCGTCTCGCCAACTTATTGCTTTTACGACTATCGCTACCGCTTAGTGATAAAGTAAAACTATTACAAGGCGATTGCATCTCATACAATAAAGCGACAACCATATGGCTCCTGCCAGTTGCCGATAACTCGGTTACAAAACATGATCATATCATACAACACATTATATCACATCATGTCTTGACCATATCACATCACAACATGCCCTGCAAAAACAAGTTAGACGTCCTCTACTTTGTTGTTGCATATTTTACGTGGCTGCTACGGGCTTAGCAAGAACCGTTCTTACCTACGCATCAAAACCACAACGATAGTTTGTCAAGTTGGTGCTGTTTTAACCTTCGCAAGGACCGGGCGTAGCCACACTCGGTTCAACTAAAGTGAGAGAGACAGACACCCGCCGGTCACCTTTAAGCAACGAGTGCTCGCAACGGTGAAACCAGTCTCGCGTAAGCGTACGCGTAATGTCGGTCCGGGCCGCTTCATCTCACAATACCGCTGAACCAAAGTATGACATGCTGGTAAGCAGTATGACTTATATCGCCCACAACTCACTTGTGTTCTACTCGTGCATTGCATCAACGCATAAAACCAGGCTCTGATACCACTGTTGGGGAACGTAGTAATTTCAAAAAATTTCCTACGCACACGCAAGATCATGGTGATGCATAGCAACGAGAGGGGAGAGTGTTGTCCACGTACCCTCGTAGACTGACAGCGGAAGCGTTATCACAACGCGGTTGATGTAGTCGTACGTCTTCACGATCCGACCGATCAAGTACCGAACGTACGGCACCTCCGAGTTCTACACACGTTCAGCTCGATGACGTCCCTCGAAGTCCGATCCAGCAGAGTGTTGAGGGAGAGTTTCGTCAGCACGACGGCGTGGTGACGATGATGATGTTCCACCGATGCAGGGCTTCGCCTAAGCTCCGCAACGGTATTATCGAGGTGTAATATGGTGGAGGGGGCACCGCACACGGCTAAGAGATCTCAAGGATCAATTGTTGTGTCTCTGGGGTGCCCCCCTGCCCCCGTATATAAAGGAGCAAGGGGGAGGCAGCCGGCCAAGGGGAGAGGCGCGCCATAGGGGGAGTCCTACTCCCACCGGGAGTAGGACTCCTCCTTTCCTTGTGGGAGTAGGAGAAGGGAAGGGGGAAGGAGAAAGAAGGAAGGGTGCGCCCCCCTTCCCTAGTCCAATTCGGACCAGACCATGGGGAGGGGTGCGGCCACCTTTTGAGGCCTTTCTCTCCTTTCCCCGTATGGCCCATTAAGGCCCAATACGAATTCCCGTAACTCTCTGGTACTCTGAAAAATACCCGAATCACTCGGAACCTTTCCGAAGTCTGAATATAGTCGTCCAATATATCGATTTTTACGTCTCGGCCATTCCGAGACTCCTCGTCATATCCCCGATCTCATCCGGGACTCCGAACTCCTTCGGTACATCAAAACTCAATAAAACTGTCATCGTAACGTTAAGCGTGCGGACCCTACGGGTTCGAGAACTATGTAGACATGACCGAGACACGTCTCCGGTCAATAACCAATAGCGGGACCTGGATGCCCATATTGGCTCCCACATATTCTACGAAGATCTTTATCGGTCAGACCGCATAACAACATACGTTGTTCCCTTTGTCACCGGTATGTTACTTGCCCGAGATTTGATCGTCGGTATCTCGATACCTAGTTCAATCTCGTTACCGGCAAGTCTCTTTACTCGTTCCGTAATACATCATCCCGCAACTAACTCATTAGTCACAATGCTTGCAAGGCTTATAGTGATGTGCATTACCGAGTGGGCCCAGAGATACCTCTCCGACAATCGGAGTGACAAATCCTAATCTCGAAATACGCCAACCCAACAAGTACCTTTGGAGACACCTGTAGAGCACCTTTATAATCACCCATTTACGTTGTGACGTTTGGTAGCACACAAAGTGTTCCTCCGGTAAACGGGAGTTGCATAATCTCATAGTCATAGGAACATGTATAAGTCATGAAGAAAGCAATAGCAACATACTAAACGATCGAGTGCTAAGCTAACGGAATGGGTCAATTCAATCACATCATTCTCCTAATGAGGTGATCTCGTTAATCAAATGACAACTTATATCTATGGCTAGGAAACATAACCATCTTTGATTAACGAGCTAGTCAAGTAGAGGCATACTAGTGACACTCTGTTTGTCTATATATTCACACATGTATTATGTTTCCGGTTAATACAATTCTAGCATGAATAATAAACATTTATCATGATACAAGGAAATAAATAATACTTTATTATTGCCTCTAGGGCATATTTCCTTCAGAAGTGCTTGGTGAAGTCCTGGGGCATGGGGATGCACTCAAGCTTCGGTGCAAGGATGACCTTGCAGAAGTGAGTTGGGCCATCCTCCTAATGATAGTGGCCGTATTTGCGGCGCTTGTTGCTGGGGGGCTCCTCCATGCCCTCGTCGTCGCCACCCTCAGGCGTCTTCGGGTCTTCCTCGGTGGTGGGCGGCAGCACAACCTCGTCGGGCATTGGGTGAAGGCACTGCTTGCCCTTGTTGTCAAGGGCCGGGAGCACCTTCGTGCCCATCTCATTACTCTCCTCGATCTGCACACAATTCATGGAGTCAAGCACAACACAGAGTTCATGGCTAATTGAAGAGCATGTAGTTAAAACAGCATGATTTTCACTCTTCTCCTCCTCTCCACCCCCCTATATTTACTCACCCTACCCACCACTACTTACCCACCCCCTCTCTTCTCTCATTGTCAACCTTCCTCCTCCCATCGCCATGAGCTCTAGCTCCAACTCCAACGCCAACCCCTTCCCTTGGGGTATTGGCTGGAGGGCCTTCTTCCTCGGATGGTCGGCTGGTGACCGCACCAAGTTCGAGAGCACCATGGAGGTGTGCTCTAACTTTGGCTCCATGCCGGACATGCAGAACGAATCTAATGCAGTGCTCATGAAGGCCACTAAAGAAGAGCTGAAGACGTTGATTCCTGACCCAGCGAAGGACGCGATGGCAGTTGACATCATTCGCTGGGCCATGAATCAGGCCATCTCCGATGACGCTAAACAGAGGAAGAAGTGGTGCAAGTACAAGATCTACTGGGCTCCTAATGACCGCCGTGCCGCAGTGTACTGGGAGACGGCTATCGCGTCGCCGGCGGTCATCGCTGGGGAGCCTAAGGAAGAGGAAGAAGAAGCGGTGCACATGACAGCGAGGGCGCCGGAGCCAGGCCGTCGTACCTGGCAGATCGACCTCGACTCGCCGAGGACGACGACGATGACCCGCCGGCCCGCACGGCGATGAAGAAGAAGATGAAGGCCAGCGACTCGACCAGCCGCTCCGCATGCCGGTGACGGCAGCCGCGGTCAGCCGGTTTTCGTTGTGTACCCCCTATCCCCCTATCCCCCAATCCCCCTTCTGCATTCCGATCTTGCATGTATGAACTTGTATGAACTACTATGAACTACCCCTATGCTTATCTACCTCTATTCCCCATTCCCCTCCGCCGTGGATCGAATCTATCGCCGTGGATCGAATCTAGCGTGCATGTCGAAGAGAGAGAAGTGCTTACCGCCATCGATGGAGTCCGGTGGTCTTCTTCCTCTGCGCCGATCCGCCACCGCCGGTGATGGAGTCCGGTGGTCTTATTCCTCTGCTCCGATCCGCCGCCACCGGTGAGAGTTGGGAGAGTAGGGAAGAGTGGGGAGAGGGAGCGGTGAGGCTAATAACTGCCGGCGCTTCGGGAAGCAACACGGCTTCTCGAGCGTGGCCGCGCGCGTGTAGCCGCCGCCCACGTGCACCGCTCGGGCCTGGCCCTGGAGAAACTGCCGATTCGTGCGTTTCCAGTGAGCCAGGCCCAGAGGTGCTTTAAGAAGCGTGTGATGCAGGTCCAATAGTGTATGCGGGCTACCAAACAGGTTGATCACTTCCCGCGCGGGCCTGGTCGAGGCCTATGCAGGCAACCAAGCACGCCCTATGCTGCTTTTATGTGCCGATCACTTCCCGCGCGGGCCTGATCTGACGAATCCGTTTTTGTCCCTACTGTCAAAGGTATTGGCAATTCTGTACCCGTACTACCACCCTCAATATAATCTCTGTTGCATCTGCAATGGCGTCCAGGACAGGTGGATGACGCTGATGGAGGCACATGATGTCGTTGGATTTTAGATGGAATAAGAGAGAGCGCCCATGCACAGATATTCAAAATAACAAGAATTGGCGCTGGATGGCGGCCCTCATACCTTGTCTATTGTTGCAGAACGGATGGAGGCAGCTAATGAGGCAATCAATCGAAGTTGTGTTCTTCTTGGTCTGGCTTTTCTCATATAAATTCAACACACCTGATATAGCAGGAAGAAATTGGTGGAAGATCCAGGAGGCGCCATTTGCTGCCGATCGAACTCGCCGCCACAAGATTGCTAGGATCGGGGTAGGGAGGATAGGAGCGAGGCGAGCTATGCATGAGGGATAACATAATAGGGATCGTAGAATTTTCTTTTGCAGCGTGTAGTCCTTTTTTCAGGGTGCGGTTCCTTTTTAGAGGTTGGTAGAGAGATTTCTTTCTTTAACATGGGATAAATTGTGAGGACTAATGAGGCAATCAATAGTATAAAAAACTTTCTTGCAGGCAAGCAATTCGAATGGCAATATCGAGTCATGGATGGCAAGGAACAAAGAAGAAAAATAGATAGAGAGCGGTATGTATGGATGACCAATGAAGAAAAACGAACTAAAAAAACATCGTGGAGCCTATCAACTAAACAAAAGAACTAAATATTTGACCCAGATGCAAAAAATACACACAAGGAAAGAAGAAAAATACAAACATGAAGCCAACACAAAAGTTAACAAAGCATGCATAAGAAAGGCAGAAAGACACAAATATGCAACCAGAATAAAAGAAAGCTAGAATAGAGCAAATTACAGCTAACCGTGAATTGAGACGCAACACACTAAGGAAAGATTCAATTGCGATGGAAAATCCTAGATATATCGCGACAGAACACGAAGTTATACATCTATACGACAAGGACTTGATGGTTAGCACACACACAACATGCTTGGGCGCTAAGCGAAGTATACGACATTTTTATTGTGTGATATCAATAACTCAAAACATAAGTGTTGCATGTATTATTTTTTTAATCATCACTACGCTGTTTAAAATACTGGTGAGATGTATGTTGTCACTATATATGAATGGTCTAATACAACGTCTTATTCAAGTGAGGTGAGAAACATCATGTGTGCTCTAACTTCAAAAATCCTTTGAATTAGTTACTACTCTTGAAGAATGTGCTTCAAAGTCGTGAAAAATTACACTCAGCGGAAGTCCTCCATGCACCACCCTCTCTCCAACCACTGTCCCTCCATCCCGTAGCAACGCACGGACATGTTTTCTAGTCTATTCATTAACGGCTCTTGAAAGACGGAAATTTCCAACTCAAAAAAGAGAGAAAGATGGAAATTCGACATATCTGTTTTTGTCGAACACTCATATGCACGTGCATGACCAAGAAATTACATGTTCGCACTTAATGGGCAGGAATATATTTATGTATAGGCAGCTTGTGGAATCTTCTGTGCCGTGGAGACACGCAACTTGCTTCCCATTAATTATGTGGATGTATACATACCGGTCGATGTACTCGATCACGACAGCTACCAGCTGTACGCTGAGCACGATGATGCATGCAAGGCAGTGTTCGGTCCACATCACATGCTTAGACTACCTATAGTGGGAGTAATATAGATAGTAACATCATACATATCTAGATAAAATAGATGATGCGACAAGTAATAAATGAAGAAAGAGAGAAAGATAGTAACATATCAAGGCAAGATGTGTCTATAGCCTAATAAATGAAGTGTTGCATGTTACCACATATATGTTACTTCCCACTATAGAAGTCGTAACATAGACTACTAACATGTGCATGTTACTAGCTTATATTATTATCCTAGTCTTAGAAAAACTTTTTTTAGGGTGTGGAAATTAGTGGTGCAGCAAGTGGGGGCACTATTCCCCTTAGCCGCCAGAGCGCCGGTGGTGGGGAATATTATACGGTTATTTGTATGGAGGAAGATGTACGCCTTCTTCAACTTTATTTTGGCAGAACAGGGTTGAGATATTTTCTATGATTTTTTTTATCGATCGAGAGAGTGCATATACATGTCGAAAGTCTCGGAGAAGTCTATATATGTGGTCGAAAAAGTTTGGAATCTCTCAGGCATGCGACGTCCTTCACAGCACATACAAATGGAGGACACCACCTCCCGGTACTACTCCGTCTACCTCGGCTGGGCTCTCGTCCTCGTGCCCCTGGCGCTTGCACTTACATGGAGAAAGAGGGCAAACAACGGTCTGCGGCTCCCGCCGGGGCCGTGGCAGCTGCCGGTCATCGGAAGCCTTCACCACCTCGTCAGGCAGCTCCCGCACCGTGCCTTGCGCGACCTGGCCATGCGCCACGGGCCGGTCATGCTGCTCCGGCTCGGCTCGGTGCCCACAATGGTGCTGTCGTCGCCAGACGCGGCGCGCGAGGTACTCAAGACCCAGGACCTGGCGTTCGCGACGCGGCGGCTCACGGCTACCATGGGCGTCCTCACCTGCGGCGGCCGGGATATGATCTTCGCGCCCTACGGCGACTACTGGCGCCAGCTCCGCAAGATCGCCGTGACGGAGGTCCTTACGGCGGGACGCGTGCGCTCCTTCCGGGCCATCCGCGAGGAGGAGGTCGCCACCATGCTGCGCGCCATCCAGTCCGCCGGTCCCGTGGTGGACTTGCGCGCGCTGCTGTCCGCGCTCGTCTCCGACGGCACGTTCCGCGCCGTCATGGGCAGCCGGTGCGACTCCAAGCAGCGGGACCTCTTCCTGCATGAGCTTGACAGAATAGTCCGCCTTGCCACCGGGCTTAACACGGCGGACCTATGGCCGTCATCGTGGCTCGCCGGACGGCTCAGCAACGCCCTCCGCCGTGCCGAGGAGATCCATGCCAGCGTGTTCGGGATCATCAAGGGCATCATCCACGAGCATCTAGAGAGGAGGGAGGAGGGCCAGGGCGGCGAGGAGGACGTGCTGGACGTGCTCCTCAAAATACACAAAGACGGTGTCATCGACATGGTTGCCGTCGAAGGCGTCATCTTTGTGAGCATCCCATCCATATTGTATATATCGCACGGATCTCTGCGGTGTCTTCTAACCCCTCCTTATCAATAGTGATTTGACCTGCGCGCAGGACATCTTCACCGCTGGGAGCGAGACGTCTGCGACGACACTAGAGTGGGCGATGGCGGAGCTGATGAGGAACCCAACAGCGATGGTGAAGGCGACGGCGGAGGTACGGCGAGCCTTCGAGGGTGATGGCACGGTCGACGAGGGCAAGCTCGGCGAGCTCCCATACATGCGCCTGGTCATCCGGGAGACGTTCCGTCTGCACCCGCCGCTGCCGCTGATGCTCCCGCGCGAGTGCCAGGAACCATGCAAAGTTCTGGGCTTCGACGTGCTCAAGGGCACGCAGGTGATCGTCAATACCTGGGCACTAGGCCGTGATGAGCGATCCTGGGGGCCCGACGCGGCCGAGTTCCGGCCGGAGCGCTTCGAGTCCGGCGCTGGGGTAGACGTGGACTTTAGGGGGACAGATTTCGAGCTGCTGCCGTTCGGCGCTGGGCGGAGAATGTGCCCCGGGATGGCGTTCGGCCTGGCCAGCGTGGAGCTCCCGTTTGCTAGCATGCTGCTCCACTTTGACTGGGAGGCGCCGAACATCTCAAACCCGGCCGAGTTCGACATGACAGAGCAAATCGGTGTCACCGCTCGGCGGAAGGCCAACCTCCTGCTGCGCCCTTCGCTTCGCGTGCCACTGCCAACCTCTCCACCACATTAAGACCGTTCTGACTGTACATACATGTACTAAGGGTTGAAGGAATAGTGAGAGATTGGTGAAACTGATGTTTTACTGCTTGAGCCTTGTGGGCGTACATATAGGCAGGGCGGAGCTCCCGATGCACCACTTTAACAAGGCATAATTTTTTTATGCAACGATGCATTGCATAAAGGTGTATTTCATTACTTCTAGCACACATTATTGAATATAATATAATTGAAGGCGATTTGTAAACACAAAATGTGGCCATCAAAATGCTTACCATATTGATAAAACAAAAGGGACATAATTACTTGAAAAGAATGTCTCACATTTTCGAATTTCAACATACATTGTCGGACAACAAGGTTCATTAACCTACAAGATACCAATACAATTAAACTTATCAGTAGAACATAATAAACTGCCCAAATAAAAGTACTTAAATGGCTAAAAATCTGAAAATTACCTTTAGTATGTTCTATTCCTTCGAGCCTTGAAATAATCAACCACTTGAGCATTGGTGACCTTTTTCATTCTTTCTTTCTCCATATAACAAATAAAATCATCACTCAAACTTTCATCATTGAGGCGATTGCGCAAACAAGTTCTGACCAGTTTCATAGCTGAAAAACATTTGTGATAGTGCTTTTCTTTTGAGAAGAAACTTGTCCATTTTTTTCGATAAAGGGTGATTTTTATTGACTATAATAAGCATCGAGTGATACAATTACAATGAGCGACATCCGGCCTCTGCATAGCTAGGATGCACACAGCCAACACAAGCACACGCACACAAAGATCTCGCCGGCAAGGAGCTAAATCATACTAGACCAAAGCTATGCCTAGGCAGAGAGAAAAAGGAAAAAACAGTCCCAAAGCGATAAGAACAGCGACTAGCATGTACAGCGACAACCCTTGGCTTCAACTATGTCATGACAGCATACATATTACGAGAGAGGTTCTTCAAAAACGACGCCTTCAAGAAGGGAACGACACACAAGTGACGCCGTCGCCGGATCAAACACCCAAAAGTCGGATCGAGGATTTTCACCCTGAAGATCAAGTCCGAGCAATGCCTTCACCAGGGAAACGACGCTCAAAACGCCGCCGTACATGCTTGCAAGCTGTTCAGATTTCGAATTTGTTTTACTCAGTCTATTATTGACATTTTCATGATACAGTGTACATGTAAAGGTTGTTGCACTGAACATTCTTATATTGTTTTTATAGCTCGGTTGAGAATATCACCGGACTTCTGCTGCAAAACTTATACAGTCCTTGAGAGAAAGATGCAAGAAGTAAATAGGGTGAATTCTAATAGTCTCTTCATTCATGTGATTTTCTATTTACTTATCTGATTTATTCTTAACATTGGGGGCTTCAGGCGACCATAGTACAAATGTAGTTCAGTTTTGGGGTCTCTAGATAGTGCATGCTTTAATATGTTTGTCATATGTCGAGATACGAATTGGCAGATTTAGAAATATGCCATATTGCTATCTCCCCATTATCATCCCCATCACCATCTGCATTCCCGTTGTTGGTGCTAGCAGGAGAGGATATGTCGGGTACAAGCCTGCTTCGCTCAACCTAATGAGGCCCGTCACCAACACACTATGAGTTGCACTTAGAGTCCCTGGTGTGTCCAAACGTTTTCCTATTATATTAAACAGAGAATGGAGTATCTTTATGCAATTCTAACATGAAGGCATTAGTTTTTTTTTAAGTTTTATAAACATTTACTTACGCTGACAGGGTTCAATGATAGGTGTACCGTGTGGCAACATCATCGCACTGGGATTGACTGTTAGACTGTGGATTTGGTCAGCGCTGCGTCGCTGCGATCTCTCCACAATTCCTCCCACGTTTCTGGCTTCGGCCCTATATGTACTCCCTCCCCTGTACTTCGAAATGCAATGAAACAAACGATCTCAAAATTTTACATGGTATCAGACACCGGTTCCGCCTACCTCCCTCCACGATCGCCATGACTGGCGCCCCACCACCTCCTCCTCTTCCCGGTTGCCAGCCAACTGCCCCTCTCCCCGGCGGCCAGCCAACTGACTCTTTCTCCGGCGGCTCGCCAACCCTTCCCATTACTGGTTCTCAGCCACCTCCACCCCTTCCCGCTGCCATGCCCGCCGCCAGCCTCACGTTCAGCGACACCATTACAAACATCACCCCGTTCATCCCCATTGTTCTCGATCTTCACAGCCACAACTACTACCACTGGCGCCATCTCTTCGAGATTCATCTCGGACGCTGCTCCCTCCTTCACCACATCTCCGGCGACGTGCCTCCCGCCCCGCATGATCCACGGTGGCTCAAGGACGATCTCGCCATCATCCAGTGGCTGTACACTCGCATCTCCACGGAGCTCTTCAATCTCGTGGTCACCGACGGCGCCTCCGCTCGCGACATCTGGCTCGAGCTTCGTCGGCTCTTCCAGGACAACCGTGACGCCCGCATCTCGGCCCTCAACACGGAGCTCCGTACCATCACACAGGGCGATCGCCCGGTCGGCGTGTTCTGTCAGCACATCAAGGCTATCGGCGACGAGTTGCGCGAGCTCGGCGAAGTGGTCGCCGACCGCTCTCTCCTTCACGCGCTGATGGGCGGCCTCGACGAGCACTTCGCACAGCAGGCCACGCTCATCCCGCTCCTTCGTCCTCTGCCAACGCTGGCGGAGGCCCGCTCCATGCTGCAGATGGAGGAGCAGAACCAGCAGCGCAAAGCTAGCACCCCGCGCCTCTTCCACACGACGGCGCGGCCCGTCTCCGCCCCGGCGCCTCCACCACCATCGTCTTCCTCGCCTCAGCCGCCACCTGGGTGGCGTCCCAGCCCCAACTACAAGGGCAAGAACCCAGTTTACAGGCCGCCCAAGCACGGCGGCGCGTCTTCATCCACTCTTCCGGCGCCGACCCACTCCGCGCCCCCGGCTCCAGCGCCGGCTGCAGCCCCGGTGGCGCCTCCGGATCCTTCCACCTGGCGTCCTTCTCATGACCCGTGGATGGATCTGGTGTAGGCCTGGCCGATGCCTTGGTCAGCGTCGTCGCCCTATGGCGCTCCACCTGCCTACAGCGGTGCATGGGCGCCCGGCCTTCGCCCCGCACTCGGCGCGCCCGGCCTCCTCGGCTCACGTCCTCCGCCAGCCGCCTACACCGCCTACGCGCCTCTCTACCAGGCCGCGGCTGCTCCTTCGGCCTACTCCATGTATCCCTACGGGGCTCCTTCACCGGCCTGGGATCTTGCTGCATCATCCTCGGCGTCGTCTTCCACACCGCCGCCGCCGCCGACTACTGCCTCCACCTCGACAACCACGACTCCGGCCTCGGATCAGGCTGCCTTCATCGCCGCCATGAATTCACTTACTACCCAAGACACAGGTACGAATTGGATCTTCGACCTCGCATATGTCTGCATCTGCTAGTACGCTCTCCTCCATCCACCCCTCCATCCTTTTCCCATCCATTACTATAGGGGACGGCTCCTCTGTTCCGGTTTCATGTGTCGGCACCACCTCTCTCTCTTCCTCTCGTTCACCTCTTCTCTTGCGTGAAGTTCTTGTTGCTTCGGCTCTTATCAAAAATCTCATTTCAGTTAGACGTTTTACTATCGATAACCAAGTTTCTGTTCAATTTGATCCCTTTGGGCTGTCTGTGAAGGATCTTCGCACCAGGACGGAGATCGCTCGGTTCAATAGCTCTGGTGACTTGTACACAGTCCACGGCGCGTCGTCTTCTCCACCGCATGCTCTGCTTGCTTCCGTCGCCCTCTGGCACCGCCGGCTCGGTCATCCTCACAGCGGCACAACTACTACCCTCCTTCAGGAATTTCAGCTTCCGTACGATCGTGATAGTCACGATTCTTCTTTGTGTCATGCGTGTCAGATGGGCAAACATGTTCGCCTGCCCCTTTGGCACTTCTACTACTCGTAGCTCTTTCCCTTTCGAACTGTTGCATTGTGACTTGTGGACGTCACCTATCCCTAGTGTTTCTGGCTTCAAATACTATCTTGTAATATTAGATGACTGCTCGCACTTTGTATGGACTTTCCCTCTTCGTGCAAAATCTGATATCCCTGCCCTCTTTGTCAATTTTCAGCGCTACGTATCTACTCACTTCTCTCTCTCCATTCGCTTCTTACAGTGCGACAGTGGCCGTGAGTTTGACAACTCTCGCAACCGCACCTTCTTTCTTGATCACGGCATTCTTCTTCGTTTTTCATGTCCCTATACCTCTTCCCAAAACGGCAAAGCTGAGCGCTCTCTCCGCACCATTTACGATATCCTTTGCACTCTCCTCATCCAATCTTCTATGCCCTCCTCCTATTGGGTAGAAGCCCTGCGCCATGCCACTTTTCTCCTTAACATTCGCCCCACGAAACTGTGTCCATGTTTCTCCCCCTACGAGTCCCTTTTTCTTGCCGCACCTAGCAATCATGATCTCAAAACATTTGGCTGCCTGTGTTTTCCCAACTTGGCTGCCACCTCTGATAACAAATTGTCCCCGCGATTCCTGCCCTGCATTTTTCTCGGGCACTCCCATTCCCACAAAGGCTATCGTTGCCTTCACCTCCCGACTGGCCGTATGTTTCTTTCTCGTCACGTCACTTTTGACGAAACGATTTTTCCGTTTGCCAGTCATACACAGCCGGACCTCTCTGCCCCACTTTCCGGCGCCACAGTCGCCCCATCGCGCCCCTCCGCGATCGACGTGCATGGGCTGCATGGGCCTGTTCACCTGGACCCCGCTCCACCCAATCCTGTCCCTCCCACGCCGGCCCCACCACCCAATCCCACAAACCCTTCCGCACCCGACGGCTGCCCCGCGGCAGATCTCTTGGATCGCCCGCCGCCCAATCCGCACCCAGCTTCCCCCGGCCCCACCACCTTTTCCGCACCCGACAACTACGCCGCGGCGGATATCTTGGATCGCTCGCCGCCCAGCCCGCACGTAGATTCTCCTGGACCCACCACTCCCGCTCCCATCCACTCTCCAGCCGCCTCGCCTTTTTCTCCCATATCTCCATCACAGCTCGCCGTGTCTTCTTCCTCCTCTCTTCCTACGCCACCACATCCCTTGCGCCCCTTGCCTCGCACTGCCGTCCCACTTCTCTCACAGCGTACTCTGATGCAGACTGGGCGGGATGCCCTGACACTCGTCGATCCACTTCGGGATACTGCGTGTATTTGGGTGATAATTTGGTTTCATGGTCGTCGAAACGGCAGTTAACTGTTTCTAGGTCATCTGCGGAGGCTGAGTACCGTTCGGTCGCTCATACTGTTGCTGAAACGGTGTGGCTTCGCCAGCTTCTCGCCGAGCTCCATCGCCCTCTCGATCGTGCTACAATTGTCTACTGTGACAATATCTCTGCAGTGTACTTATCATGTAACCCTGTACAGCATCGTAGAACTAAGCACATAGAGATAGATATCCACTTTGTACGAGAGAAGGTAGCATTAGGTGACGTTCGCGTCCTGCATGTTCCTACTAGCGCCCAGTTTGCAGACATCTTCACCAAAGGACTGCGGGCGCCCTCCTTCCTCGACATTCGCACCAGTCTCAACGTTGTCGAGCCGGACGTTGACACTGCGGGGGGGTGTTAGAATGTGGATTTGGTCAGCGTTGCGTCGCCACGATCTCTCCACGACTCCTCCCACGTTTCTGGCTTCGGCCCTATATGTACTCCCTCCCCTGTACTTCGAAATGCAATGAAACAAACGATCTCAAAATTTTACATTGACCATGTACGTATGCATAATGATCGGGTGAAGACCATGGTCATCGTCGATGAGAGCGAGGAGACTTAGTAGTGACACGGTGAGGCGCTGTGTTTTGAGGCATGCTTATTGAGTTAGGAGTTTGTGAATGTTTTTTTTCTCCTATTGCAACGCACGAACATGTTTTCTAGTAAAGACAAAAAGAAAGAGGGCACCACAAGATCCCTTGGCTATAACTTTTTGTGTGTGCGTGTTAATGTGATCGATCCGTGGGTGGAATTCCAACAGCGAGCAACTCAGAATTGATCCACCGGTGCATTTCACAGATAGCTATTATGTTCATGTACTTAGCTAGGATCAATTAGTGGTTGCTGAATATGCTGTGCTGAACACCCTACCTAGAGTTCTTGCTAGAAACTTTAAATGGAGCAACAAAATAAGGTAGATTCACTACAAAGCTAGATATTTGTAAATGGAATTTTATGTTTGTCCCATTCGACACTAAGACATAACTTCATCAATCATATCATTTTTATATGAGGATGCATGCAGCAACCAGTGTGTTGCAATCACTTTTCTACATACAGTCAGCACTCTGCACTGAGACACACTCTGTCAACGACTTTAACGAGGACGAGGTCGGGGCTAGAGCTGCGTCTCCACTGCTTTGTCCAGCTCACACCAAGTTATGCATGCTTTACCTTATATCTGCCCAGGTCTAATTCTTCAACCATCCTCGGTCTCCTCATTTTGTGATGTTGGGCAATGCACTCTAGATGTTAGATGAATTGTAAACTTCACAGGATGTAAACTTCACAACACTTCAATTCTAACTAGAAGGCATTCTCCTCATTTCTTGATGTTGGGCAATGCACTCTAGATGTTAGATGAATTGTAAACTTCACAGGATGTAAACCTCACAAGACTTCAATTCTAACTAGAAGGCATTTTCCTCGAGAATATGTTTTGAAATTCATTTGCCCTGTACTATTTACGTACTGTTTTTTATGCACACCTCATCGAAATGACGTTAACGATGCATATACTCTATGTTGCTTCAAGTGTATAACATAGAGATCTCCAGGATGTAAAAACTGGCTTCATTGATTTGCTACACTACTAGTGCACTGGGCCCGTGTATGCACGGTAGCAGCGTGGGGCATAAACCACGCGCTACTGCTATCTTGTTAGTTGTAGCGTGGGATTGATACACTGCGCTGCTACTATTGCGAACTCCGGGAGGCATGGTGGAGATCACTTAGTAGTAGCGCCGGTACCGTGAACCCGCGCTACTGCTAATGTCCATCTGCAGTGCTGAGTTTTACCCGGCGCTACTGCTAAATAGCTGCAGCGCGACCTATCTACCTCGTGCCATTGTTGCATGACTGCCTATAGGGTTTTCCTAGTAGTGGATACTCTGCTCCAAACACCTGCACCATGGCGCGGGCAAACTTGACAGTAGTCTTCAGACATGTGCTCTCCCCATACTGACCATCTCACGAACGACATCTTCGGCAGTACCAGGTGCTAGCATTCTCAGAGCAGCCGTACGTTTCTGCTTAGCACAGAAATATAGTTGGCCGGAGCAATCCCTTTTGAATTTGAAGTAGTCATCGTGTGCCTCCACTCCCTCCACAATGCGCAAGAACAATGGTTTCCGCATGCGAAAATGGCGACGAAACCATGGATCATCCAGGGAAGTTGGGTTTGGACCAAAGTTGGCCGGGCCGGCGACAACATCCCCGGCGGCAAGGACGGGAGAGAGGAGTGTTGTGCCGGTGTTGGTGGTGCAGAGGCTCGAAATGGCTGTGGATCACGCGCGGCGGCGGAGCTGCGAGACGGACAACACGGAGGAGGAAGAAGAGAGGAGAGAGCAAATGAATCCGGTAGGGAGAGGGGTGGATTTGGTGCAATTTAAGGTGGGTAGGGCTGTCGGGTCCGACGTGGCGAACGCGTCCAGGCACCCCATATCCGTCCTCATATCCGGCCCACATTTGGGTTGGATATGGGGGGTGCCGGTCAGCCCAGGCATTTGAAGCCCGTTTAAGGAGCCTGTCTGGGTCACATTTTTGTGACCGAGCGTTTGAGGCGGGTTTGGGTCGCCCGGCTGTAGATGCTCTAAGGCAACCGGTGAGAACAAATCTCCATGATTATGCCACACCAACTTTGAAACAACACATACAGATTATACTAACTACATTTCTTGAGGATCATGCCATCTTTGTTTGATGATATCTGATCCCTGGCAGGTTTACATCCCTGAATACTCCAAATAGCAGCCTAATCAATGGCTGATTGGCAATCATACAAATGATTAGTTAGCAGCTATGTACAGTTGGTCGCACAGTTTGCACACACTTGTTTTTTAATCTTCTATTTTAAGGAGAAAAACACAGGTTCCAAATGAGATGTTTTCTGTTCCAAATTGCAAGCATTGGCTCTCCATTTGAAGGCACCAGCAATCCAACATAGCATCTAGCTGGGAATTAATCCAGTTCCATTCCCAGATAAATAGCTTAATTGGGGGTGGTTCAGTACTATTTATCCTGGCAGATTTGATTCCTCTGATAAAAAAATGGAAAACAGCACATGGGGCAACAATGCAGCACACAAGAGACACACAACAGGGCAACATTTATACATATATCACAACATGGGCACTCAATTTCAGCAGGGCACCAGCATATCATTTCAGTCCAAAACCCTCCCCTCCGTTTCATCTACTGAACAAGAGGAAACTCCGCGGCCATAACACTACATGCAGAAACTAGGATATGTGAGGATCAGTGATCAGTTTTCGTGCCCCACAGGCCAACATCTTGCGGGCACCACAAGCGCATAGAGAGATTCCCAAAATTTGAGGCCTGGGGCGAGGATCAGTACCGCGGACAGGAACTACGACAGCGTCTGGATCGTACACCTCGTAATTTCCTTCTTCAAAAGCGTGGGTTGATATATATGTTTATCTAAATTGTCGTCAAAAGGTCTGTTTAACTCGGCCTGTCGTTCCTCTAGCCCCTGCCGAAGTCCGCCTTGTAGTTGGCGCTGGACTCCAGCTTCTTCAACTCCGTCAGCTTCCTCACCCCCTGGTAACAGCCGTTGCAGAAAATCGAGACATTATGATGGATGCCACACGTTATCTGTCATTAAATCAGAAATCGTTGGCAAAACACCACAAGTACCTTCATGAAGTCCTCGTTGATGGCGTAGTCACGCTCTGCTCGGATCGCCGCCATGCCGGCCTCTGTGCAGATGTTGCGCAAGTCAGCGGCGTTGAATCCCTGAAACGCAACGACGGAGTTTACAAGTGAAGCTTTGAATGGAACGGGAGCTTTGCAAAAGTTAGGCGAGGGACTCACCTCTGCTAGCTTGGCAGCAGCTTCGTAGTTGATTTCACCATGCTTGGCCATCCCAGCTGCATGGATCTTGAGGATTTCCATCCTCGCTTGCTCGTTAGGAAGAGGGATTTCAATCTTGCGATCCAGACGCCCAGGGCGTAGGAGAGCAGGGTCCAGAACATCCGGACGGTTGGTCGCCATGATTATCTTCACCTGAAGGTAACCAGGGATGAAAATAGGTTTAGACCGAAAATCAATCGTCTGGAGGCTCTCACAACAAGGAAATTGCATGCCTTGGAATATATACAAAGAGGGTAAGTTTATGCAAGCAACGAGTAGAACAGCAATTACTTTCATGAGAAGTTCAGCATATATATTTTGAGCTACGAAGATAATTGACCACAGGCACAAAGGTTCAGATTTCAAGCATGTTGAATAACTAAACATACATCCAGAAACCAATATAATCAATGGGAACATTCTGAAAATAACTGACCACTGACAGAAAGGTTCAGATTTCAAGCATGTTAAATAACTAAACATTCATCCAGAAACCAATATAATCAATGGGAACATTCTAACATGACGGCCACACATGCATACAGGTCTGGATGCAACATCAACAATACTCATGCTGGGCACAAAGTCACGAAGTCGAGCAAAGAGATATATACCTTTCCAAGTTCATCAAACCCATCTAACTGGTTTAGCAGTTCCATGAGCGTCCTCTGGATCTCACGATCAGCACTTGTGCCCTCACTGAATCTTCTTCCTCCAAGTGCGTCAATTTCATCCATGAAGATGATGCACGGCTGGACAGAAAAATGGAACAGCAGCAGAGTTTACTCTACAGCAGCAGAGTTGAGTGACTAGTAACTAAGTTGGGATTACTCTACTGGAAACAAAATGTATGGCATTCTTTATTTATACTACATTTCAGTGGTAATGTGGGTATCATTGTTTATATATATTTTGGAGATAAGCGCAACTCTTATCCAGTATCTAGTTATGTGCAAAGTAAAACTCATAACCAGTTGCTCATAACTACTACTCCCTCTGTAAACAAATATAAGATCTTTTAGAACACTACTTTAGTGATCTAAAAGATCTCATATTACTTTACAGAGGGAGTATGTTGTTTATAGTTGATAACAAAACTAGAGAAAATCAAGAAAAAAGATCAGGACAGAAGCTAGCTTTTGGTAATGCTCTGGGGTTCTGAACATGTAGGTTATTGAAACATAGAAGGTTTTCAGATAAAAATGAGAAGTTGTTGAGCGGGGCTTACCTCGTGATTACGTGCATATGCAAACATTTCCCTTATTATCCGAGCACTCTCACCAATATACTTACCAATGACTGCACTTGAGACAACCTATTGCATACAGTACAGATTAGTAATAAGAACATAAAGATATATATACAGAGGAGGAAAAACAGTTGAGGGTCAATATATGTACGCAAGACCTTAATAAAGTTCACATCTATGTTACTTGCAAGAGCCCTAGCCAGCAGTGTCTTCCCAGTTCCAGGTGGGCCGTAGAGGAGCACTCCCTGAAGCCAAGTGGTTGTTAAGCAATATTAACTTTATTTTAATAGCCTGCGCGGTTGTGCCCTTGGAAGAAACGAATGCAAGTGTATGAACTGATGAATTTACCTTGGGTGGCGTAATACCAACACGGAGAAACAGTTCAGGGTTCATGAGCGGAAGCTCGATGGTCTCCCTAATTTCCCTGATCTGGTCAGATAGCCCTCCAACAGCAGAGAAGCTGACATTCCCTGGATCCTCATGAACCATGTTGAACACTAAAGGGTCGACCTGAAAGGAAGTAGAATTTCAAATGACGTCCTCAACACATAACATCCATTTGATTCTGGATTGCAACCAATGGAGAAACAGAAGACAGAAGATAATAAATGGGACAGGCAAAGTAACGGATGTTTGGAAACACAAATGATACCGAAATACAATTATACCTCACGCGGAAGCATGCGCATGATTGTAAGTGTGCTCGGGTCAAGACACACGCGTGTGCCCGTTTTCAAGTTCTCCTTGTTCAACTTACTGCGACAGTTGACAAGGTATCGAGGACCACTCCTAGCCTTGACGATAACTGCAAGTGAAGGAACATGACTTGTCAGCAAGGAGGAAAAGGTCGATCAGACACTAAACAGAGAGATCTCGATGGCAGAAAAATAGGAGGCGGGTCTGAAAGCTGCGGTCCACACTCACAGCGGTCGCCGCCAAGCGGGCGCAGCACCTCCCCCACTATCTGCCCAACACACTGAAACGCCTTGACATGCTCATCAGTTATCCCCCGCTCCTTCCTAGCCTTCTTCAGGTTCTCTTCCCCTGCAATCGGAGAGCGTGTCAAACACGGTAAACACAACAGAAGATGCCTATGGATCTACAGCAAGCAAATTGCACAACAGTAACGAAATGCTCAAGAGGAGAAAAATCAGAGATCAAATTAACAGGAGCCTGAACGAACAGTCCTTGCTCGGGATCATCCTTTTCTGCGCGAACCGGCGAGAAAAGGTCACTACTTGCATCAAGTACAGAGCATTGCATCGAACAGTATAAAGGTGAAGTACTCTTGTTAATCCCAACCACAAATCATCTTTTTCGAGCAAAATGGGCGTAACAAGGGTGCTACCTGCATCATGTCCCAGCATCACAGCGCTGAAACAATGTGAAAGTAAAGTTCTCTGATTCCAATCACCAGAACAGCTAGCACAACCGTATACCCTAGATTGAAGCAAATTCGCAACTTTCCAAGGGCGAACCATGCCCAAATTCGGAATCGATCAACTGCCCGGATATTCTGCTGTTAATTTTCTCAGTAAAAAATAGTTATTGGGTGGTAACCAAGCGATCAGCGCCATGGAGGCGAGGGTTTAGCGGCGTAAAACCCCGAAAGCAACGCGCCATCGCGGCGGACGGGAGCGAGCCGGCAGCCGGAGCGAAGGCGGGGCGCCGCCTGCTCGCTCCGGTCGCCGCCTCGAGCCAGGCCGTACTGGCGGCTCGGTCGCTAGGTCTACGCGGCGGGGGCGGGCGGGCGAGCATTGCGGCGGTGGGGGAGGGGGACGGGGAGGCACCTGTGCTGAGGAGGGACTGGCGCTCCCGGTAGGCGAGGAGGCTGGCGCGGTACTTGGCGACGGCGGCGGCGCGGCGGGCGTCGTCGGCGGTCGCGGCCATGGTCCGTCCGGCGGAGTGCGAGCGAGGGAGTCGGGGTGGACTCGGTTGGACCCGACCAGCTGGTCTTGCCCACCTGCTTTTGCGGTGTCGACGCGGGCCCCGTCCGTCGCCGTGGGCACCCACTGGGCCTGGGCCTGGGCCTCGTGGCTGCGTTTTGCTTGTTTTTATTTTTGTTTCTCATTTCATTTCAGTGCCCCCCTTAAATTTTGTTTTTCGTTTCGGTTAATCTTGTGGTTACTGGCACACACCCGCATTTTATTGACACCGTTTTATTGTTCACGAAATAACTAGGTACAACAATAACTTCCATCCCCTCAAAAAAAAAAAACAATAACTTCCATATAGAAATAAGGAGTGTTTCTAGGAAGTATAAAGAAGGAAACAAGGAAAGCTAAACTTACTTTCTGCATGATTAGACTCTGAAAAGATTTTTTATTTATTTGCGGGTGAGACTCTAAAAAGAGTTGCAGGGATCATCAGTATACTTTTATAAAACAAAGATGAGCATTACTTTCTGCAAAGATGCCAACATTACTAACGAATGCCGCAATTCTATCATTCCTGAGAGATTCCACGTCAAAATCTCAATTAATGTGCCAGTCTGGGTCAGATCTCGTCAATCCTTCAAAATCTCCTACTAGCCTTGACTAACTTTGTAGAAACTACAATCCTCATGTGGATCCTAAGCCCATGCAGAGCTACCTCTCCTCCTTTAATTGAGAAACATACCCTTCAACACCGGCAAGTGGTAAGCAACTGTGTCAACTTGGAATGAATTGCCAAGAGAATTGTTCTTGGATGTTGTGATGACTCCCCTTGTGTGGTCCCTTAGGAAACTGAGTAGGTAACCACGCAATCAGCGCCAAGGAGGCGAGGGTTTAGCGGCGTAAAACCCCGAAATCAACGCGCCATCGCGGCGGGCAGAAGTGAGCCCGCAGCGGAGGCGAAGGTGGGGCACATATTGGTCGCTCCGGTCATTGACTCGAGCCAGGCCATACTGGCGGCTCGGTCGCTAGGTCTATGCGGTGTGGAACGAAGGGAAGGAGGGCATCGTCGGGAATTGCGGCAGCGGGGGAGGACGGGGAGGTACCTGTGCTGAGGAGAGACCGGCACTCCCGACAGTCGAGGAGGCTGGCGTGGTACTTGGCGACGATGGCGACGCGGCGGGGGTCGCCGGCGGTCGCGGCCATGGTGGAGTACGGAGTGCGAGCGAGGGAGTGGGGGTGGGGTGGACTCGGTTGGGCCCGACCAACCTCTTGCCCACCTGCCTTTGCGGGGTTGAAGCGGGCCGTGACAGGGATTCGAGCCTGCCCGTTGTTTGCACCGAATGGGCCTGGGCCTGGTGGACTTCGATGGGAATTCCCGTGAGCTGTTCCGATTTCCGGAGACCTACCCCTCAAAAAACAAATTCCCGAGACCTTTTCTCAAAAACAAAAAACAAAAAAAACATTAATCTTCTGTCTCCCCTCGAGCTTTCCCGTTGCCTCCAACCGCGAGAGCTATATCTCGCTTCTGTCTCCCCTCAAGCTTTCCTGTGTTGTTTTCCTTTTCACTTTGTTTCCGTTAATCTTTTTTTTCTTCTTCATGGTTTTCCTTGTTTTTTCGTTTTCCCTTCGATTTTCACTGTTTTGTCGTTTTGATTGTTGAGTGTTGACACATTTTATCTTTCACGAAATAACTAGGTACAACAATAACTTCCGGATAGAAATAAGGAATGTCTCCCGGAAGTAGTATAAAGGAGGAAACGAGGAAAGCTAAACTTACTTTCTGCATGTACAAGATTAGACTCTGAAAAGAGTTGAACGCACCATAAATATACTTTTGTAAAATAAAAATGAGCATGGTTCTCACAAATAAACATCTTCACGGCAACTTAATGTTTAACATAGGTCATTCGCAAAACAAACTGTTTAACATAGATGGAGTTGTGGTTCCTGCAGGTAAAAATTAAACGATAAAACACACACTAAATTTTTACGCTACATCCTCACATAGCCGACTTTATGGCACCATGATTCTGAAGCAATGGTAGAACAAAGAAGATTGCTCACCCTCCAAACCATCACGGTGGTGTGCCAGTTATTCCGGTAAGGTTGCTACATGGTTTGCCCCCAATCGCCAAAATTACGAACGAATGCCGCAATTCTATCATTATTGAGATTTCACGTCAAAATCTCAATTAATGTGCTAGTCTGAGTCAGATCTCATCAATCCTTCAAAATCCTCCTACTAGCTTTGCCTAAATTTGTATAAACTACAATCCTTATGTGGATCCTAAGCCCATGCAGAGCTACCTCTCCTCCTTTAATTGAGAAACATACCCTTCAACACCGACAAGTGGTAAGCAACTGTGTCAACATGGAATGAATTGCCAAGAGAATTGTTCTTGGATGTTGTGATGACTCCCCTTGTGTGGTCCCTTAGAAAACTGAGTAGGTATTCAACCTCATCTGGCTCCAAATGGGCAACCTTGTTCTTCGCAACCCATACAAGGTTTTATTTTCTGCACTCATCCATGACATATTTTTGAACACTTTGTGATGGTGGATTTTCTTCGCAACCCATACAAGATGTCCACAAGTGATCGAGTTAACTTCTCAGGTCCCTAGAAGGCCACAACTTCATATAATGAGGAAAGATCTCAAATTTGGACTTTGGAGGGACATGCAAGAGAGGAAATCTATTCTCGATTGAAATATTATTGATATACCCTCTTTTTAAAGCAGTTGCGCACAAGTGCTTAGAATCCACAAAATCTGGATCAATGCCATACAAGAATCTAGAGAAAAGAATCCCATACACCTTTTCGAGCTAGTGCTACATAAGAAAGGTGGCCCAATAGCTTGTTGAGAAAGAGGGCTTGCTCACCAAGCTATTTGGCCACCTCTCTTCCACAATGAAAATGTGGCACTATATCCACAAGATGTATGGGAAACAATTTCAAGATTCTTGTATGACATTGAACCTGAGTTTGTGGACTCAAAGAACTTGTGGGCAGCTGCTAGAAAAAGAGGATATATCCATAATTTCCTAGTTGAGAATAGATTTCTTGTCTTGCCTCTCCTTGGAAATACCATATTTGAGGCCTTTACTCATTATATGAAGTGGTGGCCTTCTTGGGACTCGAGAACTTAACTCAATTCCTTACAAACATGTACGCAAAGGGCGAAATAAATAGAAAGAACTTATTGTACTTTTTGCAAGCTTAAGAAATCCACCATCTCAAAGTGTTCAAAATATGTCATGAATCAGTGCAGAAAATGGAACCTTGTATGGGTTGGAAAGAACAAGGTTACCCCTTTGGAGCCAAATGAAGTGGAATACCTACTCGGTTTCCCATTGTACCACACAAGGGGACTCAGCATGACATCCATGAGCAAATCTCTTGGCAATGCATTCCAAGTTGACACAGTTGCTTATCACTTCTCGGTGTGGAAGGATATATGCTTCCCAATTGTGTTAATGTGCTATGATTAGCACCATAGGGTAAACCAAGTTGCACAATCACATGGAAAACTACCTCATACGTGAGAAGTATCTCGAACAATGCATTTGCTCATTATGGCCTCAAAGAAAAATGCTTTGGTTGAAATAGAAAGTGCAAACAAACATATAATAAATGAAATGGAATTATCTGGTTCTAGTATTACCATTCTCCTTAATGCCTTCATGACAATCTCTTTTGGGAAACCCATTAATACATATCCTTGAACCAATGAAGTGGATGTTGCTTCTCCAACGGCCCACTCATCAGAATCCTTCTAACAATCACATGGACAAATATCACATAATGATCATGATAATAAAAAGTTAATAACAAACCATGGCTAGTTTCTATGCCTAAAGAATAAATTTTCTATCAATTACTACATGTTGTACCATCTTGGATGAGCCATCATAATCCAAGTTCCTTGTGGCCAGAGCCAACGAGGGTTCAGTCGCACCATGACTTTCCCAATGAAGCCTATCAATGTCATCGCTGTCGCTAATCCAGTCATGTGATATGAGTTAAGCACGGAAGAAGGTAAATAAAAAACAAACTGCTAGCAAAGAAAACATAGAGAGGAACATAACACAATGGAAGAATTTTTGTTGTGCCATAAGCCCCAAAAGACAACAAGTTATCATAATTGTAATCTCTATACAAATCCGCACAATCAGAATCAATTCTAGAGTCTATAACACATAAAAAGGAAGAAGAAAATGCCCTCTTTTTCACTAAACAAAAATGCAGACAAGGACTAGTAAATTGACCTCATAGTACAAGAAACGGACCAATGAGCAAACCAACCAATGCCACATGAAATCTGGTGATTGCTACATGGTCAAATTAGCACATGCTATGGCCATATCCAATTCTACAGTTTGGGGCACATTGAGGAAAGGGGAAACATACTTTTTTTGCTCGAACAAACCACCATAATTAACCTCTTATGGAAAGCAAACCATCGATGGAGAGATACATCAACGGTAAAAAAATGTGAGAGGGTCCCAACATCGAAATGGTGATTTTGTTTGATTTGATTGTGTTGTAGAAAACAAAAGGGTCTTTCTAAGAGTTTTGTGCTAATGGAAATTTTACATGTTAGAAAGAATTCTGAGGAAAAATTTCAATGAAAGGCATTCCTGGCATAAAAATCATCAATAACTCCAGTTCTCCATCTAAATTCTTTCGAATCAAGCGCCCCAAAGCTTTCCCAAACAGAAAAAGGAGAGAAAACCTACCACCTTTGGTCTATCAAGATGCGCACTTCCCTGTGACCCTTTGAATATCTCACTCCCTAGTGAAGAGGAATAGGCAGAGGATGACATGATCACAAGGAAGGGCTGAGGCGGGTCTGCGAAATAAAGTGTGATGATAGAGTGAAAGTCACACTTCTGAGGCGATGAAAGAGGAGGAGGCGAGCACTGGAAAGAGTGGAGGCGAAGGAGGACAGCACGATGGCTCTCCGCTGCCCCTATATGCTTTAGACCTAGGAGTGTATTATGGTAGGTAATTAAAGCCCATGAATTGGAAAGATATCCACGAGAGAATAATTCGCTTATTATGGCAAAAAGATCACAACCTGGGAAGATTTTCTTCTTGTATCTTTCCAAATCATCCAAATCGTATAATATCTTCCCAAATACTAGCACACTTTAGAATCTCTCCCTAAATCATCGACATTAACTACCTGCCACATTTTTCTTGGGTAAATTACATTTATGGTACTTGTAATTGTTGGCGCATGATAAAAACATCCTCAAACTTGTAAAGGGCTCTAGTATGATCCTTATATACATGAAAATATGTAGGACATATGGTCATAAATACAACTACGGGTATATACGGTGCTCACATGGACCTATACTAGTATGCTCTCATAAATGGTGATTTTTGAAGAAATAGTTGCACTCTCATGCTTCACTTATATCATTTTGAGAGTTTGATAATAGTAATGGCAATATAAACAAGTTATGAAATTGGTCCTAATATGATAGGCATTCAAGAGGGATATAATAAAAACTTTCAATGTAGATCACTGAATATAATAAGTTTGATTCCTTGTAATAGTTTTGAGATATAGAGATGGTAATATTTGGGTTGTACTAGTGATTAATTTTGGATTAGTAAGAATATTTGTGTTAAGATTTGTGATTCCCAAGCATGCACGTATAGTCTCCCATTATGCTAAGAAGTTGGAGCACGATTTATTATTGAGCGTCTTCCTTTTCGTGAAGGTCGGGGCGCGCGATGGTTAACTCCTACCAACCTCCCCCCTAGGAGCATGCGTATTAGTAATTTGCTTCGAGGACTAATAAGCTTCTGCAATAAGTATATGAATTATTTATGACTAATGTGAGTCCATGGATCATACACACTCTCACCTTTCCACAAATTGCTAGCCTCTCCGGTACCGTGCAAACTTTGCCGGTGCATCCAAACCTCATGATATGATATGCTCTATCACACATAAGCCTCTTTATATGTTCCTGAAAACAGTCACCATACCTACCTACTATGGCATTTCCATAGCCATTCCGGTGATATATTGCCATGCAACTTCCACCGTTCCGTTATTATTGTTGGGAACGTTGCACGGAAAACAAAAAAAATTCTACGCACACGCAAGATCTATCCATGGAGATACATACCCGTGTAGATCGCTAAGCGGAAGCATTTATCACGCGGTTGATGTAGTCATACTCTTCGCGATCCGATCACGATCCAACCGATCTAGTGCCGAATGGACGACACCTCCGAGTTTAGCACACGTGCGGCTCAATGACGTCTCGTCCTTCTTGATCCAGCAAGCGGGAGAGGAGAAGTAGATGAGATGACAACCAACACGGCAGTGTGGTGGTGATGGTGGTGCTGGAGCACCGACAACACTTCGCTAAGTGTCGCCGGCACGAGGTAGTGGAACTACAGAGTAACGGGAGAGAGAGGGGCGCCAAGGGCTTGGCACTACTAGAAAAAGGCTTACTAGTGGCGCACCAGTTTTGCCTACTAATGGCGCACTACTGGTGCGCCACTAGCATCACGCCACCAGTAATTTTTACTAATGGTGCACCGCTGGTGCGCCATTAGTATCTGGTACTCTAATGGCGCACCGAGCAGTGCGCCATTAGTATAGGCCACGGTGCGCCATTAGTATGCCTCCCAGGGGGCCATATATACCCATGTGCTTTGCCATACTAATGGCGCACTGCAGTGTGATGTGCCATTAGTATCCTTCGGCATACTAATGGCGCACTGCTGGGTGATGCGCCATTAGTACCCTCTGGCATACTAATGGCGCACTGCTCTGGGATGCGCCATTAGTATCCTTTGGCATACTAATGGCGCACGTTGGCGTGATGCGCCATTAGTATGTATATTAGGGATTTTTTTTCTTTTCTGATTTTTGCACAGATTACAAAATATATTATTGGACAGAAAATAAGCAGCAGGACACAGCAACAGCAGATTCATCGAATACAATAGAAGATTAGTCTCCGAATACAATTCATCATATTAGTCTCCGAATTCAAAAGACCGAACGAAGATAGAACATTACAAGTCTCGAGACCGCGAGTAGCGAGTTTGTCTTCACATTACAAGTCGATATCGATCATCTAAACTACCATCACATAGAAGAGAGATGCGGTCATCACGATGAGCATCATCGCGATGAAACTGGTCTTCATCCGGTTCGTCCAACGCTCCCTCCTCTCTCCCGCTAGATAGCGCGTGTATCTAGATTCCGCCTCCGCCCTAGTGGTGTACCCTTTGTAACTGTTACCGCTGAAACGGTGAACCTGTCTCCGACACTCCTCCCAGTCGTCGTAGACTCCGGGAACCTTACCCTTGTACACGACATACGACGGCATCTCTATGCACAAGCCAAACAGCAGACAATACATAAGCAATATATAAGTATGCAACAAAAGGATCGGAAGAGAAAAGCAAGACATCCATAGCACGATTCATGGTCCTACTAACAAATAGCATCGATTACATCTAAGTTGAACGACTGTCCAAACCAAAGAGACATACAAGTTCACTACAGTTTAATTACAACATGAGCTAATGAATGTTTCAGAACTACACATAGCATCACAACTTTCGACTCGACTCATGGGACCGGAGCGTGGATGAAGCCGCCGTCTGTCGTGATGGTCATGAAGTCGCGGGCGTTGTCAGCCTGCATTTGTAGCGTTGTGTCTATCTCGCTGTTGGACGGTTGAAATTTAAGGTAGAACTGCCCCGAGGTACGAAGGACATCTTGATGGATGATTTCTGCAAACTCCGACTGGATGCGAAAGAATTCTTGTCGGATGTCCGCGTCCTGGATTGCCGCCAAGCTTGCGGCCCAATCTTTGAGATTATTTGGTAGTAGAAGGTGATTATGGTCCCGCACGATCGCCCGCATGTGATGGAGGGCGTAGTAGGCATCCTTCTGACCGCCAGGCGGCTGCTTGACGCAGGGGAACGTCGTATTGTGGGTGAACACGTGCCTGCCGTACCTACGAACTGGCCTCTTAAAGGTGCCTCCAGATGCGGCGTAGCCGGGGAGAGCATCATCAAGAACTTTCTTGATATTTGTGTAGTCTATCTTGGAGTCACGGTCCGGGTCGAGATACGTGGCCATGGAATATTTCGGGCTTAAGAGGATGAGTGTGCAATGTGTGTCACTGCACAGAACACGGAATGTTAGAAAAAAAAAGAACGATCGAAATCTAAGAAATCATATGTTACGGGGCGGTTAGGAGATGACTTACTCGGGAAAGTAAGGCACGAGGAAGTTATCCTTATCTGGGTTTGCCAGAATGACGCCTTCGAGGTGTGAACTCGCGACTTGCCGGTCCCCAGCGCTGCCCAAGATCTTGGCACGCATGTAGAAGGGGTCGACTATCACAATGTCCAGGGTCTTGTCTCTAATGATCCGCATCTCCATACTCAGCGAAAATAGCCGAACGAAGGTGTAGTGCAGCGGATGAAGGTTAAGCATAGCAAAGATGTCATCAAATCGCAGGACGATCGTACCCCCGACAGCGCTATCCACAAAGCCCTTGCCCTCTGGCACCTTGGCCACGAAAACCGGGTATGCCACATCATTCTCTCTGAGACGCCGCTTCTCCAAAGAAAGAACACTGTCATGCAGACTCCGCATAGCACCGGTTGCAGCATTGAGCATATTTGTCGGTAGCATCGGCCTACCTGCCACATGCACCCTCCTCGAGATATCCTTAGGTGAAGGTGGTCCGTCCTGAGCACGGATCGTACTCGGTGCCGGTTGGCTCGCACTGGCGCCCTTGTTAGTCTTTCGTTTCCGTCCCTTCTTCTTGATCTGCTGTAATGGGATCGAGTTCTGCTCACAGACCGCCTTCTTGAGCGTGTTGGGGCTGATAATATTTGGCACCTCAGCTATCTGAGGCTCGGTGAAGGCGGCAGCTGGAGGCGTCTCCTGAGAACTGAACGCCAGACGACGCCTGTTGCAATTGGGTTTCTCCGCCATACCAGCTAGATCGCGGTCGTCTTTTTGAGGGTTGGGTTCTTGAGAAGGAGGCCCGCAGAACTCGTCACCGTACCCATGCTCGGCAAAGTACTTATCGACGTTGGTAAATGTACCGTCGTCGTTGTCGTCGTCGTCCGGATCCTGTGCCATATGCATGTTCGGATCCTGTGCCATAGGGATGTCCGGCAGGTCCGGTAGCGTTGCGGCGTTCTTGCCATGGCTTGGCGCTGGCACGACTGGCGGTCTTGTCTGTGGGGTGGTGTCCCCCGTCCCCAAACGAATCTGGCTCTTCGGCCAAAGCAGGGGCCAGCTTACACAGGCGCTGAGGGTCATCACATCATCTTCGTCGGCCCCAGCGGGTCGAATCGGAGGTAACAACTCGTCACAGCCTGGCAGTACCCGAACCAGTTCAACCCTATAGAAGGTGGGTGGCATCGGATTACCGTGGAACACGCGGTTGCCCGGTTGAACGATTCTGCCCTTGGCGACATCGACCAACTCGCCACCCACGAAGTGCAGGAGAGTGCAAGGAACATCGGTGGCGCCCTGCGAAAACATGTAGGGCGTCAGGGATGCCCAGTCAAAGGCAAGGAGATGAAGTCATCGGCCGAGAGGCTTAGTTACCGTGATGCCGTCGAGCTCGGCTAATGTCGAGGCACCGCCAACGGCGGGCGTGCGCGTGCAACTGACGGAGGGGCCGCTTGCTGGCGAGGTGCCGGCCAGCGTACACCCAGGTGCATTAAGCTCCAATGCCCGTGCCGGCGCCAGAGACACGAATACCGCCTCCGCCGGAGACACCAATGGCGCCGCCTACGCGTTGTGCGAGTTGCTGGCCGTGAAGTTGGGAACCGGGGGAGGCCCCTGTTGGCCGCCCGCAATCCACGTCGTCAGCCCCTGAATCAAGGTAGGCACAATGGCGGTGAGCGTCATTCCCAGTTGTTGTTGCACTTGCTCTTGGACAATCTCCGGAATCCGCGCCACTTGTGCCTTGAGTTCTTGAACCTCGCGCGACTGGCTTTCCGAGCTGGTCTTTTTCTCCTTTCGCCCACCAGCGGTATAGTATGACGACCATTTTGTGGACAAGCCTTTGCCGGCCACACGACCAGCTGACGACGGCTTACTGAGCTTATCCTTGTTTTTCATTATGTTCAACGCCCTATTTAAAGGGGTGTCAAAAGGGGAGCTCTGAGATGACCCCGCGCTACTGCTTTCAGCCTCCTGCGGAAGGAATGTGAACCATTTAGAAATTTGGCTTCATTAACTAGAATGCAACCATATATGTAGCTAATTACGCGGGGGTGTATTCCTTACCAGAACTTTCTCAAGCGCCTTGGTCTTCGGATCCGTGGTAAGCTCCTTTGTTACCGGGTCCTCCTTGTACCGGGCCCTGACAAAGTTCCTGGTCTGCTTGTCAGGGAATTTCTCGAAGCGGGGCGGTAGGCCTTGCTCGGCACGCTCCGCGTCCTCCTTGTCCCATATAGGCTCCGCCACTCTATAACCGCCGGGACCGAGTTGGTGGACCCCTAAGTTCAACTGCCGCATTTCTTTCCCCCACTGACTTGATTCGGAGGTTGCGCTACTCTCGCACTTGATCTTGAACTCCTTGTAGTCATCTTCGCTCATCAAAGGATATTTTGCCTTGATCTTCTCATAACTATCACCTTTTTCAATCATTGCCTTCACCGTGCTTCTCCATGTAGACAGGGCCGTGCTCATCCTCGTGAGGGCGGCACTGTTCACTTTATTCCCTGAGAGGCGTGTGTTTGCAAACTCATTGGGGAACTTGTATCGTTCGTGCAGCTTCGTGAAGAGGAGGCAGCGCAAATTCCCTCGGTCCTTATGCCTTAGGTTCTCGGTGTTGATCGAGAAGGTGCTCCGAAGAATGCACCCGAGCTGAACCGAGTACCCCTTGACTACATGTTTGGGCGCCGTTGGATGCCCGTCGGAGTTCACTTCAGTAAATTCCTCCTTGACGGTGCCGAGCATGTTCGGGCGCCGGTCCTTCCGTTGCCTCTTCGGTTGGCTGCCATCTGTGCGTGCGCCGCCATCATCAGTGGTGGCATCCTCGGCGGCACCATCAGTGGTGTCATCCCCGACCCCACTAGGGGTTGTGTAGTCAGGATCGGTGTCTTCCGCGGCATCGTCCCGATAGCGGTGAGGTTCTTCCTCCATCTCCTGGGACAGCAGAATTGCTTGCCGCCCGAACCGCCGGCCTCATCGTTGTGGGCCATGTTTCGCTCTAAATAGGAAAAAAGTTTGGTCAAAAAGTTGGTTATTGTCAAGGAACAAGATCATGGTCTCATCATTTAGGGTTTGTCGACACCGAGGCATCCTAAAAGCTAATCTTTTATCATTTAGGGTTTGTCGACGCCGAGGCACCCTAAAAGCCTAAGCGTACATCATTTAGGTTCTCATCGACACCGAGGCACCCTATAGAAGCCAAGGTTTCATCATTTAGGGTTTGTCGACGCCGAGGCACCCTAAATGCTAAGTTAAGTTTTCATCATTTAGGGTTTATCGATGCCGAGGCACCCTAGGTTGGGGCTAATCACTTGGCACTAATCACTTGGCTCTATTGCCACCTATGTTGGTTTATCATCTAGGGTTTATCGATGCTAAGGAGAATTCTAAGTTGGGCGTAATCACTTGGCTCTATTGCCACCTATGGTTTAATGCAGCAAGAATGGCGGGGCAGTCGATCCTACTTAACTAAGTACTAAGATACCCCGGCCCATGCATTAGTCGCAAGTACCCCATATGTCCTATTTTTAGCAAAGTCATGCTAAATCTCATAGGGAAAATTTCAGCATGACCTTTGCTGAAAATAGGACATATGGAGTACCCGAATTTGCCGGAACGGAAGTTAATCGACATTCCAGCAAACTCAAGGGCCTCTCGGGGTACCTGCAAATTCATCACGACACAATGGTCGGAGACAAAACATGATGGGCAGGCCAAATACTCATGTCACAAGTAATTCAGAGGCATCACAATAAAGCAACACTCTGCACTAGCCTAAAAACAAGTGAAGTTTCACCCATATAAGAACAACTTTATAAAATAAGAGAAGTTGCTAAATTTTTTGTATCCTTCATACACACACTGGAGTACAATGCTTTATAATGTTCCATCATCATTACAGAAATCCAAGAAACACATGGTCTTGAGGATATTCTTTATGACTGATTGTTTCAGTTTTACATGCAGATTTTGACCAAAAAACACATGGTCTTTTTAACAGTTTTCAGTTTGGACAGAATACTGAAAACTACAGTTTGGACAGAATTCTTAACACTTTGGTCTTCTAGTTACAAAACAAAACTGACATAATTCTAGATGCCATAACTGAATTTTCCTTTGGCATCTAAAAACTGACATAATTTGGATAATTCTAGACCAACTGGCCTCTGTGAATGTCTAGTTCATTTTCCAACATATGAGATGAAGATCTAAGTGCTCAGCTACTTGATAGTGTTATAGGATATAATATAAATGAAAATTAATTTTAAGACAGAAAAATAATAATTTCGGTGACCCCTGCCAATACAACTAAAGAATATGACAAGAAAATAGCTAGAGTATAAGTTGGCAGTAATTTTGCTAAAAAATTTGCATACAAACTAAAGAATATGACAAGAAAATAACAATATACACTTTTTGCTAAATTTGGAGTTACTTCCTATAACAGTGATGATGACAGAGTAGTGTAAAGTATATTCTCCTAGCAGTATGTTCCATCTTGTAAAAGAAAAGGAAAGAAAAATTGTTTTCTAGGCATAAAAAAGAGACCTTTTACAGTACAACAAGTTATTTTGGACCGTTTATTTTTTTGATCTAGTGACCCAGATTTGCTAATACTACACCAACAATTGTTTTCTAGGCTAATACTACATCAAGCAAGCAGAGTGTTGAATGATGGTGACAGAGCTCTAGAGTTCACATGACACTTCCATTAGTTCATAGCAGTAGCACAGAGGAAGGAGGAAGGAGGAGAGGTACCTGGTCGCCGGAGGGGTCAGGGTCGGGGTTGGGGCCGCGGTCGAAGGAGAGCAGGGGCCGGTGGCGGAGGACGGCAGGGGCAGGCGGGATGGGCGCGTCGGGGCCGCGCTCGCCGGCTGCTGCAGGGGCCGGAGGAGGCCCTCGCTCGTCGGAGGGAGGAGGAGAGGAGAGGAGCGGGCGGTGCGCGCTCGGCCGATCCCGTTCGGGGGGCGCGGGGGCGGCGGGGGTGGAGTCCCGCGGGGGTCGGGGCGGCGGCGTTGAGGCAGCGCAAGAGCACAGCGGCGGACGGTGTGCAGGCGCGGCGTACGGAGGGGGCGGAGCAAGGGGGCGGCGGCGTACAGTTGGGGTCGAGGAGTGGGGGATCTGGCGAGCGAGGGAGGGAGGGAGGCGACAGTGCGAGGCCAGGGAACAAGTATGTCTATTCTAATGGCGCACCTCCCCCTGGTGCGCCATAAGTACGTCAACTCTAATGGCGCACCTCCCCCTGGTGCGCCATTAGAATTTGGTTTTACTTACTAGCCCGACTGGTCAGGTTATATCCCACCTAACCCTATCTCCATCAGAACACGCCCACTAGCCCGATTGGTCAGCACGCAGCACACACACTAGGAGGTCCAGGGTTCGATTCCCAGGCTCCCCAATTTTTATTTTTATGCATTTAAAATGCTGTTTGATATTTATTTGTGTTTAAATATGTTCAAACTTGTTTAAATCATAACAGTAATAATTTTTTATGCTTTTTTTTGCAAATTTAGTTGCATTCATTTGTGACGGTGGAGCGGGCCGGGGAGGGTGCGGGGGAGAGGGTGCGGGGGGTCGTCGGCGACGGCCGGTGGAGCGGGGGAGGGTGCGGTGGGTCGTCGGCGACGGTGGAGTGGGGGAGGGTGCGGGCCGGGGGTCGGCGGCGGCGGCCGGTGGAGCGGGGGAGGGTGCGGGGGGTCGGCTACAATCGAGAAATACAATCGAGTGTCCATGAAATTTAAAAACATTCATGAGTTCAAAAAGTGCCCATGAAATACAATCGAGAAATGTAGGCTACAATTTAAATACAATCGATCTTAGCTAGCTATCTGTTCACAATCTTCTTGCCCTTATTTTTGGTAAATGGAGTTCTTCTCTTGAACGGACGTCCTTTAGGTAGGGTGGTCCTGCTTCTTCTTGTGGTGTATGCTAATACTTCATCGTCGTCGTCATGTTCCATCTTCGGGTCGCCGTACTTGTCGAAGTCTTGCTCATTGGAGACTCCATCCATTCCAATGATCTTCCTTTTGCCTCTCCTCACGACAACACGACTGGGCTTTGATGGGTCGGTAATGAAGAAGCATTGGTCCACATGGGAAGCCAGTACCCATGGCTCATTTTTCGCGGTGACGTTCGCGCCTGCGGTCTTGGATTTGGCTTCGGGTATAACCATGGTGGTGAAATACCTGTCTTCTTTTATGACGCTCTTGGCCCATCTGACATGGAACATCGGGACCTTCTCTCCAGCGTAGCTCAGCTCCCAGATCTCCTCGATCCTTCCGTAGTATCTATCCTTGTCGTTACCAGTGTAGGATTCCATCGTTACCCCGGAGTTCTGATAACCATCGCTCTTCATGTCCTTGTCCTCGGTGTAGAATGTGTAGCCGTTGATATCGTACGCCTCATACGTCATCAGGTTGTGCTCGGCGCCCTGTGACAAGGCGAATATGAGTTGTTCTTCCGCGGAAGAATCCTCATGTAAAGGGTACGGCAGAAGCTTCTGCTTGAACCAACGCGTGAAACATGAGTTGTGCTCTTTGATTATATCTCCGTCTGTCCTCTGTTGGCCTCGGTCATTGTACGTCTTCTCAATAAACGTTTTGTGCTCTACCACCCAAGGATCGACCACGTCTATGTGTTGTAGCGCGACTAGGTTTGCTCTTTCAAAGTCGGCGAGTCAACCATCGAAGTCGACATGCATTTCGCGGCGACCCTCACGGTGACCCCATCCAGCGAGCCTGCCGAGGTGCCTGTTGACGGGCAGACCAACGGGGTTCTCGATGCCTAGATAATTTGTGCAGTAGGAGATGCACTCTTCGGTCAGAAAGCCCCTGGCTATGCTTCCCTCTGGACGTGACATGTTGCGAACGTATCCTTTGATGACACCATTCATCTTTTCGAACGGCATCATGCTGTGCAGGAACGTCGGCCCGAGTTGGATGATATCCTCCACGATATGGACCAGCAGATGCACCATAACGTCGAAGAATGCGGGAGGGAAGTACATCTCAAGCTCGCATAGTATCACCACGATCTCTTCCTGTAGCCTTCTGAGTTGCCTCACGCCAACCGACTTCCGAGAGATGACGTCGAAAAAGTTGCATAGGCCAAATAGCGTTTCACGGACGGGCGCGTCCATGATCCCACGGATTGCAACTGGAAGTATCTGCGTCATCAGCACGTGACAGTCGTGAGACTTCATCCCGCTGAACTTCTGCTTCACTGAGTCTAGGTATCTGCTTATCTTCCCCGCGTAACCGTAAGGAAGTTTTACTCCTACGAGGCAGGTGAAAAACTGATCGATCTCCTCCTGACTTAGAGTGAAGCACGCGGGAGGGAAGTCATTTCCGGTCTTCTTGGCCTTTTTGCCTTTGCGACGACTTTCCGTGTCCTGCTTCGCCTCATCATCATCATCATCATTAGCGTGAAGCTCCTCTCTGATGCCCATTGATTTCAAGTCTGCCCTTGCTTTCGGCCCATCTTTGGTCCTCTCTGGCATGTTGAGCAGGGTACCAAGCAGACTCTCGCACACGTTCTTCGTGATATGCATGACATCAAGGCTGTGAGGCACACGGTGGATCTTCCAGTACGGCAAGTCCCAGAAAACAGACCTCGTTTTCCATACCTTCAGCAGTGGCTCTGGCGCCTTTCGCTTCTTTCCTGGCTCTGGCGCCTTTTGCTTCTTTCCCGGCAGTGGGCAATCTTTCCAATTTTTCAACAGCTCGTCTATTTCCTCGCTGCTCCTCGTACGCGGGCGTCTTCGGGGTTCGGTTTCACCATCGAACAGATCCTTGCGTTTCCTCCACGGGTCATCGTCGCGAAGCCACCTTCGATGTCCCATGAACACGGTTTTCAAAGACCCGGGATCTCTATCTAGCTGGCGATACGTTGTGTCATCCATGCACCTGACACATCCAGAAAATCCGTGGACCACCTGCCCCGCGAGATATCCGAAACCGAGATAGTCGTGCACCGTCGTGAGCAGTGCGGCTCTCATAGGGAAATATTCTTTCTCTGCGGCGTCCCACGTATTGGCTGGCGTTTTCCACAGCGTGTCTAGCTCCTCTTCCAGCAGGCCCAGATACAGATTGATGTCGTTCCCTGGTTGTTTCGGCCCTTCAATTAGCATACTCATGTGAATGTACTTCCTCTTCATGCACAACCAGGGGGGAAGGTTGTACATCCACACAAACACAGGCCAAGTGCTATGTGTGCTTCTCTGGCTGCCAAACGGATTGACTCCATCGGTGCTCGCGCCCAGCACGATGTTCCTTGGATCATTCCCAAATTCTGGGTGTTCAAAGTTCAACGCTTGCACTAGCTCCCATCCTTAGGGTGACTCAGCATCTTGTCTTTTTTATTTATCTCTGGATCATTTGCGTCATCTTCTCGCTTCTTCTCCTCCCTATCCGCGTGCCAACGCAGGAGCTTTGCTACCTTAGGGTCCGCGAAATACCGCTGCAGACGAGGAGTGATCGGAAAGTACCACACCACTTTTCGAGGAGCTTTCTTCCTCTTCTTGTATCGAGTGACGCCGCACACCGGACATATGGTAGACTCCGTGTGCTCGTCCCGATAAATGATGCAATTGTTCATGCACACATGGTATTTCTCGTGCGGTAAATCCAGAGGACACACGATTTTCTTCGCCTCCTCGAAACTGGTCGGGCACTTGTTCCCCTTGGGAAGACGTTCGTGCCAGAATGACATGTTCTCGTCGAAGCATGCGTCGGTCATTTTGTGCTTTACCTTCATCTCCAGAGCCATGAGCGTTACTTTCAGGCGGGTATCCTCGGGCCTGCATCCTTCATACAATGGAGTAACCGCATCTATCTCCAGTTGCTCCAGCTTGGCTTTCTCTCGGGCGGCAGCTCTTGCGTTATCCGTCTGCTTGAGAAGCAGCTCTTGAATATGAGGGTCCTGCACCCAGCCCATCGATGGTCCATCGTCGTCTGCTCCGCCGGCATCTTCATCTTCATGATCATGCCCTTCGTCTGCTCCCGCATCTTCCTCATCATCATGTCCGGCATCTTCTACATGATGACTGTGTACAGCATCACCGTCGTGATCATGTCCTGGAGATTCTTCGTCTTCTCGCCCGCCCGAGCCACGGTGGTTGTCTTGCTGCCCATCCTCATTTCTTTCCCGACCCCCATGGACGACTTCATAGTCATCTTCATCACCTTGCCACCGATAGCCATCCATGAAACCACGCAAGAGCAGGTGGTCCCGCACCTGCCCGGAATCCGGGTCCGCAATAAGGCTCTTCAGCTTGCATCTTCGACACGGACATCTTATCTCCGTCTCGTTCTTTTCAAGCATCTCGGCCTTCGCGGAGCTCAAAAACCTATTCACGATGCCTTCGGTCATCGTGCGGACCATGGTCACCTGCGGGGTAGAGCAAAACGATATTTTAGAACCAAGAAAAAATTTGGCATGACTTTCCCTAAAATAGGACCAAAAAGAATGCATAGTGCCAAAATTCTCGCCGAAACGGAAATGAATCAACATTCCGGCAAAATATTGGCACTATCGCATTTCAAATACCGGTACCTGCAAACACAAACATATATGCAACACCACAAACATATGCAACACCACAAACATACATAGATCTAGCTAGGACATAAAAAGTGCATGTGCACGTTGTTGGAGGGAGAACAACATAAAGATAGCTTCCCCCTTACTTACCTATCAAAAAAAGGGGCTTTAACCACGTAATTTGGATGAATTTATGGTGCAAATGAGGTGAGGAGGAGGAGGCAGCCGAGACAAGCTTGGAGGAGGGAGGAGAGAATGAAGTGGGGAAAGTGAGTGGGTAGGTGTGGCTGTCCAAAATATCTAGCTCGTCCCAGGTTACTAATGGCGCACCACCACACAATGCGCCATTAGTAACCCTGGTTATAATGGCGCACCTGCTGGTGGTGCGCCATTAGTAGTTTTGCAAAAAAACACTAATGGCGCACGGGGAGCAGTGCGCCATTACTAGCTTAAACTAGTAATGGCGCACTGCACCAGGTGCGCCATTAGTAGTTTTGCAAAAAAGTAAAAAATAAAAATATATTTTAGTGGCGCACTATGTTGCTGGTGCGCCATTACTAGTTACAACTAGTAATGGCGCACTATGTCCTGGTGCGCCATTATTATGTCTGGCAAAATAAAAAAAATAATTTTTTTTACTAATGGCGCACCGTTTGTCTGGTGCGCCATTAGTGTCTTTCACACTAATGGCGCACCAGCACATGGTGCGCCATTGCTATATAGCAATGGTGCACCACATGTCTGGTGCGCCATTAGTGGCCATTCCATCTATAGCCCTTTTCCTAGTAGTGTGGTGTGTTTTCCTGGGGCGCCCCTCCCCTCTATATATAGGTGGAGGGGCGTGGGAAATACTCCCTCCAAGCCCTAGGGCGCAGCTAAGGGGGAGAGGACTTGGACTCCAAGTCCAATCCTATTCCTACTAGGACTCCTTCCTTTTTTTGCCTTCCTAGCAACATGGGCTTTTCATGACTTGGTGCACCTCGCCCAATAAGGCCAAGGCACCTCCCCCAGCCCATGCCATCCCTTGGGTCGTGGTGGACCTACTTGTGGACTTCCAGACCCCTTCGGAATACTTCGGAACCTTCTGGAAGCTTCCCGGTACAATACCGAAAAACTGCACCTTTTTTCGGAACCCAAAATATGACTTCCCACATATAAATAATTACCTCTCAACCATTCCGAGACTCCTCGTGATGTCTGGGATCTCATCCAGGACTTCAAACAACATTTGGTTACCACTCATCAAATATCCCAATACTACTCTAGCGTCAACGAATGTTATGCGTGCGACCCTGCGGGTTCGGGAATTATGTAGTCATGTCTGAGACACCTCTCCGATCAATAACCAATAGAGGGACCTGGATGCCCATATTTGTTCCTACATATTTCATGAAGAACTTTATCGTTCGAACCATTATGACAACATACGTAATTCCCTTTGTCTGTCGGTATGTTACGTGGCCAAGATTCGATCGTCGGTATCTCTATACCTAGTTCAATCTCATTACCGGCAAGTCTCTTTACTCGTTCTATAATTGCACATAATTTTTAAAGATAGATTTTCATGCCATGCGTAAACCAAGCTACTGAGAGTCTACCCCAGCCACAAGGGGGAGCGGCTCCAGTAGTTCAAGATACCCCACCCAGCCTTTACTCGTTCCCTAATACATCATCCGGTAACTAACTCCTTAGTCACTTTTCTTGCAAGCTTCTTGTGATGTGTATTACCGAGAGGGCCCAGATATACCTCTTTGTCATACGGAGTGACAAATCTCAATCTCGATTCACACCAACTCAACAGACACCTTCAGAGATACATGTAGAGTATCTTTATGATCACCCAGTTACGTTGTGACGTTTGATAACACACAAGGTATTCCTCCGGAGTCCGGGAGTTGCATGATCTCATGGTCGAAGGAATATGTATTTGACATTAAGAAAGCAGTAGCAATAAACTGAACGATCATATGCTAAGCTAACAGATGGGTCTTGTCCATCACATCATTCTCCTAATGATGTGATCCCGTTATCAAATGCCAACTCATGTATATGGCTAGGAAACCTTAACCATCTTTTGATCAACGAGCTAGTCTAGTAGAGGCTTACTAGGGACACGGTGTTGTCTATGTATCCACAAATGTATCTGAGTTTCCGATCAATATAAATCTAGCATGGATAATAGACGTTTATCATGAACAGGGAAATATGATAATAACCAATTTATTGCCTCTAGGGAATACTTTCAACAGTCTCCCACTTGCACTAGAGTCAATAATCTAGTTCACATCGCCATGTGATTAACACCCAAAGAGTTCACTAGAGTCAATAATCTAGTTCACGTTGCTATGTGATCAACACCCAAAGAGTTCTAAGGTGTGATCATGTTTTGCTTGTGAGGGAGGTTTTTAGTCAATGGGTCTGCAACATTCAAATCCGTGTGTACTTTGGAAATCCTTATGTCATACTATAGATGCTGCTATCACGCCTCACTTGGAGCTATTCCAAATGACTGCTCCATTATACGTATCCGGATTGCTACTCAGAGTTATCCAGGTCGGTGCCAAAGCTTGCATCGACATAACCCTTACGACGAACTCTTTATCACCTCCATAATCGAGAAACATTTCCTTAGTCCTTTAGTCACTAAGGATAATTTTGAACGATGTCCAGTGATCCACTCCTGGATCACTGTTGTACCTCCCTGCCAAACTTGTGGCAAGGCACACATCAGGTCCGGTACAAAACATGGCATACATTATAGAACCTATGGCTGAGGCATAGAGAATTACTTTCATTCTCTCTCTATCTCTGTCCTGGTCGAGCTTTGAGTCTTACTCAACTTCACACCTTACAATACAGGCAATAACTCCTTTGACTGATCCATTTTGAACTCCTTCGAAATATTGTCAAGGTATGTACTCATTGAAATTCTTATCAAGCGTCTTGATCTATCTCTATAGATCTTGATGCCCAATATGTAAGCAGCTTCACCGAGGTATTTCTTTGAAAAATTCTTATTCAAATATCCTTTTATGGTATCCAGAAATTCTATAACATTTCCAATCAGCAATATATTATCCACATGTAATATCAGAAATGCTACAGAGCTCCCACTCACTTTCTTGTAAATACAGGCTTCACCGTAAGTCTGTATAAAACCAAATGCTTTGATCACCTCATCAAAGAGTTTATTCCAACTCCGAGATGCTTGCGCCAGCTCATAGTTGGATCACTAGAGCTTGCAAACTTTGTTTGCACCTTTAGGATTGACAAAAAACTTCTGGTTGCATCATATACAACTCTTCCTTTACACACCTGTTAAGGAATGCAGTTTTGACGTCCATATGCCAGATTTCATAATCAGAAAATGCAGCAATTGCTAACATGATTCGAACAGACTTAAGCATCGCTATGGGTGAGAAATTCTAATTGTATTCAACCCCTTGAACTTGTTGAAAATCTTTTGCAACAAGTCGAGCTTTGTAGACAGTGATATTACCATAAGTGTCGTGGATTTGTCACGACAGATGTCCTAGTGTGAGGACTTAGTCATGAGGCCAACGCATCTATGTGGTAGCTTGAGAGGGGTTGAGCGGAATCGAGAGACGCAACACAAGACAAGGATTTAGACAGCTTCCGGTCCCGGGAAACATCATCCGGTAACAACCCTACATGCTGTTTGTGGCTAGGTCTCATTATCATCACGAGAGAGTCGCCGTAAACCGGCTCTCCCAATTATGTCTAGCCCTAAGATTCTTTCTCTCCCCTCTTGGGGTGCCCCGCCCCTCCTTATATAAGTTGAAGGGGCGGGTTACATGTAGAGTCCAACTCGGATTAAGACTTAAACTATTCCGACTTCTCTTCATGGGCTTCTTAACGTCTTGGGCTTCATAATGTCTCGGGCTTCATAACGTCTCGGGCTTACTAACCTCAGGCGCCTCTGTTTGCCGGGTTATGACTCCTGCCGGTTTATGATTGTCTGCCGGGTTATGACTCCTGCCGGTTTATGATTGCCTGCCGGCTTATGACTCCTCCCGGTTTATGATTGTCTGCCGGGTTATGACTCCTGCCGGTTTATGATTGTCTAGCGGGTTATGACTCCTGCCGGTTTATGATTGCCTGCCGGCTTATGACTCCTGCCGGTTTATGATTGTCTGCCGGGTTATGATCTGACTTAACACCTGCCGAGTTATCATCTCACTTAACACCTGCCGGGTTATCATCTGACTTAACACCTGCCGGGTTATCATCTGACTTAACACCTGCCGGGTTATCATCTGACTTAAGACCTGCCGGGTTACCATCTGACTTAACACCTGCCGGTTTACCAAGTCCCAGCCAGGTTATAACTCCGGCCGGGTCATACCGCGGGGTATATCCCCGACATTAGCCCCCAGTTTAATTTGGATTTATCCATGTTAAACTATACCTGAGCATCCTTAAATCCTTGTCATTTCCTTCTAGAAAATTCGGGTCAATAGGCCAGCTTCATAATCAATTTGCTGATATTGGTTGTCACAGAAAAATATTATGAAGAATAATTCATTTGACTCAGCTCCCAATGCTTAACAGAAATATTGGTCCTTGAAATACTCATCTTATCTTCAGCCGGTTTAAGGATGTAGAACTTGCCGGTTTATGAATATTGATGGCACCGGGTCATAACTGTTTATTAACATCAGCTTTGAAAATATACCTCTTATATGCCTATCACTTGTAGCCCCCAAGTCTTAAGAAGGTAACGTAGTAACAACTTAAGATTTGGTTCAATATGAATGTCACAAGCTTGAAGAAATCTAGGTTGTTCATCTCAATCACCAGTCATAACTGAGTATTCCACATATGTAGCCCCCAAGTGCCGGGTTGTCATGCTTGCAACAACCTGGGACTTGTAATTGCCTGATGCTCATAAAAACTTCAACCAGTGTAGCCTCCAAGGGCCGGGTCATTATGCAAATAATGAGCAGGGACTTTGAAAATATGATCATGTGGACTTTAACAACAACGTGTAGCCCCCAAGGGCCGGCTCAGTAAGATAATACTGAGCTGGAACTTTATATATACTTCATTGAAAATAACATCATATGATGTAACTCCCATCATGGGACTTGAACCCACGTCCACAAGGTTAAGAGCTTTGTGCTTTACCAATTGAGGAGTGGACCCTTCAATATAATGGATTAAGACTTGTGTACCTTGAATTGTTGACAGGACCCTTCAATTGGTAGCCCCCAAGGGCCGGGTCATTACAATGTGATGAGTCGGGTGTGCAATAAGTTGATGAAAAATTGACTTTGCATTAGCCCCCAAGTGCCATGGTGCATGCTGGCAGTGACATGGGACTTGCATATTTGATGTAATCTCAATTTGAATAATGTAGCCCCCAAGTGCCGGGTCGTAAGCCTGCAGCGACTCGGGACTATTCCTTCCATTGTATAATAAATCATATCCATCGATAAAATAATATCTATTTCACTATAGCGACTTTGAAAACCTCAATCATAATACTGGTTATTGATAACCATAGAAAAAATCCAGCCATGTTGGCTATTAAAGATTTGAATAATATACCCAATGATTTATAAGCGCATGATTCCAATGGCGCAATCCAATATATACTGGCGACTTATAGTCGAAAGCCAGGCCGGGTTAATAAACCCTGGATATTAGTTTACCTCTTACCGGTGACTTATAGTCAAAGGCCAGGCCGGTTAATAAATACAGGTTTATTTTAAAGTGTTGTAAACAGCAAAAAGAGAAAAAAATTCGAATAAAATCATGGGAAGACGCGAGGCTTTTCATGGGCTGCCAGGCCCAGAATCGAGGCTTTTCATGGGCTGCCAGGCCACTGAGTTAAACCAGTTTACAAAGCCTTTTAAGATGGACCTCACATTAACCAATCGTCATTTTAACTTTGACAAGTTCAGGGTCTGTATAAGATTGACTTGCCAAACGTTCGGCGGGTCATACCAGGATTACCTGGACAGAGTGGCTTACTTAAAAAAGGCAGGATAACCCGGGGTTTTAGGTGAATACACCTGGCTTCCAAGCCTGGCTTGATAGCCTATTACAAGGGTGTAGACTCTTTGTTCTTTGAGAAGCAAAGAGCCCCCGAGCAATATTTTGAGCTGTGCTGAGTGGGTGCCTATGTTTGAGTTGTGCTTTTGCAACACTCTTTGGCCCCCAAGTCATTTCCCTGGTGGCCTTACGCCGATCAAGAGGTGTAGCTATGGTTCGAATACGACCAAGCCCCCAAGTGATTTCCCTGGTGGCCTTACGCCGATCAAGAGGTGTAGCTATGGTTCGAATACGACCAAGCCCCCAAGTGATTTCCCTGGTGGCCTTATGCCGATCAAGAGGTGTAGCTATGGTTCGAATACGACCAAGCCCCCAAGTGATTTTATATATATATGGCTTTATAAGCTGGATCAATGGGTAAACAGAACTCCGCTTTATAAACAGAAGCCCCCATGTGATCAATAATATGATAAGCCAATAAGGCAGGATACCCATGTTTGAACCGCGCATCATGGCAACAGGTCCTCTTCGGCAACCTTTAACTTTTTGCAAGAGATAAATTCTTCTTGAACCGGGATTTTGAACCGGATATTGAGAGCGTCAGAGCTTTGCAAGAAATAGTTTCCTCTTAAACTGGATTTGAACCAGATACTAAGGGCTTCAGCGCTGTGTGGGAAACGGGATTTCCCTTAAACCGGACTATAAATCGGAAGCATCATTGTGAGCCGGAATATTTCTGGCGGCCTTTAAATTTTTATCAATATAACAGTAGCCTCCGGGACCGGGTTATCTTTCCCTTCAACATCCCGGGGCACTTGAATTTGCTGAAACTGGCAAGACTTGCTGAGTCATATCATCGTAGCCCCCGAGCCTTAAGATGACTCAAGGAGTTGTCCTGAGATTCTCCGTACTTGACCATAGCAGAAGGTATATATCATTGGTGTTGATAACGCGATGTAAATCCACAGAAGGTTGAGGTGACTGCGGCGGGTTAATAAATGATCCTGTATGAGCCGTGTCAGCAACTCGGCCAATGGTTCCTTCCAACTGGCTGTTTGAAGTTAACCAAATTGTAGTGGCAGCGATTTGTGGCATGCCCATTGAGCCATCCAGCGCAGACGGCGGCTGATGATAATTTACCTCCAATTTGTTGGAAGAAAACCAGGCTACCCAAGCAGTGACTTACTCATACTCAATAGACAGCTCATGCAGACAGGTGCGGCTCGGTGTGTTGATGTAGACCAGACTGCAAGGGTGGTAGCGTAAGCACTTCCGTTGAGCACGACAGCACGGATAAATGTAGTGCAAAATGACGATGCGATGCACTCCATATCCGTGATATAACTCCAGTTCGGTGGTGAATAATTGTCTTGATATATTTGGATGACAGATGATCTCACCATGTCTGCCATGAACATGGAACAATTTTTCCTGCGCATAAAAACATTAAAGGTAGAATAATGTTTCTCGGAGGAATTAAAGTATAATGATGAAATAAATAGGGCAGATAGCACCTGATATTTTTGCTGGATGAACGCAAATGCTGGCGTTAGATATTGTTAGATGTAATCTGGGCGGACCAGCAGATGATGACTCATTGCGATGATAACTCATTGCTCTGTTCCCGTAGTAGTACCGTGCAATACTAATTGAATTTCCTTTCATGCATGTGTAGGGAAGTCAAACATGTATCCAGTTTGACCCTCCTCTCCCTTTGGTGTGAGCTTTCTGTAATAGACCGCTCGCAACACTTTCTTTTGTCATTGAGGTACACCAATTTAACAGCGGCGGCGGCTTGCGGCAGCAGCAACACGCGGCAGAAACCGGCCCTGAGGGCACTGGCAGACGACGAGGCACGGCCATAGCATACTCAACCTGCTTCTACAGGGGTGAATTGGCGAAGGTCACGGCGGCTCTCCGGCTGCAGAAACACTTGGCGGTTTAAGTAATGCAGGCCAATGAGGCAACTCGTGAAGATTGAAGGCGAGGCTAAGGTGACCCTGGCCAGGCGGTTCGGAGCCAAGGGGATAGACCGGCAAGGCGGCTGCGGCTCGATCGGGGCGGCCCTAGGCAGACGGCGAAGTGGGCGAAGGTGATGGCCGCTCGGAGCGGCGACTCAGAGGTGGCAGTGACTCGGAGGCGGGGTCGCGCGCGGACAGTTTGGAGGCGGAAAACGGCGGCGACTCGGCTCGCCGGCTCGACGAAGACCGGCAACTCGGCCGCGGAGTCACACAACCAGCGGCAAAGCAGTCCAAATCCATCCCCGTCCGGCGGCGGTTTAGAGGCAAGGCCGAGCTGGCACACCGGGGGAGCAACTTAATCCGGCGCTTGAACAGCTCTGCAGAGACTTGCGGCGGCGGTTCAGAAGGAAAAAATGCAGCGGAAGCGGTGACTTGGTGCGAGCTCATGACAAGAGCAGCCATCTCCAGATGCGGCGACAACAATCGGCGGCTCAGAGCACAAAGCTGAGCGAGGGGCAGCCTGAAGACAGCGGCGGCTTGCGGCGACAGGGCCGGTTCAATCCGGCGGGTCGACGAGGTGCGTCCGCGGCAGCGGCGAGTTGGAGAGGCGCGACCGTGACCGGTTCAGCGCGAGCGTGCAGAGGAAGAGGAGGTGATGGCTATGGCTGGATTAACGAGCTGCTCGGCTCGTTTGGCTCGTTATCATTAAGCTCATTATCGTTAAGCTCATTATCATTAAGCTCATTAATATTAGCGAGCAAAAACGTCTGCTCAGCTCGGTTTGTTATGGGCTCATTATGCTCGTAAATGTTCACGAGTGCTCGTTAAGGTAATAAACAACATAGAAGAATCCCATAAAAGATTCGCAATGGAATAAATTAAACAAGGATGTAAAGGTAATAAACAACACAGAAGAATCCCATAATCTCATAAAAAATTCACAACGACATAAATTTAACATGGACATTTGGTTCCTGGCGGCTGGCTCCTGGTTGACTCTAGCGTCTGCTGGCGGCTAGCTGCTAGGTCAAGGAGATGTGCCGAAGTGGGCTGGGGTGCTGAGCCCCTAGGCTGGGCTAACTAGCAACTCTTTTGTTAGTGGGCTGATTTGAACTAGGAGTCTCATGTCAAACTTTTCAAAAAATAGCGAACTAAACGAGTTAGCTCATGAAACTCATTTGCTCGCTCGTTAAACTCGTTAATCTTAACGAGCACAAAACATTGTTCGGCTTGGTTCATTAACTAACGAGCACGAGCCGAAACGAGCCGAACTATGGAGCATTCATTATGCTTGCGAGCTTCGAGCTTTTCGTCCAGCCCTAGTGATGGCGCTTTAAGGTGGGAGCGGGGCTGCGGGTGACCCGCCAGCGACTTGTCGAAGGCGACTCACGGCGACCGCTCTGAGGCACGGTTGCAACTGCAGATGGCGGCTTAGCTGGGCCGCGTGAATCCGCAGCTTCGGCGAGGCGGCCATTGTTTGAATCAAAAGGCCGCGGGCGACCAGGCGATGACTCGGATTGGCGTCAGGTTGCGGCCATGGCGACTTGGAGGTGGCAGCTTGGGGGCGCCAGTTTAAAACAGCAAGGCCGGCTCAAGGTTGTGGGATGGTTATCCTTGGCAATTTTGACAAGGCCGTGATGGCGGGTCGCGGAGACGGCGGCTTGTCGCCGGCCGCAGAGGAGGCGCCCCAATGACCTTGCCGTTGTTTCTCGGCGGAGATAACTCGCCAGCAACGGTGACTCGCAGCAGACTTTGAGATGGCAGCCGGCTTGGAACAGGCAGAAAACTTGCACGGCTCAACGCAGGGCTATTCTCCGACAGCGGGGCGGCGACTCAAGACGGGGCGGCCCGCCGGCGGAGGCTCAGGAAAGAGGGGCATCTGGCGGCTCAGACGATGCAGGGTGTCCCGCCCCTACCGTCGTGGAATTGTCACGGCGTCCTCGTGAAAGGACTTAGTCGTGGAGCCATTGCAACTAGGAAGCTTAAAGGGGTTAAAGTGGGATAAAGGGCACGAGGGTTTATACTGGTTCGGCCCCTTGCGGTGAAGGTAAAAGCCTAATCCAGTTGAGGTGGAATTATTGGGGTTTCGATGACCAGGGAGCGAATCTGCTATGCCTGGCTCTCGATCTGATGTTACTTGCCCTAAGCCGCCAGCGGGTCATCCCCTTATATACACGGGTTGACGCCCTGCGGCCTACAGAGTCCCGGCCGGCTCATAAACAGTGTCCGGCTCGGTGACTAGTTAATCTTGCCTTATAGTACAAGTCATGCCATGACGACGGTTTATTACTACGGGCCTTAAGTCGCCTGCGGGCTTTGGGCCCTTAACTGAACCGCCATCTTCAAGCTTGATATTGGGCTTCATATGATAAATCGTCATAGCGTAACCCGGCCCCTCCTGGGCGGGTTACACTAGTAGTTATATCCCCAACATTAGGCCCCAGATTGATTTGAACCGGTTCATGTCAATCTTTAATACCTTAAGAAAAGCCTTCTGTCTTCTGTCTGTGCAAAAGTTATAACCCGTCATGACGTCATCTTCTGGATTCATGATAACCCGCCATGACATCATCTTCTATTAAATTCATATCTTATTCTGTCATATCCCAACGGATCCTTATCTTAATGACCATCCCGAAAATCGAGGCGTCAGAGTGGCTGGATAACATTGTTTGGCCTCCTCATTTTTCGCGCCCGCTTTATCAGTCCTCCTTTATAAATAGGCACGACCTTCGGTCTTTCTTCATTCTCCCCTTTTCGTCGTCTTCTTCCTCTCGCTACTCCACTACCACTCGAGCTCCGCCGCCGCCGCAGCGCACCTCGTCTTCGTCGATCTTGGCCGCTACATCAACCTGAATCGATCAGAGAACGGCGACGACCCTCCGCAGTAGATCTGCAGCTGTAAGTTCTTGCCGTCCCGCACTCTAGATCCGCATTTTAGGGTTTGCAAGTTCCTCTGCGTTTCTGCTGTTCATCATAGTTTCTTCAGAGTTCCTCCACCACAGCCTCTTCTGATTTAAAAAGCAACATATCCTCCTGCGGTAATCATTTTATATCCATTTTTGAAACTAGCAGATCCCTTTTCTCTGTACAGAGGCCTCATTAGAACTCACGAACTCATCTGTGCCATTTTTAGGTCTAGAATATTTTCTTTTTTGAATGACCGTTTGATCCAAAATAACAGCTGCAATCTGCGAAACTTGTTTGTGCGACACTTAGGCAAAAAAAACTATATCTGTTAGATCCACCTAGCCATGGCGACTCTTATCGCCGGCTTAAAAAGGCAATGCTTAATCAATAATTCTGACCACTCACAGTGGTTTAAATAACTTAACTGCTTATGATGCCCTGGCGGCTTGAATAATCTGATATAATTAGCCATATGTCATTAGGCCCCTTCGTAAGCCGCCATCTTGAATATGAATTGAAATATTTTCTCCGGCTTAAATTTGAGCTGGAAAGTTTTATTTTGTCATAGGCTTCCATCTCCATAATGCCGCCCAAGGCTCCCAAAGCACCCGTTACATGCAATTGGGTTAGATCCATCGTCACAGATAACACCTTTAATGAGTTTGTGAAGACTGGTTATCTGCCGAAGAAGGAACTCATGTCCTATCGTGCTCCTGATCCGACAGAAGAAAAACCTCAACCCAAGGAAGGGGAAGTTATCGTCTTTACTGATCATATGAACCGGGGCTTTTCCCCACCCGGCTCAAAATTTTTCAGAGACGACTTGCACTTCTTTGACTTGCGACCTCAAGACATCGGACCCAATTCTGTGTCAAATATCTGCAATTTTCAAGTGTTCTGTGAGGTGTACCTTGGAGAAGAACCCAGCTTGCTACTCTTTAGAGAGTTATTTCACTTGAACCGTCAAAATGAACGTGCCAATGGGCCCAGCTTGGAGCTTGGCGGAATCTCAATCCAGCGACGGAGAGACTGTCTCTTCCCGTATGCCGAACCGCCGAGTCACCCTAAAGATTGGAACCAAACATGGTTCTATTGTCAAGACACTTCTCCGGCTAATGAGAACCCTCTGCCCGGCTTTCGCGCCCTGCACCTGGAGTCAACTCACCCTTTGAATATAAACTGTCTCCGGCTGAACGTCAAACACTTGCCCCCACCATAAGCAAGGTCAAGGCTCTTCTGGGGAATGGCCTAAACGGCATTGATCTGGTCCGGGTTTGGCTTGCCTGGCGGGTTATTCCTTTGAGCCGCCGCCCCGGCTTGATGTGTGATTACACAGGCCAAAAGAATGATCCTCTACGGCACAGCCCTGGCGACTTACCTGAGGACATCGTTGATGATATGACCAAGTCTCTTCTGAATGAAAGCCTGGCAGACTGCGGGAAAGTGGGTTTACGTCCTTTCTGCAAAGCTAACCCGGCTCCAGCGGTAAGCCATTGACTTGAGCATTTGTACCTTCAACCTTAACAATTTCGTCTTTACTCAAAAAACCTTTGTTGTAATTCACAGGCTGACGACGAATTTTGGAAGGTCAATTATGACCATGAAGCTGCAAAGAAAGCTAGAAAAACCAAGAAAGCCGCCAGGAAAGCCGCTGCCCGGAAGAAGGGGAACAAGCCTAGCGCCTCAGATATGCTTCATTTGGAAGATACCTCCGAGTTAGAGGTAGCTCTTGACTCTTTAGGCTCCTTTTTTAATCATCTTATTGACACTGATTATCATCAGGAGGATACAGGAGCGAGTCATGTAGCGATTGAAGAGGTAACTATAATTTCCTCCGACTCCGAGCCTTTGCCGAGACAGAAAGTCTGAAGAGTAACCCAGAAAGTAAGATTTTCACATCCTTTAGCTTACCAAGATCCTCAATTTCTTTTGAAGCGACAGATTCATGAGAGCCGGAGGCAGACCCGGACCAGTAAGGATGCGAAACTCTCCTCCGGCTTACCCGATGTAACAAGGAAATGTGTGACACCCCAAAATTTTTATTTGGTTTCATTAATTTCCTTTTTCATGGGAAGGAGGTTATTTAAAATTTTTGGGTTTATTCTTCCCTTTCAAAAATTATTTCTTGCCATGACCTATGTTGAAATCTCCCTCCCAAAAGCCATCTTCCCACTTTGTGTCAAGTCAAGCTTCAAATCCAGCAAGTTTAACTCCCCCTTGAATTTATTTCTATTTATCTTAAATCAAAAACTTTTCTGTCTTTTATTTTGGCCCTTAGTGATTTACAAAGAACCTCTAGAATTCCATTGAGTTTTGATTCCAAACAAGTTTCCCTGGCTAGTCCTTAGAACCCTCAACCAAGATCCATGAAGATCCACTGGTCCACAGTTCAAAATTTTCAAAATTTTGCTTGCTGCAAGTTTGGACCAGATTTGTCATTTTTGGTGAAATTCATTATTTTTCTTCTCCAAAAATTCTGAGAAAAATCATGAGGCCTCCAGATGCATCAAGAGACCTCTCCACCAAAGATCAGCTCCAGAAAAATTTCCCACATGCCAGAATCATTTCATCGAACAGGTGGCATGCACTGTTTCTGTGCAGGTTCAGAGTTCAGTGTCCAGTGTCCAGTTTCAGTCATCGGTGTCATTTTCTTCAGAACCACGGCGTCCATCTCGCCAGTGCTCGCGCTGGCCTCTTGCTCCCTGCTCCTCCTTCTTATCCACCGCGCCGCACGGTCGCCTGGACAGGCGCGAGCGTCGGCGGTGAGCTGGCAGGAGGAACACCGCCCCCGTGAGCGGCGGCAGCAGCACTCACTGCGGCTGCCAGAGAGGCGCAGCGAGGGACGGCGCCGTCCAGCACCGCCCACACCACCAGGAGCCTCCGCGTGGCCGTCCTCTTCTCTGGACGCGCTGCAGCACCGTCGCCGTGGCCTGAGTGGCGCAGAGCGCGCCCACTGTCGCCGACGAGTCCGTGAGGCCGTTCCGTCGAGGGCTGGAGTATCGCCCAAGTCTGACCGAGATTAGCTGGGAAACGGAGTCAGTGAACCAATCCGCTGCTGCCCAGCCCCCTAAACCTCTCGTCCGACCAATGCCTCGCCGTAATCCTCACCGGAGAAATCACGTTCACGGCAACCGCCTCGGATCGGCTATAAAAGGAAGCCCCGAGCTCGATCTCGACCAGGCACCATCACTCCACCTCACCAGAGCCACGCACAGCCACTGGGGAGACCTCGGGGAGGCCTTCTTCCCCGACTCCGGCCGCCCCGATCCGCTTCGGGATCCGGCAAGATTTTCTCAAGTGCGTGCACTCCCGCCTCTCAAACCATACCAGTAGCCTCCTAGTGCATCCACTCCTCTAACCCGCACCCTAATTTGAAGGTTGCAGCTCCCGTCGGAGAGTATCATCCTCGCCCGAACCACCGTCCGCCGGAGTAGAGGCCACCGTCGACGTGGTGCTCGCCGACGGCCAAGTCCACCACCCACCGACGCGGAAGGACACCGTGAACCCTTAGGTACCCTCCGATCCCCCTACCTCGCCATGGATCAACGCCGGCGACCACCGCGAGCCTCGGCGCCGGCGAGCTCTGTTTCAAAGTTTGAACCTGACGGGTGGGACCCCCTCGTCAGCCTCTCCTCTTCTGTTTTGAAACGTTTTCTGAAAACGCCTTCGGGCAAAGTGCGTTTTCCTTCTGGACTGGCGTATTTCCAACCGAAATGTTTTCTGCTTTTTCAAACTAGCCCCAGGGTCTTTTCTGTTTCATCACAGATTAGTCCTTGGACTAAAATCTTTCTATCTTTTAAAAAAAGATGCTTTTTAGTTGATTCTTTTTCTGTCAGTTTTATTTTTTTTGTCTAGTTTTTTTAAATATTTATTTGAAAAATATTTGGAACAACTTTTATGCACACTTGGTATTTACGTTAGTACACGTTCTATTTATACCGTAGATACCGGAGGAGGTGACGGAGCCGCGAACTTCGCCGAGCTAGACTCCGACTACTCTGAACCATGCAAGCACGCTTGAACCTTTGAGATGATGAGTGTTTTGCATGTTTGCTTGAATAGTTAGTTCATGGCATGTTTATATGAGCATCGGTGAGTGTTATATTGCATGCAAGGCAACTACCAGTATGTTTCGAAACTTGATGTGATCATTTGATGGGTGATAACATAATCATGTGGTGACATGAAAGGTGTTAATATGGTAGTGTTGAAGCATGCCAGTCTTATGTCGACCGTTAAACTCCAGTGTTAACGTGGATCAAGCCACGTTACCGTCCGTCCCCTTTTTGTGCTACAACATGTTTTCTGCAAAGAATACGGTTTAGTAAGTTGCAAACCTCTTTCCTCGTACACACCAAAGAGAGGGGCCGGGATGAGGGTACCATAGCCCTGGATTAAAGCCTGTCATCCGGTCAGGGGGGCATGGGTGTTTCCGGTTGGGACCGAGAGGGGGGCACCCCTTAGAGCGCGCGATATAAATTTGATCCCATGCTACACGAGGTGGTAGCCTCCCCTTCTTAAGGTTTTTCTTGAACGTTGCCTAGGGTGATTCCTGGCAGCGGAATGTGGAATGGGTGTGTACTGGTTAGATGTGTTTCTCCTAAAATACCGTAAGCGGAACTGGTCCTTTGTGACTACTGAAATCTATTGGCTGTGGTTAAAAAGTACAAACTCTGCAGAGTCAAAACCCCTCCGAGTAACCATGTCCATGGTCAAGGATCTTGGTCAACATATCCATATCAGTATCAATATTAGTCTCAACGTCCGTCTCAGCGTCAGTCTCTGTGTCAGTCTTAGGGAAATCCTCGGTGAACAATCATGAGTGGTAAACCAGGTTGAATGTTATTCCTGTGGATGGACTAACCAGTTTATTATTGCGTACATGAGTACTTCCTTGAGATGATTTAAATTCATGAGCTGCTTGAATTCGAATAATGAAATATAAGCCCTTTATGTGATGTCGCTCAGACGTCCGACTGTGGCACTCTTGTTATTTACTTTTGATATAAGCCCTTTATGTGATGTCGCTCAGACGTCCGACTGTGGCACTCTTGTTATTTACTTTTGATATAAGCCCTTTATGTGATGTCGCTCAGACGTCCGACTGTGGCACTCTTGTTATTTACTTTTGATATAAGCCCCTTATGTGATGTCGGTCAGACGTCCGACTGTGGCACTCTTGTTGCTTACTTTTGATATAAGCCCTTTATGTGATGTCGCTCAGACGTCCGACTGCGGCACTCTTGTTATTCACTTTTGATATAAGCCCTTTATGTGATGTCGCTCCGACGTCCGACTGTGGCACTCTTGCTATTTACTTTCGATATAAGCCCTTTATGTGATGTCGCTTAGACGTCTGACTGTGGCACGCACTGTCATTTATATTCCAATATGAGCCCTTTATGTGGTGTCGCCCTGACGCCCGACTGTGGCATTGTTAATTTATTTTTACCTTTCGAGGCGTCGTTTCAGACACCCGATCGGTCTTCAGTTATTTCACTGGGATTTCGGGAGGACTACCGCCTGACTTCCTTATTATTTATCATGCAGTGCAATTTTATTATCTGAGTGCGCATTTCTAATCTACTCATGTGCATCATGTTTGCATTTGTTATATCTTATGTCCAAACTGTCTTGCGAGTACTTTCAAAGTACTCACCTAGCTTGTTGATTTGGCCAGATGTTGACGAAGGCGATCTTATGGATGAAGAGTTCGATAGCGAGTCCGACGCCTAGAGGAGTCCCAGTCAGTCCCGTGCGATCCTGGAATTGGTCACTTGTATTATATACGCTTCCGCTACCCAGAATAAAAGTCATCAAGCCCCACTCCGGCACTCGATGAGTTGTAAGATTTAGGAGTCATGTCACCCACTTCACTGTGACATATCCACCACCACTTTTATTGCGAGTCAGTAGTTATGCCTCCATACTCCTTGTGTCATATCCGCCTTTATGTATAATATTGGCGTGCTTGTAATAAATTGTTGAGCAGCCTCAGCTCAACCCTGTATAATATTTAGTACTTCTGGATTTCTGTATCAAGGATTTGTCTACCAGTAAGAAGGATTCTTCTATACTGGTCCGATAAAAGGGTCGGTTTCTCAATAAATGTTTTATTGGAAAACCGGTCCTGACAAAATGCCGGACTGAGGTCATCTCCGATTTACATTCTTTTTACCCTTTGGCGGGTTTCACTCGTCAACCACTCAATTCTTCTAACTCAAACTATCAGGGAACTTCACCTTCCTCCGGCGAATCAATGCAGTCCAATATGCCGGCTTTCAAAACCGCTCCAGGGTAACGATAATCTGTTTATCTTGTGCTTATCTTACCCATGTTTTTTGCACTAACCTTGTGATTTTTACACAGCGTACAAGTAAAGCCCAGCAAGAGGGCGAAGAAGAACAAGCTAGCCGAAGAGCCGATCTTGAATGAACCGGAGTTCAGAACGGCTGCTCCTGACACCTCCGCTCATGAGCCGCCGCTTGGACCAGCCCACGATATTCCAACGCCTACTGTTGACCCGCCTGTCGAGCAAGCCATTTACGGCTTTGAAAATCCGGAGATCCCTGGTCCGGCCAAGACGGATGACCTGGATGTCGAAATCATCAAAACTGACTTTGTTGAACCAGGGAGACCCACCTTGCTGGCCAAGTGCTCCGCCAAAGAAGAACTTCTGGAACGCCACTAAGCTAAGCTGGATGTCACTGATTATACTCATCTGAGTATTGGAGAAATCGTCTCTGGTTATATAAATCAAGTGCACAACAGCCGTGACATGGAAATTGACATGGTGAAACAGATACACCAAAACTCTGAGGTATACCTCTTGTTGCTATACTTTATTTATCCTTACTATACCAGCCCCCAAGTCTATTGCTTATGATTAAATATGCTGTAGACTTAAGATCAGCTTAGTAATATCTGTAAGAAGCCCGGCTTATCCTGTAGCCCCCAAGGGCCGGCAGAAACAGCTTGTTTGAACCGGTCCTTATCACGTTTAAATCAAGAAGTACTTGGAACATCAATATGCATTAGCCCCCAAGTGCCAAGTACCTTTGCCTACAAAGTCCTTGGGACTTACTTCCATGAACCGCCACTGTAAACAGAGTTCTTCAACATACATTAGCCTCCAAGTGCCAAGTATCTTTGCTTGCAAAGTGCTTGGGACTTAATGTTGCTTTATGATAACCCTGATTGTAACCCGGCATTTGTACAGGCCACCATCAATCAATTTGAATCGGAAATGTCTGACTTGAAGAATCGCCTGGAAGCACAGGAGATTGAAACCCAGAAAGCCAACTCCAAATTTGAATTCAGTGTATCTGAACAAGAGAAACTGAAAAAGGACTTTGAAACAGAGAAGAAAGCCTGTGCTGATGAAAATATCGCCTTGATCAACCGGACTGAGAAGGCTGAGGCGGCTCTTTCAGAAACAACCGCCGAATTAACTGGCTTAAAACGCCATATATCTCAGATGGTCTCAGCAATCTTTGGTAAGTTATTCTGCAAGTGTTAAATATTTAAATCTTTTCTAACAAGTCCATCAATTGTCATTAACTTACCTGACTTTGCAATGCAGGCCCCAGGAGTTCCAATCTTGACCAAAGCATGCTGGTAAAATTGAAGGCGGTTTATACACTGGTAGAACAACTCTACGCCGGGTCACAGCGTGCCTTAGCCGCCGTGGCCCTGTCAAATGAAGTTCCCACCCTCCTGTCAGATGTACTCAAGCGGCTTGCCGTGCTACCTCAGCGGTTCAAAGAATTAAGGCGGTCTTTTGCGAGAGCCGGAGCCATAGCTGCATTAAGCCGGGCCAAGGCGTGGCTACCTGAGCTAGACCCGGCCGACATCACCATTGGGTATCCAAGCCTGAAGGAGGACGGCACCCCATTTGACCAGAAGGATTTCACCGCTTGTGTGAAAGAAATACGCCCTGTGGCCACTTTGATTGGTAACGACACAGATCTTACCAAGTATCAACCGGGTTATGACGCCAAGAATCAGAGAATTCCAACCCCTCACTATGAAGAGATCAGCCTAATCCCTCCACTTCGTAAGCATACCTTCGCCCCTGACGTTGACCCGGCCGGATTAATTGATGATGAAGCTGAATTTGAAGCTTTGAGTGGCATTGACTGGTCATCATCAACCTTCCAGGATAGGGAACAAGACGGAGGAACGGAAAGGGATGATCCGGAAGCTTCAGGCTAACAACGCATTTGATCCATCAGGCGGCCCATATTTATGCTTTGCTGAAAAACAATGCTTCATCATTTGGACTCGGGGAGTCATGTAATAGGGTAGAAAAACACTTAATTTTGTCGTGTCATCGCGCACGTGTCTGGCGCTCAACACTGTTTAAGCGGCCATCTTATATTCCTCCATATTATGTTGATCCTCTGCTTTCCTTATGTTTAAAGAGCTGCTTTAATTGTCCTGCATAGAGAAACAAATTACAAGTCCCTTGGCGGCTTACCGCATGGCGGGTCATATATCTTACATATAACCCAGAATATGAACAAAAAATCATAAAGAAGCCGGTTCTCAATTATATCTTTGAGACATAACCATAACAGCATACCTGTGATCCTTTGATTATGCTGCCAGTTTATGTGATCCGAACAGTGAGGGTGAGAACCCAATTCTGTAAAAAACCGGCACATATGATGTTTGTTATGTGCTGACAACTTTATTAATCAAGGTTAAGCTGGTGGAATAGAAACCACCCCATAAATTCTTTCAAATATGATCAAAAAGGTCTCAAGACAGTCAAACAATTGTGATTCCAAAACTTTTACAAAAAACAGACAAAATTTTGAGGCTTCTGATTCGAATACGATCAGTAAACCGTTCCAAAGGGGTTAAGCTAAGATTCGAATATGATCATATAGCCCCCAGTGGCTTTGGCGTTGCCGATCAAGAGGGTATCGACAGCTATGTTCTCTTTGGTTCGAATAGGACCTATGTTTGAACAGAAAGCCCACAAATGACCTTGAAAGTTGTTTAATGACGCTGATTCGAATACGATCCACGTCAGACCCAAAAGGGGTTGAGCTATGATTCGGATACGATCAAGAAGCCCCCTAGTGGGTTTGGAAGTATGCCAATCAAAAGGGTATCGACAGCTATGTTCTCTTTGGTTCGAATACGACCTATGTTTGAACAGGAAGCCCCCTAGTGATCATGATATTAACGGCCAGATTCAAATATGATCATAAGCCGGACCATGAGGAGACCCAGATTCAAATATGATCAGGTCCCTGTTGGTCGTTTTCAAAGATATAACAATGAAGACATAAACCTTTGAGGATGAAAAGGACAGAGGTCCTGCTTATTACTTTTCATAATATATACATCGTCAAAATATGTACATCATGAGAGCCGGCGGCTCAAGTATAGTAAGGCCAAAGATGAGCGATATTCCACGGCCGGCGGGTCTCCTCCTCCGACTTACGTGAGTCTTTGTGCTCTCGAACATCGATGAGGTAATATGACCCGTTATTCAGGTTCTTGCTGACCACAAAGGGTCCTTCCCAAGGTGGGGATAGCTTGTGCATATCGGACTGATCCTGGATGAGCCATAGCACCAAGTCACCTTCTTGAAATGTTCTGGACTTTACCCGGCGGTTGTGATAACGACGTAGATCCTGCTAGTAAATCGCCGAGCGGGCTATTGCTAAGTCACGCTTCTCATCCAACAAAGCAAGTGCCTCCGGAATAGAAACCACCCCATAAAAACGGATGTCACTTGGTAGGACTGCCTCTGCTCCGTAAACCATGAAGAAAGGCGTATAGCCCGTCGATCTGTTAGGTGTAGTATTGATGTTCCAAATCACAAAAGGCAACTCCTCTACCCAACAACCCGACGTCCATTGTAAAGGGACCATGAGCCCGGGCTTTATACCCTTCAAAATCTTTTGATTAGCTCTTTCAGCTTGACCATTGGATTGAGGATCAGCTACTGATGAAACATCGAGCCGGATATGTTCACATTGACAGAACTCTTCCATGGCACCTTTGGACAGATTAGTACCATTGTCAGTTATGATGCTGTGTGGAAAACCAAAATGAAAGATCACCTTTTTCATGAACTGAACCGCCGTGGCTGCATCACACTTACTGACCGGCTCTGCCTCAACCCAGTTCGTGAATTTATCAACCGCCACCAGGAGGTGTGTCTTTTTATCCTTGGACCTTTTGAAAGGCCCAACCATGTCAAGCCCCCAGACTGCAAACGGCCATGTGATTGGAATCATCCTTAATTCTTGAGCCGGCACATGAGCTCGTCATGAGAATTTTTGACAACCATCACATTTACTGACCAGATCCTCCGCATCAGCATGAGCCGTCAGCCAATAAAAACCATGACGGAAAGCTTTGGCCACAAGAGATTTTGAGCCGGCATGATTACCACAATCCCCTTCATGGATCTCATGAAGTATTTCTTGACCTTCCTCAGGCGGCACACAACGTTGAAACGCCCCAGTAACACTGCGAAGATGCAACTCACCATGAACAATTGTCATGGACTTGGACCGTCGGACGATTTGTCTAGCTAAGGTCTCGTCCTCAGGTAACTCACCCCGGTTCATGTAAACCAAATATGGCACTGTCCAATATGGGATGACGTGAAGAGCCGCCACCAATTGCGCTTCTGGGTCTGGAACAGCTAAGTCTTCCTCTGTGGGCAACTTGACAGAAGGGTTATGCAAAACATCCAAAAAGGTGTTAGGTGATACCGGCTTACGTTGAGATCCCAGCCGGCTTAAAGCATCAGCCGCCTCATTCTTCCTTCGATCAATGTGCTCCACTTGATAACCCTTGAAATACCCAGCTATAGCGTCAACTTCACGACGATAAGCCGCCATGAGAGGATCCTTAGAATCCCACTTGCCTGACACCTCTTGAGCCACCAAATCTGAGTCGCCTAAGCACCTTACCCGGCTTAAGTTCGTCTCCTTAGCCATCCGAAGACCATGGAGCAAGGCCTCATACTCAGCTGCATTGTTAGTACAGGGAAACATCAACCGGAGCACATAACAAAATTTGTCACCTCGAGGGGAAATTAAAACAACTCCAGCCCCCGAGCCCTCCAATTGCCTGGATCCATCAAAATGAATAGTCCAATATGTGTTGTCCGGCTTTTCCTCAGGCGTCTGTAGCTCTGTCCAATCGTTGATGAAGTCCACCAGTGCTTAGACTAAATAGCAGTGTGTGGCACATACTTCAAGCCATGAGGCCCAAGCTCAATGGCCTACTTGGCGACTCATCCTGTAGCCTCTCTATTCTGAATGATGTCTCCCAAAGGAGCAGAACTGACCACAGTGATGGGGTGACCCTGGAAGTATTGCTTAAGCTTCCGGCTCGCCATGAACACCCCATAAACGAGCTTCTGCCAATGTGGATATCTTTCCTTAGACTCAATAAGCACCTCACTGATGTAGTAAACCGGCCGTTGAACCGGATGCTCCTTGCCAGCCTCCTTGCGCTCCACCACAATTGCAACACTGACAGCACGTGAGTTAGCAGCCACATACAACAATAATGGCTTTTTATCAATGGGAGCCGCAAGGACCAGCGGCTCAGATAACTATCTCTTTAAATCTTAAAAGGCAGCATTAGCAGCATCACTCCAGACAAAATTGTCTGTTTTCTTCATCATCTGATACAGCGGTATGGCCTTCTCACCTAGCCGGCTTATGAACCGGCTTAAAGCAGCAATACGACCCACCAGTCGCTGAACATCATTAACACACGCCGTCTTTGACAAAGAGGTGATTGCGTCGATCTTCTCTGGGTTAGCTTCAATGCCTCTGTTAGAAACCAGAAAACCCAAAAGCTTGCCTGCTGGCACGCCAAACACACATTTGGCCGGGTTAAGCATCATCTTGTAAACCCGGAGATTATCAAAGGTTTCTTTCAGATCATCTATCAAGGTCTCCTTCTCTCTGGATTTTACCACAATATGCGCCCAATATGATTGTGGAGACAGTTCTGTACACATCGCTGATAAGTCGCCTGGGCACTCTTGAGCCCAAATGGCATAGATACATAACAGAAGGCTCCAAACGGAGTGATGAAAGCCGCCTTTTCCTGGTCCTTAACTGCCATTTTGATTTGATGATAACCAGAGTAAGCATCCAAGAAGCTCAAACACTCACAACCCGCTGTAGCATCAATAATTTGATCAATACGGGGAAGAGCAAAAGGATCAGCCGGACAAGCCTTATTTAAGTCCGTGTAATCCACACGCATCCGCCAGGTGCCGTTCTTTTTAAGTACAAGCACCGGGTTAGCCAACCACTCCGGGTGAAAAACTTCAACAATAAACCCGGCCGCTAAGAGCCGGGCCACCTCCTCACCGATCGCTTTTCGTCTTTCCTCGTTAAACTGCCGAAGAAACTGCCTAACCGGCTTAAACTTTGGATCAATATTAAGAGTGTCTTCTCTTCATCAAACGCGGGATCCTTGGTACTATCAGAATCGGCGTATTTGACTAGAGCCGCCATTGGCTGGCCCATATCATTACAATCACGCTTGAGCCGCCCCAACTTCTGTTTCAGAGGCTCAAACCGGCAATTTTTCTCCAAAATTAAGACCGCAGAGCCGGCATCCATCTTGTCAGATGAATGTATTATCTCCTTGACCCGGCGCACCCAATGAGTTGTGGACTCACCTTCCTCTTGCTTGCAATTAGTCAAGTCCACAATTGACATGGGCTGCTTGCAGGTGTCGTTGAAGTTTTGGATAAACCGGGCCTTTAACTCTGCCCATGAACCAAAGGAATTAGGCGGCAGCCCCTTCAGCCAAGTGCGGGTCGTTCCGTCCAGCATCATGGTGAAGTACTTGGCCATCGCCGCATCACTGACCTCCAACAGCTCCATGGCCATCTCATAGCTCTCAATCCACGCCCCGGGCTGTATATCAGCTGTGTAATTCAGCACTTTTCCGGGTCCCTTGAAATCCTTGGGCAAACGCTCATTACGCAAAGCCGGCACCAAACAAGGAACGCCGCCGGTTCTTGTGGCCACGCCTGCCTCAATAGAAGTCGTTGGATAATCCGGGAAGGTTTGGGGAGCTGCTTGCTGAGCCGCCTGCTGAGCCGCCCGCTCATCCTCTCGACGTATCCTGTCCTGTACCGGATTATGCCCACCTGGCTGGTAACGACGCTGGGCGTTGCTTGACAAGGCCTCTGAATCCATATGTCTGCTGTAACTTGGGCTCCGGCTTGGGCGAGGAGTCGAATGGATTCTGTCTCGACTATAGGAATAAGCCTCCTGCTGAGCCAGAGCCGTCTGAAGAAGTTCTCTGACCCTTCGCGTCTCAAATGCTGTTGGGGAGTCGCCCTCCACCGGGAGAGCCGCCAAACATGCCGATGCAGCAATCAGGTTCTCCAAGGGGTTGAAAAAATGACCTGGTGGTGTTGGTACATAGCAAGGCGGGACCGTATTCATGTGAGGAGGTTCCATCACCCGGGGCTGAACCGGTGCCCCCGCTCCGGATGTTACAAACTGGTTCGCCTCCAGCGGGTTACTAGGGCCGGCTCCGGGCGTGCAGAAGAGATTCCGAGAATCATAAACCGGAGGCAAACGGGATTGAGCCTTCTGGTGCCTCCTCCTCATCACCTCGTTAGATGCGTTCAGGCTCATCGTAAGCTGGAAAGCCTCTGACTGGATCTGTTGAGCCCGAGCATCCAAAGCCGCCCGCTCCGCGGCCAATCTGGTGTCCTCAGCTGCTAGGGCCTCTTTTGCTCGGGCTATCTCCTCACGTACCTATGCTACCTCTGCATCATGCTCAGCTTGACTCGCCGGGATAACTGTGGCGGTTAACAGGGCCGTCAATTTGTCCATGAGATCAATCAGCACCTGAGCCGGCGGGCGCACAGGGCCTCCTATCCCGGCCGCTCCTGACCCGGAAGTTATTGCTGCTGCAGCCATAGAGTTTGCACCGGGTTGAGTGCCAGCCATGAAGATCCCTACTCTGCTCGACGGATCAAAGGGGTCCGAAATACTGCTCCCATCGGAACAGCCCCCATGCCCGCCGTCTTGCAATTGGTATAACGAATCCGTCGCACCAGTGGATGACTCACCATCGGATTAGACGGCCGTCTCACCGCCGTCCACGGATCCTTCAGAAAGTTCTCCTCCATGGATGCAACCCACGAAGGCACGCTTCATGGCGGGCTGAGCCCGGGCGAGTCTCGTACGCTGAGCCGTCTCGGTGATGTCGGTGCAGTTGTCCGGCTCAGGGCCCGGCTCGCCAATCCGGCCGATGAAGACGTGGATTCCACCGAAGGGGACCCGGTACCCGTACTCAATTGAGCCGGCGTCGGGACCCTAGCCGGCATCATCGATGTAGAGCTTGCCGCGATGACTCTTGGTCATCAGGCCCACAGCGTATCCCTTGAGCCCTTCAAAGATGCCCTTCAAGAACTCAAATCCACAGTGCGCTGGCCCCACGGTGGGCGCCAACTGTCGTGGAATTGTCACGGCAGATGTCCTCGTGAAAGGACTTAGTCGTGGAGCCATCGCAACTAGGAAGCTTAAAGGGGTTAAAGTGGGATAAAGGACACGAGAGTTTATACTGGTTCAGCCCCTTGCGGTGAAGTAAAAGCATAATCTAGTTGAGGGGGAATTACTGGGGTTTCGATGACCAGGGAGCGAATCTGCTATGCCTGGCTCTCGATCTGATGTTACTTGCCCTAAGCAGCCGGCGGGTCGTCCCCTTATATACACGGGTTGACGCCCCGCAGCCTACAGAGTCCCGGCCGGCTCATAAACAGTGTCCGGCCGGGACTAGTTAATCTTGCCTTGTAGTACAAGTCATGCCATGACGACGGTTTATTACTACGGGCCTTAAGTCGCCTGCGGGCTTTGGGCCCTTAACTGAACCGCCATCTTCAAGCTTGATATTGGGCTTCATATGATAAATCGTCATAGCGTAACCCGGCCCCTCCTGGACGGGTTACACTAGTAGTTATATCCCCAACACCTACTGCAGTTGAAGATAGTGCCTTGAAGCTCCGATGCGGGATGGTGGCAACTTGATATGCCTTTGACAGCGATTCAGACTGATGGTAGGCCGGCTCGCAGCTGTGGAGGCAACGACTGTTTGAGGAGGCCGAGGCCGAGGAAACCGACCCGGCTGTGGAAGATAGAGTCAAACCGGGGGGGGGGGGGGCTTGGCGTAGAACCGACCATGGCTCGGAGGCGGGCGAAGCAAGGACCCACCCTCGACTCAATCCTCCTCCGGGTCGTGGTTGACCTGCTCCTCTAATTTTTTTTCTTTTTAAATTACCTTGATGATGATCCGGCAGCCTCTCTTGGAATCTTCTGACTTGGATGGATGTAGTCATCTGATCTAGCAGTACTCAAATAGTACTAGTCTTGGTCACGTGCTAGTGCAAGTACTAGTTGTTTTTTCGAGATCTGACTATTCTTTACATCGGGAAAAAAGGTAGCAACAGACGGTTGATTTCCACGGCCTGGAACTTGTGGACGTGGAGCAGCAGTGGAAACTCGGCGGATTAATTAAGCGGCAGTCTCAGATCAATCTCCAGCGCTGCATATAGGACGCGAAGGCAGCAGCCGGCCGATCGATCGGCTCCAAACTTCTGTTTCTCTCGATTACTTGCAACGCCGTAGGTAAATCACCTGTGTTGCAGTCCTTGTCTTGGACTCAGCGGAACGCATGATGCGGCGGCGGCGACTCGCCAAATCAGACCAAAACAACCGTAATTTGATGATTTTGATACGTACTGATAGAATCCCTTCTGCCCTTGGCTTCTCACGACGGTGCAGCGGAAAGTGATCCGGTCATGACAGATCGCCTGGTGGCATGTCACGATGCACATAGACGCAATCCGGCTCTGCTTTATCTGAAAACCATGAACTTCTCGAAACCCTGGGAAGAGTCCCTTCAAGAACTCAACACCACCGTGCGCGAGCCCCATGGTGGGCGCCAACTATCGTGGATTAGTCACGACAGATGTCCTAGTGTGAGGACTTAGTCGTGAGGCCAACGCATCTATGTGGTAGCTTGAGAGGGGTTGAGCGGAATCGAGAGAAGCAACACAAGACAAGGATTTAGACAGCTTCGGGCCCCGGGAAACATCATCCGGTAACAACCCTACATGCTGTTTGTGGCTAGGTCTCATTATCATCATGAGAGAGTCGCCGTAAACCGGCTCTCCCAATTATGTCTAGCCCTAAGATTCTTTCTCTCCCCTCTTGGGGTGCCCTGCCCCTCCTTATATAAGTTGAAGGGGCGGGTTACATGTAGAGTCTAACTCGGATTAAGACTTAAACTATTCTGACTTCTCTTCATGGGCTTCTTAACGTCTTGGGCTTCATAACTTCTCGGGCTTCATAACGTCTCGGGCTTACTAACCCCAGGCGAGTCTGTCTGCTGGGTTATGACTCCTGCTGGTTTATGATTGTCTGCCGGGTTATGACTCCTGCCGGTTTATGATTGTCTGCCGGGTTATGACTCCTGTCGGTTTATGATTGCCTGCCGGCTTATGACTCCTGCCGGTTTATGATTGTCTGCTGGGTTATGATCTGACTTAACACCTGCCGGGTTATCATCTGACTTAACACCTGCCGGGTTATCATCTGACTTAACACCTGCCGGGTTATCATTTGACTTAACACCTGTCGGGTTATCATTTGACTTAACACCTGTCTGGTTATCATCTGACTTAACACCTGCCGGGTTATCATCTGACTTAACACCTGCCGGTTTACCAAGTCCCAGCCGGGTTATAACTCCGGCCGGGTCATACCGCGGGGTATATCCCCAACAATCAGTGTATGTCTTCCTCTTGAAGATCCATTTATATTCAATGGCTTGCCGATCATCGGGCAAAATCCACCAAAGCCCACACTTTGTTCTTATACATGGATCCCATCTCATATTTCATGGCCTCAAGCCACCTGTCAGAATCTGGGCTCATCATAGCTTCTTCATAGTTCGTAGGTTTGCCGTTGTCCAACAATATGACTTCCAGTACATGATTACCATACCACTCTGGTGTGGTACGTGTTTTGTTCGACCTACGAAGTTCAGTAGTAACTTGATCTGAAGTTTCATGATCATCATCATTAGCTTCCTCTTTAGTTGGTGTAGGCATCACGGGAATGGTTTATTCTGGTGTGCTACTTTCCAATTTGAGAGAAGGTACAAATACCTCATCAAGTTCTAATTTCCTCCCACTCATTTCTTTCGAGAGAAACTCTTTCTCTAGAAAGGACCCATTCTTAGCAATAAAGATTTTGCCGTCGAATTTATGGTAGAAGGTATACCCAATAGTTTCTTTCGGGTATCCTATGAAGACGCACTTCTCCGCTTTGGGTTCGAGCTTATTAGGATGAAGCCTTTTGACATAAGCGTCACATCCCCAAACTTTCAAGAAACGTCAACTTAGGTTTCTTGCCAAACCACAGTTCATACAGTGTCATCTCAACGGATTTAGATGATGCACTATTTAACGTGAATGCGGCTGTCTCTAATGCATAACCCGAAAACGATAGTGGCAAATCGGTAAGAGACATCATAGAACGCACCATATCAAATAATTCACAGTAACGACGTTAGGACACACCATTACGCTGTGGTGTTCCAGGTGGCTTGAGTTGTGAAACAATTCCACATTGTTTTAAATGAAGGCCAAACTCGTAACTCAAATATTCTGCGATCAGATTGTAGAAACTTTATTTTCTTCTTACGATGATTCTCGACTTCACTCTGAAATTCTTTGAACTTTTCAAACGTTTCAGACTTGTGTTTCATCAAGTAGATATACGCATATCTACTCAAATCATCTGTGAAGGTGGGAAAATAACGATAACTGCCACGTGCTTCAACACTCATCGGACCGCATACATCGGTATGTATTATTTCCAATAAGTCATTTGCTTGCTCCATTGTTCGGAAGAATAGAGTTTTAGTCATCTAACCCTTGAGGCATGGTTCGCAAGTATCAAGTGCTTCGTAATCAAGTGATTCCAAAAGTCCATCCGCATGGAGTCTCTTCATGCGCTTTACACCAATATGACCTAAACGGCAGTGCCACAAGTATGTTGCACCATCGTTATCAACTTTTCATGTTTTGGCATCAATATTATGAATACGTGTATCACTACAACCGTTATTCAATAAACCATTTACATTGGGTGTATGACCATAGAAGGTTTTATTCATTTAAATAGAAGAATAATTATTCTCTAACTTAAATGAATAACCGTATTGCAATAAACACGATCTAATCATGTTCATGCTCAATGCAAACACCAAATAAGATTTATTTAGGCTCAACACTAATCCCGAAGGTAGAGGGAGTGTGCGATGGTAATATCAATCTTGGAAACACTACCAACACACATCGTTACCTCGCACTTAACTAGTCTCCGTTTATTCTGCAATTCCTGTTTGAAGTTACTAATCTCAGCAACTGAACCGTATCAATACCCAGGGGCTACTACGAGAACTAGTAAGGTACACATAACATGTATATCAAATATACCTTTGTTCAATTTGCCATCCTTCTTATCTGCCAAATATTTGGGCAGTTCCGCTTCCCAATGACCATAACCCTTGCAGTAGAAGCACTCAGTCTCAAGCTTGGGTCTAGCTTTGGGCTTCTTCACGGGAGTGGCAACTTGCTTGCCATTCTTCTTGAAGTTGCCTTTCTTTCCCTTGCCCTTTCTTAAAACGGGTGGTCTTGTTAACCATCGACACTTGATGCTCTTTCTTGATTTCCACCTCCGCCGATTTCAGCATCGCGAAGAGCTCGGGGAACGTTTTTGTCACCCATTGCATATTTTAGTTCATCACGAAGCTCTAGTTTTTGGTGATAGTGACTTGAGAACTCTGTCAATCACTGCCTTATCTGGAAGACTAACTCCCACTTGATTCAAGGGATTATAGTACCCAGGCATTCTGAGCACATGCTCACTGGCTGAGCTATTCTCCTCCATCTTGTAGGCAAAGTACTTTTCAGAAGTCTCATACCTCTCAACACGGGCATGAGCCTGAAATACCAATTTCATCTCTTTGAACATCTCATATGTTCCATGGCGTTCAAAACGTCTTTGGAGCCCCGATTCTAAGCTGTCAGGGATATACCCCGCGGTGTAACCCGCCAGATGTATGACCCGGCTGGAGCGTGGTGACTCACTGGTGACCCGCCTGGAGCTTGGCGATTCACAGATAACCAGCCCGATGATGGCGACTCATTAGTAACCCGGCGGGCGGGTCAGATGGACAACAAGGCCCAAAGCCCAGAAGGCCGGCTCACGTTATGATGGGCCGGCTTAAGAGGAAAGGGATGACGAATATTTCCTTTACGAGGAAGCAAGACCCGCCCCTGTAACTTATATAAGGAGGGGCAGGGTTCCCCAAAGAGGGACAAGCAACAAGAAACAATATCTAGGGCTAGACACAAAGGGGGAGCCGGCTTATGCGGCGACTCTCTCATGAGCATAATGAGACCTAGCCACAAACAGCATGTAGGGCTATTCCGGATGATGTTTCCCGGGGTCCGAAGCTGTCTAAATCCTTGTCTTGTGTTGCGTCTCTCGATTCCGCTCAACCCCTCTCAAGCTACTACAAAGGTGCGTTGGCCTCACGACTAAGTCCTCACACTAGGAAATCTGCCGTGACATTCCACGACAGTTGGTGCCGACCGTGGGGCTGGCGGACGGTGGTGTTGAGTTTTCAAGGGATCTTTTTTAGGGTTCGAGAAGCTCGCAATTGATCTGATGAAAAGAGTCGGCACGGAACGATCGCGGAAGAAAACCTGCCGCCGGACAACCTTGGGTAGAGCCGGCACAGCCATCGTTCTGTGAATCGAGATTGTAACTAATTTTGGAGTTGACATATACGGGATCCGAGTTCAAGAAAAACTAGGGTTGGAGCGTTCTGTGAGCCACCATCGCCGTAAACCTGGTGATCCATCAATCCGAAGCAAGATCGTTTTTCTGCATTGTCAGACGTTATCGAGACCGACAAGTATTTTTTCTGCTGATTCAACTCGTACACGGCAGCAGAGGTCAGCCCCAATTCGGTTTCCTATGCAATCAAACCGTCAGGATTACTTGCGCTGTGTCTTGGTCAGTTGTCAAATCACCGAGACAGTCAAATTCTACTACGGTGCACTGTTTTGCTGATTTAAAACTCCGAGGCGTCAACTCATAAGCTGTTGGTGCTACGACACATTGGGTAAAGGCCAAAGATAATTTCATCAACCACAAGTACTACTTGGTGATCACGTGGGTTCTTAAAGGTGTGCCTTGTTTCATGCACATATACCACGTTCGTCTTGGCTCCAGCTCATGTGCGCGTCAGTGTGTTTTCTGGTCAATGGAAAGTCAAACTAGCATGCCACCATAGCGGACCTACGGCGCGGGAGTAAGAATCAGTGGCGGCAGGATCCGTTGCAGCAGTAGTGCACTCCTGAGAGCCGCCGCCCTTGTTTGCCTCTGAATCGCCAGCTGCCACACCGAGCCGCCTCAAAACCGCCACGCCACGCGCCGCATCAACTGCAGCAGGGGTAAGCCGCCGCCGTCTTAACACGCTGCCGCTGTAGCTCTTGAGCTGATGTACTGCCGCTGACGTTGCGCCAAATTGTCCACTGCTGAGTTCTTGAGCCACCGTGCCTGTGGCCTCTGGGCTGCCGGGTTCGCCCCGCGTGGAGGCACAGGCGGAAAAAAAATTGTGGCCGGAGGATAATGGAGCAGTGCATGCATGCATATATGTGTTGGTTTGAGGACGTCAGCCCAAGGGGGCGTGGTGCTGCAATTGTTTTGTTGTCATATAAAAGTGAAAAGGGGACGTTCGTTTGTGCTATGCCACCCAACAGAACCGGCCGCAGACGCGCCGCGCTGAGTCACCTCTGCCGTGTTGAGCCGCCAGAGACGCCAGTCTGCTCGAACCGCCGGGATTATATTGAGTCGCCGGTTTACCTGAGCCGTTTCTAACGCGACGAACGGGTCATCGGTCGACCAAGTAAATCAGGTGATATCAGTTTAAGTTTATTTAATTAAACATATTGTTTTCATCAAAGAACAATTACTTTGGTATGTATATTTGTATGTGCAGCAAAGGTGGTGCCATGTTGTGCCTATGAAGTGTACGTCAGCTCCATCACGCACCGGCGTCTGCGCCCGCTTACTGATGGAACAGGTGTGCGCAAGTCGCCGCCCGTGCAGCTTAATCTACATCAACCCACCGGAACCGCGTTGAGCCGCCGGGGTAATATTAAGTCGCCGGTCTGCCTATATTGAGTCGCTGGTCTGCCCGAGCCACCTCTGTCGCGATAAACAGATCATCCGTTGTCCAAACAAATCAGGTGATATCCATCCGAGTTTGTTTTATTAGCACATGTTATTTATGTCAAAGAACAAGTTTATCTTTGCCGTGGTCTGCAATATTGTTTATGCAGGGCAATTATTTATGACAAAAAGTGACATTATACCGCGGAGATGGGGGCACGCCAACATCTTTTGGCACAGGTGGTCGTCGTTACTCAACTGACTCCTGCACCGGCTTACAACGCCGTGGCCGTCTCTCGCGATCACGCCGGCTTACAACAAGGAGGACAACTTGCCCGTCCGCACCGGCTTACAACGCCACGGCCGGTTCATCTGTCTGTGCCGCCTGAGATGTTGCGGTCGTCTTTACTGTCCGTCTGTCGCGGCCTGGTCTACATCAACACACCGGGCCGCACCTGTCTGCATGAGCGGTTTATTAGTATAAAGCCAGTCACTGCTCAGGTAGCCCGGTTTTCTTCCAACAACTTTGGAGCAAATTATCATGTATATCAGCCGCCGTCTACACTGGATGGCTCAATGGGCAGGCGCACAAGTCACCGCTACTATAGTTTGGTTAATTTCAAACAGCCAGTTGGAAGGAACCATTGGCCGGGTTGCTGACACGGCTCATACGGGATCATTTATAACCCGTCGCAGTCACCTCAACCTTATGTGGATTCACATCGCGTTATCAACACTGATGATATACATCTTATGCTATGGTCAAATATGGAGAATCTCAAGACAACTCCTCGAGTCGTCTTGAGACTCGGGGGCTACAATGGTATGACTCGGCAAAATTAGCCGGTTTCAATGAATTCAAGAACTCCGGGTCATTGAAGGGAAAAATAACCTGGCCCCGAAGATTACTGCTAGATTGATGAAAATTTAAAGGCCGTCAGAAAAATTGCCGGTTCAAAATAAAGATTCCGGTTTAAAATCCGGCTCAAGAGGCATCTCTCTCCCACAAAGCTTTGAAGCTCTCAAATCCGGTTCAAACATCCGGTTCAAGGTAAATTTGTCTCTTACAAAGCTTTGAAGCTCTCAATATCCGGTTTAAGAATTCTGGCTCAAAAAGAATTCATTTCTTGCAAGTTTGAGTTTCTCAGAAAAATTAAAGGTTGCCAAAGAGAACTTGCTGCCATGATGCGCGGTTCAAACATGGGTATCCTGCCTTATTGGTTTATCATATTTTTGATCATTTGGGGGCTTCCTGCTCATCGAGCATAGCTGTTGGTACCCTCTTGATCGGCGCAATGCCAAAACTTATATGGTCACTTGGGGGCTTCCTGTTCAAACATAGGTCGTATTCGAACCAAAGAGAACATAGCTGTCGGTACCCTTTTGATCGGCATAATGCAAAACTCACTAGGGGGCTTCTTGATCGTATTCGAATCATAGCTCAACCCCTTTTGGGTCCGACGTGGATCGTATTCGAATCAGCGTCGTTAAACAGCTCTCAAGGTCATTTGGGGGCTTCCTGTTCAAACATAGGTCGTATTCGAACCAAAGAGAACATAGCTGTCGGTACCCTCTTGATCGGCAATGCCAAAGCCACTGGGGGCTACATGATCGAATTCTAATCCTAGCTTAACCCCTTTGGAATGGTTTACTGATCGTATTCGAATCAGAAGCCTTGATTTTTTTGTCTGGATTAAGTTTTTTAAACACAATCTTTTGGGTTTTGAAATTTTTTGCTCATATCTGAAGCATATATATGTGGTTTTTATTAACCCGCCCTGGCTCTTGACGAACAAGTCACGAGCATATGACAATATTAATACTTGGAAGGTTTGACTTCTAAGTTTTGGGTTATCACCCTTACTGCACATGTATCATTAGCCGGCAGTACAATTCAATATCACAGGTATGATATTGTTTATACATGATTATGTTTAAACCGGCCCTGGCTATGGACTTTAAGCCAAAGGTATGTTTTGAATTGCGCCATTGGAATCATGCGTGTATCAAAGATTGGGTTATCACCCTTGCTGTGCAGGTCACATAAACCGACAACGCAAATTCAATATCACATGTATGATATTATAGTTATGTTTCAAAGTTATGATTCATAACAGGCTTATCTGTGACTCCGTTTTTACACATCAGTGGTCATATGTAAGATATTATGACCCGCCCTGCGGTAAACCGTCAAGGGTTCTTGTGATCTACTTGTGTGCAGGATAAGACTACATTTGGGTGGTTACCCGCCCTGGCTTTTGACATTAAGTCGCCAGGGCGTATGTTGTCTAAACTCTGTGCAGGATTTGCAGAACTATGACTTATATAAATGTTTAAGTCCAAGCTCATCATTAAAATTGATGCTTCAAAATGATTATCCGTTCTGGATTTTCTCAAAGGCTATAAGCCGCCGGGTTATAAAAATTCCGGCTTACAATGGAAGCGTATTAAATTGCCATCAGCCAAGAGCCGCCGGGTATTTAAAACTCCGGATTTACTTGTCAACAGATAAGGTACTTGAATCTTTAAATAGCCAAACTTGGCTGGATTTTCATTATGATATTGAATGATTGAGGTTTTCAAACCGGGTTATTCAAATCTTTAATAGCCAACATGGCTGGATTTTTATTATGGTTATCAGTAACTAATATTATGATTGAGGTTTTCAAAGTCGTTTCAGCGCAATGGCTAGTATTTTATCAACGGATGTGATTTATTCTACAATGAAAGGAATAGTCCCGAGTCGCTGCAGGCTTACAACTCGGCACTTGGGGGCTACATTATTCAAATTGAGATTACATCGAATATGCAAAGTCCCATGTCACTGCCAGCATGCACCATGGCACTTGGGGGCTAATGCAAAGTCATTTTTTGCTCAACTTATTGAAGACCCGACTCATCACATTCTAAATGAGCCGGCCCTTGGGGGTTACGAATTGCTCCTGTCAAACAATTCAAGGTACTCAAACTTTCATATATTATTGAAGGATCCACTGCTCAATTGGTAAAGCACAAAGCTCTTAACCTCGTGGACGTGGGTTCAAGCCCCATGATGGGGGATTATATCATATGATGTTATTTTCAATGAAGTATTTATAAAGTCCTAGCTCAATATTATCTTCTACTGAGCCGGCCCTTGGGGGCTACACGTTGCTGGTCAAGTTTACATGATCATATTTACAAAGTCCCTGCTCATTATTGCATAATGACCCGGCCCTTGGGGGCTACACTGGTTGAAGTTTTTATGAGCATAAGGCAATTACAAGTCCCAGGTTGCTGCAAGCATGACAACCCGGCACTTGGGGGCTACATATATGGAATATTCAGTTTATGACTAATGATTGAGATGAATAACACGGATTTCTTCAAGGTTGCAATACTTATATTGAAGCAAGTCTTAAGTTATCACTATGTTCTCCTCTTAAGACTTGGGGGCTACAGGTATTATGGATATAAAGGAGAAAAAACTTCAAATTCTCAGTTTTGAGTAAACCAGATTGACCCGGTGTCTGCAACAATTATGACCCGGCGTAAGCAACAATTATGACCCGGTGTCATCAATATTTACAAACTGGCAGTTTTGGCAATGATAAACCGGGAAGTTTTACATCTTCAAGCCGGCTGACTATCAGATGAGTATTTGAAGACCAATATTTCTATCAAATCAGAGCATTGAAGGCCGACTCAAATGGATTATTTCTTATAATATTTCTTTATAAGAGCCAACATCAGCAAATTGAGTATGAAGCTGGCTTATTGACCCGGATTTTTTAGAAGAAGGAAATGACAATTGGACTTAAGGATGATCAGGTCCCGGCTCAGGAGAATATTTAACCCGGAGCATAACTTGTCAAATTTGTTCTTGAGTTATTTTGCAGGATCAGTTTAACATGGATAAATCCAAATTAAACTGGGGGCTAATGTCGGGGATATACCCCGCGGTGTAACCCGCCGGATGTATGACCCGGCTGGAGCGTGGCGACTCACTGGTGACCCGCCTGGAGCTTGGCGATTCACAGATAACCCGCCCGATGATGGCGACTCATTAGTAACCCGGCGGGCGGGTCAGATGGACAACAAGGCCCAAAGCCCAGAAGGCCGACTCACGTTATGATGGGCCGGCTTAAGAGGAAAGGGATGACGAATATTTCCTTTACGAGGAAGCAAGACCCGTACTTGTATTCAACTTGTAAGAGAAGATAGACTAGTCCTAGTCCTACTAGGACTCCACATGTAACCCGCCCCTCTAACTTATATAAGGAGGGGCAGGGTTCCCCAAAGAGGGACAAGCAACAAGAAACAATATCTAGGGCTAGACACAAAGGGGAGCCGGCTTATGCGGCGACTCTCTCATGAGCATAATGAGACCTAGCCACAAACAACATGTAGGGCTATTGCGGATGATGTTTCCCGGGGCCCGAAGCTGTCTAAATCCTTGTCTTGTGTTGCGTCTCTCGATTCCGCTCAACCCCTCTCAAGCTACTACAAAGATGCGTTGGCCTCACGACTAAGTCCTCACACTAGGACATCTGCCATGACATTCTGGCTCGATGTTTCATCAGTAGCTCATCCTCAATCCAATGGTCAAACTGAAAGAGCTAATCAAGAGATCTTGAAGGGTATAAAGCCCCGGCTCATGGTCCCTTTACAACGGACGCCTGGTTGTTGGGTGGAGGAGTTGCCTTCTGTGATTTGGAGCATCAATACTACACCTAATAGATCGACGGGTTATACGCCTTTCTTCATGGTTTACGAAGCAGAGGCGGTCCTACCAAGTGACATCCGTCATGACTCGCCCCGAGTGGCGGCTTATGTTGAAGCTAATAATGAACAAGCTCGTCAGGAGGCACTTGATTTGTTGGATCAGAAGCGTGACTTAGCAATAGCCCGCTCGGCGATTTACCAGCAGGATCTGCGTCGTTATCACAGCCGCCGGGTTAAGTCCAGAACCTTTCAAGAAGGTGACTTGGTGCTCCGGCTCATCCAGGATCAGGCGGATATGCACAAGCTATCCCCACCTTGGGAAGGACCCTTTGTGGTCAGCAAGAACCTGAATAACGGGTCATATTACCTCATCGATGTTCGAGAGCACAAAGACTCACGTAAGTCGGAGGAGGAGACCCGTCGGCCGTGGAATATCGCTCATCTTCGGCCTTACTAGACTTGAGCCGCCGGCTCTCATGATGTACATATTTTGACGATGTATATATTATGAAAAGTAATAAAGCAGGACCTCTGTCCTTTTCATCCTCAAAAGTTTATGCCTTCATTGTTATTTCTTTAAAAACGACCAACAGGGACCTGATCATATTTGTATCTGGGTCTCCTCTTGTTCCGGCTTATGATCATATTTGAATCTGGCCGCTAAATATCATGATCACTAGGGGGCTTCCTGTTCAAACATAGGTCGTATTCGAACCAAAGAGAACATAGCTGTCGATACCCTTTTGATTGACATACTGCCAAACCCACTAGGGGGCTTCTTGATCGTATCCGAATCATAGCTCAACCCCTTTTGGGTCTGACGTGGATCGTATTCGAATCAGCATCATTAAACAACTTTCAAGGTCATTTGGGGGCTTCCTGTTCAAATATAGGTCGTATTCGAACCAAAGAGAACATAGCTATCGATACAATCTTGATCGGCAACGCCAAAGCCGCTGGGGGCTATATGATCGTATTCGAATCTTAGCTTAACCCCTTTGGAACGGTTTACTGATCGTATTCGAATCAGAAGCCTCAAAAGTTTGTCTGTTTTTTTGTAAAAGTTTTGCAATCACAATTATTTGACTGTCTTGAGACCTTTTCGATCATATTTGAAAGCATTTAAGGGGTGGTTTCTATTCCACCAGCTTAACGTTGATTAATAAAGTTGTCAGCACATAACAAACATCATATGTGCCGGTTTTTTACAGAATTGGGTTCTCACCCTCACTGTTTGGATCACATAAACCGGCAGCGTAATCAAAGGATCACAGGTATGCTGTTATGGTTATGTCTCAAAGATATAATTGAGAACCGGCTTCTTTATGATTTTTTGTTCATATTCCGGGTTATATGTAAGATATATGACCCGCCATGCGGTAAGCCGCCAAGGGACTTGTGATTTGTTTCTCTATGCAGGACAATTAAAGCAGCTCTTTAAACATAAGGAAAGCAGAGGATCAACATAATATGGCGGAATATAAGATGGCCGCTTAAACAGTGTTGAGCGCCAGACACGTGCGCGATGACACGACAAAATTAAGTGTTTTTCTACCCTATTACATGACTCCCCGAGTCCAAATGACGAAGCATTGTTTTTCAGCAAAGCATTAATATGGGCCGCCTGATGGATCAAATGCGTTGTTGGCCTGAAGCTTCCGGATCATCCCTTTCCGCTCCTCCGTCTTGTTCCCTGTCCTGGAAGGTTGATGATGACCAGTCAATGCCACTCAAAGCTTCAAATTCAGCTTCATCATCAATTAATCCAGCTGGGTCAACGTCAGGGGCGAAGGTATGCTTACGAAGTGGAGGGATCAGGCTGATCTCTTCACAGTGAGGGGTTGGAATTCTCTGATTCTTGGCATCATAACCCGGTTGATACTTGGTAAGATCTGTGTCGTTACCAATCAGAGTGGCCACAGGGCGTATTTCTTTCACACAAGCGGTGAAATCCTTCTGGTCAAATGGGGTGCCGTCCTCCTTCAGGCTTCCACTACCGCGTCTTCCCCGGCTCCGCGTCGTCCCCTTCCTAGGCCTCGCCGTCGTTCACCGCCGTGGTGCTCTGCGCGCAGCGTGGTCAACTTGGTCAAGGAACGACTTCCATCGGAAGAGTACTGTACGTGGAGAGGCTGACAGCTGGGTCCACGGCCACAGCCCAGTTTTTTTGTGATTTGCCAAGTAAGTCACTTTGTCAGGCCTGTTGGGCTGCAAATCTTTCAAGACGAGGAGAGCTTTCATTCGGCTGGCCGAGAAAATGGCCCATCAGTAATGAGAAATGGGCTGTACATTTTTAAAACACATCAAACCGGCAATTAGTTTCAAATATCTTTTTTTTCATTTTGAGATTTTAAATTACATTAATTTTTATGCGTGGAGAATTTGTTGGATTTTATATTGATATACATTTATTTTTAAAATCAGTTTGAATGTGAGACGAAATTTCGGGATTAAAAACAGTTCGGACCGCACCGAAATATGCAAAATTTTGTATAATTTTTTAACCGTGGCCACAATATGGGCTGTAATGCTAACAAAAAGAATATGGGCTCCAAAAAAAACCTTAATAATTAGCAAATGGGCTGTAAATTATTAGAAATAATGGCAGATGGGCTGTATGCTGTTTTCCACAGATTTGAGGCTTTCCTAAAAAAAGGTTGACGCACAAGCAGTGACTGTTGGATGGCCATCCAACGGCCGTCGTGCTTCTTCAATCTCTGCTCTTCCTGGTCCAGCCGCTCAAATAAGCGCCGGCGGGACTGCCTGCTCCCTCCTCCCCGCGGCCGGCTCTGCTGCCGCGTAGGCCTCACCGCCCCACCGTACTCCCATCGCTGGCCTAGCCATCCCTCTACTCACCCACACCTGCTGTTATTCTCCGGCGACGGCAGACGAACCAGTAAACCCTCGTACAGTCGTACTCCCCTCCGCGTGGGAAACAACTGCCGAGTCTTCCCTGCCTCCGTGTCCTTCCCTTCCTAGGCCTTGCCGTCGTCCACCGCCCTGGCGCTCTCGGCGCGGCCTGGTCAACGTGGTCAACGACCGACATGCATCTGAAATTGACTGTACGTGGAGAGGCCGATAGCTGGGTCCACGGCCGCACGCAAGGAAATGCCTCCTTATTACCCGCAAAATAATGATTCCTCCACCTGACATCAGGGACCCACCGAAAGGGCCTTTGTATTTCGCGAAAAAAACGTTACCGCCGCTGACAGCTCGGACCCACCAGCTATATCTTCGCACGAAAGGAAGTGCCTCCTTATTACGCAGAAAAAAATGAATACTCCCCCTGCTAGCTGGGACCCAGTATAGTGGCAGGATGACTTGTGGGCCTACTAACTTGACGGGGACGGAGGGCTTTGTCAACTTAGTCAATATGCACGATTCTAGCTCCAGTGACCGTACGATGTCCATCCAACGGCCGTAGTGCTTCTTCAACCTCTGGTCTTCTTGCTCCAGCCGCCCAAACCAGCGCCAGTCGTGCCTCGTGCTCCGGCCTCCCGTGGCCGGCTGTGATGCGGCGGAGGCCTCACCGCCCCCTACTACTCCCACCGCTGGCCAGGCCATCCCTCTACTCACCCACACCCCCTGTTATTCTGCGGCGACGGCAGCCTCACACCGCAGCGAACCAGTGAACCCTCGTCCTCCTCTACGCGTGGGCATCCACTGTCGCGTCTTCCCCGGCTCCGCGTCGTCCCCTTCCTAGGCCTCGTCGTCGTCCACCGCCCTGGTGCTCTCGGCGCGGCGTGGTCAACGTGGTCAAGGAACGGCTTCCATCGGACGTGGACTGTACGTGGAGAGGCTGACAGCTGGGTCCACGGCCGCAGCAAGGAAGTGCCTCCTTATTACGTGCAAAATAATTATTCCTCCACCTGACAGTGGGGACCCACCGGACGGGCCACCGTATTTCGCAACAAAAACATTCCCCCCCGGCTGCTGGGACCCACCAGCTACACCTTCGCACGCAAGGAAGTGCGTCCGGGCAAAAAAAAACAAAACGATTTGCCCCCTGACTGCTGGGACCCACCAGCTACATCTTTGCACGCAAGGAAGTGCCTGACAGTCGGGACCCACCTGGTCGAAGCATACGTAGCGTTGTCATTCTGGTCGCGAACGTGTACGTACATATATACTGGTGGATGTACAGGCGCGCACTTGTCGTAGTAGAGGCGCGTACGTATCGTAGTAGAGGCGCGCACGTAGCATGTACACGTACGTACAGCGACCAGGGTGCAAGAAAGAAAATCCGGCCACGTATGCGTACATACGGGCGGGGTCTCGAATGCCTACTCGCGCATACGTACGGCCAGGGCTCGTGTAAAAGGCTGGGCCGGAATGGAGAAACAGTGTCGTCGTCATGTTCATGGGGAGGCAACGGAATGCGTCGTGTTCATGGGGAGGCAACGGAATGCGTCGTGTTCATCGGGAGGCAACGGAACGCGTGGGAGCCAACCGGCTGGGTCGGAACGGAATGCGTGGTCGTGTTCATCGGGAGGGCTTGGACGGAACAGGCGATGGAAACGAGGCCTGGCGTACCGCAGAACGGAGGAAACGGACCTCCTACGGTCGAAACGGGGGTCCTGTTGATCGGGAGGGGTGTGGCGTACCGCAAAACGGAGGAAACGTACCGCCTACGGTCGAAACGGGGGTCCTGTTGATCGGGAGGGGTGTGGCGTACTGCAAAACGGACGAAACGGACCTCCTACGGTCGAAACGGGGGTCCTGTTCATCGGGAGGGTGTGGCATACCGCAAAACGGGACTCCACGGGATACTGTTCATCTCCACCGTCGACCTCCTCCAGCCTCCACGGGCTCCTGTTCATCCAGCCTCCACCGCGCGCTACTCCACCGGCTACTGTTCAACCACCCCTCCACCATCTACTGTTCATCGAACCCTCCACACCACGGGGTCCTGTTCAACCACCCCTCCACGGGCACCCCTCCACCGTCTACTGTTCATCCAGCCCTCCATACCACGGGGTCCTGTTCAACCACCCCTCCACCGTCTACTGTTCATCCAGCCCTCCACCACACCACGGGGTCCTGTTCATCCAGAGGCAACGCCACCGCTCACTGTTCATCCAAACCCCCCCCCCCCCCCCCCGCAACACTCACTGTTCATCCTAGAGGCAGCATCGATCGGCTTCAGTTAGCAGCAGTAGCGAAGGAATCGCTCGATCGGGTTCAGTTAACAGCCATCGATCGATCGCTCGGGTTCAGTAACGCGTAGCCTGCAGTGCAATCGCTCGGGTTCAGTTAGAGCCCAACGCCTCGCTCGGGTTCAGTTAGAGCCAACGCCTTGCACACACACGCGTACGTGTACGAGAGAAACGCGCATCGCTCGGCCCCCGACCTCCCACCGTAACCGGGAATTTTCCTCGCCCTCGCTTCTACCATGGTTTTTTCCGTCATGGAGCTGCGTCTCCGGCCCGCCCAGGACGAAAAGCCCATTTTCTGTCATGATTTTTTTGTCATAGAAGTAGGAGCCCACCACATCTATGATGATACCTGGTTTTGTCACAATTATCGTCATAGAAGTGTCATATGTATGACAGATTTTTTTTCGTTTGGCCCAAAATGTCATGGATGTGTCTTTTTTTTGTAGTGTCACCAAATGGTGTGGGACATAAGACAACACCATGGATTCAAGGAAATGACTCCAGATGACATCATATCCACTTTCCAACTATTTGAAGAGTCAAAGGCAAATGCCACAAAGCATCTTGCCATGCATGGTACCTCAACATCAAAGATCAATCTTGCATTGAAGGCCAAGCATGTATGTGAAGAAGAGCAAAGTGAAGAAGAAGAAGATGATGAGGAGGAGGATGGTGATGAGATTGATTCAGATGAGAGCCCGTCATATGAAGACATTGCTCTCTTTGTCAAGAAGTTTAGCGCAGGAAAATTCAAGGGAAGATTCCAGAAGAAGAAAGTGAGGAAATGCTACAACTGTGAAGAAACCAACCACTTCTCCAACGAGTGCCCTTATGATAAGAGAGAAGATAAACCAAGGTTTCCCAAGACCTTTCTCTAGAAGAAGTTGCCAAATCCTTTGAACTCCAAGCTCAAGAAGAAAGATGGGAAAGCAATGGTTGCTCATGAGGAATCCGATCCGGATGATGTTAGTGGTGTTGCCGGGGTTGCTCAAGATTCTCAAAACACATTGAGGCTAGTCAACAAGAGTGGTGATGTTGTCACCTACAACTATATGAAGTACTACAAGGGCAACGCTCACAATTGCCTAATGGCAAAGGCTGTGGTGGAAGATGGAGAGGACCAATGCTCTCCTGACAAGGTCAACGTAAACCCACGATCAAACCCTCCTCTTTTCACTCCTCCTGCTCCAAGTGATGAGTATCTTGATGTGGAGGATAGTTATGAGGATGATGATATAGATGATCCTATGCTTGCTAAACTAAATAAGTTCATGTGCTCCCTCAAAGGAAAGAAGCTCACTATGTTTCGTATGCCTATGGAGATGGTGAGTAAGCACACCATCACCATTAAGGAACTCGAAATCCTCGTCACCGAGGAAAAGGAAAAATATGAAATCCTTGAGTGGAAAGTCCAATATGAGGAAGCACGAAATGATGAACTATGCTTGAAAATTGGTGCAAACATTGATGTTCATACTAAATATCTTTCCTCCTTGAAAAAGGCTATTGACTCTTGCAAAGAGTTGATGAATGATAAAAGTAAGCTTGTGAAGTCTAATGCTTCTCTCTCTAAGGATTGTGAGCTCCTATCCGTGTCTCTCAAGGCTAAGGAAGAAGAGCGCACCCTTCTTACAAAGAGTTTTGAGACGCTCAAGCTTAATTATCTTGAAAATCTAGCCAAGGCTTACTCTTCTCCTATTATCAATGTTGATGCTTGTACTACTAACTCTAGTAGTGATCTAGCATCTATTCTTGAGGAAAATCATTTTCTCAAGGCTCAAATCGAGAAAGGTCTCATGACATGTGCTCAAGGGCAAAAGAACCTGAATGAGGTATTGAGCCAACACAATGAGGTGTTTGCCAAAGAGGGACTCAGGTTTGACCCAAGCACAAGCAAGGAGAAGGCGTCCGCTCAAAAGTGCACCACCCCTCTAAAAGAAACTTTTTTGCGAGAAGGGCACAAGGAGAAAGGTAAGGTTGTTAGTGGGAAGGCCACAAGGGGCATGCCCACTCTCAACAAGCCAAAAGAGTTCATGCCTCCATCCTATGTACTTCGTAAGACTAAGGATGGAGAAGTTTATGCAAAGTTTGTTGGTCCTCGAAATGCATTTCTGTTTTATGCTATTTGGGTCCCTAAGACCCTTGTGACTAACTTGAGATGTCCCATTGCAAAATGGGTGCCTCTAACCATGTAATAATTGTGTGTAGGTTGCATTCTCCGGTGGAGTAACATGGGTGACTGATAGTGGATGTACCAATCATATGACCGGAGATAGCAAATTGCTCTACGATTTCATGGAAGCTATTCAACCATTTATGAGCATTATGTTTGGTGGAGGATCAAAAGGACAGGTACTCGGGTTAGGCAAGGTGGCTATCACAAATTTCATGTCTTTGAAAATGTCATGCTTGTGCAATCCCTTAAATACCATTTGCTTTCTGTTCGCCAATTGGCTTCTGTTGGTTATGATACACTCTTTGGACTAATAGATGTGAAAGTCTTTAAGAGAGATACTCTCGATGTGGCCTTTGTTGGAGAGTTGGATGGCAACCTTTACATGGTTGATTTCTCGAAAGAGAGCACATTCCATGCAACTTGTCTAATGGCCAAGGCCGACAAGGGGTCGCTATGGCATCGCCGGCTAGCCCATGTTGGCATGAGAAATCTTCAAGATCTCTTAAACGGTAATCACAACCTTGGACTAACCAATGTCTCTTTTGAGAAAGATCGTGTGTTTAGTGCATGCATAGCCAGGAAGCAACATTAATCAAAGCACCCACCCAAGAATATTGTGTCTACTTCAAGGCCTTTGGAGCTCCTTCATGTGGATCTCTTTAGGCCTCCTTCATGGGATAGTCTTGGTGGGAAAAAGTATGGACTTGTCATTGTTGATGTTTACTCAAGATATACATGGGTCTTCTTCCTCAAATCCAAGGACGAGACAAAGATCACCTTTGTTGATTTTGCCAAGCAAGCACAACGCAAGTTTGACAAAGAAATCTTGGCAATAAGAAGTGATAATGGCTCCGAGTTCAAGAACTACACCTTGGAAGAGTTTCTTAGTGATGAAGGGATTGAGCATCAATATTCAGCTCCATACACTCCCCAACAAAATGGTGTAGCAGAAAGGAAGAACCGCACACTTGTGGAGATGGCAAGGTCCATGTTGGATGAATACAAGTCGCCACATAGTTTTTGGGCCAAGGCCGTCAACACCGCATGCCATGCATCAAACCGGCTCTTCCTCCGCACTATATTGGAAAAGACTCCATACGAGCTCCTAACTGGGAACAAGCCGAATGTCAAGTACTTTCGTGTATTTGGGTGCAAATGTTTCATCCTCAAAGAAAGAGAACGGTTAGGAAAATTTCAATCCAAAACCATTGAGGGCATATTTGTTGGCTATGGATCAAACTCTCACGCCTATAGAGTCTACAACAAATCCAATGGATGTGTTGTAGAAACTTGTGACGTGGTGTTTGATGAATTTAATGGCTCCCATGGGGAGCAAGTTGATCTAAGTGATGTAGGTGAAGAAGATTCTTCTCAAGATATCTTGACCATGGGTGTTGGTGCACTTCCTCCAATGAAACAAGAACCTCATGATGATGAAGAAGAAGATGGAAGCTTCAACATCATCAAACTACTTCAACACCCTCACCACCACAAGCACCTATTCCTCAACCAATGCCCATAGACCAAGTACAAGATGATGATCAAGTTCCTCTTCATGATAATCATCAAGAACAAGATCATCCTCAAGGGCAAGAACAAGAAAGTGCAATCATTGACGATGAACCTCAACAAATGCAAGATGAAGAAGAAGAACTTCCACCACATATTAATGATCCATATGTTGAGGACGTGGATGATGGACATGAAGTTGAACCTCGTGAAACTCTTACCTCCATCATGCTTCAAGTGGTCGGTCGTGTTGATGTTGACAAAATTCTCACCGGCATATCGGAAGGTAGAGTCACTCGTAAACATTTGACAAACTTTTGTGCTCACTTCTCGTTTGTGTCTAGTGTTGAGCCTCTCAAGGTACAAGATGCATTGATGGACAACGATTGGCTCGTTGCTATGCAAGAAGAGTTGAACAGTTTTGAACGCAACCAAGTGTGGTCATTAGTCAAGAGGCCAAGTACCGAGCACAACGTCATTGGAACAAAATGGATTTTCAAAAACTAGCAAGATGAGAATGGTGTAATCATCCGTAACAAGGCAAGGTTAGTGGCACAAGGGTACTCACAAGTTCAAGGTTTATACTTTGGTGAGACCTTTGCCCCCGTTGCCCATCTTGAATCCATTCGCATCTTACTTTCTTATGCCGCTTTCAATGGTTTTACATTACATCAAATGGATGTGAAGAGTGCTTTCCTTAATGGTCCTCTACAAGAAGAAGTATATATATCATAACTACCTGGGTTTGTTGATCCCGATCACAAAGACTATGTGTATAAACTTCATAAGGCTTTGTATGGCCTCAAACAAGCACCTCATGCATGGTATGATCATCTTAAGAAGTTTTTACTCGATGATGGTTTTGTGAGAGGGGTGATCGATCCCACTCTTTTTACTAAGAGGGACAAGGGTGATTTGATCTTATGCCAAATCTATGTAGATGATATCATTTTTGGTTCTCCTAACATTCATTTGTGCCAGAAGTTTGCAGCTTCAATGACCAAGAATTTTGAAATGTCACTTAATGCGGATTTGAAGTTCTTCCTCGGATTTCAAATTAAACAATTTCAAGAAGGAATTTTCTTGTCTCAAGCAAAATACCTCAAGGATATCCTAGAGAAGTTTGGCATGTCTAATGCTAGTCCATGTAAGACACCCATGCCAACCAAAATTGCACTCACTGAAGACACAAATGGTATTCCTTTCGACCGATCTATTTACCGCTCTATGATTGGTTCATTGCTTTATCTTTGTGCATCTAGACCAGACATCATGTTTAGTGTATGCATGTGTGCTAGATTTCAAGCTTCCCCTGGGGAAAGTCATCATAAGGCGGTTAAGCATATTCTTAATTAGATACCTTGTTCACACCCCAAAGTTGGGTCTATGGTACCCCAAGGATGCTAAGTTTGATCTCATTGGGTACACGAATGTGGATTGGGCTGGAGACAAAGTGGATCGTAAGTTCACCTCCGGCGCATGTCAGTTTCTTGGACGCTCCTTGGTAAGTTAGTCCTCGAAGAAACAAATTGTATTGCCCTCTCTATCGCAGAAGTTGAATACATTGCAACCGCCAGTTGTGCAACTCAATTACTATGGATGAGGCAAACTTTGAAGGATTACGGTATCACCTATAGACATGTGCCTCTTCTATGTGATAATGAAAGTGCCATCAATATTGCTGAGAACCCCAAAGATCATACCCGCACCAAGCACATTGATATTAGGTATCACTTCTTGAGAGATCATGTAGAGAAGGATGATATTGACATTGCTCATGTTGGCACAGATATGCAACTTGCAGATATTTTCACCAAACCATTGGATGAAGCAAGGTTCTGTTGACTTAGGCGTGAACTTGGTATCTTGGAGCTTGACAATATTATGTGAAATCTAGTACCCATTCATGCATGAACATAATGTCTTGTCTTGATGTAGGCATTTATTTACGGGGAGACACTCAACTCATGAGTACTCTCACCCCATGTAATGCATAAAAAGAACAACCACTCTCAAAGCTACCATGTTATTCTAACTATGGTGCTTTCAATGATGGAGTAGTGATTATGCACCCAAAGTTCAAATCTTTGGGAAGCCATGTCAAGTATACTCATACATGGTGGCCTTGGCCACCGCTCTTGTCATTAGAACAATATCTAAGCGCTGTATTTTAGTGTTGTTGACATAGGATACTCATTGCTTTATATATTGTGTCTTTGCATCCTACTACGTATTGAACTCATCATCTTCCCATGATTGTCATTAGCACCAACTATGACACCCTAGTTTTCTCAAAAATCCATAAGTGCTTCCGGTCGTCCGCTATGTACCGGACGTCCGTAAAATTCTCTCTGGTGCCATATTACCGGTCGTCCGCTATGTACCGGACGTCCGTAAAGTCCTCTCTGGTGCCATATTACCGGTCGTCCGCTGAGACTAGACATCTGCTAATTTCTGCCCTGCCTAAACGCGTCGGACGTCCGGTCTTGACGGTCGTCCACTACCTGGCGTATCTGATTGCCTTCTCAGGCCCCGGACGTCCGTTTCACACCGGCTGTCCGGTCAATTCCTGGCCCGCATATATATATATATATATATATATATATATATATATATATATATATATATATATATATATATATATATATATATAGCAGCGTGCGGATTGAGCAGTTCCTAAACCTAACTTCCCTCGCTCCTCATCTCTTCTCCACCGCTGCCGCTAGCTCTCCTCGCTGCGGTCACGTGCTGGTCGTGCGCCTCGCCGTCGGGACCCCGTTGGGTCGTCCCGGCCGTCGTCGGGGGCCTCGTTCGTCCCCGTCGCATCTCCTCCTCGCCCCGTTCATCCTCCCGAGGTAGCATTCTCCCCTCATCCCTCCACTCCTTCGATCTGTGATGGTGGATAAGTGAATTGGGTCTTCCTCCTCCTCTAGGTCGAGATGCCAAGGACCAAGCACTCCGCGCGCAAGCAGGTCACTCGTGGGTCATCTCGTCTGCCTCGTCGTGGTGGCTCCGATGATTCACAAGAGTGGGCCCGTCCACGGAAGCGTGCCTCCCTCCCTCCTAGCTCGGCTAGCGACTCCTCATCGGAGGAATCCGACTATGAGGACGAGCTGGCTGATGTGGAGCAGCCCGAGTATGTTGTTGTTCGCGCTTCCGCACCCAAGCCGGGAACATGTCGACCCACCTTCAAGCCTACTCCTCCTCCGGTGCAACCTCAAGGTGATGCCTGTCGCATCTCTCTTGAACCTCCACTTCCTCTCGTCCGCATCATTAAAAGGTTCAATGAGGTTCCCATAGCTTCCTATCTTAAGCTTCGTCGTGACATAGATCAATTCTCTGTTGTTAGCGACTCACAGGATGCTCGTTTTCGCACTAATGTCCAGGCAGACATTTTACCACTATCATCATTCCTAAAGGCCTATCTCTCCATGTATGCATTCACTTAGAGCATATTCGTACTCATCCGGCGAAATATCCGGGGGCTATTGAGCTCATTGAGTCATCTAATCTTGCTGCCCCATTTGCATTTCAACATGACTTTAACCAAGCTGCCATTCATCAATTCTATGCCACATGTTATTTTAGTCCAAATAACACTGTCACTTGGATGACCTCCGACACCATGCTCACGGCGTCTTATTCTCAATTTTTTGCTATCCATGGGTTTCCTGACACCGGTTTCAAAATCCATAAGGATGACCCCAACCATAGGCCCAAGGGCATTGAGGTCTGTGCAGATCTTCTCAAACCAATAGAAGAAATGACTAATGAGGAGAAATGAAAGGATCTGAACCAAGTCTCATTTGGCGCTCACCCTTCTATATCATATATCAGTGTGTCATTCGCACCATCTATCCCAAGATGGGTGACAAGGGGTCTTGCAATAGCTACTGCATTGATCTCATGCACCGCCTCTATGCATCTCCAAAGGGGACGATAAATGTTCCTCATTTTCTGTGGCATGAGATCCATCTCGCTAGTTTTCAGCACAAGCGGGCCTTTCTTCCGGCTTTTATCGAGAGTGTTGCTCCATTTCCCATTGCCCGCACTCACTTGCATGAGCGGTGGGTCATTCCACCTCACATGGCGGATGATTGTGTCCCCAAGGACTCTTCTACTCCTACTCGTCGCACTGCTGCTAGGGTTCCCCCTCCCACTGCTCGTTCCACTCCTCCCAGATCTACGTCCTTTGGGTGCATTGCTTGCTTTCTTGGGAAGGCTCACTCTACCATGATGAAGGTGTTTACCTTTCATTGCTCCCAAAATCACGACTTTGTCACTCGCATGGTCACTTCCAAGAATGCTCTGAAGGCTCGTCTGCGAGACTCCGGAGTTTATGATGTGAGTGACGATGAGCGTCTCCCTGACGAGCCACCTTCTAACTTTGGTTTTCCCTCGGGTCCTGAGTGGGCTGACTTCTTTGATGAGGCTGGTGGCAGTGGTGCTCATGATGATGATGACGATGATGCTCTCTGATGCTGCTATGACCCCCCTTTTGGGTATTTGATGCCAAGGGGGAGTAGTCACTTATCTATGTGATTCTATGATATTAACTTGTATCAAACTGATGTTATGTTTTTATTAGCTTGTATCGAACTCATGTTATGAGTTTTATCGACTTATGTTCTATGCTAAGTGATGAACCTATATGGAGCCTATTTTGAGTTTATGTTGTCTTGACTATCTTGTATGAGATTTGGTTGTGTTGGTATCATATTGAGGGGGAGCTCTCTTCATGCTTATTCTTTATTTATTGCACATGTTTAGGGGGATCTCCACAACAAATCCTTTCTATATTCAAAGTTTTTTTAAGTGCATGTATGTTGTCATCAACTACCAAAAAGGGGGAGATTGAAAGTGCAATCATGCCCTTAATCATATTTTGATGTTGATGACAACACGCATGTTGGGACTAATCATGTTTATCAAGTATATCTCAGGATTATGTATCAAGGGTTGTGTGTGGATCATGACTACGAACATAAATATATATACATATATCACTCAAGAGCAGAGACACAAGACAAAGACAGAAAGCTTCGGCTTCTTTTTCGGTTTGTTCTTGAGTATAGGGATCCCGCACTATTAAGAGGGGATCGTTGGATATCGTGAAAGAACTTGCTCAAACCCACAAAATTCCCTCACATATCATCTCAAAATTCTTCCTCTAACTTATGCACAAATATTGGTATGATTCTAAGATAATGGGTTCAACTATCACCGGACGTCCGAAAGTCTACGGACGTCCGGCCTCTCTCAGCCGACCGGGCTTCCGGCTCTTCCCGGTTGTCCGGTGCATCTCTACAGAACAGATATTAGAGGAAGACCGATCTCACCGGACGTCCGCTCACCTCCGGATATCCGGTGCACTTCAACAGAACGTTTATTAGCGGATTTCCGACCACACCGGATGTCCGGCCTCCGGACGACCGGCGCCTTCCGGGCGTCCGCTGACTGTGAGTCTCATACCTCGTCTATGCTCCTGTTAGATGTTCCAGCAACCGGACGGCCGGCGGCCCGGCCGGACGTCCGGTCCAATCTGAGGCACCGGTCATCCAGTACCCACCGGACGTCCGTCAGCCCCTGTGCACGAAGTGGCTCAACGGTCTGTTTTGCATTCACACTATATATAACCTTCTCCCTCCCACGGGATAAGGTTGACCATTCACTTTGAGCCTTCTAAGAACACATCTCACTCCCTCTCTTGATTCCCTACACCAAATCCTAGATCCCTAAGGGATTTGGGAACATTTGAGAGAAGTTCTCCAATCAAGTGATAGATCCACTACTTCTTCTTCTTCTCACCAAAGGAATTCGTGATTTGAGCAAGTTCTTGAGCATTTCCCAACGTTCTTGTTACTCTTGGAGGTTGGAGACTCATAGGCGGTAGGAGTCTTTTGGAGAGGAATCGGCCATTGTGATTACCCCCGGAAAAGTTTGTGAGGGTTTGGAGACCACCCCAAGGTCTACCACTAGTGGTTGAGAAACGCCTCCGTGGTGTTGTCTCAAAGGGAGAATAGGGTGAGCCTTCGTGGCGTTGGTGTGCCTTCGTGGTAACATCCACCTCTCTAACGGTGACGTAGCTTCCCTGCAAGGAAGTGAACATCGGGATACATCCTCATCTCCCGGAGTTGCGGTTATTCCTAACCCTAACTCTCTACTTGTGGTTACTTGTCTCTTAGCACTTACTTATATTATATTATATTATGCTTGCTTACTTACATACTTGGGTTACTTGTTTATCTTGCTTAGCTCCTAGCATCACACTTGCAATTGTTAGGCTCACTTTCATATTCTGCACTATTCCCTAAAATTGCTAAGTAATAATTAAAATTTGTAATTGTACCTATTCACCTCCCCTCTAGGTCCATCTCGATCCTTTCAATGATCCAAATCAACTAACCCATGTCTAATCATCACGTGAGATGAGGTAGTCATCAATAGTGAACATCTCCATGTTGATCATATCTATTTTATGACTCATGTTCTTCCTTTTGGTCTCTAGTGTTCGAGACCATGTCTGTACATGCTAGGCTCGTCAAGTTTAACCCAAGTATTCTCCGTGTGCAAAACTGGCTTACACCCGTTGTATGTGAATGTGGAGTCTATCACACCCGATCATCATGTGGTGCTTCGAAACAACGAACTTTGGCAACGGTGCATACTCAGGGAGAACACTTTTATCTTGAAATTAAGTGAAGGGATCATCTTATAATGATACCGCCGTTCTAAGCAAAATAAGATGCATAAAGGATAAACATCACATGCAACGAAAATATGTGACATTATATGGCCATCATCATCTTGTGCTTTTGATCCCCATCTCCAAAGCAGCGGCACGATCACCATTGTCACCGGCTCGACACCTTGATCTCCATCGTTGCGTCGGGGTCATCTCGCCAACTATTGCTTCTACAACTATTGCTAACGTATAGCGATAAAGTAAAGCAGTTACATGGAGCTTGCATTTCATACAATAATTAAAAGAGAACCCTAAGGCTCCTGCCGGTTGTCGATATTAAAAAACAAGATCATCTCATACGACAACATATATCACATCACATCTTGACCATATCACATCACAACATACCCTGCAAAAACAAGTTAGACGTCCTCTACTTTGTTGTTGCAAGTTTTACGTGGCTGCTATGGGCAACTGGCAAGAACCATTCTTACCTACGCAAAAACCACAACGATGATTTATCAAGAGTTTTGTTTTAACCTTCTTCACGCACCGGCCATAGTCAAATTCAATTCAACTAAAGTAGGAGAAACAGACACCCGCTAGCCACCTTTATGCACAACAAGTTGCATGTCAGTCGGTGGAACCGGTCTCATGTACGTGGACATGTAAGGTTGGTCCGGGCCGCTTCATCCTAGAATGCCGCCGAATCAAAATAAGAGTTTGGTGGTGCACATCATCACCGCCCACAACTCATTTGTGTTCTACTCGTGCATATCATCTACGCATAGACCTGGCTCATGATGCCACTGTTGGGAACGTTGCATGAAAAACAAAAAAAATTCTAGGCACACACAAGATCTATCCATGGAGATTCATAGCTACGAGAGGGGGAGAGAATCTACATACCCTTGTATATCTCTAAGCGGAAGCGGTTTATCACGTGGTTGATGTAATTGTACTCTTCGCGATCCGATCACGATCCAACCGATCTAGTGCTGAACGGATGACACCTCCGAGTTTAGCACACGTGCGGCTCGAGATGACGTCTCCTCCTCCTCGATCCAGCAAGAGGGAGAGGAGAAGTAGATGGGATCACAACCAACACAATGGGACATACCGACAGCGCTTCGCTAAGCTTCGTCGGGACTCGGTAGTGGAACTACGGAGTAACGGGAGTGAGAGGGGCACCAAGGGCTTGGTGTGTCCTCTTGGGGCGCCCCTCCCCTCTATATATAGTTGGAGGGGCGTGGGAAACAGCCCCTTCAAGCCCTAGGGTGCAGCTAAGGGGAGAGGACTTGGACTCCAAGTCCAATCCTATTCCTACTAGGACTCCTTCCTTTTTTGGCTTCCCTAGCCACATGGGCTTTTGAGGACTTGGTGCGCCTAGCCCAATAAGGCCAGGGCACCTCCCCACAGCCCATGATAGCCATTGGGTCGTGGTGGACCCAATTGTGGACTTCCGGACCCCTTTAGAATACTCCGGAACCTTCTGGAAGCTTCCCGGTACAATACCGAAAAACTGCACCTTTTTTCTGAACCCAAAATATGACTTCCCATATATAAATCTTTACCACCCGACCATTCCGAGACTCCTCCTGACGTCCTGGATCTCATCCAGGACTACGAACAACATTTGGTTACCACTCATGTAATATCCCAATACTACTCTAGCGTCAACGAACGTTATGCGTGCGACCCTGCGGGTTTGGGAATTATGTAGTCAAGACCGAGACACCTCTCCGGTCAATAACCAATAGCGAGACCTGGATGGTCATATTGGTTCCTATATATTCCACGAACATCTTTATCGGTCCAACCTTTATGATAACATACGTAATTCTCTTTATCTGGGTGGAATAAAATCTTTGGTATCTCTATACCTAGTTCAATCTCATTATCGGCAAGTCTCTTTACTCGTTTCATAATACATCATCCTGTAACTAACTCCTTAGTCACTTTGCTTGCAACCTTCTTGTGATGTGTATTACCGAGAGGGCCCAGAGATACCTCTCCATCATACGGAGTGACAAATCCCAATCTAGATTCACGCCAACTTAACAGACACCTTAGGAGATACCTGTAGAGGATCTTTATGATCACCCTGTTATGTTGTGACATTTGATAGCACACAAGGTATTCCTCTGGAGTCCGGGAGTTGCATGATCTCATGGTTGAAGGAATATGTATTTGACATTAAGAAAACTGTAGCAATAAACTGAACGATCATATGCTAAGCTAACGGACGGGTCTTGTCCATCACATCATTCTTCTAATGATGTGATCCCGTTATCAAATGACAATTCATGTCTATGGCTAGGAAACCTTAACCATCTTTTGATCAACGAGCTAGTCTAGTAGAGGCTTACTAGGGACATGGTGTTGTCTATGTATCCACACATGTATCTGAGTTTCCGATCAATACAAATCTAGCATGGATAATAGATGTTTATCATGAACAGGGAAATATGATAATAACCAATTTATTATTGCCTCTAGGTCATATTTCCAACAATTATGACACACATCGTCATTGCCATATTCCTTTGTATGATCACATAGCCGACATAGTATTTGTGGCTCACCCACCGTTCATCATTTTTTATGCATGTTACGCTTGATCATTACACATCCTGGTACACTGCCTGAGGCATTTATATAGTCATATTTTATTCTAATATCGAGTTGTAATTTTGAGTTGTAAGTAAATAGAAGTGTGATGATCATCATTATTAGAGCATTGTCCCAAGTGAGGAAATAAAAAAGAGAGGCCAAAGAGAGCCCACCAAAATAAAATAAAAATGAGAGAAAAACAGAAGGGCAATATTATTATCCTTTTCCACACTTGTGCTTCAAAGTAGCACCATGTTTTACATATAGAGAGTCTATTATATTGTCACTTTCATATACTAGTCGGAATTTTTCATTAGAAAACTTGGCTCGTATATTCTGATGATGGGCTTCCTCAAATGCCCGGGGTCTTCATGAGCAAGCAAGTTTGATGCACACCCATTTAGTTTCCTTTTGAGCTTTCATACACTTATAGCTCTTAGTGCATCCGTTGCATGGAAAATCCCTACTCCTCGCATTGACATCAATTGACGGGCATCTAAATAGCCCATTGATTTAGCTCGTCAATGTGACACTTTCTCCTTTTTTTGTCTTCTCCACATAAATCTCTATTATCGTACGGGGACAGACTTTGCGTACCAAACATTGAGGACCTCAAACAACAAATTCTAACCGAAAGCCACACCGCCCCATATTCAATCCACCCTGGAGGAACCAAAATGTATAAGGACATTCAGGAAAGATTTTGGTGGCACGGTATGAAAAGGGATATAGCCACATTCATTGCATGTTGTGGTTCGCGTCAGCGCATTAAAGCCGAGCACCAAAAACCAGCAGGGCTGCTACAGCCAAACAGGATACCTGAGTGGAAATGGGACGGGATTGGAATGGATTTTATCGTCGGACTACCTCGGTCACAACACGGAAATGATGCCATATGGGTCATCACAGATAGACTAACCAAGGTAGCACATTTCATTCCCGTAAAGACAACCTACTCCACTCAGAAGCTTGCTAAGCTTTATCTCTCCCGTATAGTTCGTCTGCATGGAGTCCCAAAGACCATAATATCCGACCGGGGCACTCAATTCGTCTCTAGATTTTGGGATCAATTATAACAAGCTCTGGGAACTCAACTAGCATTCAGTACAGCGTACCACCCCCAGACTGATGGACAAACTGAACGCGTGAACCAAATCCTAGAGGACATGCTGAGAGCCTCTGTTCCCACCTATGGAACCAGTTGGGAGGAAAGCTTGCCATATGCCGAGTTCGCATACAACAACAGCTACCAAGCCAGTCTACAAATGGCACCTTTTGAAGCATTGTACGGGCGGAGGTGTCGTACCCCATTAAATTGGTCAGAAACAGGTGACAGTCGTATCTTCGGCCCAGACATGCTCAAGGAAGCCGAGGAGAAAGTTAGACAAATCAGGGACCGACTCAAGACAGCTCAAAGCCGACAAAAGAGCTATTACGATCGAAAACATCGTAAGGTCAGCTTTGAACCCGGTGAATATGTGTACCTACGAGTGTCTCCTATGAGGGGCCTGCAACGGTTCAAAATTAAAGGAAAGCTAGCCCCAAGATTTATTGGACCCTTCTGTGTGGTTGCACGAAGAGGCACAGTAGCCTACCAGCTAGACCTACCCAAAGAGCTGTCAGACGTCCACGACGTATTCCACGTCTCACAGTTGAGGAAATGTGTAAGCAACCCGGAAAAGCATGTATCTCATGAGAGCATTGACATGCAACCAGACCTCACCTACAGAGAGCGGCCAATAAAAATATTGGAGGAGTCTGAAAGGAGGACCCGTCAGAAAACAACTAAATTTTTCAAGGTTCAGTGGAGCAATCACACCGAGGATGAAGCAACATGGGAAAGAGAGGATTTTCTTCAGGCAGAGTACCCACACCTATTTGAGGATCAGCTGAAACTCGGGGACGAGATTTTTCCTAAGGGGGTAGGTGTTGTGACACCCAAAAATTTTATTTGGTTTTATCAAATTCTTTATTTGATTTGAAGGAGGTTATTTAATTTTTTTTTAAAGGACTCTCCTTCTCAAAAAATTTCTCTAATGACAAGTATTTTTCTTTGGGTTCATCCAAGACTTGATCTTTGGTCTTGGGGGTTTTTCATCTTGTGTTGGCTCAACACAAATGTTTTTCTTTGGTAAAGTTTTTGAAAATCTTTTCTTTTAAAAAATAGCCCTATGGCTTGTGGGGTGATCCTTCCCCTTTCAAAAATTATCTCTTGCCATGACCTAAGTTGAAATCCCCTCCCAAAAGCCATCTTCCCACTTTATGTCAAGTCAAGCTTCAAATCCAGCAAGTTTAACTCCCCCTTGAATTTTATTTCCAATTATTTTTAATCAAAAATCTTTTCTGTCTCCTATTTTGGCCCTTAGGGATTTACAAAGGAACCACTAGAATTACTTTGAGTTTTATTTTCAAACAAGTTTCCCTGGCTAGTCCTTAGAACCCTCAACCAAGATCCATGAAGATCCACTGGTCCACAGTTTAAAATTTTCAAAATTTGCTTGCTGAAAGTTTGGACCAGATTTGTCATTTTTGATGAAATTCATTTGTTTTCTTCTCCTAAAAATCTGAGAAAATTCAGGCAGCATGTAGATGCATCAAGAGGTCACCTCACCAAGTCCCAGCTCCAGAAAATCCTCGTGCCCAAATCATATCGTCGAACACCTGGAGTGCACTGTTACTGTCAAGTTCAGAGTTTCAGAGAACAGTTTCAGTCATCGGTGTCGTTTTCTTCAGAACCTAACGTCAATCTCGCCAGTAACTGCAGTGGCCCCTTGCTCCCTGTTCCTCCTTCTTATCCACCGCGCCGCACGGTCGCCTGGACGCTTGCGGGCATCGGCGGCGAGTTGGCAGAGGTGCATCGCCCCGTGAGCGGTGGCAGCAGCACTCGCTGCGGCTGCCAGAGACGCGCAGCGAGGGACGGCGCCGTCCAGCACCGCCCAAACCACCAGAGGCCACCGCGTGGCCGTCCCCTTCCCTGTGCGCGCTGCAGAGCCATCGTCGTGAACTGGAAGGCACAGAGCGCGCTCCCTGCCGCCGACGTGCCCGTACGGCCGTTCCGTCGAGGGCCGGAGTGTCACCCAAGTCCGACCGAGATTTTAACTAAGAAACGGAACCAGTGGACCGTCACATTGATGCCCAATCACCTAAACCCCCAGCCCGACTGCTGCCTCGCCGTAATTGTCCGCCGGAGTTATCCGTTCATGGCAACCGCCTCGGGTCGACTATAAAAGGAGGCCCTGAGCTCGATCTCGACCACGCACCATCACTCCACCCCACCAGAACCACGCCCAGCCACTGGAGAGACCTCGGGGAGGCCTTCTTCCCCGACTCCGGCCGCCCCGACCCGCTTCGGGATCCGGCAAGATTCGCTCAAGTGCGTGCACCCCCGCCTCTCAACTCATGCCAGTAGCCTCCTAGTGCATCCACCTCTCTAACCCGCGCCCTAATTTGAAGTTTGCAGCTCCCGCCGGAGAGTTTCATCCTCGCCCGAACCACCGTCCGCCGGAGATAAGGCCGCCGTCGACGTGGTGCTCGCCGACGGCCAAGTCCACCACCCACCGACGCGGAAGGACACAGTGAACCCGTAGGTACCCTCCGATCCCCCTACCTCGCCGTGGATCAACGCCGGCGACCACCGCAGCCCACGGGCGCCGGCGAGCTCTGTTCGAAGTTTGAACCTGACGGGTGGGACCCCCCGTCAGTCTCTCTCTCTCTTATTCGAACCGTTTTCTGAAGGCGCCTTCGGGCAGAGTGCATTTTCCTTCTGGGCTGGCGTATTTCCTACCGAAACGTTTTCTGCTTTTTCAAACTAGCCCCTGGGTCTTTTCTGTTTCATCACAGATTAGTCCTTGGACTAAAACCCTTATATCTTTTAAACAAAAGATGCTTTTTGATTGTTTCTTTTTCTGTCAGCCTTATAATTTTGTCTAGTTTTTTATAGTATTTATTTGGAAGATTTTTGAAATAATTTTTATACACACACGTTATTTACGTTAGTATGCGGTTTCTTTATACCGTAGATACCGGAGGAGGTGACGGAACCGCGAACTTCGCCGAGCTAGACTCCGACTACTCCGAACCAGGCAAGCATGTTTGAACCTTTGATATGATGAGTGTTTTGCGTGGTTGCTTGAACAGTTTGTGCATGGCATGTTTATGTGGGCATCAGTGGTGTTATATTGCATACAAGGCAACTACCAGTATGCTTCGAAACTTGAAGTGATCTTTTGATGGGAGATAACCTGATCAGGTGGTGACATGAGAGGTGGTAAGATGGTATTGTTGAAGCATGCCAGTCTTATGTCAACCATTAAACTCCGGCGTTAACGTGGACCGAGCCACATTACCGTCTGTCCCCTTTTCGTGCTGCCACATGTTTTCTGCAAAGAATACGGTTTAGTAAGTTGCAAACCTCTTCCTTGTACACACCATATAGAGAGGCCATGATGAGGGTTCCATGGCCCTGGATTAAAGCCAGTCATCCGGTCAGGGGGCATGGGTGTTTCCGGTTGGGACCGAGAGGGGGGCACCCCTTAGAGCGCGCAATATAAATTTGATCCCATGCTACGCGAGGTTGTAGCCTTCCCGTCTCAAGGTTTTTCTTGAACGTTGCCTAGGGTGATTCCTGGCAACGGAATGTGGAATGGGTGTGTACTGGTTAGATGTGTTTCTCCTAAAATACCGTAAACGGAACTAGTCCCCTGTGACTACTAAAATCCGTTGGCTGTGGTTAAAAGTACAAACTCTGCAGAGTCCAAACCTTCCGAGTAATCGTGTCCATGGTCAAGGACCTTGGTCAACGTATCCATATCAGTATCCATATCAGTCTCAGCGTCAGTCTCTGTGTCAGTCCCACTGAAAACCCCGGTGAACAAACATGAGTGGTAAACTAGGTTGAATGTTATTACTGTGGATGGACTAACCATTTTTATTATTACATACCTGAGCATTTCCTTGAGATGATTTAAACTCATGAGCTACTTGAATTTCGAGTAATGAAATATAAGCCCTTTACGTGATGTCGCTCAGACGTCCGACTGTGGCACTCTTGTTATTTACTTTGGATATAAGCCCTTTATGTGATGTCGCTCAGACGTTCGACTGTGGCACTCTTGTTATTTACTTTGGATATAAGCCCTTTATGTGATGTCGCTCAGACGTCCGACTGTGGCACTCTTGTTATTTACTTTGGATATAAGCCCTTTATGTGATGTCGCTCAGACGTCCGACTGTGGCACGTACTGTCGTTTATATTCCAATAGAAGCCCTTTATATGATGTCGCTTAGACGTCCGACTGTGGCACGTACTGTCGTTTATATTCCAATATAAGCCCTTTATGTGGTGTCGCCCTGACGCCCGACTGCGGCATTGTTAATTTATTTTTACCCTTACGAGGCGTCATTTCAGACACTCGATTGGCCTTCAGTATTTCATTGGGATTTCGGGAGGACTACCGCCTGACTTCCCTTTTACTTGTCATGCAGTGCAAATTTTATTATCGGAGTGCACATTACTAATCTGCTCATATGCATCATGTTTGCATTTGTTATATCTTATGTCCAAACTGTCTTGCGAGTACTTTCATAGTACTCACCTGGCTTGTTGATTTGGCCAGATGTTGACGAAGGCGATCTTATGGATGAAGAGTTCGATAGCGAGTCCGACGCCTAGAGGAGTCCCAGTCAGTCCCGTGCGATCCTGGAATTGGTCACTTGTATTGTACGCTTCCGCTACCCAGAATAAAAACCCTCGAGCTTCACTCCGACGCTCGATGAGTTGTAAGATTCAGGAGTCATGTCACCCACTTCTCTGTGACATATCCACCACCACTTTTATTACGAGTCAGTAGTTATGCCACCATATCCCTTGTGTCATATCCGCCTTTATGTATAATATCGGCGTGCTTGTAATAAATTGTTGAGCCACCTCAGCTCAACCTTGTATTATATTTAGTACTTCTGGATTTCTGTATCAAGGATTTGTCTACCAGTAAGAAGGATTCTTCTATACTGGTCCGTTAAAGGGGTCGGTTTCTCAATAAATGTTTTATTGGAAAACCGGTCGTGACAAGTGTTAGGCAGGGTGTATGAAGGGTGCACGGGGTGGGAGCAAAAGTTCCCTTCTCGACCCACTTTTGGGTGTTTGGCAGAGTGCATGAAGGGTGCATGAGTCCACACTAGTAGGTTGACAAAAATACACGAAGAGGAAACAACTATATTGAGATGAGAATGCAACCAAACACACCCACACGCTTTGTGCTACAGTGGCTGATCTGCATCGTCTGAGTTTGATCCAACGGTCATGTGAGACATGGACATGCCCATGCGGAGGGCACCTAAACACCACCGAAGTCCCTCTGCTTCTCGAGGCGCACGATGTTGCTGATGCAGGGTGCAACCGCCCGCAGTGCCCGCTCCCGGTCGACGTGAGCCAGCTCGTCAAAGACGGCGTCCAATGGCACGAATGGATTCCGGTGACGGAGCCCTGAAAGGATTCGCCCGGCAATGGCCATGGCAGCCCGCAACCCCTCCTTGTCCAGCTCAACCCCCACCATCGCTCGGAGACACCTCAGCTCCTCGGAGATATAGGTGAAGAAGGAGACCAGGTCAGGAAGCCGCAGCTCATTGAAGTCGACCGGGTGGTCGAACGGGTTTAGCCCGACGGCCGGCATCATCGCGCTGGCACGACGGTAGGCATCGTGCAGCCGCAACACGTGCATGGCAACTTGGTTCACCAAGTGGCTGAGGCGATCCTGGACCTCGTCACAATCGGCCTGCTCGCGCTCCAGCCGGCTCCCCTGACGGCCTATCGTATCTCCCGCTTTCTGCAGCAATGCCGCCGATGCCTCGAGCATCTTTGTGGTGGACGCCTGCCGCTTTTGAAGCTCCGTGAACTCCCGCACATAACGGAGGAGCATGGCACTCCTCTCCTCCTTGAGCTCACGGAGCTCCACGTCCTTGGCCCTGAGCTCCGCATCCTTGGCATGGAGCTCCTGTGTCAGGCGCCTCACCTCGGACTCCGTGATCTGCTGCGCCGCCATGGCACCAGGTAGAAGCAATGGGGAGAGGAAGCAAAGGGGGCGAAACGGCTGAAAGGCAATGCAATCTACGGGAAGGCGGAGGGAGCGGGGAATCTTTTGGTTTTCACCATGGTAAAACACCAGTCGATGACTTCTCACATCAAGGAGCAGTGGGTTTCTACAGGCGGAGTCATCATGACTAATTGCTGCCGCGCCTGCTCCTGTCAATCAAAAAATTAAAAATCCTGCCGCGCCTGCTCCCGTCAATCAAAAAATTAAAAATCCTGCCGCACCCAAACACCAGAGCAACGTCGCGGTGGATATTTAAATTTACCTGCCGGCAAGTAGATAAAAAAAGGGTGAAAAAACAAATGTGGCGGCGGCCTAGCTAATCGATCGAACTAGCCCAACTAGCTAGCCACCGTGCTTCACTCATGTACTCGGCGGGAAAGGTGGTCTTTCATGATTTGACGACTCATTTACTTGCTTCGGCGCTACGACCGAGGAGGACCCAGAAAACGCGCGGTAGGGCGTCCCACGTCAGGAAGAATATATGCGTGCACCACCCGGGAGGACCCCGAAACCGCGCGGTAGGGTGTGCCACGTCTCGGCACGGACGAAAAATGTGCGTGTAAAAATATACAGTATCAGACGTAGTACCTATGGTTCGACCTCGGGACCCAGCCAGTCGGTCGAAAACACCCCACTAGCAACACAGCTTCATCATGCAAACGTGGCACGGAGGATAGATGTGGTTAGCTCCGTCTCGACCAGCCACAACATCTCTTGTTCTAGGCGATTCTTCTATTTTCCAAGCTTTTTTTTAGTTGTAATAACACCACGGCAAGCTAGCGCCGCTCTTCGTGTGTGCCCGTGCAAAGGTTAGACGATGGAGAGAAGAGAGATTGAGATCGCAGACCTGGGACCCACTAGTAAGTGAGACAACGGTCATGCACGTGTTGACGAGGCACTCCCTCTACTCTACTCAACGCAAGTACTGTATAAAATCAAGTTATGGGACAAAGCCAACAACCGTTCGTTTTTTCAGGCTATCGACTTATGCTTTGTAGTCCAGGTTGCCAGTTCGAATCTCGTCTTTCAGATTTGTTAGTTTTAGGTCCAAATTTGATTAATGACAAGTGGGACCCCCGTGTGTTGTTCCGATATTTCAGTGTAGGATGGTTTTTTTGAACAAACACTTTGCGTGGTTAGACAAGTAACGGCATGAGTTCCACGTATTTTGCAAGTTTACGAACAAAAATGACAGCGGCATAGAATATCACATCCACCCCGCAGCTTAGATACTATGGTGATACAAGTTTTTACACCGTTGGAAGTGAGATCCAATGGCTTGGGAGTAGTCTTTGTAATTATGCGCAATTTCCAACCTCTCCAAAGGTTTTTTTTGCAAATAAAACATTCAGGCCTCGTGTGTGCCACTGCATCTTCGATCCAACGGCTCCCCGGTGCTCATATTAGGTGCTCCCCGTAGCTTAATTACCCGCTACGGTGATATGAGCATCTAGGTCGTATGATCAGTGATCAGATGGCACATGCGTAGTACTTGTACTTTCTGTGCATTTCCCAAACTCTATCAGCCATATATTGCAAAAACATTCAAACCTCCTACTGTGGGCCGTTAGATCTCAGTGAACTCGTATCACCATAGAATCTATGGTGCGGGAGCACCTCATACTCTCCCATGCGAGAAAACATAAGGTGCTATCGCAGCTTGGATGCTACGGTGGTACGAGCTTGGAGGTCGTTTGATCTGAGATCCAATGGCATCTGAGCAGTCTTTGTGCTTGTAAGCAGTGGCCGAACTCTTTTGGGGCTTTTCTGCAAAAAACCATTCGAACCACCGAGGAGGTGTTGGGTCACAAATCCAACGCCTCCGAAGAGCTTGTATCACCAAAGCATCTAAGGTGTGGTAGCACATGATATTCTTACATACAGGAGAATATGATGTCCTCCTTCATCTTAGATGCTACAGTGATACGAGCTTCGAGGTCGTTGGATATGCGATCAAAGGGCATCTAAGTAGTTTTTGTACAAATTGTGTGCAATTCTCAAACTCATCAAGGTTTCCTGCAAAAATATTAAGACACATCATGTGAGCTGCTATATCTCAGATCTACAAGCTCCAAGCAACTCGTATCGGCATATAGCATCTAAGGTATGGGGGCACATGATATTCTCCCGGGGAGGAGGGGTGGGGGGTGCACAACCAATCGGTGGTTGGGAGGGTGGGGACAAATATAATCTAAACAACCCTAAACAAAGCTCCACAATTTTATCTAAGGTCGAGGGGTTGACCCCCGACAATCATAGCTCCGCCTAAACACAACATTTGCATGTACTGTAGTACTAGACTTAATATTCATGTTTCAGTTTCATGTTCATTTTAAATATTGAACTGAGGACCATGGATGTCTTACATTTTACTCCCTTCATTCCTAAATATTAGTCTTTTTAGAGGCTTCAAATGGACTGGCACATACGGATGTATATAGACATATTTTAGAGTCTAGATTCACTCATTTTGCTCTGTATGTAGTCACTTGTTGAACTCTCTAAAAGACTAATATTTAGGAATAGAAGGAGTATTTTTGAATTCGTGTCATACATGCATGGTTTGAAAAAATAGATGCACTATACTTATTGGATTGTTGTTGTGTTCGTGCGTGTGTGTCTCTGTGTGTGTGTGTGTGTGGTCATATGCTTGATACATACAAAGTTTTCTCACCTCCATATTGTTCATCTTTTAAATTTGAATTTGCATTGGAAAACTTACTAGGGATACCATGAAATGTGAAATCCACGTTGAGATCACAATATCACAAACTCACTCTAATTCAACAACTCGTCATAATTCAATTACCACGTTGAGATTAGTATTTGCAAGGAAAATACGGGTATTGTAATACACATAGATTCGTTCGGCAATTTAAAAGGTTCCTTTCGTATTCTCGAATGGTAGGACCCAACGGCGTACCAGCCAGACCTTGGCTCGTGTTGATCCTAAAAAAACCGGGCGCGTGTCCTTCCATGGCGTGCGTGGTATGCACATTAGGCAACCCCAACCAGTCGAAATATCTGGCGGCCAGAATTCCAGCCCTAGGAAATTCCCCTCATGTCCCCGGTCCATAATGACTACCGATGAACAACAGAGGGATGCTTTAGTAACTAGACAACGTTACCTACCGTGCCGAGCACGGTTCAATTCCCTAGGTCGCCGCTCGTCAAGGTCACCCGTCAACTGCACTACCTAGTACTACTACAACTACACCAGGATGAGCACAGAATTGAGCCCGTTTGTTCGTGCCTAGGACTTGAGTTAATATATCAGGCAATGCACTGGTACGGAGGGATTATCCTTTTACTCTACATATATAACTTGTCTGAAGTCTAACTAAGCAAAATGTTTGACCAAATCCTTTCTTAAGAAATACAACAGGACAGATGTACGGCTTGAAAATTTATTGCATGATGCAGGTTATGATATTGTTTCGAATCCTGGATCTTAAATTTCAGAAAATCCAAAAGTGAGCATAAATTCTTGAAACTAAGCATGGTCACCTGATATGGCACAAATATTACTTCGTAAGTTTTTTCTTCAATTTCAGACAAGCTGCTTATGACAAGTTGCACAAATGAAGAGCCAAGGTATTTTGGAACAAAGACTTCTCACGTTAAGGCGAACGCTTTCACTATTGAAACCGTGGGCATTTATGTGCCGCCACGAGTCCCCGCTTCTCATCGGCAGGTGCCGTCCGAGCAAGCGTGTGAGTCGACGGGAGGCATGCGAGTAGACCGCTGCGCCGGCTGTCAGGGAGGCGTGCGAGCAGACCGCTGTGTAGGCTCACCGGGAGGCGAGCCCTTTGACCAGGCTCCGCCACCCACCGTCGTCCCAACTACTCCCACTTTTAATGTCACCGGCGCCGCAGTTTAAAATCAACCCCGCACTAACCGGTATCGCTACAATCCTCTCTCTTCCTCTCCGATTCTCCTGTCGTCTACCTCTAATTAGCCTGACCTAAACGTACACCATGCCGCATCACGATGGTCTGCCCTTAGTGTTCTAGTTTCCTAAGGAAGACACCCAGCCGGAGTCTCAAGAACATAAGGCGCTTTGGGACAAGCTTGAACTGGCCTTGCGGGAAGACTCCGCGCCTGTCCCCGCTCCCGTTCCGGCTCCCGTCGCCCCGACTGCGCCAGCGCCCATCCCCGTGGCATTGATGGGCTGGGAGCCGCACATTGTCGCCGAGCTTGATCCCACGGGGTTCCACGAGGTCCCCGCCGACTTTCACGCGCCCGTGCACCTGCCAGCGCATGCGCCTGCGCGTGCACTGATGCGCACGCCCGTGCCGGTGCCCGTGCACCTGCCAGCGCATGCGCCTGCGCGTGCACTGACGTGGGCGCCCGTGCCGGTGCCCGTGCACACGAATGTCTCCGCCGCGCCGTTGACAGCGCCTGTCCCCGCGTGGGTGTCAGTGCCCCCCTCAGCGGCATGGATGGCCGTCGTCGACCACTTCCTTGCACCAACGCCAGTCGCCTCCTCCCGCCAGTTGACTCGCTCCGAAGTCCAGAACATTTTGGCCTTCCTTGAAGCTAGGCCAACGTCCAGGAGTACGCCAACAACGGCGCAACACGCCGCTGTCGCCGTCGGTCAGTGGCCCGACGACACACAGAGCACGGCAGAGGAGCCGCTTCCCACCGCGAGACACCCCCACCGCCGCGTAATCTAAATTTGCCATGAAAAACGTTCGGATTGCCATGCTTAAAATCCGAACGTTTATCATTTCCGTTTATTTTATATCGATCGTCGTATAATTTAAAGTCGGAGTCAGACTGAACGAAATGTATGGTTTGATCGATTGAATGTTCTGCTAGAGCCGTATCAAATTAAATATAAAACGTCATCAAGCCACATGTATTCCTTGTCATCCAACGACCTAGACTGCTTCAATGTCGAGCGCTCAACACGTTTAGCGTGCAGTTAATTTTATGCCAAAAATAGTGCTAATCATCGTGACAACTCGCAAATAATATCCTAGTAGTTAATATCCGCATGCACTTAATATACTTCCAAATTAACGTGCATTGCACGTACACACTGACTAGTGCTGCTAGTACGTGAAACTAGTGCCGTGACTTGTGAACGCGTCCAGATATGGTCAACGGCAACATCGCCCGCGAGTTCTTCCTGTTTGCCCGTGCGTCTAACGCAGAAGGGGAGGAGAGAGAGAGAGCACACATGGAACCCACCAACAAGTGAAGGCGAATAGTACTAAAAATAATATTACATGTTATCCATTAATTAGGCTATGGTAATATAAAAACATTATGTGAACAAAGGGGGTACAACAAACATTGCTATTCTACGTATGTTGCCTATTGACGTGCGGCTTGAAGGCCCGGTCGCATGTTAGATCCTCGTCCTTTACTTTTTAATTTGTATATGGGTCCAAATTTGTTTCATGACATGTGGGCCCCTCGGTGTGTAGTTTGTAGCACTTTAATTTGTGGGTCGAAATTTGTTCCATTCCAAGTGGACTATCGGTGTGTAGTTTTGTAGCTTATTTATAATAATTAAAGAGAACAACATAGTTTTCTCAATAATACCATGGTGCGACGTTGAAGGCGAGAAAGGACGTGCAAGAGAGCGATGACCGAGCCAGAGGGAAATCAACTAGGGGAGTTGCGTGGGTTGCAACGGTGTTTGGAGTAGTTGTGGGCCGAATGCTACGAAAATATAATCTAAACCGACCGGAATAAATGCCTACACAAATTAATCCAAGGTTGGAGTGCCCCTCGCAATGTAAATAGCTCCGGCTTTGCGAGGGATGGAGAGGTAGTGGCTTCAACGCGTGGAAGATACGGTGTGAGAAAGCGAGGTTAATCGAGAGACATATAGATAGAGAGACAAAGTGAGTGTGGTCCGACATTCATTGAACAAATATATATGCTCTGGAGAGATATTGTCCGATTGAGCTTTTTGGCAAGGGTGAGGGCTGTAAGATAGAGCTTGAGAGATGATCCAGTCACAGACGTGTAGATACATTTTGTGCGTGGGAGGAAGCAAGGTCAACCGATCACATAGGGTCGCCGTGCGATCGAAAGAGTGAGACGGGTTGGAGAGAGTGACCTAGATAGACGATGTGCGTGAGAGAGTATACAATGTGAATAGGTCGAATTGGGCTCAAACATGGTGATATATCGTTTTTGTCCGAGAAAGAGCGAGGTCAATCGAGACATACGGAGAGAGAGAGAGAGAGAGAGAGAGAGAGAGAGAGATTGAGTGAGTGTGGCCCACCATGAGGTCGAAAGAGTGGCGGCGGCTTGGATGGACTGACCTAGATAGACAATCTGCGTGAGAGAGTATAGAGTGTGTCGATCGAGGCCCGAACAGGGAGATATATCATTTGTGTGTGAAAGAAAACAAGGTTAAATGAGACTCAGATAAAGAGAGCGAGATTGAGCGAGTGTGGCCTGCCGTGCGGAAGAAAGAGTGAGACAGTCTCGAGGGAGTGACCTAGATATACAACGTGCGTGCGTGCGCACGAGAGGTTGGGGGGCTAGATAGGCAATGCATGTATTTAGCGCGAGAGGGTGAGAGGGAGAGGGGGGAAAGAGAGAGCTCGGCATGGGGTGCAATGGCGGGTGTGTGAGGTAAATACATTTGGTAACAGAGTGGAAAAAGGGGTTGTGTAGTTGAGAGACTTAGAGATCGAAACATGGAGAGAAAGAATGAACGTGTGTTGGAAACTGATAGCTTCCTAAGGTGGTTAGGAGAGGAAGATTGACCGATACAGGAAGTATGTAGCGTTTGTGCGGGGGGGGGGGGGGGGGGGGGCTAAAAACAACATTTGAATGTACATAGTACGAGACTTAATATCGATGTTTCAATTCGGTGTACATTGTAAGATTTGAACCGAGGACCAGGCATACGGGTAATTATTTCGAATTCGTGCCATACTAAGTTTCGAAAAGTTGACATTGACTCAGTTTGTTGTGCTATTTTGTAGGTCATATGTTTGAATCCATCCAAAAGTTTTCTCACTACCATGGTGTTCATCATATACATATGAATTTGTATTAAAAAAAGTAGCGTGGATACAGTGAAATGCGAAATCCACGTTAGAATTGGAGATCGCTACGTGACACACACTCTAATTCAAATAACTAACTACGTGACACACACTCTAATTCAAATAACTAATTATGTGACACACACTCTAATCCACGTTAGCGTGGGTACCGTTTCGATTTTTTTTCAAATAACTCCTCATTAATTAATTTATAGTACTCCCTCTGTTCACTTTTATAAGACCTTGAAGATATTTCAGACAATGTGCAAAATAGTTCATTTTAAGTTGTCTGAAATGACTTACAAAAGTGAACGGATGGAGTATCTCGTTTCGAATGACTAATTATTGCAAGGAAAACACGGGCATGGTAATACATACAGATTCATTTGCAAATGAAAGAAGATTCGTTTGCATTCTCAAATGTAGGCGCACCAGGCAGACCAGGGTCATGTCGGGGTGGACGCTGCTTCGGTGCCTTAAAGGAAACTGCCTTTGGGTCACTGACATGTGGGCCAGCCACCTGTTGGGCCCACATGTCATGGACACAAAGGCACCGAAGCATAGTCCTGTCGGGGTGGTCGCGTGTGTCGGACAGACGCGTAGCACCCAGCCACCCACCCCCCTCCCCCCCCCCAAAAAAAAAGGACGACGACAATATAAGTTCGCGCTTCCACGTTTCGGATTGAAATATCTGGCGGCCCCAATTCCAGCCCTGCAAAATCTCTCTTCTCCACCGTCCCCTTCCGCGCCCAGATTGCTCAAATCCGTAATTCACCGCCAACCCTCGAATCGCCCCTCGTCTCGTCTCTTTCCCCACCGTTCCCCACCTCTGTGCCGGACGACGACGATGAAGACGACGGTCGCGCTTCACCGCCGCACCGGAGCTACCTCATCTACGCCCTCGTCCACCGACAACGTCGGCCGCCGCAACTGACGTGCCTCACAGACACCGAGTTCCACCGCATCAGGTGCGCTTCACCGACGCCGTCTCCCAGCTCACCGGGGCTACTTCACCGAGCACGTCGTCGCACCTCCGCCCCCCGAGGCCATTGGGGCTTCACCAACGGTCTCGTCCACCGCATCGTAGCGCTCCGCTGCCACTCAAGATCTGCATCCGTGCGCGGCCAGCCAACGCCAGCGCATCACCCTCAACGGCTCTGAAGTGACCTGCACTCTAGCTAGGCGACCATGCCCAAACGCCGGCCCGAACTAGGTATCCACACATCACTCCCTTGTGCACTGTTCTGACGATGTTTGGATATCCTTTCACTGCTCTCTTAGCTTACACGCCTATGCAACTCTGACTTTAACTCTTATTTCTTCTGGAGATATCATCTGAAACAAGCAAATCCATTTTTTAGCGAAGCATGACGGCGCTACGGGATCTGGTACACATCCTGCACACCCGTATAACCTTGTAACTATCTGTCCTCCGGTACAACATCAAGGTCGATTCCTCTTATTTGATCAACCATTCGCCGTGTCAAAAATGCAGAGGGGGGTGCAAGGAGCACAAGGCCTGCACATCCAAGCAAGTGGTAACATGGACTTGTACATGGAACATCCCAAGCGCAAGCAGAGCTGCAGTGAGCCTGTACAATGAGCTAGCGTAAGTCCCTGCATTTCATTTAATTCGTACTGGCATTCGTGTATGATTTGTGTGCAGTGGCTGATCCACGAATTCAAGTTACCAGGGGCAAACATTTAACTTAAAAAATACGAAGGCACTTGCACTCTGGAAATCAACATAACTTGAGAAATGTGAAGCTACATGCACTTTGAAAACCAGCTAATGATCCAAAGTAGTTCAGATTATAAACACTAAATGATGCAAGCACCAAAAAACACAAAATGCAACATGGTGTACAAGGACTACAAACATGGTCTGTACCTGCTCGAATTATTCGTTCTCTGGCTGAAAATATCGAAGTGTAATTGCACGTATAACCAGTGCGCAAACGGCATATCAATATATGTATCCTGCACAAGTATGCCAATAGTTTCAAACAACAGATTAGAAAAGCATTTATGCTATGTTGTCATGATACGGGGACTTTCTGGTAGATGGCCTCGACGTTTCCTCAAGCTATGAAAATGCACTATAATTTGCTTGTCATCAATGCCTGCAAATCTCTGTCTCTCTCAACATAGTAGATCATCATTAGACACTAAATCCTTCAATGAGCTTGCAAAATGCTTGCATTAGATCCCTCATTAGACACTATATGTTCATCACCAGGAGCATGTAAAATGTTTGCATCAAATCCTTCATTAGCAGTCTGTTCATTAGACACTTCAGGCTCAAGAACAACATGAGCTTGTATGTTTGCACCGGAAACTTGATTAGATACATCAGATTCAGTCAGTTCAGTATTGATTGGGGGAGTTATAAACTAAGTAGAAATTGGTTTCATTTTCTCATAGATTCCCTACATACAAGCAGTTTTACAACACCGCCAGGTTTAACTATTGGCCAGAAATTGAAGAGTTGAATTAGATATAATCAGGGATGTGATGTACCTGCTCGTTGCGCATGCTACTCTTGCAAGCTACGACTGTCCGTTTGCGCAAGCTCGATGACATGCCCGTGCTGCCGCCGCTGCCTCCCACGCAGGCTACACCCAGGGTTGGATCTTCATCTTCTTGTCCTTCCGTTCGCTTGAAGCCCGGCGACCGCCCTCCAACGAGGGCGCGAGGAAGTGCTGTGTCGGTCTGTCCAGCGGCGGCTAGGTTAGGAGCAAACCAGACTGGAGGCTGGAGCGAATGAATTGAGATTTTTCCTGCTGTCGATCGATATGGGAGGCGCTCGTTTGGGCCGCGAGCCTGCTATAGGGCCTGCCTTGCACTTATGTTATTGGCCCATCCAAATTGAAACATTTTTCTTCATTTTTTACATTTCCTGCTCGTGCGTTGGGACGAACAAAACTAGCGTGGGCCAACCTGGACGACTCAAACTAGGTGCACACTTTCCAGCCACCTGAGGCGGCCGCCCATACCAGCCCCTATGGTGGCGTCGCCCCTTTTTGTGTGTATGATTGGATAGTGAAAAATATTCCAGTGGCGCTTTTGATTTACCCGCGGAATGGTTGAATTGCTTGTTTCTATGAACTGAGTTCGCCAATAATGTGAAGGATGCCAGTCTTTTCATCCTATTGTAGATTGCTTAGATCTCGATATGCCAAAAGTAATCGCATGAAATATACAGTAAAAGCCAGTGTGATGTGTTTGGCTACAACTAGTCTGACTACACGTCCTCATATAACATATCAAGGACGCACCATCTTACCAGATTAACCATTCGACTTACCCATGCAGTGTGGGAAGAAAGAAGTATTGGGACTGCGTATCCAAGCAATTGATGCCATGGACTCCTTCGTACAACCTTGTAAGCGAAAAAGAAGTTGCAGTGTGCCTGTACAAAGAACTAGCGTAAGTTCAGTTACCTACTTCTCGGAATTTTAGTTAGCCACTTATTGCAAAATTGTTCAATTACGTTGCTTGGCTTAATTTAGTTTGCTACTGATTACATAATGGCACAGCCTGTTAATCATATTGTAGACTGCGCCTATCTATGTGTTTGATACTTACTGTTAAGAATTACCTGTTTGCCTTAACTTAAATATCTACTTGTTTGTTTAACGGCTTTGCTGCTGCAACAGCGGGTTACAATGATGTTAATAACTACTTTTCAGCATCCAATTGAAACTCTTTAATTCCTTGTTTGTTTAACTGGTTTGCTGTTATAACTCCCAGTTGAGATGTTTTGCTAACTTCAACTTTTCTGAATCCAATCGGAACTTTGATGGCAAAACAGGTTAGCCCAAGATCAAAGAGCGAGGTCCCCATGGACGTTGCATCATCCCAGTGCTCCCAGCTCGTGGCCAAGACCCGATGGTTCGGGTGCCTGACTGGATCCGGACAGTACAACCCCGGCCAGTGTAACTTCAGCAAGACGGTGATGAGGCCGTTGGGAATACGGACCCCTTTAGAATATATCCAGTTGCTGCAAAAGAGTGAACTATTAGCATGTGACAAGCAAAATAAATAACAACCGGAATGAGCATGTGACAAGCAAAATAATGAAATTATTATAAAGTGGCACTTACTCTTTCCCCGTGGGCTCAATGAGCCACTTCTGCTCCTCAGTAGCAGGAACCTGCTTTGGTAGCTTTGCGTTACCACGCGGCCAACCCTTGTTGTCAACCCCCTCCCCGCCACCACCATCATCCCCGCCACCACCCTCCTCCTCGCCTGCCTCCCCCTCCCTAACCTCCTCCTCATCCTCCTCCTCCTCGTCCTCCTCCTCCACCTCGTCCTCGGCCCCATCCCGAACCTCCTCCTCCTCGCCTGCCTCGTCCTCCTCCTCCTCCTCACCAGAGGAGGGTACCTCACTAGAGGAGGGTACCTCACTAGAGGATGGCCTCGAAGACAACACCCCTAAGTCGGTGAGGGTGCGCTCTTTCTGGCCGCGACCCCCTGTAGTGGCTCTCCCCCCACCACCTCGCCCTCTAGGGGCTCTCCCCCCGCCCCCTCCTCCTCTAGGGGCACCTCTCCCTCGACCTCCCTGTGAGGAGTCATCGTCAAGTAGCCGGGGGGGAGGATTACGTGCTCGACCACTCCGACTAGGCAGGCCAACGACCTTGCGTAGGAAACCCACGCCGTCGGCCTTCCCCTTGCCCATGTTCCACGAACTTGCATTGAAAAGAGAATAAGCAATTAGTAAATTAATGAAATGAAGGAAAAGGCATGATAATAAACACATTAATAAAAATGCATAAAAGGCATATTCCTAAACTATAGAAAAAAAAGACTTGACACGTACATCTGCTAGAAACCATATGAATCATCACTGTTGTAACCTCTTTCTCGGTCCGTCTCATCATCACTATCAATCATATCATCTTCGTTATCTGACGGAGGTGGAGGCTCTTCCGCGTCGTCAGCGTCTTCGTTTAACTTTTCTAGCATAAGTATGTCATTTTCATTGACAATGGTCTCACCATCATTCCGTGCATCGTCGTCGTTTGGATCCACATCATCATCACCCAATGGTCTAGCGTCATCGTTTCTAACCACGTCATCATCATCAGGTTGCTCTTGATAGAACACTCCCTCGTATGTCATGGGGTTAATGTTGTAGTAATCGTCTTCATTCGGGTTCGGTAGCTTACCATGTGGAGACACCTTGAACACAACTTCCCAACCCTTTAGGTACTCTTTCTGGCATGGGTAAGGCAGATAATATACTTGTGTAGCTTAGGTAACCGCAATGAAGAGATCGGCTCCGGCATAGACGGTTGATGGTTTAACTTCGACCAAACCAATGGAAGGCGTATGTTTTACCCCCTCCCGCGGATCGAACCATCGACATTTGAACACAGGCAGACTTAGGGTCTCGCGCCCCTGGTGGAAGTTAATCTCGTATATATTTTGTACCCTTCCGTAGTAGTCTACTGAATTTTAACCGGGGGTGTACACTCCGGTATTTATAGTTTTGGGATTAGATCGGCTGTTCTGGTGCTCCTCTGTATGGAAGCGATACCCATTCACATCATACTTTTTACATGTCATGACGGCAGGGTCAAAATCCATGGAAACCCATCTCAATTCATCATCCATAGATATGTTCGGATCTTTTCCCTACAAGTATAATTGAAATTGTTGCGTGCATTAGTTAACTAATAAATGTTGAACTAGGTATTTAATAGGGGAGTGCGGAAAATTACTTTCTCCATGAACCAAGCAACAAAATTTTTACGTCCAGGGTTTCCATGACGGAGAAGAGTAAGTGCCTCCGCCTCAGTAGGAGGATTCATTCCCGTCCATTCCTCTTGAACAAAATCACTAAAAAAAGAAAAGCGGTGTTAGTCCGGGACTAAGTGAACATGAAACATGATGATGTGGAAGACATAAAGGAATGGTGTAGTGGTATTACCTCATCCACACTTCCTTAACTTCCCTGATGTTGTGCAAGATATAGAACATGAGGTCCTCCCACTCTTGTCGTGGCATGTTATAGGGTTTCGAGGCCCCAGCCCTCCCACCTTGCGCGTTGAATAGATGGAGCCTGGGTTGATACTTCGGCTCTTCTATATTGTATCGAGGCACCTTGTTATGCAGATGGGGAACGTGGTCTGGATAGTATGATGTCCTGAGGTCTGACACCTCCTCTAGGATAACTGCCTCAGCTATGGAAGCTTCAATCTTAGCTTTGTTTCCACATTTCTGTCGGAGATGCTTGTTCTGTCTCTCAGGGCCGTACTGCCAGCGATTCTGCACTGGCCCCCCCAACAATACCTCGTTCGCGAGGTGCAGAATGAGATGTGTCATCGGTGTAAAGAAGCCTGGCGGAAAGATCTTCTCTAGCTTGACTATCAACTCCGGTGCCTTCTTATGCAATTTTTCAATCCTCCCCGACCACCTCAATGTACCGAGAAGAACCGCACTGCCTACAGTACTTGTCATCCGCATACTCGTGCCTAAACAAAAGGCAATTCGTCGGGCAAACATCTATTTTCTCATAATCCATAGAGAGTGCCTTCATGATTTTCTTTGTATCGTACATGCTTTTCGGCAGTTCATGACCCTCAGGGAGGCTGGTAGCCCATACTCCCAAGAATGCTTCGAAGCATTTCTGGCTACAGCCGTACTCAGCCTTGACTGCAATCAGTTGCGAGATGGCATCCAGCTGAGATATTTTCGCACCCGCATAAAGAGGTTTCTTCGACGAGGCCAAGACCTCCAAGAAGGCCTTTGTGGTTGCCTCCGGCTCCTCCGGTTCATTCTCTGAAGGTGTCGCATTCGCCGTTTCTGCAACAATGACATCATCTAGCATGTCCCTGACCCCGTCGTCCTCATATCCATCGACGCGTTGTCGCATCACCTTCTCTCTACCATGGTCCTGCTCGGCTATGTTTATCGGCGGCATGTCAAAGTTTGGCATATATCCGTGCGTGCGAAGGTGCTCACTCATGTCCGTCTGATTTCTACGGTGACGTCTGGCACATCTCGCACAGGGGCATGGTGGGATAATTCTCATTGGACGACGGAATATCTCCTTCAAATACACATCAGTTTTCGCGATCCACTCTGATGTTACTCGATTCCGACGGATAAAACCACTATACATCCACTGATTATCTGCCATCCTCTACTTTTTTGCAAGCCACACAACATAATTAATGATTCACTTAAATAATCACATCAAATTTTCAGTTTCTACCGCGTTGAATCCACCTACATCTCTAATAGGTAAAGATGGGTCCTAATCCCACCCGAGAATGTGTAGATTGAGTATGTTCTCCATTCTACCCCGTTCCGAGACAAAATTTCGGCAGCACCTCCCCGCTGTTCTCCAGATACACGTCTCGGCAAATAGCCGAGAGAATGTGCTTCGGAGAACAATGGGGAGGCGCCGCCGAAATCCTGTCTCGGAACAGGGTAGAACATGGAGAACATAACCAATCTACACATCCTCGGGCTGTCCGTGGAAAACGCTGGACAATCCGAAAGAGCTGCGGTGATAAATATGCAATTGAATGCATATTTATCGATGCAACCCTTTCGGACGGGAGACCTAGGTTACGCCAGGTGACTTGAGAATGAAATCTAGTGATATGAAAAAAGGGAGGAGATGGACTTGTAGCTCACCCTCGGCTGTAGAGGAAGTAGTCGAACAGCAGAGGGATGCTCAGGGGGACCAACGCGTCGGACAACGGTCACTCCGATGAAATGCGACACCACAAAGCCTGCAAAATCCACCGAAAGAACAACTTAGATCATCACATCTCAGTCAATCAAAATTTTGTCTTCAATTTTTTTTGCAATATCATCATGATGAACTAACCACTAACCATGATCCGAATTTTAACATCTGTCTATCTATCTACTTCACAAAACATCTATCTACATATCATATCGAGAGATGCGACGCCACAAACCCTTTAAATTCCACCGAGTAAAATTTTTGGAACTTCGCATCTCATGTAGCATTTCAACAACATCTCAAATTGTAGGACAGAATGCATATATTCTACATTATTCAAAACATAAAGTAAAAAACTTAGATGATCATGACACTTCAAATTAAATTTTTACCGCATTGATTAATTTTTTTGGTCAAAACTAAAATGTACCTACCTATCCATACATTGATGTACCTAGAAATTTATCTACTTATCTATCCATTTCATTCAACTATCCAAATTTTAACATTTCTCTATCTATCTACTAAAATTGCACTAAACATACAAAATAATTGCACTACACTAATTTTGTCTATCTAGCTAACACAACAGCGGCATCAGCTACAACTCAGGTGAGTGACCGGGGGGCGGGGGAGCTCACCGAGGAGAAGCAGCACCGGAGCGGCTGGACGACAGCAGGGGCGGGGGAGGTGGCGACGTCGGAGGGGGCTGGGACGAGGCAAGGGCGGGGCCTGGCAGACGGTGGTCGGCGCCGGGCGGACGGTTGTCGGCGCGGTGGCGGAGGAGGTCGGTCGGGGCCGGGCCAGGAGAAGGGGGCGTCGGGGCAGGGGCCCCTTAGGGAGGGCTTCGGCGGAGGGGGTGGAGCAGCGGCCGGAGATCAGGCCGGGGACTCCGGCGGGGGGGAGGGGGGACGATGGCAGCGCGGCGCGGGTGGGTGGAGACAACGACGGTGGTGGGTGGGTGGGTGGAGACGGGGCGGGTAGGGCGGAGATGACGGCGGCGCGGCGCGGGTGGGTGGAGATGGCGGCGACCGGTGGCGGGGCGAGCGGCTAGGGGGGCGTCGACGGCGCGGAGAGGGTGGCGGCGGCGGTTGGGTGTCGAGGAGAGGGAGTTGGATCGGGGTGTGAGGAGAGAAACGAGTGGAGGAGGAGGGCCGGGGTGTCGAGGATAAGGTGGCCCTATGCCGACGGCCAGGCCGTCGGCATAGGAGTGGTCCCACCTGACAGCGAGAGGGCCATCGAGTGGATAAGGGTGGCTCAGGCCGTCGGCATAGATAGGAGGCCTATGCTGACGGCTATGCCGTAGGCATAGATGGCAACTACTTTTTTTTTGAAAAAATAGTCCCACCTCGCCGAGGGAAAAGCAATTTGACCTGTTTAAATAGTTCACTAATCCATACGTTATAAGCTCCGGTATTCATTAGACTTATATGAAGAAAATGGACAACTACTGTGAACTTTTCAGTGCCCGGGCAGTCGGCCCGGTGCCCGAGCACTAAAAGGTTCACAGTGATAGTACATTTTCAATGATGAATACCGGAGTTTTTAATCAATTCAATTATTACATTTTTAGATTCTTAGTTTACCGTCTGTATGGGACCCGGTGCCCGGTGCGACGCCTGTGACACCGGGACCCTGGGGGTTAGGCGGTACGGAGCCCGTGGGGGTTAGCAATGCCACTGGAGCTTAGCCGTCGGCATAGATGGACATGCCACGTCCGGCGAAAGTCAAAGGGCTAGACCCGGCGGTCGTCTGTGTCAGGGATAGACAGGACGGGGTACCTGTGGGCGGGGGGGGCGTAGCAATGCCGTCCGTGAGGGGGGTTACACCCCGGAGACGCGTGCCGCCTCTTCGTACATGCTACCACACCACCCCGCATGTATGAGGGCCCGGTGCGACGCTCCGGTGGCATTGCTACCCCCCAGGGCCCCGTCCCGCCTAACCCTGTAGCATTAGACCACGAGATCTAGCCCTTTGACTTTACACAGACAGGCTTTGACCAGTGGAACTCTCTGGTGGAAATATGCCCTAGAGGCAATAATAAAATGGTTATTATTATATTTCCTTGTTCATGATAATTGTCTATTGTTCATGCTATAATTGTGTTATCCGGAAATCGTAATACATGTGTGAATACATAGACCACAACATGTCCCTAGTGAGCCTCTAGTTGACTAGCTCGTTGATCAACAGATAGTCATGGTTTCCTGACTATGGACATTGGATGTCATTGATAACGGGATCACATCATTAGGAGAATGATGTGATGGACAAGACCCAATCCTAAGCATAGCACAAGATCGTGTAGTTCGTTTGCTAGAGCTTTTCCAAATGTCAAGTATCATTTCCTTAGACCATGAGATTGTGCAACTCCCGGATACCATAGGAGTGCTTTGGGTGTGCCAAACGTCACAACGTAACTGGGTGGCTATAAAGGTGCACTACGGGTATCTCCGAAAGTGTCTGTTGGGTTGGCACGAATCGAGACTGGGATTTGTCACTCCGTATGACGGAGAGGTATCTCTGGGCCCACTCGGTAATGCATCATCATAATGAGCTCAATGTGACCAAGTGTTTTGTCACGGGATCATGCATTACGGTATGAGTAAAGTGACTTGCCGGTAACGAGATTGAACAAGGTATTGGGATACCGACGATCGAATCTCGGGCAAGTAACGTACCGATTGACAAAGGGAATTGTATACTGGATTGATTGAATCCTCGACATCGTGGTTCATCCGATGAGATCATCGTGGAACATGTGGGAGCCAACATGGGTATCCAGATCCCGCTGTTGGTTATTGACCGGAGAGTCGTCTCGGTCATGTCTGCATGTCTCCCGAACCCGTAGGGTCTACACACTTAAGGTTCGGTGACACTAGAGTTGTAGAGATATTAGTATGCGGTTAATCGAAAGTTGTTCGGAGTCCCGGATGAGATCCAGGATGTCACGAGGAGTTCCGGAATGGTCCGGAGGTAAAGATTTATATATGGGAAGTCCTATTTTGGCCACAGGAAAATGTTCGGGATTTTTCGGTATTGTACCGGGAAGGTTCTAGAAGGTTCCGAAGTGGGGCCCACCTGCATGGGGGGACCCACATGAACGTGGGTAGTGGGGGCAAGGCCCCACACCCCTGGTCATGGCGCACCAAGATCCCACCTTAGAAGGAATAAGATCATATCCCGAAGGGATAAGATCAAGATCCCTAAAAAAGGGGGATAACAATCGGTGGGGAAGGGAAATGATGGGATTTCTTTCCCCCACCTTTGCCAATGCCCCAATGGACTTGGAGGGCAAGAAACCAGCCCCTCCACCCCTATATATAGTGGGGAGGCGCATGGGAGCAGCACCCCAAGCCCTGGCGCCTCCCTCTCTCCCGTGACACCTCTTCATCCCCGCTTGCGCTTGGCGAAGCCCTGCCGGGATCCTGCTACTTCCACCACCACGCCATCGTGCTGCTGGATCTCCATCAACTTCTCCTCCCCCCTTGCTGGATCAAGAAGAAGGAGACGTCCCCGCTCCGTACGTGTGTTGAACGCGGAGGTGCCGTCCGTTCGGCGCTAGGATCATCGGTGATTTGGATCACGACGAGTACGACTCCATCAACCCCGTTCTCTTGAACGCTTCCGCGCGCGATCTACAAGGGTATGTAGATGCACTCCCCTCTCTCTCGTTGCTAGATGAATCCATAGATTGATCTTGGTGATACGTAGAAAATTTTAAATTTCTGCTACGATCCCCAACAGTGGCATCATGAGCTAGGTCTATGCGTAGTTTCTATGCACGAGTAGAACACAAACTTGTTGTGGGCGTAGATGTTGTCAATTTTCTTGCCACTACTAGTCTTATCTTGTTTCGGCGGCATCGTGGGATGAAGCGGCCCGGACCGACCTTACACGTACGCTTACGTGAGACAGGTTCCACCGACTGACATGCACTAGTTGCATAAGGTGGCTAGCGAGTGTCTGTCTCTCCCACTTTAGTCGAATCGGATTCGATGAAAAGGGTCCTTATGAAGGACAAATAGAAGTTGGCATATCACGTTGTGGTTTTACGTAGGTAAGAAACGTTCTTGCTAGAAACCTATAGAAGTCACGTAAAAACATGCAACAACAATTAGAGGACGTCTAACTTGTTTTTGCAGCATATGCCTTGTGATGTGATATGGCCAAAAGGATGTGATGAATGAAATATATGTGATGTATGAGATTGATCATGTTCTTGTAATAGGAATCACGACTTGCATGTCGATGAGTATGACAACCGGCAGGAGCCATAGGAGTTGTCTTTATTTTTTGTATGACCTGCGTGTCATTGAATAACGCCATGTAAATTACTTTACTTTATTGCTAAACATGTTAGCCATAGAAGTAGAAGTAATCGTTGGCGTGACAACTTCATGAAGACACGATGATGGAGATCATGATGATGGAGATCATGGTGTCATGCCGGTGACGAAGATAATCATGGCGCCCCGAAGATGGAGATCAAAGGAGCAATATGATACTGGCCATATCATGTCACTATTTGATTGCATGTGATGTTTATCATGTTTTACATCTTATTTTCTTAGAACGACGGTAGCTTAAATAAGATGATCCCTCGCAATAATTTCAAGAAAGTGTTCCCCTAACTGTGCACCGTTGCGAAGGTTCGTTGTTTCGAAGCACCACATGATGATCGGGTGTGATAGATTCTAACGTTCGAATACAACGGGTGTAAGCCAGATTTACACACGCAATACACTTAGGTTGACTTGACGAGCCTAGCATGTACAGACATGGCCTCGGAACACGGAAGACCGAAAGGTCGAGCATGAGTCGTATAGAAGATACGTTCAACATGAAGATGTTCACCGATGTTGACTAGTCCGTCTCACGTGATGATCGGACACGGCCTAGTTGACTCGGATCATGTTTCACTTAGATGACTAGAGGGATGTCTATCTGAGTGGGAGTTCATTGAATAATTTGATTAGATGAATTTAATTATCATGAACTTTGTCTAAAATCTTTACAATATGTCTTGGTAGATCAAATGGCCCACACTAATGTTGCCCTCAACTTCAACGCGTTCCTAGAAAAAACCAAGCTGAAAGATGATGGCAGCAACTATACGGACTGGGTCCAGAACCTGAGGATCATCCTCATAGCTGCCAAGAAAGATTATGTCCTAGAAGCACCGCTAGGTGATGCACCCATCCCAGAGAACCAAGATGTTATGAACGCTTGGCAGCAGCGTGCTGATGATTACTCCCTCGTTCAGTGCGGCATGCTTTACAGCTTAGAACCGGGGCTCCAAAAGCGTTTTGAGCAACACGGAGCATATGAGATGTTCGAAGAGCTGAAAATGGTTTTCCAAGCTCATGCCCGGGTCGAGAGATATGAAGTCTCCGACAAGTTCTTCAGTTGTAAGATGGAGGAAAATAGTTCTGTCAGTGAGCACATACTCAAAATGTCTGGGTTACACAACCGCTTGACTCAGCTGGGAGTTAATCTCCCGGATGACGCGGTCATTGACAGAATCCTTCAGTCGCTTCCACCGAGCTACAAGAGCTTTGTGATGAACTTCAATATGCAGGGGATGGAAAAGACCATTCCTGAGGTATATTCAATGCTGAAATCAGCGGAGGTGGAGATCAAAAAGGAACATCAAGTGTTGATGGTGAATAAAACCACTAAGTTCAAGAAAGGCAAGGGTAAGAAGAACTTCAAGAAGGACGGCAAGGGAGTTGCCGCGCCCGGTAAGCCAGTTGCCGGGAAGAAGCCAAAGAATGGACCCAAGCCTGAGACTGAGTGCTTTTATTGCAAGGGAAGTGGTCACTGGAAGCGGAACTGCCCCAAGTACTTAGCGGACAAGAAGGCCGGCAACACCAAAGGTATATGTGATATACATGTTATTGATGTGTACCTTACCAGCACTCGTAGTAGCTCCTGGGTATTTGATACCGGTGCAGTTGCTCATATTTGTAACTCAAAGCAGGAGCTGCGGAATAAACGGAGACTGGCAAAGGACGAGGTGACGATGCGCGTCGGGAATGGTTCCAAGGTCGATATGATCGCCGTCGGCACGCTACCTCTACATTTACCTACGGGATTAGTTTTAAACCTCAATAATTGTTATTTAGTGCCAGCTTTGAGCATGAACATTGTATCAGGATCTCGTTAAATTCGAGATGGCTACTCATTTAAATCCAAGAATAATGGTTGTTCTATTTATATGAGAGATATGTTTCATGGTCATACCCCGCTGGTTAATGGTTTATTCTTAATGAATCTCGAACGTAGTGTTACACATATTCATAGTGAGAATACCAAAAGATGTAAGGTTGATAATGATAGTCCCACATACTTGTGGCACTGCCGTCTTGGTCACATTGGTGTCAAACGCATGAAGAAGCTCCATGCAGATGGACTTTTGGAGTCTCTTGATTACGAATCATTTGACACGTGCGAACCATGCCTCATGGGTAAGATGACCAAGACTCCGTTCTCCGAAACAATGGAGCGAGCAACCAACTTATTGGAAATCATACATACTGATGTGTGCGGTCCAATGAGTGTTGAGGCTCGCGGTGGCTATCGTTATGTTCTCACTCTCACTTATGACTTGAGTAGATATGGGTATGTCTACCTAATGAAACACAAGTCTGAGACCTTTGAAAAGTTCAAGGAATTTCAGAGTGAGGTTGAGAATCAACGTGACAGGAAAATAAAGTTCTTACGATCAGATCGTGGAGGGGAATATTTGAGTCACGAATTTGGCACACACTTAAGGAAATGTGGAATAGTTTCACAACTCACGCCGCCTGGAACACCTCAGCGAAATGGTGTGTCCGAACGTCGTAATCGCACTCTATTGGATATGGTGCGATCTATGATGTCTCTTACCGATCTACCGCTCTCATTTTAGGGCTATGCTTTAGAGACTGCCGCATTCACTTTAAATAGGGCTCCGTCGAAATCCGTTGAGACAACACCGTATGAATTATGGTTTGGGAAGAAACCTAAGCTGTCATTTCTAAAAGTTTGGGGATGCGATGCTTATGTCAAGAAACTTCAACCTGAAAAACTCGAACCCAAGTCGGAAAAATGCGTCTTCATAGGATACCCTAAGGAAACCATTGGGTATACCTTCTACCTCAGGTCCGAAGGCAAGATCTTTGTTGCCAAGAACGGGTCCTTTCTGGAGAAAGAGTTTCTCTCGAAAGAAATAAGTGGGAGGAAAGTGGAACTTGATGAAGTACTACCTCTTGAACCGGAAAGTAGCGCAGCTCGGGAAGATGTTCCTGTGGTGCCTGCACTGACTAGAGAGGAAGCTAATGATGATGATCAAGGTACTTCAGATCAAGTTACTACTGAACTTCGTAGGTCCACGAGGACACGTTCCACACCAGAGTGGTATGGCAACCCTGTCCTGGAAATCATGTTGTTAGACAACGGTGAACCTTCGAACGATGAAGAAGCAATGGCAGGCCCAGATTCCAACAAATGGCTTGAAGCCATGCAATCCGAGATAGGATCCATGTATGAAAACAAAGTGTGGACTTTGACAGACTTGCCCGATGATCGGCGAGCGATAGAAAACAAATGGATCTTTAAGAAGAAGACAGACGCGGATGGTAATGTTACCATCTAGAAAGCTCGACTTGTCGCTAAGGGTTATCGACAAGTTCAAGGGGTTGACTACGATGAGACTTTCTCACCCGTAGCGAAGCTGAAGTCCGTCCGAATCATGTTAGCAATTGCCGCATACTATGATTATGAGATATGGCAAATGGACGTCAAAACGGCATTCCTTAACGGCTTTCTTAAGGAAGAATTGTATATGATGCACCCGGAAGGTTTTGTCGATCCTAAGAATACTAACAAGGTATGCAAGCTCCAGCGCTCCATCTATGGGCTGATGCAAGCATCTCGGAGTTGGAACATTCGATTTGATGAGATGATCAAAGCGTTTGGGTTTACACAGACTTATGGAGAAGCCTGTGTTTACAAGAAAGTGAGTGGGAGCTCTGTAGCATTTCTCATATTATATGTTGATGACATACTGTTGATGGGAAATGATATAGAATTCTTGGTAAGCATAAAGGCCTACTTGAACAAGTGTTTTTCAATGAAGGACCTTGGAGAAGCTGCTTATATATTAGGCATCAAGATCTATAGAGATAGATCAAGACGCCTCATTGGTCTTTCACAAAGTACGTACCTTGACAAGATATTGAAGGAGTTCAATATGGATCAGTCCAAGAAGGGGTTCTTGACTGTATTGCAAGGTGTGCAATTGAGCACGGCTCAATGCCCGACCACGGCAGAAGATAGAGAAAAGATGAGTGCCGTCCCCTATGCCTCGGCCATAGGGTCTATTATGTATGCCATGCTGTGTACCAGACCTGATGTAAACCTTGCCGTAAGTTTGGTCGGAAGGTACCAAAGTAATCCCGGCATGGAACACTGGACAGCGGTCAAGAATATCCTGAAGTACCTGAAGAGGACTAAGGATATGTTTCTCGTTTATGGAGGTGACGAAGAGCTCGTCGTAAAGGGTTACGTCGATGCTAGATTCGACACAGATCTGGATGACTCTAAGTCACAAACCGGATACGTGTATATTTTGAATGGTGGGGCAGTAAGCTGGTGCAGTTGCAAGCAAAGCGTTGTGGCGAGATCTACATGTGAAGCGGAATACATGGCGGCCTCAGAGGCAGCACAAGAAGCAATCTGGGTGAAGGAGTTCATTACCGACCTAGGAGTTATTCCCAATGCGTCGGGCCCGATGACTCTCTTCTGTGACAACACTGGAGCTATTGCCCTTGCCAAGGAGCCCAGGTTTCACAGGAAGACCAGGCATATCAAGCGTCGCTTCAACTCCATTCGTGAAAATGTTCAAAATGGAGACATAGATATTTGTAAAGTACATACGGACCTGAATGTAGCAGATCCGTTGACTAAACCTCTCCCTAGAGCAAAACATGATCAACACTAGAACTCTATGGGTGTTCGATTCATCACAATGTAACTAGATTATTGACTCTAGTGCAAGTGGAAGACTATTGGAAATATGCCCTAGAGGCAATAATAAAATGGTTATTATTATATTTCCTTGTTCATGATAATTGTCTATTGTTCATGCCATAATTGTGTTATCCGGAAATCGTAATACATGTGTGAATACATAGACCACAACATGTCCCTAGTGAGCCTCTAGTTGACTAGCTCGTTGATCAACAGATAGTCATGGTTTCCTGACTATGGACATTGGATGTCATTGATAACGGGATCACATCATTAGGAGAATGATGTGATGGACAAGACCCAATCCTAAGCATAGCACAAGATCGTGTAGTTCGTTTGCTAGAGCTTTTCCAAATGTCAAGTATCATTTCCTTAGACCATGAGATTGTGCAACTCCCGGATACCATAGGAGTGCTTTGGGTGTGCCAAACGTCACAACGTAACTGGGTGGCTATAAAGGTGCACTACGGGTATCTCTGAAAGTGTCTGTTGGGTTGGCACGAATCGAGACTGGGATTTGTCACTCCGTATGACGGAGAGGTATCTCTGGGCCCACCCGGTAATGCATCATCATAATGAGCTCAATGTGACCAAGTGTTTGGTCACGGGATCATGCATTACGGTACGAGTAAAGTGACTTGCCGGTAACGAGATTGAACAAGGTATTGGGATACCGACGATCTAATCTCGGGCAAGTAACGTACCGATTGACAAAGGGAATTGTATACGGGATTGATTGAATCCTCGACATCGTGGTTCATCCGATGAGATCATCGTGGAACATGTGGGAGCCAACATGGGTATCCAGATCCCGCTGTTGGTTATTGACCGGAGAGTCGTCTCGGTCATGTCTGCATGTCTCCCGAACCCGTAAGGTCTACACACTTAAGGTTCGGTGACGCTAGAGTTGTAGAGATATTAGTATGTGGTTAACCGAAAGTTGTTCGGGGTCCCGGATGAGATCCCGGACGTCATGAGGAGTTCTGGAATGGTCCGGAGGTAAAGATTTATATATGGGAAGTCCTATTTTGGCCACCGGAAAATGTTCGGGATTTTTGGTATTGTACCGGGAAGGTTCTAGAAGGTTCTGAAGTGGGGCCCACCTGCATGGGGGACCCACATGAACGTGGGTAGTGGGGGCAAGGCCCCACACCCCTGGTCAAGGTGCACCAAGATCCCACCTTAGAAAGAATAAGATCATATTCCGAAGGGATAAGATCAAGATCCCTAAAAAAGGGGATAACAATCGTGGGGAAGGGAAATGATGGGATTTCTTTCCCCCACCTTTGCCAACGCCCCAATGGACTTGGAGGGCAAGAAACCAGCCCCTTCCACCCCTATATATAGTGGGGAGGCGCATGGGAGCAGCACCCCAAGCCCTGGCGCCTCCCTCCCTCCCGTGACACCTCTTCCTCCCCACTTGCGCTTGGCGAAGCCCTGCCGGGATCCCGCTACTTCCACCACCACGCCGTCGTGCTGCTGGATCTCCATCAACATCTCCTCCCCCCTGCTGGATCAAGAAGGAGGAGACGTCCCCGCTCCGTACGTGTGTTGAACGCGGAGGTGCCGTCCGTTCGGCGCTAGGATCATCGGTGATTTGGATCACGACGAGTACCACTCCATCAACCCCGTTCTTTTGAACGCTTCCGCGCGCGATCTACAAGGGTATGTAGATGCACTCCCCTCTCTCGTTGCTAGATGACTCCATAGATTGATCTTGGTGATACGTAGAAAATTTTAAATTTCTGCTACGATCCCCAACACTATCCCCCCGGTTGTGTTAGGTCAGCCCATAGGAACACTTTGGAGCAACATCCGGGCCAAACCCACAGCAAGATCCCCTCCGTGTAGACCCGATGTGTCTGTTTCACCCCTCCAGGTGCCGGCGGCGGCGCCGTCCGTGAGGGGTGCCACAGCCCGGAGACGCGTGCCGCCTCTCCGGACATGCCACCACACCACCCCACATGTATGAGGGCCCGGTGCGACGCTCCGGTGGCATTGCTACCCTCAGGGCACCCGTCCCGCCTAACCATGTAGCGTTAGACCACGAGATCTAGCCCTTTGACTTTACACGGACGGGCTTTGACCAGTGGAACTCTCCACCCGGTTGTGTTAGGTCAGCCCATAGGAACACTTTGGAGCAACATCCGGGCCAGACCCACAGCAAGATCCCCTCCGTGTAGACCCTACGCGTCCGTTTCCCCCCTCCAGGTGCCGGCGGCTCCGCCGTCCGTGAGGGGGGCACACCCCGGAGACGCGTGTCGCCTCTTCGGACAGGGCACCACACCACCCTGCATGTATATATGAGGGCCCGGTGCGACGCTCCGGTGGCATTGCTATCCCCCCAGGCCCCCGTCCCGCCTAACCATGTAGCGTTAGACCACGAGATCTAGCCCTTTGACTTTACACGGACGGGCTTTGACCAGTGGAACTCTCCACCCGGTTGTGTTAGGTCAACCCATAGAAACACTTTGGAGCAACATCCGGGCCAGACCCATAGCAAGATCCCCTCCGTGTAGACCCGACGCGTCCGTTTCCCCCCTCTAGGTGCCGGCGGCGCCGCCGGCCGTGAGGGGGGGCACACCCCGGATATGCGCGCCGCCTCTTTGGACATAGCACCACACCACCCCGCATGTATGAGGGCCCGGTGCGACGCTCCGGTGGTATTGCTATCCCCCCAGGGCCCCCACGATTCACCAAGGAATATTTTGGTTGCTTTTGGCGGATTGCTTACTACTAGGTTGGATCGGATGTCGACCTATGGAGGCACCATTTGTTCCTATTGGACAAATTCCTTCTGTCTTTTTCTTCTTGTTCTTTGCCATAACGCCCATTCCGGGACGAGTTGGAAGAGGAATTCCAAAATATTACACGGAAGAAGCTATAGAGTCGATTACAAAAAGTACTAGTTTGAAAGGCTCGTTGGAATTGATCCGCTACGAGATTTACATTATACGCTAGAGAAGCACCTGAAGTACTAAAGAGAATAGGTATTAGTTTTGTAATGGTTGGGGCAGCAAACTCGGATTCGGCAAGAATCTCTTTTTTGGTAGTACGAAAGGGGAATTGGCCCAAAAATTGGATAGGGGTAAAGACGCAGCCGGGTGCCTCGTCCCGCCTCTTCAGAAATGGCACCACACCGTCCCGCATGTATGAGGGCCCGGTTAGACGGGATGGTGTACCTGGGGTAGCAATGCCGTTAGGTGTTGCTTTGGGCCCTCCTACGGTTGTGGAAGCGTGGTGGCTGGCGCAGGCACCCGGCACGCAGCTCCGGGGAGTGCCCCCTCACCGGCGTCGCTGTAGGGCACGGCGGCAGCAACGTCCGTGAGGGGGGCAATCGATATACCATCGGGGTATGTTTTTTTGTTACATAAGGCACATTTATGTTGTGAAAAAAAGGAAAAAGTAAATAATATAAATAAAAAAATAGAGGTATGCCGACGGCATACCTGCGCACACGGCCACGGAGCGATGACGTGGCAAAGGGCGGGGATCGATGACGTGGCAACATCCATGGGCCAGGCCTATGCCGACGGCCAGGCCGTCGGCATAGATTTGGCACCCCACGGACCGGCGAGCGACGCGGATCGATGACGTGGCGGGCGACGCGGATCGATGACGTGGGGGCTATGCCGACGGCCGCCGTTAGCCCGTCGGCGTAGACTGGCGCCGTCAAAAGGCCGTTTCCGCCCGGGTAGCCGGGCCCACGTTCTATGCCGACGGGCTTATCTATGCCGACGGCCGCCGTAGGCATATTTCTAGCGACGCCGACGGCCGAACTTTGCCGACGAGGGCCGTCGGCATAGATGGATATACGCCGACGGCTTTTCTATGCCGACGACTTGGGCTGGGCCGTCGGGATAGGGCAATCTATGCCGACGGGGGCCGTCGGCATCGCCAGTTACTCTGGTAGTGCGATGTGGAAACTTTGCAAGCAATCAAAATTTTGTCAATGTTTGCTAAAAAATCATAATTTTGTTGTTTGATTTTACTAGTTATCCAAGCTCACATGAGCTCGGAGTTCAGTTTAACCGCGTCCTCATTTTTTCACCTTCTTTGGACTAAACACATGCAGAACTTTTGTATTTGTTGTATGCTTGGAATCAGATTTTAAACTAATAGATTGTGGGAAAAATGAGTTACCGTCCTTGGGACTCTCGTTTGAAGAAGACATGGACTGTACCATCTAAAACAAATGAGGCAGTTAAGAATAATCAACAAATAATACTCCCCCCCTATAAACTGGAAGGGAGGGAGTATCAGAGAGGATACTTATCTGTCATACAAAGCTCCAAACAAAGCTTCGGCTATCTTAAGTTACTCTAACACTTGTGTAACACTTGTACACAATAGCATTAGCAAGGATTCAGGAGCATAGCTTTATGCAGCTACAGTACAACAATACCAGTATTATTAAAGATATTAAAAGAGCAGTACTTAAGAAAAGAGACGCTGAAAACTGAATCAGTAGTAATATATCAAACAAATATTTGTACCTACGACCGCGACTGAAGTCCTCTGTTACTTAAACCTGAAAAACAGAAATCGCGAGGAGTCTGGCTCAATCGATGTATCCATGTCCAGAATTGAATCACTACACTTTTGCCCTCAACAGTCGAATGATGTGCTGCTAATAGACTAGCTGAAGCACCCAACCTCACATAGCCGCAGCCAGCGAGGCACAGCACATCGAACAAATAGGGGAGGAGCCGGTGCTCACCGGAGGGAAACCGGCGTCAGGGACGACCACGTCTGGGTCGAGGTGGGGAGCTCCGACGGCGAGTGCGGTCCGGAGTGCGGCCCGGTGCGGAGGCGGCGTGGGTGTGTTGCTGTGCTCGATCTCGGCCTGGTCTGGATTTGTTCTCAATTACACAGATCGAGTGCCGACCGATTCGCACGAAGTCGCAGAGCCGTCGTAGATCGTCTGCCGGGGACATAAACTGTACAGGCCGCACGGCGCGCCGCGATTCACTTGTACAGTGTATGTCCCTCGCCAGATGACCCTACGGCGAATCAATTGTTGGTTTCAGGCCTCTCATATGCTTGAACAGACAAGCACAGTCGCATGTACTGATGTACAACTAGGTACTACTAGTACTAATACCAGCACTCGCAGGACGGAGCGGCGAGGCTTTAATCACCGCTACTAATAGTCCGGGATGGAGCCGACGCCACGCCATGCCATGCCATGCCACGGTTCTCATCAGGACCGGGCAACACGTTTCAAACTTTCAGCATGCAGCCTGACAGGTCTTAGTCGGTTCCACGAGTAATGTTCTACGTGTCTGCCTGTCTCTATCCACTCGTGCATGCATAGATCCACGACAGAACATGCAATGGCACGTGTCTCCCCTACTTTCATGATTTTCCTTTTGACAATACGCGCTTAAGAACACATGTTTGATGCAGTGCCTAAAGGAGACAAAATTTGAAGGACCGAAAGTGTAGCAGGTGACTTGGGGCTCGAGGTAAAGTTGTTTCACAATGACAATTAAGACCAGACATAACACTAAAGGATGATAATTAGAGCCTAGTAGGTCTAGAGAGCAAGGTTAAGAGCAGAGAAGAGAAATATTTAATTAATATTTGCTTATGGGTATAAGGAAACAAGTAAGATTATAGAATATAATAAACATTTGTATCCATGCCACTTGGAGTTCACAATCTTGCAAAGTGATGCAAATTCGAAAATCAAGAATGCATATATATGTAAGTAATCCAAATTCATGCAGGCAACCTTCAACCTTCAACGCATATGTAAGTAATCCAAATTTTGCTCCTAGAAGATTTCAAATGAATTTTGAATTGCAAAATTTCAGTCAAAATATATAGTAGTTTTTCAGTGTCAAAATATATAGTAGTTTTCAGTGTCAAAATATTACTCCCTCCGTTCCTAAATATTTGTCTTTCTAGACATTTCAAATGACTACCACATACGAATGTATGTAGACATATTTTAGAGTGTAGATTCACTCGGTTTGCTCCGTATGTAGTCACTTGTTGAAAGACAAGTATTTAGGAACGGAGGAAGTAGTAGTTAACCCACCATAAAGACGTGCTAGTCCGTGTTCGAGTGATTACGAGTAACAAGGAACGGGTACTTCCACCTAGGTGAGGGGTGTGTATTCTGCTAAAATTGTCATCCATGTTCAATTTTAGACTATCCGTACTTTTAAATTCAAATTTGCTAAAAACAAGTTCGCACGGTAGCGAACTTTTACTGGGCCCAAGCAAATATCTGGTAATTGGTCAGTTGCCAGATATTTCAACCATAAATAAAAGCCTTGCTCTAAAAGTAATGTTTGGAAGGAAAAAAATTATGAGTTTGTCAATGCATTCAGAAGTGCATTACAATCATTTGTATTATTTGAATTCAAAACTTGACTTGTAATTTGTATTCTAGTTTAAAGGTAATGTCTGAATTCAGACTCAAATATGTCTCGGAAGTTAATTACGCAATCTGGTCCACACATTTATTGTTATCTCAATTGTGACCCAAAAGTTTCAGAATAAGCAAAGGTTATGTTCTATTTTAAAATATATGTTAATTGTTCTAATTCAATTAAGTTTTAAATAAATATTTTTCAAGACTTATGTTAAATTTCCATAGTTTTTACCGCGCAGAAATGCAAATATACATTGATTCAATGTCTAGCCATTGAAAGGTCAAAGTATCTGAATTTAAAGGTCCACTCAGGTAGAGTAATAAATACTAAATAAACTGTTGGCATAAGGTGCATCATAAATCCATTTGATGAGTATATTTGGCATAATTCGCATTGCTAGCTAGTTAGAGTTGTTGATCTCATATATATAGCTTCTTTATATCTTGGTGCGAAAGATATGACAACTTAGACCAAATTTGGAAGTTTATTTAGATAATACAAAAATCTTCTAGATAATAATAGGTTCGATTTAACCCTACATAAACTAGAAAAAAGCCCAATGAAGAGATAATATATTTTGAGAACATTGGTTATTTAAAGAAGAAGACATATTTAGACTGTTTCCTAAATAAAACATCAATGAGTAAAGAACCGTTGTGAGTTACTGAGACAAGACACGGTGTGCATGAAGTTAAAAGGTTAGCACAAGAGGTAAAACCTTAAATCCATTCATAAATTATATGCATGAATATAACCAGAAATTAAAAGAAGTAGCAAATATAACACCCCTTTTTTTGGGCTCTAACCAGAATTCGCCACGGCAAAACTTCTATACTAAGAAAAAACAACACTATGCTCTGACTACTCATTCAGATCTTGGAGAAATTAAATGTGAACCAAATAATAAGGAAATAGTGCTAGCTTTAACTGCAATAGTAGCACCCACAAAGAAATGGGTACAGACAAAGAGACATGTCTAAAAGCCTCATTAGAAAGGACAAAACAATCAAATTACTAAGGCAAGATTAAAATATTCAACAAGCATGAATAAAAGAACATGCCAAGGTGATAATATCAGTAATTCGGAAGAAATTGTTATCCTAGAAAGAGGCTACAAATAAGCTAGAAATGTACATTAAGAAAAAAAATAGAACGGCATTAGTTATATCACATCAGAATGTTTGAAAGAGAGTGCTTATGTAGAATATACATAGAGTTATAATTAGGGAAATTTTTGTTTTTGCCGCTCTAGATTTTGCCAATTTTCCTTATGCCAATCTAGATTTTGACATTTCAGTTTTGCCACTCTTAGCTTTTGACAAATATCACAATTGCCATTATGTGGCAAAACCAAAATAAATTAGAGTGGCAATTGTAATACATTGTCAAAAGTTAGAGTGGCAAGAGTGAAACAAAATTAATTTGCTTTTGCCACATAATGGAAATTGTGATATTTGTCAAAAAGCTAAGAGTGGCAAAACTGAAATGTCAAAATCTAGAATGGCATAAGGAAAATTGGCAAAATCTAGACTGGCAAAAACAAAATTTTCTCTTATAATTAAGTGTGTTAACCGATCAAATGGAAGTAAGAACTATGAGCCAAAATGTTTAAAATGAACTCAAATATAGTAAATATAAATATATTCACCAAAATATCTAGATTATAGGATTTAAAGGAATGACAAGAAATTTAAAAATGAAGGTTCTAATAACACTGTTATACAACAGATGGGGATTAGAAGATGAAGCAACCATAAGCCACCCGGGTAAGGCAAAAGAGCTTTGGATCAGTGGTTAGGCATGAGGTTGTGCAGCCTAATCACTCGGGTGCAATTCGTAGAATTGGCAGGTGATGTACAAGGGTTTTTCCTTATTTATTTATGATCAAGTTCGGTGTTAGGTGATCCATGCATCAAGGTAAAATATTAGTCCTCATTAAAAAATTGAGGACCATGCTTGATGTGTGGTGAGACTACATGGTACTCATTATACAATGGTTGTGTGCATCCTTGATTGGTGGTGCACAGGCCGGGAAAAGTAAAATTCCCTACCAAAGTTTAATCCGGTTGTAGCGGTGCGTGAGCATTGCTCCCTTCCAGAAGGAGTTGTTGTTGAAGAACTTCATCGTCCGTGTGGTGTCATGAAATTGTTGGTGTAGATATGATCATTGCTATAGTTTTCCCATCGCAAATCCGAGGGGAGACTAGTATAATATCTCATATTAAGTGATATCAATGAGTTCAGTTTTTAAAAAATTATAACACATGTTCAAACATACTGAAAAGATTGTAGACATACAAAAATGTTTAATCTACAACTGAAGGAAATATGCCCTAGAGGCAATAATAAAGTTATTATTTATTTCCTTATATCATGATAAATGTTTATTATTCATGCTAGAATTGTATTAACCGGAAACATAATACATGTGTGAATATATAGACAAACAGAGTGTCACTAGTATGCCTCTACTTGACTAGCTCGTTAATCAAAGATGGTTATGTTTCCTAGCCATAGACATAAGTTGTCATTTGATTAACGAGATCACCTCATTAGGAGAATGACGTGATTGACTTGACCCATTCCGTTAGCTTAGCACCCGATCGTTTAGTATGTTGCTATTGCTTTCTTCATGACTTATACATGTTCCTCTGACTATGAGATTATGCAACTCCCGTTTACCGGAGGAACACTTTGTGTGCTACCAAACGTCACAACGTAAATGGGTGATTATAAAGGTGCTCTACAGGTGTCTCCAAAGGTACTTGTTGGGTTGGCGTATTTCGAGATTAGGATTTGTCACTCCGATTGTCGGAGAGGTATCTCTGGGCCCACTCGGTAATGCACATCACTATAAGCCTTGCAAGCATTGTGACTAATAAGTTAGTTGCGGGATGATATGTTACGGAACGAGTAAAGAGACTTGCCGGTAACGAGATTGAACTAGGTATCGAGATACCGACGATCGAATCTCGGGCAAGTAACATACTGATGACAAAGGGAACAACGTATGTTGTTATGCGGTCTGACCGATAAAGATCTTCGTAGAATATGTGGGAGCCAATATGGGCATCCAGGTCCCGCTATTGGTTATTGACCGGAGACGTGTCTCGGTCATGTCTACATAGTTCTCGAACCCGTAGGGTCCGCACGCTTAAAGTTACGATGACAGTTTTATTATGAGTTTATGTATGTTGATGTACCGAAGGAGTTCGGAGTCCCGGATGAGATCGGGGACATGACGAGGAGTCTCGAAATGGTCGAGACGTAAAGATCGATATATTGGACGACTATATTCGGACTTCGGAAAGGTTCCGAGTGATTCGGGTATTTTTCGGAGTACCGGAGAGTTACGGGAATACGTATTGGGCCTTATTGGGCCATACGGGAAAGAAGAAAAAGGGCCTCAAGGGTGGCCGCACCCCTCCCCTTGGTCTGGTCCGAATTGGACTAGGGAAGGGGGGCGCCCCCTTCCTTCCTTCTCTTTTTCCCTTCCTCTTTTCCTATTCCATATGGGAGGTGGAATCCTACTAGGACTAGGGAGTCCTAGTAGGACTCCACACTGGTGCGCCCCCTCCTAGGGCCGGCCTCCTCCTCCCTTGCTCCTTTATATACGGGGGCAGGGGGCACCCCAGAGAGACAACAATTGATCCTTGAGATCTTTTAGCCGTGTGCGGTGCCCCCCTCCACCAAATTACACCTCGATAATATCATTGCGGAGCTTAGGCGAAGCCCTGCGTCGGTAGAACATCATCACCGTCACCACGCCGTCGTGCTGACGAAACTCTCCCTCAACACTCGGCTGGATCGGAGTTCGAGGGACGTCATCGAGCTGAACGTGTGTAGAACTCGGAGGTGCCGTGCGTTCGGTACTTGATCGGTCGGATCGTGAAGACGTACGACTACATCAACCGCGTTGTGATAACGCTTCCGCTGCGGTCTACGAGGGTACGTGGACAACACTCTCCCCTCTCGTTGCTATGCATCCCCATGATCTTGCGTGTGCGTAGGAAATTTTTTCAAATTACTACGTTCCCCAACAGTGGCATCCGAGCCTGGTTTTATGCGTTGATGCTATGCACGAGTAGAACACAAGTGAGTTGTGGGTGATCTAAGTCATACTGCTTACCAGCATGTCATACTTTGGTTCAGCGGTATTGTGAGATGAAGCGGCCCGGACCGACATTACGCGTACGCTTACGCGAGACTGGTTTCACCGTTCGGAGCACTCGTTGCTTAAAGGTGACTGGCGGGTGTCTGTCTCTCTCACTTTAGTTGAACCGAGTGTGGCTACGCCCGGTCCTTGCGAAGGTTAAAACAGCACCAACTTGACAAACTATCGTTGTGGTTTTGATGCGTAGGTAAGAACGGTTCTTTCTAAGCCCGTAGCAGCCACGTAAAACTTGCAACAATAAAGTAGAGGACGTCTAACTTGTTTTTGCAGGGCATGTTGTGATGTGATATGGTCAAGACATGATGTGATATAATGTGTTGTATGAGATGATCATGTTTTGTAACCGAGTTATCGGCAACTGGCAGGAGTCATATGGTTGTCGCTTTATTGTATGAGATGCAATCGCCATGTAATAGTTTTACTTTATCACTAAGCGGTAGCGATAGTCGTAAAAGCAATAAGTTGGCGAGACGACAACGATGCTACGATGGAGATCAAGGTGTCGTGCCGGTGACGATGGTGATCATGACGGTGCTTCGGAGATGGAGATCACAAGCACGGTGCTTCGGAGATGGAGATCACAAGCACAAGATGATGATGGCCATATCATATCACTTATATTGATTGCATGTGATGTTAATCCTTTATGCATCTTATCTTGCTTTGATTGACGGTAGCATTATAAGATGATCTCTCACTAAAATTTCAAGATAAAAGTGTTCTCCCTGAGTATGCACCGTTGCAAAAGTTCTTCGTGCTGAGACACCACGTGTTAATCGGGTGTGATAGGCTCTACGTTCAAATACAACGGGTGCAAAACAGTTGCACACGCGGAATACTCAGGTTAAACTTGACGAGCCTAGCATATACAGATATGGCCTCGGAACACAGAGACCGAAAGGTCGAGCGTGAATCATATAGTAGATATGATCAACATAGTGATGTTCACCATTGAAACTACTCCATCTCACGTGTTAATCGGACATGGTTTAGTTGCTTTGGATCACGTAATCACTTAGATGATTAGAGAGATGTCTATATAAGTGGGAGTTCTTAAGTAATATGATTAATTGAACTTAAATTTATCATGAACTTAGTCCTGATAGTATTTTGCAAATTATGTTGTAGATCAATAGCTCGCGTTGTTGCTTCCCTGTGTTTATTTTTTGTTCCTAGAGAAAAATTATGTTGAAAGATGTTAGTAGCAAAGATGCGGATTGGATCCGTGATCTGAGGATTATCCTCATTGCTGCACAGAAAAATTATGTCCTTGATGCACCGCTAGGTGACAGACCTATTGCAGGAGCAGATGCAGACGTTATGAACGTTTGGCTAGCTCAATATGATGACTACTTGATAGTTTAGTGCACCATGCTTAACGGCTTAGAATCGGGACTTCAAAGACGTTTTGAACGTCATGGACCATATGAGATGTTCCAGGAGTTGAAGTTAATATTTCAAGCAAATACCCGAGTTGAGAGATATGAAATCTCCAACAAGTTCTATAGCAAAAGATGGAGGAGAATCGCTCAACTAGTGAGCATGTGCTCAGATTGTCTGGGTACTACAATCGCTTGAATCAAGTGGGAGTTTATCTTCCAGATAAAATAGTGATTGACAGAATTCTCTAGTCACCATCACCAAGTTAGTAGAACTTCGTGATGAACTATGGTATGCAAGGGATGACGAAAGTAATTCCCGAGCTCTTCGTGATGCTGAAATCGACGAAGGTAGAAATCAAGAAAAACATCAAGTGTTGATGGTTGACGAGACCACTTCAAGTGTTGATGGTTGACGAGACCACTAGTTTCAAGAAAAGGGCAAAGGGAAAAAGGGGAACTTCAAAAAGAACGGCAAGCAAGTTGCTGCTCAAGTGAAGAAGCCTAAGTCTGGTCCTAAGCCTGAGACTAAGTGCTTCTACTGCAAAGGGACTGGTCACTGGAAGCGGAACTACCCCAACTATTTGGTGGATAAGAAGGATGGCAAAGTGAACAAAGGTATATTTGATATACAGATTATTGATGTGTACTTTACTAGTGTTTATAGCAATCCCTCGGTAATTGATACTGGTTCAGTTGCTAAGAGTAGTAACTCGAAACGGGAGTTGCAGAATAAACAGAGACTAGTAAAAGTGAACAAAGGTATATTTGATATACAGATTATTGATGTGTACTTTACTAGTGTTTATAGCAACCCCTCGGTAATTGATTCTGGTTCAGTTGCTAAAGAGTAGTAACTCGAAAACGGGAGTTGCAGAATAAACAGAGACTAGTAAAAGGCGAGGTGATGATGTGTGTTGGAAGTAGTTCCAAGATTGATATGATCATCATCGCACACTCCCTGTACTTTCGGGATTAGTGTTGAAACTAAATAAGTGTTATTTGGTGTTTGCGTTGAGCAGGAATATGATCTGATCATGTTTATTGCAATACGGTTATTCATTTAAGTTAGAGAACAATTGTTGTTCTGTTTACATGAATAAAACCTTTATGGTCATACACACCAACGAAAATGGTTTGTTGGATCTCGATCGTAGTGATACACATATTCATAATATTGAAGCCAAAAGATGCAAAGTTAATAATGATAGTGCAACTTATTTGTGGTACTGCCGTTTAGGTCATATTGGTGTAAAGCGCATGAAGAAACTCCATACTGATGGGATTTTGGAATCACTTGATTATGAATCACTTGATGCTTGCGAACCGTGCCTCATGGGCAAGATGACTAAAACGCCGTTCTCCGGAACTATGGAGAGAGCAACAGATTTGTTGGAAATCATACATACAGATGTATGTGGTCCGATGAATATTGAGGCTCGTAGCAGGTATCATTATTTTCTGACCTTCACAGATGATTTGAGGAGATATGGGTATATCTACTTGATGAAACACAAAGTCTGAAACATTTGAAAAGTTCAAAGAATTTCAGAGTGAAGTGGAGAATCATCGTAACAAGAAAATAAAAGTTTCTACGATATGATCGCAGAGGTAAAATATTTGAGTTACGAGTTTGGCCTTCAGTTAAACAATGTGAAATAGTTTCACTACTCACGCCACCTGGAACACCACAGTGTAATGGTGTGTCCGAACGTCATAACCGTACTTTATTGGATATAGTGCAATCTATGATGTCTCTTACCAATTTACTATTATCGTTTTGGGTTATGCATTAGAGACAGCTACATTCACGTTAAATAGGGCATCATCAAAATCCGTTGAGACGACGCCTTATGAACTGTGGTTTGGCAAGAAACCAAAGTTGTCGTTTCTTAAAATTTTGGGGTTGCGATGCTTATGTGAAAAAATTTCATCTTGATAAGCTCAAACCCAAATCGGAGAAATGTGTCTTCATAGGATACCCAAAGGAGACAGTTGGGTACACCTTCTATCACAGATCCGAAGGCAAGACATTCGTTGCTAAGTATGGATCCTTTCTAGAGAAGGAGTTTCTCTCGAAAGATGTGAGTGGGAGGAAAGTAGAACTTGATGAGGTAACTGTACCTGCTCCCTTATTGGATCACAGAAATCTGTTCCTGTGACTTCTACACCAATTAGTGAGGAAGTTAATGATGATGATCATGTAACTTCAGATCAAGTTACTACCAAACCTCGTAGGTAAACCAGAGTAAGATCCGCACCAGAGTGGTACGGTAATCCTGTTCTGGAGGTTATGTTACTAGACCATGACGAACCTATGAACTATGAAGAAGCGATGGTGAGCCCAGATTCCGCAAAATGGCTTGAGGCCATGAAATCTGAGATGAGATCCATGTATGAGAACAAAGTGTGGACTTTGGTTGACTTGCCCGATGATCGGCAAGCAATTGAGAATAAATGGATTGTCAAGAGGAAGACGGACGCTGATAGTAGTATCACTATCTACAAAGCTAGATTTGTCGCAATAAGGTTTTCGACAAGTTCAAGATGTTGACTACGATGAGAGTTTCTCACTCGTATCTATGCTTAAGTCTGTCCGAATCATGTTAGCAATTGCCGCATTTTATGAAATCTGGCAAAGGGATAAACAAAACTGCATTCCTTGATGGATTTATTAAAGAAGAGTTGTATATGATACAACCAGAAGGTTTTGTCAATCCTAAAGGTGCTAACAAAATATGCAAGCTCCAGCGATCCATCAATGGACTGGTGCAAGCATCTCGGAGTTGGAATATACGCTTTGATAAGTTGATCAAAACATATAGTTGTATACAGACTTGCGGTGAAGCCTGTATTTACAAGAAAGTGAGTGGGAGCACTACAGCATTTCTGATAAGTATATGTGAATGACATATTGTTGATCGGAAATAATGTAGAATTATTCTGCAAAGCATAAAGGAGTGTTTGAAAGGAGTTTTTCAAAAGAAAGACCTCGGTGAAGCTTCTTACATATTGAGCATCAAGATCTATAGAGATAGATCAAGACGCTTGATAAGTTTTTTCAATGAGTACATACCTTAATAAGATTTTGAAGTAGTTCAAAATACAACAGTCAAAGAAAGAAGTTCTTGACTGTGTTACAAGGTATGAAATTGAGTAAGACTCAAAGCCCGACCACGGCAGAAGATAGAACGAGAATGAAAGTCATTCCCTATGCTATGGCCATAGGTTCTATAAAGTATGTCATGCTGTGTACCAAATATATTGTATACCCTACACTAATTTTGGCAAGGGAGTACAATAGTGATCTAGGAGTAGATCACTGGACAGCGGTCAAAATTATCCTTAGTGGAATAAGGAAATGTTTCTCGATTATGGAAGTGACAAAAGGTTCGCCGTAAAGGGTTACGTCGATCCAAGTTTTGACACTAAATCTAGATGACTCTAAGTCTCGGTCTAGATACATATTGAAAGTGGGAGCAATTAGCTAGAGTAGCTCCATGCAGAGCATTGTAGACATAGAAATTTGCAAAATACTTACGGATCTGAATGTGACAGACCCGTTGACTAAAATTATCTCACAAGCAAAACATGATCACACCTTAGTACTCTTTGGGTGTTAATCACATAGCGATGTGAACTAGATTACTGACTCTAGTAAACCCTTTGGGTGATGGTCACATGACGATGTGAACCATGGGTGTTAATCACATGGTGATGTGAACTATTCATGTTAAATCACATGGCGATGTGAACTAGATTATTGACTCTAGTGCAAGTGGGAGACTGAAGGAAATATGCCCTAGAGGAATAATAAAGTTATTATTTATTTTCTTATATCATGATAAATGTTTATTATTCATGCTAGAATTGTATTAACCGGAAACCTAATACATGTGTGAACACATAGACAAACAAAGTGTCACTAGTATGCCTCTACTTGACTAGCTCGTTAATCAAAGATGGTTATGTTTCCTAGCCATAGACATAAGTTGTCATTTGATTAACGAGATCACCTCATTAGGAGAATGACGTGATTGACTTGACCCATTCCGTTAGCTTAGCACCCGATCGTTTAGTATGTTGCTATTGCTTTCTTCATGACTTATACATGTTCCTCTGACTATGAGATTATGCAACTCCCGTTTACCGGAGGCCCACTCGGTAATGCACATCACTATAAGCCTTGCAAGCATTGTGACTAATAAGTTAGTTGCGGGATGATGTGTTACGGAACGAGTAAAGAGACTTGCCGGTAACGAGATTGAACTAGGTATCGAGATACCGACGATCGAATCTCGGGCAAGTAACATACTGATGACAAAGGGAACAACGTATGTTGTTATGCGGTCTGACCGATAATGATCTTCGTAGAATATGTGGGAGCCAATATGGGCATCCAGGTCCCGCTATTGGTTATTGACCGAAGACGTGTCTCGGTCATGTCTACATAATTCTCGAACCCGTAGGGTCCGCACGCTTAAAGTTACGATGACAGTTTTATTATGAGTTTATGTATGTTGATGTACCGAAGGAGTTCGGAGTCCCGGATGAGATCGGGGACATGACGAGGAGTCTCGAAATGGTCGAGACGTAAAGATCGATATATTAGACGACTATATTCGGACTTCGGAAAGGTTCCGAGTGATTCGGGTATTTTTCGGAGTACCGGAGAGTTACGGGAATACGTATTGGGCCTTATTGGGCCATACGGGAAAGAAGAAAAAGGGCCTCAAGGGTGGCCGCACCCCTCCCCTTGGTCTGGTCCGAATTGGACTAGGGAAGGGGGGCGCCGCCTTCCTTCCTTCTCTTTTTCCCTTCCTCTTTTCCTATTCCATATGGAAGGTGGAATCCTACTAGGACTAGGGAGTCCTAGTAGGACTCCACACTTGGTGCGCCCCCTCCTAGGGCCGGCCTCCTCCTCCCTTGCTCCTTTATATACGGGGGCAGGGGGGCACCCCAGAGAGACAACAATTGATCCTTGAGATCTTTTAGCCGTGTGCGGTGCCCCCTCCACCAAATTACACCTCGATAATATCATTGCGGAGCTTAGGCGAAGCCCTGCGTCGGTAGAACATCATCACCGTCACCACGCCGTCGTGCTGACGAAACTCTCCCTCCACACTCGGCTAGATCGGAGTTCGAGGGACGTCATCGAGCTGAACATGTGTAGAACTCGGAGGTGTCGTGCGTTCGGTACTTGATCGGTCGGATCGTGAAGACGTACGACTACATCAACCGCGTTGTGATAACGCTTCCGCTGCGGTCTACGAGGGTACGTGGACAACACTCTCGTTGCTATGCATCACCATGATCTTGCGTGTGCGTAGGAAATTTTTTGAAATTACTACGTTCCCCAACAACAACCTCATAAAGTTTCAGCTCCTAATTGAACCTACACTAATAGACACAAAAAAGACAAATTTGATACAAACAGTGTCAAAGTACTATTCACCCGAAGCCTTCAAACTTGTCATTTTTGAATCTTTAATTCTACATCTAGTTTCGAGTTCACTTTTTCGAGTTGTAGACACACCCCACAGAAATGTTGTCAAATAATGTCATAATTTTTTGGAATGTCTAAATATAAATTTATATGGTTGATCCCATTGATCTCATTTAATGTGAGATTATATACTAATCTCTCCCGCGAGTCTGAACATGTTATGCTTTATTTTTCCTTGCCTACACATAGTTTTGATCTTACATGATGTTTCTAGTTGTTGACTAGTTTTATGTATGACGGTGGTTGCTTTCTGCATCTTAACTACACAGAGGCCTCATAAACAGTTTGTCCAGCTTCTATGTTAATGGTCTTGTTTACAAAATTTCTGGAAAGTGAGACACTCATGCAAATGAAGATCACGACGGAGCTCAGGGTTAAGTCCCTTTCGGAACCTAGGTTGTTTCTTAGCATCGGTGGACACTTCTTCTGGGGCATAGTGTGCAAGGTTCCCAAACTCCTGACAGTAAACATCTACAGTCTTCTTGCCCTAGGTGAAGTTGCAAAACTCCTCCCTCTTATGGTCCATCGGACCCTCTAGAATATGGTGCAAGTAGTGACCTGACCAGCTAGACGCATGGCCTCATAGTTCTCCCACCACAGACTAGCGGGACCTTCGAGATGGTATGTAACAAAAGTGACCTTGTCACCTTCAGCCACATTAGTAGAGCGCAGCTCATGAGTGATGCTACGGAGCCAATTGTCGGCGTCGAGTGGTTCAACAGTGATGAAAGGTGGGTGGGTACAGCTTGATGAAGTGATGGATAGACACGATATCATTGCGCTGTTGGTGGGCTATGTTTTGCTCAATGCGTTCCAGCAGACGGTTGGTTTCACGTTTGTTCCTCTCAGCCTCTAGCATAACCTCAGCCAGAGAGGGTGGATGAGGAAGGTTCTCATTCCTAGCTCTGCTTTCATCACCTTGCTCATAGGCGGCGGTGTTACTTCGGGTATTGACCATCCTGGGAAACAAAACCACAACTTAGACAAGGATGACATCAAATCTTATATAAGGGTGTGGAATGTAATGGACAAACACGAAATGCAGAGAGGAACATCTTCACAACATCATAACAAGCAAACTGCCATACATATATACCAACGGTCGTACGCAAGATAACATAGTTTAGTACAAGCCCAAGCTAGAGTACAAACTGCGGTGAAAGATGAAACAACTCATCAGAGGCGTCCGATACTCATATACATTATTTATCTACGCCTCCAGAATTCGGTACACACCTTTGGGGTCCGATACTCCTATACATTATTTATCTACGCCTCCAGAATTCGGTACACACCTTTGCCATATCCCACAAGACACGCAAGACTATGGTGGATACAACTGCTATAATACTACTACAACCACAGACGATCTCAGACACCTCCGTAGTAGTCCTCGTAGAGATAATCACCGTGGCCTAGAAGCTGAACGTGAGGAAACGAAAACACAGTAGCCCGAGAGACCTGGGGTCCGTAGCTGGTAGAAGAGGTCCACATAGATGTGTGTTGCCTCCAACATCAGGCCAATCTACGTGGGCAGGCAGATGAGTCCGCATTGGGTACAATAGATCCATATCGCAGTAACCCGTCTGAACTGTGGGTGCAAGTTGTGTCAAAGTTGCCCAATGACGTGCCCGTGTAGCATAGAGCTCCATACGAAGGGCACGGACCTCACGATCCCTATCCCCCAACAAATGTGCAGTGGTCTGGACCTTCGGCTCCTCATGAGCGGAATCCGTATAGACACCACTGTTATAACCCTCTTCGCCTGAAAGAGAGGCTGGAACATAGCTAAACTCAGTTTTCTGGAGCAGTGCATGGGTAGCTCGAAGTATGGTCATCGTAGAGTAGGCTGCATCCTGAATAGCCATATCAATAGTAACCCCCAGTCCAGTCCATAAGACCAGTGAATAGGCTCTGTGGCTCCAGGGTATGAAGGATAAATCCTGACAGTACAAAGATATTAACTCTGGTTTAAAGTCCCAGCATTGCTCCTCCACTGTGTACTCAGAGTACCAGCGAGAACCGGTCTCAAGCATAACACGAACCAGCATAGCCGTATGACCTGATACATCAATGCATCTGGTCTAGTGGACAACCTGATGATGAAGAGAGCGAGAAGCCATCTCAAACAGGGAATAATGCAAAGGCATTAGAATTTCTAGAACAAATCAGGCAGCATGACGGCTGAAAATGCTCAAAAAAGATCTTGAAACACCCTACAAAAATGGTAGCATAACTACTCTAACATTGTAATATTAAGGTTCCAAGACCAACTGTTTAACACACCAAAAGTACTTGAAACTGAACTGAGACTCGAACCAACCATTTCTATAAGTCTACATATTAGTAACACGTGATCCTAATAGATAGATGAGAAGCCTAGTTTTTAGTGCCGGTAGAAAGGAAGAAGGTGACTCAAAATAGAATGCCACGAGAACTAAAAAGAGCCTTACGACTCCTTCCATATTCAATTCCTTTATATATAACTAATGCATTTTTAGAGTTAATATCGACCAGTTTGGCTTGGTAATCCTACAGGCAGTTAGACTCGGGAGAGAGCAAGGGGGCAAATGGGCAGTTGGCTCGATCAGGATAACCACGGGGATATCCTTGGCGTCGTCGCGCTGGACTGAGGGGCACAGGCAGGTTGGTGGCATGGCGCGCCGAGCATGCGCGCGCGTTGGGCACGCGCGCGCGTCCTTCTGGCGCGATGTAGACAACGACTGGCATGGCGAGCTGTGCCGGGCCGGCTTAGGTAAGTGGCCCGGCTAACTTCCTCTCTATCTCTCTCTCCTTTATTTCTTTATGTTTTCTAATTTTCTTTTTCCGTTTTTGATTTAGTAAAATATTAAATCATTTTCGAAACTCCCAAAAATATTTGTGGGCAGTATTTGGATTATTCCAAAAGCCGTCAACTAGTTTCAGAATTATTAGAGCATTTAAAATATTTATAGTAATTAAATGCCCTGATTCAAATACTTTATGGCTTAATTCAAAAATCCCGAAATGCCCTAGAAAAATGTGCACCATTTTTGGCAGAGCTTTTCACCCTTTTCAGAAATGATGAACTTTTCTAAAGGGCATTTTGGGTTCATTAAAAATATTTGTAGTTGATCCTAGTATTTCAAGTGGTGCTAGGGTTTGTTGGATTCCCCTTTCATATTTAAACAAGATGACATGCAAGACTAGCCCAAGTGCAATGCTAAACTAGGGTTGTGACAGCTGCTCCGTGCGCGCCCTTATCTAGAGAGCGTGTGATTTTTTTTTTTCGATTGTCTCATTGCATTCATGCATCTAAAAACTGGGGCAAATTTAGAACTTCATCCAAACTTAGTCAAAACTTAGTAGTTGTTCTCAAATGCAAAATTGAACATGACATTTGCTCTTTTTATGAAGACGACTGGCAGCTGGGCCACGCAGTGCTAGGCCTGCTGGGCAGTCTTCTCTCTCTTAGCCTTTCTCTTTTTGTTTTTATTTTCTAATTTGTTTCAATCAGTTTGATGTGATTTGAACCTCAAATCATCTTTTAACCTTCTAAAATAATATGTATACTCCATATGGACAAGTCTAGAAATTCTGATATATGCAGTAGTTAATATGGACGTGTCCAAAGTTACACACCATATTCCAGAATTTCCAGATTTTGATTTTTTTTGTAGAGAATATAAATTCAAACCAAATAGATTATTGATTTAATCCAAGGCCCAAAATAAATCCTCTTAAAGCTCCAATTTTTTTTGGGTTTTAACAGTTTTAAAGAAATTTTGAGGCTTTGGAAATTCTCGCAATTGAAGATTAAAGATATTTAAGCATGATGCACGCATGCATAACCAACTCTAATACATTACAAGTAGATAACGACGTGACACTAGGCGCACACAGAGTCACAGACACACATGTTTCTGAGCCAGTGCATAAAGAAAAGTTGATGTTCACGCACATAGGTAATAACACATGAATATTGTACTGAGATCGATTTTTTACCGTCGAGTCACGAAGTCGTTGTCGGTCAAGATCATCTAGCGAGAACATACACTGTACGGAAGCCTGCCGCATCCTCAAGATGATCGAGCCGCATCTCCTCTGGGTGCGTGTGGAGCTGCCTGAAAAACCATACGTCGAAGTGCTGATTTTCACGGTATGCTCGAAGCAAGCCATGCACAAGCACACACAAAGACGAAGCAATCATGCAGCTCAAGAAGAAAGAAGAAGACCTACCGTCCGGCGTCCGCACGCATCGAACATGCATACAGTAGCTGGACAATACACTCGGAACATTGCAGTAGAGGATAATGCTACTTGTAGGAAGGCACTGGACCAACGCGACGGCGCGTGTCTCGGCATGCAGTGCCACACGTTTGGGTCCTTGGACACGCAGGAGACTACGTGTATGTTGATGTCCAGTGACTCACGCATGCATGCAGCAGAAAGCTCCACGCCCATGCAAACAGACACGCTCACCGAATACGAACCAGCCCATACTGTCAGCCCCGGTAACAGCACAATCTGTGGCCAGCCTGCACCGCACCTGGACCTGCAGCGGGAGAGAAAAGTCTGAAACAAGCCTTAAATTCGTGCTCTCAATCTGAATCAAACCCTGACCCCGAAACCCTTGAAATTGAAACCCTGTACTCTCAAATCTCAGTCTATTCCGGTTCATTTCTGCTAAGTGCTCCTTTAGCGCTCCTGAAGTAACATATCCGGGACGGGGTCCCACAATGCTTTCACAGGCACTTTGTCTTACTCTCCTGTGACATATTCATCTTTCTCATTCACTCTGTCTCTCTCTCCTATGACAGATTCAGCCCTCCGCTTGTCGTGGTCGTTGACGTCGTGCTCCTCGGGACATCCCGTGCATGGGAGAATGCAGGGGACCTCCCGTGCATGCATCCATCTCCTCTTTTATTGCTGTGTGGGCCCACTAACATCATCAGTGTTTTGTCTACTCACTCAGTTTCATTCAAATAAATAGACACCTCATGTATGTTGAAGTAAAATTTTTGATTTACGTTCTGTTTGCACAATTGTATTTTTCCTTACAAGATTTTTAAAACAAGACTAATATTGAATATATTTTTAGAAATTAACTTTTAAACAACTAAATAACCATGCTCAAACTTGTTTCGGCATTTTTTAATTACATGAGAAAAAATAAAAAAATGTTTCATTCTATTTCTTAAAAATATATTACTATTTCACTATGGCTCGCCATGTTTCGTATCATAATTTTACGTTGTGTACCAATGTGTATCAAACTGATTCTTATTAATTTAACATTGTTTACCATATTTCAGAGCTTCAATTTTAAAATTGTTGTAATATATTAAAAATTGGCCTCATATTAAAGTTCTCCTTGTCATAAACATAAATATGCAAACGGGTCATAAATTATACTTTAGTTTAAAAGATAAAATAGATTTTAACTTGGAAATAAAATGCAAAAGCATGGGATGGTGGAGCCTAACCAGAACAGTGTGCTTTCGTGTGGTCAGAGAAAGACGTAACCAACTGCCAGCCGTATCAAACAATCAATGCATTGCATGGCATCAGATCTCCAAATTAAATCAACGGCTCTCACATGCACATGACATCCCGTGCATGGGAGAATTGTTTTTCTCCGTGCTCCTCCTCTGTCTTTCCCCGCCATGCTCCTTCTCGAGCTCCTCCTGCGTTTTTTACTGCGCCGTGGTCACCGACTCTCCTGCGGCGCAAGAGCAGCCTGCTTGTCCGGTCGTAGGTCGTGCCGCACCGGTCGTAGCTGTTGACGACCGTGTCCGGCATGTGCCGCGGGGCCAACAGGAACGGGCTGAGCGGCATCGAGCCCGATCAGACGAACGCGGCACGCCGGCACAGCTATATGACCCGGCACTTTGCAGCACTCCTATGCACGGCTACTGCAGTACGTGCACGGGCGCCACGCCACCTTGCCCTCAGAATCGCCCGTGCTTACACCGCCCACAGCTATACTCTGCAAACTAATTGCTCATGCCTGGCCGAGGTCATGGAGTAATACCACGTCTGAGTTCACGCTTACAACGTATAAGGATGAGTTTGGTAGCCTGTATTAGGCGGAGCCAGGTCCGCCCGAAATATGTTTTGCCTGCCTGGTTGCCTGGGTCGCATTGAAAAACGACCTGCACGGAATATAAAGCATCTTTGAACCTGCATCTAGAGAAACGCTCAAATTAGCCGTTTCTACCGGGTCAGGCTGAGTCGAGCCATCTTCGAGCGCACATGATGGGCCCGAGGGCACGAGATGATACAAGGAGTATACAGCATGTACATTGTTTCTTCTTGCACCTCCATCTCCAATAAGATCCTTCTCTAATCTTATTTCTTATGTCCCTTCTAATCTACACAAGAGTGCGTCGATTTGAGATAAGCTCTAAATGAAAAAAGATGCGCATCATTGTTATCGTTCCATTTTTGTGAGCGTTTGAAAATTCATGTTCATGCAGATCAATACTCCTAGTTTCGTCGACAGTAAATGTTCAATTTCGTTTTCATGTTTGGAGCTATTTGGATGAATTTTGTCAAATTCGTCGCGCACAGTCGACCATTTGAAAATTTCTTTGATCAGTAGTTTCCTCTTACAGTTTCACGTGTCTTTCAAGATGCACATTTTCTGTTTCGACGATTGTAGATGATTAAATCTGACTTCTTCCTCGTGAAAAGTATATACGCATATGTGTGATATATGTTAATGACACTCCTTAATCTCGGTCTCCTCGACTCTCTTGTGTCCTGCTACACCAGCATCACCGCCGGCGTCGCTTCTCTCGGCCTCCACTCCCGCGTGTTTCTGCACTGGCACCACTGTCGATGTTGTTCCTCTCAACCTCCTCTCCCATGTCCTACTACACTCGTGCGGTCATCGTCCCTCTCTGCATTCTCTCCCTTGTCCTACCACATTTAAGTCATCGCCGGCGTCGTTCCTCTCGGCCTTCTCGCTTGCGTCCTACTACACTGGCGCTGCCGCCATCGTCGTTCTCTCCCACGTGTTGTTGCATTAGCGCCACCACCGGCATCGTTCCTCTCAACCTCCTCTCCCATGTCCTACTACACTCACGTGGTCGTCGTTCCTCTCCGTCTTCGCTCTCATGCAATGCTACACTGAAGCCACCATCGACGTCGTTCCTCTCAACCTCCTATCCCAAGTCCTACTATAATGGCGTCGTTGTCATCGTCATTCTTCGCGACCTCCTCCTCCGCCTCCTACTACACTGGTGTCGTCGTCATCCTCGTTCTTTTCGGCCTCCTCCTTCGCGTCCTACTACACTGGCGCCGTCGTCATCGTCGTTCTCTTCGGCCTCCTCCTCCCCGTCCTTCTACACTAACGCCGCTATGGCGAGCACACTACATTTTTACTACATGGTCATCCTCTGCCTCAGCACCCTCCTATTCGTTACTCCACACGGACTTTCTCTACGGCGATGATACTAGCATATAGTTCACCGCACCACCGATGAGATCGCTCGCCTGCGACTCCGTGCTCTGTCGCCGAGGCACTCTAGTGCAACACAGTGTGTTATGTGTAGTTGTTATCTTAATCATGTCCAATGCATGCAACCAAACAACGTGCACTAGTATGAGCACAAACAATGCGAGCAACCAGAGACGATGCGTACATGCGTTGCTACGATGGTGATGGTAGTGTATACTTGTTTCCATTGTGTGCTTACGTTAGATCTCTCATAGATCCTGCTATTGTACTTTAACACTGCTATGATTTGATATGTTGCAATCAGAATGGTTGAGGAAACCTCCATTCCGTTGGAAAATTTAGATATAAGAACAAATTTCCTATAGAAAAGAAACATATATAATGAACAACAACCTCAGGTTCAAAGAAAAGACAGGCTAACTGCAGATCTGATATGATCATACATTATTCTCAATACAAACATACTTTTCACGACAATTCAATTGATCGTGTGATCAGGTGCTAAGCTTACGAAAGGTCATGGCTGCGCCATCCACTGGCCTTGGGTGCGGAAGGTAATTGATCTGTGCATCGGGATTGATCAACTCCCATCTGATACATTAAATATAAATCAATATCTTCTTTATATCCTAACTTAGTTAATTACTTAAGCTAAGCAGAGCTAGTGTTCTACTCACTCATAGCCAACGCAGAGATGATGCAGGATGACGGTGACCTGCAGCCTAGCGAGCATGTTGCCTGCGCAGATCCGAGGGCCACCTCCGAACACCTGGTATGTTCCTGGCTTTGCCGCTTCCTGCATTCATATGCCCACTTAGATTATCACGCAAAGAATATAGGTTCTATAATTCAAAAAATCACTTCTATTTTTCACTCTAAAATGCAAATAATATCATCCATGTAGGAGGTGTGTGAATTTTATGCACACAAACCATTTGTTTGGAAATAGGGCCATTTATGGGAACTGTGTAAAAATGGTAATATAGTTATTTGCTTTATTTTTACTCAAATAGTACATGGTCATATTTTGTAACCACAATTCACATGCACATAATCCATACTATAACTTGCTTGTATATATGGTTTCATTTTATTTAGAATTTTTAGCCATGATTTTGTTGTTCCGAAAACTGGCCAGAGGATAAATTGCTTTGAAATATAGTAGCTTAAGGTGGTTAAGTGAGCTCAAATAGAAAAAAAAATCTGAAGCAAACCGATATTCTAGAGGGGGGAGTTGGTTTTTTTCCTGAGTTGATCGATGCATGATGATAAACATGAATTGCACGTGACAAGAACTAGATAGCATACTTACATCCCATCTATCAGGATTGAAGGAGAGGGGATCCAGGTAGTAATTGGGATCGGTGTGCACTGATCTCAACCACACCAGCACGGCCCATCCCTTCGGTATGGTGTAGCCGCGGTACTCCACATCCTTGTTCGCCACACGGTGGACCATTGGGGCGATGTTGGCCATCCGAATTGTCTCCTCCACCACCTTCGCGGTGTACTTCATCTTTGGGATGTCATCGTGGGTAATCATCAAACCCGTCAATGTAGACCCACCTTTGCTTTTGCTCATCGCTACATTCTCCTCCCGAAGCTTGGCAAGGACAACCGGGGATTTTGCGAGGTGGTAGACAGCCCACATGATGGCGATGGTGGTGGACTCGTAGCCGGCGATGACGAGGGAGACAATGTTATGTACCACCTCCTCGTCACTCAATTTCTTCCCCTGCTCATCCTTCATCTACATCAACCCGCTCATAAGATCATCACACTCCTTGTACATCTTCCTTGCCTGCAGCTCCTCCAGGAAGACGGCATCTAGCTTCCGGCGACACTGCATATCATTAATTTGTAAGATTATTTTCTTAATTTTTCTACAGTACAAAATATGATTGTAAAACCGTACTTGTTATATCTCGAAGGAATGAAACCAGATTGCATATTAAGTGGTTTAGAATTTCACAACTGATTGAGTGGAATTTTAAAAGTTGACGTGGTTGCATATTTCTATATCAAAATTACACACATTTTCTAGAACATGAACTACCATGCTTGTAGTGGAGAAAGAATGGGTGGTCAGGATCGTTAATTTACAAACAAGTACTTCCTCCGTCCCATAATATAATAGTGTTGTTGACACCAGTAGTGTCAAAAACGCTCTTATATTATGGGACGGAGGGAGTATTTGTTTTGGTGGAATTAGACATATACATTTAAAAAAAATGGGCAAAAATTGAGCAAACAAAATACCTTTCGTGCAGTGTGAGATGCTGTCCCTGGAATATCAAAGGGGAATGCCCGTAGACCATCAAGCAATTTGCCGAACCACATATCAATCTTGTCTGTCAAAGGCGACGGCTCCATGCTTATGAATAATCAGGCTTGAGTTTAGTATTATTGCACTGGATTAATTATGTTAATATTGTTTGCCCAACCAGTTTTTCTGCGCAAATGTTCAACTAGGTTTTGCCTCTTTATTAGTACTAGTTTTCTACAATGAATTAAAAATTTGAACACAATAGAACATATTTGTAGCCCATGGTGAATAACAATTTTCAGATTTCCAGCCAGTTTTTGCACTCCTCTTGGAAGTACAATTACACAAACAAAAAAGTTATGGCACAGACAAACATTCAATTTAAACTAGAAAAATGGAGTAGAATTGCACAAAAAAGTGCAATTTCAACAACAACAACAATATTAAAGAGGAAGTGCAACTGCAGCAAAAATAACAATGTGCGATTGCATAAAAAAAGTACAACTGCATAAAAACAGTACAACTGCAATAAATACGAAATCAAAAAAAGGCACTATCATAGGTGTCACAGCTGTGATGTGAACACATGGCAATGCTGAATATTTTCATGGCAAGTATAGTGATGCGAGGATGGCAACTTTAGTTGTCAAGCATGACAACTTCTTTTTAGATTGCTAATTTTAATATATATTTTTTTCGGATGACAACTTTAGCCACACGTGTGAAACTTTTGGGAAAAAAGTGATTTGACCGACATTTCATAACCCTTGGTACAGTAGAGAAAAAAAAGCAGCCAACTATGTTTTGCCAACTCTTAATAAAGTACTGTGATTTGAAACAACACACATGCATGATTCAATCCTTTTCTAAAAAAAAACATGCATGATTCAATTTATCAGTTGATTATCTTTTTTATCTCCTTGGCGGCCACAATGGTACCCATATCCGCCCAGTCTCGCAGCGCGGCCACGACGCGAGGCTGCACGACGGTGGCGATGGTGTGGATCGAGCTGGGCCGGTTGATGGCGGCGAGGATGAACCCGCGGAGCCTGGCGTGGCTGGCGCCGTTCATGTTCGCCACAGACATGGTGCCGATGAGCTCCGGCACCGGGTACTTGATGCCGAAGCATTCGGCGGACTGGAGCACGAACTTGTTGGCCGCCGGCGAGCAGGCGATGATGCTGGGGGAGCCGAACAGATGCGTCCTGTACATCCCCACCGCGCTGCCGTACGCGCTCTTCTTTGCACCGATGAAGTCGTCCCGGCGGCATGCCAGCTTGAAGTACCAGAGCAGCGAGAGCGTCTCGCCGAGAAAGGGGAGCCCCATGTGGCCCGGCGGGAGGCGGCGCCGGATGTCATTGCTCCCACGGCCGCGGTATCTGAGAGCAAAGACAGCGCAGTGCCATGTGTCGGTGGAGTGCCACAGGGCAAGGCAGAGCAGCGGGACGGCGCCGAAAAGGAGGCCCAGCCACCATGCCCACGCACCCACAGCTCCTTCCATTGCCACCATCTCTCCTAGCTTAGCTACCAGTTCTACTTCTCTTCTACTCGATCGATCGATCTTACTTCTCAAGGTATTGGAGATGAATAAACGAACAGTCCAAGGCGATGTATATATATAGACGAGTGTGGATTCCGAGTGGCCGATCCGTTGGTCTGCGGAGGCAGATGTGAACAAAAACAAGCCAGATAGAGAAATTACTCCCGTTTTGGTAATTGGCCATCAGCATAATATATGGTTGCATATGGTGATGCTTACACAAGTGACTGATTTAGTAGTGTTTGGTGGTCCATTATTCCAGCGGGTGGATGCCGTATATAGACTCCTCTGCTAAGTTCCAACGGGGCCTCGTTACGCTAAAAGGGCATCATCTCTGATGAATATGCTGATGACACAAACTTAGTTTATATATAGCTACATGCCATCTCAAGGACTGTGTTAGCTGGCCAATCTGTTTGTGTCGGGTCGGTAGTTGCGCTCGTGAATCATACAGTATAAGGCCAACGCCATTCGTGGACGCATTTCGTCTGCATTTGTCCGTTTGGGCTCATGTGAACAAAAAGTGCGATCCAACGCAGACTCATCTCATTTTTTGTCTGCTTTGTGTCTATTCGACCCTAATTTTATGTCAAATTTGCTCACGATTTGGGTCGGAACGGACACAAACCTGATGTTCTAGGCGTCCTCTTGAGTATTTGACAAGAAACTACCACATTTCATGTATCCGTTCCACAAAACTATCACATTTTGAAAACTGACCAAAAACTCTATATTAATGCTGATTTCGTAACAAAAAACTACCAAGTTCACTTGATGACAGATTTAACCAGTTTTAAAAGCGAATCTGACAGGGCTGGCCCACCGGTCAGGACGGCGGCCGCTAACGGCGCTCGCCTGCCGCCCGTTAGCCAGGCGCGTCGGTCGGAACCGGTCGCGTCGCGGGAGGAGATCGAGATGAGGGCTCCGGAAGCGCCCTCGCTGGTGAGGCTGCCGGAGCACGTGCTGCTGGAGATCCTCGCGCGCGTGCCCGGCGTCGCTGACCTCTTCCGCTGCGCGGCCGCGCGCAAGCGCTGGCGCGACCTCGTCACCGAGCCGTCCTTCCTGACGCCGCTGGCCGGAGGGCGCGTGCCACTGCTCCTCCCTCGTCGGCTTCCTCGGCCGGGAGCGGCGCCGCGGCGGGGAAGGGCCGCCGGGCTCCAGCTCCATCCGCGCGCCGGGGTCGGTGCTCGGCCCCGACCGCCCCCTGCTCGGCTCCTTCGTCCCTGGTGCCGCCGGCCTCCTCGACGACCGCGTCGTGCCGCTCGCCTCGCACCGCGGCTTGCTCCTCGTGCGCTTCGGCGCCGGCACCAAGACGAAGGTGGAGCCAGAGCCCAGCGTCGACCGCCTCGCCATGTGCAACCTGCTCTTGAGCGCTGTTAGTCGTTAACGCGGTCGCCGTCCTGACCGGTGGGCCAGCCCTGTCAGATTCGCTTTTAAAACGGTTAAATATGTCATCAAGTGAACTTGATAGTTTTTTATCACAAAATCAGCACTAATCTGAAGTTTTTGATCAGTTTTCAAAATGTGGTAGTTCTGTGGGACGGATACGTGAAATGTGGTAGTTTTTTTTGTCAAATACTCCGTCCTCTTCGTCCAGCTGTGTCCGTGCCTGGCTCACCTGTCACCCTCTCTCCTCTTTTCACTCCCCTAGCCCACCATGCCTCCATCTCATCACCTCGCGAGGGAGCAGGAGTACCGTAGCAACTCATGCTAGAGCACGCGCCGGAGCTGGACGGCGTGGCTGGTAGTCGCCACTGACTCTCGACCTTCCATGCTGGTGAGCTGTGACGTAGTTGCTCGCTCGATGCTGCTCGGGAGCAGGTCAGATGCTCACCCTTGCCTGCATGGAGGCGGCTGCGAGCTGTTGGCACGACGCATGGAGCTACGACGAGGCGGAGCGCGAGGGGCGAGTGGGCGCACGGGGCGTGCGCGCCCTTGTGGTCACGGTGAATGGTGCTGCGCCATGGCAGCGATGCTCGGCGAGGGCATGGCAAGGCGCGGGAGCAGGCGCGCCAGGAGTCGGAGTGGAGCGCGGGCGCGCGGAGGCCTCACCATCGGGTGAGCTATGTGGGCGCAGCTGTAGGCGGGCGCGCGGGCAGCTCCGATGCATCTCTACTATTTTATCTATTTTTTATTTAGAAAAACAGATATGGCGGCTTCAAATGGGTAGGCTGCCTTGGGAGCACAAACTCCCTCTGAGCTAAAACCGGACACAAACGTCTGTTTTCACGACGTGCGATGGAGTTGGCCTAATATAACATGTATCAAGCAAGCCCGCCTTGATACAAATGTTTGCCGCAGTAAAAAGATTTAAACTTTAGGAAATGTTTGTTCAACTGTGATTACCCACAAATATGGCGGATCACAACAGTCTTCGAGGATAGTATTTCATTCGACACAAGGGGAGCCAAAGAAGCGGTTGAGTTGTCTATTCAACCATACCTGAATAGTTGTTTGTTTGCAGCAAAGTATTTGTAGCGCGGTAATATGATAGTTTTGATAGCAGTGGTAACAGTAGCAATAATAATACTAACGGTAACACTAGCAGTTTTGTAGCAATTGAAACAGTAGCAACAGTAGTAACTTAGCAAAGACGATACGAGTAAAGCGTAGGCATGGACTGGCAATGGATATTTGGATAACACCCATTATGTGACAACAGTCACAACTTAGAGTGATACACAATAATTCCAAGTCATCAATCAAATGTAGGCATGTATTCCATATATAGCCATACATGTTTTTAATAAGAACTTGCATAACAACTGCTGTCCTAACATCCCGTGGCAGGGGAGTCTTAATGGAACCTAAGGGGAAAGGGCATTCCTTTTAATAGAGAACCAGAATAAAGCATTAACATATAGTGAATACATGAGCTTCTTAAATTTCGGGCATCCCCGAAGAGTATCTCAATTATTGTCACCTTGAGGATTATAGATCAGAACAATAACAATTGCAAGAACTCAAATATATTAATGAGAACATAATAGGTTTAGATATGAAATCATAGCAATCGGGCCATAGTGACAAGCATTAATATAGACAAATAGTATAGGTCCAGTGCATGTCTGTAGGTCACATCGATGTATGCGCTCATAGCTCACAGACATGCATGCATAGTACGTACTGCTCCCAATAGTGAAGTTGTATTACCACTTCACTGATTTGTTCACTTTTATACTGGGCACACCATTTCTTCAACATTTTTTTTCTTTTTTCCAGAAAGCTCATACTCTCAGCACTCATCAAGACACTTAAAACAAAATTATACACACATACTACTACTATTAAGAAGCACAAATTAGTCACCAGATGTTACTTTCAAAATATTGTAGTCTGCAAAACAAACATCAACAGAAAGGCACTTCTTCCTTAACTTCACCAAGATCAAACTTCAGTCCTTAATGAGAAAAATCACATAAGCTAAACAGCAACCGTAGCAGCACGCTCAGACCATCCCAACACAGAGAACTTACATTACAAGCATAGGATAACACCACAACTATAGGCTCCCTCAAACCCAAAGGACAACTAGTGTCATCCTCCACCTCACGCCATGTATGTCTTGCAGCCTCAACACCACAACGACCCACACTCATACCCTGCAAGATGATATTCTAAGGATGCTAGATACAACAGAAATGACCCCAAAAGTACTGCTACGGTGTTGATGCACATCAACTCCTCACACACCGCTGCTGGAACTTCTGAGGCCACCATGCTGCAGTGCAGCCACAGTGTCCCTCAGGCAGCGAAAGCAACGGTAGAACCTGTGAGTGAGGCGCTCTAGGAAGGAGACCTCACTCTCGCTGGAGCGAACGATGTTCATCAGCTCAGCACAAAGATGCTCGGCCTCCATCAACTTCTTGCGTAGATCATGCACCTGATGGCCAGGTACCCCAGCTGATAGTAGTTAATATCCCTAATTTCCACATTACGTTCAGCAGCTACGGCGTGAATCACCATCAGGAAGGCAGCCTGCTCAGCCTCAGGAATAGTTGCTCTAGCAGCCTCATAGTACACATGAGGAACCCTGTCTGCTAGAGCAAGATCGACCTGAACTCCCACGACGTACAGTCCATCAGGAGCAGGCCTCCAGCAAAGAACGGGTGAAGGGAGACCAATGAGTGCCACAAACTACTCCAGGAAATGCTTGGTTGGGATGTCAACAAACTCCATGCCTGGATTTGACAACACATCTATCACATTAGAAAACAAGATAAAGAGACGCAAGCATAGCTACTACCCCTACACCAGCGAACATCTCCACATTAGACATGCATTAGCCAACTTCCAACTTCTCCCGAGCTAGTGCTAGTTGGCTGATGCTAGAAGCCATACCTCCTTGTCCTCAATCTCTCCCGAGCTTCACCGTATTAGACATGCTAATGCTAGATGGCTTCTAGTTGGCTAATGCTAGAAGCCATAACTTCTTGTCCTTAATGTCTCTCGAGCTTCTCCGATCGGTCGCTCTCCTTCTGCCGCTTCCAACTAGAGTGGGAATTTTGGGTGGGCGATTAGTATCACGCGAACGAAGAGCTATTTATAGTGCAACAGAAGAGGGTGGCGAGCACGACATCTGTACACGAGAGGCTACGTAGATGAGACTGATTTAACTCAGGTACCGACTACCCCACGGCTCGCTCACCATGGTTATTGTGATGCTTATCTACTAGCTGCTTCCAGGTTGTTACCTAGATATTTTAAGAACCACATCGCAGATATTCTTCTCGCATAAATAATCTGCTGGAAATTTTGTGTATATATATTATTATTATGTTTATCTTTTTATCTTGATAGTTTAACAAATAATCACAATACAATGATCCAATTAAACTGATTATTATCACATATTTATTTTTGGTTATTACATTGTTTCCCCCAACATAATTTACACATGGTTTTATCTTTCGGGAGGCCCCGAAGGGATAACACAAGAACTTAGAAGGATACCTTAATATTCTTGGCGATTACAACACCTTCGATATGGTAGCTATTCTACAAAGTGGTGGTCCTACTATTACGAAGGAAACTAAGAGTGAATCTGGAGACAACTCTTCTTGCTCGAAGCTCTGACTCCGTCCCTTCTGTGTGTGTTCTGTTGTCTCTGAGGCCAACTTCTCCTTTTATACCCGCAAGAGAGATGTTTGGGAGCCTTCTCCTGTTTATTCAAATGGCATAGCCTTCTTACATGTCCACCTAAAGCGTGGATAAGGATGCCTTCATGAGAATGGCTGACAAGCTGACACTTCTCGTCTTTCGGGCAATCTTTCTTGTGGTTGCTTTGTCTGTTGGCGAATAAATTGGTAGCATCCGGTGTTATCTAGCATATGAGTAATATCACACACAGAAGATTGTTACTCACATTGTTGTCTTCTTATTTGATTCACACAGTTGGTTTGACTCAAAATTCTGCCTTCTTCTTCGATCCATGTAGCCATGCTTAAGCTTGCTCTTTTTATCTATTCACACCGTTGGCCTGACTCAAAATTATGCATGCTTCTTCGATGCATGTGAGCATTCTTAAGCTTGTTCATCTTATCTATTCATTTATTTTTATTTTTATTTTTATTTTTTATATATAGGGGTCTTCCCTGCAAATATGATTGATAATACATTATCAATATTCAGATGTGCTCCTATTGGGATATTGTCAATATTTGGAGAGGTCTTCCGCACCCGAATAATTTATAGCAATATCAGTCCAGGTATATTGACTTCTGTTCAACAGGCTGCCCATGCACAGCTATGTCCATGTGATCGTTATCAGACAGATTGAAGTCATATTTCTAATCACATTCTTTCTTTATTTCTTCAAATTACTATTTCTTGTCTTAATTCTTCTAAGATTTCCTGTTTCAATTCTTTTTGACAATTCTTCAAATCTTTTATCCATTTCTTCATGTATGTATTCACTATCTAGAGGGTCAATTCCCTTTAGAAGGCATTCATAATATGTATGATTGAGATTCTCCCTTCTTTTTATTCTTCAAGCTTGATGCTTCTCACTTTATAGGAGTTGCTGAAGCGGGTATATTTTTATCTATACCTCTTCGCTTCTGGATGTATTCTTAATTTAGCCTTTAGGTCAATATAATAATTATGTCCTATTATGGCCCTTGCCCACTTCAAGGCATTATTGATATTATCATATCTTTTGAATGTTAGCTCTTCGTTTCTTTGCTTTGCTGCAAACTTCTCTATTTGAATTTATTCCCATGGCATGTATATTACTGGCTCAATTCCATCAAACATAATATATAAAGCTTTTTCTTTTTCTACTTATATTTTTGCTGTCTTTGGTATATTTTGGTTTAACATATTAAAATATTATGCAAGACTATTGAGATTAGATAACATGTATCCTTTCTCTTCTCTCTTTACCGTGTATTGATACCAATGATTATCCAATAAGAATCATTGGATCCCATCAATACGGATATGGCTCTTTGGTTTGAAATTGAATGTATTTGGTGGAATATATTTAATTTATTATCATTTCCAAATATAAAACATTCACTTCCACCGCCGAGTGATCCTCTCTTCATTTCTGTAAAATTTGTGAACGGGAAAATATGTCAAGTAAACTATTATCTTTTCCCTTAATATGCTTAAATATTAATTTATATCCATTCCTGGCTATCGTATTTTCAAATAAGATCCATCTTCTGGTAGAGCTTTTCATACTACTAATTTTATTGTAATATCAATATATAGCTTCTCAGTCTATCCTTACTTTAAATTCTTTCAATTCTAGATATAAACTAAAGGCATTTTATTGTGTTTATTACTACTACAAGGATTACCCCATCAATATTATTTAATATCTTTCATTTATAAACCTATCAATATTATTTAGTATATTTAATTTATAACTTCCTGAAGCATATCTTCATTTTTTTCTTCTCCTTGGGGAATATTTATTAGGCTTTTGTTTTAGTATAACTCCCTATCCTACTTAGATGCATTAGTTTCAATTATAAAGTAGTTGTCTTCTAAAGGCAGTTCTAGGGGTTTTAAATCCTTGACTTTTTATTTGATGGCCTTTACTAATTTTATATCTTTTGAATTGAAATTTCTTTTACTCCCCATTTCCATCTATATAGGGCCTAATGCGTTTTTCAAGACTAACTTTGACCAGATGTTAGAGCAATAATATATGACATGAAAGTTACACAAAGCATACCATCAAATTCATACGATAGAGGAGCTTCCAATGATATAAATTTTTACATTATACATCTTATATACTATTAATCTTGTCAATAGTCAAAGGCAATCTCAAAAAACACATTAGGCCCTATATATATGGAAGGAGGGAGTAGCATTTTATTTTTCTTAATTTAGCATATGTCCAGCTAGCTTTGCTAAGTTATCTATATAATTTCTTGCATAGTTTACAATTCCTAAGAATTGTTGTAAAACCTTTTTATCACACATATCGTCCGGAAACTCTAATATTTTCTTTGCAGTATGTTCTTGTAAATATATTTTTCCTTATCCTATTTCATGATCAAGGAAATGTATTCTTTCCTTGCAAATTTCCATCTTGTTTTTTTATAATATGAGCCCATTTTGTTCTACCTTCAGAAAGAACACTTTAAGATGGGCTATATGCTCGATGTACGACTTTGAGAATACTAATAAATCATCTACATACACCAATATAAATGCTTGATTTAGATTAAATATATTTTACATTTTCCTTTAAAGAAGTGCAGGAGCATTCTTTTGGCCCAATGGCATGAGTAGTCATTCATAATAGCTTTCTTGACAAGTAAATGTTGTCGAATGGATAGATTCTTCGACCATTTTTACTTTGCCAAAATCATTCTTTTAAATAAAATTTAGATAAATATTTGCTTCATTGTATTCTATTAATCCATTCCTACTTATGAAGGAAATATGCCCTAGAGGCAATAATAAAGTTATTATTTATTTCCTTATATCATGATAAATGTTTATTATTCATGCTAGAATTGTATTAACCGGAAACATAATACATGTGTGAATACATAGACAAACATAGTGTCACTAGTATGCCTCTACTTGACTAGCTCGTTAATCAAAGATGGTTATGTTTCCTAGCCATAGACATAAGTTGTCATTTGATTAACGAGATCACCTCATTAGGAGAATGACGTGATTGACTTGATCCATTCCGTTAGCTTAGCACCGGATCGTTTAGTATGTTGCTATTGCTTTCTTCATGACTTATACATGTTCCTCTGACTATGAGATTATGCAACTCCTGTTTACCGGAGGAACACTTTGTGTGCTACCAAACGTCACAACGTAAATGGGTGATTATAAAGGTGCTCTACAGGTGTCTCCAAAGGTACTTGTTGGGTTGGCGTATTTCAAGATTAGGATTTGTCACTCCGATTGTCGGAGAGGTATCTCTGGGCCCACTCGGTAATGCACATCACTATAAGCCTTGCAAGCATTGTGACTAATGAGTTAGTTGCGGGATGATGTGTTACGGAACGAGTAAAGAGACTTGCCGGTAACGAGATTGAACTAGGTATCGAGATACCGACGATCGAATCTCGGGCAAGTAACATACCGATGACAAAGGGAACAACGTATGTTGTTATGCGGTCTGACCGATAAAGATCTTCGTAGAATATGTGGGAGCCAATATGGGCATCCAGGTCCCGCTATTGGTTATTGACCGGAGACGTGTCTCGATTATGTCTACATAGTTCTCGAACCCGTAGGGTCCGCATGCTTAAAGTTACGATGACAGTTTTATTATGAGTTTATGTATGTTGATGTACCGAAGGAGTTCGGAGTCCCGGATGAGATCGGGGACATGACGAGGAGTCTCAAAATGGTCGAGACGTAAAGATCGATATATTGGACGACTATATTCGGACTTCGGAAAGGTTCCGAGTGATTCGGGTATTTTTCGGAGTATCGGAGAGTTACGGGAATACGTATTGGGCCTTATTGGGCCATACGGGAAAGAAGAAAAAGGGCCTCAAGGGTGGCCGCACCCCTCCCCTTGGTCTGGTCCGAATTGGACTAGGGAAGGGGGGCGCCCCCTTCCTTCCTTCTTTTTTTCCCTTCCTCTTTTCCTATTCCATATGGGAGGTGGAATCCTACTAGGACTAGGGAGTCCTGGTAGGACTCCACACTTGGTGCGGCCCCTCCTAGGGACGGCCTCCTCCTCCCTTGCTCCTTTATATACGGGGGCAGGGGGCACCCTAGAGACACAACAATTGATCCTTGAGATCTCTTAGCCGTGTGCGGTGCCCCCCTCCACCATATTACACCTCGATAATACCGTTGCGGAGCTTAGGCGAAGCCCTGCGTCGGTGGAACATCATCATCGTCACCACGCCGTCGTGCTGACAAAACTCTCCCTCAACACTCGGCTGGATCGGAGTTCGAGGGACGTCATCGAGCTGAACGTGTGTAGAACTCGGAGGTGTCGTACGTTCGGTACTTGATCGGTCGGATCGTGAAGACGTACGACTACATCAACCGCGTTGTGATAACGCTTCCGCTGTCGGTCTACGAGGGTACGTGGACAACACTCTCCCCTCTCGTTGCTATGCATCACCATGATCTTGCGTGTGCGTAGGAATTTTTTTGAAATTACTACGTTCCCCAACAGTGGTATCAGAGCCTGGTTTTATGCATTGATGTTAGCACGAGTAGAACACAAGTGAGTTGTGGGCGATATAAGTCATACTGCTTACCAGCATGTCATACTTTGGTTCAGCGGTATTGTGAGATGAAGCGGCCCGGACCGACATTACGCGCACGCTTACGCGAGACTGATTTCACCGTTGCGAGCACTCGTTGCTTAAAGGTGACCGGCGGGTGTCTGTCTCTCTCGCTTTATTTGAACCGAGTGTGGCTACGCCCGGTCCTTGCGAAGGTTAAAACAACACCAACTTGACAAACTATCGTTGTGGTTTTGATGCGTAGGTAAGAACGGTTCTTGCTAAGCCCATAGCAGCCACGTAAAATATGCAACAACAAAGTAGAGGACGTCTAACTTGTTTTTGCAGGGCATGTTGTGCTGTGATATGGTCAAGACATGATGTGATATAATGTGTTGTATGAGATGATCATGTTTTGTAACCGAGTTATCGGCAACTGGCAGGAGCCATATGGTTGTCGCTTTATTGTATGAGATGCAATCGCCATGTAATAGTTTTACTTTATCACTAAGCGGTAGCGATAGTTGTAAAAGCAATAAGTTGGCGAGACGACAGCGATGCTATGATGAAGATCAAGGTGTCGCGCCGGTGACGATGGTGATCATGACGGTGCTTCGGAGATGGAGATCACAAGCACGGTGCTTCGGAGATGGAGATCACAAGCACAAGATGATGATGGCCATATCATATCACTTATATTGATTGCATGTGATGTTAATCGTTTATGCATCTTATCTTGCTTTGTTTGACGGTAGCATTATAAGATGATCCTTCACTAAATTATCAAAGTATAAGTGTTCTCCCTGAGTATGCACCGTTGCAAAAGTTCTTCGTGCTGAGACACCACGTGATGATCGGGTGTGATAGGCTCTACATTCAAATACAACGGGTGCAAAACAGTTGCACACGCGGAATACTCAGGTTAAACTTGACGAGCCTAGCATATAACAGATATGGCCTCGGAACACGGAGACCGAAAGGTCGAGCGTGAATCATATAGTAGATATGATCAACATAGTGATGTTCACCGTTGAAACTACTCCATCTCACGTGATGATCGGACATGGTTTAGTTGATATGGATCACGTGATCACTTAGAGGATTAGAGGGATGTCTATCTAAGTGGGAGTTCTTAAGTAATATGATTAATTGAACTTAAATTTAACATGAACTTAGTCCTGATAGTATTTTGCAAAATTATGTTGTAGATCAATAGCTCGCGTTGTTGCTTCCCTGTTTATTTTTGATATGTTCCTAGAGAAATATTATGTTGTAAAATGTTAGTAGCAAAGATGCGGATTGGATCCGTGATCTGAGGATTATCCTCATTGCTGCACAGAAAAATTATGTCCTTGATGCACCGCTAGGTGACAGACCTATTGCAGGAGCAGATGCAGACGTTATGAACGTTTGGCTAGCTCAATATGATGACTACTTGATAGTTTAGTGCACCATTCTTAACGGCTTAGAATCGGGACTTCAAAGACGTTTTGAACGTCATGGACCATATGAGATGTTCCAGGAGTTGAAGTTAATATTTCAAGCAAATACCCGAGTTGAGAGATATGAAGTCTCCAAAAAGTTCTATAGCTAAAAGATGGAGGAGAATCGCTCAACAAGTGAGCATGTGCTCAGATTGTCTGGGTACTACAATCGCTTGAATCAAGTGGGAGTTAATCTTCCAGATAAAATAGTGATTGACAGAATTCTCTAGTCACCATCACCAAGTTAGTAGAACTTCGTGATGAACTATAGTATGCAAGGGATGACGAAAGTAATTCCCGAGCTCTTCGTGATGCTTAAATCGACGAAGGTAGAAATCAAGAAAAACATCAAGTGTTGATGGTTGACGAGACCACTTCAAGTGTTGATGGTTGACGAGACCACTAGTTTCAAGAAAAGGGCAAAGGGAAGAAGGGGAACTTCAAAAAGAACGGCAAGCAAGTTGCTACTCAAGTGAAGAAACCCAAGTCTGTACCTAAGCCTGAGACTAAGTGCTTCTACTGCAAAGGGACTGGTCACTGGAAGCGGAACTACCCCAACTATTTGGTGGATAAGAAGGATGGCAAAGTGAACAAAGGTATATTGGATATACATGTTATTGATGTGTACTTACTAGTGTTTATAGCAACGCCTCGGTATTTGATACTGGTTTAGTTGCTAAGAGTAGTAACTCGAAACGGGAGTTGCAGAATAAACAGAGACTAGTAAAAGGCGAGGTGACGATGTGTGTTGGAAGTAGTTCCAAGATTGATATGATCATCATCGCACACTCCCTGTACTTTCGGGATTAGTGTTGAAACTAAATAAGTGTTATTTGGTGTTTGCGTTGAGCATGAATATGATTTGATCATGTTTATTGCAATACGGTTATTCATCTAAGTTAGAGAACAATTGTTGTTCTGTTTACATGAATAAAAACCTTCTATGGTCATACACACCAACGAAAATGGTTTGTTGGATCTCGATCGTAGTGATACACATATTCATAATATTGAAGCCAAAAGATGCAAAGTTAATAATGATAGTGCAACTTATTTGTGGCACTGCCGTTTAGGTCATATTGGTGTAAAGCGCATGAAGAAACTCCATACTGATGGGATTTTGGAATCACTTGATTATGAATCACTTGATGCTTGCGAACCGTGCCTCATGGGCAAGATGACTAAAACGCCGTTCTCCGGAACTATGGAGAGAGCAATAGATTTGTTGGAAATCATACATACAGATGTATGTGGTCCGATGAATATTGAGGCTCGTAGCAGGTATCATTATTTTCTGACCTTCACAGATGATTTGAGCAGATATGGGTATATCTCCTTAATGAAACAGAAGTCTGAAACATTTGAAAAGTTCATATAATTTCAGAGTGAAGCGGAAAATCATCGTAACAAGAAAATAAAGTTTCTACGATCTGATCGTGGAGAAGAGTATTTGAGTTACGAGTTTGGCCTTCAGTTAAAACAATGTGAAATAGTTTCGCTACTCACGCCACCTAGAACACCACAGCATAATGGTGTGTCCGAACGTCATAACCGTACTTTATTGGATATAGTGCAATCTATGATGTCTCTTACCAATTTACCACTATCGTTTTGGGGTTATGCATTAGAGACAGCTGCATTCACGTTAAATAGGGCACCATCAAAATCCGTTGAGACGACGCCTTATGAACTGAGGTTTAGCAAGAAACCAAAGTTGTCGTTTCTTAAAGTTTGGGGTTGCGATGCTTATGTGAAAAAGTTTCATCCTGATAAGCTCAAACCCAAATCAGAGAAATGTGTCTTCATAGGATACCCAAAGGAGACAGTTGGGTACACCTTCTATCACAGATCCGAAGGCAAGACATTCGTTACTAAGAATGGATCCTTTCTAGAGAAGGAGTTTCTCTCGGAAGAAGTGAGTGGGAGGAAAGTAGAACTTGATGAGGTAACTGTACCTGCTCCCTTATTGGAAAGTAGTTCATCACAAGAAACGGTTCCTGTGACGTCTATACCAATGAGTGAGGAAGTTAATGATGATGATCATGAAACTTCAGATCAAGTTGTTACTAAACCTTGTAGGTCAACCAGAGTAAGATCCGCACCAGAGTGGTACGGTAATCCTGTTCTGGAGGTTATGTTACTAGACCATGACAAACCTACAAACTATGAAGAAGCGATGGTGAGCCCAGATTCCGCAAAATGGCTTGAGGCCATGAAATCTGAGATGAGATCCATGTATGAGAACAAAGTGTGGACTCTGGTTGACTTGCCCGATGATCGGCAAGCCATAGAAAATAAATGGATCTTCAAGAGGAAGACGGACGCTGATAGTAGTGTTACTATCTACAAAGCTAGACTTGTCGGAAAAAGGTTTTTGACAAAGTTCAAGGTGTTGACTACGATGAGATTTTCTCACTCGCAGCGATGCTTAAGTCTGTCCGAACCATGTTAGCAATTATCGCATTTTATGAAATCTGGCAAATGGATAAACAAAACTGCATTCCTTAATGGATTTATTAAAGAAGAGTTGTATATGATGCAACCAGAAGGTTTTGTCAATCCTAAAGGTGCTAACAAAATATGCAAGCTCCAGCGATCCATCTATGGACTGGTGCAAGCATCTCGGAGTAGGAATATACGCTTTGATAAGTTGATCAAAGGATATAGTTTTATACAGACTTGCGATGAAGCCTGTATTTACAAGAAAGTGAGTGGGAGCACTACAACATTTCTGATAAGTATATGTAAGTGACATATTGTTGATCGGAAATAATGTAGAATTATTCTGCAAAGCATAAAGGAGTTTTTCAAAGAAAGACCTCGGTGAAGCTGCTTACATATTGAGCATCAAGATCTATATAGATAGATCAAAACGCTTGATAAGTTTTTTCAATGAGTAGATACCTTAACAAGATTTTGAAGTGGTTCAAAATGGAACAGTCAAAGAAAGAGTTTCTTGCCTGTGTTACAAGGTGTGAAATTGAGTAAGACTCAAAACCCGAACACGGCAGAAGATAGAAAAAGAATGAAAGTCATTCCCTATGCCTCGGCCATAGGTTCTATAAAGTATGCCATGCTGTGTACCAGATCTATTGTATACCCTACACTGATTTTGGCAAGGGAGTACAATAGTGATCTAGGAGTAGATCACTGGACAACGGTCAAAATTATCCTTACTGGAATAAGGATATGTTTCTCGATTATGGAAGTGACAAAAGGCTCGTCGTAAAAGGTTACGTCGATGCAAGTTTTGACACTAATCTAGATGACTCTAAGTCTCGGTCTAGATACATATTGAAAGTGGGAGCAATTAGCTAGAGTAGCTCCATGCAGAGCATTGTAGACATAGAAATTTGCAAAATACTTACGGATCTGAATGTGACAGACCCGTTGACTAAAATTATCTCACAATCAAAACATGATCACACCTTAGTACTCTTTGGGTGTTAATCACATAGCAATGTGAACTAGATTACTGACTCTAGTAAACCCTTTGGGTGATGGTCACATGACGATGTGAACTATGGGTGTTAATCACATGGTGATGTGAACTATTCATGTTAAATCACATGGCGATGTGAACTAGATTATTGACTCTAGTGCAAGTGGGAGATTGAAGGAAATATGCCCTAGAGGCAATAATAAAGTTATTATTTATTTCCTTATATCATGATAAATGTTTATTATTCATGCTAGAATTGTATTAACCGGAAACATAATACATGTGTGAATACATAGACAAACAGAGTGTCACTAGTATGCCTCTACTTGACTAGCTCGTTAATCAAAGATGGTTATGTTTCCTAGCCATAGACATAAGTTGTCATTTGATTAACGAGATCACCTCATTAGGAGAATGACGTGATTGACTTGATCCATTCCGTTAGCTTAGCACCGGATCGTTTAGTATGTTGCTATTGCTTTCTTCATGACTTATACATGTTCCTCTGACTATGAGATTATGAAACTCCCGTTTACCGGAGGAACACTTTGTGTGCTACCAAACGTCACAACGTAAATGGGTGATTATAAAGGTGCTCTACAGGTGTCTCCAAAGGTACTTGTTGGGTTGGCGTATTTCGAGATTAGGATTTGTCACTCCGATTGTCGGAGAGGTATCTCTGGGCCCACTCGGTAATGCACATCACTATAAGCCTTGCAAGCATTGTGACTAATGAGTTAGTTGCGGGATGATGTGTTACGGAACGAGTAAAGAGACTTGCCGGTAACGAGATTGAACTAGGTATCGAGATACCGACGATCGAATCTCGGGCAAGTAACATACCGATGACAAAGGGAACAACGTATGTTGTTATGCGGTCTGACCGATAAAGATCTTCGTAGAATATGTGGGAGCCAATATGGGCATCTAGGTCCCGCTATTGGTTATTGACCGGAGACGTGTCTCGGTCATGTCTACATAGTTCTCGAACCCGTAGGGTCCGCACGCTTAAAGTTACGATGACAGTTTTATTATGAGTTTATGTATGTTGATGTACCGAAGGAGTTCGGAGTCCCGGATGAGATCGGGGACATGACGAGGAGTCTCGAAATGGTCGAGACGTAAAGATCGATATATTGGACGACTATATTCGGACTTCGGAAAGGTTCCGAGTGATTCGGGTATTTTTCGGAGTACCGAAGAGTTACGGGAATACGTATTGGGCCTTATTGGGCCATACGGGAAAGAAGGAAAAGGGCCTCAAGGGTGGCCGCACCCCTCCCCTTGGTCTGGTCCGAATTGGACTAGGGAAGGGGGCGCCCCCTTCCTTCCTTCTCTTTTTCCCTTCCTCTTTTCCTATTCCATATGGGAGGTGGAATCCTACTAGGACTAGGGAGTCCTAGTAGGACTCCACACTTGGTGCGCCCCCTCCTAGGGCCGGACTCCTCCTCCCTTGCTCCTTTATATACGGGGGCAGGGGGGCACCCCAGAGACACAACAATTGATCCTTGAGATCTCTTAGCCGTGTGCGGTGCCCCCTCCACCATATTACACCTCGATAATACCGTTGCGGAGCTTAGGCGAAGCCCTGCGTCGGTGGAATATCATCATCGTCACCACGCCGTCGTGCTGACAAAACTCTCCCTCAACACTCGGCTGGATCGGAGTTCGAGGGACGTCATCGAGCTGAACGTGTGTAGAACTCGGAGGTGTCGTACGTTCGGTACTTGATCGGTCGGATCGTGAAGACGTACGACTACATCAACCGCGTTGTGATAACGCTTCCGCTGTCGGTCTACGAGGGTACGTGGACAACACTCTCCCCTCTCGTTGCTATGCATCACCATGATCTTGCATGTGCGTAGGAAATTTTTTGAAATTACTACGTTCCCCAACAACTTATTAGGTATATTGTATGCATCTTCTATTGTATTATCATTAAGGCATTTAAAATTTATTACCATTCTGGATTAACCTCTTACTTCTTCATCGGGAATTCTAACTACAAAAGCAACAGACCGATGAGGGCTTCTGCTTTCTGTCATTGCTTTTAATTTTAGTAAATCTTCAATATGCATTTTGAACTTTTCAAAAATCTGCAGGAGTAGCTTCTATTGGTCCTTACTTAATTATATAATCCGGATTTGTGATATTAATTTTGCAAACTATAGAGTTCTTATCCACAATAATGTTACCATATTCAATACACCACTTGCAAATTGCAATAACACCTTAGTATTCACAGTAAATTTAAATATTTGCTATTAGGTGCACATTCTGCTATTTTACTAGGATGATTATTTCTTAATGCGGGATCTATTAAGGGTTGACGAGGCCAATCAGTACATCTGACGGTGTGCACAATGATGTAATATCCCACTTAGTACTCATCATATTTTTTGGTATGTTAGTTCAAGATTAAATATATTTAAACATGTTGTATGCATGCTTAATTAACTCTAATACATTACCCATAGATAGGGATGTGACACTAGGCGCACACAAATTTAAACATGTTGTATGCATGCAGCAGAAAGCTCCACGCCCACGCAAACAGACACGGTCACCGAATACGAACCAGCCCATACTGTCAGCCCCGGTAACAGCACAATCTGTGGCCAGCCTGCACCGCACTTGGACCTGGACCCGGGAGACTACTGACCTGAAGCTACGGTAACGGCAGAACAAAATTTCGGCAGTGAAACAAGCCTATAAAACTGAAGTTAGGGTATCTCTAGTCGATCTCTTGGATTTTAGGGAGTAAACGGTCAACTAAACCTCAGTGGAGTACTTTACCCTTAAGTTTTGGTTGTTTCTACCCGATCCTCTAAATTTAGCAGGGTATTCTTTTTGTCAAAATAATTTTCGGCCGTCGGATCCGGTGAAAATGCGCCGTCGTCGGCAGCCGGGATGCGTCGAATCCGGCACCGCCACCGAGGACCATAGATCTGCCGATTTAGATGTCGCTGCTGGCGAGAGAGGACCAAATCCGAGTGGTGTAGGAGTCCTGCAGGTCCCTCAGGGGTTAGCAGTGGCGTGTGGTGGCCAGTGGAGGCTACAGAGGAGGCGCCGGAATATATGTTGCGGGAGGTGGGGTGGGGGAGGGCGAGCGAAGAAGGGATGCTTTTGCTCGGGTGGGTGGGGGGCCAACTAAAGTAGGAGTCCAAGGTGCCAAGAATGAAAAACAGTGCGTGCGGACCCTCCTCGCGCCGCCTCCCCTCAGGCAACGCCAGCCGCCCTCCCCTCGCAAACCCTAGCCGCCAGACTCCCTCCGTTCCCCATCCCCGGCAGCCGCCGCCGCCGGCAAGGGACGCGGTGGCGGCGGGCCCTGCGCCATAGGATCGACGGCGGGTGGTCGCCGCGGTATCCCCTGTGAGGCGGAGGAGGCGTTTCATGCGGGAAGGTTGAGGGCGGCAGTCAGTGCGGCACCCCTACTGTGTGGCGGCGATCGAAGCCTCCATGGCCGGCGTTGACATGAGGTTGGGTGATGGCGGTGGCGGCGCTCCATTCAGCGAGGGTGGCGGTTTGTGATGGGTGGCATCGATGGCTGTGGATCTGGTGTCCTACCCAGATACGTCACGGTAAGGCCTTGGCCGGCCGTTGGCCCGAGGAGGACCGGTGAGGGGCGGCTGGAGGCTCCCTGCCGGCGTGCCGACGGCGGCCCTCGTCTCCATGGCGAGGCTCCGTTCAGCTCCACCTAGTTGCGAGGTCGGGGAGACGCGACTTCTGGTGAAAATCGTGTCGACTTCGGTCATGGTGGACAATGGCGGCGTCTATGACGTAGTTCCTTTCTCGAGGCATTGTTGTTGCAAGTCGTGGCACCCCACTCGTGCTTCTCCGGGGGAAACCATAGATAAAGGTCTACCGGATCGGACGATGATGGCACCTTCAATGCCGTTGTCCCTTCTGGGGGCATTGTTTAGGAGCAAGTGCTGTCTAGGGGGGACAAGAGGAGGGACGATGTTACATCTACCGGAAGGCCGATGGCCGATCCGAGCGGAATGGCGCTGCGGAGGTTCGGCGACGACGCGTGTGTACGTATACATGTAGCATGGTAGCGCCGTGGTGGCATCGACTGTAGGCCAGGCAAGGTCAATGCATCGGTACCTGCTCTGGAGATGGACCGGTGGAAGATGGCGGCGGTAGCATCTCAGAGTGCGTCGGGCCGGTGTGTGACCCCCTTAGAAGGCTGGGCTGGGGCATGCATCCTGCTTTAGATGTTAGGCTTTGGTGCGATGTCTGTTTGGTATTCGTTCCGGATATTCGGCACACCTTCAACAATGGGATAGAAGTAGCAGCAGATGTTGCCTAGATGGTGACTTCAGGCTTACTGATGTATTACTCCCTCTGTCCGAAAAAATTTGTCCCAAACATGTCCCTCAAATGGATGTATCTAGCACTAATTTGGTGTTAGATACATATACTTGAGGGATAAGCTTTTTCGGACGGAGGAAGTACTTTGTATGGTCTTTGAAAATAATTAATAAAATGATTAAATGCATCGTCCAGATGTAGAGGCTAGGGTTTATCCTCCTTTCAAAAAAGAAAGTGCCAAAAAGTAATTTCTTTTACTCCTCTGACAGTTATAGGACTTTGGCTAGGTCCCGGAGTAAATCACATTTTTTCTTTAATCGATTTTAGAGGATTGGCTAGATGCCTTTACAGTTCTTTTTTTTCAGAAAAAACTACAAGGCATAGATCAAAAGGAGACATGTGCTTTACGTAATTACACTTCCATCCTCTTTCTTGGAAGGAACGGTGTTCTTTGCTTTTGCTAAGGGCTGATGAATTTGCCGTTTTATCTGCAATTCTGCATTACAATAGTGCTAAATTTCAGATCCGATGCCCACATCGTCCCTGAGTGTGCGAATACATTGCTGACATGATAAGAAAACGTGATCCAGTCAGTATGCCATGCATGCACTGTTGCACGTCAGGCAGTTGGGAGATAACCCGAAGAGATGATCATACATGCTTGAGGTTATACTAAAACGGTTGCCGCCGTGCCCTGAGATTGCCCGCCTAAATCTTTGGTGTTAATTTTGTTAAAGATATGTAGTCGGAAATGAAGGGAAAAGGTCGATCAGACTGCGTTGGTTCATTGTGGCAGTGCCAACTGCCAGGAATAAAAAATATCATGTGGGCACGGTGCTCGTATGCGGCAACTCCTTCAGTAACGTGCACATCCTGACATCATATGCTCGCTTGTAAAAGTTCCTTAGAGATTTTAGGACAAGAATTTACCCAGATTTCAGTGGTCCCTCGTCAAGTAAATCACAATCATCAGACTTAGAGCAACTCCAACGTAGCCACCCAAATCGTCCATTTGCGTCCGCTTGTGTCATCGCAGACAAAAGAGAAGGCTCAACGCGCCGCCCCAAACCGAAAACGCGTCGACACGAAGCCGACGCGTCGCGCGCCTTGTCGTTGTCCACCGTGTCCCCACTTGACGGCCGTCCAACTACCCGCGGTCACTTTTGTCAGCTTAATTTGTGACCTCGGACCCACGCGTCAGCGAATAAGCCGACCGTGCGCGGGGGGGGGGGGGGGGGGGGGGCGTCCTCATCCGCTTCCAAAAGCCCCCGTCCCCATCTCGCCACCCTCTACTCCCTCGTTGGCGGCGACCCTAGCCACCTAGCCACCGGCACGATGGGCTTCTTCTCCGGCAACGGCAAAGCCAAGGGCAAAGCCACTGACAGGCCGAGGAGTGCCGCAAGGGCGAGTACCTCGAGCAGCTGGAGCGTGACGCCGAGGAGGAGCAACACGAGGCGCGCTAGGCACAGGCCGCGGGGCACAGCCCGCGGCGGCCGACATCGATGTCGTCTAGAACACGGCGTTCCCCTGGGCCGGCCCCGCGCCGACGCTAATCGACCTCACCGGCCCCGACGTCGACGACGAGGATACCTAGGGCAGCGTGCCGCCCTCGTAGTTTCGTTTTTTTAATGTTTAATTAATATAATGTGGGCGTGTGGACTCTCACCGGCCTTCGTGGCCGGCTTTAATGTTTAATTAATGTTTATTTTCAAAATATTTGTGGTCTTTTTTTCCCGCGCGCCGTCAAAATGGGTCGGTCCAGCGTTGGGCGCATGTGCTGACCCAAACGCGAAAGCGGACGTGAACGTCCGCCGGGTTGATCCAAACGGACAAAAGGCGGACAAAATTGCTGCCTGTTTAGGTCCACGCGTTGAAGTTGCTCTTACAAGCATCAATTTGGCTGTGCCATTTACATTAAATAACAAAGGGCCTTGAAGAAATGACTACACATTTAGCTTAGCCTGGGAATGGTGAGTAGCGACAAACTCATACTTTTCGGCACCCATGTAGGATGTTTGGTAGCGCTAAAGACATCACACCGTAGTCCCCAGAGTGTTGATCACCGAAGTGGTGTGGCTATTTGCGGCTGAGCTCGTGCAGGATCCGATTCTTGTGCGGGATCCGATTCATGGTAGTTATGGTGTCGTCCATCCTTCTCCTAGGGCTGTTCCGCGACGGCGTCCTTGCCGGTGTTCACGAGATCTAGCCGTTCCTCCTCGGGCGGCGTTGGCTGCCCATGACGAAGCGGTGTCGCTGCGGTGGAGCATGGTAGAGATGGTGGAGCGTTTGGGCACGGGAAAGCTTGGGCGCAAAGAAGAAGAAGAAGAGAAGCGAGAGGGAATGGGAGCGGAAACCTTCCTTAATTCGTATCTACTATTCCCTTATATAGGGGAAGAGGAGAGTGAAGCAGCGGCAGGTTAAACCTGCGGTGGCATCAAATCCCCTTCCATCCGCTCATTTCGGTGTTAATGATGTGCCGAGATCGAGGGAATCGTGGCGCACGCCCACTTGCGATGGGACGTGGCCTCGGCGGGCTCCTTGCTCACTCTTCGCACGCTACCTAGATAGTCAAGTCAAAGGCCGACACGCGGTCTGGTGGGCCCGTGGATAAGACCGGTCTGGCTTGTGAGAACCAACCAAGATGTCTTTTGAGTCACAACGTGTGAAGTTGTCGCGCCAAATAGCTGGCTATGCGGGAATTCCTTCCTATGCGTAGGTCGGCCAGCTCCTTCAACATTTTCAAGACCGAGGTGCTCTACTTCACCTCGGAGGCAGCTCATCAAATGGAGGCCGGCTGCGTGAAGACACTGTATGGGGTACGCTTCGTTGAAATAACTTCAAGCTCGGCGACATGTGCAGTTAGGAGGACCCGAGGTGCAGCCAAGCTTGTAGACAGATTCATGGGCTACGGTCGATGTCCCCATTTAGAACCTCTCATCATGAAGGCTCCCAGCCCGATGGGCCGGGATGAGGACCACCAAGTCAGTTTCACCCTGGACCACACTGGGTGCCCCATGGAAAGATACGTGAAGATTTCACAAGACTTGGAGTAGAATCCAAGTATATTGGAGCCGTGGAGGACACTATCTCGGCCGACGTAGCATACCTAGTTATGTAACTCTAAGACCACCAGTGTGTTATATAAACCGTGAGAGTGTTACGTCACAGGAAACTTTAATTAAAACTGCAATTCTATTATTCCCTCTGATCTATATTACTTGTCGCCGAAATGGATGTATCTAAACATATGTCAGTGCTAAATACATCCGTTTGAGTGACAAGTAATATGGATCTGAGGAAGTAGTTAACTTTCAAACAGAAGTAAATATCTCGACTCGAGAGAGTAGAGTTGCTAGAAAACAACTTTGCAAGCAGGGTACTTTGAACTTGGATGGCATGCAAATTTGTTCATGTAATTGACCTTTGGTCATAAGGCTTTCGCATGTTTTGAAATGCATAAGGTAGACACTGGTCTTCCTTTTATTAAAAAAAGCATTTTCTAGAGAAAAGTTTGGTAGCTGCAACACATGGAAAACAAATTGGTGAGTATCCGAAAGCAGATCATGGATAACGAGAAAACAATATGCAAGAGCTTAACGTATTAAGAATTTCTCAAAACAAGCTCTCGTCCTTGCTTTATATATAAAGCAACAACACCCAGTTACACGGCATAACGATATAATGTGGTGAGGTAGCCCTATGACACAACAAATCCCTAAATAACTGAACAACATAACCGAACATGACTACACTGCCAAACACCTAAGCACAAAAAACGGCCAGATTACAATGCCACGACACGAGCTAGGACACCTAGCCTCCACGACAATGCCCTCAGAAGGGGAACGCAAGAACCGCCGCTGCCGAGCCCAAACAGGACAAGGGTTTTCACGGGAGACTCGCCACGGGGAGGAGAACCACGACGACGTCTTCAAGAAGATGACGACACCCACAGATATCCTCGCCGCTAGCGCCAAAGCGCGGAGCTTTCGCTCGGCAGCTCACCCGTGACACCTTGAGACACCCAGACCAGCCGCCGCGAGAGCAGGCCTCTAGATCCAGATCTGGGCAACACCACTCCTAAGGACAGAAGACAGAAAGTTTGCCCGAACCACCCACCGCCACACCCGCACCATCCAGACGACCAAGAAGCGTAGCCACCACTGCCGCCGTGGAGCCTTCCGGAAAGCCACCATATGGACCACCATCCGGGGCCGTCGCCCTGGCAACCATGTCCCGGTTGCTTAAAATGTGAGCATCAGGGCATGCTTACCTCAATCGATAGTTTGCATCCAGCACAGAGGTTGAATGGTAGCTCTCTGGTGGATTTGTTCATGGCTTATCTGATTGTTCAAATTATAGTATTACTACTTGCTGTGGACATACCAGTTTGGCGCTCAAGGAAGATCAAAAGTAACATTAAATGGTCATGGGCTTTACTTGTTATCTTATCCCAAAAGTATCTCATATATTTGTAACCATGTTATATTCCATTGTAGCTGTACGTTGAAATGTGAAAACTCGAAGTCCCTTTTGGATTAATAGTATTTGATGCGTAATCCAAATTGTTCAAAGCAATTTTACATAAAACCCACATGATTAGAAAACCCTTCGTATCACAATACAAATCGGTAGTTGTGCTATGAAACCATCACTATGGACAAATAACTTGAGTGAAATAAAAGTTAGTATAGAGCAGTGCTCTCTGCGTACTCACACCTTCGGTTCCATATTTCTGATGGAAAAGTGTGATCTTGCTTTCGGTAAGAGTCGTTCATGTTGAAACTAGCATGAAAAGGTTTGGTTGTAGTACTCAAGGAGATCACTTTTTCGGTGGGCTGGGCGAAACTAAACACGGATGGATCATGGATGGAGGGAGGAAATGCAGGAGGTGGTATGTTATTAAGAGATCATGTGGGCAACATCATTTTCTCGTCTTGTCGCCAACTCTTCCCATGTCGAGACGCACTAGAATCTGAACAATGTGCGGTCATGGAGGGTTTATCAATTTCAATCCGGAGATCGAATTTGCCAATATGCGTGGAGATGGATTCGCTGTCAGCGGTTAAATTGGTGAATGGTATAGGAACAGACAGGTCTCTTTATGCTTCGTTGGTTGCAGAGATCAAACATTTGATGTCTCTTCGTAGGACTTGTGTTACTCATATTCGTCGTAGTCAGAATGTCTCATATTCGTCGTAGTCAGAATGTGGCTAGTGATTTTTTTAGCAAAATTTGGTAGAACTGTAGTCTGGTTGGGTTCAGGCCCTCAGAAGTCGTTAATCTTTGTAAGGAGGACTGTATGATGGGCCATGAGCAATCTACCCCAAAAAAAAAGGAGTCGTTCATTAACTAGCCGCCTTGTCTGTAACTCTACAGTACATTATTAGTAACATTCTTCAGATTCAGTGCATGCCCTATTCTTGTAATGGGACCAGTTTACAATAGTTCAGGTGATGAACGGAAATTCTAACATTAACCTTGCACATATATCCTACACATCTTATCAAGCTCCATTTGCTTATTGAGTGCACTGACGTGGTATCCCGGGGGATACTAAGACAGATTATAATGGTTCAGGCCGCGATGTCACCGTCCATTGACCGGCAGCCCGTTCTCTCTCCAAGTCGAATACCCTCCGGCGATGTCGGTCACGGCAGTGAAGCCCTGAAAAATGATGATTGATTAACCATCATGTGTCACAGAGACGGCAGGCCAAACCATAGCTAGCGATGGTGAGATGCATGGATAGATACAGTGGTGCTAGTATGTATACTTACAGCGGAGCAGAGTTCGGCTGCTGCCATGAGAGACCTCTTGCCACTTTGGCATCCCTGAAATTGGCAAACGAAGTTTTCTGAACTGAAAGAAAAAAGAAGAGAAAACGTTTAGGGCCAGTGGCAAACGTACGACGATGATCTCATCGTCCTTGCGGAAGATAGCCGACACTTGCTCGACAAAGTGCGAGTTCTTCGCCATTCCTGTCGATTGAAAGAAGAAACAAATTAAATTTATTTTCATACAGATACAGTAGATAAGAATTGGATCAGAGCAGCGGATTGCTCGACAAATTGGGAGTTCTTCGCCATTTTAGAAATGGAAGCGACATTGCAGTCAGGTGAAGAGCAGTTAACGAGTGAAGTGGGCTTGTTGAATAATTGCCTGAGCCGGTGCTGTACATGTAGGGGACGTTCACCGCTCCTGCCGGATGCCCGCCGGCGAACTCGCCCTCCGTTCTACACAAGCAACAAAACTGATCGAATTACTCGGATGGAACACTGTGAACTGAATTTTTCTGTCAGTTAAGTTGACAGAACAGAGCACAACAGAGTAGAGGGGCAGAGCAAGCATATGCTGACTGCTGCGTGGTCTGTGCGCTGGTTATGTACCTGACGTCAAGATAGCGGTGGCCGGCCAGCTGCAGCTCGTAGGCGACGCGCACCGGCACCGACGGTGGCACGGCCACCCCCGCCTCCTCCACCCGCAACGCCGCTACCCCGGCGCCGCCGTATCTGGTGACGAAGCAACAGGCGTGTAAGAGTTTGTCCGTGGATACTCGATGGATGGAAGGTACAGATTACTCCTGCTCACGGTACCTGACTGAGCCGGGCATCCTCCTGGCGGCGCCCACTGAGACCGGCCTCGCCGCTCTGGCTGCGACGACCCGGCGGTTCGCCCTCGCGACGGCGGCACCGTGCCGCAGCCTGCTCTCAAAACAGAGCGCGCAGAGCACTGTCGGCGTGATCGAAGAGACGAATATCGCAAGAAAAAGGCCCGCCGGATTGTTTACATACCTGTAGGAGGTGAAGGCGAGGGGCGGCCGGTGCGCGGGGAGGGAGACGCCTCGGGCAAAGGAGTACTCGGACGCCATTGTCTCCAGTCCGGTCCTCGCTCCTGTTCGTTCTTGGGGACTCCGGAGCCCGGCCGGACGATGAGTTCGAGCTAATATATATAGCTGCGGTGCAGATTAAGCGCTGATTTCTCGTTGAAACCTGGTAACCTTGCACAAACACATGGCATGGGGAGGCATATTTATGCTTGGTTCATGGCGAGGGTTGGCAGCTGGGATGCCGCACCTGTCCTCGCCTCCTCCGCATCGTAGGGTAGGATCCCACGTACGCATCACTGTGACCGACCCCATCATCCACTTGAGACATATCCATTACAGGAGTTGGTTGTCTGCTACGTTGGTTTCGGATAAGGTGAAGATCTTCTCGCCACGTCTCTCTTCTCAGCTCATTACACGTAGGGTATGGGACCGTATACTTGTCTGTCTAGGCTCTTGCATGCACTGGAAGGTGACGCACGTGCACCCTCTACAGGGTCGTGAGTTAAGTCTTTTTTACCTTGTACTACGATGCAAGATCCTTAGAAGAGGTGCTTAAAGAAACAAATCAATATTTTTTTAGCACCGGTGCTTACTTGTAGAGGACAGATGCTTTATTAAGCGTCCCTTGTATAGAAATAGGCATTTGTGCTTCAGAAAAACCTAATTTATTTTCTAAACACCTTCCTAAGCACCTACTCCCTCCGTTCGGAATTACTTGTCGCAGAAATGGATGTATCTAGACATATTTTAGTTCTAGATACATCCATCTCTGAGACAAGTAATTCCGAACGGAGGGAGTAGTAGTGTACAAGACCTTACGCGCAATATTACAGTTAAAGATGAGAATTCTGCAAAAAAACGAAGAACCGAATTGAGGTAACCAATTGTTTCTGGTTTATTTGATTTTGCTTAAGCATATCTAGATGTATCATAAGTGAGTAGTGATCTAAATGTTCTTATTTTTTTAGGAAGGAGTACTTAGGACACATCTGCCTTAGACAGAGAGTTTATAGTGTACATCCAACACGCAACGACACCAACGCTATCACACAGGAAAACACCAACGCTGTCACAGCGAACCTCCTCCCAGTGCTCCTTCCCTCGCCACTGCCGCCACTGGCCGCCCGGCCGGCCGCGGTGGCGGCGGGGCGCCCCTTTATCCCCTCTCCGCTCGATCCCATGGTGAATCTCGGCCTCTTCCGCGACAGCGCGATCCTGCTCATGTCTGTTCGCATCGGATCCAGGGACTCGATCACTCATGGCAGTTAGCATCGGATCCAGGACTCGATCACTCATGGCGACGCTCCAACGGATCGGGCCGGTAGTGCCTTCGGTCCAGCGACTGGATCGCTCACAGCGATGCTCCAACAGATCGGGCGGATGCCTTCGATCCAGTGACTTGATCGCTCGCGGCAGCGCTCCAACAAATTGGGCTGGTGCCTTCCGTCCTAGCGGACTCCCGTGGTGTGGCTCGGTCCAGGTCAGGGGATGTGCCCCAGCATGGTCTGGCCGCAGCCTGCCCACCGGATCTGATGGCGGCCAGGACCTATTGGCTGCTAGGTTCGGGATCGGACCGGGAGATGTCCGCTACGGCTGGATATTCGCCATGAAGGATGTCGAAGCCGTTGTTGGGGGCGTCTAGCGTGAAATTGGCGATGTCGCGGGATGTGGCCGGAAGGCTTCTTCACGGTTTGGGCAGCTCTCGCTTCGGCCAGTTTGCTTTTGACGGTGAGATGCAACCTACAAATGACAATTCGACGCAGAGGGTATGGTTGTGCAGTGATGGCAATTCTAGCCAAACACTGCTCTGGGTTGTGGAAAAGTGGCGGCGACAACACATGATTAACTCCGAGTTGATGGTGCTTCTCGAGTACCCGGTCTCAAGCTCCAGGATGACAATCCTAGGTTTGACCAATGGCAATGACGATGTTTTTTGCGTCGTTACCTTGTAGAAGGCATTGCTTGGATATGCTCTGTGACGTCCGGATAATTAGGCTACAGTAATCCCATGTTAATGATGTCATGTCACCGCGGTTACTGTTGTTAATCTCGCGTTAGTTCGAAACCGGTTCGAGTCCAAATTAAAAATCAAACAAACAATAAAAGTTTTCAAAAGTGAAAACTAAAATGTTGTAAATGTGTTAAATAAATCCTGGGTAATAGTGGTGAAGAAACCTAAACTTAATAAAATGATTAAGTATTCAAAATAATTAAAACTGTAGGTTAAATAATAAAATAAATGCCTTTTGAATTTTATAAAATATTAAAACTATTTTAGTTAGGGTAAGAATTAATGTGGGAGTAGTTTATTTAAAAGTACCAATTTACGTGTTAGTGATAATTTTTACTAAAACTAAAATAAAATAGGAAAGAATAAATAAAAATAAAGGAAATAAAAAAGTAAAAAAACAAGAAATAAACAAACCCCCTGGCCCACTGGGCCACGGCCCAGCAGGCCACCAGGCCAGCCCATCAGTCGCGCCCATATCCCCCACTACCCCAAACCCTAACCCCCCACCGACACCCCACTCCCCCCCCCCCACGACGCGCCCCCTCCCCCGATCCAGATCGGATCGGGCTCGACGCCGCCGCCTCGCCCTCGTCCGTCGCCGCCCGGAGCTCGTCCTCGCCGGACCTCCCCGCCGGCCTGCCTCCCCGTCGCCCGGTCGTCGCCGTCGACCACCCCGAGCCCCGCTGCCCTGACCCTACGCCCGTGGTGAGGCCCTCGGCCCGTGCTCATCCCCTCCCCTGCATCGCCGCGCTCCGCGCGTTCGGCCCGCGCCCTGGCCGCGCGTCGCCCCGCCCGGCGTGCCTCCACACGCGCCGTGGCCGCGCCCTCTCCCCCGTGAGCTCTCCCTCTCCTCCCCTCTCTCCCGCGCGTGCACGCGCTCACCGAGCTTGACCACGCACCCCGCACATCCAGGCCCGGCGCCCCGCTGCTCGCCCGCACCCACTGCCGCTGCTCTGCTCGCCCGCCTCCCGCACTCGCCGTCGCAGCGCCTCGCGCCCGCCTGCTGCCGCAACCGCGCACCTGAGCCCCGACTCGCTGCGCCTTGCCCCTGTCGTTGCCAAGCGAGGCCACCATCGCCTCGCCCCCTTGCTCGCCCGCGTACATCTGCGCCTCCCCCGACCTCGCCGCGCCCCACGTCGTCCCGTCGCCGCGCCCGCCTCTGCGTGGCCGCGCCCCGCCACGGCCCCCCATCTCTGCTCCCGTGCCCCGGGCGCCCGTGCGCCCGCGCCCACGCCGCACACGCGCGCCGCGCCCGCGCCCGCCTGTGGCCCCTGGGCCACTGCCAGGTGGGGCCCGGCGCCCCTGAGCCACTGCCCCTGGGCCACTGCCAGGTGGGGCCCCGCGCCCCTGAGCCACTGCCCTGGGCCCGAACCCCCTATGGGCCACAGACAGGTGGGCCCCCGCGCCAGAACGTAAAAAAATTGATTTAAAAAAACTAAAATTAATTAAATTAATAAAAATAAATAAATAAATAATAAAGATAATTAATTAAGATAATTAATTAACTTAATTAATCCTGTTAATATTAACTAATTAAGATTAATTAACTTAATAATTAATTAACCTAATTAACTACTGTTAATTAGCTAACAGCCCCTGACAGGTGGGACCCACCTGTCAGGTTGACCAGGTCAACGGTCAACGTTGACTGCTGATGTCATATTGACGTCATGCTGATGCATTAATTAAATTTCGAATTAAATTAATTTATTAAATTCTAAAAATGATTTAAATCTTTAAAATTTAATATAAAATAAAACGTAGCTCGGATGGAAATACTTTGTACATGAAAGTTGCTCAGAACGACGAGACGAATCCTAATACGTAGTCCGTTTATCAGCCACACGTTCCTAGCATAGCGAACATGGAACTTTCCCCCTCCGATCTGTCTGTCCGAAAACGCGAAACATCGGGAATACTTTCCCGGATGTTCCCCCCCTTCGCCGGTACCACCTACTCCCGCGTTAGGGCACACCTAGCACCGCTCATTGTCATGTCACGCATCGTCATGCTTATGTTTGCATTGTATTTACTGTTTCTTCCCCCCTCTTCTCTCCGGTAGACTACGAGACCGACGCTGCTGCTGCCCAGTTCGACTACGGAGTTGACGACCCCTCCTACTTGCCAGAGCAACCAGGCAAGCCCCCCCCCCTTGATCACCAGATATCGCCTATTCTTCTCTATACTGCTTGCATTAGAGTAGTGTAGCATGTTACTGCTTTCCGTTAACCCTATCCTGATGCATAGCCTGTCATTGTTGCTACAGTTGTTACCCTCACCTGCTATCCTACTGCTTAGTATAGGATGCTAGTGTTCCATCAGTGGCCCTACACTCTTGTCCGTCTGCCATGCTATACTACTGCGCCGTGATCACTTCGGGAGGTGATCACGGGTATATACTATATACTTTATATACATGACACATGTGGTGACTAAAGTCGGGTCGGCTCATTGAGTACCCGCAAGTGATTCTGATGAGGGGGCTGAAAGGACAGGTGGCTCCACCCCGGTAGAGGTGGGCCTGGGTTCCTGACGACCCCCAACTGTTACTTTGTGGCGGAGCGACAGGGCAGGTTGAGACCACCTAGGAGAGAGGTGGGCCTGGCCTTGGTCGGCGTTCGCATATACTTAACACGCTTAACGAGATCTTGGTATTTGATCTGAGTCTGGCCATTTGGTCTATACGCACTAACCAGCTACGCGGGAACAGTTATGGGCACTCGACGTCGTGGTATCAGCCGAAGCCCTTTTTGACGTCAGCGACTGAGTGGCGCGCGCCGCATTGGACCGTAAGCTCGCGCTTGTATTAAGGGGGCTAGGTCTGCTTCCGGCCGCGTACGCAACGTGCAGGTGTGCAATGGGCGATGGGCCCAGACCCCTGCGCGCATAGGTTTTAGACCGGCGTGCCGACCTCTCTGTTGAGCCTAGGTGGGGCTGCGACGTGTTGATCTTCCGAGGCCGGGCATGACCCAGAAAAGTGTGTCCGGCCAAATGGGATCGAGCGTGTTGGGTTATGTGGTGCACCCCTGCAGGGAAGTTTATCTATTCGAATAGCCGTGTCCCTCGGTAAAAGGACGACCCGGAGTTGTACCTTGACCTTATGACAACTAGAACTGGATACTTAATAAAACACACCCTTCCAAGTGCCAGATACAACCCGGTGATCGCTCTCTAACAGGGCGACGAGGAGGGGATCGCCGGGTAGGATTATGCTATGCGATGCTACTTGGTGAACTTACCATCTACTCTCTTCTACATGCTGCAAGATGGAGGTGGCCAGAAGCGTAGTCTTCGACAGGACTAGCTATCCCCCCTTATTCTGGCATTCTGCAGTTCAATCCACTGATATGGTCCTTTACACATATACCCATGCATATGTAGTGTAGCTCCTTGCTTGCGAGTACTTTGGATGAGTACTCACGGTTGCTTTTCTCCCTCTTTTCCCCTTTCTATACCTGGTTGTCGCAACCAGATGCTGGAGTCCAGGAGCTAGAGATCCTGAGGATGATTCTACATGGAGTTCGGCTTCGAGGAGTAGTTAGGAGGTTCCAGGCAGGAGGCCTTGCCTCTTCGATCGTTGCTACTTTTGTGCTAGCCTTCTTAAGGCAAACTTGTTTAACTTATGTCTGTACTCAGATATTGTTGCTTCCGCTGACTCGTCTATGATCGAGCACTTGTATTCGAGCCCTCGAGGCCCCTGGCTTGTATTATGATGCTTGTATGACTTATTTATGTTGTAGAGTTGTGTTGTGATATCTTCCCGTGAGTCCCTGATCTTGATCGTACACATTTGCGTGCATGATTAGTGTACGGTCGAATCGGGGGCGTCACAAGTTGGTATCAGAGCCAACTGCCTGTAGGAATCCCCCTTTCCACACTCCTTGGCCGAAGTTGAGTCTAGTCAGTGAAAACTGTTTTACTAACATGGCTGTGTGGCTTACGGGTCCACGTCGCCATTGGGTGGTAGTAGGATCTTTTATTCCTCGACCTTTACTCTGGGACTCTGAACTCTCTCCTATTCGGGTTAAATGAATTTTGCTAATTCTAACATTAGGATCTCGTTATCACTTTCACCCGGAGAGCCCCTTATTACTGATGATCGTCTGCTGCACGCGAGGACCCTGAAGACACTCTCCGCTGTTAACCCGAGAACTTGTGTTCATCGCTTTTGCAATTCCCTTCCATCGATAAACTCCTATGGATAACCACGTATACTCGCCATTCATACAATGTTTCCCAGTTGATCTTATTATTACAAGATACCCCGAAATTCTCTCTGTTGTTCCGAGAATCCTTTGAGCTTACTACCTTGCTGTTCTTTGTCACCTAAATACCCATACGGATAATTCTCACACTTACCGAGTATCCGCTCACCCCCAGTTGATTCAAGTATTTCACAAAAGTGTTCAAAATACCATTCGATCTTCCGAAAATCCTCAGGAGCCTTTTTGCTCTTGCAATTCTTGCTTACTTGCATTATGATTAATCTTAAGTCTCGTAATCTTATTGGCATCTCTTGTCATTATCATTTTGAGTCCGATGATTCAATTTGTTGCGAATGCTCGCAATCCTCAATCAGATCCTAGTATTCATCCTTCCGGATCAGATGTCATTTTAAACGTGAGCTGGATCTCGACCAATCAAATTTGCCATCGATTGTACCCGTAAGTTTACTCGACTTATCCATCCTCAATCAGAGCGTTTGCTTCTGATCCCTTGAATTTGAAATTATAATTCCTTTGCATTGAGCTTTGAGTTAGTCGGTTGTTTCTATAATCTGATCTCCTTGCATTCTTTCTTCCTCTGGTTGAGTACTGATGCTCACATCAGATCCCTTGTGGACCACCAGACCCTTTTGTCGGATTTTATCCGACAATGTCCTTCATATTAAATAAGCTTGTGAGCTTTTCCTCGGATACATAATGCCTTTGGTAAATTGTATCCTCTGCTTTGTAAACCATGCTCTACTTTCGAGCTTGTATTATTTACTCCAAAGTTTGTGGTATATGTTCCTAAGATGCCCTGATGGGTTGAACCTACGCCTTCCCTAATCCGTGTGAACCCGAAAGATTTCACGGGTCATACTTATCTGGTATTGCATCAGGTAAAAACTTTCAACAACTAATGTCATTTTCGAAATACGAGAGGTGAATGAAAGGTTATGCGTTGAACAAGTGGGAGTCGACCTTGAACCCTGTGTTCATGCCCATGGACACGATGTATACCTTATCATGGAAGCTTCTATTAAAATAATTATCCCCTTGTAATAAGTTCATCTGGTATCCGTGGACGTCGTTCCGACCATGTTTCTCCTTGATTCCGTTTCTCGTGCAAGTTTGGGCACTTGTCTTCTGCAGGGCAATACCCTAGTCCAACCTTTACCTTGATCTGTCGTCGAGTATTACCCCCTGGTATCTTGAGATTATCATGGAACTGCATAACTTCTTATGCGTTCTTCATCAAGTGCTACATTCTCACTGATTCCAATTTTCCACGGGCTCTGAGTTATTAGACACCCGAGAACACCGATAAGTGAATCGATTCCGCACTCCGATTCAATAACTCTAAGTAATTCTTGTTGCTTACGAGTTTAATAATCCTTCAAGTCATTCCTAGCCTTATCGGCTATATCATTATCGTGCAAAAAAATTTAACTGTGCTACCCGGTCCTTCCCGGAACACAACTTTCGATGGTGAGCTAATCTTACAATCGATCTTCCTCGTCATATCACTTCTCCTTGAACAGCAAACTTGATTTCGAGTTTGTGTCCTACCCGTGGTTCCAATAACCTTTCGCTTTCATCATTCCTTTGGTTGGATGTCATCGTCGATCAATTACATCATTCTTGCCTCCCCCCAACACAAACTTGTTCATATTTTGTGTTGTATCTTGATTTCCCTGCTATCCAACTTATGTTATGTTCTACCGTGGAGTATTACCATCTTTTATGTCAAGAATGTCGTGAGCATTACTCCACCTCTTAAGAATTCTTGGTACAGTGATACTTCTCACCATCACCATTCTTCCTTGGTCCCCGTGTTGTTTTTAACCGGGATACCAATATACTAACGATGTTGCTTGAGTTCTGTACTTCTAGCAACCCTATTGCTTTCAAGTTAACGAACGATGGTTCGTTCTTAGACTGTTGGTTATTAAATCATCACTCTAACATTGATCTTGTTGACTAAGGTCATATTTCGGGCACACTTTTCAACTAATGATTGATGGTGTACGATTTCCTTGAGCATACGACATTATATCATTTGAATTGACAAGTGTCATTTTCTTGTTCACATTATTGTGGAAATCCATCCGTTTGGAATTCTCGATGAATTGTCGCTGAGCCCATCGGCCACCTCCTCATCCTCTCCTTGGTTTAATTATGAACTATTGTTTCAGGAAACCGCTCCCATAGTTCATTTCCCGAGAATCTTACAATGTCATCTCGTCAATTTGTGTTGCACCTTTTCTTCTCAGACATCCCGAGTCTGAGGTATCCTGGCACTAATCAAATCTGAATCTCGGTCAGATATGGTGGTTGGGACATATTTCCAAGAGTTATAACATTGACCTTTATATGACCCGGTAAGGTGATGTCATGCCTAACACACCTGGCCGGAGGACCTATTGTTATAGTTTCCCTTACCTAAAGGGTTTTCTACATTATATCCTGTCATGGATATCATGCTTTGCTTGTCCTTGGGAAGGATATACCCTTGAAATATGTGTTTAAACACATTTTCCTTTCCATTGTTCTGTTTACTCTGATAATCATATTTTCCTTTCCATTGTTTTGTTTAACCTTTCTTGTAATCTGACTTAGCTGAGCAGAGATAAATCCCTGCTTAGTTGAGCACCTCGTTGTACCACTCTCTCAGTAGACCATGTTACTTTTGTTGATGACATTTCGGTAGCCACCGATGGATGAGAACTTTGCCTATTGGTCCGCCTCGTTTCAACGAGCAGGAAAATGGTTCTCTTTGTCCCTCGCCCTTGGTACCAACGTTGTTGCCAACATAACTGACAGGCTACCCTCTGACATGTCTTGCTATCATGACCGTGTAAGATGCCAACGGCCTTCCTACTTTTAACCACATGGTGGGCCCATAACCCACAGTTCCACAGGATCGAAACCTGACTCTCCTATACTCCCTGTTTCCAAACTTATTCCTCGCGCTTGGCTTCGTATTTAATTCACGGGCCACCTTCCTAGTGCTCTATTCTGGTATCAGACGCAATGCTTACTCTCGCTACTCTGAACCCCTTTCTCATTCTGGTTCAGACTTCGAGCAACTATCTATCCACTTGGAACCTCTTATTGTACCGTCGTACCTTACTCTCGATGTATTTTATATGTTCAACTTGAGAGATAATCTTATGCTCATTCATGGGATAACCCCAGATTGTTTCCCTCAAAAGCATTCTGTCGTAGCTGAGCTGCCCCTTATCCTTTCGTAAGTACGATGGAGTTCCCGAAGAAAGGACGACAACTTTATCATGATGCATTGGAATAAAGAATTGAAGACATCAACGAAAGGGATTAACTTCTTCGAGAAGATCCGTTAGAATATCGTAACCAGAACTTTCCCCCTTACTCCCCTCTTAAATCTCGGGACGAGATTTCTTGTAGTGGAGGAGAATTGTGACGCCCGGATAATTAGGCTACACTAATCCCATGTTAATGATGTCATGTCACCACGGTTACTGTTGTTAATCTCGCGTTAGTTCGAAACCGGTTCGAGTCCAAATTAAAAATCAAAGAAATAATAAAAGTTTTCAAAAGTGAAAACTAAAATGTTGTAAATGTGTTAAATAAATCCTGGGTAATAGTGGTGAAGAAACCTAAACTTAATAAAATGATTAAGTGTTCAAAATAATTAAAACTGTAGGTTAAATAATAAAATAAATGCCTTTTGAATTTTATAAAATATTAAAACTATTTTAGTTGGGGTAAGAATTAATGTGGCAGTAGTTTATTTAAAAGTACCAATTTAGGTGTTTTTACTAAAACTAAAATAAAATAGGAAAGAATAAATAAAAATAAAGGAAATAAAACAAAGTAAAAAAACAAGAAACAAACAAACCCCCTGGCCCACTGGGCCACGGCCCAGCAGGCCACCAGGCCACCAGGCCGGCCCATCAGCTGCGCCCATACCCCCCACTACCCCAAACCCTAACCCCCCACCAACACCCCACTCCCCCACCCCACGACGCGCCCCCTCCCCCGATCCAGATCGGATCAGGCTCGACGCCGCCGCCTCGCCCTCGTCTGTCGCCGCCCGGAGCTCGTCCTCGCCGGACCTCCCCGCCGGCCTGCCTCCCCGTCGCCCGGTCGTCGCCGTCGACCACCCCGAGCCCCGTTGCCCTGACCCTACGCCCGCGGGGAGGCCCTCGGCCCGTGCTCATCCCCTCCCCTTCATCGCCGCGCTCCCCGCGTTCGGCCCGCGCCCTGGCCGCGCGTCGCCCCGCCCGGCGTGCCTCCACACGCGCCGTGGCCGCGCCCTCTCCCCCGTGAGCTCTCCCTCTCCTCCCCCTCTCTCCCGCGCGTGCACGCGCTCGCCGAGCTTGACCACGCACCCCGCGCATCCAGGCCCGGCGCCCCGCTGCTCGCCCGCACCCACTGCCGCTGCTCTGCTCGCCCGCCTCCCGCACTCGCCATCGCAGCGCCTCGCGCCCGCCTGCTGCCGCACCCGCGCACCTGAGCCCCGCCTCGCTGCGCCTTGCCCCTGTCGCTGCCAAGCGAGGCCACCATCGCCTCGCCCCCCCTCTCGCCCGCGTACATCTGCGCCTCCCCCGACCTCGCCGCGCCCCACGTCGTCCCGTCGCCGCGCCCCGCCACGGCCCCCCATCTCTGCTCCCGTGCCCCGGGCGCCCGTCGCCCACGCCCACGCCCGTGCGCCCGCGCCCGTGCCGCGCCCGCGCCCGCCTGTGGCCACTGGGCCACTGCCAGGTGGGGCCCCGCGCCCCTGAGCCACTGCCCCTGGGCCCGAACCCCCGGGCCACTGCCAGGTGGGGCCCCGCGCCCCTGAGCCACTGCCCCTGGGCCCGATCCCCCGGGCCACTGCCAGGTGGGGCCCCGCGCCCCTGAGCCACTGCCCGAACTCCCTATGGGCCACAGACAGGTGGGCCCCCGCGCCCAGAACGTAAAAAAATGATTTAAAAAAATTAAAATTAATTAAATTAATAAAAATAAATAAATAAATAATAAAGATAATTAATTAACTTAATTAATCCTATTAATATTAACTAATTAAGATTAATTAACTTAATAATTAATTAACCTAATTAACTACTGTTAATTAGCTAACAGCCCCTGACAAGTGGGACCCACCTATCAGGTTGACCAGGTCAACGGTCAACGTTGACTGCTAACGTCATGCTGATGCATTAATTAAATTTCGAATTAAATTAATTTATTAAATTCTAAAAATGATTTAAATCTTTAAAATTTAATATAAAATAAACCGTAGCTCGGATGGAAATACTTTGTACATGAAAGTTGCTCAGAACGACGAGACGGATCCGAATACGTAGTCCGTTTGTCAGCCACACGTTCCTAGCATAGCGAACATGGAACTTTCCCCCTCCGGTCCGTCTGACTGAAAACGCGAAACATCGGGAATACTTTCCCGGATGTTCCCCCCCTTCGCCGGTACCACCTACTGCCGCGTTAGGGCACACCTAGCACCGCTCATTGTCATGTCACGCATCGTCATGCTTATGTTTGCATTGTATTTACTGTTTCTTCCCCCCTCTTCTCTCCGGTAGACTACGAGACCGACGCTGCTGCTGCCCAGTTCGACTACGGAGTTGACGACCCCTCCTACTTGCCAGAGCAACCAGGCAAGCCCCCCCCTTGATCACCAGATATCGCCTATTCTTCTCTATACTGCTTGCATTAGAGTAGTGTAGCATGTTACTGCTTTCCGTTAACCCTATCCTGATGCATAGCCTGTCATTGTTGCTACAGTTGTTACCCTCACCTGCTATCCTACTGCTTAGTATAGGATGCTAGTGTTCCATCAGTGGCCCTACACTCTTGTCCGTCTGCCATGCTATACTACTGCGCCGTGATCACTTCGGAAGGTGATCACGGGTATATACTATATACTTTATATACATGACACATGTGGTGACTAAAGTCGGGTCGGCTCATTGAGTACCCGCAAGTGATTCTGATGAGGGGGCTGAAAGGACAGGTGGCTCCACCCCGGTAGAGGTGGGCTTGGGTTCCTGACGGCCCCCGACTGTTACTTTGTGGCGGAGCGACAGGGCAGGTTGAGACCACCTAGGAGAGAGGTGGGCCTGGCCTTGGTCGGCGTTCGCATATACTTAACACGCTTAACGAGATCTTGGTATTTGATCTGAGTCTGGCCATTTGGTCTATACGCACTAACCAGCTACGCGGGAACAGTTATGGGCACTCGACGTCGTGGTATCAGCCGAAGCCCTTTTTGACGTCAGCGACTGAGTGGCGCGCGCCGCATTGGACCGTAAGCTCGCGCTTGTATTAAGGGGGCTAGGTCTGCTTCCGGCCGCGTACGCAACGTGCAGGTGTGCAATGGGCGATGGGCCCAGACCCCTGCGCGCATAGGTTTTAGACCGGCGTGCCGACCTCTCTGTTGAGCCTAGGTGGGGCTGCGACGTGTTGATCTTCCGAGGCCGGGCATGACCCAGAAAAGTGTGTCCGGCCAAATGGGATCGAGCGTGTTGGGTTATGTGGTGCACCCCTGCAGGGAAGTTTATCTATTCGAATAGCCGTGTCCCTCGGTAAAAGGACGACCCGGAGTTGTACCTTGACCTTATGACAACTAGAACTGGATACTTAATAAAACACACCCTTCCAAGTGCCAGATACAACCCGGTGATCGCTCTCTAACAGGGCGACGAGGAGGGGATCGCCGGGTAGGATTATGCTATGCGATGCTACTTGGTGAACTTACCATCTACTCTCTTCTGCATGCTGCAAGATGGAGGTGGCCAGAAGCGTAGTCTTCGACAGGACTAGCTATCCCCCCTTATTCTGGCATTCTGCAGTTCAGTCCACCGATATGGTCCTTTACACATATACCCATGCATATGTAGTGTAGCTCCTTGCTTGCGAGTACTTTGGATGAGTACTCACGGTTGCTTTTCTCCCTCTTTTCCCCTTTCTATACCTGGTTGTCGCAACCAGATGCTGGAGTTCAGGAGCTAGAGATCCCGAGGATGATTCTACATGGAGTTCGGCTTCGAGGAGTAGTTAGGAGGTCCCAGGCAGGATGCCTTGCCTCTTCAATCGTTGCTACTTTTGTGCTAGCCTTCTTAAGGCAAACTTGTTTAACTTATGTCTGTACTCAGATATTGTTGCTTCTGCTGACTCGTCTATGATCGAGCACTTGTATTCGAGCCCTCGAGGCCCCTGGCTTGTATTATGATGCTTGTATGACTTCTTTATGTTGTAGAGTTGTGTTGTGATATCTTCCCGTGAGTCCCTGATCTTGATCGTACACATTTGCGTGCATGATTAGTGTACGGTCGAATCGGGGGCGTCACATGCTCGGACATGTTCTTCAGGATGAAAACCTAGAATCTGACCTTTGGTTTGATCCGGTGACGATGACACTTGAGCGGTGTTTCCTTTCTGAAGGCATTGCTGTTGAAGAATCTAGTTGTCTTTGTGGTGTCAAGAGATGGTTGGTGCGGATATGGTTATTGTTGTTGTAGTTTGTCGGTCGTAGTTCTTCGCTTTGGGGTTATTTTTTTCCCTCGCTTAGGCAAAGCTTTGGTCTTGTATGACTTTGCTATTCGCCTGTGTATTTTTGTGTGTGTGTTAGTGTTGGCTATGTACATCCTATAAATGCAGAGGCCGGGTGTGTGCTCATTGTATTTGTATCTACTTGATGCTTCATTTTGAGTTAATAAAATTCACCCTTTATCGAAAAAGAGAGTTTATAGTGTTTGGAAAGCTAGTTATTTTGTGTTCGAAACTGACCATCATTATATACATCAAAATGAACCTCGGTTTGTTTTAACTTTCCTATTTGCCGATACGTGTAAGCATGGCTTAAGGCCCATGTATGATGTATTCCGCACATAACCCGATTCACTTGTTTTTTTTTCCTTAGAAAAGGAGGATAACTCAGCCTCTATATCATTACGGTGCACACTATCATATATGTATTAAAGTATAAATATCAATCTCCAGTACTGAAGTACAAAAATAACTAAAATATATGCCGTAACCATCAAAAGTAGGAAAATTTGCCTACACGCATATCCTATTATTCGACTGCCATCCAAATTGGTTGTCTGTATCAGGTGTTATCATCTCCCACTGACTGCAATCCAAATTGGTTGTATATATTATTATACCTAAATACTCAATCGTGCAGCTGCGCTATTTGATTGTTATCAGCGCACGCACTATCCAACAAACCGCACAGGTCGCTCCCTTCCAAAAAGAGCCAGCACACTGATCCATCTGTTCGCTATCGCTCTCTATAAAAAAATACCTTATCCTTATCCATTTCCCCGTCACACCACGGAGGTGGAGAAAAAGCACGGGAGCACGCCAGCGTGACGCATGGGAGGTCGATGTGGAGGCGGCGGATCGGACGAGCCCGACGAGAGGTCCGCCCGGGAACTGGAGCTGCAGCGCCGCCGGCTTTTCCTCCCAATTTCTTCGAGCAGAGCTGGAGCGATGCCGTCGCCGGCGTCGTCGAGCTGTCGAGGTACCTGCTCCTCTTGTGCACCGTGATTTGCCTTCTCATCGATGTTGGTCGCGAGGGTTTCTGCCCCGCCGCCGGGAAGCCGTGCGCGGAGTCTGCATATTAAGGTGTTGGGGACGCCAAAGCAGAGAAGAAGGGCAATGGAGATGTCGATTTGTCGTTGGTTAGAGGTAATGGCACAGTACGGCCTCCAAATCCAGGAATGGTATTCCAGTTTAGAAGTATGGGTTTGGGGATCATCCCATTTGATTGCGTGCTTAGGTATTGGTTGCTGGCTGCTGGGCCATATTGCTTATGCTGCAGCGTGATGCCAATGTTCTGCTCGTGAACATTTGTACTGCTGTGTAAAAAAGAGAGATGAGGAAAGACACACTATATTTGTACTGCTAGATCCCCAAGTCTGAGATCAGCTTGCTAGATGCGTGTACTAGTTTCAGTTTCTCAAGTAGAAGAACATGTGAGTAAGGAAACTAAATTTGTTTGTGTGTTGCTAAGTCTGTACTAGTTTCTAAACTAAAACAAGTTCTTGTTGTTTCTCGAGTGTCTCTGACATGGGGTTAGGTGGATGGATGGATACATATATCTAGCAAATGAACATGTGTTCTGATTAAGTCGATTGATGCAAGGTGTTCATCCTTTTCGCAGGAAGTTGCCTACAGAAATAGCACATGTTGGATAACCCTCTCTGTGCGTAGTTGCTCAAGTTTTTAATATGGTTGCCTGGAATTAAGCGGAAGGTTGCTTTAATTTTTACTAAATCCATAGGGCCTGGAAACAAGGAGGAGGGGGGTAAGATAGTTGTCCACAAAGGTTATTCAAGTTGCTCATATATTTTTTCTGTCTAAAATAGACAATCTAAGTAGTAATGCTAGGGACATCTGCTTGCTTCTGCTAGAACAGTTTCTCACTTTTTGTGTTTCTTTGTAATTGAGTTGCTTTGGTTTTTGCTACAACATGCGAGAAGGTGGATGAGATGGGGGGGGGGGGGGGGTAGATTGGATAGTTGTCCATAAAATGCTATTCAAGTTGCTCATACATTTTTCTCTGCCTAACGTAGATAATCTAAGTAGCGATGCTAGGAAAGTTGCTTGATTTTGCTAGGACAATTGCTTGTTTTTGCTAGGGCAGTTGCTTTTTTTTTGCTAGAACAATTTTGCATTTTTTGTTTTTTTATATTGAGTTACAAGCAAAAGGGTCGCTCTACCTGATGCTTCATAGGGCCAAATGGTGGATCAACATGAGGTACTTGTGATTTTTTTAGATATACCTTTGATGAGATGATGAAGATGGAGAAGGAAGGCAACCGAAACGGGCGAAGAGAGGTGGATAGAAAGTAATTCTAAAAAATACAGTATTAGTCGCATCACACGGTAGAGGGAGTTGCTCCGTCCATACCCGTAGTTGCTCAAAAACCTGATGCATCGTTTTTTATACTTGTGTATATAATGCATCTATATATGTGTGTTACTGCCACCTATATATGTTGTCCTCTACTTGTTATTTTGTGGTTCTTTTATTATTTTACACAAGGGTTGTCTGATATTATTGCAAGGAGCTTATAGGGTGTAACACCCCGCATGTAACTTGCCATATTCGTAACTCCGACTCTTGCCATTTCCGGCTATGTGTTATGTTTTTCCCTCCGTTGTCGGGTTTTGTTTTTCGTTTTGTATTTTGTCATGTCATGCATTTTCATATCATGTCATCATGTGCATTGCATTCGCATACGTGTTCGTCTCATGCATCCGAGCATTTTCCCCGTTGTCCGTTTTCCAATCCGGCGCTCCTATCTCCTCCGGTGCACCCCTCTTGTTTACTTTCATTTGCGGGTGTCAAACTTTCTCGGAATGGACCGAGACTTGTCGAGTGGTCTTAATATACCACCCAGAGACTACCGGTCAAGTTTCGTTCCATTCGGAGGTCGTTTGGTACTTCATCGGTTAACCGGGCATCCGCAAAGTCCATTTGAGTGTCCAGCTAAAACCCCCTCCAAAACCAGCCCAAAACCCACCAAACTTTCTTCCATGCTCTAGGTCATTCGATCACGATCGTGTGGGCGAAAACCGCACCTTATTTGGAGTCTCTTAGCTCCCTCTACCTATTTATATGTGGGCATCCCGGAAAACGGTTTCGCAGACGAACCCTAGCAAAAATCCCTCGCGCCGCCGAACAGCGTCCGCCCGCGCCGGACACGTCCGCCCGCGCCGGCGGACGAATCGCCCGTCGCCACGTCAGCCCGCTCGCCGCCGCCACCGCCGAGGCCCGCGAGCCCGACCCCGGCCCCCGCGGCCCGCGCCTGCCCCCGCCGCCGCGCCGCCCGCCCGCGGCACCGCCGGCCGGTCCCGCCATCACCGGCGCCGTGCCCCGCCGCCCGAGGCCCGCCGCCTCCGGCCGGCGCCTCCTCCGTCGCCGCCTCCTCCCTCCGCCCGAGCCCGCCGGCCTCTCCTCTCCTCCCGCCGGCGAGTCCACTGCCCGAGCCGGCGAGCTCCTGGAGATCGGGCTCGATCCAGATCTCGGTAGACTTGACTTTCTCGCGACCTCAAAATCTTCCAAGTCCCTAAATTTTCTCAGCAAGTGCTCTTGTTCTCGATGCGATAACTTTGTGCATGTAGCTCCAATTCACGCGTACAATATGTCAAATTGTTCGTCTCGTGGTGCTCTTCATTTTGTTCAATTGCACCATGTTCATTAGAGGTCATCTTGATGCCCAAATCTTCGTTGGAAGAGGGCTAGTTGCTGTTATTCTCTGGTTTTTAGCAGAACTTGGAGATTTGTCATTTTTGTATCATTTAATCTGTGCATCTTTTGAGCATGAGCTCTACATGTGTGTTGAAGTATGACATGCCATCTTTCCAGTGCTGTAGTCCATGTATTTTTGTGATCTTTGTGGTGACTAGCACAAGCATGCAAAGTAGGCCCCGTAATATTTCTGATTTCAGAGACTTGGTGATTTCTCTAAGTCCTTGTCTGCTGTAATTTTGTTGCCATGTAAACTTGATGCTACAGAGAGATCCATGCATATTTTGGAGATGTTCAGTAAGGATGTTTTGTAGTTATAACTGTAATTGATCCATTCCTGCAATTGTTTGCAATTTTAGAGTACCATAGCCTGACTCAATCTTGCTCTACTTTTGCTATAAAATATTTCTGCCAGATTCTTAACATGATATGCATTTTTGCCAAGCTTATTGTACTTGATCCATACATGCTATGCAATTGTTCTTGCCATGGTTAGCTTCATAATCATGCCTTCTTGCTGTAGGTATGCTTGGTTTGTCATGAATTGCTCTGTAGTGAGTGCATCAAGCTCACAAAGAGGCCTACATATTAATATTTCTGACATGCTCTGTTTTCTGCTAAGTCTGAAACCTGATAACGAAACTTGCTATGTTTACATGCTTGCCATCATATCTTCTGGTCCTTTTTGGCTTATAGTCAGTAAGGGACTTTTGTCATGTTCATTTAATAGAACACTATCATGCCTTGTTTTGCTATGTCAAGTTCCTGTAGCATGTTGATTTCATGCTCTGAACATTGCTACCTGATGATGATTTCTACCATGTCCAGTTTTTCACTAAGTCTGTGAACCTGTAATCTTTTGCACTTTTGCCATGCTTGTTTGAGCTTGATATGTTGTGAACTAGCCGTAGCTCAGTGTTCATCTTTTGTCAAGCATCTCCTGTAGATTACTGCCATGTGCTTTGTTGCTATGTTGGGGTGCTGTAGCATGGTTATTTGTTGCATTTTAAGTGCTACCTTGCTGTTTATCGCAGATTCGTGTCATTCTTGTTTTGCTTGCCATTTGCAAACCGTGCATCCGATACCGGTGATCTTTATATCGATTTCGACAGAAATTACCTCATCTTTCCAGTGGCATGTTTGGTTTGCCAAGTTACTGCTATGTTCATCATTTTCCTTCCGGAGCACGCATACGCATCGCATATCATATCTTGCATATCATACATGTCTTGCATCATGTTGCTTGTGCATTTCTCGTTGTTGATTGTGGTTCCGTTCGTTTGTGTTCTTGTCTTGGGTAGAGCCGGGAGACGAGTTCGTGAACGAGGAACCTGTCGAGTACGCTTACGAGGATCAAGCTTTCGACAACTCTGAGAATCTTGCAGGCAAGATGACCACCCCTCGAAATCACTTCTATCTTTGCTATGCTAGTTGTTCGCTCTATTACCATGCTCGCTACCTATCACTTGCTATATCATGTCTCCCATTTTAGCCATGTCAGCCCTAACCATCCTTTCCTAGCAAACCGTTGTTTGGCTAAGTTACCGCTTTTGCTCCGCCCCTCTTATAGCGTTGCTAGTTGCAGGTGAAGTTGAAGTTTGTTCCATGTCGGAACATGGATATGTTGGGATATCACAATATCTCTTATTTAATTAATGCATATATATATTTTGGTAAAGGGTGGAAGGCTCGGCCTTATGCCTGTTGTTTTGTTCCACTCTTGCCGCCCTAGTTACTGTTATACCGGGATTATGTTCCTTGAGTTTGCGTTCCTTACACGGTCTGGTGATTTATGGGACCCCCTTGACAGTTCGCCTTGAATAAAACTCCTCCAGCAAGGCCCAACCTTGGTTTTACCATTTGCGACCTATACCTTTTTCCCCCGGGTTTTCTAGAGCCGAGGGTCATCTTTATTTTAAACCCCCGGGTCAGTGTTCCTCTGAGTGCTGGTCCAAACTAGAGCCACTTGCAGCACCACCTTGGGGAAACTCGAGGATTGGTTTTAGCTGTACGTAGTGTTCATCCGGTGTGCCCTGAGAACGAGATATGTGTAGCTCCTATCGGGATTTGTCGGCACATTCGGGCGGCTTTGTTGGTCTTGTTTTACCATTGTCGAGATGTCTTGTAAACCGGGATTCCGAGACTGATCGGGTCTTTCCGGGAGAAGGTTTATCCTTCGTTGACCGTGAGAGCTTATGATGGGCTAAGTTGGGACACCCCTGCAGGGTATTATCTTTCGAAAGCCGTGCCCGCGGTTATGAGGCAGATGGGAATTTGTTAATGTCCGGTTGTAGATAACTTGTCACTTGACCCAATTAAAATACACCAAGTGTGTGTGTAGCCGTGATGGTCTCTTCTCAGCGAAGTCCGGGAAGTGAACACGGTCTGTGTTATGTATGACGTAAGTAGGTGTTCAGGACCTCTTCTGGGTCATTGCTAGATGACGTCCATTCCTTCGCTTCTCTTCTCGCTCTCATTTGCGCAAGTTAGCCACCATATATGTTTTGCCGCTGCAGCTCCACCTCACTACTCCTCTTTGTCCTACAAGCTTAAATAGTCTTGATCTCGCGGGTGTGAGATTGCTGAGTCCCCGTGACTCACAGATACTTCCAACACCAGTTGCAGGTGCCGACGATGCCAGTGCAGATGACGGCGTCGATCTCAAGTGGGAGTTCGACGAGGAACGTGGTCGTTACTATGTGTCTTTTCCTGATGATCAGTAATGGAGCCCAGTTGGGACGATCGGGGATATAGCATTTGGGGTTGTCTTATTTTCATCTGGATTTTGATCGTAGTCGGTCTATATGATTGTATTTTGGATGATGTATGATGATATTTATGTATTGTGTGAAGTGGCGATTGTAAGCCAACTCTTTATCCCATTCTTGTTCATTACATGGGATTGTGTGAAGATGACCCTTCTTGCGACAAAACCACTATGCGGTTATGCCTCTAAGTCGTGCCTCGACACGTGGGAGATATAGCCGCATCGTGGGCGTTACATAGGGGCTGCAGCCCCCCTTTTTAATGCCTAACATTAGTTGCTTTAAATTTTAGTATGAGTTGCCTGAAATCACAAAGTTGCTGCATTTAATCGGAAAAGAATTGCAGTTGCTTAGTTTTCCTAGGACAGTTGCTTCCTTTTTACTAGAACAGTTTTGCACTTTATGTTTTCAAATTGAGTTTCTTGGATTTTTGCTAGACCAGATGAGAAGTTGCATGGGGAGGAGGTCAGATAGTTTTCGACAAAGGTTATTCAAGGTTCTCACACGTTTTTTCTGCCTAAAGTAGTAGATAATCTAAGTAGTAATGCTAGAGACAGTTACCTGCTTTTGCTAGAACAATTTCACACTTTTCTGTTCCGAGTTGCTTGGATGGTTTGCTTGTAAGTTTTTTAGATTACCGTCTCAGATTTGAATACGTATACAGACTGAGAAGATACACCTAGGAAGTAGTTCCTGATGGCCTAGAACTGATGTGATGATTGATTTGCATGGCTATTTTGACAAAGGGTGCAGAATATGAGTAAATGGACCATGATAGTTTTAGAATTAGAAAGTTGGGATACACGTTGATATTAGCAAGAGTAGTAGCTTAGTTCGGTAGTGCACACTCAATTTTCAGGAAATATAGCTAGAACCAATTCAAAGATAAGTTGTACACGACAACAGTCAATGCACACCAAGCCTTGTTGAAATTGGAAAGAACTTTTTAAGATTTCTTAATGGAATAAGCTCTTCTTGATTGTATAGGTTGGTTTAGACAAGTGTTCTTTTTGGCCCTGCTATTCCTGGTTGCATGTGTTAGTTAGGAATTCCCACAGTTGCCCACAATCAACCGTACAGTTGTCCAAAACCATGTATCCAGTTGCCCACAATCAACAATACACTTGTCTAAAACCATGTATCCAGTTGCCCAATCCTCATGAACAATAACATTACCAAGACCATAATTTAGCTAATATGCAAAGGTTTTAGATACCTTTCAAGTTTGTGTCATAGAGATGTGTCAAGAATTTATCTCCTCGGGGGTGGGATCCCTTTTGGTATGATCGTAAATACTTGGCGAAAATCATACAGGGGGAGCAGGGTGGAGTTGGTCATGGGGACGTAACTAACACCGTGATCCTCCTCCTCCCAGCTACACGGCTATCGCCCCAATCCTCCTCCCGTCGACGCGCTCTGCGCGAAGCACAACACCGTCCCCATCCTCCACCCTAAAGTAGATGCCAGGGGAGTTGCTTGATTTTTCTAGGACAATTGCTTGGTTTTGCTAGGGCAGTTGATTGTTTTTTTTGCTGGAACAGTTTTGCATTTTGTGTCCTTTTGTAGTTGAGTTGTTTGGATTTTTGCTAGAACAAATGAGAAGTTACATGGGGGAAGGGGGTAATATAGTTGTCCATAAAGGTTATTCAAATTGATCATATGTTTTCTTCTACCTAAAATAGACAATCTAAGTAGTAGTGTCGGGTACATCTGCTTGTTTCTGCTACAACAGTTTCACACCTTTTGTGTTTCTTTATAATTGAGTTGCTTTGATCTTCTGCTACAACATACGAGAAGGTGGACGAGAGGGGGGAGGAGTAGATCGAATATGTGTCCATAAAAGGCTATTCAAGTTGCTCATGCATTTTTTCCTCTGCCTAAAGTAGATGCTAGGGGAGTTGCTTGGTTTTGCTAGGACAATTGCTTGGTTTTGCTAGGGTAGTTGCTTGTTTTTCTTTGCTAGAACAGTTTTGCATTTTTGCGTTTTGGTGATCCAGGTTGGAGTTGTCTTTATGATAGGTGATTTGGAGGTGAAGCTAGTCAATTGGTAGTCATGGTAACCAATTTATAAGGATCCTCCGTTGATAGGTAGTCATACTAGGGGGGAAAAGGAGTTGCTTTTCTAGAGCACTAAAGTTGCCTCTGTAGCACACAAAGTTGCTTGAAAAAAAAGTTCGTCGAAACCTACTGACATGGGATCTAGTTTTGAAGAACTCGTCGCGAGAAACCCAACGGTGAAAACGGATTTGAATTTTGACATTCTAATGAAAAGTTATAACTTTTTAAAGTTGTTGAGCCCCTAATAAATGCAGGTGGGATAGATAATGTGAGCGTGATCGTGCACGGGTGGGTGGGTTTCCTTTTTGGGTTGTCTTGGTTGCGTGGGTGGGTTAGGTTGTCCTGGTCGCGTGCGGGGTTGCTCCTTCCTTTTCTGAAAGAGCGCTCGCTCCTGTGATCGGGCGCCCGTGCGCCAGCTAGTCACGTCCATTATTATAAAGTAAAAGTCTTTTGTGTTATTCAATATGAATTTTTTCTGGGTATGTTCACGCATTCCCGCTGCAACATGGGAGGCATCTTTCAAGTTTTCAAAGTTTCAAAACCTAAAGTTTAATCCCCTTTTCTCTGAAATCCTAAATATACGAATTTATACTAGAAAACTCCCTCCCGGGTTGCACGGAAGGGCGACTCCGGTGGCGATCAGATCCAGCCGCAAAGAGAACTCCATCCTCATTGCACCGTTCACCCTGCCGCTCGACAACGGACAGCGGGCGGTAGGGTCCCCCCCCCCCCCTCATTGCACCGTTCACCCTGCCGCTCGACGATGGACAGCGGGCGGTAGGTTCCCCCCCCCCCCCCCCCCCCCCCCTTCTTGCTTCTTCCCTGGCGGTGTTCTTCAATCTACATCTACGCACGGCCCGTCTTCCGATCTGGTCCACGGCGCACACATTGATATTACATGGCAAAACTATCATGCTGCGGCTTCGAGGAGGCACGTCTCGATGACCCAATTTTGTTCGCAACACCGGGAGCACGTTGATATTAATGTGAATAACATCCACGCCAAAAGAGAGCGTTGAATTACGTTGCTATCCACGTGAGGCCCTTCTTGCCTTGGTTCATTTTGTTTTGCGGGGGCACTGCCTTGGTTCACTGACGTCCCCGGCACCTGGGCGCCAGCCGCCAGGGCACGCGGAGGCTTAGTGGTTCAACCTCATGATGGGAAATCTAATCATATATTCCAGATGTTGCTATTATAATTCTTCACGTACTTGTGTTTTTAACTCTGGTCGATTATTTTACAATCAGGCCACACATATCCTATCAACGTGATAAGGTAAATGTCGCTAGTGATTTCTTTATTTAATTTTCTACTTTCTGTTCTACATGGTTTATAAAAACAAGCACACTTTTTATTAAAAAAACATTGCACGGGACCAACAAGAAACCAATCTACTAGTAAATTTCCATCAACCAAGATTACATTGAGTAAAAAAATCATGTCATGGGTCTTAAATTTATTTCTGTATGCAAAAAATTTCACCGTTGTTTCAATGAGAATTTATTGGCCGTCCATATATAGAAATACATAGACTATGAATAAATGATATCTCTGATGTCAATGAGCCCAAAGGGATGGAGGGGCATATACTAGCCGCAACCGCTCCTGGATCTCAGCCACCCTCCTTAACTCGGCCGGCGATGGCTCGAAGCCCTTCTGGATGAACCCGCAGCAAACGATGTCGGACTCCTCCTCGGTGAGGTCAGTGAACCCGTTGATGCCTGGGTGGTTAGTGTCGACCCCTATGGCATAGCCGGCATTGTTCCAGTCGACTCCACGGAGGGCGTCCTTGAATATGGCGTACCGGTGCTCCTCGTGGTCGATGGAGCTGTAGATCTTGTCGTTGGTGGCCTTCCACTCCACGAAGATCTGCCGGGTCTCCTCCTCGCTCCTCTCCCTGTTCCAGGACCAGGCGAGTATCCGCTCTCGTGCCACCACTGGTCGATGTCGCGGAGGCGGTGCTTGAACATGTCGTAGGTGCGCTCCTCCTCGGCGACGGAGCTGTAGGTCTTGCCGAGCTCGGCCTTCCACTTCAGGAAGATCCACCGCGTCTCCTCCTCGCTCCTCTCCTTGTGCACGCCGGCAGATGTGTTGCTCGTGGCCGCCGTCGCCGCCGCCAGCAGAGACACCAGCAGCAGCAGCACCATGGTCCTCATCACGACGGGAAATTTAGGTAGTGGAGTATACGCAGGTAGATGAGATGTGTGGAAGGGCAATGGTCTCGGTTGGTCGAACTCTGGTCGAAACGCTCGCGGTGATCAATAGGTTTGGATTGTGCTCCATATTTAAAGGCTCACGAAGGGACGTACGTACCTACAAGAGACGAGACCTACACGATCGAATCGCATGCAGATCGACACGTACGCGACTCGTATCCGAACCACCCAGGATGGATGGATTTGACCAGCCCAAATCGATCACGATTTTTTTGTTGGAATCAATCTCGGCCATGACAAACAACCACGGAGCACCACACTTGGCTCTAGCGTTTAATTAATTTAGGACAGTAAAACTGCCTAAGCCCAGCCCTCTCACGACCTGGCAGTTTTTGGCCGTCCGTTCACGTGATCTGATCGATCTGAGCCGTTCGACCTGTTGCCGATATCGAGCTCCATCGCAGTTTTTTTTTTTGGCCCAGCTGTCCTAAAGGGCCTCTACTCCCGAAGAAAAATCTGATTTCGGTGGTACACTGGAATTTTGTGCCGGCCCATTTGGCTAACCCGCGCTAGATGTATAGGAGAACGCGGGATCGCCTGACCAATGCCCCTGATTACTTCATGCCGGTTTCTCAAAAAAAAAAGATTGCTTCATGCCGCCACCGAAGAAAATTATTTGGATCGCTGCCAGAGATATCAACGTGACTGATTGACTCGATCCAGCCGACCGCGATGCAGGCAACGAGGGGATCCTTGGATCCAACCGACGCGGACGATCTATCTACGAGGGGATCGAGCCGACGCGTGTAATGCGGGTCGAGGCAATAGGCATTCGCGTGTTCGGCAGTTCCGTGAGGCAGATCGACAATCAAAATTGATCCTGTGAGACTTGAAGAAGGTAATCAATCTTCAGTTTCCAGCGTCATTCATGGTGGATGATGTATGCCACTCGCCGATGGCGATTAATGAGGGTGTTTGTTTCTCTATTTTCTGATCTGTGTTATATATGTGCTCCCTCGGCCGTCCCTCTCAATCACTGTTCTTGCTCCTTTTCTTTTAAACTGAAGCACCGTTCTTACTCTGGCGGCATGGTTCTTGACTAGGTTGGCCTCTATCTTTGTTTTCCCCCTTTCCTGTATCCCTTCTTCCACCAATACTAATACCTTTCGATTCCTATTCCACGCAGATGGTGACTGTTGTTTCACGCTGGAGATATTGCACAAAGCTTTAGGTGACCATTCTTTCTCAAAGCAATGTTGAAGGGCTGAAGATAAGAGGTTTCATGTAGCTCGACCTACAGAGGAACTTTACGAGCTTGAGCTACATGATGATACCCCTTATCTTAGCCATTCATTTTTGCATCGCGATCCGTGCAGGCACATTTATCATTTTTGTTTCTCTCAAACGAAACAACATATAAACTTCAAACTTTGCAGGACAACAACACATTCTAATTACTATGTGGGAAAAAACTTTCAGATTTTTTCATGCATTTAAAATGTTATAAATTATTATTTTAATCAAAAAAGCCTCATTTTTATATTTTTGTTGGTCCAAAAAATCTGAAAGTTTTTTCACACATTGAAGTTGTAAAGTTTGTTTGATCTACAAAGTTTGAAGTCCATATGTTCTTTCATTTGAGAGAAACAAAAAAGAGAAATCTTCTTGTTGCAAGTTAGTTGGAGAGTACGGATCTCAAAGCAATGTTGAAGGGCTGAAGATAAGAGGTTCCATGTAGCTCGACCTACAGAGGAACTTTACCCAAAGAAATTCGTGAGTAACTGCTACTGTGTTTTAGATGCTTGGTTTCTTTTTTCAAGATTTTGCTTCAGTTTAGGTCAACCATCAATCAGTTTCAGGGTAATCTCTATTCTTATCATCTTTATGTAGAATGAATGTTAGGTACAGGAGCACATCTCTGTATGGAGCGAATTCACTTGAGAAGCTGAACAATATTTTTTTATTGTACATCATGTACTCTTTGTCTTTGTACTTAATCCTTGTTCTATTGGATAGTCGACTTTACAAGTAATACAAAGCTTGCAATTTTTCCTTATAAGAATTCATGCTATTTCTATTTTTTGCAGCGGATGCAATGGAATTCAGGTGGCAGTTGCTGACCAGACTGAGTCTATAACAAATGAGCAGTACCTATGACCGTATCGCGTAGGATGAACATGATGTACACCCAAAAAATTGTTGACATGTTAAGTATATTTTCACGGCGCGGATGCTGAAGTCCGAGCAGGTAAATCAGAAGCTACTGCAGCTACTAGACTGCAAGCTGCAGTTTGGTTGTGCATCATGCCAGGTAACATATCCAGGATGCAGCTAGAGCTAAGATTTGTTGATAAATAGGGTTCAGTCCCCTCTTCGGTTGCACACATTATTAGTTTGCCTTTGTGGGGAAACAGATTGGATGAACGGATCGGTTAATTAAACTATGGTTCGTGCCAGTAAGTTGATTGTTTCTATATAGAAAAACAAAATGTTAGTGCCATTGTTCTATTTTTCTTCTTGGATTCCAGTAAGTTGAATCGGTTTGGATAAAATCAAAATGTTAGCAACCTTGTAATTTGCGCAATATATATGCTTGTATTCCTCATTTCTATTCAATTAAAATCACTGTATGGTTCATTATGTTATGACCTGAATCTTGATGTGATGTACAGTAGTACAAGTGTGATGTCTGATGATCTTTAGAAAATGCTTAATACAGGAATGGTTGAAAGTATACAAAGCTATGCCAATGAATTAAAAAATGCACTTTATTAAAAAAAATAAAGGGTGGTTTCCGTTTGATATAAAAGTGCAACAAAAAGGAAAATAGATGTGTCAATTTATGTTCCTTCTGCTATGCTTCATACAAAGCTATGTCTCACTCTGTCATTTAAGTACAAGTTTTGTTCGATAGTTTGTTCAGTTACTTATCTATATATGTGTTCTCTGGTAGGAAACCCTATCCATCAGACGCGTAACTCTTGAGGTATGGAAAGAAAAATAGAGCGCCTAAATAATTTTGTTGTATCCTCCTCATTACTTGCTTATAATAATTGTTGCCAAAATTTGTTGTTAACCTAAACATACAATGATGACAGGATACATGAAGAAGACACACTCATCAATCTTTCAGAAGCAGAAGTTCACTAAGCAGGAGTAGAAATCACCTGAGTTATACCTAGATTGCCGCTAGTATATGAACATCTGCATTTGGATAGTCAATAGAGGTGTGATTTATGGTTTTATAGGAAATGTGTTTGACAACCGTTTTGCTGTAGCTATTATCCATGCAGTGCTCATGCTCTTAGTTGGTCTCTCTTGCTCCCCCGTCCCCTATTGGGCCCCTTGTACTTTTAGTCAAATTTGACCATCTATATGACTAAAAATATAAGATTTGTATGCTACAAAATGTATACAATTAGATTTGTTCTCAAAATAAGATTCTCACGGTATAATTTTTGTGACATATATTTTACATTGTATATATTAAATTTATGGTCAAAGTTTGACATTGAATACACGGGGACCTAATAAATCCAAAAGAAGCGAGTATTCTTATGCAAAATCAAACTATTGCCAACCTTCTTAACATCGAACACATTCCTACGAGCATAATAATCAACTTAAAATATTTGTTCCGCCGATAACTAACATGCTCACGACAAAATAAACAGGCACAAATGCACACATTGTCAATTGAATTTCAGGTAAAAGATATGATTCATAGGTGTGATATTGATACTACACTTAAATACAATATATGATTACATGATGATTAAATTAGTACATTTACGTATAATTGCAACAATCACCAATATTATAGTGCCAAAATGGACGGGCACAGCAACGCGCGCCACCGACGATCTAATAAGCAGTATAATGAACTTTGGGTTAGTGCCAATAATAACATTTTTTTACATGGAACGCTGATACCATTAACTTAGCTCAGCAGAAGTTACAAGTTCTGTGATCTCATCCACCCAAATATGGAATAACCCAAGACTAGATGCACCTAAAGCCGCCAAAACACGTGCCTACTTGTTACACTCACGAGGCTTATACATGATTTGAAACTCAATGAAGGCAGGGCCTTTGGTACTCGGAATAGAGCTCCCAGCGGATACAAGTCATATGTGTCATTCCACATTTCCTGTACTAGGCCCATACAGTCTGATCACATGTAAAAAAGAGCAATGTTTTGATCATCATGTTCTAGTTTTTTTATTTTTGACAATGAGCTATGGCAAAGCATGATGATCGGGTCGCTGCTGGCGCGTCCAGTACCCAGCCAAGTGAAGAGCGCTCGCTCTGAAATTTTATTTGGCGAGCTAAGGTGCCACTAAAGATGCGCACGGCGGCATGGGCAGCGGCGACCTGTGCACTTGCAACCAACCACTGCAAGGCTTACCGCCATATAGCTACACGAGGTACATGCATGATTTGTGGTATTGAGGAGGAAAGCTCATTCCATGCATTTGTTACATGTGGTCATGCGAGGAGTCTATGGGAAGCGATGGGAGCAATTTGGCCACTTCCATCAAATGAGCGACTCATTGATATGGCTGCTGCACGTTCTTTCTAACTGCATGGAGCAGAACCGCGACATGGTAATCGTTCTTATACGGCGTATTTTGCAGCTGCAATCGCATATTGTGCATGGTAAAACAATATCCATGGGGGCCACGGTCGAGACGAGTGTTGACTTTCTGGATATAGCTATTTGAGGTCATTATCACATGTTAGGAGGTTCAGTACTGAGGAAATTATTAAGGAAAAATGGCCGTGGATGTTATTCAGCCTCTACCGTGTAACACAAGTGTACCTATACCTGCTGGCCTCCGGCTGGACATGCTGCCCTATCTGTTGACGGTTCGTTTTCACCTCTTGATGGGTCAGCGGCTGCAGGTATGATCTTCCGCAGAGATGGAACTGTGATTTTTGCAGCATATGGAGTTATATTTAACTGCAACGACGCATTAGAAGCGGAAATACATGCTATTATACAAGGTATGACATTAACCTGTCAGCATACAGAGCTATCAGTGTATGTGCAGTCGGATTCTTCGGAGGCTTTGTCCATCTTATCAGGCGGTAGATTATCTTGATCGGCATATGGTCATCTGGCAATGGAAATTAACTTTCTAATGGAAGGACGGGAGTTCATTCCCCAAAAGCTTACTAGGTTTCAGAGTAGGATAGCAGATTGTTTGGCTAATTAGAGTCGTAGTGAGTCGTGTACTGCTTTTTGACTTTAAAGAGGTCCCTCTTGTATCGAAGAACTGTTGCCAGCAAATTGTAATCCTATTACTACCTAAGGAATAAAACTCCCAATTTCCCCGCAGAAAAAGAATATATTAATATCAAGCAATACCAATTACACCTTGCATCTGCAACAACGTGGTGTCAGGAACTAATTGAGACGACAACGAATAACAAACAGATATTACTCTCCATACTTTATATTTTCAGAAATAATATGTTGGCGAATGTTCTCCCAGGGTAATCCCGGCAAACACACTCTGCTCCGTCGGATTCGCTGTACGAATCTGGGCGCACGGATAGGAGACACCTCAGATTCTTAAACTCGTTCGATTGTGATACAAAATCTAGCAAACGCTATGCTAGTCAAAACACCACCGCACACCGCATTGACTAGCGACGTGAGCCTCCACCCAGGATCGAATCCTGGTCCATCCTCTTTTTTTACCTAGATGGTAAAATATTGACTTTTTTTTGAAACCATGATGATTTTTATAGCAAATTCGGAAACTATACACCCTAATGCAGAAAAATCAAAAGTATCACCCTGTCGGCCTCCTGTTGGCCGAAGAGGGACTTTTCGGCCTACCATTGGCCGAAAAGGGACTTTTCGGCCAACCGCTGGCCAAAAAGGACTTTTCGGCCAACAGTTGGCCAAAGAGTCCCTCTTCGGCCAACACCGGCTCTACTGTTTTAGAAAATTCATATCAATTAGGTATTTTAGTATTTTAATTTGATTCTTTTTGCATTAGATTAGAAATTTTAGGAAGTTTCTGTAGATATCAAGTTTGACTAGATTTGAAAGTTTGAATTTGAATTTTTATGAATTTGCTCAAATTACTAGATTGCCTATAATTTGAGCTAGGAGTATTCTTTTTAGATGGTTCTTTTTGCTACTGGTTCTTTGTGACTCTGTTTATCAGTAGTAATTAATTGGTGAATTTTAGGATTATTTACAATTAGGTTTTCACGAAAACAGTTCTGTTTTAGTGTTTTATAGGTTTTGTGCAATTTCTTTTAATTTTAATTGCTTTAAATTGTTTTCTTTATTTTTTTGACATATTCTTTTAGTTTCTGTTAAGTTATTAGTAGATATTTTATTTGTAGTATTTTTTTGTATTTTATTTCTTTTATCCTCCATTTTCTTTCCCGTCGTTCTTTCCCTCCATTTTCTCCCGCTATTTTCTTTGCCGCCATTTTCTCCCGCCATTCTTTGCCGCCATTCTCTCCCGCCATTCTTTGCCTCCATTTTCTCCTGCCATTTTCTTTCCCGTCATTTTATTTGCCGCCATTCTCTCCCTCCATTTTCTCCCGCCATTTTATTTCCTGCCATTCTCCCCCGCCATTTTATTTCCTGCCATTCTCTCCCGCCATTTTCTTTCCCGCTATTTTCTTTCCCGCCATTCTCTCCCGCCATCTTCTTTCCCGCCATCTTCTTTCTCGCCATCTTCACTTCTCAACTTATAAAACGAGCCTCATGTTGTCCATGACCGTAGATAACATTGTCTGACATGGTCTGTGTTTCCTGCGTCGGTGCTGCTGGTAGAGTGTGAAACACTGTCTGAGAGAAGTCATAAGTGTTTGCAGCTTCGTCATCATCATCGGGGAGTGTTTCACACTTATGACTTCTCTCACACAGTGTTTCACACTCCACATGAAGGCATCATAGTCATCCTCCGTCGATGCAGCACTCCTTAGTGTGGCGGGAGAGAATGGCGGGAAAGAAAATGGCGGGAGAAAATGGCGGCAAAGAAGATGGCGGCAAAGAAAATGGAGGGAAAAAGATTGCGGAAAAGTCTTTTTTTTCATGTATAAAACGGCAATGGTTGTACAGGATTTATAAGGAACTTTTAAATATAAACTCCTATGAAGCTCAAAACAAGTTTTCTAGTAGGATAAAAGAAATAAAATAAAAAAATACTACAAATAAAATAGCTAGTGATAACTAAAAAGAAACAAAAAGAATATGTCAAAAAAACTAAAGAAAATAATTTAAAGCAATTAAAATTAAAAGAAATGGCATAAAACCTATAAAACACTAAAACAGAACTGTTTTCATAAAAATCTAATTTTAAATAATTATAAAATTCGCCAATTAATTACTACTGATAAACAAAGTCACAAAGAACCAGTAGCAAAAAGAATCATCTGAAAAAATACTCCTAGCTCAAATTATAGGCAATCTAGTGATTTGAGAAAATTCATGAAAATTCAAATTCAAACTTTCAAATCTAGTCAAACTTGATATCTACAGAAACTTAATAAAATTTCTAATCTAATGCAAAAAGAATCAAATTAAAATACTAAAAATACTAATTGATATGAATTTTTCTAAAACAGTAGAGCAGGTGTTGGCCAAAGAGGGACTCTTTGGCCAACTGTTGGCCGAAAAGTCCTTTTTTGGCCAACGGTTGGCCGAAAGGTCTCTCTTCGGCCAACATGAGGCCGACAGGGTGATACTTCTGATTTTTCTGCATTAGGGTGTATAGTTTCCGAATTTGCTATAAAAATCATCATAGTTTCAAAAAAAAATCCTAAAATATTTTCTTCCTAGGTACATGAAATTTTTTCTAAAAAAAAATAACATGGCATTTTTGTAACTTGTTGAAGTTTGTCACATGGCAAATTCAAACTTTTTTTAGCGTTCGCAAGTCAAAATTGTTTTTGTACATGGCATTTTTATTATTAATAACATGCCATTTTTATTATTAAGAGGATGACATTTTTATCTAATGTTCACAAGTCAAGTTTGTTTTTTGTTTATGGATGTTATATTTTTAATGACCTACCATATTTATTATTAAGAGGATGATATGTGTTATTATTCATAACATGACATTTTTATTATCAGAATGATGGCATGTTTCTAAATAAAAAAAAGCATGTGTAGACTATGGCAAATATATTTTTTCGCTTGAAGTTGCCATCGGACCAATTATGTTTGTCTTACGAATTAGAGCATGTTTTTTTATTTTTGTTTTGTTTTTCTGCCTTTTATGTAGTATCAGATTTTTTTTCAGTTAATGACATTTTTTTCTCCAAAAAGTTGACAAGTTTTCAAACGCGCTGGAACATGGGCTGTGACGAACCAATTCGTTGGCATTTTAGCGAGAGCGAAAAGGAAAAGAAAGAAGAAAAACCTTCGGAAGAGATCATCAGTACAGAGTGAGTACTATAGACTACTGTGGCCACGGCAAGGCGGGCCGTGGTCACCACGGCACAGCAAGGCGAGCATGGCCCCGCCATCGCCGCGGAACAGAGCGTTGTCATCTCCAACCCCACCCCCGTTCAAACATTCCCCACCTGTGCCGGCGCGTCCGGCGAGACGGCGGCCCAGAACTCCTCGTCCTCCTCGAGCACGGCCATGTGCTCCGGCGTGAGCGTGAGCTCCGCGTCCATGCTGCCTCCCCCATCAGGACATGGGTACAACGACGTGCCCCCGTCGACCTTTTTCGCCTTGCCGCTCCGCGCCGCCACCGGCTTCCCCCACCCGAAGTCACACCCGAACATATCGAACCGCGGCGAGCTCCCCATCAGCGTCCCGCATGGATGGTGCCAGCTCATCATGTACGCCGGCGGGTCTCTCTCCGGCGGTTTCGCCGTCAAGGCCGCCACCCGCTCCCTGATGACCGCGTCTGTGTGCGCCGCCACCGCGCGCCCGACGGCCGCCGCTGCCCAGCCGTGCCCGCGCTCCAGCAGCTCCGGTGCGCGCACTGCCTCCGTGCTGATGGTGCTGATGGCGTTGCCGAAGTACTCCGCCGGCAGCTGTGGCCGGAGCCGCCCGCGGTTGTTGATGGCCACGCGGCACGTGGTCTCCTTTTCCGGCGACAGCCGCCGTGCGCGGGTGATGCAACGCCATAGGAGCGAGGTCAGCGCCTGAAACCTGGTCAGGGCGGCGGCACCCTGCGCGTCGCCGGTGGCCAAGAGCTCCTGGCGTGCCCGCTCCTTGAGCGCCGCCAGCGACTCCGACGAGAAGTGGAGCATCCGCTCGCGCAGCAGCGTCTGTGGGGTGCGCTCGATGAGGTCGGACAGTTCCGTGCACGGCAGCACGACCGGCGCCGCGGCGCCTCCATCGGGTGACCAGCGGTCGAGCAAGGGCCGGCGTAAGGGCTGCTCCCGCGGGGACCCGAGGAGCCTGGCGCGCGCGATCTCGGCCCAGGCGTTGATGAAGCCCCAGAAGGCGGTGCCGTCGGAGAGCGCGTGGTTGTAGGAGAAGCCAACGAAGACGCCGTCGGCGAGGTCGGTGACCTGCACGGCGAGGAGCGGGTGGTCGCGGCCGTCGTAGTTGATAGCGCCATCGAGCAGGAAGAATGACTGAAGCACGGGCGGCACGTCCACGTCGGGAGGAACCACGTCCGCCATGGTGACGCCGTCATCGGCGACGGCGTGGACAACCTGGACGCCCTGCCCGTCGCAGTCGATGGAGACGGAGCCCCACGACAACGTCGCCCTGTTCACCGTCGCCGTAGTGCTGGTCGGTGACGAAGCGGCCGGCGACGGGGTAGTAGTGGACGAGCGCGTCGGCGAGGGCGGCGGCGAGGTGGTCGACGACGTGGGCGGCGGTGGGGAGGAGCGTGCCCGTGGGCTTGTGGAAGAGGAGGCCCTTCTGGATGTAGTTGGCGGAGAGCATGGGGACGTCCCAGGTGGTGAGCGGGATGCGGCGGCCTCACCGTGCGCGACGACACCACGGTCACCATCTTGCTTTGCTTGCTTGTGGATTGGGATGATTCGCTGTCTGATGTGTGTGCACCAACGTGATCGATATCATCTCAGGGTTATAATGTGTGTGTGAGGGTGAGGCCGATGGGACAGCTAGAGATCTTGTCCTCACGCAACCTGTATTATTCGTTTATTAGTCCACGTGATGCACCATGCACGTACAGATGTACACACCACAAAAAGTGTGAACACCACAAAAGATTCTAACGTGCACATAAACATGCTGCGGTTTTGTTATCCAGCCACATCACGCCAGCCAGTGAGCAAATGACAACATCAAGTATTCTCAACTCCAACACGGATCATTAAATCTGGAAACGCTTGTACCCGACGCGCTGGCCAAAACTTCGGCCCGTCGAGCGCAAGCCACACGATTCAAGCTCAGCCTACGTCTTGCAAAGCCCCCTGCCCCACCTTATCTTTCTTTTTTTCATGTATTCTTCCTCCCGATCCCCTTCTCTCGCTCAGCCGCTCGTCTTCTTCCTCTGGATCCCCTTCTCTCTCTCAGCCACTCCTTGTCTTCCTCCTTCAGATCCCACCGCTGGCTAGCCCCAATCCCACGTAGATCCCCATCTTTCAACATCAGCGCTCATAAACATTTCTTTCACTGCCCCCGGCTTCCAGATTCCCTCTGCCCCGGCGAGCCGGAGTTGGGAAGCCGCCTATCGCCGCTGTGACTTTTAGAGTGGTAGATTCAGTTGTGTCTCCGCGTTATGCATGTGCTTTTAGCAGAGCGAATGACATTGCTTCGTGTGTTGTCTAGTGGCTTCTTCTCCAACAGGCAACATATGGATATTTTTTAAAGAAATTCATAAGCCTAAAAATGGTCACAAAATTTAAAACAATTTCAGGAAAAATTGCTCACAAATTTCAGTAATGTAATCCAAAATTTTAAAACATGAATTACGAAAAAAAATAATACTTTGGCTCTCTTTTTTTTCTCTTTCTTCATTATGCTTTGGTTCTTTGTTTCTTTCTTGGTTTTATTCAGTTTTTTGTTTTCCTTTTTGTTTCTTTGTCAGTTTTTACCGGGTTTTTTTTACCACAAGTCTACGTTTTTCTCAGTGCACAATATACATTTTAGAGCACACGTGAAATATTTTCTGATACATGTTGGATATTTTCAAAATACATGATGTACCTTTTTAAAAATACATCTTTTGAACACTTTTTGAATACATGGTGACCTTTTCAAAATATACATTGTACATTTTTACTGGCAATAAAGAAATTTAAAAAAAAAGGCAAACATTTTTTACATTGTAGTTTTTTTAAAATTTCATGGACATTTTTTTGAAGCACGTGATTATTTCTTTAAAATGTTATCCACATTATTAACTGAAATAAACACTTTTATTAATAGACACGAACACATTTCTACATTGTATATAACATTTTTTAAGTTTTCACGAACATTTTTTTGAACACAGGGATATTTACATAAAATGTCACGTACATTTTTTAAATGGTATGAATCATTGTTTTATATTAAAAAACATTACGTGGCATACACATTTAAACAAAATCGCACACATTGTTTTGAAAGATGGGAACATTTTCCCAGTTATCAACATTTTTTTAAACTGCACTAACACATTTTCTATATTATGTTAACATTTTTTCAAATACGTACTTTAAAATTTCCTAAGTAAATTTAAGTTATGCATTTAAAAATAAATATAACTAAAAAATAGAAGAAAAAATTGAATGACGTCATCATAATGAGCCATGTCCTACTGAGCCGGCGCACCACCGGGTAGGCAAGGCAGCCGTCTGCCTCGCAATAAGCGGCACATAGCCGTCCCCTATTTGGAGCTCCTATCTATCGCTAGGTGCGACAGATAGTAGAAAAAACGCAAACGCCTGCATTCCTTCGGCGGCCCATTTTGGACGTTGTATCATATGCGTTCAGGTCTAGTTTGGTTTTCTTTTCGACTTCAGTTTTGGGTGGTTTTCTGGTGTTTATTAGTTTTCAACCGATTTGAATAAAAATGGGAACATGAAATATGTTTTTAAATTTACTATTTTTAACTTTTATGAAAAACTTTATATAAAGATCAGACCTATTTATAAATGTTGAACATATTTTTAAATTTTGTTAACATTTAAAAAGTAAAATTAAATAAATAATCATACATTTTTATAAATTATGATTTGTTTTTGAAAAATTGGGGATCATTTTTCTCAAAAATGAAAGAGAAAACCTAAAAATAAACCCTATAGAGGAAACAAATAAAAATAAGAAATACAATAGCTAAAACCGGAATCCTATAGCTAACTGGGCCCGCCCATTTTGTTCGCTAGGTCGCTCCTTGTGTGCGATTGCTCGACACTTTTGTCACAAGAGAGTGAGAAATAGGGATTGCCAACTCTTCGGGTCAGCACCACTTCTTTTTTTCCTCTTTAGCGAGAGGAGTCAACACCACTTGCACAATTCACAGACTCCCACTCAAGAAAAAACACCACTTGCACAATGTAATCAACTCTTCGAGTCAACAAGAAACCCCCATGACAATTCAAACCCAAACCGAAGATGAGATTGCTTGGAAAACAAATTCAAAATAAGGCAATGTCCGGCCTTTGCGTTGTTTGATGCACACAACCGTAAGGGTGGATCCGACGCTAGGTTCTAGTGGAGGGCACTAGGATAGATTTCCTAGCCGATCGACAAATGCACCTTTGATTCCCAGGGGCCGGGTGTGGCATCACCGCGAAAATTATGCATATGAGGGCTTGCCTTTTTCCTTCCCGAACGGTTGCCTTTGTTCCGAAGATATATTAGTGTCTGCCATTAGTGTATAGCACTGAATGAGAGGGGGCTTTCACGTAAAAAAAGCAACACTGAGAGGGCGTTGAGATTTTTTTTTTAAATTTCCAGATGTTTGTTTTCTCCATAAGCGGCCAGATAACCGCCTAGCATTGTGGATGCTCTAAGATGGCTTCAAACATCATGCAGTATCGTAAACAAACACATGGCAAGTGCGTTTATTCTAATGCGGTTAATTTCTTTATGCATAGATTGACAGGTTGTAGAGCACACGAGGAGGCTTGTGCTTTGCTTCTTCATCCTCGTTTCACTCTCTCAAGGAACAGTGCTCTTTGCTTTTGGGAAGGGCCGTTGATGAACTGCATTCCGTGTCATGGTTCAAGTTGTATATTGTTAATTTCAGTTCAGATTCAGTGCCCACATTGTGTATACTCTGTCACTGTGAGCTGTAAGTGCCATCACGCCATGATGCCAATGGCAAGATAGATCACAGCTTAAAAAATTCTGATCAGATTAGGTTTTACACAATTTACAGAAGGCATCGAAAGGAATATTGGACAGGGTCATAATCTTTTGTTGTGCTAACATTTTGCACATATCCTATACATAAATGGCAAGCTACACTAATTTATTGAGTGCACTATCGTGGTGCCTTGAATCCGAGATCAAGACGACAATACTGGTTACAACCTTGGAGCAGAGTAGCCTCAACCCTCGAGACAGGTTGTAATGTTTCAGACACATTGAGAAGTCGACGACATCACTGGTTGATCGGCAGCTCGTTCTCCTTCCAAGCAGAATACCCTCCGGCGATGTCGGTCACACCAGTGTAACCCTGAAAAATGTTACAAACACACATGACAGAGAGCAGTTTACCAAACATCAGCGATGATGAGATGGATTGCCATTGACGTGCTTACGGCGGAGCAGAGTTCGGCTGCTGCCATGAGAGACCTCCTGCCACTTTGGCATCCCTGGAGATAAGTTTTGAGAATGTAAGGAGGATATGACAACTCAAACGAAAACAAAAAAAATGGGGCGTGTGTGGAAGACGTACGATGATGATCTCGTCCTCCCTCCTGAATATCGCCGACACTTGCTCTAGAAAACCTGAGTTTTTGGCCATCCCTGCCAATGGAAATTTAAATTTGATCAGAGCAGAGAAGGTAAACTTCATCCGGAAGGACATGCCCGCATCACTCTGAAGCAACTTGGATTTGGATGTAGCTAGTGAATAGTGATAGACAATTAGACAATTATGCATTCATCAGCGTCCGTAAAATGCTCCTGATCATGGTGCCAAGCAACAATAAACAAAACCACTATTCGCGGCGCCAATAGAGACACCATAATGCACGTGCATTCACGTGTAGGTTCAGATTTATACACCTGCCCACTGACTGCAGCGCTGCCTACCCTGATTTGTCAGGTTGGTGCGGATGTTCATATTCTGAAACCACTCTGGTCCAAAAATACAACACTTTTTGCGTTGGACTAGATGATTAACTATAACTGATCTTGCTAGCATTGGTCCCATGTATTTCTTTCTATGATCACAAGACACAAGAGGGAGCTTCACTGGAGTGAAGTGGGTTTGATTAATCGAATTACCTGAGCCGGTGCTGTGCATGTAGGGGATGTTCACCGCTCCTGCCGGATGCCCGCCGCCGAACTCGCCCTCCGTTCTGAAGAGACAAGGCATCAGCAAAACTGGTTTCGGATCGATGTAACGAATTCGTTCAGGGAACTGAATTTTTCTCTCAGTCAGTTGACAGTACAGTCTTTACCTGACGTCGAGGTAGCGGTGGCCGGCCAGCTGCAGCTCGTAGGCGACGCGCACCGGCACCGATGGCGGCACGGCGGCCACCTCCGCACCCGCTTCCTTGGGGCCCAACGCCGCTCCGGTGCCGTATCTGGAGCGAGAAGAAGGAACAAGCGTGTAAATAGCCGGATAAAGCCCTGTCATCCGACCAGTCCCACCCGATCGATCACCATGACTGACCTGACGGAGCCGAGCATCCTCCCGGCGGCGCACACCGGCCTTGCTCCCTCGGCGCCGAGCCGCCGCAGCCTGCAGGTCAGATTTGAGACGGAGCACGAAGCAGATCGGAACCGAAAGGATCCAGGATCGGTTGTATAGATACTTACCTGCAGGAGGTGATGGCGAGGGGCGTGGGGTGAGCGACGAGGCGCGCGGGGAGGGAGGCGCAGCGGGCGAAGAAGCAGGCCGACGCCATTTTATCTCTCAATCGTCTCGGTCGCGGCGTTCGTTTGGATCGATGTGTTCTCCTCCTCCTTGTTCCTCTTCTTGTTCTTGGGGACTCCGGAGCCGGACTGGGCGGAATGAGGGGAAGGAATTGAAGGGAGGAGAGTTTCCAAATGAAGTTTCTCCATCTTCTTCGTCGGTATACCTATGGAAATCTGGCTCCTTGGGCGCCTATTTATTCGCGATTGGAGAAACCAATGGTACGTTTTGCCTGCTAGCCAGTATGCTGTAACAATAACAGAAGGGAAACCACGTGTTTTCTTGTCCTATCCAACGTTAACCTTGCACCTGCACATGGCTTGGGGAGACAGTTATGCTACCGAGCTACTTGGTTTATGACGATGGTTGGTAGCAAGTGGGAAGAAAGCTGCACCCGAAGTAGTCCTGAACATGTCCTCGGCGAGGTGGATGACCGTGACTGACTCGATTTGCATGACCAATTTTTCGGAGACATGCATCTCTGCTCCTAAAGGAGCAGCAGGTAGGTCATTTCGTTTGTTGGTTTCTGCGCAACTCACTCGCTGCATGGCCTCATGCTATGCCCCTCGGGCTGATATGCATCCAACTTGGCGGCACACTTTCTGTGAATGCTTTCGGAGTAGGCCTATTAGTAGCCGGCGCCTACGCATGATTCTCTTTTTAATTTTGCATTCCTTTTAAATTCAATATCTTATTTTAAGTTGATGAACTTTTCTCAGTTTAGTAACCTATTTTCTAAAACGACACATAACAGGCCGGCCCAAAACAAGCCTCTCCCTAGCACAGTGCACTGGTTTGGGGGACATTTCCCTCTGGATTTTTGCAGAGTGGTTTCTCTGGTTTTCTTTGTCATAGATTATTGTTCGGTTTCTATATATATTTCTTTTTCTACTTTCGTATTTTCCTTTTTTTCTTTTTCTTTTTTCGGTTTTTTTTCATTTGTTTTCAAATGCGTGAACTATTTTCAAATTCAGGATTATTTTTTAAATTCATGAAGTTTTCTAAATTTAGTGAATTTTTTCCAAATAGTTATATTTTCAAATTGGTGATTTTTTTTTTCAAATTGGTGATTCTCTTTTTAATTTGGCATTTTTAAAAATTCAATATTTTTAAATTTTTGTAAACTTTTAAAATTTCATGGGCTTCCTCATCTTTTATGAACTTTTAGAAAAATTCCAGAACATTTTTAATATTTGTGAACTTTTACAAAATCAGTGACGCAGCAGAATACGAACGAGCCAACAGGTAAATGCCAATGGGCCGCGGCCCACCTAGCGATCCGCGCGAGCGGCAGCGCGATTCAGGGCGCCTGAAGCGCTGTATAGGCGCTCTAGGAGAGGGCTTGTGTCGTGTCTCCGCCGTAGGTTCCACCTTCTCCTTCCCCTCCTCTTTCATGCGAGGGCGAGAGCACCCCCGAGAACCTCCTCCCCCAACCCTCCCCTCCAGCTCGGGCTGGTCTCCGTCTCCGTCCCCATCTGAATCCCGACGGCCATGGCGGCAGGAGCTTCTCCTCGATTGTACTCCTCTACGCCCTCGCTTGGGGCCGCGGGGTCTTCTTGCCCTATCGGCGGCGGGGTGTTCACCTGGGCCCGCCTCACCGACGACACCTTTGCGCCCCTGGCCGCAGGTGGGCTCGGCTACTGGCCTACTGCATCCAGGAACCCTTGGTACACTACCGACCTACAAATCAATTTCCCCAAACCGGTTTCCTCCATTCTGTGTTTCGTTTGCTGGAGGGTGAATTCTGTGTCTGCAAGGAACAACTTCTCGTCGACGTCGACTGCATCAAGGAATGTATTAATTAATTTGCCTCCTTTTTGTTTTACCTGTCATCATCGATGGATTTTTGTTTTCATCTCTCGGCGGTATTCGATGGACTGTTTGAATAGACTGAAACGATTGGAATTCTAGGATTAGAGACAAGTGGATTTTTTACCCTCTGAGACACAAGAATTCTAGGATCAAAATTATGGATAATTAATCTATATCCATCACAGAAAGCTAGCTTGCAAAACCAACCTGATCACAGACAGCTACTCAATATTATTGCAGTGAACTGGTAGTGGTACTCCTCATGCTCATGGTTGCAGCTTACTATAGCACGGTAGCAGAGCAGGTTAAAAAGGCCACAATCTACATTGAAGGCCCTGCTTGCTTACTCCCTCCGTCCACTGTTCAGCTTCCTGTGTTCTTTCCCCATCTTCACCAACCACTAGTTGTTTTCCTTCTTCCCCTGGAGACAAGTTAACTCTTTCTGCCTACTAACAAACCAGGAGGAAGAGACAGGAAGTATCATGTTTCGTTTCACTTTCACCCGATGGCACGCTGATGGATGCTCAAGTGTTGTCATGTGCACGGGCCTTGAAGACCGCGACGCCGCTAGCACAAGTTCTGAAGCCGAGTACTGTTGTTTATAGTGTGGCTCAATGGCATGCTTTACTAATATATAGCAATGATTAGTTTAGTTTAGTAAACAGTCCAGCGGCTTTTAAATTTGCAGCCAGCGCAAGATCTGAGGCTAATGGATGCTTCACTTACTTGGGGGCAACGACTTCGACTCATGGATTGAAAATCTACAATTGACAAGGTAGTACTATAGAATCGGCTAGCCAGCTTTAGATAGCAGCCAAAGAATTAAATCTTTCAAAAGATTGCAGTAGCATCCTCTGAATAACGTACTCATTCAGCAAAGCAAATAAAGTACTACCGTGGGATGTCAGAATCCCGAGCTACCTCAACTGTTTAGTTGTTCAGTTGTGCATATACTGTAACTCAATAATTGGATGCCGCAGAATATCTGAAAGTTTTTCTGCAGAATTAATAATTTTACATGTGGAATTGTTGCATAACAGAGAGGACGGAAAGCATTGCATCTCTTTTCCGGTAACCTTTCTGCAGAGAAGAAGGCCATTGCTATTTCAATCCCTTTTCCAGAGAAATAAGGCGTGATGACTTATTCAATGCATATTTTCCGACTCCTTTTTGAATTTTAAAATGCTTACAGAGTAATATTGATATATGTTTGGGTAAGATGTATACTAGTACTACGTTGGCATGTTGTATTTGTAGGGAAAAGAATCAGTGCCCATCGCACAAACTCTGACTCAAAACCCTAGCTACGCCACTGGCTGGCAGTGGTGAGCTTATTTCTGGCTGATTTAGCCAAAACCACCTTGTACGCATACTCTTTCAAGTGGAAAAAAAAAACAGGAGAAGCATAGAAAAAGTTTCACGATATTTTTTTTGCGAACGAATGTATAACTTAATTAATAATAGCTGTTAGTTTCATCTACTCAGATGAAATACAGATCTGATTTACCTTCTGTTTTGGTTTAGCTATACCTCTAGTTTGAAGTAGAGAGAAGTTAAGACCAGACTATCAACTCGCATAACCTTATAGGGTAAACTGTAAATGTAAGCCTAAATTTAAAGAGATAGATTAACTATATGTATTGTTGTGCTCATATATCTTTGAGAAATTATACATGCAACGCTATTGGGAAACGTACATGCCCTGGTTGGAAACAATCACATATTGTTCCTTCTGTGGACAAAACACGACATCAACAGCTGAAGATAAATGGTACTCCCTCCAATCCAAAATAAGTGTCGTGGTTTTAGTTAATATTTGAACTAAAACCACAACACGACACTTACTTTGGTTCGGAGGGAGTACAATCTAGCTGTTGGCCGGAGCTATATATGAACTGCGGCGAGGACAATGTGTACACAAAGAGCTTGAGAGAGTGTTTTCTCATTTCTTCCTCCATTTATTCATGAAAGGGAAAACGTGTGAACTGCCCGCTCGCGGTACAAAGGCATGGCTCGCACAAATCGCGGTTCACGCTAACGAACTAGCTAGCAGAAAACGGGAAATAGTTTTAGGAAAATAGTAACTAAATCCTACTAGTAACTAAGAAAGCTGACGTGCCAGAATTAATCAAACACCACTACTAGCTAGGAGCAGCTAGCAAACCTGGCTCCATCTATGTGCTCATGTAATAATCGTCATGTCCAGTTGGCTTACCAAGGACGCGGGCCTCTGTGTCAGGGAAGAATTCGAATCCCGGTATCATCCAGGTTGTGCCGGCCTTGCTTACGGCGACGGGGTAGGTGAGCAGGTGGCCTGGGAGGTCGCCCGTAAGCTCGTCGCCGATGTAGAGGTTCCAGTACTCATCGGCCATCTTGTTGACCCTCCGCATGCATTCTAGGCTCCCCGGGCGGAGGAAGTCGTCGTGCGTCTTGCCGAGGTGCTCGTACCAGAGCGACATCCGGAAGCCATGGACGTGCCCTCTAGCGAGCTCGGCATCGGTGTTGATGCGGTGCGGCTGGTATGCGCCAATGGCGATCTCGGTGTCCCTGTTCCCCGCCATGGACCGCTCGTTGAGGTTGGCAGATCCGACAATGATGTACTCGTCATCAACTGAACAAGACGAGAGGTACATATTACTTGGCTATCAGGGTGATTGAAGCAATGCAATGCAAGTAGCTAATAGCGGAGGAGAAATATTAGGTACCTATCATCATCTTGGAGTGAACGTAGATCATGAACCGGCGTGCGTTCTGCGCCTTGGCATAGTCCGTCCCGTCCTTTGGGATTTTCGCAGGCTGGTATTCGCCGCCCTCTGGGTTCCTCGCCTCGCGGTTCCCTAAGCAGAAGAAGGTAAGGTAGTCCCTGGGATCAGCGTCTATGTTCTTGGCCTGCAGCGCAGCGGCGATGTCGTTGTACATCATGGACATGGTCCTCCTCTGGTTGTCCAGCATCGCCTGCCTGTACATATGCGTAGGGTAGCCTTCCGACCACATGGGCACCACGACGTAGACCGCGAAGCGCTCACCGGCCTCGATCTTCCTCACGATCTTGAGCGAGAGCTCTCTAGGGATCGTGTGATTCGCCTGGACTGCCGCCGGATCTATGCCGACGCCGGACTTCCACTGGAAGGAACTGCCGATGAAGTACTGGTTCTCGATGTAGATGAAGTTCTTTGCGGCACGTATTGCGTGGATGTAGGCGTCCTGGATGCTCCTCTCGAACACATGGTGCTTGTCCTGGACGAGGCCGGCCTCGTAGGCAGCCTCCATGGAGTCGGGGAAGCCCACGGTGGCCATGTTGTCGATGGACCGGAACAGCTGCACACTCCACGCCTCCTGGTCGCCGGGGAGTGTCACCGGCAATGAGGACGGCGCGACCTTGCCCTCGATGGCTACAAGGTCGACCAGGTGCTCCTTGTCGCCGCCTTGTATCCTCCATCGCTGCTCGAAGTTGTGGAGCACGTCCCATGCCACGGGGCCCTCGACCTTGGCGTGGATGTCGTGCCATGGCTCCCTGGGCCCGCCCTTCTCGAGCGTCGCAGACTCGTCCCTGAAGTTGACTTGGTTGAAGTCCTGGCTGTGTGCCTGCCCGGTGCCCAGCGTCCTGAACAGGGAGTGGGACTGCGTGTCATAGCGTCCATAGCTCACGTCGAGGCCGCCGACGAAGCTGACGATCTGGCGGCGCCCGTCCGACGATGAAGGCAGCTCCTGGTCGAGGACGATTGCCTTCTGGTGGTGGCTGTAAAAGATGGAGTCGGTAGGCCGCTTGGCGTCGAAGATGTAGCCTCTAACGTACATGTTCCTCGGGCAGAGGACGCATTGCACGCGGCTGCCGCGGAAGTACTTGGCCGTCACCTCGTCCCTCGTGCCCAAGAGGCCGGCTTCATACAAGCCTTCAATGGAGGAGACGTCGTTCCACACAAGCAGGAGCACGTGCACGCCCTCGTTGGCCTTGCGCTTCAGGAGCTCGCCGAGGGTTTCCTGCTGGTTCCCGTCCCGCACCAGCGTGATGTGGGGGAACACCGACCAGCCGGTGATGTACACCAAATGCCGTGCATTGCTGATGGCGTCGTACAGGTCTTTCCAGCAGTGCCCGGGCTTGTAGAGCCCGCCGCCGTCGAGCTGGATCTTGGGGTCAAACTCCTCAGACGCGTGCGCGTCCTGGTACAGGGTGACCCTGCACCCCGTCCTCTGCGAGAAGAAGGTGTGGGGCACCTTGGCGCCGCCGATGCCGATGCCGCCGCCCCACGCCAGGCCTTGGTCAGCGACATCGCGGAAGTTGATCTGCACGTGTATCTTGGGCCCATCCCAGAGCTTCTTTCTGTTGGCGCCAAGGACATCGAACCAGCGGTCGATTGTCTCGTCGCTGTTGAGGAGCTCCAGAGCGGGCAGGTAGGCGCTGCCGAGGACTGTGTCATCGGCGAGGCCGAGCTGCTCGATCATGACAGAGATGACGACATCGGCGGCATGGTGGGCACAGTAGGCCCGGAGCGGCTCGTTCCATCGCGCGGTTCCAGTTGAAGGGACGGCGATGGTACGCGTCCGGGCGACGCACGCACTGCCGAGGTAGATGGCCGCGTACACCCGCGGCAGGCCCTTGCCCAAACCCGTCGTCTCTTGGACACCTTGCACAATCTATGTACGGGAATAGCTTTTAGTTAAGTGGATAATTCAGAGTGTAGGCAGACCATAGTTTTGAATAGCATGCTATGTCATTTAGCAACGGCTCTGTCAAAAGCTAAAGCGATGCTAAGCCCATTTAGCATTTCTAAAATAATAATAATAAATGAAAAAAGTATGCATGCAATCATGCATCACATGTGATATATCCCATATACTTGACATATAAATGTTCACACTAAAACATTCGAGCACTGATAAGGCATCCTAATTCAATAACCAAATTTTGCATCAATATATATAACAAGAAGGAAGAATGAGGTAGAAATTTGGGCCTCTGCGACGTGATTTTCGAAAAGCCTAGAAAGTTTTGGTCCAATAGCAGCTTATAGCGCCGCTAAATGACTCCAGATTTAGTACTACAGCAGAAAATAGCAAGTTTTAGCGGCATTTTCAATTTAGCACTAACAATGCAAAGCTTTAAAGGGAGGGCTCTTTAGTGACACTACTATAGCAAAGCTAACTTTGGTGAAAAAAATGAAAAGACCAACGAGACATCCAGCTGACGTACATTGCCGAGGAAACTGGGGACGATGCCGGTGTGGCGGGAGCGATCGTGGATGTTGTCAGCCCCCACGATGGTGGCATTGATGGTGCCGTGGAGCCGCAGATTCGCCATTGCTTGCTCCTTGGATCAGTAAGGAGAATGGGAATGAGGGATGTGGTGGTGACCGGTGAGCAAGCTGCTTCGCTTGGATGGTGTCTCAAAGGTGTTGCTAGGCAGTGGCGCAGTGCATTTATAGCCGGTACGTGTAGATTGAGAGATGGAGGCTAAGTTCATCGATTCTTGCTTCAGATCAGATCTGCATCCAATTACCTTGCGCCCAATTGGCCAAATGAATTATATATGTCATGTGTCAGTGCCACTTGGCTAGTTGCCTCAATCGATTCTAGGCAGTGCACCCAGTGGATCCTACTTCTGAAATTAGCAATTGGCCAATTCGAGGTGTTGCTAGGCAGTGCACTTATAGCCGCTACAGGTCCAACGAGAAAGGTGCTTCAACATGTGTGTGCGGATATTGAGGGCTGGAGGATAAAGATGCTTCAACATTAGCCAATTAGTTTATATAGGTTAATATATCTTGTGCCACTTGCATGGCTAGTTGCCTCAGTCGCACGTGCTAAACGGAGCTGTGCGGAAAGCCCCATCTTGACGCTAGCTACATCATTATCCTGTTACGCATGTGATTAAGAGCTGCAAAACTAGTTTGCTAGGACTTTGCTAATCTCGATTTGCTTCACATGCACATATTTTGCACCTTGCTTCAAAGTGTAAACTGAGAGCTGGAGGCTAAGTTAAACAACTCTCACTTCAGATCTGCAGTGTCCATAAGGAGGTGCAGTCATATGGATCCTATTCATACTACCGACGCCCAATTGGCCAATTGGTTTATATGCTAATCATGTGCCACTTGGCAAGTTGCCTCAATCCCACCTGCTGCAATGATCTGTGTGTAAAGCATATCCCATCTTGAGGTTAAGTTCATCGATTCTTGCTTTCAGATCAGCCGCGTCCACAAGGATCAAGGTGCAGCTGTGGATCCTATTCAAATCACCTAGCACCCAGTTAGCCAAGTGATTTATTGGTTAATCCATCATGTGCCACTTGCATGGCTAGATGTCATTCATCAAATACTATAGCACCCAATTGTCCAATTGGTTTATAGGTCAGTCATGTGCCACTTCCCTCAATCGCACGTGCTAAACCGAACTGTGTGGAAAGCCCCATCTTGACGCTAGCTGCATCCTTAGAGCATGGTTAATAATATAGCCAACTGCTGGCTATATGATATTATCATGTCATATATAGCCATCACTTATAGTCACTCATACAATAAGGTTAACTATACCAGTACTACTTTTTCTCACATACTTTCTATCTCTTTCTTCATATTTATTGTATCGACTTAGGAGTCCACATATAGCTAGCTAGAATCTTGCATGAGAGCACACTCCCCTTAATTTTTCATGTCTCTCTCCTTCACATAGGCTAAATTGCCATGTAAGCGGACAATAAGCATGCTATTATACTTACTCTTATCCGACTTATTACAAATAAAAAAGTCTTTAACATGCTTGTTTGGCCGTTACTTTTTCAGACACATGGAAATCATTGGAAACAATCACAACCAAAATATTATTAATACATGACAAGTGCAATATTATTATTTTCACCTTAATATTCGATATATTTAGCTTTTGATGAACCTAATTGATCAGATCCATCAATGCGACGGGCATTCATAATTTTACTACACATGTGATTACGAGCTGCAAAACTAGTTTGCTAGGGCTTTGGTTATCTAGCTTTGCTTCACATGCCCATATTCTGCACCTTGCTGCAAGTGTAAACTGAAAGCTGGAGGCTAAGATAAACAACACTTACTTCAGATCTGCAGTGTCCATAAGGAGGTGCAGCCATGGATCCCATTCAAACTCTGGTAGATCCTCACCAACCAAAAAAAAAACCGCCAGTGTGAATAGGTGCTAGGTAATTTGAATGGCAACTAGCCAAGTGGCCGGCATGCTTTCCAAGGTTTAGCACGTGTGACTTACGCAACTAGCCATGCATGCAAGTGACACATGAATAACCTATAAACCAATTGGGCGCTAGGTAATTTTGGCAACTAGCCATGCAAGTGGCACATGATGAATTAACCTATAAATCACTTGGCCATGCAAGTTGCACCTCCTTGTGAACGCTGCTGATCTGAAGCAAGAATCGATGAGCTTAGCCTCAGCTCTCAATCTAAGCATATCTGTTGAAGCATCTTTCTCCTTGGACCTGTACCGGCTATAAATGTACTCCCTAGCAACACCCTTTGTGCCACCATCCTAGTGAAGCAGCTGGCCCACCAGTCACCACCACATCCTCCATTCTCCTTAGCGTACGCCTTGAGATCCAAGGAGCTATCAAGCAATGGCGCATCTGCGGCTCCACGGCGCCATCAATGCTACCATCATGGGGGCCAACAACATCCACGATCGCTCCCGCCACACCGGCATCGTCCCCAGCTTCCTTGGCAATGTACGCCCGTTCTTGATCTTTTCAGATGGCGCGCTATACCGTATGGAGTGGCATCGTACTAAGCGTTTAGCACCATTTACCGCCAGTTCGCGCTATAGCGCAATTTAGCACGTTGCTTTTGTCACTATTTAGCATAGCTTGCTATTGAAATCTTTTGTTTACACTTCACGATGAATGATTGACTTAACTAGAAGCAATTAGTTCCCGTGCTTAGATTGTGCAATGTGTATGTCTTCTTGATCTTTTCAGTTTACAAAATATATAGTTTTAATTAATGCGCTCTCTCGGGTGTTGTAGCCTTTGGAGGGGATCACACCAAACCGTTTAGCACCATTTAGCGCCGCTTTTGCCGCTATTGTTATTGGGGTGTGGCTAGGTATCAGTCAAGTCGGACTTAACCAACTCTCATTCAAGTGACAAAAAGAAGAAACAAAATTAGAAAAAAAAGGTTTACACGGATATCTCATGAATATAGCATTGACTGAGGCATGTCTCAGTTGACTAAGATTTAGCAGGACTTGTCATAATCCGCTATTTAAAATTTTGGTTATGAATAATGACGAACTTAACTTGCAACTCCCGTACGCAGATTGTGCAAGGTGTGCAGGAGACGACGGGTTTGGGCAAGGGCCTGTCGCGGATGTACGCGGCCATCTACCTCGGCAGTGCGTGCATCGCGCGGACGCGTACCATCGCCGTCCCTGCAGCCGGAAGCGCGCGATGGAACGAGCCGCTCCGCGCCTACTGCGCCCACCACGCCGCCGACATCGTCATCTCCATCATGATCGAGCAGCTCGGCCTCGACGATGACACGGTCCTCAGCCGCACCTACCTGCCCGCCCGGGAGCTCCTCAATGCCAATGGCACAACAATCGACCGCTGGTTCGACGTCCTTGGCACGGACAGGACGAAGCTCCCGGATGGACCCAAGATACACGTGCAGATCAGCTTCTGCGATGTCGCTGACCAAGGCCTGGCGTGGGGCGGCGGAGTCGGCGGCGGCGTGGTGCCCCACACCTTCTTCGCGCAGAGGCCGGGGTGCAGGGTCACCCTGTACCAGGACGCGCACGCGTCTGAGGAGTTCGACCCCAAGATCCGGCTCGACGGTGGCGGGCTCTACAAGCCCGGGCACTGTTGGGAAGACATATACGACGCCATCAGCAACGCACGGCACCTCGTGTACATCACGGCCTGGTCCATGTTCCCCCACATCACGCTGGTGCGGGGCCGGGACGGCGTGCAGGAAACCCTCGGCGAGCTCCTGAAGCGCAAGGCCGGCGAGGGCGTGCACATGCTCCTGCTCGTGTGGAACGACATCTCCTCCATTGATGGCCTGCACGAGGTCGGCGTCATGGACACGAGGGACCAGCTGACGGCCAAGTACTTCCGCGGCAGCCGCGTGCAGTGCGTCCTCTGCCCGAGGAACTGGTCCGTCAGAGGCTACATCTTGGACGCCAAGACGCCTGTCGACACGGTCGTTTACAGCCACCACCAGAAGGCCATCACCGTCGACCAGGAGCTACCTGCTTCGTCGGGGTCGAACGGGCACCGCCAGATCGTCAGCTTCCTCGGCGGCCTCGACGTGTGCAATGGACGCTACGACACGCAGTCCCACTCCCTGTTCAGGACGCTGGGCACGGGGCAGGCGCACAGCAATGACTTCAGCCAAATCAACTTCAGTGACGAGGACGCGACGCTCGACAAGGGCGGGCCCAGGACGCCATGGCACGACATCCACGCCAAGGTCGAGGGCGCCGTGGCATGGGACGTGCTCCACAATTTCGAGCAGCGGTGGAGGAAACAAGGCGGCGGCAAGGAGCACCTGGTCGACCTTGTAGCCCTCGAGGGCAAGGTCGCTCCGTCCTCATGGCCGGTGACGCTCCCCGGCGACCAGGAGGCGTGGAGTGTGCAACTGTTCCGGTCCATCGACAGCATCTCCACCTTGGGCTTCCCCGACTCCATGGAGGATGCCTATGAGGCCGGCCTCGTCCAAGACAAGCACCGAGTGTTCGAGAGGAGCATCCAGGACGCCTACATCCACGCCATACGCGCCGCAAAGAGCTTCATCTACATTGAGAACCAGTACTTCGCCGGCAGCTCCTTCCAGTGGAAAACCCACGACGGCATAGACCCGGCAGATGTCGGGGCGTGTCAGCAGATCCCCAGGGAGCTCTCACTCAAGATCGTGAGCAAGATAGAGGCCGGCGAACGCTTCGCGGTCTATGTCGTGGTGCCCATGTGGTCGGAAGGCACCCCTACGGGGCGATACAGGCAGGCAATGCTGGACAACCAAAGAAGGACAATGGCCCTAATGTATGACGACATCGCCGTTGCGCTGCAGGCCAAGAAGATCGACGCCAACCCCAGGGACTACCTTACCTTCTTCTGCTTAGGGAACCGGGAGGCCAAGAGTGAGGGCGAGCACCAGCCCGCGAAACACCCAAAGGATGGGACGGACTACGCCAGGGCGCAGAAGGCACGCCGGTTCATGATCTACGTTCACTCCAAGATGATGATAGGTACGGTACTCCATTATTATCTGCTTCCATTGCAATGCTTCATCATCTTGATTGCTAACTAAGAATGCACGTCCTCGTTCAGTTGATGACGAGTACATCATTGTGGGATCTGCCAACCTCAACGAGCGGTCCATGGCGGGGGACAGGGACAGCGAGATAGCTATTGGCGCGTACCAGCCGCACCGCATCAACACCGATGCCGAGCTCGCCAAGGGGCACGTCCATGGCTTCCGGATGTCGCTGTGGTACGAGCACCTCGGCAAGACGCACGACGACTTCCTCCGCCCGGGGAGCCTAGAGTGCGTGCGGACGGTCAACAAGATGGCCGATGAGTGCTGGAACCTCTACGTCGGCGACCAGCTCAAGGACGACCTCCCAGGCCACCTCCTCACCTACCCCGTCGCCGTAAGCAAGGCCGGCACGGTCTCGACGCTCAAGGGGTTTGAATTCTTCCCTGACACGAAGGCTCGCGTGCTTGGTAAGCCGACTGGAATAAGTGACTATTTTATGAGCATATAGATCCAGGTTTGCTGCTCCTAGTCCTAGCTAGTGTTGCTTAATCCTGGCACCTCAGCTGTCTTAGTTAGGATCTAGTGATTTTCTTAAAATTGTTTCCCATTTTCTGTTAGCTAGTTTGCTAGCGTGAGCCGCGATTTGTGCGAGCGAGCTGCTCGCATGTTCTGAGTCCTTGGGATGGCGCGGAGAGATCGGACATGAGCACGATCAGCACGATCGTTTTCTCTTTGAATAAATGGTGGAAGAAATCAAAAACGTTGCAGACATTTATGCAGCGCAAAAACACTCTCTTGAGATCTCTATGTATACATTGTCCTCGCCGTAGTTCATAGCTTCGACCAACAGCTAGATAGTGGCATGTTATCTTCACCTAGCTGTTCATGTCCTGTTTTAACCACAGGAGAAACAATATGTAATTGAGTTTGATTGTGAACTTTATTCGAATAAAATTTCATTCTAGCCCATTCTGTGGACGAATTATATGTCAACAAGGGTCTCAAAGCGCTAGAAAACCTTTTCTGATGAGCAAGGCAGCAAGCAAATGCAAAATTGACTGGTTCATAAGAAAAACTAGGCCGAATACAAACATGAAAATAAAAACGACGCTGTCAAAAATAGACCACCACTTCCTAACATGACATCAACCCTATGCAATTGTAAGCAAGATCTTTGAAGACACCTTCAAGAAGGAAAAACGGTGTCCAAGGATACCGACGTCACCGGCATTCGCCCCCGTCGATCAGTAAGCTTAGCCTAGACCCACGCACGACCGCCCAACCGAACATTGGGAAATGTCCTGTCTAGACAACAACCTCCAACGCCACTCCCTTCTAACCGGCCACAACCTAGTAGAAGTACTCTTCGAGAATGCCTCCAAGAGAAGGAGGACGCTCACAGGAGCCAACATCACTGGCAAAGACGTGTCCAAGAACAAGGCTTTCGCCTAGAGCCTTATACCCCACCACCTCTGGCTGGCCAATTCTCCGGTCTGCCTTGGCAATTATGAATTTTCAATTTGTGGGTCAAAGTCTTTGCCCCGTCAAAGCATCCGTTGAGAGAAACAAAGCCTCAAATCTTGCGTTGGCCGCCAATTCAAAAGGCGCTGGACTATTTACACCCTACTAAACTAAACTAATCACTATCAGTAAAGCATCTTGAAACAGGCTTTCACCCCATCTTATATATAAAGCCACAACAGGACAAGGTACATGGTTGAACGATACAAGATGATGAGGTCCTCTTACAAAATCGATCCCAGATAATCGACATACGCAAACTACGCAACCGAAAGAGGATAGAGGATTACCTCTATTGTCAGTAAAGCATCTCATGAAGCAACAATGTAGAAAACAATATTATTTCTATTTCCGTCAAAAAAATACGCCTACTCGGCTTGAGATCCACGGCCTTCAAAGCCCGTGCACGCGACAACGCTTAAGAGCAAATATAATAAGATGATGTAAGCGGGCTATAAGAATTTAAATAATATATTCTTGCTGAGTTGTAGGAGAGAGAAGAGACATGTTGTAGATTAACAGCCAGCTGCAGCGCATGCTACTAGACACTTTGTGAGAGTGAAAGGTGGACCATAGTTATACATATTTATAGCTAACTACTAGAACATAGTTAATAGTACATCCAACTGCTGGCTATATGGTGTTGACATGTCACCTATAGTCAAGGTCATAGCCGGCAAGTACAATAGCTGGATATAAATATGTACTCCCTCCATCCTTGAAAGAGTGTATTTACAACTTTGTTGAAAAGTCAAACTTTTTTATGTTTGATCATATTTATACAATAATAGGCCAACATTTATGCCATCAAATTAGTAGCATTAGCGAATCAACCTGTGGTTGGGATGGTTAGGTGGACAGTGGTATCCCCAGCCCACCTATGGTTGGGATGGTTCAGTTTGCTAGTTTTGCTTCATTCATACATTAATGAGACAAACTTACATTAATTCATTCTTTAAGCTATCGTCAGTGGAAAGTTAGATCTAAGAATCAAAAGAAGGGCTTCCCCCTTCCGATTTTCATTAAGGAAAACCATAATGTTCGAAACTACAGTGAAAAAGAAAACGACTGACTCCTCCCAGCTCCAGCAAATCCCAGGAGGAAATGTTTTCAGAACTAGGATGAGACGGCCTAAACCGAGCAAACTACTACATCAAACTTGTTTTTAATATCATACATTCATCCAGGCTAAGGGCCTCAAACTCCAAAAGATAACCACTAGAAGATAGGTAGCCAAATGAAGTCTGTCAGCCATCGCAGAGAGGAGCTTTTTTTCATTCCAGTCGAGCCACATTGATCCTCCACCCTTGTGAGGCTGCATAGACCTCACTTGCTACTCGTTCTAGTAGTTTTGCCCCCAGCTCCAGTGCCTTTCTTCGTTGCTACTTTATCTGCAAAATAGACCAATGAAAGTGCGTTAAGTCGACTAGAGGGGGGGTGAATAGGCGATTTTTATGAATTCTTCACCGAGGAATTTCAGGGTGAGGAAATTCCTAAGCGAAGAACTACTTGCAGCGGAATAAGTACTCAGATGCATACATGACATAACATAAACATGGACATCATGATGAAATGAAAACAGACACAGAGTACAGGAAGCGTAAGCACAGGATAATACAGGATGAAGACAAACAGACTGAAGAAATTGAACTGAGGAAATTGAGAAAGTCTTAAGTCAAAGTCTTCAAACAGATATGAACAAGCACACAACACAGTAATGAGGAAATGAAAGAGTTGAGGAAATAGAACCATTAGGCTTGGTGAAGACAATGATTTGGTAGACCAGTTCCAACTGTTGTGACAGTTGTACGTCTGGTTGGAGCGGCTAGGTATTTAAATCTGAGGACACACAGTCCTCACCGTATTCTCCTTGAGTTAAGGTCACACAGACCTCGCCCAATCACTCGTGGTAAGTCTTTAGGGGACTTCCAAACCTTCACAAACTCGGTCACTCGGCGATCCACAATTTCCTCTTGAATGCTCTAGACCATGACGCCTAACCGTCTGGAAGATGCATAGTCTTTAAAGGTAACAAGCGTCGGATCCACGCAGGATCAATCTCTTCAGTGATGCTCAATCACTTTGGGTTTGTAGGTGTTTGGGTTTGGGTTTTACTCACTTGATGATTTTCGCTCAAAGTCCTCGGAGGATGGGATGCTCTCAAATGACAAGTGTCAGTTTCTCTCGGAGCAGCCAACCAGCTAGTGGTTGTAGGGGGCGGCTATTTATAGCCTAGGGAGCAGCCCGACATGATAAGACATAAATGCCCTTCAATGATATGACCGTTAGGTGGGTAGATATTTTGGGACAGCTGGCGCATAGCACAGCAATGGTCGGATATTTGAGGCTCAAATTCCTCAGGGCTATCATGTTCCTCACTGTGTAGGCAATCCGCACTGGCGAATTCCTAACTCCTCAGTCAGAACAAATTCCTCAATGACCAGAACAACTTCGTCTCTGTCACTGAAGAATATGACTGAACTATATGAGATTTCCAATGGCTTCACTCGAAGGGATTGGTAGGTGTAGGATTTTGAGTTGAGCATCACATGGAAATTTTTCCTTAGTATTTCCTCGACCCCCTTTAACAGTACGGTGTTTCCTATGACTCAAGAAAGAGAAAATGAAACTACGAAAACAAAAGTCTTCACGCTTCATGTTCCTCGATGAATACCAAGTCTTCAAGGTCACACCAATTTCTTCACTTTCAAAGTCTTCATAAAGTCTTCATAAATCCAAAGTCTTCAGTCGAAGAACTTCATTTTTAGGGGTCGACTTTCTCTGTAAATACCAGACTCCTCATAGACATATAGACCTGTGTACACTCACAAACGCATCAGTCCTTAACCTATAAGTCTTCAATACACCAAAATCATTAAGGGGCACTAGATGCACTTACAATCTCCCCCTTTTTGGTGATTGATGACAATATAGGTTAAGTTTTCAATGGGGATAAACATATGAAGTGTAAATACTGATAATGTGGAATTTGATTGCAAGATATAGAAGAACTCTCTCTGAAGATGTGCATAGTGAGGAATTTTCTTTTGAAGCATTGCACACTTGAAGAGTAGAATCATGGAGATCTCCCCCTATATCTTAACATATAACATGAAGAATTTGAAATGCATGATGAAATATGGTGACTGATGTAATTCAGCATGCATGCATTAACATTAATGAGGAATAAGCATGCAAAATAACACAGCAAAAGTATCAGACCACCATAGAGTTTAAGTTTACAACTCAATCAGCAAAGTCTTCAAAAGAACGAGAGTTGTAACTTAGCAAAAAAACGCCCATATAGGTAGACCCGCTTGAAGACTAACTCAAATTTCTCCCCCTTTGTCATCGAATGACCAAAAGTATCGAAAAATGAGGACTAACGCCCCTGAGGAATATCAAGTTGATGGAGGAGCGTCGGCATTGTTGGGGTCGGTTGTTGTAGTAGGGCCTGCCGCAGTGTCGTCCAAGTCTTCATGCTCGTCCGTGTCGCGCGATGAAGAATATGAGCTGGCCACCAAGGAGGGAACTTTGACCTTCTTGTATTTCTTCGGTGGTGGCTGAGACCAGTCAAAGTCCTGCTTGAGACCCATTTGCTTCAGATCTTCTTCGCCATACAGATGTGACAGAACAGCCTAGGTGCGACCGAAGACTTCATGGAGGTATAGATGGTTTTTCTTCACTGCATTGTGTGTAGCAGTCATGTTGTGAAGAATAGAACCAAACTGATGCTTAACCCATTTGTGGTTGCGATCCACCTTCTGGTGAAGACTGAGGAGAAGCTCACGATCAGTCATTACCCGCGGAGCTGTGCCTTGAGGATTTTGCTTTGAAGCATGTGCGGCAGAGTCATGAGTGACAGAGTCATCATTGGTGGAGTAAGAGGCAGCTCTGCGGAACTGACCATCCAATGGACTAATGCCTTCATCAATAACAGCAGCGGCCTTGCCCTTTTCATCAGCTGAGGAAAATGTCCGTTTGAGGACTTCAATGGGGGCAGGTAGCTGAGATGATTTTGAAAATCAGCCTTGTAGTTGAGTGAAGACCTTGTTCTGAGGAATCTCATAATCCAAGGAGCATAAGGCTTCAAATCAAACGGAGAGAGTGCAACATTTGCCAGAGTCCTCATGAAGAAATCATGGTAGTTGACAGGAATGCCATGTATGATATTGAAAAGCAGATTCTTCATGATGCCAACGACTTTGTCATCATTCGAGTCATGGCCTTTGATTGGACTCAATGTCTTCGTCAGAATGCAATAGACGGTCCTAGGCACATACAACAATTCCTTCACGAGAAATTTGGTCCTTGGGGCTTGACCGGGCTTCAGCGGCTTCATCAACACTTGCATGTAGTGAGCAGTAAGTTCAGGTTCATGGTATAGGCAGCGAGCACCTTCAAGGGGAGGACTGACAGGCAGGGCATGAAGCAATTCAGAGGCCGGTGCTTTGTAGTGAGTATTCTCTGTCATCCAGTCCAATACCCAAGAGTTCACATCATTAGCATCTCCTGTGATGTGCAGCGTTGCATAGAACTGAAGAATTAGCTTCATTCCAGTCAACAATGTCAGTGCAAAAGTTGAGCAGTCCAGCGTCATGAAGAACACTGAGGACTGGCGTGAAGCAAGGCAGTGATTCCATGTCCACGTGAGGAATATGCTCATGGTCGAAGACTTTGTCTTTGTTGAAAAGCAGTGAAGAATAGAAGTTGGCTTGGCTGGCAGTCCAGAAACGCTTCCTTCTAAGACGAGCAGAGTCATATGGGTTATACTCGGTGAAGAACACATGCTCGCCGAAGAAGTCATCAGCCTTGAATTTTTGCTTCTTCGAGAAGGGATCCTTTGGCTTGGGCTGAGGAGTATCAGTCAATTGCATCACAACCTCAGGAACTGCAATCTCAGGATCCACAGGCTGAGGAATTTCAGGTTCTTCTTCAGTGGTAGCCTGGGTCTTCAATTCTTCATCAATATTAACATCAACACTAGTGGCTGGAATCCCATTGTTGAAAAGCAGTGAAGAATAGATGGAGTGGGGTGTGGTTCTTCAGATCCCATTTGAACTTCAGTATTCACTGGGGACTGAGGAATTTGTTGCAGAGGTGTGAACATAGGAGAATTGGGGTGCTGATTTTCCCAAAAGTCATCATTCATCACTGGAGTGGTGCTTCCAATGTCCAATTCTTCTTCTTCTTCATTCATTTCTTCAATGCCGGCCTCTTCAGCAGTGAACTGAGGCATGGGCGATGAGACAACCGGGGTTGAAGGGATGGCATCCACTTCAATTTCTTCATCCAACTGCTCTGAAGAAGCAGCAGAAGGAATATCGTCATCGGATCCGCTTGGGATCACATATTCTTCATCAAAAGGAACGAGTTCCTTTGATGGCATGCTTGAGACTGGAACAACATCAATCGGATTCTCAAAAGAGCTGGTCAATTTCTTCATCTTCTTCGGAGCTGAAGTTTCTGATGAAGTTGATGCTTTCCTTTTCTTCACAGCTGCATGCTCCGCAGCCTTGGTCTTCTTCACATCTGATGCAGAAGGAAGAATTGGATTTGGGGTAGATGCAGGAGGAGCAGAGGAAATTGGTTCAATAACTTCAGCCACAACTGATGCAGTTGCCCTGGCATGATCAGTTTCTTCAGGCACAGCGGTTGAAGCTTCAGCTGGCCTAACTATTACTTTAGGCGCAACACTAGTGGTTGCCCTGGTAGTTTCATCAGCGGCTAGAATGCAGTCATCAGCCCTGGTGCTAGCAGTTTCATCAGCAGCCTGATTTTCATCAGCGGTGCTGGCATGTTCTTCAGTCGGCTGGGCAGATGCTTCAGCCTGAGGAATTTCAATGTGCATCGGAGCAACATTTGAAGAAAATCCTTTTGCCAATTTGACAAATCTGACTTTGGCTCCAAGCCAGTCTGCACGGTAGGTGTCAAATTCATCACTGAGGTTTTTGATCTCAGTTTGAGCAGCAATGAGTTCATCAGTGGTCATTTTCACTATGTTCTTCTTCAGAAGGCGCTCCTTCTTGTACTGCGCTTTCTTCAACTGCCTGGCCTTCTCGAATTTCCATTTTTCTTCGCCTATGAAGGCGGAAAGCACGTGACTTTGACCAGGAGTAAGATTGAAGTCAGGCATAGGAGTGTTAGGGTCCTTGTGCCAGAGATCAATGTACTCAAGGATCAGCTTTGGATCCAAAAGCAGAGGTACATTTGAGCCTTTTGCTCTAGCGGCCCTGTGCTGCCTGTCTCTGATGATTTCAGCAAGTTCTTCATCATCAGCTTCGTCTTCATCAGACGACATGTGAAAGGTGACCTGCTTCTTGTGAGGACTTGGTCGAGAGCCTCGTCCAGCAGTGGCCTTTGTCTTCAACAGAGTGGGGCCAGTTGAGGAATTTGGAGGAGCAGAAGAACTAGCATAGGCTCCTGAGGCAATGGAGATGCCTGTTGTCCTTTGGCACGAGGCAAGATGCACAGGTGCTGAGGATTTTGACGGAGGAGCTGAGGACTTTGGAGGAGCTGGTGCAGCTTGAGGAATTTGACGTGAGGGCTTTGAAGAACTTGGCCGTGAGGGCATTTCTGAGGAGCTTGGCCGTGAGGGCATAGAAGTTGAAGCACTGGGCTTGTGAGCAGGCTTCTTGGGCATGGCCTTCTTAGGCTTGCTTGCATAGGCCTCAGCAGTGGTAGCAGCAGCAGAGTCTTCATTAAATTTCCTCACTGCTTCCTTAGCCATTTTGGCTAGCTTGGCCTGGCGCTTAGCCCATTCCTTTGGAAATTCCTCACCTCTTCTGATGCTTGAGGGATCAGCTTCTTGGCCAGGTGCCAATGGAGGTCTTGGGCATGGAGGGTGTACGGCGAATTTCTTCATGTACTTGGGTGTAACATAGCGATATTCCCTCCATTCTCTGGCCCATCTCCTCTCTATCCTCTGAATGCGCACTTTGCGATCATTCTTTGTCTCCTTGCCATGTTTGGCCGCATCAGGAGTGCAATATTCATCATAGATATCCTCAGGGATTTCAAATGATGTGTTGGCTTCCAATTTCTTCCCTCCCTTCTGAGGTCTCTTGCCGTCAGCCATTTTCTTCAGCTGAGGAATTTGAACAATAGAATTCTCTGAAGAGGTGTGCAACTTTTCTTTGAGGAACACTGCAAATGAGTTAAGTTGATGAAAACCTAGAGATTCAGCAGCGGACATGTGTACCTGTGAACAGAATATAGTTGCGAAGAATTTATAGAGGTCATATGCGTTCTCAGAAGTTTTTGCAAAAAGAACAAGTTTAGGAATTTGACCAGATGAGTCTTGAAGAATTTCACTAAGCGTTCTTTGTCTTAGGTTCTAGAGTTGTACAGATTCAAAATCCACACAATTGAGGAATCTTGAAGAAAAATGTTGCTTAGGGAAACATATCAAGAACAGATGTTATGTGAGGTGTCTAGTGTGTGAAGATTTGATGAATAAACACCTTTTGAAGATTTTGTTGAAAACATCAGAATCAACAAGGGTAGTAAAAGTAGCTTTTAATTACCCTTGATGAAGAACACGACGAACTGTGAAGTGTAGATTTAGAAGTTCGTCAGTTCAGATCTTCCACGCCCTAACTTGGCTGAGGAAGACAGCTACGGCGGCGGCGGAGTGAAGAAATCCGCAGCCGGCGTGAGTACGACGGCGACGAGGTCGAGGCAGTGAAGCTCTTCCTCACCGGCGACGTTGGAAGTAGCGGCAGCGCTAGGGTTTGAGAGCTCGAGCAAGGTAGTGAGGTCGAGCGGAGTAAAAACGAAGTGAGGAAGGAAGGGGGTATTTATAGCCGAAGTGAAAAACTGTTCGCCCGAAGAAATTGGACGAACGTGTCCCTGACCTTTCTCATTCTCGTGACATGTGTCACCCACGTACTGAGAGGTGGCTATCGTGCGAGATCGTGGGTGAATAGATAATCGTTTAGTGGAATGTGGAACGGTTTGAGCGGCAAACGCCGAAAATTCAGATAAGATCAATTTTAAAGTTTCGTTCGCAAATTCTTCAGCTGACAAGGACACAGTGAAGATTTTGAACGAGTTTCAAATAGAACACGCATGAAGAATTTGTGAATAGATTGGGTTGAGTTTAGCATAGTGGGGGAAGGGTCCGATCACATTCACTTAGCAGAAAAGGCAACTTGAAGAAATAGCAATAAGTGAATGATGTAGAGGACATAAACTCATATATATATATATATATATATATATATATATATATATATATATATATATATATATATATATATATATATATAAGCACTATTCTGATCACGGGATCAGAATAATATTCTGATCACAACCTGAACTGCCTGAGTAACGCGCCTGAACTTCCCTCTATACGAACCCGACCTTCGGGCTATCTTCGCAACCGTGGCTTCCCCCGCGAATTATTCTTGTTAGTCGTGTTCTATATGATGTTAGTGTAATCTAGAAATGTTTTTAGCAACTAAATACCGGTTTTAAATAGGAATCTCGCTCGTTGGCGGATTTTGCTCTCGGGTCGTGATGAAATTGCGTTTTTTTCAATTTTACTACCTGAGTTGTTCGACCTGAACTTCTCTGAGTGCTAGGTTGAACTTCCGCCAACATTGCCCAAATGGGGCTTGCAATATACCGTTGGAAAGCTATGGACACCAGTATCATGACCCAAGTTAAATTTTTGGCAAAATGTAAGCGGTTTAAGAGCAGTTTTGAAAACCGTTTTTTCTTCATACAAAAAACATGAATCATATTTTCGATCGCCTTTCTAAACCATTTATCGGAATGAGGCAAATAATATGGCATTGGAAAGCTGCTGCAAAACCGCTCCTTCCACATGTTGAAAGTTTTCTCTAATTCCCTACGGTTAAAGAGTAATTTGGAAAATCGTAAAATTTTGCAAACCAAACAGCCGAGTTCGTATTTTCGATGTCATTTCTAAACGGCTAATCCAATTGAGGCAAATGATATGGCGTTGGAAAGCTTATGAAAATGCGCTATTTTTTCATGTAGAAAGTTTTTTCTATTTTGAACGGTTTAAGAGTAATTTAGAAAATGGTACAAGTTCCACCGAGTTTGTATTTTAAATCTATTTTTTAACCGTATGTCCGAATGCAGCAAATGATATGGCGTTGGAAAGCTTGAGGAAATGCAAAACTTTTTGGTGTATATTGTTTCTCCCAATTCCTTACTGTTTTAAGTCAATTTTAAAAATGGCTAAAAACATATTTTCGCCGTCATGTCTACAAACTTTATCGGAATGGGGCAAATAATATACCTTTGAAAAGCTAAGGAAAATGTGAAACTTTTTCATGTTGATGCTTTTCTGTGATTCCTAGCCGTTTTCAAGTAATTTTGAAAATGGCGAGATCATTCGTTCTGTCTTTATCGCGAAACAGATTCTTCAAAAATGCACCACGTGAAGAACCTGAACTTCTCGGCATGTCTACTTGGACTTCACTCTGTTTTTCATGTGCTTTTTTTGCTTGTAGATCTCCATCCACTGCTCGTAACTCTCCATCCACTCACCGGAATTGAGCAAGTGATATACCGATGGAAAGCTGCTGTAAACACGCAAGTTTCCCATGTTGATCTTTTTTTTCATACTCGCGACAATTTAAAAAGTTTTCATCTCAAATTCATTCACTATAGTAGTCGAACTTCGTGTTGTTTTCACGTTGAACTTCTGTGATGTATTTTTGTTTATAATTTTCGCATCCATTCGGCAGTGTTAGACAAATGATATTTCTTTTGGAAAACCTCTCTCACAATAAATTTTTAACTTTCTCCGACCAAGGGCTTGAACTTATAGCAACAAAAAATTTGGACCTTGCCTTTTTATTCATTTTCTCATATTAAACACACACCACGTAGTACATGAACTTTTTCCGTTTTATCATTTGATTTTTTGATTTTCTTTTTGAAATCAAATTGCTCCTAAATAATAACTGAACTTCTTTGTGGATTGAGAGAATTATTTTTAAAATGCAAAAAAAGGATCTTTTTTGTGTTTTTGAACATGGAAATACATGGTGAATATCTCTCGCAAGAATTTTTTAACTTCCTCGGATAGAGCACTTGAACTTCTGTCAACAAACCTTTTAAACTTTTATTTTTCTATACTTTTATTCTCACGTGAAATACATTCCTTGCAGTACTTGAACTTCTCTCTGATTTTACTATGAACTTCTGTCACATTTTTGTGTATACGTCGAATTACACACAATTGAAGGTCGAACGTCATTTTTGGTCATTTTAAAACATGTAATTGGAGGTCGAACATCCCGTAATATAAATTTTGAACAGTGCACGGAGGTGCACGTGAACTTCTTGCAACAAATCTTAGTTTTTTATATAATTTGAACTTCTCTGTTATTTCAAATTGAACTTCTTAGTCTTATTGTTTGGAAAAAAAAGTTTCAAATAAGCATCAAACTTTTATTTTTAAATTGAACTTCATACTTTCATTTTTCCTAGAAATGGAAAGAATTTGAGTTTTCCGTAAACATCAAACTACTCCTTTTATTTTAATTTGAACTTTTTTAATTTTATTCTTTAGTAACGAAGAAAACCTGTGTTTTTTATATATATTGAACTTCTATTTTTTTATAATTTGGACTTCTTGGTTTATTTCTTTTAGCATCAAAATATCCTAGTTTTGTCATACCCCTCCACATTCTTTTTCTAACTAATTTTTCTAAACTATTTTTCGTTATTTTAATTTGAGCTTCCGTTGTGGAAACTTGTTGAATAGGAGGAACTCTTTGAACTTTCCCGGTCTGTGCACTTGAACTTCTAGCAACAAAAATTTTGGACTTTGCCTATTTACTCTTATTTTCTCATACGAAAGACACACCATGCAGTACGTGAACTTCCGTCTGTTGTCAATTTGAACGTCACCCTATTTCACTTTAGTAACGAAAAAAATCTGAGTACATCGAACCGCTCTAACTTTTTTTTCAACTTCTTTGTGTGCTTTTTAGGAATGTGAAAATTGGAGTTTTGTTAGAAACATTGAATTTCTTCATTATCTCGAATAGATCTTATTGGTGTTATTTTTTAGTAACCGAAGAAACCGAGTTTTCAAATAAATATCAAACTGCTCTGCTTTTTAAATTTTAACTTCTTGGCTTTATTTCTTTAGTAACGAGAAAAACCTGAGTTTTTAATATGCATTGAACTACTCCGTTTTTTAAAATTGAACTTCTTGATTTTAATCTTTAGTATCGAGCAAAATCTAAGATTTTTTATAAACATCAAATAACTTCATTTTTTAATTAGGACTTCTTGGTGTTATTCATTAGTAAAGGGAAAAGTCCTAGTTATGTAATAAACATCGAACCACTCACTTATTTAAATTTGAACTTCCAGATCTTAAAAAAAGGGGGCAAATCCATGTTTACAAACTTTTTAAAACAATCGATTTTTTAATTTAGCCTTCTTGGTTTTGGAATAAACATTTTGAACTTCTATGTTATTTAAATTTGAACTTCTCCAATTGGTTAGTAAAATGGTGAAATGCCATTTTTTTATAAACTTATCGAACTGCTCCATTTTTTATTTTTGAACGTCTTGGTTTATTCTATAATAACGCGGAAAATCACAGGTTTGTAATAAACATTGGTCCGCCCTATTATTTAAATTTGAACTTCAATGATTTTTTTAGAAATTATTAAACTTATGAAACACACATACTTCTTGTATTAACTTCAGGTGCAACACAAGTTCTATAGTGATGGTCACGGTGGAGCTCTATTGGTTGTTTTGGCATCTCCCTGGGTGTGCGGTGGGGAGCTATTATGTACAACTAGTACTATGCCTGCATCACACACATACTTTCAGTGTTATCTTCTTTTCTGGTTCAATTAATATTTTATTACAATGTTCTCCTTTTTTTGTATCACGCTCTACTATCATTTTGAACTTCAGTCGTTTTTGTATCTGACCTACCAAACATTCTTTTTTGTGGGAACTCTTTGTCCAAATACATTTTTTAAGATCAAAGCAAATCCCTTGTTGCACATAGTAGCAGCATCACGCACAATATCCATAGCTGCATCACCAACCGTACCCATAGGTTGTGTTGCTGCATCCAAAGACAGCCACATCACCAAACTCATCCAAAAAAATACAGGGGTTGCATCATGGGCATAAGAAGAGAACGACATGCTCAGTAACTTGCAAAATGACCATTTGTATGAAATTGTTCAGATTCAAGCTAGTACCGATGGAGTACAACAGCAAAGAAAGCATTTACTATAGGGCATCATCTGCTTTTAAACGCCCTTGTTAAGTAGGCCGAACTGCAGTAGTCGCTCTGGTTGAACTTGGCATACAACAGGATTTGTTCAACGCCGATCCCTCTATGTCGTTGCGCCTCTCCTGAGGACAGGGGATGAGATGAGGGGAGAGAGAAGCTCTGGGAGGCGGTGACCCCTCTCCGCCGTGTTGTAGCAACGCAAAAACTTCGACGGGTCAGCAATAGTCCAGGAGCTCGCATGTGACTCAAGAAGACCAGATGCGGCCACGGGGGGAGGAAGAATGCGATGGGCAACAAGGTCTCGGGCGTCAGTGGGAGGATGTACCCGACAGCAGTGTGTGGTTCACGAGCTCATCACCGAATCTAGGGCGCTCCATCGGCGGAGGAGCACCACCGGGAGGAGGCTGAGGTGGCAGGGCCAGGCGGAGGCGTGCGGTGGCCAAGCGCCCCAAATCTTGCCTCCACCAAGCGATGGAGGGGGCCGCCATTGGGGAGGAGGAGAGGGGGCCGCGCCGCCGTTGGGGAGGAGGGGAGGTGGCCGCGTAGGGTTGCTAGGTCCCGGCGGCGCAGGTTGGGGCAGCGCAGGGAGGGCAGCGCCGACTGCGGCGGGACAGGTTGGGGCGGGGTGCGGGCGGCGCGGTGGCGGCAGCATCAGGTGGGATGGGTGCGGACGGCGCAGGGCCGGCGGCGCCGGTTGGGGCGGGGGCGGGCGGCGAATCGATCTGGGGCGGGTGGTGGGCATCGATCTGGGCGGGTGGTGGGCATCGGCCGGTTTGGGCAGGAGGTGCGGGAGGGAGGTGGGGGATCTGGATCGGGGGAGGTGGGGTGGTTTTTTTTCCTTTGTTTGTTTGTTGCTGCCCGGTTCAGAAGTTCGGGAACGTCCCCTCGGGCCTTTATAGGGCTGACTGTGATCCAAATAGTTATTCTAATCCCAGGATTAGAATAGTGTTGTCCTATATATATAGCCAATGAAGAAAAACAACGGAAACGGTGAAGACATTGCAAAGTTGAAGAAGTTGAACAACTGAGGAATTTCAGAAATAAATAAAAAAACTCAATTTGAAGATTTTCAACTTTTGGTGGTGGCGTGACCCACCGTGTAAGAATGATGATTTCAGACACCGCGTACAATTGTCGTAGGGCTCTGAGAATCAAATTCTTCGTTAATTTCTTCACACAGTGTTAGTCTTCATTGATTGAAGAAAAACGTTTCTTCGTGTGTTGCACATCTAAGTCATCAATTTTGCATAAGTGTTAGGATGTGTGTCCTTATCAAAGGACATTCGAGGATTCTAGGATATTTAGCTCACACCGCAACTTGCTAAATCTCTTCTCATCCAAGGGCTTTGTGAAGATATCGGCTAGCTGTTCTTCGGTCTTCACATGCTCAATAGAAATGTCGCCCTTCGACACATGATCACAAAGAAAATGATGACGAATCTGAATGTGCTTTGTCTTTGAGTGCTGAACTGGGTTATGAGCAATCTTGATTGCACTCTCATTGTCGCAGTAGAGAGGCACATTCTTCATGTTGACGTCGTAGTCCTTGAGAGTTTGCTTCATCCATAGCAATTGAGCACAGCAAGAACCAGCAGAATGTACTCAGCTTCAGCAGTAGGTAGTGATACGCAGTTCTGTTTCTTCGAGGACCAACAGACCAAGGATCGTCCGAGGAAATGGCATGTGCCTGATGTTGACTTGCGGTCCACACAATTACCAGCATTGTTAGAGTCTGAATATCCAATGAGATCAAAAGCCGAGCCCTTGGGATACCATAATCCAAATGTTGGTGTGTGAGCTAGATATCGAAGAATATGCTTCACAGCCTTATGGTGTGATCCTTCGGTGTAGCTTGACATCGGGCACACATGCAAACACTAAGCATAATATCTGGCCTAGATGCACATAAGTACAATAAAGAACCAATCATGGAGCGGTATACCTTTTGATCGAAGTCAATACCATTTTCATCAGTGCATAGATGGCCATTTGTGGGCATGGGGATTTTGACCCCTTTGCAATCTTGCATGCCGAATTTCCTCAATACATAATTGAGGTATTTCTCCTGAAATATGAATATGCCATTGCACTGTTGACGAATTTGAAGACCTAAGAAGAATTTCAATTCTCCCATCATAGACATTTGATATTCTTCACTCATCATATAGGCAAATTCATCACTGTGACGTTGGTCAGTACAGCCAAAAATGATATCATCAACATATATTTGGCACACAAATAATTCACCATCATAAGATTTAGTGAAAAGAGTTGGGTCAAGTGAATCGGGTTTGAAGCCTTTCTTCATGAGGAATTCCTTCAAAGTATCATACCACACCCGAGGGGCCTGCTTGAGGCCATAGAGGGCCTTATTGAGTCTGAAGACTTTGTCGGGATGCTTTGGATCTTCAAAACCTGGGGGTTGAGCAACATATACTTCTTCCTCAAGCTTACCATTGAGGAATGCACTTTTCACATCCATTTGATATAAGATGATACCATGATGGTTAAAATAAGCAAGTAATATGCGAATAGCCTCAAGTCTAGCAACAGGTGCAAAAGTTTCATCAAAATCAATTCCTTCAACCTGTGTGTAGCCTTGAGCTACAAGTCGTGCCTTATTCCTCACCACAAGGCCATTTTCATCTTGTTTGTTGTGATAGATCCACTTTGTGCCAATGATATTGTGCTTGCGGGGATCTGGACGTCTGACCAGTTCCCAGACGTTGTTGAGCTCGAATTGATGTAATTCCTCTTGCATAGCTTGAATCCACTCAGGCTCCAGAAATTCTTCATCTACCTTAGTGGGCTCTGTGATAGAAACAAAAGCAAAGTGCCCACAAAAGTTAGACAAATGTGAAGCTCTTGAGCGTGTGAGAGAACCTGGAATGTTGATGTCACTGATGATTTTCTCAATCTGCACTTCATTTGCAACGCGAGGATGAGCAGGTTGTCGTTGAGGAATTGGATCAGCATTTTCTTCAGCACCATTTTCCTCAGGTGCATCAGCATGATGTTCTTCACATTCTGGAATGACTTCTTCAGAAGATTCTTCGGTATGAATGACATCCTCAGTAGCCTTGAACTTGATGGATTCCTTGGGTGATTTTACATCTAGCACAGGAGGTAGGTGCTCTCTTTGCGAGCCATTAGTTTCATCGAACCGCACATCTACAGTTTCAACAACCTTGTGATGAACGTTGTTGAAGACTCTGTAGGTGTGCGAGTCCTTTCCGTAACCAAGCATAAAACCTTCATGTGCTTTCGGTGCAAAATTAGAATTGTGATGAGGATCTCTAATCCAACATTTAGCACCGAAGACTTTGAAATAACTCACGTTGGGTTTCTTGTCAGTGAGGAGTTCGTATGCAGTCTTCTTGAAGAATTTGTGAAGATATACCCTGTTGATGATGTGGCACGCAGTATCAATTGCCTCAATCCAGAAATGACGAGGCGTCTTGTATTCATCAAGCATAGTGTGATCCATCTCAACAAGAGTCCTGTTCTTGCGCTCCACGACGCCATTCTGCTGAGGAGTATAAGGAGCAGATAACTCATGAGTAATACCAAGTTCATCAAGATAGTCATCAAGACCAGTATTCTTGAACTCAGTTCCATTGGCACTTCTGATGTGCTTGATCTTCACACCAAAGTTGGTTGAAGCCCTCGAGGAAAATCGTTTGAAGACTTCCTGCACTTCACTTTTGTAAGTGACAATATGCACCCATGTGTAACGAGAGTAATCATCAACAATAACAACGCCATATAGAGATGCTTCATTAGTGAATGCAGAGTAATGGTTAGGACCAAAGAGATCCATGTGAAGCAATTCAAATGGTTGAGTGGTAGTCATGATAGTCTTCGCTGGATGTTTGGCCTTGGTCATCTTTCCAGCTTCACAGGCTCCGCACAAGTGATCCTTGAGGAATTTGACATTCTCAATGCCAATGACATGCTTCTTCTTTGCGAGCGTGTGCAAGTTCCTCATGCCAGCATGACCTAGTCGTTGATGCCATAGCCAGCCTTCTGAAGCTTTTGCAAGTAGACATATAGCTGGTTGCGGTCCTGTAGAGAAATCAACAATATACAGATCTCCTCTCCTAAAGCCTTCGAAGACTTCGGAATTTTCAGCTTCCATGATCACAACACAATGATACTTGCCAAAGATAACAACCATATCAAGATCACAGAGCATTGAGACTGACATGAGGTTGTATCCTAAGGACTCAACAAGCATGACTTTGTCCATGTGTCGATCCTTTGAGATCGCAACCTTACCTAGACCCAATACCTTGCTTTTGCCTTTGTCAGCGAAGATGATATGCTTTAGATGCGATGGAGATAAGGGAACGTCCATCAATAGATTCTTGTCACCAGTCATGTGATTAGTACATCCACTACCGAGGACCCACTCAGTGGCTTTGGGTAGATCATCCTGCAGATGAATTAGTGCAACTTACGAACCCATATACTTCATCAGTGAAGAATATGACATCAATTCATCAGATCAATTTCATCAAGCAATAAAACAGATAAATCAGTATGAGGACGTGAGAAATGAGGATTCATTTCTTCATGATTAGCCTGCGTCCTTTCAGGTAATTTTCAGGTCTCCAGCAAATTCTTCAGACGTTTAATCACGTCTGGAGACCTGACCCTGCATAAGAGATTAGTTCTTTTTCTTCACCACCCACATCTGAAGGGGTGGCAAAGAGTTCATCATTCTGCGAGCTCCATAAGAGAACGGTGGCATTGAAGCCAATCCACTTCGTTTCACATAAGAGGAGTTAGGGTAAGCATATGAATAAGCAGAGAAATTCTTTGAGGATTTATGAACATAATGGTTAGAAGAATAGTGCTCATATTCATAGCCCTTAAATCTTCCCTACGAAACAGAAGTGTTAGCACGATGAAGTTCATATGAGGACTTTGATCCTTTTGAGGAATTTGATCCACATGAGGAATTTGGTCCGTATGAGGACTTGGATCCATATGAAGAATTTGATCTGGGGTTCCTATTCTTCACAGGTGGTGTCATGATGACATTCACCTGAAGATTTTCAAGGCACCTTTTGGGAACCCAGATTTTCTTCATAGGGGAACCGTTCCTGCAGTTAGTGCCAACATATCTAGCAAATACTTCACATTCTAATTTTTGAAAAGTTTATAGTTGGAGTCAAATGACTCATCAGAAGAATGAGGAGATTCACATGTAAAGCCAGATAGAGTAGATGGATCTACTGGAGGTCCCTTCACAGCAACCCATGAGGTTTTGGGGTACTGCTTAGGCTTCCAGTATGTTCCATCAGCATTGAGTTTCCTCTCGAAGGCAATACTCTCTTTCCTAGGGCTCCTGTTGAGGATCTGCTTTTTAAGCACATCACAAAGTGCCTGATGCCCTTTGAGGCTTTTGTACATGCATGTCACATACAATTCCTTTAGCCCTGCATCATCAGTGATACTAGCAATATCCTCAGATGAGGAATTAGTGATAGCAGATACAGTTGAAGAAATTGTGACAGAAGAAGCATTTGAACATTCAGGTGAAGAATTAGCAGATTCACGTTCAATGCACTTTAAACAGGGAGGAACAAATTCTTCCTGAGCAGCGCTGATTTGTTGAGCAAGTAATGAATCGCGCTCCTTCTGAAGATCTTCATAACTCACCCTTAGCTTTTCAAGATCTTGCTTTCTTTGAAGGAATTCATAAGAAAGCTTCTCATGATCATATAAGAGAGTGTTATGATGACTTTGAAGGTTGTCAAACTTAGACTGAAGTCTCTGAAGATTTTCAGTCAAGGTTTTAGTGCGATCCATTTCTTCACCCAACATATCATCACTTTTGTCTAGCATGTTTTGAACCTTTTCAAAAGCCTTTTGTTGTTTCACCGCAATCTTAGCAAGTTTAGAGTAGCTAGGCTTGAGGTTTACATCAGATTCATCCTCACTTGATTCAGAGGAGGGATATTTGAGTACCTTGGCACCCTTTGCCATGAAGTAATAGGTGGGAGTGTAGTCATCATCGTCGTCATCAGCCTTTTTGTAGAAGCCATTTTCTTTAGTGTTGAAGATGGACTTGTTGACGAACGCAGTAGCGAGGGCTAGGCTCGCCACACCAGATTCTGACTCCTCAGATGCCTCCTCTTCCTCATGTTCCTCAGATTCAGCTTCAGAGTCCATTTCCTTGCCAATGAATGCCCGAGCCTTCTTAGAGCTGCTCTTCTTGTGAGATGAAGACTTCGAGGATTTTGATGATGAAGACTTTGAAGATTTCTTCTTCCTCTTTGAGTCATCAGAACTGTAATCCTTGTATTTCTTCTTCTTTGATTCCTTTTCTCACTGAGGACAATCTTGAATGTAGTGACCAGGTTTCTTGCATTTGTGGCATAGCCTCTTCTTGTAGTCACTGGATGAGGAATCATTGCTCCTTGAGGATTTTCCAAAACGACCACGTGTTGAGAAGTTCTGAAATTTCTTCACGAGCAATGCTAGCTCCTGGCTCAGTTCTTCAGGATCACCAAGGCTACTACCAGAATCTTCACCTTCAGATTCAGAGACTGCCTTGGCCTTCAGGGCACGTGATCTACCATAGCTCGAACCATAGAGATCTCTCTTCTCAGCAAGCTGGAACTCATGAGTGTTTAGCCTCTCGAGGATATCAGCGGGATCAAGCGACTTGTAATCTCCACATTCTTGTATCATCAGTGCAAGAGTGTCAAATGAGGAATCAAGCGATCTCAGCAATTTCTTCACCACCTCATGGTCGGTGATGTCTGTGGCACCAAGTGCTTGAAGCTCATTTGAGATGTTAGTGAGACGATCGAAGGTTTGCTGGACATTTTCATTGTTGAGTCTTTTGAAGCGGTTGAAGAGATTGCGAAGAACGTCAACACGAGAGTCACGCTGTGTCGAGACTCCTTCATTAACTTTGGACAGCCTATCCCAGATAAGCTTAGCAGTTTCCAAAGCATTCACTCTGCCATATGCCCTTTACTCAGATGGCCACATATGATATTCTTCGCTTCAGAATCGAGTTGCTTGAATCTCTTCACATCAGCAGCATTCACAGAAGGTATGACTGAGGGGACACCATTTTCCACAACATAACAGAGATCGTTGTCAATTGCCTCAAGATGCATTCGCATATTATTTTTCCAGTAGGGGTAGTCCGTCCCATCGAAAGTAGGGCACCCAGCAGAGACCTTGATCATACCTGCGATCGACATAACTAAAACTCCAGGCGGTTAAACCAAAATCACACAGAACAAGGGAGTACCTTGCTCTGATACCAATTGAAAGTGCGTTAAGTCGACTAGAGGGGGGGTGAATAGGCAATTTTTATGAATTCTTCACTGAGGAATTTCAGGGTGAGGAAATTCCTAAGCGAAGAACTACTTGCAGCAGAATAAGTACTCAGATGCATACATGACATAACATAAACATGGACATCATGATGAAATGAAAACAGACACGGAGTACAGGAAGCATAAGCACAGGATAAAATAGGATGAAGACAAACAGACTGAAGAAATTGAACTGAGGAAATTGAGAAAGTCTTCAGTCAAAGTCTTCAAACAGATATGAACAAGCACACAACACAGTAATGAGGAAATGAAAGAGTTGAAGAAATAGAACCGGTAGGCTTGGTGAAGACAATGATTTGGTAGACCAGTTCCAGCTGTTGTGACAGTTGTACGTCTGGTTGGAGCGACTAGGTATTTAAACCTGAGGACACACAGTCCCGGACACACAGTCCTCACCGTATTCTCCTTGAGCTAAGGTCACACAGACCTCGCCCAATCACTCGTGGTAAGTCTTCAGGTGACTTCCAAACCTTCACAAACTTGGTCACTCGGCGATCCACAATTTCCTCTTGGATGCTCTAGACCATGAAGCCTAACCGTCTGGAAGATGCACAGTCTTCAAAGGTAACAAGCGTCGGATCCGCACAGGATCAATCTCTTCAGTGATGCTCAATCACTTTAGGTTTGTAGGTGTTTGGGTTTGGGTTTTCCTCACTTGATGATTTTTGCTCAAAGTCCTCGGAGGATGGGATGCTCTCAAATGACAAGTGTCAGTTTCTCTCGTAGCAGCCAACCAGCTAGTGGTTGTAGGGGGCGGCTATTTATAGCCTAGGGAGCAGCCCGACATGATAAGACATAAATGCCCTTCAATGATATGACCGTTAGGTGGGTAGATATTTTGGGACAGCTGGCGCATAGCACAACAACAGTCGGAAATTTGACTATCAAATTCCTCAGGGCTATCATGTTCCTCACTTGTAGGCAGTCCGCACTGGCGAATTCCTAACTCCTCAGTCAGAACAAATTCCTCAGAGACCAGAAGAACTTCGTCTCTGTCACTGAAGAAATTTACTGAACTGTATGAGATTTCCAATGGCTTCACTCGAAGGGATTGGTAGGTGTAGGATTTTGAGTTGAGCATCACTTGGAAATTTTTCCTTAGTATTTCCTCGACCCCCTTTAACAGTACGATGTTTCCTATGACTCAAGAAAGAGAAAATGAAACTACGAAAACAAAAGTCTTCACGCTTCATGTTCCTCGAATGAATACCAAGTCTTCAAGGTCACACCAATTTCTTCACTTTCAAAGTCTTCAGAAAGTCTTCAGAAATAAAAAGTCTTCAGTCGAAGATATTCATTTTTAGGGCTCGACTTTCTCTGTAAATACCAAACTCCTCATAGACTTATAGACCTGTGTACACTCACAAACGCATCAGTCCCTTAACCTATAAGTCTTTAATACACCAAAATCACTAAGGGGCACTAGATGCACTTACAACCAATCCACCATCCAATGGCTCATTAGTTTGATCAGAGTCATAGGATCAGAAATTCTTTTATTATCAAAGATTATCCTATTTCTAGATTTCCACAAAGCCCACAATAACGTAGAAATTCCTACTGGAACTAGTTTCTTATCATTAGTTTGAAATGTATGTAGCCACTTTCCAAAGCATTCTTGAACTGATGAAGGAGTCTTCCTCAACCCAAATGAACATTTGACTAAGCTCCATATCACAGAAGCAGCCGAACATGTAAAAAATAAATGATCAACTGATTCATCTTTTCCACAAAACGCACAATTACTTTCTCCTTTCCAACTTTTTTTAATAAAGAGCCCCTAGTGTCTATACTTTTCCTGTTGACTAACCACATGAAAACTTTGATTTTAGCTAGGACCTTGACCTTCCACAATTTTTTTGTGGAAATCTAAGATCAAAAGCCACCAGCCGTCTGTAGAGAGATTTAACCGGAAATTTTCTACCAGTTGTAAGGGTCCATATTATCTTATCTTTCCCCTCTTTATTTTCAATCTCCTCACATCTCCTTTTTAAACTATTCCATAAGCCCAAAGTGTCTCCGTAAAGTGTTCTTCGGAACCTAAAACCTTGCCATCCCTTCTAAATGGCTTCAGCCACAATTATGTTATGATCAAAACATAGGTCGTAAAGTCTAGGGTAAGCTTCTTTCAGAGTTTTGTCATCTACCCAAATGTCTTCCCAAAATCTGGTGTTTGTCCCATCCCCTAGTTCTTTCTTCAGAAATCTGTAAAAAAAATCTTTGACCTTCATCAAACTGGACCAAAAATGGGAATCCCCAAGTATTTTTGTGGCCCCGGAGAGACAACAATCTCCCCCATACTTCCTATGAATTATATCTTGCCATGGCCCTTCCTCTGTTTCCATTTTCCAGAATCATTTAGCCAATAAAGAAATATTCATTAATTCCAAATTCAGAATCCCTAAGCCACCCACCTCCTTGGTAGACAACATGTTTTCCAATTAACTAAGTGATACTTCTTAATATTATCATCTTCTGGCCACACTAGCCTAGCCCTACCCCTTTAGGTATAGGATAAAAAGACATCATAAAGAGGGGTATGTTAGTCAGGCAAGCCTGAACAAAAGTAATTCTCCCTACAATAGAGCCCAACAGTTTACCTTGCCAGCAACCACAGCTTTTCTCAACCTTCTCAGTCACACAATTCCAGTGAACATTTCTAAGTCTGGAATCAAATACTGGCATTCCTGAATATTTTATGGGTATCACACCCATCTTAAAAGTAAGGATTTCCTGGTATAAATCTTGTTTCTCTTTAGCTTTCCCAAAAAAGCATCAATTCACTCTTATGAAAATTAATTTTGAGGCCAGACATTTGTTCAAATGCTCCCAGGATAAACTTAAGATTTTGGACACTTTCAACATCATCCTGGATTAGGAAGATTGTGTCATCTGCATATTGCAACATGTTAACCCCTTTATTATTTCCATCCCCCAAGACCCCTTTAACCAAATCGTGTTCTAAAGCATTATTCATAAGAATAGCCAAAGCATCAGCAGCTAGGTCAAATAAAAGGGAAGACAAAGCATCCCCCTGTCTGAGTCCTTTATAAGTCCTAAAATATGGTCCAATTTCGTCATTTACCTTCACCCCAACATGTCCCCCTCTCATCGTTTCCATAACCCAATCACACCACCTATCAGGAAAGCCTTTGGCCCTCAACATCTGTATCACAAAGGGCCATTTAATTTTTTCATATGCTTTCTCAAAATCCACCTTAAAATTTAGTGCATCTTGCTTCCTAGTATGAAATGTGTTTAGAGCTTCATGTAAAATCACCACTCCCTCCATTATGTATCTTCCTTTGATAAATGTTGTTTGGGTTTTAGATATGACATGGGACACACATTGTGTCAATCTGTTCATCAACACTTTTGTGATAATTTTAAAGCTAACATTCAAAAGACAAATTGGTCTGAACTTCTGAATTTGTTTGGCATCAACAATTTTCGAGATTAATGTAGTTATGCCATAGTTGAGCCTAGAAATATCAATATTTCCTTTGGCAAATTCTTCTACCAGGGCTTTGAGGTCCCACTTGACCAGATCCCAAAACTCTTGATAGAAATCAGCAGGGAACCCATCTAGTCCTGGACTCTTATTTTTCTTCATCTCAAAAACCACCTCTTTAATTTCATTCAAAGAAAAGCGTGCCATCAGATTTTTCCTCTCTTCCTCACTGATTTTTTTAGACTCTAGATTCCCCATAGAAATCTATGTTTCTTCAGGGTGTCCAAACACTTTTTTTATAACAGTTTGTAATATATTCCATTAGGCTCTCCTCCCCTTCTATCATCCCTTCTTCTTGTTCTAGGGAAATAATTCTGTTTTTCCTCCTTACATTTACCTTTGCATGGTAATATCTAGTGTTCCCATCTCCATCTATAATTTCCTTATCTTTATATCTTTGAAGCCATTTTATCTCCTCTTGAATCATCACTCTTTTAGTTGTTCTCTCAGTTCCTTTTGTTCTGTTCTGTCGACAACGGTTATTCCCATAATCTCAGTTTTTTTATCAATCTCAGTTTTTTTTATCAATCTCATCTAGCTTCTTAATTCTATTTTGATCTTTTTATACCAAGCATCCACATTTCTATTCCATCCCTTGGTTTTCTTCCTCAAATTTCTTATTCTAAGTTTCCATCTTTCTAATATATCCCCATAATATCTTTCATTCCAGGTTTCATATACCAATTCTTTAAACCCCTTTCTCAAAGCCCAAGCATTTTCATATCTGAAAATGTATTTATCAATCTGTCCTTCCCTAGTATCTAGGAACAGTGGGGTATGATCTGATACTTCTCTAGCAAAGCCTTGTAGTATGTTTAGAGAATAATTTTCCTCCCAAACTGGACACATTAGCACCATGTCTAGTTTTTCATAAGTGGGGCAGGCATATTATTGGCCCAGGTAAACTGTCTCCCATTTAGGGGTAGTTCTCTCAGCCCGGCTTGCTCAGTGATTGCATTAAACATAAAAGAACATTGCTCATTATGGACAGGTTTATTTTTTTCCTTTTCATTCCTAATAATATTGAAATCTCCCCCACCAAACAGGGTAGAGGGTTATCATGATACAGTCTAGCTAGTTCTGCTAGGAAGCAAGCTTTCCCCTCCAACTGAGCATCACCATACACTGTAATTAGATTCCAGTGCATCCTGATGTTTTTATCATATACCAGCATCTTAAGAAAATAGACCCCTTTATCTACATATTCAATATTGAACCTATCCTTACTAACTCCCATTAATAACCCTCCAGACATCCCTCTGGGTTCATTCCAGCACCATTCATAATTTCTCCCCCCACATAAGTTGTGTAATTCACTTTTGGAGAAATTCTGTTTGATGGTTTCAGAGATCCCTACAAAATCTAGTCTATCATCATTAATCATTTCCCTCACATATCTCTTTTTATGGTCTTATCTTAGTCCTCTTACATTCCAGAAAACCCCTCTCATTTTTAATTCACCTAACTTTTTAGTTTAAGCTGTTAAATCTAAAAAAGTTCATTTTTTCTAGAAGCAAATTTAGACTTCTTTCTTTTTCTTTTTCCTTCTCAGGACTCCAATTCCTATTGACTGTTTCACACAACTCAATGTTGGTGAACAGATTTTATTATTTTTCCTCCCAGAGAAAATAGCTCTCGGTTTTAGATATTGTTGCTCTTCCATTTCAGCATCAGAATGTTCAATATCTGAACAAAGTTCCTCAACATTAACATCTCTAGTGTCAATATGTACATCTCCAGTGTCCATATGCACTGGTGTGTTATTATTTTTGCTTTCCATACACCTAATCCCCTCTTTTTCTTTTTTTGCTATATTTTGAAAATAAATCTCTCTCCTTGCTATCTCCATTTTTTTAATGGTTTCTACATTATTGTCAACCATATCAATGGAACATCCCAAATCAATCCCCACCAGGGAACTAATGTGAAGCAGAGAAGGGTTAGCACAATTTAGATCAGATCCCTTACCATAATTGTCTCTTTCTTCACCCCTCATTTTGGCCATTTCCTCCACTTTTTGGTCTTCTTTTCCCCTGTTTCTCAGGCTTCTTTTCAGTTCAAATTCCTTGTCTTCCTCACTTTTATCCAGCACCCCAACTCCATGTATCTCAGCCATTTTCTCACCAAAAGTCCCTACTGATTCCTGACTTGCATTGTAGTCAGTAGGTTCGTAGTACTTTCTAGATCCGGTCTCTTCTTTTTTCTCCTAATTTTCTTCTCAAAATCTTCAACTTCTAAATTGGCCAGCTCCATCTCATATTGCTCTCTATTTGCTGCCTCCTGTTCCAGTCTCAGGATCTCACCTTGTTGTTGTTCATCTAGCCCTTCCAGTTTTTTTTGTGAGCTCCAGGTCCTTTATCTTTTTGTTAACTTTATTCCATAGTGCACTTTGTCTAGCTTTCTCCTCTTCAAGCCCCTGAATTTTTCTGAATAATATCTATCTCTTTCTGCATTTTCCCTCTTTCTACAGCCATTTCTTTACAAAGGTGCCCCATATTTTCTTCCAATGTGATCTTCATTATTTCATTTTTCTTATCAATCTCTTCTATTTGTTTTAGAGATAAGCTTCCTAGGGCCATTCTTCTTCTGTCTTTTCCATTTATCTTTGTCTTTTTTTTCTTTTTTCCTCCTCTTCTTCTCTATCTTCTATCTCACTGACAGCATCACATTTCCTTTTCTCTTCCTTGTACCAACCCATCTCAGTAACCTTATCCAGCTCTGCCCCAATCCTGAACATCAACAGATCTGGTGATGTGATCTCCACATGTAAGGGGATCTTTCCAACATCTCTAATGCCACACTTCACCTTAACTTTTTCTTCATTGACAGTATGCATGTCCACTTCTAGCACAGGCCCTACAGCAGCAACAACTTCACACATTCCAAAGAAGTGTCTAAAGTAGTCTGGCACCTTCTCAAATCTCACCCAAGCAGTATCATTTTTCCTATTGCTTGATGATCAAGAGACCATGATTGGACCTTGATCACTACTCCAGTACCCAACAAGTTGAAGTCATTGAATTTTGCAAGCTCCACCAGTTTTGCTTTATTGGAAAACCTCAATCATATAGCAATCCTTCCCATATTCTTTAACTCTCCACTGCCACCCACAATCAAACATTTCACTAAAGGCCTGTACCAGTTCAGTCTCATTTATCTGACCATCTCTTGTGACCACCACTCCAAGTGGATTCATATGCTCGGCAATCAGTACATCTTTATAGCTCTGAACTAGCAGAATTCCCAAGCCCTTGGCAGCATAACCAACATACTTAGGCACAAGCTTCTATTGCTTCAGCAGGTTCCATTCCCCAGTAATATGATTATCTCTTCCACATATTAAGCAATGTCCACCTTACATTCTCTAGTTGAATGTCTAGGATCTTTGCATTTCCCACACACCTAATTTTTAAACCTATCTCCCCTGCTTCTATCTTCCCCCACATTTTGTTGCGAAGAGCCTCTGTTCACTTGATTCCTCATACCACTGATTATGCCACTTTCATTTCCCTTGTCTCTTTTCTGCATGTTATTCCCAGCTGCAGTCATTTCTTTTTCTGCTTCTCTCTCACTGGCCATCATTTCTTTACCAGGATCACTCTCTCCAGAAGTCAACCCACCTCTATTCATTCCTTGAACCAGTTGAGAAAGTAAAGCACTCAACAGCTGTTGTTGATGGTTTGAATCCATGTTGACTCCCTCTCCCTTCTCCTTGCTATCATATTTACTCATCATCTCCCCTGGTTCTTTTCTGTCCTCCTCGACTATGCCTCCACTGTCCTTCTTCCCACCTTCAGCTTGCCAAATTTTTCCTCCCCGAGATGTCTCACCAGTGGAAGCAGCAGCAGCAGTGCTACCTCTTGAGCATGCGTTGGTTTTCCCTTGAAGAGGAAAGGGTGATGCAGCAAAGTAGCGTAAGTATTTCCCTCGGTTGTTGAGAACCAAGGTATCAATCCAGTAGGATACTACACGCAAATCCCTAGTACCTGCACAAACAATTAAGAACCTTGCAACCAACGCGATAAAGGGGTTGTCAATCCCTTCACGGCCACTTGCAAAAGTGAGATCTGATAGAGATAATAAGATAAATATTTTTGGTATTTTTGTTGTATAGATTGAAAAGAAAAGATTGCAAAATAAACGGCGACAGAAATAGCTAGTTGACGGGAGATTAATATGATGGAAAATAGACTCGGGGGCCATAGGTTTCACTAGTGGCTTCTCTCAAGATAGCATATTTTACGGTGGGTGAACAAATTACTGTCAAGCAATTGATAGAAAAGTGCATAGTTATGAGAATATCTAGGCATGATCATGAACATAGGCATCACGTCCGTGACAAGTAGACCGAAACGATTCTGCATCTACTACTATTACTCCAGACATCGACCGCTATCCAGCATGCATCTAGAGTATTAAGTTCATAAGAACAGGGTAACGCATTAGGCAAGATGACATGATGTAGAGGGATAAACTCAAGCAATATGATATAAACCCCATCTTTTTATCCTTGATGGCAACAATACAATACGTGTCGGTTCTCTTTCTGTCACTGGTATCGAGCACCGCAAGACTGAACCCAAATCTAAGCACTTCTCCCATTGCAAGAAAGATCAATCTAGTAGGCCAAACTAAACCAATAATTCGAAGAGACTTGCAAAGATATCAAATCATGCATATAAGAATTCAGAGAAGAGTCAAATATTGTTCATAGATAATCTTGATCATAAACTCACAATTCATCGGATCTCGACAAACACACCGCAAAAAGTATTACATCAAATAGATCTCCAAGAGAATCGAGGAGAACTTTGTATTGAGATCCAAAGAGAGAGAAGAAGCCATCTAGCTAATAACTATGGACCCGAAGGTCAGTGGTAAACTACGCACGCATCATTGGAGAGGCCATGGTGTTGATGTAGAAGCCCTCCGTGGTCGATTCCCCCTCCGGCGGAGCGCTAGAAAAGGCCCCAAGATGGGATCTCACGGGTACAGAAGGTTGCAGCGGTGGAAAAATTGTTTCGTGGCTCTCCTGGATGTTTTCAGGGTATAAGAGTATATATAGGAGAAAGAAGTAGGTCGGTGAAGCTGCGAGGGGCCCACGAGGGTGGGGGCGCGCCTACCCCCCTGGGGCGTGCCCTCCTGCCTCATGGCTTCCTCGCTGCTTCCTTGACTTCCACTCCAAGTCTCCTGGATTGCGTTTGTTCCAAAAACGATCCTCACGAAGGTTTTATTCCGTTTGGATTCCGTTTGATATTCATTTTTTGTGAAACACTGAAATAGGCAAAAATAAATAGCAATTTGCAATGGGCCTTCGGTTAATAGGTTAGTCCCAAAAATAATATAAAAAGGTATATTAAAGCCCATTAAACATCCAAAACAGATAATATAATAGCATGGAACAATCAAAAATTATAGATACGTTGGAGACGTATCAAGCATCCCCAGGCTTAATTCCTGCTCGTCCTCGAGTAGGTAAATGATAAAAACAGAATTTTTGATGTGGAATGCTACCTAACATAATTTTCAATGTAATTCTCTTTATTGTGGCATGAATGTTCAGATCCAAAATATTCAAGATAAAAGTTTAATATTGACATAAAAATAGTAATACTTCAAGCATGATAACCAAGCAATTATGTCTTATCAAAATAACATAGCCAAAGAAAGCTTATCCCTACAAAATCATATAGTTTGGCCATGCTTCATTTTCGTCACACAAAATGCTCCCATCATGCACAACCCCGATGACAAGCCGAGCTATTGGTTCATAGTTTTTAACGCGCTTCAGCCTTTTCAACCATTACGCAATACATGAGCGCAAGCCATGGATATAGCACTATGGGTGGAGTAGAGTATGATGATAGGGGTTATGTAAGAAGACAAAAAAGGAGAAAGTCTCACATTGACGCGGCTAATCAACGGGCTATGGAGATGCCCATCAATTGATGTCAATGCGAGGAGTAGGGATTGCCATGCAACGGATGCACTAGAGCTATAAGTGTATGAAAGCTCATCAAAAGAAACTAAGTGGGTGTGCATCCAACTTGCTTGCTCACGAAGACCGAGGGCATTTTGAGGAAGCCCATCATTGGAATATACAAGCCAAGTTCTATAATGAAAAATTCCCAGTAGTATATGAAAGTGACAAAATAAGAAACTCTCTATCATAAATATCATGGTGCTATTTTGAAGCACAAGTGTGGAAAAAGGATAGTAACATTGTCCCTTCTCTCTTTTTCTCTCATTTTTTCTCTTTTTTGCATTTGGGCTTCTTTGGCCTCTCTTTTTTATTTGGGCTTCTTTGGCCTCTTTTATTTTATTTTATTTTTAGTCCGGAGTCTCATCCCGACTTGTGGGGGAATCATAGTCTCCATCATCCTTTCCTCACATGGGACAATGCTCTAATAATGAAAATCATCACACTTCTATTTACTTACAACTCAAGAATTACAACTCGATACTTAGAACAAAATATGACTCTATGTGAATGCCTCCGGCGGTGTACCGGGATATGCAATGAATCAAGAGTGACATGTATGAAAGAATTATAAAGGTGGCTTTGCCACAAATACGATGTCAACTACATGATCATGCAAAGCAATATGACAATGGTGGAGCATATCATAATAAATGGAACGGTGGAAAGTTGCATGGCAATATATCTCGGAATGGCTATGGAAATGCCATAATAGGTAGGTATGGTGGCTGTTTTGAGGAAGATATAAGGAGGCTTATGTGCGATAGAGTGTATCATATCACGGGGTTTGCATGCACCGGCGAAGTTTGCACCAACTCTCAAGGTGAGAAAGGGCAATGCACGGTACCGTAGAAGCTAGCAAATTGCGGAAAGGTAAGAGTGTGTATAATACATGGACTCACATTAGTCATAAAGAACTCATATACTTATTGCAAAATTTTATTAGCCCTCGAAGCAAAGTACTACTACGCATGACCCTAGAGGGATAGATTGGTAGGAAAAGATCATCGCTTGTCCCCGACCGCCACTCATAAGGAAAGCAATCAAAGAACACCCCATGCTTTAAATTTGTCATACAACGTTTACCATGCGTGCATGCTACGGGACTTGCCAAACTTAACACAAGTATTTCTAAATTTCACAATTACCCAACTAGCATGACTCCAACATTACCACCTTTATATCTCAAAACCCTTATCAAGCATCAAATTTATCATAGTTTTTTAATGCACTCTATATGAAAGTTTTTATTATACCCATCTTGGATGCCTATCATATTAGGACTAATTTTATAGCCAAAGCAAACTACCATGCTGTTCTAAAAGACTCTCAAAAAATATAAGTGAAGCATGAGAGATCAATAATTTCTACAAAATAAAACCACCACCGTGCTCTAAAAAGGTATAAGTGAAGCACTAGAGCAAAATTTCTAGCTCAAAAGATATAAGTGAAGCACATAGAGTATTCTAATAAATTCCGATTCATGTGTGTCTCTCCCAAAAGGTGTTTACATCAAGGATGATTGTGGTAAACTAAAAAGCAAAGACTCAAATAATACAAGACGCTCCAAGCAAAACACATATCATGTGGTGAATAAAAATATAGCTTCGAGTAAAGTTACCGATAGACGAAGACGAAAGAGGGGATGCCTTCCGGGGCATCCCCAAGCTTAGGCTTTTGGTTGTCCTTGAATTTTACCTTGGGGTGCCTTGTTCATCCCAATCTTAGGCTCTTGCCACTCCTTGTTCCAAAATCCATCAAATCTTTACCCAAAAACTTGAAAACTTCACAACACAAAACTCAACAGAAAATCTCATGAGCTCCGTTAGCGAAATAAAACAAACTACCACTTTAAGGTACTGTAATTAACTCATTCTTTATTTATATTGGTGTTAAACCTACTGTATTCCGAATTCTCTATGGTTCATACCCCCAGATACGGGCCATAGATTCATCAAAATAAGCAAACAACACACGAAAAACAGAATCTGTCAAAAACAGAACAGTCTGTAGTAATCTGTATCAAACATATACTTCTGGAACTCCAAAAATTCTGAAATAAATTTGTGGACGTGAGGAATTTACTTATTGATCATCTGAAAAAAGAATCAACCTAAAAGAACTCTCTAGTAAAAAATGGCAGCTAATCTCGTGAGCGCTAAAGTTTCTGTTTTTTACAGCGAGATCACAAAGACTTCACCCAAGTCTTCCCAAAGGTTTTACTTGGCACAAATACTAATTAAAACATAAAACCACATCTAACCAGAGGCTAGATTAAATATTTATTACTAATACGGATCAAGAAGCAAGGAACAAAAATAAAATTGGGTTGCCTCCCAACAAGCTCTATCGTTTAACGCCCCTAGCTAGGCATTGATAATTTTAATGATGCTCACATGAAAGACAATAATTGAAGCGCAAAGAGAGCATCATAAAACACGTGACAAACACATCTAAGTCTAACATACTTCCTATGCATAGGCATTTTGTAAGCAAAGAAATTTTCAAGGCAAGCAAAAACTAGCATATGCAAGGAAGAAGAAAGGGACGATAGCATTCTCAACATGAAGAGAGGTAATTTAGTAACATGAAAATTTCTACAACCATATTTTCCTCTCTCATAATAATTACATGTAGGATCATAAGCAAATTCAACAACATAGCTATCACATAAAATATTCTCTTTATGAACCACATGCATGCAAAGTTGACACTCTTCCAAAATAGTGGGACTAACATTAACTAAAGTCATGACCTCTCCAAACCCACTTTTATCAAAAAATTCATAAGATTGAACATTATCCAAATATGTGGGATCTAAAGTTGACACTCTTCCAAACCCACTTTCAATATTATTGCAAACACTATTATCAATCTCATATTCATCATGGGGCTTAAATAAATTTTCAAGATCATAAGAAGAATCACCTGAATCATGATCATTGCAACAAGTAGTAGACATAGCAAAATTAGCATCCCCAAGCTTAGGGTTTTGCATATTATTAGCACAACTGACATTAATAGAATTTATAGTAGAATCATTGCAATCATGCTTTTTCTTCAAGGAGCTATTGTGAATCTCTTCATAAATTTCTTCACCACAATTTTCAGATTCACGAATTTCAAGCAAAACCTCATAAAGATAATCTAGTGCACTCAAATCACTAGAAATTGGTTCATCATAATTGGATCTCTTAAAAAGATTAGCAAGGGGATGAGGATCCATAAACTTTTAGCAAGCGAAGATGCAAGCAAAAAGAAGGCACATGGTAACACAAGATTGAACAGAAGGAGGGCGAAGAAAAGGCAAAGGTGAAGTGGGGGAGAGGAAAACAAGAGGCAAATGGCAAATAGTGTAATGCGAGGGATAAGAGATTGTGATGGGTACTTGGTATGTCTTGACTTGTGCGTAGATCTCCCCAGCAACGGCGCCAAAAATCGCACGTTGGCGGGAGATCAAATCTTGACTTGACTTGGCGTAAACCTCCCCGGCAACGGCGCCAGAAATCCTTCTTGCTACCTCTTGAGCATGCGTTGGTTTTCCATTGAAGAGGAAAGGGTGATGCAGCAATGTAGCGTATGTATTTCCCTCAGTTGTTGAGAACCAAGGTATCAATCCAGTAGGAGACTACACGCAAATCGCTAGTACCTGCACAAACAATTAAGAACTTTGCAACCAACGTGATAAAGGGGTTGTCAATCCCTTCACGGCCACTTGCAAAAGTGAGATCTGATAGAGATAATAAGATAAATATTTTTGGTATTTTTGTTGTATAGATTGAAAAGTAAAGATTGCAAAATAAACGGCGACAGAAATAGCTAGTTGACGGGAGATTAATATGATGGAAAATAGACCCGGGGGCCATAGGTTTCACTAGTGGCTTCGCTCAAGATAGCATATTTTACGGTGGGTGAACAAATTACTGTCAAGCAATTGATAGAAAAGTGCATAGTTATGAGAATATCTAGGCATGATCATGAACATAGGCATCACGTCCGTGACAAGTAGACCGAAACGATTCTGTGACTACTACTATTACTCCACACATCGACCGCTATCCAGCATGCATCTAGAGTATTAAGTTCATAAGAACAGAGTAACGCATTAGGCAAGATGACATGATGTAGAGGGATAAACTCAAGCAATATGATATAAACCCCATCTTTTTATCCTCGATGGCAACAATACAATACGTGTCGGTTTCCTTTCTGTCACTGGGATCAAGCACCGCAAGACTGAACCCAAATCTAAGCACTTCTCCCATTGCAAGAAAGATCAATCTAGTAGGCCAAACTAAACCAATAATTCGAAGAGACTTCCAAAGATATCAAATCATGCATATAAGAATTCAGAGAAGAATCAAATATTGTTCATAGATAATCTTGATCATAAACCCACAATTCATCGGATCTCGACAAACACACCGCAAAAAGTATTACATCAAATAGATCTCCAAGAGAATCGAGGAGAACTTTGTATTGAGATCCAAAGAGAGAGAAGAAGCCATCTAGATAATAACTATGGACCCGAAGGTCTGTGGTAAACTACTCACGCATCATCGGAGAGGCCATGGTGTTGATGTTGAAGACCTCCGTGGTCGATTCCCCCTTCGGCGGAGCGCCGGAAAATGCCCCAAGATGGGATCTCACGGGTACCGAAGGTTGCGGCGGTGGAAAAAGTGTTCCGTGGCTCTCCTGGATGTTTTCAGGGTATAAGAGTATATATAGGCAAAAGAAGTAGGTCGGTGGAGCTGCGAGGGGCCCATGAGGGTGGGGGCGCGCCTACCCTCCCGGGGCGCGCCCTCCTGCCTCGTGGCTTCCTCGCTGCTTCCTTGACTTCGACTCCAAGTCTCCTGGATTGCGTTTTTTCCAAAAAGATCCTCGCGAAGGTTTTATTCCGTTTGATATTCCTTTTCTGCGAAACACTGAAATAGGCAAAAAAACAATTTGCACTGGGCCTTCGGTTAATAGGTTAGTCCCAAAAATAATATAAAAAGGTATATTAAAGCCCATTAAACATCCAAAATAGATAATATAATAGCATGGAACAATCAAAAATTATAGATACGTTGGAGACGTATCAAGCAGCACCATTACCTCTTCCCACAGCATAGCCAAATCCAGCACGCCCTCCTCCTCTGCCATGGAAATGATAGAAGCCCTCAAAGGAGTTAGATCTGCTTTTGTCCCCTCTTGTGATATCTCCTGTTTTGCTAGCATCAAAATCACCTATTCTCCCTCCTCTACTAAATCTTCCTCCTCCAAAACCTCTCCTAAAGATTCCAGCCATTTTTTCTTCTTAGTTGGCGGCGAAGGTGGGGATAAACCCTAAAATGAGGTCACTATCCACCAGCCTCCTCTGCCCCTGCCTTTTTATAGGCTCCCACTTCCCTCATAGGAGTAGGCCTGACTATCCCCTGGGCTTTCTTTGGCCCAGTGGCCCAGTTCAATATCCAGGTCCAAGTGTATGTCGTCACCCCTACTGGGCCCCCAAATATAATTGGCGATCCCTTGCTTTCCCTTTCTTCCTCTCTCTCTCTCTCTCTCTCTCTCTCTCTCTCTCTCCCTGTGCTCTCCATTTGTCCCCAAATTGGGTTCAATTGGAGTTGTATTTACAACTATTTCCCCAGAATCAATTTCATTATCCTCATACCAGATGGCAATGGGCTGGAAATTACCATGCCTCATATGCTCCTGAACAATTCTAGCCTCCACACTTTTTTGTATTGTTACTGCCATTGTCTAGTAAATCAATACTTTCCTTATCTATAATCCCTTTTTCGTCTAATTTTTTCCCCTGGCTTCATCATTTTGAAGCTTGGAAATCTTCCTTAATCTCTTCTCTTTTTTCCTACCCAGGACTAGTAGCTCCGGTCTCTCAGAATCACCCTCATCCACATCAATCGACGCAGTAGAGGTCAAATATTTCTCAACTGACATACCTGAAGAAGTTGGTGATGTCCTCCCCTCCCCCTCTTCATCAGAGCACTCCCCGGCCATCAGCCAAAAGAGGCTGCCGACCGGCGAGACCCCTACTGTAGGTGGGGGAGGACTCAGAGGCGCGGTGAGCACCTTGGGAAGCATGGTGAATGGCGAAGCAACGTCATGGTCACCCGCTTCTGTGTCTTCCTTGGCACCACCGCCTCCTCATCGTCTTCCTCTATCACGATCGGCGCCATCTGTGACCCCGGAGTGGGGAGCCCCATCACCACCGCCCTCAGCGGCGCCGACGGCTAGATCTGGTGGTAACGGAGGGATCTGAAGACCCTCCACTTGTGCCTCTACTCCTGGATCGAGAATTCTGCCTCGAGCATCGCCCAAAGCAGAACCCACATCGCCGGTTGTCTGTCGTAGTTGGGGAAGCACCGCAGGGTCTCCTCCTCGTTCAGACGCCCACGGACCATCTCCGCCGCGTTGTTCAGAGCCTTCGCCTTCGGAAACCACCTGTTGATCTCCCTCAACCTCCCCATCATCATCTCGTCGTCGCCAGCGAGCGCCGCCATTTGTTGCTCGCGGGTTGTCATGGAACCCTAGCTCTTGGCGTGTCGCAGTGCGGGGTGTCGATGCGTGTGAGAGGCGAGGAATGCGAGGAGTCGGAGCACAACGCAGGGTAAAAAACTCCCTCCCCTCCCCACGACCGCCATTACTCACCTCGAGACTCGAGACGTGTCCAGCCCGACTCGCTGTCGACGCAACCTGTGCCAAGTGACACGGGAACTGCACAATCTGACTTGCTGCAAATCCCTTGTCGTCAGGCCACCCTCGTGCATCCACCGACCCATCGTCGGTGTTGAGGAAGACCAGCCGACGCCCTCGCCGGAGAAGGAACCTCGGCCGGAATTCTAGCAGGGATGCCCTGAGATCGGGGACGAAGTCACATCGGAGTCGCGTGTCGCACCGGAACCGTGGAACGCACGTCATCTCACCAAGAAAGCAACCGATGTTTCGCTGCGATAATATGTTTATGATGGAGTTAATTGCGTGTATAGTAAATGAACTTGCATGGTGGGTGCAAATTCATAAATGAACTAGAAAACCGATACTCCCTCTGCCTCTTTCCCTTAATATAAGATGTTTTTGTTGTTCAATAACTGCAAAAACATCTTATATTAAAGGATTGTAGATTCACTCATTTTACTCTGTATGTAGTCTCTTATTGGAATCTCTAAAAAAGACTTATACTTAGAAACGAAGGGAGTAGTACAAATTAGCCTTAAAACTTGTGTTTTAGGTACAATTAAATACATTTTCATCGCTGACCATAAGTGGGCAGAGCCGGATACAGAACATGTTCTACTCTAACTTAGACTTCGTGCCACGTATGCTACTACCGCAGTGTCCTCCTACAGGTTACCACTATGATAATTAAGGGTTTCCCCGTGGATGTAGCCTCTCTAAGATTCTTCGTTAATTCCCTATCAATTGCAGCAACAAGGAATCAAGGCTTTTACTGTCACCTTGAATTACCCCAATATCCCCAACACTCACAACGATGGTAATATACTTCACGGCAACAAGGCAACAATATGAGTGAGCTCTCCTCTCAACATTCGCGAAGGCTACTAACTCGAATCATGAACAGTAATATTGGATCACATCAAGTATCATATAGGGTTCAACCATATCCCGAGAACTAGTACAACTACTCAAACAAAGACATGAAGGTTAGGGACAAATTACAAGTCGGCATCAAGCCGGTGAAGGGAGAAGGCATGGTGGTGTTGGTGATTGATGACCCACAAGTATAGGGGATCAATCGTAGTCCTTTCGATAAGTAAGAGTGTCGAACCCAATGAGGAGCAGAGGGAAATGACAAGCGGTTTTCAGCAAGGTGTTTTCTGCAAGCACTGAAATTATCGGTAACGAGTAGTTTGATAGCAAGATAATTTGTAACAAGTAACAAGTAGCAATAGTAACTAAGGTGCAACAAGGTAGCCCAATCCTTTTTGTAGCAAAGGGCAGGCCAGAACGGTCTCTTACAATAAACTAAGTGTTCTTGAGGACACACGGAAATTTCATCTAGTCACTTTCATCATGTTTGTTTGATTCGCATTCGCTACTTTGATAATTTGATATGTGGGTGGACCGGTCCTTGGGTGCTGTCCTTACTTGAACAAACCTCCCACTTATGATTAACCCCTTTCGCAAGCATCCGCAACTACAAAAGAATAATTACGATAAATCTAACCATAGCATTAAACATATGGATCCAAATCAGCCCCTTACGAAATCGCGCATAAACTAGGCTTTAAGCTTCTATCATTCGAGCAACCCATCATCTAATTACTACTCCACAATGCGCTCCCTTAGGACCAAAGATGGTGAAGTGTCATGTAGTCGACGTTCACATAACACCACTAAGGGAATCAATAACATACATATCATCAAAATATTGAACGAATACCAAATTCACATGATCACTTATGACAAGACTTCTCCCATGTTTCAAGAACAAAAGTAACTACTCACAAAACATATTCATGCTCAAGATTAGAGAGGTATTGAATAGCATAATATATCTGAACATATGATCTTACACCAAATAAACCAACTAGCATCAACTACAAGAATGAATACAAGAGATGAACTAGGGTTTGAGATAAGATGGTGATGTTGAAGATGTTGATGAAGATTAGCCCTCCCATGATGAGAGGGTTGTTGGTTTGATTCATGTTCGCTACTTTGATAATATGATATGTGGGTGGACCGGTGCTTAGGTGATGTTCTTACTTGAACAAACCTCCTACTTATGAGTAACCCCCTCGCAAGCATCCGCAACTGTGAGAAAAGTATTAAGATAAAATCTAACCATAGCATTAAACTTTTGGATCCAGATCGGTCCCTTACAAAGTAGCACATAAACTAGGGTTTAAGCTTTTGTCACTCTAGCAACCCATCATCTAATAACTATTCCACAATGCATTCCCTTAGGCCCAAATATGGTGAAGTGACATGTAGTAGACGTTCACATGACACCACTAAGGGAATCACAACATACATATCATCAAAATATCGAACACATATCAAGTTCACATGATTACTTGCAATAAGATTTCTCCAGTGACCTCAAGAACAAAAGTAACTACTCACAAATGATAATCATGCTCAAGATTAGAGGGGTATTAAATAGCATAATGGATCTGAACAAATAATCTTCCACCAAATAAACCATATAGTAATCAACACTACTAGTCACCCACAGGTAAGAATCTGAGGTTCTGGTAAAAAAATTGAACACAAGAGATGAACTAGGGCTTGAGAGGAGATGGTGTTGTTGAAGATGTTGATGAAGATTGGCCTCCCAAAGATGAGAGGGTTGTTGGTGATGACGATGGCTTCAATTTCCCCCTCCGGGAGGGAAGCTCCCCCGGCGAAATCGCTCCGTCGGAGGGCAAAAGTGCTCCTGCCCAAGTTCCGCCTCGAGACGACGGCGTTTCGTCCCGAAAGTCCTCTCTTTATTTTATTTTCTAGGTCAAAATGACTTATATACCAGAAGATGGGCACTGGAGGTGCCTGGGCTGAGCACAAGACACCAGGGCCCACCAGGGCGCGCCCTGGTGTCTTGTGCTCACCAGGTGGCCTTCCTCCGGTAGTTATTTGCTCCTGTATTTTTTATATATTTAACTGTAAATTTTCAACTCATCTGGAGATGTGCAGAATAGGTAACTCTGACATAGCTTTTTCAGGTCCAGAATTCCACCTGCCGGCATTCTCCCTCTTTGTGTAAACCTTGCATATTATGAGAGAAAAGGCATTAGAATTACTCCATTAAGCATTATTATGCATAAAAAATGGATGTATCAGCTAGCGACTTCATTAGCCTAGGGTAAAGCGACTAGGTTTTTTCCCTTAAGTGAATGACACAAGGAACCTACCTTTTAGAATGAATTTGTATATGGGTATGCGGGTACGCGGGTATGAATTTGGCCTTTCCGTACCCATACCCGGTTACCCGATGGGTACAATTTTTTCCCATTTATAAACTCATGGGTACTTACTTTTCCCAAACACTTGCGCTAATAGAGTTATATCTGTCGGGTTCGCGAGTACCCATTGCCATGTTGAGATTCACATCTCATCCCTTGAACCCCACGGCAGCCCGGTTCATGAGAAAGCATTGAGAATGGCCTGCAGAGCGGCGGCCCCTTTCATTTTGGTCTGGCAGGCTCGGGCGAGCGCCCCTATTTCTTGCTTTCTGTGAGAGCGAGGGAATGCTCACTGAAGGAGAGGGCGAATTGGCCGCCCTAGGCGCGAAAGAGGCCACAACCTCATTTCCCTTTCTCTTTTTTACGTTTTCTGATTTCATTTTTTTGCTTTATTTTTGTACTTTTGTTTATATTTAAAAGATTTTAAACGTATATATATTACAAAAAACTCTACAAAAAGCATTTGAAACATGTTGAACAAGTATTTGAAAATGTTGAACAAGTATTTGAAAAATGTTGAAGATGTATTTGGAAAAATGTTGATCATGCATATAAAAATGTTAATCAAACATTCAAAATAAAAATGTTGAACAAGTATTTAAAAAATGTTGAACATGTATAAAAAAATGTTAATCAAGCAATTGAAAAAAATGTTGAACAAGTATTTGAAAATTGTTAACCAAGCATATGAAAAATTTTAAATGTGCATATAAAAAATGTTGGCCATTTATTAAAAATGACGAATTTTATTGATCATGTATATAAAAATGTTAATCAAGAATTTGAAAAAAATGTTGAACAATTATTTCAAAATGTTAGTCAAGCATTTCAAAAATGTTAAACGTGTATAGAAAGAATGTTGACCATGTATTAAAGAAATGATGATCAATTTGATCATGTATATAAAAATATTAATGAAGAATTTGAAAAACTGTTGAACAAGTATTTCAAAAATGTTAATCAAGCATTTGGATATGTTAAATGTGTATAGAAAAAATGTTGACTATGTATTTAAAAATGAAGATTTTTTTATAATGTATATAAAAGTGTTAGTCGGGCATTTAAAAAATGTTAAACAAGTATTTCAAAAACATTAATCAAGAAAATTGGAAAATGTTACATGTGTATAGAAAAAATGTTGATCATGTATTAAAAATGTTAAATTCGTATTGTAAGAATATTAAATGTGTATTAGAAAAATATTGTTTACATATACAAAAAATGTAAAATGAAACCAAAAGAAACAAAGAAACAAAAGTAAACAAAATAAACCAACAAAAAAAGAAAAAAAAACAAAGAAACAAATGCAATAAAGATTGAAAAAAATGAGAAGAAAAAAGAAAAGAAACAAAAGATAACAAAAAGAAAGAAAACCAAAGAATGAAAAAAGAAAGAAAAGAAAAAAAGATGAAAATAGAGAGAAGCGGAGAAAAAGGAAAAGAACTGGGGGAAAACGGAGAAGAAACAATGGAAAAACCAGGCTTGTTACGACTTAAGAACTACCGCCCTACTTGTAACTCTCTCTCGTTTTTCCTTTATTAATTGCACGCGAGTGGCCCGGCCAAATAACTGCAGATGCTCAACGAGAGAAACTTTTCATCTCGCTTAATGTGATAAATAGTCGCCGGGAGCTTGAGGGTGGACTGAGAGTGAGCCATTTGGTGCTATCTCAGGCGACGCCATGTGTCGCGCTCCGGGCACTTGTTTCTCCTCTCCTTTTTGTTGGGGAACGTAGTAATTTCAAAAAAATTCCTACGCACACGCAAGATCATGGTGATGCATAGCAACGAGAGGGGAGAGTGTTGTCCACGTACCGTCGTAGAACAAAAGAGGAAGCGTTATGACAACGCGGTTGATGTAGTCGTACGTCTTCACGATCGACCGATCCTAGTACCGAACGTACGGCACCTCTGCGATCTGCACACGTTCAACTCGGTGACGTCCCACGAACTCACGATCCATTAGAGTGTCGAGGGAGAGCTTCGCCAGGACAATGGCGTGATGACGGTGATGATGAAGCAACCCGCGTAGGGCTTCGCCTAACCACTACGACGATATGACCGAGGTGGATTATGGTGGAGGGGGCACCGCACACGGCTAAGAGATCAATGATCAACTTGTATGTCTATGGGGTTTCCCCCTGCCCCGTATATAAAGGAGTGTAGGAGGGGGAGGGCCGGCCCTCCTATGGCGCGCCCCATAGGGAGTCCTACTCCCACTGGGAGTAGGATCCCCCCCTTCCCTAGTTGGACTAGGAGTGGAAGGAAGGGGGAGGAAGGAGGAAGGAAAGGGGGGGCCGGCCCCCTTCCCAATTCGGATTGGGCTTGGAGGGGGCGCCCCCTCCTTTGCTCCCTTCTCCTCTCTCCTACTATGGCCCAATAAGGCCCATATACCTCCCGGGGGGTTCCGGTAACCTCCCGGTACTCCGGTATATTCCCGATCTCACCCGGAACCATTCCAATGTCCAAATATAGTCGTCCAATATATCAATCTTTATGTCTCGACCATTTCGAGACTCCTCGTCATGTCTGTGATCATATCCGGGACTCCGAACTACTTTCGGTACATCAAAACACATACACTCATAATATCGATCGTCACCGAACTTTAAGCGTGCGGACCCTACGGGTTCGAGAACTATGTAGTGAAAGTGCGTTATATCGACTAGAGCGGGTGAATAGGCGATTTTTATGAATTCTTCATTGAGGAATTTGCGGGTGAGGAAATTCCTTAGGGAAGAACTACTTGCAGCGGAATAAGTACTCAGAGGTAAACACAACAGAACACAAGCATGGTCATCATAATGAAATGAAGACAAGCACAGAGTACAGAAAGCGTAAACACAGGATAACACAGGATGAAGACAAACAGACTGAAGAAATTGAATTGATGAAATAGAGAAAGTCTTCAGTCAAAGTCTTCAAACAGATATGAACAAACTCACAACAACTGTAATGAGGAAATGAAAGAGTTGAGGAAATAGAACCAGTAAGCTTGGTGAAGACAATGATTTGGTAGACCAGTTCCTACTGCTACTCAGTTGTACGTCTGGTTGAAGCGGCTAGGTATTTAAACCTGAGGACACCCAGTCCCGGACACAAAGTCCTTACCGTTTTCTCCTTGAGCTAAGGTCACACAGACCTCGCCCAATCACTCATGGTAAGTCTTCAGGCGACTTCCAAACCTTCACAAACTCGATCACTCGGCGATCCACAATTCCTCTTGGATGCTCTAAACCATGACGCCTAACCGTCTGGAAGAAGCACAGTCTTCAAAGGTAACAAGCGTCGGATCCACGCGGGATCAATCTCTTCAGTGATGCTCAATCACTTTGGTTTTGTAGGTGTTTGGGTTTGGGTTTTCCTCACTTGATGATTTTTGCTCAAAGTCCTCGGAGGATGGGATGCTCTCAAATGACAAGTGTCAGTTTCTCTCGGAGCAGCCAACCAGCTAGTGGTTGTAGGGGGCGGCTATTTATAGCCTAGGGAGCAGCCCGACATGATAAGACATAAATGCCCTTCAATGATATGACCGTTAGGTGGGTAGATATTTTGGGACAGCTGGCGCATAGCACAGCAATAGTCGGATATTTGAGGCTCAAATTCCTCAGGGCTATCATGTTCCTCACTGTGTAGGCAATCCGCACTGGCGAATTCCTAACTCCTCAGTCAGAACAAATTCCTCAGAGACCAGAAGAACTTCGTCTCTGTCACTAAAGAATATGACTGAACTGTATGAGATTTCCAATGGCTTCACTCGAAGGGATTGGTAGGTGTAGGATTTTGAGTTGAGCATCACATGGAAATTTTTCCTTAGTATTTCCTCGACCCCCTTTAACAGTACGGTGTTTCCTATGACTCAAGAAAGAGAAAATGAAACTACGAAAAAAAAAGTCTTCACGCTTCATGTTCCTCGATGAATACCAAATCTTAAGGGTCACACCAATTTCTTCACTTTCAAAGTCTTCATAAAGTCTTCAGAAATCCAAAGTCATCAGTCGAAGAACTTCATTTTTAGGGGTCGACTTTCTCTGTAAATATCAAACTCCTCATAGACTTATAGACCTGTGTACACTCATAAACACATTAGTCCCTTAACCTATAAGTCTTCAATACACCAAAATCACTAAGGGGCACTAGATGCACTTACAATCTCCCCCTTTTTGGTGATTGATGACAATATAGGTTAAGTTTTCAACGGGGATAAACATATGAAGTGTAAATACTGATATTGAGGAATTTGATTGCAAGATATAGAAGAACTCCCCCTAAAGATGTGCATAGTGAGGAATTTGCTTTTGAAGCAATGCACACTTGAAGAGTAGAATCATGGAGATCTCCCCCTATATCTTGTAATTCATACACGCATTTGACATATAATATGAAGAATTTGAAATGCATGATGAAATATGGTGACTGATGTAATTGAGCATGCATGCATTAACATTAATGAGGAATAAGCATGCATAAGAACACAGCAAAAGTATCAGGCCACCATAGAGTTTAAGTTTACAACTCGATCCAGCAGAGTCATCAGAAGAACGAGAGTTGTAACTTACGAAAAAAACGCCCATATAGGATAGACCCGCTTGAAGACTAACTCAAATTTCTCCCCCTTTGTCATCGAATGACCAAAAGGATCGAAACTGAGGACTAACGCCCCTGAAGAATATCAAGTTCATGAAGGAGTGCCAGCGTTGTTGGGGTCGTTTGTTGATGTAGGGCCTGCCGCAGTGTCGTCCAAGTCTTCATGCTCGTCGGTGTCGCGCGATGAAGAATAGGAGCTGGCCACCAAGGAAGGAACCTTGACCTTCTTGTATTTCTTCGGTGGAGGAGGAGACCAGTCAAAATCTTCCTTGAGACCCATTTTCTTCAGATCTTCTTTGCTATAAATGTGAGACAGAACAGCCCAGGTACGGTTGAAGGTTTCATGGAGGTAGTAATGGTTTTTCTTCACTGCATTGTGGGTAGCAGTCATATTGTGAAGAATTGAACCAAACTGACGCTTGACCCATTTGTGATTGCGATCAACCTTCTGGTGAAGACTGAGGAGAAGCTCACGATCAGTCATCACCCTGGGAGCTATGCCTTGAGGATTTGGCTTGGTTGCGTTGGCGGCAGAGTCATGAGTGGCAGAGTCATCATTGGTGAAATAAGATGCAGCTTTGCGAAATTGACCATCCAATGGACGAATGCCTTCATCAATAACAGCAGTAGCCTTGCCCTTGTCATCAGCTAAGGAATAGGTCCGCTTGAGGACTTCAATCGGGGGCAAGTAGCTGAGGTGATTCTGAAAATCAGCCTTGTAGTTCAGTGAAGACCTTGTTCTGATGAATCTCATAATCCACGGAGCATAAGGCTTCAACTCAAATGGTGACATTGCGACATTTGCCAGAGTCCTCATGAAGAAATCATGGAAGTTGACGGGAACGCCATGCATGATATTGAAAAGCAGATTCTTCATGATGCAACGACTTCTTCTTCATTCGAGTCGTGGCCCTTGATAGGACTCAATGTCTTCGTCAGAATGCGATAGACAGTCCGAGGCACATATAACAATTCCTTCACGAGGAATTTTGTTCTTGGGGCCTGACCTGGCTTCAATGGCTTCATCAGCACTTGCATGTAGTGATCTGTAAGCTCAGGCTCTTGGTACATGCAACGAGCAGCTTCAAGGGGAGGACTGAGAGGCAAAGCACGAAGCAATTCAGTAGCTGGTACCTTGTAGTGAGTATTTTCAGTCATCCAGTCCAGCACCCATGAATTCACATCTTCAGAGTTTCCGGTGATGTGCAGCGTTGCATAGAATTGAAGAATGAGTTCTTGATTCCAATCACAGATGTCAGTGCAGAAATTTAACAGTCCAACGTCGTGAAGAACACACTGAGGACTGGCACGAAGCATGGCAGAGATTCCATATCCACATGAGGAATGTGCTCATGATCGAAGACTTTGTCTTTGTTGAACAGCACTGAGGAATAAAATTTTGCCTGGCTGGCTGTCTAGAAACGCCTCTTCCTAATGCGAGCAGAGTCATAGGGGTTGTAATCAGTGAAGAATACGTGCTCGCCGAAGAAATCATCAGTCTTGAATTTTTGCTTCCTTGAGAATGGATCCTTTGGCTTGGGTTGAGGAGTGCCAGTCAGTTGCATCACAACCTCGGGAATCGCAATCTCAGGTTCTTCAGGCTGAGGGATTTCTGGTTCCTCTTCAGTGGCAGTCTGTGTCTTCAATTAATCGCAGCAGCAGTTTCTTCAGCACTAGTGGCTGGAATTTCTTCATGAACAGATGCAGTGGGTTGATTTTCTTCAGAGCCCATTTGAACAGTTTGTGCAGGGGACTGAGGGATTTGTTGCAATGGCGTGAACAGAGGAGAGTTGGGATGCTGACTTTTCCAAAAATCATCATTCATCAATGGAGTAGTACTCCCAATGTCCACGTCAGAATTTTGTTCATCCAATTCCTCAACGCCGGCCTCTTCAGCAGTGAACTAAGGCATGGGCGAGGAGACAATTGGAGTTGAAGGGATTGCGGCCGCTTCAATTTCTTCATCCATCTGCTCTGAGGAAGCAGCAGAGGGAATATCTTCATCAGATCCGCTGGGGATCACATATTCTTCATCGAAAGGTACAATTTCCTTCGATGGCATGCTGGAAACAGGAACAGCATCAATTGGATTTGCAAATGAGCTTGTCAATTTCTTCATCTTCTTCGGTGCTGAAGAGTTTGATGAAGTTGATGCTTACCTTTTCCTCACCGCTGCACACTCTGCAGCCTTGGTCTTCTTCACATCTGATGCAGATGGAAGGATCGGAGTTGGAGTAGGCGCAGGAGGAGCAGAGGAATTTGGTTGAGTTTCTTCAGGCACAATTGATGCAGTTGCCCTAACTTCTTCATTTTCTTCAGGCGCACCACTAGTGGATGCCCTGGCAAATTCTTCAGCGGCTGGAATGCAATCATCAGCCCTGGAACTCACATTTTCTTCAGCAGCCTGATTTTCATCAGCAGTGCTGGCGTGCTCTTCTGTTGCTTGAGCAGATGCTTCAGCTTGAGGAATTTCTGGTTGCGATGGAGCTGCAACCTTTGAAGTGAATTTTTTCAGTCAGTTTTACAAACCTGACCTTGGCTCCTTGCCAATCAGCATAGTAAGCATTGAAGTCATCACTGAGGCCTTTGATTTCAGCCTGGATCTTCACTAGTTCTTCAGTTGTCATAGAGACAACGTTTTTCTTCAGGAAGCGCTCCTTCATGTACTGAGCTTTCTTCAGTTGCCTTGCCTTCTCAAATTTCCATTTCTTTTCTTCAATGAAGGCAGTCAAGACATGACTTTGACCAGGTGTGAGGTTCATCTCCGGCAAAGGAGTGTTGGGATCCTTGTGCCAAAGATCGATGAAGTCTAGGATCAGCTTCGGATCCAAAAGCAGTGGCACATTGCTTCCTTTGGCACTAGCGGCCTTGACTTGTCTGTCTCTGATGATTTCAGCAAGTTCTTCATCATCAGCCTCATCATCATCAGAGGGCACTTGGAAAGCAACCTGCTTCTTGTGAGGACTTGGTCGAGGACCTCGTCCAGCAGTGGTCTTCTTCTTCAGCAGAGAGGGGCCAGCTGAGGAACTTGGAGCAGCTGAGGAACTTGCAGAGGCTCCTGAGGCAATAAATATGCCTGTAGTCCTTTGGCACGTGGCGAGATGCACAGGTGCTGAGAATTTGGTCGGAGCAGCCGAAGACTTTGGCGGGGGATCTGAGGACTTTGGAGGAGCGGGAGCAGTTTGAGGATTTGGCCGTGAGGGCTTTGAGGAATCTGGCCGTGAGGGCATTGAAGGTGAAGCACTTGGCTTATGCGCAGGCTTCTTTGCCATGGCCTTCTTAGGCTTGACAGCAGAGGCCTCAGCAGAGGCAGCAGCAGCAGAGTCTTCGTTGAATTTCCTCACTGCTTCTCTGGCTTGTCTAGCCAACTTGGCCTGGCGCTTGGCCCATTCATCAGGATAATCCTCACCGCGCTTGAGGCTAGTGGGATCTGCTTCTTGGCCAGGTGCCAATGGAGGTCTTGGGCATGGAGGATTGAGTGTGAATTTCTTCATGTATTTTGGAGTAACATATATGTACTCCCTCCACTCCCTTGCCCATCTCCTCTCAGTCTTTTGAATGTGCACCTTGCGCTGATTTTTATCTTCCTCAGGGGGTGTGCAGTACCCAGCATAGATGTCCTCAGGGATTTCAAAAGCAGTGTTGACCTCAGGCCTCTTTCCTCCTTTCTGTGGCTTCTTACCGTCAGCCATTTTCTTCAGATGAGTAATTTGAACAATGGAATTCTCTGAAGAAGTATGCAACTTTTCTTCGAGGAACGCTGCAAATGAGTTAAGATGATGAGAACCTAGTGATTCAGCAGCGGACATGAGTACCTGTGAACAAAGTATAATTGCGAGGAATTTGGAGAGGTTATATGCGTTCTCAGAGGTTTTTCAAAAAGAACAAGTTTGAAGAATTTGACCAGATGAGTCTTGAAGAATTTCACTAAGCATTCTTTGTCTTAGGTTCCAGAGTTGTACAGATCAGAAATCCACACAATTGAGGAATCTTGAAGAAAAATATAGCTTAGAGAAATGAATCAAGAACAGATGACATGAGAGGTATTTAGTGTGTGAAGAATTTGAATAATAAACACCTTTGAAGATTTTGTAGAAATCATTTGAATCAAAGAGGGCAGTAAAAGTAACTTTTAATTACCCTGGACAAAGAACACGACGAACTAGGATGTGGAGTTGTGAAGTTCGTCAGTGCAGATCTTCCACGCCCTAACTCGGCAGAGGAAGACTGCTACGGCGGCGGCGGAGTGAAGAAATCCGCGGCCGGCGCGAGTACGACGGCGACGAGGTCGAGGCAGTGAAGCTCTTCCTCACCGGTGATGATGAAGTAGCGGCGGCGCTAGGGTTTGAGAAGCTCGAGCGGGAGTGAGGTCAAGCGGAGTAAAGAGAAGTGAAGAAGGGGAGGGGGTATTTATAGCCACGGTGAAAAACTGTTCGCCCGAAGAATTTGGACGAACGTGCCCCTGACCCTTCTCATTCGCTTGACATGTGTCACCCATGTACTGAGAAGTGGAGATCGTGTGAGATCGTTGGTGAATAGATAAGTGTTTTTGAGGGATGCGTAACGGTTTGAGCGGCAAAACCGAAAATTTTGGATAAGATAAGTTTTAACGTTCCGTTCGCAAATTCTTCAACTGACAAGGACACAGTGAAGATTTTGAACGAGTTTCAAATAGAATGCACATGAAGAATTTGTGAATAGATTGGTTTGAGTTTAGCATAGAGGGGGAAGGGTCCGATCATATTCACTTAGCAGAAATAGCAACTTGAAGAAATAGCAATAAGTGAATGCTGTAGAGGACATAAACTTATATATATATATATATATATATATATATATATATATATATATATATATATATATATATATATATATATATATATATATATATATATATATATATATATATATATAGCCAATGAAGAAAATCGACGGAAAAGGTGAAGACAATGCAAAGTTGAAGAACACGAACAACTGAGGAATTTCAAAACAAAAAAACTCAAATTGAAGATTTTCAACTTTGGTGGTGGCGTGACCCACCGTATAAGAATGATGATTTCAGACACCGCGTACAATTGTCGTAGGGTTCTGAGAACCAAATTCTTTGTTAATTTATTCACACTTAGAGTGTTATTCTTCATTGATTGAAGAAAAACGTTTCTTCATGTGTTGCACATCTAAGTCATCAATTTTGCATAAGTGTTAGGATGAGTGTCCTTTTCAAAGAACATTCGAAGATTCTAAGATATTTAGCTCACACCGCAACTTGCTAAATCTCTTCTCATCCAAGGGCTTTGTGAAGATATCGGCTAGTTGTTCTTCAGTCTTCACATGCTCAATAGAAATGTCGCCCTTCAACACATGATCACGAAGAAAATGATGACGAATTTGAATGTGCTTTGTCTTCGAGTGCTGAACTGGGTTGTGAGCAATCTTGATGGCACTCTCATTGTCACAGAAGAGAGGCACATTCTTCACGTTGACGCCATAGTCCTTGAGAGTTTGCTTCATCCACAGCAATTGAGCACAGCAAGAACCAGCGGCAATGTACTCAGCTTCAGCAGTAGACAGTGATACGCAGTTCTGTTTCTTCGAGGACCAACAGACCAAAGATCGTCCGAGGAAATGGCATGTACCAGATGTTGACTTGCGGTCCACGCGATCACCAGCATAGTCAGAGTCTGAATATCCAATGAGATCAAAAGCCGAGCCCTTGGGGTACCATAATCCAAGTGTTGGTGTGTGAGCTAGATATCGAAGAATATGCTTCACAGCCTTATGGTGTGATTCCTTCGGTGTAGCTTGAAATCGGGCACACATGCAAACACTAAGCATTATATCTGGCCTAGATAAACATAAGTACAATAAAGAACCAATCATGGAGCGGTATACCTTATGATCGAAGTCAATACCATTTTCATCAGTGCACAGATGACCATTAGTGGGCATAGGAATTTTGACGCCTTTGCAATCTTGCATGCCGAATTTCCTCAGTACATCCTTGAGGTATTTCTCCTGAGATATGAATATGCCATTGCGTTGTTGACGAATTTGAAGACCTAAGAAGAATTTCAATTCTCCCATCATAGACATTTGATATTCTTCACTCATCATAGAGGCAAATTCATCACTATAACGTTGGTCAGTACAGCCAAAGATAATATCATCAACATATATTTGGCACACAAACAATTCACCATCATAAGATTTAGTGAAAAGTGTAGGGTCGAGTGAACCGGGTTTGAAGCCTTTCTTCATGAGGAATTCCTTCAAAGTATCATACCATGCCCGAGGGGCCTGCTTGAGGCCATAGAGGGCCTTATTGAGTTTGAAGACTTTGTCAGGATGCTTTGGATCTTCAAAACCTAGGGGTTGAGCAACATATACTTCTTCCTCGAGCTTACCATTGAGGAATGCACTTTTCACATCCATTTGATATAAAGTGATATCATGATGGTTAGCATAAGCAAGTAATATGCGAATAGCCTCAAGTGTAGCAACAGGTGCAAAAGTTTCATCGAAATCAATTCCTTCAACCTGTGTGTAGCCTTGAGCTACTAGCCGTGCCTTATTCCTCACCACAAGGCCATTTTCATCTTGCTTTTTGCGGTAGATCCACTTTGTGCCAATGATATTGTGCTTGTGAGGATCTGGACGTTTGACCAGTTCCCAGACGTTGTTGAGCTCGAACTGATGTAATTCTTCTTGCATGGCCTGAATCCACTCAGGCTCCATAAATGCTTCATCTACCTTAGTGGGCTCTGTAATAGAGACGAAAGCAAAGTGCCCACAAAAGTTAGATAAATGTGAGGCTCTTGAGCGTGTGAGAGGACCTGGTGCTTCAATGTTATCGATGATTCTCTTAATTTGCACTTCATTTGCCACGCGAGGATGAGCTGGTTGTCGTCGAGGAATTTGATCAACATTTTCTTCAGCACCATTTTCTTCAGCATTTTCTTCAGGTGCATTAGCTCGACGTTCTTCATGTTCTGGAATGAATTCTTCAGCAGATTCCTCGGTAGGAATAACATCCTCAGTAGCCTTGAACTTGATAGATTCCTCAGGTGCTGGTTCATCTATCACAGAAGGTAGGTGCTCTCTTTGCGAGCCATTAGTTTCATCGAACCGCACATCTACAGTTTCAACAACCTTGTGAAGAACGTTGTTGAAGACTCTGTAGGTGTGCGAGTCCTTTCCGTAACCAAGCATAAAACCTTCATGTGCTTTCGGTGCAAATTTGAGTTGTGATGAGGATCTCTAATCCAACATTTAGCACCGAAGACTTTGAAATAACTCACATTGGGTTTCTTGTCAGTGAGGAGTTCATAGGAAGTCTTCTTGAAGAATTTGTGAAGATATACTCTGTTGATGATGTGGCACGCAGTATCAATTGCATCAATCCAGAAACGACGAGGCGTTTTGTATTCATCAAGCATAGTGCGAGCCATCTCAGCAAGAGTCATGTTCTTGCGTTCCACGACGCCATTCTGTTGAGGAGTATAAGGAGCAGATAATTCATGAGTAATACCAAGTTCATCAAGATAGTCATCAAGACCAGAATTCTTGAACTCGGTTCCATTGTCACTTCTGATGTGCTTGATCTTCACACCAAAGTTGGTTGAAGCCCTCGAGGAAAATCGTTTGAAGACTTCCTGCACTTCATGTTTGTAAGTAAAAATGTGTACCCATGTGTAACGAGAGTAATCATCAACAATAACAAAGCCATATTGAGATGCATCATTTGAAACTGCGGAATAATGGTTAGGACCGAAGAGATCCATGTGAAGCAATTCAAATGGTCAAGTAGTGGTCATGACAGTCTTCGCTGGATCCTTAGCCTTTGTCATCTTTCCAGCTTCACAGGCTCCGCATAAGTGATCCTTGAGGAATTTGACATTCTCAATGCCAATGACGTGCTTCTTCTTCGCAAGCATGTGCAAATTCCTCATGCTTGCATGACCAAGTCGTCGATGCCATAGCCAGCCTTCTGAAGCTTTTGTAAGTAGAGACACGGCTGGTTGTGGTCCTGTAGAGAAATCAACAATATACAAGTCTCCTCTCCTAAAGCCATCGAAGACTTTGGAATTGTGAGCTTCCATGATCATAACACAACAATACTTGCCAAAGACAACAACCATATCAAGATCGCAAAGCATTGAGACAGACATGAGGTTGTATCCTAAGGACTCGACAAGCATGACGTTGTCCATGTGTCGATCCTTTGAGATCGCAACCTTACCTAGGCCCAATACCTGACTTTTGCCTTTATCAGCGAAGATGATATGCTTCAGATGCGATGGAGATAAGGGAGCATCCATCAAAAGATTCTTGTCACCAGTCATGTGATTTGTACATCCACTATCGAGGACCCACTCAGTGTCTTTGGGTTGATCATCCTGCAGATGAATTAGTGCAACTTACGAACTTCATATACTTCATCAGTGAAGAATATGACATCAATTCATCAGATCAATTTCATCAAGCAATGCAACAGATAAAGCAGTATGAGGACGTGAGAAATGAAAGTTCATTTCTTCATGATTAGCTTGCGTCCTTTCAGGCACCTTTCAGGTCTCCAGCAAATTCTTCAGACGTTTGAGCACGTCTGGAGACCTGACCCTGCAGAAGAGATTAGTTCTTTTTCTTCACCACCCACATCTGAAGGGGTGGCAAAGAGTTCATCACTCTGCGAGCTCCATACGAGAAAGGCTGCATAGAAGCCAGTCCATTTCGTTTCACATAAGAGGAGTTAGGGTAAGCATATGAATAAGCAGAGAAATTCTTCGAGGACTTATGAACATAATGGTTAGAAGAATAATGCTCATATTCATAGCCCTTAGTTCTTCCCTGCGAAACAGAGTTGTTAGCACGATGATATTCATATGAGGACTTTGATCCTTTTGAGGAATTTGATCCACGTGAAGAATTTGGTCCGTATGAGGACTTGGATCCATATGAAGAATTTGGTCCATATGAAGAGTTTGATCTGGGGTTCCTATTCTTCACAGGTGGAGTCATGAGGACATTCACCTGAAGACTTTCAAGACATTTTTTGGGAACCCAGATTTTCTTCATAGGGGAACCATTCCTGCAGTTAGTACCAACATATCTAGCAAATACTTCACCATTCTGATTTTTGAACAGTTTATAGTTGGAGTCAAATGACTCATCAGAAGAATGAGGAGATTGACATGTAAAGCCAGATAGATTAGATGGATTAACTGGAGGTCCCTTTGCAGCAACCCATGAGGTTTTGGGGTACTGCTCAGGCTTCCAATATGTACCATCAGCATTAAGTTTCCTCTCAAAGGCAATACCCTCTTTCCTAGGGCTCCTGTTGAGGATCTGCATTTTAAGCACATCACAAAGAGTCTGATGCCTTTTGAGGCTTTTGTACATGCTTGTCATGTACAATTCCTTCAGCCCTGCATCATCAGTGATACTAGCAATGTCCTCAGATGAGGAATTAGTGATAGCAGAGACAGTTGAAGAATTTGTAGCATTAGAAGCATTTGAACATTCAGGTGAAGAATTAGCAGATTCACGTTCAATGCATTTCAAACATGGAGGAACAAATTCTTCCTGAGAAGCGTTGAGTTGTTGAGCAAGTAATGAATCGCGCTCCTTCTGAAGATCTTCATAACTCACTCTTAGCTTTTCAAGATCTTGCTTTCTCTGAAGAAATTCATAAGAAAGCTTCTCATGATCAGATAAGAGAGTGTTATGATGACCTTGAAGGTTGTCAAACCTAGTCTGAAGTCTCTGAAGATTTTCAGTCAAGGTTTTAGTGTGATCCATTTCTTCACCCAACATATCATCACTTTTGTCTAGCATGTTTTGAACCTTTTCAAAAGCCCTTTGTTGTTTCACAGCAATCTTAGCAAGTTTAGAGTAGCTGGGCTTGAGGTTTTCATCAGATTCATTCTCACTTGATTCAGAGGAGGTATTTTTGAGTACCTTGGCACCCTTTTCCATGAAGAAATAGGTGGGAGCGTAGTCATCATTGCCTTCATCAGCCTTGTTGGTGAAGCCATTTTCTTCATAGTTGAAGATAGACTTGCTGACGAATGCAGTAGCGAGAGCTAGACTCGCCACACCAGACTCGGACTCCTCAGATGCCTCCTCTTTCTCATGTTCCTCAGATTCAGCCTCAGAGTCCATTTCCTTGCTAATGAATGCCCGAGCCTTCTTGGAGCTGCTCTTCTTGTGAGAGGAAGACTTTGAGGATTTTGATGATGAAGATTTTGAGGATTTCTTCTTTTTCTTCGCATCATCAGAACTGTAATCCTTGTATTTCTTCTTCTTTGATTCCTTTTCCCACTGAGGATAATCTTGAATGTAGTGTCCAGGTTTCTTGCATTTGTGACAAAGCCTCTTCCTGTAGTCACTGGATGAGGAATCATTGCTCCTTGAGGATTTTCCAAAGCGACCACATCTTGAGAACCTCTAAAATTTCTTCACGAGCAGTGCTAGCTCCTGGCTCAGTTCTTTAGGATCACCAAGGCTACTACCAGAATCTTCACCTTCAGATTCAGAGACAGCCTTGGCCTTCAGGGCACGTGATCTGCCATAGCTCGAACCATAGAGATCTCTCTTCTCAGCAAGCTGAAACTCATGAGTATTTAGCCTCTCAAGGATATCAACGGGATCAAGTGACTTGTAATCAGCACGTTCTTGTATCATCAATGCCAGAGTATAAAATGAGGAATCAAGCGATCTCAGCAATTTCTTCACCACCTCATGGTCGGTGATGTCAGTAGCACCAAGCGCTTGAAGCTCATTTGGGATGTCAGTGAGGCGATCGAAGGTTTGTTGAACATTTTCATTGTTGAGTCTTTTGAAGCGGTTGAAGAGATTGCGAAGAACATCAACTCGAGAGTCACGCTGTGTTGAGACTCCTTCATTGACTTTGGACAGCCTATCCCAGATAAGCTTAGCAGTTTCCAAAGCACTCACTCTTCCATACTGTCCTTTGCTCAGATGGCCACAAATGACATTCTTCGCTTGAGAATCGAGTTGCTTGAATCTCTTCACGTCAGCAGCATTCAGAGAAGGTGTGACTGAGGAAACACCATTTTCCACAACATACCAGAGATCGTTATCAATTGCCTGAAGATGCATTCGCATCTTATTCTTCCAGTAGGGGTAGTCCGTCCCATCGAAGGTAGGACACCCAGCAGAGACCTTGATCATACCTGCGATCGACATAACTAAAACTCTAGGTGGTTAAACCAAAATCACACAGAACAAGGGAGTACCTTGCTCTGATACCAATTGAAAGTGCGTTATATCGACTAGAGAGGGTGAATAGGCGATTTTTATGAATTCTTCACTGAGGAATTTGCAGGTGAGGAAATTCCTTAGCGAAGAACTACTTGCAGCAGAATAAGTACTCAGAGGTAAACACAACAGAACACAAGCATGGTCATCATAATGAAATGAAGACAGGCACAGAGTACAGAAAGCGTAAACACAGGATAACACAGGATGAAGATAAACAGACTGAAGAAATTGAACTGAGGAAATAGAGAAAGTCTTCAGTCAAAGTCTTCAAACAGATATGAACAAACCCACAACAACTGTAATGAGGAAATGAAAGAGTTGAGGAAATAGAAACAGTAAGCTTGGTGAAGACAATGATTTGGTAGACCAGTTCCAACTGCTGTCTCAGTTGTACGTTTGGTTGGAGCAGCTAGGTATTTAAACCTGAGGACACCCAGTCCCGGACACACAGTCCTCACCGTTTTCTCCTTGAGCTAAGGTCACACAGACCTCGCCCAATCACTCGTGGTAAGTCTTCAGGTGACTTCCAAACTTTCACAAACTCGTTCACTCGGTGATCCACAATTCCTCTTGGATGCTCTAAACCATGATGCCTAACCATCTGGAAGAAGCACAGTCTTCAAAGGTAACAAGTGTCGGATCCACGTAGGATCAATCTCTTCAGTGATGCTCAATCACTTTGGGTTTGTAGGTGTTTGGGTTTGGGTTTTCCTCACTTGATGATTTTCGCTCAAAGTCCTCGGAGGATGGGATGCTCTCAAATGACAAGTGTCAGTTTCTCTCGGAGCAGCCAACCAGCTAGTGGTTGTAGGGGGCGGCAATTTATAGCCTAGGGAGCAGCCCAACATGATAAGACATAAATGCCCTTCAATGATATGACCGTTAGGTGGGTAGATATTTTGGGACAGCTGGCGCATAGCACAGCAACGGTCGGTTATTTGAGGCTCAAATTCCTCAGGTCTATCATGTTCCTCACTGTGTAGGCAATCTGCACTGGCGAATTCCTAACTCCTCAGTCAGAACAAATTCCTCAGAGACCAGAAGAACTTCCTCTCTATCACTGAAGAATATGACTGAACTGTATGAGATTTCCAATGGCTTCACTCGAAGGGATTGGTAGGTGTAGGATTTTGAGTTGAGCATCACATGGAAAATTTTCCTTAGTATTTCCTCGACCCTCTTTAACAGTACGGTGTTTCCTATGACTCAAGAAAGAGAAAATGAAACTACAAAAACAAAAGTCTTCACGCTTCATGTTCCTCGATGAATACCAAGTCTTCAAGGTCACACCAATTTCTTCATTTTCAAAGTCTTCAGAAAGTCTTCAGTCGAAGAACTTCATTTTTAGGGGTCGACTTTCTCTGTAAATATCAAACTCCTCATAGACTTATAGACCTGTGTACACTCATAAACACATTAGTCCCTTAACCTATAAGTCTTCAAAACACCAAAATCACTAAGGGGCACTAGATGCACTTACATGTAGACATGACCGAGACTCATCTCCGGTTAATAACCAATAGCGGAACCTGGATGCTCATATTGGTTCCTACATATTCTACGAATATCTTTATCGGTCAAACCGCATAACAACATACGTCGTTCCCTTTGTCAACGGTATGTTACTTGCCCGAGATTCGATCATCGGTATCTCAATACCTAGTTTAATCTCGTTATCGGCAAGTCTCTTTACTTGTTCCGTAATGCATCATCCTGAAAGTAACTCATTAGTTACATTGCTTGCAAGGCTTATAGTGATGTGCATTACCGAGAGGGTCCAGAGATACCTGTCCGACAATCGGAGTGACAAATCCTAATCTTGTTCTATGCCAACTCAACAAGTACCATCGGAGACACATGTAGAGCACCTTTATAATCACCCAATCACGTTGTGACGTTTGGTAGCACACAAAGTGTACCTCCGGTATTCGGGAGTTGCATAATCTCATAGTCATAGGAACATGTATAAGTCATGAAGAAAGCAATGGCAATATACTGAACGATCAAGTGCTAAGCTAACGGAATGGGTATGGCTAGGAAACATAACCATCTTTGATTCAACGAGCTAGTCAAGTAGAGGCAAACTAGTGACACTCTGTTTGTCTATGTATTCACACATGTACTAAGTTTCCGGTTAATACAATTCTAGCATGAATAATTAACATTTATCATGATATAAGGAAATATAAATAACAACTTTATTATTGCCTCTAGGGCATATTTCCTTCAGTCTCCCACTTGCACTAGAGTCAATAATCTAGATTACACAGTAATGATTCTAACACCCATGGAGTCTTGGTGCTGATCATGTTTTGCTTGTGAGAGAGGCTTAGTCAACGGGTCTGCAACATTCAGATCCGTATGTATCTTGCAAATCTCTATGTCTCCCTCCTTGACTTGATCGTGGATGGAATTGAAGCGTCTTTTGATGTGCTTGGTTCTCTTGTGAAATCTGGATTCCTTTGCCAAGGCAATTGCACCAGTATTGTCACAAAAGATTTTCATTGGACTCGATGCACTAGGTTTGACACCTAGATCGGATATGAACTCCTTCATCCAGACTCCTTCATTTGCTGCTTCCGAAGCAGCTATGTACTCCGCTTCACACGTAGATCCCGCCACGACGCTTTGCTTAGAACTGCACCAACTGACAGCTCCACCGTTCAATATAAATACGTATCCGGTTTGTGACTTAGAGTCATCCGAATCAGTGTCAAAACTTGCATCGACGTAACCATTTACGACGAGCTCTTTGTCACCTCCATAAACGAGAAACATATCCTTAGTCCTTTTCAGGTATTTCAGGATGTTCTTGACCGATGTCCAGTGATCCACTCCTGGATTACTTTGGTACCTCCTTGCTAAACTAATAGCAAGGCACACATCAGGTCTGGTACACAACATTGCATACATGATAGAGCCTATGGCTGAAGCATAGGGAACACCTTTCATTTTCTCTCTATCTTCTATAGTGGTCGGGCTTTAAGTCTGACTCAATTTCACACCTTGTAACACAGGAAAGAACCCTTTCTTTGCTTCATCCATTTTGAACTTCTTCAAAACTTTATCAAGGTATCTGCTTTGTGAAAGTCCAATTAAGCGTCTCGATCTATCTCTATAGATCTTGATGCCCAATATATAAGCAGCTTCACCGAGGTCTTTCATTGAAAACTCTTATTCAAGTATCCTTTTATGCTATCCAGAAATTCTATATCATTTCCAATCAACAATATGTCATCCACATATAATATTAGAAGTGCTACAGAGCTCCCACTCACTTTCTTGTAAATACAGGCTTCTCCAAAAGTCTGTATAAAACCATATGCTTTGATCACACTATCAAAATGTTTATTCCAACTCCGAGATGCTTGCACCAGTCCATAAATGGATCGCTGGAGTTTGCACGCTTTGTTAGCATCCTTTGGATCGATAAAACCTTCAGGTTGCATCATATACAACTCTTCTTCCAGAAATCCATTCAGGAATGCAGTCTTTACATCCATTTGCCAAATTTCATAATCATAAAATGCGGCAATTGCTAACATGATTCGGACGGACTTAAGCATCGCTACGGGTGAGAAGGTCTCATCATAGTCAACTCCTTGAACTTGTCGAAAACCTTTCGCAACAAGTCGAGCTTTGTAGACAGTAACATTACCGTCAGTGTCAGTCTTCTTCTTGAAGATCCATTTATTCTCGATGGCTTGCCGATCATCGGGCAAGTCAACCAAAGTCCACACTTTGTTCTCATACATGGATCCCATCTCAGATTTCATGGCCTCAAGCCATTTTGCGGAATCTGGGCTCATCATCGCTTCCTCATAGTTTGTAGGTTCGTCATGGTCAAGTAACATGACCTCCAGAACAGGATTACCGTACCACTCTGGTGCGGATCTTACTTTGGTTGACCTACGAGGTTCAGTAGTAACTTGATCTGAAGTTACATGATCATCATCATTAGCTTCCTCACTAATTGGTGTAGGAGTCACAAGAACAGATTTCTGTGATGAACTACTTTCCAATAAGGGAGCAGGTACAGTTACCTCATCAAGTTCTACTTCCTCCCACTCACTTCTTTCGAGAGAAACTCCTTCTCTAGAAAAGATCCATTCTTAGCAACGAATGTCTTGCCTTCGGATCTGTGATAGAAGGTGTACCCAACTGTCTCCTTTTGGGTATCCTATGAAGACACATTTCTCCGATTTGGGTTCGAGTTTATCAGGTTGAAGCTTTTTCACATAAGCATCGCAGCCCCAAACTTTAAGAAACGACAACTTTGGTTTCTTGCCAAACCACAGTTCATAAGGTGTCGTCTCAACGGATTTAGATGGTGCCCTATTTAACGTGAATGCAGCCGTCTCTAAAGCATAACCCCAAAACGATAGAGGTGAATCAGTAAGAGACATCACAGATCGCACCATATCTAGTAAAGTACGATTACGACGTTCGGACACACCATTACGCTGTGGTGTTACGGGTGGCGTGAGTTGCGAAACTATTCCGCATTGTTTCAAATGAAGACCAAACTCGTAACTCAAATATTCTCCTCCACGATCAGATCGTAGAAACTTTATTTTCTTGTTACGATGATTTTCCACTTCACTCTGAAATTCTTTGAACTTTTCAAATGTTTCAGACTTATGTTTCATTAAGTACATATACCCATATCTGCTCAAATCATCTGTGAGGGTGAGAAAATAACGATACCCGCCGCGAGCCTCAATATTCATCGGACCACATGCATCAGTATGTATGATTTCCAACAAATCTGTTGCTTGCACCATTGTTTCGGAGAACGGCGTTTTAGTCATCTTGCCCATGAGGCATGGTTCGCAAGTACCAAGTGATTCATAATCAAGTGATTCCAAAAGTCCATCAGGATGGAGTTTCTTCATGCGCTTTACACCAATATGACCTAAACGGCAGTGCACAAATAAGTTGCGCTATCATTATCAACTCTACATCTTTTGGCTTCAATATTATGAATATGTGTATCACTACTATCGAGATTCAATATAAATAGACCACTCTTCAAGGGTGCGTGACCATAAAAGATATTACTCATATAAATAGAACAACCATTATTCTCTGATTTAAATGAATAACCGTCTCGCATCAAACAAGATCCAGATATAATGTTCATGCTCAACGCTGGCACAAAATAACAATTATTCAGGTCTAAAACAAATCCCGAAGGTAGATGTGGAGGTAGTGTGCCGACCGCGATCACATCGACTTTGGAACCATTTCCCACGCGCATCGTCACCTTGTCCTTAGCCAATCTTCGCTTAATCTGTAGTCCCTGTTTCAAGTTGCAAATATTAGCAACAGAACCAATATCAAATACCCAGGTGCTACTGCGAGCATTAGTAAGGTACACATCAATAACATGTATATCACATATACCTTTGTTCACCTTGCCATCCTCTTATCCGCCAAATACTTGGGGCAGTTCCGCTTCCAGTGACCAGTCCCTTTACAGTAGAAGCACTTAGTCTCAGGCTTAGGTCCAGACTTGGGTTTCTTCACTTGAGCAGCAACTACTTGTCATTCTTCTTGAAGTTCCCCTTCTTCCCTTTACCCTTTTTCTTGAAACTGGTGGTCTTGTTGACCATCAACACTTGATGCTCCTTCTTGATTTCTACCTCCGCAGCCTTTAGCATCGCGAAGAGCTCAGGAGTTGTCTTATCCATCCCTTGCATGTTATAGTTCATCACGAAGCTCTTGTAGCTTGGTGGCAGTGATTGAAGAATTCTGTCAATGACACTATCATCCGGAAGATTAACTCCTAGTTGAATCAAGTGATTGTTATACCAAGACATCTTGAGTATATGCTCACTGACAGAACTATTCTCCTCCATCTTGCAGCTGTAGAACTTATTGGAGACTTCATATCTCTCAATCCGGGCATTTGCTTGAAATATTAACTTCAACTCCTGGAACATCTCATATGCTCCATGACGTTCAAAACGTCGTTGAAGTCCCGGTTCTAAGCCGTAAAGCATGGCACACTGAACTATCGAGTAGTCATCAGCTTTGCTCTGCCAGACGTTCATAACATTTGGCGTTGCTCCTGCAGTGGGTTTGGCACCTAGCGGTGCTTCCAGGACGTAATTCTTCTGTGTAGCAATGAGGATAATCCTCAAGTTACGGACCCAGTCCGTGTAGTTGCTACCATCATCTTTCAACTTAGCTTTCTCTAGGAACGCATTAAAATTCAACGGAACAACAGCACGGGCCATCTATCTACAACAACATAGACATGCAAAATACTATTAGGTACTAAGTTCATGATAAATTAAAGTTCAATTAATCAGATTACTTAAGAACTCCCACTTAGATAGACATCCCTCTAATCATCTAAGTGATCATGTGATCCAAATCAACTAAACCATGTCTGATCATCACGTGAGAGTAGTTTTCGATGGTGAACATCACTATGTTGATCATATCTACTATATGATTCACGCTCGACCTTTCGGTCTCAGTGTTCCGAGGCCATGTCTGCATATGCTAGGCTCGTCAAGTTTAACCTGAGTATTCTGCGTGTTCAAAACTGGCTTGCACCCGTTGTATGTGAACGTAGAGCTTATCACACCCGATCATCACGTGGTGTCTCGGCACGACGAACTTTCACAACGGTGCATACGCAGGGAGAACACTTGTACCTTGAAATTTAATGAGAGATCATCTTATAATGCTACCGCCGAACTAAGCAAAATAAGATGCATAAAAAGATAAACATCACATGCAATCAATATAAGTGATATGATATGGCCATCATCATCTTGTGCCTTTGATATCCATCTCCAAAGCACCGTCATGATCTTCATCGTAGCATCGTTGTCGTCTCGCCAACTTATTGCTTCTACGACTATCGCTACCGCTTAGTGATAAAGTAAAGCAATTACATGGCAATTGCATTTCATACAATAAAGCGACAACCATATGGCTCCTGCCAGTTGCCGATAACTCCGTTAAAAAACATGATCATCTCATACAATAAAATTTATCATCATGTCTTGACCATATCACATCACAACATGCCCTGCAAAAACAAGTTAGACGTCCTCTACTTTGTTGTTGCAAGTTTTACGTGGCTGCTACGGGCTGAGCAAGAACCGTTCTTACCTACGCATCAAAACCACAATGATATTTCGTCAAGTATGTGTTGTTTTAACCTTCAACAAGGACCAGGCGTAGCCACACTCGATTCAACTAAAGTTGGAGAAACTGACACCCGCCAGCCGCCTGTGTGCGAAGCACGTCGGTAGAACCAGTCTCGCATAAGCGTACGCGTAATGTCGGTCCGGGCCGCTTCATCCAACAATACCGCCGAATCAAAGTATGACATGCTGGTAAGCAGTATGACTAGTATCGCCCACAACTCACTTGTGTTCTACTCGTGCATATAACATCTACGCATAAACCTGGCTCGGATGCCACTGTTGGGGAACGTAGTAATTTCAAAAAAATTCCTACGCACACGCAAGATCATGGTGATGCATAGCAACAAGAGGGGAGAGTGTTGTCCACGTACCCTCATAGACCGAAAGCGGAAGCATTATGACAACGCGGTTGATGTAGTTGTACGTCTTCACGATCGACCGATCCTAGTACCGAACGTACAGCACCTCCGCGATCTGCACACGTTCAGCTCGGTGACGTCCCACGAACTCACGATCCAGTAGAGTGTCGAGGGAGAGCTTCGTCAGCACGACGGCGTGATGACGGTGATGATGAAGCAACCGGCGCAGGGCTTCGCCTAAGCACTACGACGATATGACCGAGGTGGATTATGGTGGAGGGGGGCACCGCACACGGCTAAGAGATCAATGATCAACTTGTATGTCTATGGGGTGCCCCCCTCCCCCGTATATAAATGAGTGGAGGAGGGGGAGGGTCGGCCTTCCTATGGCGCGCCCCATGGGGAGTCCTACTCCCACCAGGAGTAGGATTCCCCCCCCCTTCCCTAGTTGGACTAGGAGTGGAAGGAAGGGGGAGGAAGGAGGAAGGAAAGGGGGGCCGGCCCCCTTCCCAATTCGGATTGGGCTTGGGGGGGCGCGCCCCCTCCTTTGCTCCCTTCTCATCTCTCCCACTATGGCCCAATAAGGCCCATATACCTCCCGGGGGGTTCCGGTAACCTCCCGGTACTCCGGTATATTCCCGATCTCACCCGGAACCATTCCGGTCCAAATATAGTCGTCCAATATATCAATCTTTATGTCTCGACCATTTCGAGACTCGTCGTCATGTCCGTGATCATATCCGGGACTCCGAAATACTTTCGGTACATCAAAACACATAAACTCATAATACCGATTGTCACCGAACTTTAAGCGTGCGGACCCTACAGGTTCGAAAACTATGTAGACATGACCGAGACTCATCTCCGGTCAATAACCAATAGCGGAACCTGGATGCTCATATTGGTTCCTACATATTCTACGAAGATCTTTATCGGTCAAACCGCATAACATCATATGTTGTTCCCTTTGTCAACGGTATGTTACTTGCCCGAGATTCGATCGTCGGTATCTCAATACCTAGTTTAATCTCGTTACCAGCAAGTCTCTTTACTTGTTCCGTAATGCATCATCCTGCAACTAACTCATTAGTTACATTGCTTGCAAGGCTTATAGTGATGTGCATTACCGAGAGGGCCCAGAGATACCTCTCCGACAATCGGAGTGACAAATCCTAATCTTGTTCTATGCCAACTCAACAAGTACCATCGGAGACACATGTAGAGCACTTTATAATCACCCAATCACGTTGTGACGTTTGGTAGCACACAAAGTGTTCCTCCGGTATTCGGGAGTTGCATAATCTCATAGTCATAGGAACATGTATAAGTCATGAAGAAAGCAATGGCAATATACTAAACGATCAAGTGCTAAGCTAACGGAATGGGTCAAGTCAATCACATCATTCTCTAATGATGTGATCCTGTTAATCAAATGACAACTCATGTCTATGGCTAGGAAACATAACCATCTTTGATTCAACGAGCTAGTCAAGTAGAGGCAAACTAGTGACACTATGTTTGTCTATGTATTCACACATGTACTAAGTTTCCGGTTAATACAATTCTAGCATGAATAATAAACATTTATCATGATATAAGGAAATATAAATAACAACTTTATTATTGCCTCTAGGGCATATTTCCTTCACTTTTTCCTTTATTAATTGCACACTAGTGGGCCGGCCAAATAACTGCAGATGCTTCAACAAGTGAAACTTTTCATCTCGCTTAATGCGACAAGTAGTCACCGCAAACTCGAGGGTGGACTGAGACCTATCTCAGGTGCCGCCACTTGTCGCGCTCTGGGCACTCCCACCAGATTTTATTTTTTTTATTTTCTCGCACGCGTTTTTGATTTTTTAGATAGTTTTTTCTGCATTTTTTTTTGTTTTTCTTAGCTTCTTGACAAAAAAATCAAAACTAATTTGCGCGAAAAAACGTGTTTTCTTTTTTTTCTTCCATGAGAGGCACGGTTTTGCTTTCGTGAGAGGCACGGTTTTCCTTCCGTGAGAGGCATAAGCGTGCCTCTCGGAGACGGAAAAAGATGCTTTTCTTTTTCTTCCGCGAGAGGCACGGACATGCCTCTCGGAAATGGAAAAAAGTTGTTTTCTCCTTTTTTTTTCTTTTGTGAGAGGCATGGTTTTGCTTCCGTGAGCGTGCCTCTCGAAAACGCAAAAAGAAAACATGTTTTATTTTTTTTCCTTCCACAAGGGATACGGTTTTGCTTCCACGAGAGGCACGGTCATGCATCTTGGAAACGGCTTTCGAAAAGGGGAAAAACACGCTCCCGGTGTGGTTTTTTGTCCGGGTTTTTTGTGAAAAATAAAGTTTGTCAAAATCAATCAACAGGGAATCTAGTTTTGAAGATCTCGATGCGAGGAATCCATCGACGAAAACGGTTCGATATTTGAATGCACGGTTTAAGAGAGAAAACATTTAGAATAAACGGATCTATGAGAAAGGAAAAACTCACAGGTTGCGACAAGTGACGCACATGCAGCGCACCACTTGCCGCAATCGGGGTGAAAGTGATCTTCGAAAGGAGGACTCCTAAATTAATGATTTCGAAGAATCGGTCGCATTCGTACTTTAGATCGGACAATTTAGGGTCTCAGATCGCTCTAAGGTCTCGTTGGTGGCTCTATTAGGGCCAATTCTTTTGCAAACCACCCCACTAACAGCACGGTTTCTGGCCAGCTCCAAAAGGAAAAGAAAAACACACTAACAGGAGCAGTACTGTTGATCATATCATATAAGCGAGTGTTTTAAATATGTATCTAATAGTAAATAGGCTATTGCTTCTTCCGGTGCGTCATGAAAATTGCCCTCAAAAGTTCTAAAATATTAGCACACAATGCCAATTATAAGTGATAAAAACGTTTCACATAGGGGAATCTCTCGCCTATGCCGGCCATGCAGTAGGGATCTCCTATACTGCGGTCTGCATGCTGGGAGAAGACGCAACAAGCCTGTTTGGGCCGGTACATGTCCGGGCAGCCTGTTTTTAAAATTTCCTTTTTTATTTTCCATTTCGTTTTTTCTACTTTAAATAACTTGGGACTTCAAAAAAGTTCCGAAAATTATACCTTATAATAAAGGGGCTATTGCTTCCGGCGGTACGTCATAAAATTGCCCCCAAAGTTACAAAGTATTACTCACCAATGCCATCTACAAGTGATAAAAACAAAGTTTCACAAAGGGGAATCCCCCGCCTGGGCCGGCCAATGCAGTAGGGACCACTTATACCGCGCTCTGCGCGCTGGGAGAAGATGCGGCGGCCTGCTTCTTAATTTCATTTTTACTTTTTTATTTTTATTTTTGGTTTTAATTTATTCTTATTTAAATAATTATCTGATTCAAAAAAGTTCCGAAAATTAAAAATGTGAATTATAAATAAAATGTTTGTGGATTCAAAAAATGTCCGTGGTTTTATAAAAAATTGCTTCTTCAAAAAAATTTAAATTTATGAAAATATATGTTCAGAAAATCAAAACATGTTCATGATTTTTTTAAAAGTTTGTGTACTAAAAAATCTTAATGAAATTGAAAAAAATTCAACAATTCAAAATATGGTCATGAATGGAAAAATATCCTAAAAATTCAGAAAATGTTCGTGACTAACAAAATAGTTTATTCATTCATAAAATGTTCCCTGATTCAAAAAATGATCATGCATTTTGAAAAATGTTTGTTCAATCAAAAAAATTGTTTGTGAATTTCAAAAATTGTTCCACCAATTTCCAAAAAAATCCTCATCGATTCAGGAAAATTGTTTTCAAAACTGTTCACAATTTTAAAAAATTGCAAATAGTATAAAAGGTTCATGAATGCAAAAGAAGTTCTTGATTTGATAAAATGTTCAAAAAATTGTAGAAGTGTTCACAAATTGAAAAAATGTTCATGATTTTAAATATGTGCTTGAGTTTAGGAAAATGCTTATAATTTCAAATTTTGTTTATGATTTCACGAAATTGATGGTGGTAGTGCATCTTGGTGATCCAGCAAAATGTGGTCACTGCCATTGGAGATTATGATATATTTTTTTCTCCCTTTGCAACGCACGGGCCGTTTTGCTAGTGCCTAATAATAAAGGGGCTATTGATTCCAGCGGTATGTCACAGAAATGGCCCCAAAGTTGCAAAATGTTGCCCACCAATGTGACCTATAAGTAACAACTAGCACAAATGCCCATGCGTTGCAACGGGAAATACATATTCTATTGCACAATACCAATTTTGTGTGACATATCTTTAGGATACATATTCTATAGTTCGACCTCAATTTTGTGTATCACATATATTTTTGACTATGACGTACATCAGGCAACAATGCCGACCCTTCTTTTATGTTGAATTACTCCTTCCTCCACCCTACATATATATCTCTTTGTGTTCTGCATCATCTTAGTAGGACTCTCTTTCTCTACCGCGCGATCTTCCGATGACTCTCTAAAGAAGGTCCTCGTTAGCTGGGGTTGCTCGTCTTGATTGGATATTGAACGATGGAGGTTGCCCCATGTTGTAAGAAATGTTTAAATTTACATTATTGCAGTTTTCTTTTTGTCCGAGGGTGGTTGGTAAATGTGCCTACTGGGTAGCAATCTCGAAAAGCCGTCTGAGTATTGTAGGAGTACCAAGGCACATCTACAATAGCTTTATGAGATAGCTTAAGCCACTATTGGATACAAAATAGAATTTGACAATAACTTTAATGGAAAAATTTACAACAATGCACTAGCCCTTTAGAAATGTAAATATTCCCTCATACCTGGTGTAGAGTATGCAAAGTTCATACATTAAAAAAATAGGTTTCTACGTAAATTATTAAATATATAACTGAAGCATTCACGTAATGACATGCATGAAAAATTATATAAAATAGAGCGGGATGATCGATTGTCTCTTCAACTAAGGGAAAATGAATAGCAAAGAGATAGATTCCCAAACTATAATTTTACGCATGGAATAATATTACTGTTCATCAGATAAAATAAGATTTCACATGATAATATAAAATTAAAATATTTAGCCAAATCTGTAAGTAAGAAGTGTTCTGATGTTGTACAGATTTTGAATAATTGAAAATCATATTCAGCAGCAAACTTTGAGTTCTTTTTATAAGTTTGAGTTATTTTTGCCTCTTTGTAAGTACGTTGTTTCTTGTCCCGCGTGGCATGAAACTCTTTTTGCGTGTGTGTATGTGCGCAGGCCATGCATGTTCCTCCTCCTTAAATCTGAATCCATATCTGATCTTCTGATTGCTGCTTGCTGATTCTGATACAACTCACTATGTATATAGATTGGTGGGATTTGATGTAAAAAGGGGATGCAGGACCAATTAATTTAGAAACGTCGCTTGTTTTTGTTTTCCTAACACAATTGCAAGCCAGTTCATTTGGCTTTGCCCTTCCCGTAGGAATAACTATTTTTTCCTGCAGACCAGGCCCAACATCGGCCCATGTGTGAGATAGAGGGTCCATAAATTTGTTCGTATTAAGCAGAGGCTAACTCTAGTTTCCATGACAACAAAGAGCTAGCTCAATTGGTCTTGTTATAGTAACACGGCGGGAGCTCTGGGGTTCGAGTCTCACCACGCCACTTTTTCTTTTTTTCTATTCTATTTCGTACGTTGTACGCCCGATTTCTATTTCGTAGGCAGCACCCCCGAACGACGGGTGAAAATCCGGTGCACATGAGACGGACGAAAAATTAGCTTACCTACTACTACTACAAAAAGGACTTGATGACGAATAAAAATGGAGAAACGATCCGTCCTTTAATATTAGGTAGAGAAAAACATATTTCACATAGGGGAATCCCCACCTAAGCCGGCCCTTGCAGTAGGGACCTCCTGCGCTCTGCACATTGGGAGAAGACGCAGCGCGCCTGTTTCGGCCAGATCGGGCCTATTTTGAAAAATTCGTTTTTATTTTTTTCTTTTTTTTTCTGTTTCTTTTTTCCCTACTTTAAATAATTTGGGACTTCAAAAAGTCCCGAAAATTAAAAAAAGAGTACAATTTTTAAATAAAATGTTTAATAACAATAAAATCATAAAATGTTTGAAATTTTGAAACTAATGTTTGGAAAAACAACAAATGTTCATGATTTTTTTAAAAGTTCGTGTATTAAAAAAGTTAATGAAATTAAACAAAATTTTACCAATTCAAAAAGTGTTCATGAATGAAAAAATATCCTAAAAATTCAAAAACTGTTCGTGACTTACAAAAAAGTTTATTCATTCATAAAAATGTTTGTTTAATTAACAAAATGTTTGTGAATTTCAAAATTTGTTCCACTAATTTCTCAAAAAATGTTCATTGATTCCAGAAATGTTCGCCGATTCAAGAAAATTGTTTATAAAATGTTCACAATTTGAAAAAAAAATGTTTGCAAATAGTATAAAAAGTTCATGAATTGAAAAAAAATCTTAATTTTAGAAAATGTTCAAAAATTTGTATAAACGTTCACGAATTTGAAAAATGTTCACGATTTCAAATATGTGCACGTGTTTACAAAAACTTTAATGACTTCAAAAATTATTCACGATTTGACAAAATTGGGAGTAATAGTGTATTTCGGTGGCAGCAAAATGTGGTCATTGTGATTGGAGGTTATGATTTTGTTTTTTCCCGTTGCAACACACAGACCCTTTTGCTCGTATACAAACAATGAAAGAACAACTCAAGGCTTCAAATATTTGCACTCACCCAACTCAAGACTTCAAATATTTGCACTAACCGCATCTAACTTACAGGTCGAAACCAAGAAATGTACATGGGGAGAGCAGGCAAGGAACTCCCGCGGTAATCTGAATACACGTCAACGATTCAAAGATGATATAATGTTGCAAATCTCTTACACAGTACTGATGCTCCAGTTCTAGTCCTTCACCCACACGTAACATACCAAAATTGTTTAACATAAATCTCTGATTCTTGCAGCTGCAAGATTTGTCACAAAACCAAAACTAGCAGAACTAGGAAAAACAATACAAACATTATTCCAGCTACAAAAGAAGATTATCAATTAGGACATAGATGAAGCACACATAGAATCCACCCATGGCAAATTATTGCTCCTATGAACTTCAGGATCGATACAAACGAAGAGAATCATTCGTCCGCAAGTATCTGTTTCACAACCAGGGGGGTACACGGCTGTTAATTTTCTAGTGCCAGGTAGGAAAAATGACAGGAATAGATTAAACGGCCAAGGGAGCAACAATCAAGAAATCACGGCAGGGCTGGGCCTCCTCTTTTCCGTCCCTGCTGGCATCTGCTAAGCAAAATTTACATGTATGGTGAAGTTACAAGATCGATCTCTCCACACAGATGGGGGAGGGAGGGAGACTCACTTCTACATCCTAGGATCCTAGACTAACAATATACATACATGTATAGAGAGTACCCCCAATGCCTCCATTAGTGCAGCAGCAAACCCCCATGCTCCAAACTCATCAGGATCCACGTGGCCTCGCCGACAGCACCGCTCCCGCCAATCATGACCAAGCTTGCAACCAAAACCATGCATGGCTGAGCAACTCGACCGCATATCCTTGGGCTCCCTGCCAGAGACAAAATCTTCTCTGCTCTTGATAGAAGGGCATGCATGCTATCTAGACCAAAATGTCCATTTATTCTCATCCGATGTCTGTCAAATCTACCAGAGGATCCAACTCCTCGATACCAGCAAGGGAAACTGGGTCATACTGGTACGGGGCAAACTCAGTGTCTGTCTCTTCTAGAGGAAGATCCTCCATGTAGGTCAACTCAGAATCGTCAATGCCAAAGTCGGATAGGGACTGTGTGATGGGGAACTCAGCTGCACTTGTCAACAGTTGCCGGGGGGATCGGAGAAAATCAAACTTCAAAGCCGGCATGTCCTGTGGTTCAGCCGTCCTCTGAATTTTCGATTTCGGTGGTCTTCCCGATTCTGAAGCTGCTTTGTGTTTTCCTGTGGACTTTGAGCCAGATTTATGTCGAGCAGTATCATTCATGTGGACAGATGATGCCCAGTGAGAACCTTCCCCTTCAAAACAAGCTTCTGATGCTATCCTGCATAGATGTACATTAGACATAAGCATTAGTTTACATTTCAGAAGGCTGCTAAACAACATGAAGATCCAAATAATTTGAAGCACAACTGCTCATCTCGATTACAAAATAAGGACAATAAGGGTCACCAGCACTGCAACAATAAAGCATTAGACACCACTGACCTGAATCTGTTCTCAGCATGTCTATGAGGAAGCCCAGACAGCAGTGATTGTTCCACCGGCACAACAGTGCGTCTAATAGGATCTGGTTCTAGAATGGACACATTCACTACAGATGGAAAGTCTGCCTGGTAAGCATGTCGATCTGTCCGGAAATCCAATACTAAATCTAAATGCCTCCGGCGAGGTTCCTGATTGCTTGTTGGTATTGCCACTCTTGGACATTGGGCCTGAGCGTCTGCGAGGGCTGTCCTTACAAGATTAAAGGATGGCTTGTCGTTCGTCATGGACCAGTTCTCACTCAAGCTAACAGGCTTATGGATTGCACTAGAACAAACACTTGTGACACGTCGGGACTCATGAGTACATTTTGATCTCCAAACAGAAGAAAGTATCGCCATGAAATGTTTCTGGAGAAGCAACTCGTTGTTAGGAATTTCACTGATCACATTCAGCAACATCCGAGTTTGATCCTGAAAGATGTCATAGAGAAATGGTCAATAGGCAGCTAACAAGCAGCTGGAAGGCACATAATATAGCTGACAAACACCTGGAGAGAAAAATGATGTCAAACTATATGACCCAAAGAAAAGAGACATGGATGAAGCCACGTAATTTCAATACTGTATCAAGCCTAGCACACATATTTACACATACCGCTTGACTATTTACTCGCTTATGAATTTCAGAGAGGATTACTGGTCAGCAGAGCTATGCTGACTTGCTTACTGGTCAGAGATGAAATTCTCTTCCCAGCAGCAATAGAAAGTTGGTCAGTGATCAGCAATTACCACAACTTAAAAAAGAGGAATCCAATGCTATGTTCAGTTTCTGAGAAAAGGAAATTCTGAAATAAACAATAGGATGTTTCACTCCAAGATACTCCATATTGTGTCAGTGGCATCTTTCACACATGCACCATTTCAGACTTAAGCCCAGTTCTTTTTGTGCTTCTAAAATATAAGCTGCCCCCTAGGCTTCTAGAAATATGCCTCAACGAATATAGGGGGCAATTTCTAAAACAAACTGGGGACAGGGCGGCTTATGTCATAAGCCGCCAAAAGAACTGGACCTTACTGTAAAACATATCAGAGAACAATAGTACTGGAAAGCATGAACATGCAAAAATATCCTCATGTTGGAAATTTCTCCTCTACCAAGATAACAGTAAATCAACTCACCTCAGATACTTTCAAGACAGCCTTCCCGGCACCAGAAGGAGCCTTCTCACTGTTTGCATTGTCAGTAGCTGACAATACATATTTGCAGAATAATTCTCGGAATCTCTCACAGCAATGTACAGGATGACGATATCTTCCCCTATAAAATGCACCACCAGGTATGGAATGAAGAAAGTCACTAGCCAGTTCCCAAACAGGACCATACTCATGTACAGTTCCACAAAGAACTGCATCTTCCTCAGTAGTCCACGAATCTAAAGCACAATCTCGAGGCCACATAAGACCCTTCTTCTTCAACCTCTCAGGCTTAATTACCATAACACGTTTTGCTGGCATGGAGGGCATGGCAATCCGGCCATCACTCTTAATTCTCACCGACTTCGGATCAGAATCATTCGCTTCATCCATCAACTTGAGTTGCTTGCCTTCGAGCGAGTGCTTATGTGATGAGGACTCAGGAGTACAGTTCGATTTAGGGGCTTTCTTGAACTTCTTCAGGGCTCTGCTACTGCTGCTCACTTCCTCATTTCTAGGTGTCATCTTTTTACGCTTATTTGAACCATGATGTGGTGATTCATCACTCATAAGCTCTGGCGAGGGTGCATTGTCATCAATACTCATAGTATCTACAGACGTTTCATCATGCATGGCCTCTGACTCAGATGACACACGTCCTTTTTTTAAAGACTTAAATTTGCCTGCCTTCCTTTTCTTCTTCTTTGACTTTTTGCGGTGACTGCTATAAAAGGATTACAAAAGGAAACAGTCATTTATGTGGTCAACAGCAGAAAAGCATATAAGAATTGCATGTATAGCATGATATTACTGCAAGAAGAGTGGGGACAGTAGTGTAGCAGAGGAGTGTCTAACAGAACTATAAAACAGGTAATTCAATACATCAATGATAAAATTGTGAACGCGCTGAGAGCAAAATTGCTCATTACCTCGCCATGTCATTCATTTCCTCTAGCTCTTTGGCTGCTTCAAGAGCTTGTCTTTCCTGTTCTTCCAACAACTGCGCGTATTACAGCATGGACGCCATTAATACTCATAGTACTATGCAGGCACACACACAAGAACTTGAGATATAAACTAACCTGCTTTTTAGCTAGAGCCTCAACCTGTTGGCGATACGCTGTAGTAGCAAAATCAACATCCCATGCTGCAATTGAAACAATGTCAATACACTGGAACATAAGAAAAAGGAGCAAGACATGCACCAAGGAGAGCACTAGCTCGAACCAATTGCAAAAAATAAAGTGACTCTAAACGAATTTTTAGAAGACAAACATGAGTGCAGTCAGCATCAACATGAAATCACTTACACTCATAAGATAGTGGTTCCTGGTCTTCATCAATTTCTGCTTCTAAATCTTCTTTGAGTTTTTCAATGCGTTCAAGTTCCCATTCTTCCTCTTCAACATTCACCTGATAATTTACAGCAGCTTTGTCAATTATTGGATCCCAGAGCTCCAAAAACCGCATTGCATATCTATCTATTGGCCGAAGGTGATTTTCAAAGGATGAACTCGCTTGTCCTGCTGCAGCTGCTGCAGCAGCCATTTGCTTAACATCAGCAAGCATATCCATATCTCCGTCACCTGCAGCCAATGTAAGAGCCTTTTCTTCATTTATTTGGTTCACAGGTAAACCAACATTTTTATCCTTATCCGCATCAGAACTTTGATGTTTATGCTCTTCACTGGTGTGATCATCAGGCTTTGTATCCTCCTCATTTACAAGCTCATCATCCTCTAGCCTTCCAGCAACCTCCTCACTGAATTCTTGATTGTCTGCAGCCTCTTCCTGCTCCAACCTTTTGAGAGCCATATAGTCAGCTTCATCTTCTGCCTGTCTAATAGCTGCTTCAACATCTGCATTTGACAGCCCCAGACCAGTTTCATTCGAGGATACAGCAGTGGTAGAGTGATCCCTCGGCTGATCTTCGACATTAAGAGCTGTGTGCCCAGAAAAAAATTCCATAGGGTCTAGCTTCTTGAAGAACTCTGTATTGTAACAACCGCGTTGTATCACTAAATCATCAAGTGTTCGCTTCTGATTTGCTTTCTTGAGAATATTCTCCTCAATAGTGCTCTCACTAATCAGCCTATAGATGTTAACTTCACGTGTTTGTCCTATCCTGTGACATCTGTCTTGGGCTTGTTGATCCATTGCAGGGTTCCAGTCACTGTCATAGAATATAACAGTGTCTGCACCTACTAGGTTGACTCCCACACCACCACTGCGAGTGGATAAAATGAACAGAAAAAACTTCGGGTTTGTATTAAACCTCTGCATTAGTGTCTGCCTCTCTTCTGGCTGGGTAGAACCATCTAACCTCAAATATGTATAACCATACAAATTAATGAATTCCTCCAAAGTATCAAGCATCTTAGTCATCTGAGTAAATATCAAGGCTCTGTGTCCTTCTGACTTCAAACGTCTCAGCAAGATAGCAAGCTCCTGCAACTTCCCACAGTCAAACTGGATCAGGCGCCTATCAGGGAAGTACACTTGACGGCGAACAATTGCAGGCCTTATAGGGGAGAGAATGGGCGAGAACTCATTCATACATTGTTCTCTGTAAGCTGGTCCAAGAAGAACAGGTGAATTTCTTTTTTTGCACCAGCAAATAGGAGTAGCAGCCCGTGCAGCAGGAATTGCAAACGTAAATGATTCAATAAAGCCAAGCATTTTATTGAAGCGTTCCACAGATGAAAGAACAAGATCTGCTAGACTCGATGAAAAATCCATGTAGCATGAAGGGTTGTTCTTCTTCTCAAGAACATCACACATAGGATGTCTTATGGTCAGAAGCTCTCTAATGTTTCTACCATAAACAGGCCTCTTCTCGCATCTCAACCTATTCCACCAAGCAATTGAAGCTGCCCTTTCTTTGGCCTCTTTAATTCTCTCCTCCTGCAAGGCTTTCTGAATTTCTTCAAAAATATTTGTTCCATTACTTCTCTGACCAGCCTTACTAGAGCAAAAAATCTCTGCACCAGAGCCCCTAGAGGTGATGCCTGGAAGAAAGACAGCAGCAACCTCGTCCGCTTCCCAAGAAGTCATATTAAATTCATTCTGAGTAAACACAAGGTTCATATCAGATAGGCCAGCCTGAGAAAATGGCCCCTTATCCAGGACCATGCAAACAGAAGAGCTGATCTGCATGTCAATCCCTGCCATGTCAAATGAGCTGATAATTGGGCGGCCTTCAAAAAGATCTGGATGGTTACAGACCTTTCTGAGTTGCATAATGATACTAATCATACCAAAATAGTTGCCACTTGACAGTGTTGCTTGTGTATCTGAGCTGGCAATAAAATCTTCATACAGGTTTCTTTGCCTTCTGGAAAGTCGGCAATATATGACATGCTCATGCTTCTGTGGTAACTGCTTCTCAACATCTCGTTTCAATCGCCGTAATATAAATGGGCGGAGGACATTGTGCAACCGATCTATAACTTCCTTGTTTACCTTGTCTTGGCCCTCCACCATTCCTGATATCGGATTGCAGAACCAATCCTTGAACTCTTGGTGAGACTGGAATACATGTGGCATCAAAAAGTGCATGAGAGACCAAAGTTCCATAAGGTCATTTTGCAAAGGAGTTCCAGTCAACAGAATACGTCGTTTTGAATTAAAATTCAGCAGAGTCTGCCATCTTTGTGATTTCCAGTTCTTTATCAGATGAGCCTCATCAAGAATAAGATACTTCCACTTCTTTCGCTTGAACGCTTTGGAGTCCTGAATAACTAGCCTGTATGTCGTGATGCATACATGGAAAAAATTTGGCTTCATCCAACCTTGACGTTTCTGCTTTCTCTCCTTTGCACTTCCAAAATAAGTAAGTATTTTAAAGGCAGGACACCATTTCAGAAATTCTGTTTCCCAATTTAACATAACACTGGTTGGCACGACAATAAGATGTGGACCCCATATCCCCTTCTCACATGCAAGGTGTGCTAGCAAGGAGATAGTCATGATCGTCTTCCCTAAACCCATTTCATCTGCTAAAATTCCATTCAGCCTCTTTTCATACATAGCAACCAACCAGTCCAACCCAATATGCTGATACTCCCGAAGAGAATGCTTGAGAAGGAATGGGAATTTCGTGCGGACACTTGTTGTTGAGAAGGTGTTCCCAGTTGGTTGTGCTGCTCTTGCAGCAGCAGCAGCATCAGCCATTACACTGTCACCAGTTTCCTCATTGGCAATCACCTTAGCATCAGTCCTCTCATCTTCTTTAACAGAACGTTCTTGTACACTAGTTTCCTCATCGGCCATCACCTTAGCATCAGCCAGCTCATCTTCTTTAACAGGACATTCTTGTACAATAGTTTCCTGATCGGCCATCACCTTAGCATCGGTCATCTCAACTTCTTCAACGGAACATTCTTGTACACTAGCTTCCTCATCGGCCATCACCTTAGCATCAGTCAGCTCGTCTCCTTTAACAGGGCATTCTTGCACGCTAGGCTCTGAAACTATTTCTAGTTGTAGGGCATTGCCGCTCACATGCTCAGTTCCCAGCACTTCTGCTATTTCATGATTTTCAGACGTATCATTGTTCAGTTCCAAGTCCGCAGGTAGATCATCCAGAGACATGTCACTATTAACCTCTTCGCTAGAGTGTGTGGGTGAATCCTCCAGTTCATTTGTTACCTCATCTGCATAGCCATCCTATAAATATAAAAAGGGCATTACAGATGGACCACAGTAAAATGCAGTTGAAGAAAGCAAATGGAAAATCTGCATACCTTTGGGTACCTCGCAAGAAGTTCTTCTAGTGGGATCTCACTCTCTTTTTGCAGAAGCTTAATCTGTATTTACGAAACAAGATCAATGATAAAGCGTTAGTAGAAAAATATGCAAGGGCGAAGCTAGTATGTGCGTGCAATGATCATAAAACTGAAACCTCAAATAACAGGGTCTTAAACACACAAGCAATTTAAAACAGCCCAATGCCCCCATCTGGTTTTTTTACAGATGTATGCTAGGTCTTTAATTAAAATAAAGTTCAGTCAATGAACATTTATCATTTTAGACCCATCTTTCACTGCAGTGGTTCTGACCTCACTCAGTTTTCTCATTGTTTTCCACTCTCGCTTCACAAGCAAACAATAAAGCTCAGTTGTTTTCTGATATCTAGAACATAGGGGGATTTTGTGTGCATGTGCCCAAGACACTTTGTTTAACAGACATAACAAAAACCTCTAAAACTTTGGAAGCTCTTTGCCCAAATATCCATGCTAAATTAAGTTTTGCTTAAAAGTCAGATAGCAGATTGACAGAATCAGAATTTCACAATTTGCTCTACAGATGTGCTACTAAGAGAATGGACATCAGAAGCTTAACCAATTAAAATATTGAAAAAATGCTAATCTTTGGTAGTTGCATTGTATGACATTTATAGTGAATCAATTGCAGGAGTAGCTTTTACTGACTAGTTCATTCATGTTGTAACCAAATCCGTAAATTCACAACTACAGCAGCTCAAAATGACAATGTGAACAGTTCAACAACATTACTGACTAATGTATGAGATCACCTCATCCGAAGGATCAGGGCCATCTTTCTTTGCCAACTCTTCCTCTTCAGATAAAGTTGCTTCATCATCCTACCAAATAGATGCAGCTAATAAGGCTCACAAATAGCCAAAGGTAAACACGTATACGAAGAGCAGGAGAATTCAATGCACATGGCAACTCCATGAATCATGAAAGGATGTGTTTCTAATCTTCCAGAGCAACTTCCATATAATCAGTATAACGTTAAGTATCAGCAAACAAGCAAGTGGTGAAGAAATCAGATGAAGATGGGTGCATTACCTTTCCTTCATCAGTACAAACATAATCGTTATCCTCCTGAAAATAATAAACGATGCGAGTTAGTATGCAAAACCCTAGATTCCCCACACAGTACTTAAGAAGAAAAACAGATCGTTGACTTGGGTATACTTTCGCATTTATTACACCAAAGCAGATCATGCCAAAACACAAACAGGATAATCACTAGGATTGCTTAGTGTTTCAATCCACGTTAACAATTTTCAGCAAGCTATTCAACCTGTGAACGCTTGCCAATTACTACTCCAGTTCACGGTTCCTATGTCGCATGCCTATGGTTTTTAAGCTGTGGAGAAGGTTGAGCAGAAAGATTATTCCATTCAATAGGCGTCAGCATGGTCCATCATTAATAGAAAATCTTGACTGTGCATGTTAGTTGGACAAAGGAAGTGAAAAGGGCTTATTGCCATTAAGATTTTCAACATCTTGTTAATTTGTCCCTTCCTACTTCACACTCCAAAACTCTCTTATGCCTATTTCCCATTGGCATTTCGGCATTCTGTTGTTGTGACCCTTCCTCAGATTTTAACTATCCCTCCCTGAACTCTTAAGTGAGACTTAACTTTTTACCATAAATTAACATACCGTTAAGACGAACCTCAACCCTTTTTTTTTATAGAAAGACTGTAAGGGAACCCCCTACAGTATAATTGGTGCAACAAACCCAAATTGCAAGTACCATGCCTTGAACCTGGGTGGGTGGGAAGGCATCAACCCCTCCCCACCACTAGGCTATGCCTTAGTCTGCTGACGAACCTCAACCCTCAAAGAAAATGTTGTCCTAATCTAGTTGGAAAAACAGTTTTGGATGACATGGCTGCCACCTCAACCTCCGGTAGGCAATAGACCCGCAGTGCAAGTGCCACATTTGTTTTTCAAACACCATCTTTGTATTTGCCTTGCTCCCGTGCAATCCTGGGGGTAAAGCGAGGGCCTGCTTCAGCTAATCTTTAGGAGTGCTCTGCACAAAGAAACTGATACCTGAGGTGAATGTGTTCAACATGCAGATCCAACATGTCCACCTCACATGCTTCGCTAACCACATCAATCTGTTCAAGCACTGTCGCACAAAACAGACAAGGGCTGACTCCACAAGGATGGGGAGGAATGGCAGAGGATGAGCAGGTCAAAAGGTAGCTTCAATTCAGTGGATGGGAGGTGTACGATGGAAAACTAGAGTGAAGCCCAAATTGGTGAAAGAAAGGGGGCGGTGCAGCAGATGGGGAAAGAAGAAACTGATCAAGTCCACCGCATTGTTCAACTGACCTAATGAGCTCCTCTTCAAAATTGCTGGTGAATCTGGATCTCATGATCACTCCCCCCGATAAATCCACCACCACTTTTAGTCCGATGAATTTTGGCAGCAAGTTTGTGCTAAGTTACTAGTATGCCACATCAACCAAAAACCGCTCAGTAAACCAGTCTACTGACAAGATTTGCTTGGCTTCAAGAGTCCAGACATGTCAAGGTTTGGGGTGAAAATCAGACTTGCGCAACTGGCGAAAAGTAGATTTTTCACAAAACAAAATGATATATTCTAAACGGTATTACGGTTCAGGGTGAACACTAGTCAAGCAACAGGCAAGGGAGGAAATTAAGTTTTTTTACAAAGTTAGATGATTTTGTAACGAGGAGAGAAATTCTACAACAGTAAAACAGGTTATTGAAATTTTATACCTGCTCACCAGAGATACCGCCATTACTTTTCCCCTGCAAAGATAAAAAAAAAGTAGAAGGTTAGAGAACATTCTATAACTTGATAACCTTGGCTCTCTCACACACATGGCCATATGCAAAAAAAGGCACAAGGAAAACAACTGTACATGATTCCTCTTCACAAACTCAGCATAATGGTGGCTATCATCAACTTCCTCAGAAAAATTGCCTTCATCACTTGAAGTATAACCAGAATCATGATTACAGCCATTAACTTGGTTTGAAGAATCTGATAATAAACAGCAAAAAGGCCAGATTAATTTGGAAAGACATCAATGAGTATGCAGTATTTCAGTTTCCTAATGCCATACAGGTATTTGAAAATCTAACCTTTAGTTGAATTCTTCAAATCTGAGTTGCTGCAAGTGTCTTTGTTAGCTGGACTGCTTTCCCTGCTAACTAAGAATGCTTGAGCTGATCAATTTATCAATTTAGCACCAAATAGAGCACAGTGTTGTCTCTATATATGTTAAGGCAGGTAGAAGAGAACTGCTTTCGGGGATCACCTTGGCTTTTGAGATACGACTTAAGAAGATCATCAATTGGTATGTCAGCTTCTGCCTGCAATGCAGCTAATTCTTCATTGCGTTCAGCCTCCGTGATTTGGGCTTCATCCTCATCAATTGTGCGCTCGTCATCTTCCTGCAGTACCAACACATATCAGAGTGATTCATATGTTGTGAAGACAATGGAAGATTTCCAGCAGGGGCAGAAATGCAGTATCATAACAATACTTAGGTATATGGCATGTTGTATTATATTTTGTTATTTTGAACAGCAGCTAATCAACAAAAATCTAGGAGTGCCGAGCAGAAATGTGGTATCATAACATACTGGCATGAAAAACAGAACAAGAAAATGGCAAACTGCCAATAAAAACAAATTGTTCAACTTATTCACAACAATAATGTTTGGTACTAAGATCCTTAGGATTCATATGGACAAAATAAAAACATGCGCAAACAAAAAATATTAGCTTACCTGTTCTTCGTTCAAGGAGCTGCTATCGTAGTCATCATCAGTTTCCATTGTATCTGCAACTAAAAGGTGTTAAAGCCTAAAGAAAAGGACAGTTAACTGGATAAGTTTTCTGAAGCATGCAGTAATTCGTCAAGCTAAACACCTAGATCATCAGGAGTTGGTGCATTTATGTTCTCCTCAGCTACTTCCTCCTGCACTGGTTGATTAGTGTGTGAAGGTTCTGCTACATCCTCCTGCAATGGTTGATTAGTGTGCGAAGGTTCTGCTACATCCTCCTGCAATGGTTGATTAGTCTGCGAAGGTTCTGCTACATCCTCCTGCAATGGTTGATTAGTCTGCGAAGGTCCTGCTACTTCCTCCTGGGATGGTTGATTAGTCTGGGAAGGTCCTGCTACTTCCTCCTGGGATGGTTGATTAGTCTGGGAAGGTCCTGCTACTTCCTCCTGGGATAGTACATTTGTCTGTAACAGTCCATTTTCTTGTGTTTGCAAATGGGGAACATCCACGAGATTTTCAGCCAACATTGTAGAATATCTGAAAATTCAAAGCAAATGACAGAAGCTTAGCATGCAGCCAGGGCCAATCGACCTAAAATAAAAAAATCCAAGGTTTGAAATAGACACGGAAAATCAACCAACAATAGATGGTGGTACCTTTCAGTCTGACCTAAAAGGAAATCAAGCTGCTTATCGAGGGCCTTTTTCTTCCTTTCCTCAACCTCTAGTTGATTCTTATAGAGAACCTACATTCACATCATTAAGTGATATTGGTTCAGTTTCTTGAGAACATGACATAGTGAAGTAAGTGGTACAGTAAGGCACACAAAAAAAAAAACTTGCCAACTTCTCTATTTTGGTCCAGAACTTCTTCACATCCTTAGAAATATTTAGGGCAACTTTTCTCAGGCGATGTTCCCCCTCCTGCAAGAAAAGGATCATCAAACTAAGATACAACTCCATGGAATCGATATCTGGATGGTAGAAATAAAGGCATCCCTTGATTTGGTACCGATCAAATAAAGTATAAAAAATATAGATTGGTTATATCATAGATAATGCAAACCTTTTGTTTTTTCTCATCCTTTGTTGCTTGGTCAACTACACCCATATTGGCCCTTTGAGCAATCTTTTTAGCCATGGACAACTTCCACTTTCTCTCAGATTCAAACTCCTGCGGGATATTTAAATAAAGAAAGAAAAGATAATAGAATCACTACAGCTCCATGACAGAATCCTGCAATATTACGCCATTTAAAAGGAGGATAGCAAGTATTCAATTGTATTAGTAGCAACTAACCTTTGACAGCCAAACCATTTCCCCCAGAACATGGTCCCAGTGAACTTTTGGCTTCCGAGGCTCCCTTGGAGCTTCAAGAGCCTGAACAGATAGGGAAAAGGTTTCAGTCAATGTACTAAAACCAAAGTGATAACTGGCAATGGATGGCATACCTAACATACAGATTAAATAATACTAGTAACAGAAAACTTAAGAGAAGAGAAGCACTTCTTCAAAATTCTTTCCCACACTGACTACAGGGTATGACAATCGAAATTTGCCATCATGTAAATACGAAATGCTAAGTAAAGAGATGAGGAAGATGGAGAGCAATGATAAAATACAGCTGGTAAATGAGATGTCAAAGCTGCAAGCTAACCTTCTTGCGTCTAGGTCTTGTCTCATGGTCTAGCTTCGACCGGGGACCTTTTGATGCCATCTTTTCAATCCCTTGCAGAGGAGTGTCTCATGTCTTGGGGAATATGTAGAAAAATGGCATACGGGCTGTGCACTGCATATGCTAACAGAGAATTAGTAGCGAGACAGAAGACCTTATCTATTTTAAATAATGCATGCAAGGCAAAGCAAGAGCAAATGGTGAAAGCAGGTCTCAAAGCCATCCAAGCATGTAAATGAGCTTTTTTTTTCAGACTCACTACAACTGAATTTTGACCATTTTAACCCTGCCCATGATATGCTCAATTTCTAGTAAGTAGGATTCATCAGTGACAAGCCAGACCACACCCCCTTGTAGAAGTGAACGGCAGAAAGCAGAGAAGCCTGTCAGGGCACACCAGTGTCACAGCAACATGCTGCCGCAGCAAATCGCAAACGGAAAAGCCGAGCGCACTTGAACGCACAACTGTTCGATTCGATAAAAGCATGTACTTCTGTCACACTAACGTTACAGCAACTGAAAATAAACTAATAAGCGTACCTAGAGTCACATCGTCATTGTCAAACTAACATTCAGTATACATTCACAGCTCGATGACACGGCTGAAACTACTGACCATATTCACATTGGCATTTTCCACCTCCTACACTACCGGAACAACAAACTGACAATGCCGTGCAGCTTAAACAGCCTGTATGGGAGGGCACCAAATGTACCGGAAAGAGCACCGTGGGGTTACCCGAAATAAGCAGGCTATTCTATTTTATTTTTTGAAACTAATAAAGCAAGCACACTACCAGGCCATCACTACCGGGGCAGAAAAAAAGGCGCTCGCCCGCTGATCTCAGAGCTAACCACGGCATCTTTGCCCGAAACGGCAAGGCACACGCCGCATTACCACTTCGCTGCGCTACCCCCAGGGAAGAAAAAATCCACCGATTCAGCGCGCCAAATCTCGAGATCCGGCGAGCCGCATTCCGCGCGAACGGGAGGGCGCCCGGTCCGTCCACCAGGCGAACCTCGCGAAATGCGCGCGGGAAGGGAAGGATGCCGCGGATTCCAACAGGGTTCCGTACATGGAACAGCTGGTCGCGCTACCTACCAATCAGTGGCCCGAGCAGGGGACCGGGCAGAGGTGAGCGGGACGTACCTACGCGCGGGTCGCGGCAGCTCCGGTAGGGTTCGGGGACGGTGGCGGGCTCCGCCGCGGGGCGGGCGTCGCCGTCGGCAGCGGCGGGCCCCGCGGGAGGGGGGAGGGGAGGGCGCTCGGGCGCGCCTCCGGCCCTGGCCCGGCGGCGGCGGCGGCGGCGGTGGAGGGTCGCCGCGGGGAGGGGGTGGGGTGGGTGGTGGGGGGCGGAGGCGGCGAGATCGAGATGGGCTAGGGCACGGGCGGGTTGGGGGGGACTGGGGTTGGCGTCGGGGGCCTGGGGAGCTAAAACTCGGGGTGGGGTGGAATGACGGGAACGCCCCTGGGGGGCGCGCTATGGGGGCACCGCGCGGGGCGGCGTTTTGGGGATTTCGCGTGCGCGTGAGTGGATTCGTGTGTCAGAGGATAAAGGGTGGAGGAGAGGAGGGAGCTAGTGAGGGAGGTCGCCGCCGCGCCCGGCGACAGCGACCGGTGTGGGTTCGTGCGTCGGTCCGGCCCACCGGCGGGTGCAGCCCAAGATATAGTTTCTTCTTCTTCCTTTTTCTCTTTTATTATATATATACTAGGAAAAATGTCCGTGCGTTGTAACGGGAGAAACAAACCTACACACCCCTTTCATGGAAAACAAATGATGCTCATCTCAACTAAAGCTTACAATTACCGCACGTAATAAGGCATAAGTTTCCATCTTATGTTGTTCATCTATACATGGGTCTGTATTCGACTCAGCTCCACTTCATTATACAAATCTTCATCGCCCTTCCTTTCTCTATCTGATCATCACCCCCTTGCTCTACTCACCATATCTTCGATAGAACACAAATATTGTTTTTCCTCCACCAACACTTAAAGGACGCAAGGAATGTTTTTTTAGCAGAGTAGAAGCATTGCCGAATCATCTTAATCTTTAGCCAAGACAATTATACTCAAATGGGGTTGATGACCTTATGTTTTTTATACCGAATCGTCAACAATATTGTTTCTCTACTGTTTTTTTAATAAATAAAAATGGACAAGAGGAAAAAGAGAAAGAATGCATGCATTTGTTGCCTTAACTTAGGAAGGGAGTCAAAATATCCAAGGGACAATGGCGTAGCACCAATTCACGGTCTATTTCTAATCCTACACAGCTGCTATATCGTTGTATATTTTGAAAATCATCCCAATCTTCTTTACAGTATGATGTTCAAGGCAGACTACAGTTTCATATACATAATTGATGATCTGTAACATACAGAAGAAACTGAATTCCATCAATTTTCTGTTGTAGCCGAGTGGTACTTTTACCTTTTCATGATCTAAGGTGTAACCATTAGAAGCAAGTCTCAACAGGCCAATTCTATGTTCCCAAGCAGAATAACATTTGTTAAGCACAACTTAACATCCACGACAACATCAATGACCCCCTCCGTACAGTCTAGACCTGTCATATATGCAGACACCGAAATAGATAGATAAAGCTTCCCCAAAGACATATAACTCTGATTAGTTCATACTTGAGAGAACTGCAAGTATATTACGAAAGTTTGCTCTCTTGATTAGGCAGCCTAATCAAAATGTACATGTATATCTGGCTGTTTGGGATTTGTCAAAGAGCACAATTAATGTGGTTTGAAATGTTGTGCCAAATAAGTTAGCAAACCTCTCTACAAGAGATAGATAATTTGTTATATTATTCAGCAGAACATAATATAAATGGATGCAGTTTTCAACTTGTACCAGTTGTCACCGATGAGGTTTACCATGAGCTAGCACCTTGAGACAAACCAGAATCATTAGAGCCACTATGAAATTTTAACCGTGTATTGCAACGTGATACATATTGTTTTATGATGTCCAATACACATGGGATACTGTGGAATAACAAATTATTCCACATCATTAACATGTGCATCAAACATGACGTTCCTGTGTGGGCTCTCACCCTCTTTCTCAGTTTCTTGCCTTGTCTATCCTTTCCACATGAATGAAATTTCACCCGCAAAATAAATCATAGCGAGCATCGTATTTTAATTTTGTTTAAACCTAAAGTGAGCATCTTATTGCGTGCCAATAAGAATATCCGCATCGATATGCAATGCATCTCAAATGGAGTATCATATCAAGCTTGAAGCCAAGGTTAATTACGGCGAGCGTCTAAAAAAGGTTAACTATTTCTTGAGTACAATTAGTCCATGTAGGTTAAGCGACACATACTGATACATTAACAGGTAGTGAAAACAGGCAAAAGTGTCTAAAGTTGTTGTCTACTTCGAGCTACTTACTACCCACCATTGATTGATGAATACATCATTTTTCTTACCGTGTACAAGACGGTTTAGGTGTTTCATCATCTTTGCTTGCAACCTATAAGATGCCCCTGGTCCCAGGCCATTGATCATGGCAGAGGCAGATGTAGTCAACAACCTCTTAGACATGAACAATCTGGCTGCACAAGAACACAGATACACACACATCAATGTGCAGAACATCATAGTGAAATTTGTACAAAAGAACAACCAAAATTGCACAAATATCACGCACCAAGTTTGGAAACACGCTGCACAGGACCTGAGCGAATCGTTTGAAGCAGAATTTTGGGCTCAAGTGTTGAGGCCAAACATTAATTTTGCAACTCAAGAAAGGGAAACTGTGAGCAAGATAGAGGAGCATCAATCCAGCTCTTCCCGACTAAGAGATTGGGAAAAGGTGAGATGTTTGAAGAAATTAAGGTGAGGATTAGTTACAGACCTCCACTCCAATTTCTTCAGACAACTGTGAGCAGAACGCATGCGGCAGGGGATGGGGATAGGCATTGCCGCCTCACGACCTCAAGCCAATCTGCCGCACCCGCCACCGACAGCCGCGTCATTGGTGCGCCACCCCTGCACCGTCTCGTGGCAACTGAGACCACATCTGGTGAACTACGTATCTTTTCAGCATACCTGGCGACGCTCGTCCGCAGCCACTGGACGCGGATCCCCTGCAGGGGGCTCGTCCGCCTAAGGTAACGGCCTGACATCTTCACCAGGGCTCGCCTATGGCCTGTAGATCTCAATTCCGGATTCCGATTTAGCGGCGAGGTGAGGAGCGGCAGCGGCGGTGTGTCGTCTTCCTGCGAACGGAGGATGAAGGAGTCGCGTGGCTGGCAGTGGCGGCTGCCGGCAGGAGGTGGCCGTGGCGGCGGCGGAGGCTAGAGGAGAGGGAGACGGGGGGAGAATGGGAGCACGGGAGCGTCCCCCTCCCCGGCGCTCCTTCTTGTCCTCCGCGGCTCACCACCGCCGTGGCGCCTCATGCCGGCGCCCCACTCACGACACCGGAGCGACTCTGCCGCGCAGAGCGCTCACCTCCTTATCTTGTGTGCCGAGGCTTGCTCGTCTATTTTCCTTTTTACCCAGACCCAATAGAAAGTAACGGCCCAAGCGTTAACGGAAGAACGTAGACCAAGCCCGTGAGCGAAAGAACGTTGTAATAAGGAATTTTGACAAAAATCTTTAGTGCGTACCCCAAATTAGTACCACCTCGTTTATATTACGATTTTGTCTATATAAATTGTAAAAGCGTATTATGACATGAGAAGAAAGCGTATTGTGACGGTGAACCCGACAAAGTCAATCCGTGCTTTATTATTAGGGAGAGATAAATGGATGCAGTTTGCAACTTTTACCAGTTGTCACCGATGAGGTTTACCATGAGCTAGCACCTTGAGACAAACCAGAATCATTAGAGCCACTATGAAATTTTAACCGTGTATTGCAACGTGATACATATTGTTTTATGATGTCCAATACACATGGGATACTGTGGAATAACAAATTATTCCACATCATCAACATGTGCATCAAACATGACGTCCCTGTGTGGGCTCTCACCCTCTTTCTCAGTTTCTTGCCTTGTCTATCCTTCCCACATGAATGAAATTTCGCCCGCAAAATAAATCATAGCGAGCATCGTATTTTAATTTTTTTAAACCTAAAGTGAGCATCTTATTGCGTGCCAATAAGAATATCCGCATCGATATGCAATGCATCTCAAATGGAGTATCATATCAAGCTTGAAGCCAAGGTTAATTACAGCGAGCATCTAAAAAAGGTTAACTATTTCTTGAGTACAATTAGTCCATGTAGGTTAAGCGACACATACTGATACATTAACAGGTAGTGGAAACAAGCAAAAGTGTCTAAAGTTGTTGTCTACTTCGAGCTACTTACTACCCACCATTGATTGATGAATACATCATTTTTCTTACCGTGTACAAGACGGTTCAGGTGTTTCATCATCTTTGCTTGCAACCTATAAGATGCCCCTGGTCCCAGGCCATTGATCATGGCAGAGGCAGATGTAGTCAACAACCTCTTGGACATGAACAATCTGGCTGCACAAGAACACAGATACACACACATCAATGTGCAGAACATCATATTGAAAATTGTACAAAAGAACAACCAAAATTGCACAAATATCACGCACCAAGTTTGGAAACACGCTGCACAGGACCTGAGCGAATCGTTTGAAGCAGAATTTTGGGCTCAAGTGTTGAGGCCAAACATTAATTTTGCAACTCAAGAAAGGGAAACTGTGAGCAAGATAGAGGAGCATCAATCCAGCTCTTCCTACGGATGGGAACCGACTAAGAGATTGGGAAAAGGTGAGATGTCTGAAGAAATTAAGGTGAGGATTAATTACAGACCTCCACTCCAATTTCTTCAGACAACTGTGAGCAGAACGCATGCGGCAGGGGATGGGGATAGGCACTGCGGCCTCACGACCTCAGGCCAATCTGCCGCACGCGCCACCGACAGCCGCGTCATTGGTGCGCCACCCCTGCACCGTCTCGCGGCAACTGAGACCACATCTGGTGAACTACGTATCTTTTCAGCATACCTGGCGACGCTCGTCCGCAGCCACCGGACGCGGATCCCCTGCAGGGGGCTCGTCCGCCTAAGGTAACGGCCTGACATCTTCACCAGGGCTCGCCTATGGCCTGTAGATCTCAATTCCGGATTCCGATTTAGCGGCGAGGTGAGGAGCGGCAGCGGAGCGGCCCCCTCCCCGGCGCTCCTTCTTCTCCTCCGCGGCTCACCACCGTCGTGGGGCCTCCTGCCGGCGCCCCCCTCACGACACGGGAGCGACTCTGCCGCGCAGAGCGCTCACCTCCTTATCTTGTGCGCCGAGGCTTGCTCGTCTATTTTCCTTTTTACCGAGGCCCAATAGAAAGTAACGGCCCAAGCATTAACTGAAGAACGTAGACCAAGCCCGTGAGCGGAAGAACGTTGTAATAAGGAATTTTGACGAAAATCTTTAGTGCGTACCCCAAATTAGTACCACCTCGTTTGTATTACGATTTTGTCTATATAAATTGTAAAAGCATATTATGACATGAGAAGAAAGCGTATTGTGACGGTGAACCCGACAAAGTCAATCCGTGCTTTATTATTACTAGCAAATATGCCCGTGCGTTGCAATGGAAGAAAAAAACTCAATCTTAGGAAAAGAGTGGTTTAAGAGCCCACATAGATACACGCCCACCATTTCAACACGGCAGAGAAGCAGTAATAGCATAAACCATGAATATGAAATATTAATAAAGCTTAATTTCCCAAATCAAGTTTAATAGTGCCAACAATAGTTACAGAGGCATGCATTGTTTTCCACTATAGAGATTGCTACAGAGTATCTACTTCTAGTGTGGATTTTCTAACTTGTAGTTGTATTTTTTACATGGTCTTCCTTGGTCTTTGTACCCGAAATATGACTGTTTCTTGCAAAAAGAAAACAAAAACTCAAATGTGCAGTTATTTTTTTTCATGTAGAGCATACATGTTTCGATTGTTTGAACCTATTCTTTAAAGATGTTTTGATTGTTTGCATCTAATTTTAAATTTAGAAAAGAGAAAATACACTCAAATCGTTGCTCCAAACATCAATTTTGTGAGTGCCCGTGAGTTTTATACAATTTTATATGGGTGTTCGGCTCGGCTCCCATCCCCATGGACATATGTTCATGTTCTTACAAACGCTTGTAGACGGTGGCAACTGCTGACGCGGATGGTGGTATGTGTGCATGGCATGGTGGTCTTGGCTCCCACTCACCGCCGACCATGCTTCTCGACAGATTGGTCCTAGAGTATTCCTATTCCTATCGTCTTGAAGCTAGCGTTTATCAGGTGTCCTTGGAGGAATAACCTGAGGAGCATGGCGTGCTTCCTCATTGCATCACTCACCGCCGAGTCCATACTGGGTTATTCCTCTTTATTTTTTTGGCAGCTACATACACGGTGTGTTTTTCTAATTGAAATCAACCGATGTGCTTGCGGGAACCATGGGAGTATTTTTCCGTGATGGAAATAAATTCGTGAGTTTTTCCTTGTGTACACGACTTGCCCATCTACTACTCCCTCCGTCTCAAAATTCTTGTCTTAGATTTGTCTATAAATACGGATGTATCTAGTTACATTTTAGTGTTGCATACATCCGTATCTAGAGAAATCTAAGACAAGAATTTTGGGATGAAGGGAGTATTTCTTTGTGTATATTCATCATTTTACCAAACTTGCCCATCTTCTATCGAGTGAACCGCGTTTCGGCTAGCTCTGAGGCATAGTGATCCGTGTACATTTGTTTTCAATTAAATTTAAATTCCTCCATCATGACCAAATCCTATATGTTCCTGGTTTAAGCACATTTAAATTGATCCAGGGCAAATATCCTCACTTCAAAACTCGAGGGGAATTTTCCTCACTTCTTTTAGTTCTCTGTTTATTCTAAATTAGAAAGAAATAAAAACAGCAAAGAGAGAGAGAGGCCCACTTGCCTAGCTGGTCTAGCAAAGGCCCATCTTCTGTTTCTCTTACCCTACCAGAAGTTGCTCAAAAAAACCTAGAGCAGACCGATCCTAAAATTCCTCTCCTCTCTCTCTCGATCCTTTCCCTCTTGCGCCGCCATACAGGCACGCTAGCCCCCATGCCCCGATCTCCTCGCTTCCCCCGCTGCCCGCGCCTCTGGCAAGGCGTTGCCGCCGGCGAGCTCCTCCTCCGCGCCTCCTCTCCTTCCTTTTCTTCCCTCCCCTGACCTCGACGGTGAACCAACGCCGCCCAAGTTTGCCCGCTGCCGGCCCACCCTCCCACAGTCCATTGCCACCTCTGTTCTGGCCATGACATCGCCTGAGTTCCCTCTATTCTTTTGCCCTCCCACAGTCGACCACTGCCTCTGCTCGGGCCATGACATCGCCTGAGTTCCCTCTGTTCTCTTTCTTTGTTAATTCCTTTGATTCTTGAGGTAGCATCTCCCGCTCCATTTATTCCATCTTTGACCAACTCCTTTGATGCTATTTGTTGTCGTCAACTCACAAACACATTTAAATTGATGGGACTGTCTACAAGTAAACGATGTGGGACTATCTATTAACCATAATCTTCTACATTTTATTACAGAAACACTCGCTGGGGCTGGAACATCTCACACAGACAGGCTGAGGCCCAAGTGGCAACGCATCAGCCACGAAACGATCGCAAGGCAAGGCCCAAGCAAGAGCGCAGATGGAACATATACAGTGCACGTACAGACGCGTATAGATAAACGCGCCATTGAAGAAATAGATAGTACCACCTCGGATATTAAGGAAAATATGAAATCAAGAAAAAACGGACAGGAAGAAGCGTATTATGGCATGGGAAGAAAGCGCATTGTGACGGTGAACCCGACAAAGTCAATCCGTGCTTTATTATTAGGGAAAGACTAGCACATATGCCCGTGCATTGCAACGGGAGAAATTAGTCTATACATCAAAACAACATCCGAACGGTGGCGTCCGGCGATGACACGGAGGTGCACGCCAAAATCTAGATAAATGTAGTTATTTTTTGTTTCTCCTAAAAATCAGATTATTTGCATGAAGAAATGATGGGTAACGTAATAGATGCACTATTTTTTTCTATTAAAAAATTACAGACTAATAGCACAACATAAAAATCAATGAGTTTATCCCTTCACATTGAACCACGGGCCTCTGCATTTTCTATTTATCCCATGTCAGCACAAACCCATATAGACAACATCAACAAAACTTCTCATAAAAGACAGAGTTGAACCAAGTTGAGCTGCAGTCTAGCTTCGTGTGGTAGCATAAATTGGGACGGCTCATGTTGTGCGGTGGTAGCATACACTGGGACATCTCTTGCTGTGCGGGGTGGGTTGACGGCAGAAGTCTCGCGTCTCACAACAGCAGCAACACGTGGCCTAGCAGTCGGAGTAGGAATGCAGCTTCGATCGTCAGAGCGTTGTGTGGTGGTGGCGGACAGACAGAGCATGCAGCGGCAACCTTCGGACCTCGTCTTGTTTAAATACTCTTTATGCAGCCCATAATCCTCTGCCTTTAATTACCGTGGTAGCCTACAAATCCTCTTTCTTTTAAATTATGGGGCAGCCCACACAATCCTCTGTTTTTTGTCATGGAGCGTGCACAACACGCCCCCCCCCCCCCCCCCCCCCCCCATCTTGTTTATTTAGCTCACATCCTTTAGTCACAACAATGTTCCTTTCCTCCTTCCCCACGTTTGCTTGTTGACCATAACGTATATGAACAGCTGCAAATCCTTTTCTGACAGCGAGGTGGAAGTAATAAACATGGCATGTGCTAGTTCGACCCCAGTATTCTACATGGCGTCTATTTTTTGCTGCTTTTCAAAAATCCCACGCTTGCCTCTGTCGGTCAGATGCGCCCAGGCCCATTACAGCAGGGGCGGAGGCCCATTATTGCTGGCGAGGCAATGTTGACGAAAATATAATCAGGTGTGGTGCGTCAAAAATTAGTACCACCTCATAAAAAACAATAATAATATAGATCATCTAAGCGGGACAAAGCCGGAAAAAAAAACTGAAAGCGTAAATTTACGGGAAGAAGCGTATTGTGACGGTGAACCCAACAAAGTCAATCCGTGCTTTATTATTATAGATAGATTAGGGAGAGATATACTACTATCTTCGTTCCGGAAAGTAAGGCGTATTTTGTTTCGTTAAGACATTCGTTCAACCAATAATTACTCTGTAAATACAAGGTTATATGGCATGAAGTTTGTGCCGCTAGATTCATATTTAAAAGATACTTTTTTATGGTAGTGATTTTGTATCACATAAATTAAATACTAAAAGTGTAATTGTTGGTCAAACTCTTATCTTGACGAAACAAAATACGCCTTATTCATCAGAACGGAGGGAGTCTGTAAGTTGCCATGGGAGCCAATTTTTTTAATGTGTATAAATGCTAGGTTTGTGTTAAGGTAGAAGGAGACGTAGTTACACCTTATATGGCATAGGGCAGGCGAAAGCACCAAGGATTAGATTTTTATTCTGACTAAACGGTGTACGGGAAGATGCGATCAAATATGGCATGAAATTAAGTTATTGCAAAAGATAAGTTAATAAATATGGAGTTGATGTTGTGCTGCAAAAGGTATGTAAACTAGATGTTGCCCCGCGCGTTGCTGCGGGAACCTTAGTAAAACATATGCATAAATAAATGTTAGAAAACTAAAACTATTGCAAAAAAAGTAAATTTTAGAATGCTCTCATGATATATTTTGAAAACAATAAAGTATATGAAGCACGTGACAAAATGTTGTATAAAAAAGAGAAATCTATTGGATTGAAGTCAAACGGGATGTTATTTTTTAGAAAAAATGTGTAACATGACCTACATATATTTGTTCCTTCTAAATGTACAACGTACAAATATATGTAGGTCAAGCTATAAAAATGTGTAACATGACTATCTACTAGTGGTTGGGCCCCGCCATTGCGGGCCTCTTGAGAGGAAGTTGTGCGCGTATTTCTCCCTCTTAAAAAAACTCATCTTCATCTCAAAATTAAAAAAACTTTCTCACAACACGTGGACATCACATCCATCTCAAAAAGAAAAAGGGAAAGCTAAAAAAATTCTCAAGAAGAAAAGAAAAAAGGTCTCACTTCCAGCTTTCAAAAATAATCTAAAAAAAGCTTTTCTCAAAAGAAAAAAGGTCTCACCTCCAGCTTTCAAAAATAATCTAAAAAAAGCTTTTCTCAAAAGAAAAAAGGTCTCACCTCCAGCTTTCAAAAATAATCTCAAAAAAAGCTTTTCTCAAAAGAAAAAAAATCTCACTTTCATCTTCCAAAAATAATCTCCAAAAAAACCAAAGTTTCTCGCCACGGCCAACCAGCATGCGCCACGTGGCATGGTTGCCCTTCTCCCGCACGTTAATGTTTTAGTGCCTGCACAAAAAAGTGAAACAAATTAATATGCATGGTTGCTGAGGTGGCATGGTTGCATGAATAGATTAGTGCACAATTTTAACTTGTGACCACATGCATGACTTGATGAGGTGGCATAGTTGCATGAAGAGGAAAAACATGGTTGCTGGGGTGGCATGGTTGCATGTATAGATTAGTGCACAAATTGTAACTTGTGACCACATTGTTGACTTGATAATGTGGCACGGTTGCATGAAGAGGAAAAATAGATAGTGAATTACAACTATTTAAGAATAACTTATTAATGTGATTGAGTGGCGTGTTGGGAAGGTGCGATCAAATATGACGTGGTGGGAAAAATTGATTGGATAAAAAAAATCAATGGTGGGACGTGGTGGAAGGGGGTGAACCGGTTGACAAAGAGTTCTGCCTGGCACAAAAAGAAACACTACTTTTTTAAGTACTATACTAGGTATGTGCCCGTGCGCTACCACGGAGCTGAAAATTTATAATGTATAGATGCTATGTAAGTTTTAAGGTAGAACGGGACGTAATTTCACCTCGTATGACATGGGGCAAACAGGAAGCACCAAGATTATAATTTTGATCATAAATTTGGTGGCATGGGTCATGCATGGTAAGTAAACTAATGTGATTGAGCGGCATACAGAGAGGTGCAGTCAAATATGACATGGAATTGAGCGATGTAATTCCACGTTATTCCAAATGTTAAGTTAATAACTAGCACAATGCGCGCGCGTTGCTACAAAGCCATAAAAGTTGATGAGTTCCCACCGGCTTAGCAGACCGTCAAAAGATGATGGTCTTGCAGCCGTTGTATGGTTCACGATTGAAAAAGAGAACGAAAAATATAATGGAAGGTCATGTTGCAGTCACTAAAGAGTTTCGAGTGATCATAGTAGGTCCTTTGCAAGATTTATAATGAGATAAGTAAGTGTTTTTAAATGGTATGAGTATGTTAAATGCACAAGATCGTGAATTCACTAGTAGAGAAATGGCTAGCCACAACTTTAGTTGGTGGCATCATTTTTAATCAACGCCAACACTATTTTTTTAAAATAGTGGTGGCATAGCATATTTCGTACGTCATCACTATGCCTTTAGGGGTGGCGTTGAATTTTTATCGAATGTCACTTGTATGTGGGACCTAATGTTTTGACGAGGCGTAACTTAGTGGTGGTGTCACAAAACCATCCAACGCCAGCACTAAAGCTAATAGCTATGGCGCGGTAATTTTCATGATGCCACTGACATATTTTGCAGGTCCACTTTCAGGCCTAATACGTCTTCAATGTATCTATAATTTTTTATTGTTTCATGCTATTATAGTATCAATTTTGGATGTTTTATATGCAATTACAAGCATTTATATATTATTTTTGGGACTAACTTATTAACTTAGTGCCCAGTGCTAGTTGTTGTCTTTACGTGTTTATCGTTTTCCAGAATATCAGTACCAAACGAAGTCCGAATGCCACGAAAGTTTTGGAGATTTTTTTCTGGACAAAAGAGACCCTGGAAGCTTCGGGAGAGGGCCAGAAAATGAAGGAGGGGCCCACCAGGCACCAGGACGCGTCCTGGTGGCTCGTGGGGCCCGCGTTCACCCGTTTGACCTAATTCCGCCTTTATAAATTCTCTAAAACCGGGAAACCAATAGGGAGCCACCTGAAATACTTTTTCTGCTGCCCCAAGCTTCTGTTCTCAAGAGATCCTATCTAGAGGCCTTTTTCGGCACTCTGCCGGAAGGGGAATCAACCACGAAGGGGCTCTACATCAACCTTGTTGCCCTTTCGATGATGTGTGAGTAGTTTACCACACACCTACAGGTCCATAGGTAGTAGCTAGATGACTTCTTCTCTCTCTTTGATCTTCAATACAATGTTCTCCTCGATGTTCTTGGAGTTCTATTCGATGTAATTGATACGTCTCCAATGTATCTATAACGTATGAAGTATTCATGCCATGTTTACAACAATTTTATATGGTTTTGGTATGATTTGAATGGAACTAACCCGGACTGACGTTGTTTTCAGCAGAACTACCGTGGTGTTGTTTTTTGTGCAGAAATCAAAGTTCTCCAAATGCAGCGAAACTTTTTGACAATTTTTTTGGAAGAAAAGAGGCACTAGAAGCTTCGTGGGAGGGTTAGAAGAGCCACGAGGGCCCCACAAGACACTAGGGCGCGCCAGGGGGCCTGGCTCGTCCTGGTGGGTTGTGGTCACCTCGAGGCCCATCTTCGCGAGATTCCAACGCCAAAAAATCCTATAAATACAGAAACCCCCAGAAATAACCCTAGATCAGAAGTTCCTCCGCCGCAAGCCTTTGTAGCCACGAAAAATCAATCTAGACCCCGTTCTGGCACTCTGCCGGAGGGGGAAATCATCACCGGTGGCCATCTTCATCATCCGGCGGCCACCATGATGAGGAGGGAGTAGTCCACCCTCGGGGCTGAGGGTTTGTACCAGTAGCTATGTGTTTAATCTCTCTCTCTCTCTCGTGTTCTTGATCAAGGTAGTCAGAGTCGGGATTCGAAGTCGGATCGATTTTCCTCAAATATAACCGAGTCGTGGAATCGAGGATTCTACTAGATTGACTCAAATAAGATATTTTTATGCACACAAGAAATTTATATGGGTTCTATAGAGTTTTGACACTAAATATGGAGCAAAGAACATACACATCAATGCTAGTTGTATTCCACTTCTTTTTATGCCTAACCTATACCATCTAGCTCGCATGTATGGAACATATATGGGAGGGAAATATATAGAATATTTAAACCTTCAATGCACGAAATTTACTTAGGTTCTTTTTAGAGTGCGTGAATAGTCGATCACTTGTCTATCTGACCTGCAATGCTAAAAGTTGAAAGGTCTTGCTCTCCTTCTCTGATCAATCTTCAAGCATCCTCCTTTTCACGCCAATTCCATCTATCGACAAGCCTGATCCTCAATTTTGATCTAGGGTTTCTGAGAGCAAGATCAAAGGTGTTGGCAGCTGAGCGTTTGGGCTTGGGAGGGGAATAAAGGTCCATGAGGTATATGAAAAGGGGTTTGGATGATGGTATAATATTCTGCTACAACTAAACAAACGACTTAGATAAATTAGTAGAATCGGACATAGTCCATAGCATAGTCGGGATTGTACAGTTTTGTACAGGATTATATGATTTGCATCGCGACTCAACATGGATTCTACCTGATTCGGATTCATAGTGGGATTTGGATCGACATGCTTCCGTAGGGTCGTGAAGTCGTAGGATTCTAGCAGTCGGGTCGGGATTCTGACTACCTTGTTCTTGATTATTCCCATGCGAACCGGCCCATAGTGTCAACTATATGGAAGTGGTGAAACTACCAGAACTAATTTCCATTACATGTTGGTATCTTTTGGGTAACGTAGCATGCAATTTCAAAAAAAATCCTACGCTCATGCAAGATCTATCTAGGAGATGCATAGCAACGAGAGGGGAAGAGTGTCTCCATGTACCCTCATAGACCGAAAGCGGAAGCGTTTGTTAACGCGGTTGATGTAGTCGAACTTCTTCTCGTTCCGACCGATCAAGCACCAAACGTACGTCACCTCCGAGTTCTGCACACGTTCAGCTCGATGACGTCCCTCAAACTCTTGATCCAGCAAAGTGTCGAGGGAGAGTTCCGTCAGCACGACGGCGTGGTGACGGTGATGGTGAATTGATCCATGCAGGGGAGGAGAGGCAGCCAAGGGGGCGCCCCACACGACTAACTATGTGAATATGACCGGAGGCGTAAACTGTGGAGGGGGGCGCTGCAAACGGCTAACAATGTTTGATGTGTGTTCTAGCGGTGCCCCCTTCATATATATAGGTTGGAGGGGAGGAGAGGCAGCCAAGGGGGCGCCCCAAGTAGGAGGAATACTACTTGGGCACCTCCCAATTCGGCCTCCCCCCTTTCCTATTCCTATTCGGAGTAGGAAGGGAAGAGGGGGAAGGGGGAATCATATTCCCTTTTTCCTTTCCTCCTTCCCCTTTCCTTCTCCAATTTGGCCAACCCATATGGGGGGGCGCACCAGCCCCTTTGTGGCTGGTGTGTTCCCCTTTTGGCCCATAAGGCCCATATCTTTTGCCATGGGTGCCCGGAACCCCTTCGGGTGACCCGATAAGTACCTGGTGCTTCCCGGAACACTTCCGGTGTCCGAATACCATCGTCCTATATATCAATCTTTACCTCTCGACCATTTGAGACTCCTCGTCATGTTCGTGATCTCATCCGGGACTCCGAACAACATTCAGTCACCAAATCACATAACTCATATAATAACAAATCGTCATCGAACGTTAAGCGTGCGGACCCTGCGGGTTCGAGAACTATGTAGACATGACCGAGACACCTCTCTGGTCAATAACCAATAGCGGAACCTGGATGCTCATATTGGCTCCTACATATTCTACGAAGATCTTTATCGGTCGTACCATAATGACAACATACGTTATTCCCTTTGTCATTGGTATGTTACTTGCCCGAGATTTGATCGTCGGTATCTTCATACCTAGTTCAATCTCGTTACCGACAAGTCTCTTTACTCGTTCCGTAATACATCATCCTGCAACTAACTCATCAGTCACATTGCTCGCAAGGCTTCTTATGATGTGTATTGCCGAGAGGGCCCAGAGATACCTCTCCGATACTCGGAGTGACAAATCCTAATCTCGATCTATGCCAACCCAAAAAACACCTTCGGAGATACCTATAGAGCATCTTTATAATTACCCAGTTACGTTGTGACGTTGGATAGCAGACAAGGTATTCCTCTGGTATCTGGGAGTTGCATAATCTCATAGTCGAAGGAATATGTATTTGACATGAAGAAAGCAATAGCAATAAAACTGAACGATCAACATGCTAAGCTAACGGATGGGTCTTGTCCATCACATCATTCTCCTCATGATGTGATCCCGTTCATCAAATGACAACACATGTCTATGGTTAGGAAACTTAACCATCTTTGATTAACGAGCTAGTCTAGTAGAGGCTTACTAGGGACACGGTGTTTTGTCTATGTATCCACACATGTATCAAGTTTCCGGTTAATACAATTCTAGCATGAATAATAAACATTTATCATGATATAAGGAAATATAAAATAACAACTTTATTATTGCCTTTAAGGCATATTTCCTTCAGTCTCCCACTTGCACTAGAGTCAATAATCTAGTTCACATTGCCATGTGATTAAACATTAATAGTTCACATCGCCATGTGATTAACACCCAAGAGTACTAAGGTGTGATCATGTTTTGCTTGTGAGAGAAGTTTAGTCAACGGGTCTGCCACATTCAGATCCGTATGTATTTTGCAAATTTTTATGTCTACAATGCTCTACGCGGAGCTACTCTAGCTAATTGCTCCCACTTTCAATATGTATCCAGATTGAGACTCAGAGTCATCTGGATCAGTGTCAAAGCTTGCATCGACGTAACTCTTTACGACGAACTCTTTATCACCTCCATAACCGAGAAATATTTCCTTAGTCCTCTTAGGTAACTAATGATAACTTTGACCGTTGTCCAGTGATCCACTCCTGGATCACTATCATACCTCCTTGCCAAACTCATGGCAAGGTACACAATAGGTCTGGTACACAACGTAGCATACTTTATAGAACCTATGGCTGAGGCATAGGGAATGACTTTCATTCTCTTTCTATTTTCAGCCGTGGTCGGGTTTTGAGTCTTACTCAACTTCACACTTTACAATACATGCTAGAACTCCTTCTTTGACTGATCCATTTTGAACTCCTTCAAAATCTTATCAAGGTGTGTGCTTCGTGAAAGTCCTATTAAGCGTCTCGGTCTATCTCTATAGATCTTGATGCCCAATATATAAGCAGCTTCACCGAGGTCTTTCATTGAAAAACTCTTATTCAAGTATCCTTTTATGCTATCCAGAAATTTTATATCATTTCCAATCAATAATATGTCATCCACATATAATATTAGAAATGCTACAGAGCTCCCACTCACTTTCTTGTAAATACAGGCTTCTCCAAAAGTCTGTATAAAACCATATGCTTTGATCACCTCATCAAAGCGTATGTTCCAATTCTGAGATGCTTGCACCAATCCATAAATGGATCGCTGGAGCTTGCACATTTTGTTAGCACCTTTAGGATTGACAAAACCTTCTGGTTGCATCATATACAACTCTTCTTTGAGATATCCATTAAGGAATGCAGTTTTGACATCCATTTGCCAGATTTCATAATGTGGCAATTGCTAACATGATTCGGACGGACTTAAACATTGCTACGGGTGAGGAAATCTCATCGTATTCAACACCTTGAACTTGTCGAAAACCTTTTGCGACAAGTCAAGCTTTGTAGATAGTAACACTACCATCAGTGTCCGTCTTCCTCTTAAAGATCCATTTATTCTCAATGGCTTACTGTGGTGGAATTGTCACGGAAGATGTCCTAGTGTGAGGACTTAGTCGTGAGGCCAACGCATCTATGTAGTAGCTTGAGAGGGGTTGAGCGGAATCGAGAGACGCAACACACAAGACAAGGATTTAGACAGCTTCGGGCCCCGGGAAACATCATCCGGTAATAGCCCTACATGCTGTTTGAGGCTAGGTCTCATTATCCTCATGGGGGAGTCGCTGTAAACCGGCTCTCCTAGTTGTGTCTAGCCCTAGAGATTATTGCTTGTTGCTTGTCCCTCTTTGGGGAGCCCTGCCCCTCCTTATATATGTTGAAGGGGCGGGTTACATGTGGAGTCCTATTAGGATTAGGACTAGTCTATCTCTAATACAAACCGAATACAAGTCCAGGTCTTAACTCCTTGTAAGACAAATATTCCTCATGCCTTTCCTCTTAAACCGGCCCACCATGAGCCGACCTTCTATGCCTTGGGCCTTGTCACCGTCTGTCCCGCCCGCCGGGTTACTAGTGAATCATAATGTTCAGTCAGGTTGCTTGTAAACCGTCTGGTCTGTGCGGGTCGCCGGTGAATCGCCGAGTGTCAGTGGGGTCTCAAATAAACCGCCCAGTCCGGCCGGGTTATACTTCCGGCCGGTTTACGCCGCGGGGTATATCCCCGACATTAGCCCCCAGTTTAATTTGGATTTATCCATGTTAAACTAATCCTGTAAAATAAACACAAGAACAAACTTGGCAGATTATACTCCGGGTTAAGAATTCTTGTAAACCGGCACCTGATCATCCTTAATTCCTTGTCATTTCCTTCTTCTAGAAAATCCAGGTCAATAAGCCAGCTTCATCCTCAATTTACTGACATTGGTTTCTCACAGAGAAATATTGTGAAGAATAATCCACTTGAGTCGGCTTCCAAAGCGCCGGCTTAAGAAATATTGGTCTTGAAATACTCATCTGATGTTCAGCCGGTTTGAAGATGTAAAACTTGCCGGTTTAATATTACCAAAATTGCCGGTTTGTAAATATGGATGGCACCAAGTCATAATTGTTACCGACGCCGGGTCATAATTGTTGCAGACACCGAGTCAATCTGGTTTGCTCAGAATTGAGGATTTGAAGATTTTTCTCCCTTATATCCATATTACCTGTAGCCCCCAAGTCTTGAGCAGAACACAGTGATGGCTTAAGACTTGTTTCCATATAATTACTGCCACTTTGAAGAAATCCATGTTGTTCATCTCAGTCACTAGTAAAAACTGAATACTCCATATATGTAGCCCCCAAGTGCTGGGTCATTATGCAATAATGAGCAGGGACTTTATAAATATGATCATGTAGATTTGAACAATAACGTGTAGCCCCCAAGGGCCGGCTCAGTAAGATAATATTGAGCTGGTACTTTACATGTAACCCCCATCATGGGGCTTGAACCCATGTCCACAAGGTTAAGAGCTTTGTGCTTTACCAACTAAGCAATGGACCTTTCAATATAATGGTTTTAAGACTTGTGTACCTTGAATTGTTGACAGGAGCAATTGGTAGCCTCCAAGGGCCGGCTCATTATGATATGATGAGTCGGGTCTTCAATAAGATGAGCAAAAAATGACTTTGCATTAGCCCCCAAGTGTCATGGTGCATGCTCGCAGCGACATGAGACTTGCATATTTGATATAATCTCAATTTAAATAATGTAGCCCCCAAGTGCCGGGTCGTAAGCCTGCAGCGACCCGGGACTATTCCTTCAATTGTAGAATAAATTATATCCATTGATAATATGATAGCCATTGCGCTAAAGCGACTTTGAAAACCTTAATCATAATACTGGTTAGTGATAACCATAAGAAAAATCCAGCCATATTGGCTATTAAAAATTTGAATAATATACCCAACGATTTATAAGCGCATGATTCCAATGGCGCAATCCAAATATATACTGGCGACTTATAGTCCAAAGCCAGGCCGGGTTAACAAACACCGGATAATTTCTCATCATACACTGGCGACTTATCGTCTTAAAGCCAGGCCGGGTTAATAAACACCAGTGATTTATGCTTTATTCAACCTGTTTCTGCATACATCAAGTTTAACGTGTCCTGGCGGTTTACCGCCGGACGGGTCATAATGCCCAACATATAACCTGGGTTGATAACCAAGGCTGCACTTAAGAATAATCAAATATGAAATATATCATACCTGTGTCATTGAATCACATCGTTGGTTGGCCAACTTTATTGTAGTAAAGGTGATAACCCCAATCTTGATACTGATAACTCCTTCCATATTGTGCCGGTTTATGATAAAACCGTACCGGGTTGTGATAAACACCGGATTAACCATATATAATACTGGCGACTTATAGTCGAAACCAGACCGGGTTGATAATCTCCGGATTATGACTGATCATATACTGACAACTTGTAGTTGAAAGTCAAGCCGAGTCAATGAACGTCGGTTTAACAGAAAACATCATAAGCTTTGTCAAAAGAGAGAAAAACTTAGCAAAAAGCAAATAAAACCGTTGTAGTCGAGGCTTTTCACGGGCTGCCAGGCCCTAAATTCGACAACAAAGAATCCCCAAGCAACATTGTGAGCTGTGCTCAGTGGGTGCCTATGTTTGAGCTGTTGTTTTACAACAGTCTCTTTGGCCCCGGATTGATGTGGCTTTGAGCTGATCAAGAGGTGTGACTGTGGTTCGGATACGACCAAGCCCCCAAGTGATGCTGTGGCATTGCGCCGATCAAGAGGTGTAGCTATGGTTCGGGTACGACCAAGCCCCCAAGTGATGCTGTGGCATTGCGCCGATCAAGAGGTGTAGCTATGGTTCGGATACGACCAAGCCCCCAAGTGATGCTGTAGCATTGCGCCGATCAAGAGGTGTAGCTATGGTTCGGATACGACCAAGCCCCCAAGTGATGCTGTGGCATTGCGCCGATCAAGAGGTGTAGCTATGTTCGGATACGACCAAGCCCCCAAGTGATGCTGTGGCATTGCGCCGATCAAGAGGTGTAGCTATGGTTCGGATACGACCAAGCCCCCACATGATCAATAATATGATAAGCCAATATGGCAGGATACCCATGTTTGAACCGCGCATCATGGCAGCAGGTCCTCTTCGACAACCTTGAACTTTTTGCAATAGATAAATTCTTCTTGAACCGGGATTTTGAACCGGATATTGAGAGCTTCAAAGCTTTGTGGGAGACATCTTTCCCTTGAACCGGATTTTAAACTGGGATCTTCATTTTCAGCCGGAAATTTTCTGACGGCCTTTAAAACTCGAACTTGCGAGAAGTTAATTCCTTTTTGAACTGGACATTTTTAAACCGGATTTGAGAGCTTCAGAGCTTTGCGGGACACTAGTAGAAAACAGGGCTTAGGTCACAGGGCAGTTTTCACATTAGCCCCAGTTCAGTCACGAACCGGGACTAATGTGAGCATTGGTCCCGGTTCGTGAGCCCAGGGGGCCGGCCGGGGCCTCGTGGGCATTGGTCCCGGTTCGTATGGACCCTTTGGTCCCGGTTGGTGGTACAAACCGGGACCAATGGGCCACGCTCCTGGCCCACCACCCTTTAGTCCCGGTTCATACCACAAACCGGGACTAAAGGGCTGGTCCTAGTTGCGGCCAGTGTTTAGTCCCACCTCGCCAACCGAAGGGCGCTCACACCAGTTTATAAGCCCGTCCCTCTATGCCTTGTTGAGCTTCTATTAAAGTGAAAATAGATGCCCTTATACAGGAAATTTGACTTAAATTCATAGTAAATTTCATAGAAATTTAGTATGAATTTAGGTTGAATTTTCTCTATAAGTGCATCTATGTTCATTTTTTATATTTATAAAATAAATAAACCTTAATAAAATAAATAAAACTAAATAAACCTTAATAAAATAAAATAAAATAAACTATAGTAACTACAATAAATAAACCTTAATTAATTAAGTAAAAATAGCAGCAAGTAAAATAAATAAAAATAGCAGCAGTAAAATAAATAAAACTAAAATAATTAAAGTAAAAGACATAAGTAATTAGAAATAAAATAAATAAGTTTTTTGTTGTAAGTAGAAAGAAAACCTTTTCAGAGTTCATTTGAAATGCTTTTCAATTTTAGGGTCTTATAGCTCAAAATAATTAGTAAATGCATGAAAAATAACAAATGAAGTCAGAAAGGATTGAAAAATGATGATGTGGCTTTGAATGGTGCATTTTGAACACACAAAAAGGGAGGAGTTCAAATAAGTTTTAAAAAATGAAATCCCTTTGTAACAGACGAGTTTCCGGATGAAATCCTGATACTTTGAAAGAGATTGTCCGTTTTGTACACGAAGTGCATCCAGTTTTTGCCGTAACCCTCTCAACTTTCTTGCACATGCTATGTGGATGAAATGATGATATCATGCCAACTTTCAACTTTTTCAGAGTTCATTTGAAATGCTTTTCAATTTTAGGGTCTTATAGCTCAAAATAATTAGTAAATGCATGAGAAATAACAAATGAAGTCAGAAAGGATTGAAAAATGATGATGTGGCTTTGAATGGTGCATTTTGAACACACAAAAAGTCAGGAGTTCAAATAAGTTTAAAAAAATGAAATCCCTTTGTAACAGACGAGTTTCCGTATGAAATCCTGATACTTTGAAAGAGATTGTCCGTTTTGTACACGAAGTGCATCCAGTTTTTGCCGTAACCCTCTCAACTTTCTTGCACATGCTATGTGGATGAAATGATGATATCATGCCAACTTTCAACCTTTTCAGAGTTCATTTGAAATGCTTTTCAATTTTAGGGTCTTATAGCTCAAAATAATTAGTAAATGCATGAAAAATAACAAATGAAGTCAGAAAGGATTGACAAATGATGATGTGGCTTTGAATGGTGCATTTTGAACACACACAAAGTCAGGAGTTCAAATAAGTTTAAAAAAATGAAATCCCTTTGTAACAGACGAGTTTCCGGATGAAATCCTGATACTTTGAAAGAGATTGTCCGTTTTGTACACGAAGTGCATCCAGTTTTTGCCGTAACCCTCTCAACTTTCTTGCACATGCTATGTGGATGAAATGATGATATCATGCCAACTTTCAACCTTTTCAGAGTTCATTTGAAATGCTTTTCAATTTTAGGGTCTTATAGCTCAAAATAATTAGTAAATGCATGAGAAATAACAAATGAAGTCAGAAAGGATTGAAAAATGATGATGTGGCTTTGAATGGTGCATTTTGAACACACAAAAAGTCAGGAGTTCAAATAAGTTTTAAAACATGAAATCCCTTTGTAACAGACGAGTTTCCATATGAAATCCTGATACTTTGAAAGAGATTGTCCGTTTTGTACACGAAGTGCATCCAGTTTTTGCCGTAACCCTCTCAACTTTCTTGCACATGCTATGTGGATGAAATGATGATATCATGCCAACTTTCAACCTTTTCAGAGTTCATTTGAAATGCTTTTCAATTTTAGGGTCTTATAGTTCAAAATAATTAGTAAATGCATGAAAAATAAGAAATGAACTCAGAAAGGATTGAAAAATGATGATGTGGCTTTGAATGGTGCATTTTGAACACACAAAAAGTCAGGAGTTCAAATTAGGTTTAAAAAATGAAATCCCTTTGTAACACACGAGTTTCCGGATGAAATTTAAACTATTCAAATTTGGAAACTAATGGATTAACAGAAAGTTTATAATTATTCTGAGCTAAAAGCAAAAAGAATAAAAAATAAAGCAAAAATCAAAAGAAAATAAATAATTCAAAAAACAAAAAAATAGTGGAAAAAATAAAAAAATGCCGCCTAATGGGCCACACAGCCTGCATACGACTAGAAACCCATCTGCACATGGGCCAGGATGCAGGCCCGTAGGCCCAATAGGCCCAACATGGCAATGACAAAGGTAGGCATGTATAATGCCTGCATATTAGAGAGGAGCTCAGCACCTGAGCTGCAGCGCAGCTTATAAACAGGTGCTGAGCTCTCTCAGCTAGCGAGGTGGGACTAAACTTCCCACCGCACCGCGCCAGCACATTAGTCCCGGTTGGTGGCTCCAACCGAAACCAATGCTCCCCTTTGGTCCCGGTTGGTGCCACCAACCGGGACCAAAGCCCTCTGCTTCCCGCCCTTTGCGCTGGTGAAAAGAGGCCTTTAGTCCCGGTTGGTGGCACCAACCGGGACCAAAGGGTGGGTATTGGTTCCGGTTGGAGCCACCAACCGGGACCAAAGCCTTTGCTATATAAGTAGCACTTTGGAAATTTTCCGATTTCCATCGCTAGTGTCCCCCCGCCCGACGACGCCGCGAGCTCGATCTACGCCGCCAGGCTGCCCCGGCGTCGTCGCCGTCGCCCGTGCCCCCGAGCCCACGCCATCGCCCGTCGCCGTCGTCCTCCGCCCCCCGCTGCCGTCGCCGTCGGCCTCCGCCGCGCCCCCCCCGAGCCGTCGCCCCGTATACATCACCGTCGCCGCCCTCCGCCCCCGGCCCGCCGCGGTCGCCGTCGCCCTCCGCCACCCTGTGAGCGCCGCCCCGATCCCCTCCTCCTCCTCCCTGTAATGGCCGCCGCCGCTGCCGCCGCGCCCCCTAGCTATAGTACTGTACGTAGTTTAATTTAGATTTGTAATTTAGTTGTATTAATTTGGATGTGTAGTTAGATGTGTAGTTAATTTAGTTGTTGTAATTTAGATGTATTAATTTAGATGTGTAGTTTAGATTTTTCATATTTAGAAGTCATTTATGTATGTTCATATTTAGAAGAAAAAGAAGGAGAGAAAAAGGAAAATAAGAAGAGGAAGAAGGAGAAGAAGAAGAATAATAAGAAGAAGAGGAGAGGAAGTAGAGGAGAAATAAATAAGAAGATGAAAAAGAAGAAAAAAAAGAGTAGAAGAAGAAGGAATAGAGGAGAAGAAGAAAAAATAGAATAATATATTATTCTATTTTTTCTTCTTCTCCTCTATTCCTTCTTCTTCTCCTCTTTTTTTCTTTTTTTTCTTCGATCTCCTCCTCTATTCCTTTCTTCTTCTCCTCTTTTTTTCGTCTTCTTCCTCTTCTTATTTTTTATCGGGTATGTCGTTGTCGATATATGTACCCCCCTCCCCGATAACTTTTAGTAAGTACTACTTAGAAAGTGTTTAATAGAATTAGTTAGAAAAATAATAGAACTAGTTAAACTAGCTAGTTTATTTGTAGTAAGTACTACTTTATTCTATTTATAGTAAGGAAATTAATAGAACTAGTTTGTTTTTTTAGTTAAAGCAATTATTCCCGCATCGACGTCGACGATGCCTATCCCGCATCCTCGTCGTCGACTCGGCGGAGGAGGCCGGCTTGATCAGAGGGGCCATGTCCGGGACTGGGCTCCGCCGGGCTGGTTTTGGGAGGTGCTACCTTCTGGTGGGCGTAGGTTGGTGAGGAACCAGCCCGTCGTTGACCCGATCCTTGTTTGGTGGCGCTCGCGTGGGCCAGTGATGGTGCCGAGGCTTCCGGACACCGCGGAGGAGGTACGTCACCGTGTCAGCGAGGAGGACCAGCACGTCCGTCGCTACATGGTTGCGTTGGAGGGCAGGTTCGACAATACCTGGCAGGTTCTTTAGGGATCTCACTGGAGCTATGATCCTATGATGGTTCCGTCCCTTTGGGTGTCGACCGCCCGCGCCGATACCCGTCGGGCGCTACTGTTCTAGCTGTACTAGCGATGCTATATGTATGATAGTATTCGAGGTGTATTAGTGATAATATTCGGCGATGTACGGACGCATGGAGATGATGTAGTTTTGCTTATAATTGAATGCATCCTAATTTGAATACTACTTTATTTTGTGATTTGATTTTTCTTATTGAATGCTCAAAGTGGAAAACTACTCCGATCCTACTTTGAATGCTAAAATTGGAGAGCACTATGATTAGTTGATAGCTTATAGGGTTTTTGTTTTCGCAGAAATCTGGGAGCCCCCCCGGCCCCTCCATCATCCCTGCCGTCGTCCCCGTCACCGCCCCCTCCGACATCGAGGTGAGACCAGCCAAATCCTCTTTTAGAAAGATAATTAAACGATATTTCGGGTTGACTGTAAGTCTGTCGAGTCTCCACCATATATGAGAGGACGAAGAATCCCGACTGTTGTCGTGGGGGTAGCTTCTCCTTCGTTCCCGTGTGCTAGACAATTTGGTGTAATGCACTCGAGAACGAAAGGAGGAGCTACCATCACCGACGGTCGCAAATGTCAGAGAGGAATCAGTGAGGGAGAGTTCCACCATATATATATATGAGAGGACGAAGAATCCCGACTGTTGTCGTGGGGGTCGCTTCTCCTTTGTTCCCGTGTGCTTGCTAGACATTTTGGTGTAATGCACACGGGGACAAAGGGAGGAGCGACCATCACCAACGGTCGAATGTATACACCACGTGAGCTGAGAGTTTTCAAGAAAAGACTCGACAAACCGATAGTCAACCCGTGATGAATAATAATGATCTAACTTAGGTTTTTTAGTACATATATTTAATTGTAGATGTTTAATATTTGAATTATATATGAACATAGGAAATGTCGTACTCGGACGACGAAAGTCTCCCGGGGGAGTGCGACTGGTGCCACGACGACCGAGGTCAGTGCGACAGGCCTCACCTGGACAAAGATCGGCGCTTCAGTATTAAGCTGGAGGAGACGTTCGATGTTGAAACGGTACGCAACGACGACAAGTGTTATTTTTTCGTAATTAAGCACGACTTCAACTATTTCAACGTGTACTTTTCATCTTTTACAATTCGGCTAGCTTATCCCATGCCATGCAAGACGCTACGTCTTGGAGAGGATGGGTTTTGAAGACCATGAAAGTATGGAAACAAAGAAAATTCACCTAAGGACCCATCATGATATAGATTTTGAAGTAAAGCTGTATAATTCTGAGAGCGTAACCCATTTTGGTTGCAAAAATTGGGAAGCATTTTGCAAGATGTATGGTTTTGATGAGGGTATGCTTGTCACCATGGATCTTGGTGATCCTGACATCGAGCAAGACAATATGTACATTTGGGTCCTTGTTGATACGCCTCCAATTCTACCGCTATGTGAGTTTCTCAAACATAGTTATTAGCTAATTTATATTGTTCATTTCAAAATATTTGACAGCTTATTTTCATTGACAGCTTATTTTGATTGTTCAAACAATGTGCGGAACATGGTAGACAGAACCTACTACACCGATGGCTCTGAGTTAACTTATAAGGAGAAAACTCATCTGGTCGGATTTTGTACTGATATTGAGAATTACAATATCTACAATCAAACTCCTCATCATTATGGTCCTCCATACGTGCCACTAGTGCACGTGTTGAACTACGGTAACTACTATGGAGATACCCTGGTAAGATTTCTTACTATTACGACATCCGTGCATATTTTGCATAGTTCTAAAACTAGTGCATTATCATTGCTAACTATGAAGTTATTACTATGTTTTTCAACAGATAATCCCAGAGGATTGTGTGCCTCATTTGATGTATCAGAATGGTAGGCTTGATGTTTTGAATATACAACCAGGTCATCCTACGAATCTCAACTGTCCATACCGGATTTCTAAAAGAAGTGGAGACATGCAAATCAAAGAATGGAAAAAATGTATGGACAGTCGCAAGGAGCTTCTTGGAAGCAAAAGGAAGCGAGGCGCAAGAATTGGAGACAGGATGATCTCCATTCTCCATAATGGAGAGTCAGGGTCTATATTGTTTTATGCTATTTTACCTTAAAGAGGGTATTTCGGTCCTACCTAATACTGATGATCATGTGCTAAGAACAATTAAGTAGGGTTGGTTCGATGACTGTGAGGATGATGATCGTATGACTTGTTATTAATAACGAGTAGAAGTTGTATGATGATGATTAGTAGGACTTGTTATTATATATGATGATGCATGATGCGTGCATGAAGAGTTATTATATATCAGCGGGTGAAATGAACATGGATTGGATTGAAGTGAAGGCAACATGCATGTGGTGCGTGTCGAAAGTAGTACAATCCAAACTTGATCAAGTCCGGATTAGTATTACTTTCGACATGCACCAAATGTTGCCTTCACTTCAATCTAAGCCATGTTTAGGCATAACAGTACGTAGCGTTGGTAAACCAAGCACGGAGATATAAGAGAGGACACTTCTCTCTAATAGCTACCTAATAACAACCTAAATTAACCCCCCAAAACCCCCAAACCCCCCTCTTTCAAAAAAAAACAAAAACCTCAGCTCCTGCTAGGTGCTGACGCGTGGATGCCTATTGGTCCCGGTTGGTGGCACCAACCGGGACCAAAGGCCCTCCTGCCTGGGCTCCCCGCACCGGCCACGTGGACGGCCTTTAGTCCCGGTTCGTGTAAGAACCGGGACTAAAGGGCTAGGGCATTAGTAACGACCCTTTAGTCCCGGTTCCTGAACCGGGACTAAAGGCCCTTATGAACCGGGGTAAAAGCCCCTTTTCCTACTAGTGGGAGAACAGATTTCCCTTGAACCGGATTGTAAACCGGATATTTGAGAGCTTCAGTGAGACTGACTTCCCTTGAGCCGGATTTTAAACTGGAATCCTTTCTGATGACCCGAAACTTCTTCATTGAGTCGGGATTTTGTAACTGTCATATACTTTCTAAACCGGAAACTTCCTGACGGCCTTTAAATTTTCATCAATATAACAGTAGCCTCCGGGACCGGGTTATCTGTCCTCCATCGTCCTGGGGTTCTTAAATTTGCTGAAACCGGCAAGATTTGCTTGAGTCATATCATTGTAGCCCCCGAGTCTCAAGGCGACTCGAGGAGTTGGCTTGAGATTCTTCATATTTGACCGTGATATAATCCGGCATAACTTTTATATCATTGGTGTTGATAGCACGATGTGAATCCATAGAAGGTTGAGGTGACTGCGGCGGGTTATAAATGATCCCGTATGAGCCGTGTCAGCAACTCGGCCAATGGTTCCTTCCAACTGGCGATTTGAAGTTAACCAAATTGTAGTGGCGGCGACTTGTGCGCCTGCCCATTGAGCCACCCAGTGCAGACGGCGGTTGATAGTATATGATAATTTGCCTCCATTTTGTTGAAAGAAAACCGGGTTACCCAAGCTGTTGACTTGCTCATACTGAATTAACAGCTCATGCAGACAGGTGCGGCCCGGTATGTTGATGCAGTCCAGGCCGCGAGAGACGGACGGAAAAGATGACCACAGCTGCAGAGGCGGCAGAAAACAGATGAGCCGGCCGCGGCATTGTAAGTCGGTGCGGACGGGCGAGTCAACCATGTTATGTTGATGTAGTGAACAATTATCCTGCATCAATTGCAAACCAGAGTAATTGTTCTTTGTCAAAAAAAAGTATGTTAATGAACTTTAATGGATAGATATCACCTGATTGTTCGGATGACGGATGATCCGTTTAACGCAACAGAGGCGGCTCAGGCAGACCGACGACTCAATACAATCCCGGCGGTTCACATAGACCGGCGACTCCCAGCGGCTCAATATGCGGCATAAGCATTTGAAGAATGTGTTTCCTGGCCAGTGCATCAGACTGGTCATCGCATGCCTGGGCGCACCAATTAAAACAGATCCATTATTCAGATGCCTTGACGATTTGAACTTTCACTTGCAACCTCAGGACCTGATCTCTGGCGACTTTGCAATGAACAGAAGTGGGCTGAGGTAGAGGTGACACGGCAACAGCGGCGACTGGGTCAACAGAGTACACACACATTGTAATTTGGAGAAGGCAGTCAAAGCGCCGGCCTGCAGAGATGCCGTGGCAACTGCAGCAGGCGGCTTGGAGCAACGGAGGATCAAGGTCGCGCGGACGGCGGCTCACCAGTCTCAGCAGCGGAGCCAACAAGCCATCAAGGTAGGCCGCGATGAAAGCGGTGGTTTGCGAGCAAGGCAGCAGCCCTAATGCGGCAGCTGGACCGGCGACTTGGCGGGGGCGGCTCAGGGAGAGCGGAGGCGCGAGGTCGACGAGGCGGGGCCTGCGGCTGTGTCGATGGAAGCGGCCGGTGACTTTACGCAAGGTCAGTGCAAGGATGGCGCGGACCGAGATCATAACAGCAGCATCCGAATCCAACTCCCGTCCCCCGTCCTCATCCCTGTTGGCTTAACTGTTCATGTCTGTGTCTTCCAGGTCGTGGCCGGTTTCGAGGCTGAGCCCGATTCCCCTTTTTTTTGACATATGGAACAATCGCAACTTTTCCTTACGTGCACCCATCGTTGTATGCACGAATCAGTGGGGCTTGGTGGATTGGCACTGTTATTTTCAATTTGACCACAAGCCGTCGGTACGGATCGGATCTGCAGCGGAAAAACTCCATAGCCTCAAGAACACGCTTCAAAAATTAACCTGGTGTCGGATCACCGGATCATAAGTACGTGCCACGGCACGCAAAGCCACCCGAACTTCTGATGTAGATCTTTTCAACCGGCAAAAAATTGCAAACTTCTCGATCCCTGAGTGAGGTCCTTCCAAGAACTCAACACCACCGTGCGCATGCCCCAAGGTGGGCGCCAACTGTCGTGGAATTATCACGGAAGATGTCCTAGTGTGAGGACTTAGTCGTGTGGCCAACACATCTATGTAGTAGCTTGAGAGGGGTTGAGCGGAATCGAGAGACGCAACACACAAGACAAGGATTTAGACAGCTTCGGGCCCCGGGAAACATCATCCGTAATAGCCCTACATGCTGTTTGAGGCTAGGTCTCATTATCCTCATGGGGGAGTCGCCGTAAACCGGCTCTCCTAGTTGTGTCTAGCCCTAGAGATTATTGCTTGTTGCTTGTCCCTCTTTGGGGAGCCCTGACCCTCCTTATATATGTTGAAGGGGCGGGTTACATGTGGAGTCCTATTAGTATTAGGACTAGTCTATCTCTAATACAAACCGGATACAAGTCCAGGTCTTAACTCCTTGTAAGACAAATATTCCTCACGCCTTTCCTCTTAAACCGGCCCACCATGAGCCGGCCTTCTGTGCCTTGGGCCTTGTCACCGTCTGTCCCGCCCGCCGGGTTACCAGTGAATCATAATGTTCAGTCAGGTTGCTTGTAAACCGTCTGGTCTATGCGGGTCGCCGGTGAATCGCCGAGTGTCAGTGGGGTCTCAAATAAACCGCCCAGTCTGGCCGGGTTATACTTCCGGCCAGTTTACGTCGCGGGGTATATCCCCGACACTTACCGATCATTGGGCAAGCCCACCAAAGTCCATACTTTGTTCTCATACATGGATCCTATCTCAGATTTCATCGCCTTAAGCCATTTTGCGGAATCTGGGCTCATCATCGCTTCCTCATAGTTTGTAGGTTCGTCATGGTCTAGTAACATGACTTCCAGAACAGGATTACCGTACCACTCTGGTGCGGAACGTGCTCTAGTTGACCTACGAGGTTCAGTAGTAACTTGATCTGAAGTTTCATGATCATTATCATTAGCTTCCTCTCTAGTTGGTGTAGACATCAGTGGAACTGATTTCTGTGATGAGTTATTTTCCAATTCGAGAGAAGGTACAATTACCTCATCAAGTTCTACTTTCCTCCCACTTACTTCTTTCGAGAGAAACTCCTTCTCTAGAAAGGATCCATTCTTAGCAACAAAGATCTTGCCTTCGGATCTGTGATAGAAGGTGTACCCAACAGTTTCTTTTGGGTATCCTATGAAGATGCACTTCTCCGATTTGGGTTCAAGCTTATCAGGCTGAAGCTTTTTCACATAAGCATCGTAACCCCAAACTTTAAGAAACGACAGCTTAGGTTTCTTGGCAAACACAATTCATACGGTGTCCAACGGATTTAGATGGTGCCCTATTTAAAGTGAATGCAGCTATCTCTAATGCATAACCCTAAAACAATAGTGGTAATTCAGTAAGAGACATCATAGATCGTACCATATCTAATAAAGTACGGTTACGACATTCGGACACACCATTACGCCATGGTGTTCTAGGTGGCGTGAGTTGTGAAACTATTCCACATTGTTTTAAATGAAGGCCAAACTCGTAACTCAAATATTCGCCTCCGCGATCAGATCGTAGAAACTTTATTTTCTTGTTACGATCATTCTCCACTTCACTCTGAAATTCTTTGAACTTTTCAAATGTTTCAGACTTGTGTTTCATTAAGTAGATATACCCATATCTGCTCAAATCATCTGTGAAGGTCAGAAAATAACGATACCCGCCGCGAGCCTCAATACTTATCAGACCGCATACATTAGTACGTATTATTTCCAACAAGTCAGTGGCTCGCTCCATTGTTCCGGAGAACGGAGTCTTAGTCATCTTGCCCATGAGGCATGGTTCGCAAGTATCAAATGATTCATAATCAAGTGATTCCAAAAATCCAGCTGCAAGAGTTTCTTCATGCTCTTTACACCAATATGACCTAAACGGCAGTGCCACAAGTATGTTGCACTATCATTATTAACTTTGCATCTTTTTGGCATAAATATTATGAATATGTGTATCACTACGAATCGAGATTCAATAAACCATTCACCTTGGGTGTATGACCAACGAAGGTTTTATTCATGTAAACAGAACAACAATTATTCTCCGACTTAAATGAATAACCGTATTTCAATAAACATGATCTAATCATATTTATGCTTAACACAAACACCAAATAACATTTATTTTAGGTTCAACACTAATCCCGAAGGTAGAGGGAGTGTGCGATGGTGATCGTATCAACCTTGGAATCACTTCCAACACACATCATCACCCCACCCTTAACTAGTCTCTGTTCATTCTGCAACTCTTGTTTCGAGTTACTAATCTTAGCAACTGAACTAGTATCAAATACCCAGGGGTTGCTATGAACACTAGTAAATTACACATCAATAACATGTATATCATATATATATATATATATATATATATATACCTTTGTTCACTTTGCCATCCTTCTTATCCGCCAAGTATTTGGGGCACTTTCGCTTCCAGTGACCATTTCCTTTGCAGTAGAAGTACTTAGTTTCAGGCTTAGGTCCAGATTTGGGCTTTTTCCCAGGAGTGGCAACTTGCTTGCCATTCTTCTTGAAGTTCCCTTTCTTTACCTTGCCCTTTTACTTGATACTAGTGGTCTTGTCAACCATCAACACTTGATGCTCTTTCTTGATTTCTACCTTCGCTGATTTCAGCACTTCGAAGAGCTTGGGAATCATTTTTGTCATCCCTTGCATATTATAGTTCATCACGAAGTTCTAGTAGCTTGGTGATAGTGACTAGAGAACTCTGTCAATCACTATCTTATCTGGAAGATTAACTCACACTTGATTCAAGCGATTGTAGTACCCAGACATTTTGAGTACATGCTCACTGGCTGAGCTATTCTCCTCCATATTGTAGGCAAAGTAATTGTCAGAGGTCTCATACCTCTCGACATGGGCATGAGTCTGAAATACCAATTTCAACTCTTGGAACATCTCATATGTTCTGTGGCGTTCAAAATGTTTTTGAAGTCCCGGTTCTAAGCCTAAAGCATGGCACACTAAACTATCAAGTAGTCATCATACTGAGCTTGTCAAACGTTCATAACGTCTGCATCTGCTCCTGCAATAGGTCTGTCACCTAACGGTGCATCAAGGACATAGTTCTTCTATGCAGCAATGAGGATAATCCTCAGATCATGGACCCAGCCCGCATCATTGCTACTATCAAGTTTCAACTTAGTTTTCTCTAGGAACATATCAAAAACATAGGGGAGCTACAATGCGAGCTATTGATCTATAACATAATTTGCAAATACTATCAGGAGTAAGTTCATGATAAATTAAAGTTCAATTAATCATATTACTTAAGAACTCCCACTTAGATCACGCAAGATCTATCTAGGAGATGCATAGCAACGAGAGGGGAAGAGTGTGTCCACGTACCCTCGTAGACCGAAAGCGGAAGTGTTTGTTAACGCGGTTGATGTAGTCGAACTTCTTCTCGTTCCGATGGATCAAGCACCGAACGTACGACACCTCCGAGTTCTGCACACGTTCAGCTCCATGACGTCCCTCGAACTCTTGATCCAGCAAAGTGTCGAGGGAGAGTTTCGTCAGCACGATGGCGTGGTGACGGTGATGGTGAATTGATCCGCGCAGGGCTTCGCCTAAGCACTACGTGAATATGACCGGAGGCGTAAACTGTGGAGGGGGGCGCCGCACACGGCTAACAATGTTTGATGTGTGTTCTAGCGGTGCCCCCCTTCATATATATAGGTTGGAGGGGATGAGAGGCAGCCAAGGGGGCGCCCCAAGTAGGAGGAATCCTACTTGGGCACCTCCCAATTTGGACTCCCCCCTTTCCTATTCCTATTCGGAGTAGGAAGGGAAGAGGGGGAAGGGGAATCATATTCCCTTTTTCCTTTCCTCCTTCCCCTTTCTTTCTCCAATTTGGCCAGCCCATATGGGGGGGGGGGGGGGCGCACCAGCCCCTTTGTGGCTGGTGTGTTTCCCCTCTTGGCCCATAAGGCCCATATCTTTTGCCGGGGGTGCCCGGAACCCCTTCCGGTGACCCGATAAGTACCCGGTGCTTCCCGGAACACTGTATATACATATATATATATATACATATACATATATATATATATATATATATATATATATATATATATATCAATCTTTACCTCTCGACCATTTCGAGACTCCTCGTCATGTTCGTGATCTCATCCGGGACCCCGAACAACATTCGGTCACCAAAGCACATAACTCATATAATAACAAATCGTCATCGAACGTTAAGCATGCGGAGCCTACGGGTTCGAGAACTATGTAGACATGACCGAGACACCTCTCCGGTCAATAACCAATAACGGAACCTGGATGCTCATATTGGCTCCTACATATTCTACGAAGATCTTTATCGGTCGTACCGTAATGACAACATACGTTATTCCCTTTGTCATCGGTATGTTACTTGCCCGAGATTCTATCGTTGGTATCTTCATACCTAATTCAATATCGTTACCGACAAGTCTCTTTACTCGTTCCGTAATACATCATCCCGCAACTAACTCATTAGTCACATTGCTTGCAAGGCTTATTATGATGTGTATTACCGAGAGGGCCCAGAGATACCTCTCCGATACTCGGAGTGACAAATCCTAATCTCGATCTATGCCAACCCAACAAACACCTTCGGAGATACCTGTAGAGCATCTTTATAATCATCCAGTTACGTTGTGACGTTTGATAGCACACAAGGTATTCCTCCGGTATCCGGGAGTTGCATAATCTCATAGTCAAAGGAATATGTATTTGACATGAAGAAAGCAATAGCAATAAAACTGAACGATCAACATGCTAAGCTAACGGATGGGTCTTGTCCATCACATCATTCTCCTCATGATGTGATCCCGTTCATCAAATGACAACACATGTCTATGGTTAAGAAACTTAACCATCTTTGATTAACGAGCCAGTCTAGTAGAGGCTTACTAGGGACACGGTGTTTTGTCTATGTATCCACACATGTATCAAGTTTCCGGTTAATACAATTCTAGCATGAATAATAAACATTTATCATGATATAATAAAATATAAAATAACAACTTTATTATTGCCTCTAGGGCATATTTCCTTCAGTATCTCTGGTGGGAGAGGACAGTTATTGTGCGGGAAGAAGAGGTTCAGCTACCGATTCAAACTAGTCAAGCAGTTCGGGCTCTGACCCTCAATTTCGTTCGTGCTTTGAGTAAACCGACAGGCCCCCCACGGGTGGGCAGATGGTATAAACCACTCCAAAACCAGCTGGCTCGTAATGTGGATGCTTCTTTTTCTGAAGAAGACCACACGGGGGCTGGTGGAGCGATACTAAGAGATAGCTCAGGCACTTTCATTGGAGCGCTGACAACAAAGTTTGATCATGTGCCAGATGTTTTTTTTTGGAAAAGGGGGGACTCCCCGGCCTCTGCATCAGGTAGATGCATACGGCCACATAGATAAATAAAATAGGTTCAACAATGTCGAAGAGTCGTAAAAGAAAACAACGTCGAGCTCACATAGACCTCGACATGAAAACAAAAAAAAGTCATAAAGCCACAACCGGCTGGCAGAAATAAAGGTAGGAAAACTAATTGCCTATCCTATTACATGACCGCCATCCAAACCGGTTGAATATATCCCGCGCTACCATCTCCCACCGGACAGATCCAGTAACCAAACGCTCCCTGGCCTCCGTCGGAGTGAGTAGGGACCACATACGGAGCAACGCCGTAGCACGGAATACAACCTGCAAAAAATGAATAGTAGTTATTCTGTTAAAAGCCAAATCATTTCTGCAGTTCCAAATTGCCCATAACAACGCACAAACTCCTACACGAATGTGTCTAGCTGTAACGGACTCTATCCCATCCAGCCACGTTCCAAATAACGACCCGACCGAACTCGGAGGAGTAATGTTAAAAGCAATTTGCACTGAGCGCCACAAAATTCTTGCCAACGGGCACTCAAAGAATAGATGCTTAATGGTTTCATTCCGATCACAGAAACTACACCTAGTAGATCCTGTCCAATTGCGCTTAACCAAGTTGTCCTTTGTTAGAATAACCTGTTTATGGACAAACCACATAAACACTTTGATTTTCAAAGGAACTTTGACTTTCCAAACATGTTTGGAGTTAGGAATGACACTCGAGTTAATGACATCGATGTACATCGATTTAACGGTAAATTGTCCAGACCTAGTAAGTTTCCAACACAACTGATCGGGCTGATGTTGTAGCTGAACCTCCATCAGTCTACGCACCAGATGAAGCCAAGCTTCCCATCTATTACCAACAAGCACCCTCCTAAACTGAATATTAAGGGGGGTGGCCTGCGTAATCGTTGCCACAAGCGCATCACGGCGATGCACAATACGATACAGAGTTGGGTACTGTAATGCCAAAGGTGTCTCACCAAGCCAAGTGTCCTCCCAGAAGCGAGTATCGTTACCAGCGCCGACTATAAACTTTGTTCTATTAAAGAAGGCTGACTTAACTCTCATAAGCCCCTTCCAAAATGGCGAATCAGTTGGTCTCATTGTCACCTGTGACAAAGTTTTGGATTGCAGATACTTGTTACGAAGTATCTGTGCCCAAGTCGCATCAGTCCCAACTGATAACTTATATAGCCACTTACTAAGCAGGCATCTGTTCTTGACCTCAAGATTCTCGATACCAACCCCCCTGATCCTTGGGACGACAAATAATATCCCACTTGGCGAGTCTATACTTTCTCTTAAGATCATCGCTCTGCCAAAAAAATCTTGACCGATAGAAGTCCAGCCTTTTCCTGACCCCAACTGGAACCTCAAAGAAAGATAGTAGAAACATCGGCAAACTTGTGAGCACCGAATTAATAAGAATTAACCGGCCTCCATAAGACAGAAGTTTGCCCTTCCAGCAACTAAGTTTCTTTTCGAACCGATCTTCGATACATTTCCACTCTCTGTTCGTGAGCTTACGATGATGAATGGGTATACCTAGGTAAGTAAAAGGTAAAGCCCCTAATTCACAACCAAACAATTGTCTATAAGCCTCTTGTTCCTCCTTGGCTCTACCAAAGCAGAACAACTCGCTTTTATGAAAGTTAATCTTTAAACCGGACAATTGTTCAAATAAACACAACACCAGCTTCATGTTTCTCGCTTTTGCCAGGTCATGCTCCATGAAGATGATTGTATCATCAGCGTACTGCAAAATGGATACACCCCCATCAAGTAGGTTGGGCACCAAGCCACCTACCTGACCGGTGTTCTTTGCCCTGCCTATGAGAATGGCCAACATATCGACTACAATGTTGAACAATATAGGGGACATTGGATCTCCTTGCCTCAGGCCTTTGTGTGTCTGAAAATAATGACCTATATCATCATTTACTTTAATTCCAACACTACCTTTTTGCGTAAAGGATTCTACCTGGCGTCGCCATGCCTCATCAAAACCCTTCATTCGTAAAGCCTGTTGAAGGAAAGGCCATTTGACTTTGTCATACGCTTTTTCGAAATCCACTTTGAAAACAACCCCATCCAGATTTTTCGTGTGGATTTCATGGAGCGTTTCATGTAGGACCACAACACCCTCAAGGATGTTCCTGTCCGGCATGAAGGCAGTTTGGGTAGGCTGCACAACAGCATGCGCGATCTGTGAGAGCCTATTGGTCCCGACCTTGGTGAAAATTTTGAAACTAACATTAAGAAGACAGATTGGCCTGAATTGCTCAATTCTCACAGCCTCTGTTTTCTTTGGAAGAAGGGTGATCGTTCCAAAATTTAGCTGAAAAAGATGAAGCTGCCCAGCAAACAGATCATTGAACAAAGGCAACAAATCACCTTTAATGATAAACCAGCATTTCTTATAAAACTCTGCTGGAAATCCATCTGGGCCCGGTGCTTTGTTAGTTTCCATCTATGAAACGGCCTCAAAAACCTCTTTCTCGGTAAAAGGAGCCGTCAGAACATCATTCTCCACAACTGTGAGCTGAGGAACATCCTCAACCCTGGACTCATCCAGAGACACACAGTTATTTTCTGGAGGGCCAAACAACTGCTTATAGAACTCAGTAATGTACAATTTTAGGTTCTCCTGTCCTACAATTGTTCCCTCATCTTGCTCAAGCTGAAAGATCCTCTTCTTTCGATGCTTACCATTAGCAATCATGTGAAAAAATTCAGTGTTCGCGTCCCCCTGGACGACTCTCTGTACCTTGGCCCGCAACGCCCACTTCAACTCTTCTTCCCTAAGAAGTTCTTTCAGCCTCAATTCCGCGTCCAACTTGGCTTGAAGCTCCGCGACTGGCAGAAGCGTGGTTTCTGCCTTTACATCTAGGGACTGAATAAGTGACAGAAGCCTTTCCTTTTCAACCTTATAAATCCCGCTAAGATGCTTAGCCCATCCACGCAGGACACTCCTCAAGTGCCTGATCTTATTCTGCCAGCGCTGAAGCGCAGTCTTTCCTCCTGAATCCTTAGCCCACTCTCTAGCCACAAGATCAAAGAAGCCTTCACGTTCAAACCAAGCCATCTCAAAGGAGAACACATTCTTGTTCCCCAAATGGGAGGGCTGACCAGATTCCACAAAAAGCGGCGTGTGATCAGAAATACCACGGGATAAGGCCTGGACTGTTACTAGAGGAAACTTCTGTTCCCAATCGACACTAGCCAACACACGGTCCAACTTCTCATACGTCGGATTTGGCAGCGCATTAGCCCAGGTGAATTTTCTGCCCGAGAGCTCAATTTCTCTCAGGTTCAAACTCTCAATGATAGTATTGAACATGAACGACCATCTGCCGTCGAAGTTATCGTTGTTCTTATCCGCCTTCTAATAATATTGAAATCACCCCCCACCAGGTACGGCAACTGCTCGGAACCACACATCCGAACTAGATCAGCCAAGAAATCGGGCTTGAGCTCGGGCTGCGCAGCCCCATAAACCGCAACCAGAGCCCAGTTAAACCCATCTTCCTTCGACCGCACCCGGAACTTGACTGCAAAGTCTCCCATAACCACACTGCAAACCTCAAGCGTCTCGCACCTAACGCCGAGTAAGATTCCACCCGATCTCCCTCTCGGCGGCAAGCAATGCCAATCAAATTCAATACCCCCTGACAAAGAATTTAGAAACTGAGGCGCAAAATTATCTCTCCCCGTCTCCAAAAGAGCGATAAAATCTAAGTGATGCTCGACAGACGCCTCAGCAAGAAACCTTCTTTTAGCCAAGTCTCTCAGACCTCTGCTATTCCAAAAGATTCCTTTCATAGTTCATCGTAATTTTTTTTGCCGAACGCATCCTAGCACTCCTACGCACTGCGGACAACGGGTATACCTTCCGTTTCCACTTGCGCTTTGGGATAGCTTGACTCTGCAACTGGTCCTCATACCCAGTGTCAGAGGGGCTTGCCAAGCCTATCTCAGTAGAGACATCCTCTACCCCCGCCTCAGAACTAGACGGCAAAAGATCCGCACAAAAATTATCAAGCACCCTGACCCCAAGCGCATCAACCTCCGAATCACACATGGGTTTAACAGCTGCAATATTGCGAATCATCTCTAAGGCCCGCTCAGCCTCTAGGTCAAGTAGATCATTAATAGAATTAGAAATTTCAGTTTCATTACTACCAAGAGAAACCCCTAATTGATTTGCATTATCAAGAATCTCATCATTTGAAAAATGCAAAATGGAATTGGAAAAATTGACCGACATACCAGTAGTGACCTCGACATCACGAAGCTTGGCCGCCCTCATGGCGCACCGTTGCTGGATGTCGTCCACATCCGGATGTGCCTGGAGACGGTCACTCACCCGGCGCCCCTCAGACAAGGGATCCTGGATCCCGCCAAACACAATGACCTCCTCCCGAGAGATCGCGGATGGGGTACGGCCTCCTGCCTCACCCCAACCCGCCGTCCGAGCGACCTGCATGGGCCGCCCCACAGTGGCGCCAGAAGGAAGGGACGCCTGGCGCGCCCCACCTGACGAGGCCATCACCGATGGTGGTGGAGACATGGCCAGGACCGCCCGTCCTGGCTCCCCAACCTGCACCGGAGAGGGCACCACCATAGGAGAAAGCTCCGAAGCCGCCTGCCCCGAGCCCACTCCCGAAGGCGAAACCGGCACCATCCGAGAAGAAGACGCCACGGGAGAAGAAGCATCCGAGTCCTCCTGACCCGGACCTCCTCCCAGCGAAGAAGAGGACACGGGAGCCACCTGCCCCGCATCCCTGTCCTCAGCACAAAAAGAAACCGAGACCGCCTGGCCTATGTCTCCTCCCTGCACACGAGGCCCGGTAAGCTGCGGCGTCTCCTAAGGGGGAACCACGCGCTGACCAGACGAGGGAGTGGCCACCTGCCGACTCACCTCCTCCGCCCCCCTGACCGCAAGTGGTGAAACCCCGAGATCCCCAGAACCCGAGTCCACAGCATCTAGAAAATCCAAAGCAGGCAAAGCGAGCTCAAAGGCCTCCTCGGACTCCACCCGATCGCTCCACAACCTCGGCGGTGCAGAAAAAGGTTCGAAAGACCCAAATCTCAACGACTTCGAAGGCACCGAGGAGGGCTGAGCAGCCCCATCCCCGGTCGTCACGGTCTCGGACCCCGGCCCCATGGACAGCTGTCGACCAGAGTCCTCGGCCGGCGGTTCCTGAACTCCCGCGCCACCGTCACCCTCATGCATATCAACGTCAGACACGTGAGCCGGTGTAGACAACAGGCTCTCGTCCTCAAACTCAATAACCAGATTATAAATCCTGCCTCGATAAGCCCACTTAACCACTTCCGGCACATACTCAACATTCAGAATACTGACCAAAACCCGAGCAATCCCTTGAGCTCTGGTGAAAGTCATGTCCACACGCTCAGGCTTCCCCACAAGAATGCCCAAACTGGCCACAACCCGAGCATCCTGCAGTGGGGAGGAAGGTGCCCCGGAAAAGCGTAGCCACGCTTGAGTAAGCGGAATGCCCTGAGGCTCAACAAGCTTCCACTCCTGAAACTCAAGGATACCATCAGTACCCGGGACCTTACACATCCCAAAACTCAGCAACCGCTGCAGATCCTCCACAGACGGGCACTCGACCCTGAACATCTTATCAGCAAGACCGACAAGGTCCCACTGGAAATCCCCAGGAGCCAGCTCTCGAAGCCTCTGCACTATCTGTGCCTCGGACACCTCCCCTCTGGTGACCTTGACAATCCCCGTGGTCTTACTCGGAGACTCGTCAGACACCTCGTGCTCAGTCGGAGACTCGAAAAAGTGAGCTCAGCACAGTATACTCCATACATCTTGAGTGAAGGTGCCAGATCGCGCAGTAACGGACATTCCCCAGATTCATGTGCCAGCTTACCACAGGTATCACACAAACGTGCCACACACTCCGCAATGAAGTGACCCTTGTCTCCGCAACGATAACAAAGCATCTTTTCCTTCCTGCGTGCCCACTTGGACGCTCTATCAGACTCAGCCTTGTCCATCATCTCCGCGGACACATCAGGCAAAACCTCATTCTCAGGAACCGGAGCAGAAGCAAGAGCCGTCACTACCTCCATCGCGTGGTCGGGCAACACAGGCTCCTCTGCAGCCCCGCAATCAGTCATGTGCTCGACAACGATCAGGGGAGGCGGCGGTCGTGGACGGTACCGGCCCCCTCGCCCGCCCCGACCACCACGATGCCCACGGAAGCCACCACGCTGTCTAGAATCCGGACCAGAAGCACCCTCAACAAAACCACCCTGGGGGCCCAGGAGCGGTCGCTCGGCCGAACCGTCGCTCTGCCAAGCGTAGCCTCGGCCGCCACCCGTCGACGACGAGCCACGGTGCACACCTGCCCCATACGCGTCAAAACCATCGTCTCCCCATTGTCCCCGAGGCGCGGCATTAGCACCAGCCACAGGTTTGGTGACGAAGTGAGGTGGCGGTGCTTGCCTAGGCAGATGTCCCACAGCCCCCGTCGCCACTGTCGTTGGCGGCTTAGTCGCCGTGCCGCCCCGACCCGAAGCCCCACTAGTCTGGCCACCACGACCAGGCGCCAATCCTGAGGCTGCAATGACCGGTGCGCGAGCTCCGGCAGACACCGTAGCACCACGCCCGACAACCGCACCCGGCACCGTTCCGCCACGCCCTCCCGTAAGAGACACAGGAGGCACCGCGCCTCGGCCAGCTCCACGACCGGTGGCAGCAGATGGCGGCGGCACAGCAGTCGCCGCAGCACGACCACCGCCCGGCGCAGTCCCAGCGCGACCCGTCCCAGGGAGCTCGGCCGGTCTCTTCCCCGCCACACCACGTCCCGCCATGGACACTAGCGGGGGAATGCGACGCGCACGACCGCCTGGATCCGCCCGCCGATGAGGGAGGCGCCGCACCAGAACCCTAAGGCGCGAGCAGGGAGAAGATGATCTGGGTCGACCACTGCATGCCTCCCTCACGTCCTTTTCCAGTAAAACGAGGCCCGGCCCAACTGCAGTCCCTTCGCACTAAGCCACATACCCAGCTGAAGGAGGCCCAGTAGCCACCGGAGGCCCACACGCGCCAATCAAGGAATTCAAACGCAGGGCCCTCGCCGCCGCGATCCCGAGCAAAGCCGCCGGCGCCGCCTGCTGCCGGCCAGCCGCCGCACGACCGCCCTTCTTCCGTCTGACCACTGCCGTCCACGCCTCCGGCGCAACCAGATCAAATACAGTAAGTTTGGGAAGACTTACCTTGGGAATTGGACCCCTCCAGGACCGAGGTGCGTTCGACGCCGTCCTCCGACGCACGACACGCCGGAGCAGCTCCATCTTCTCGCCGGACTGCAGTCCATTCCTCGCCGGGTCCTCGGGAGGGACGACCTTCTCCACCATCTCTGCCACCTCTTCCTCATCTTGGCCGGAGCAAGCCTCAGAAAGTATATCCGAGGGAGTAGGCGAGCAGGTCATCGATCCTCCGGAGCGCTCGTCATCTACCTCGTCATCCCTGCTGTCATCATCCGCAAGCACCCAAAATCTCCCACCCACCCTCCGGCGATCACCGGAAGCAACGTCACGGGCAGATGTCGAAGCCCCCGGCGCCAACATCGCCATCGCCATGTGCCCCGTCAAGTCAATCATCTCCGTTGCCTTTGGGCGTACGTCGATCTGCACGCAATCGCCAACAACCACGCTATAAGAATCAAAATTGAATTGAAACCCCACCTCAATCACGTCACCGTCCGGAAGGTAGTCGCCGGCGAGCACTTCGTTCTCCAGACCGAGGAGCGCCAACCAGCGCGAAGGCAGAGTGAATCGAAGACGCCCTTCGATCCATACGCCCGGATCCGACCTGTCGGCAAAAGAAACCCGCCATTGATTCCATCGTCGCACCTCCCGTCCGCTGTCAAGCTGCGGCGAGGCGACACGGTCCCCGCCAGATCCCGTCGGCCCATCCTTCCCTCTCGTCGACACCACCGCGCGAGGACTGAGAGAACGAGAGCCGATCTGTGTCGGTCCCCCTACGCCGCCTTCGGGCGAGGATCGCGACGCCCGCGGAAGATCCCCGATCGCCTCAGGCGGCCTCATCTCAAAGATCAGGTAGATCATGTGCCAGATGTGGTCTCAGCGAAAGCGGCTGCCCTAGCAGAGGGCCTGAGACTTGCATCAAATATGGGCTGCACATCTATTCGCATACAATCAGACTGCTTGGTTTTGATACAAGCATTGCAGAAGAATGAAGGACACTCCATGGTCGCTGCTCCACTGCTGGATACATGTCGTTTATCACTCTTAGATTTCGGGAACGTCGTTTTAGAGCATTGTAATAGAGAGGCTAATAGTAGCTCATGTGCTAGCACAAAATGGTCGTGTTGATCCACCGAATCTGTGGTTGGACTCACCTCCGGGCTTTATTCTTGATCAATTAATGGACGATGTAAGTGTTGTTTAAATTTAATAAAGCTAGCCATGATGACTTTCCCCTAAAAAAAGCATTCTACAGGAAAATGAACGCCATTTTTTTCTAAGCAAATGAAACTCCTTTCTAAAAAAAAAGATAACCCTAGCTAGCCTCAGTGGTGGAGCCACGTTTACAAAAGTGGATGTACATAATTCAAGATCAATGTTATCTTACTTAATTAGAACTAACTGATATATGCAAAATACTCTTGTTACGCTTGTATCTACATGTTCTTCGAGTGAAAACCAAAATTAATGGGTGTACATATGTACACCCATTTCCTAGTGTAGCTCCGCCCATGGCTAGCCTCTGCATCATAGGATGCACACAGGCATATGAGACACACCATAGTAAAATAGAGATAGAGATAAGCATAATCCAATTTGTCAGATTTAGTGGCAGCGTCGCCACGCTCCTGTCGCCTAGGAGTAGGACAAGGGGAATGTAATTTTTTCTGATGAAAAGGGAGAATTTAAGTGGCAGCAACAGCATCGCCGCGCTCTGTTGCGAGGGCGATACTTACTGTTCTTCCTCCGGGATTTCCCTTCCTCGAAGATTCAGTGCTGAGCTGCTGATTGATGTTGCATTGCATGCCCCCAGTTTGTCAAACTGAAGTCGCTATGTTTTGCAACAAGGGAAATTGGAAAAGATGGCGAGATGGATCGCTGTTCATGCGGTCCGAGATGGAGAGATGGATCGCTGTTCATGCGGTCCGAGACGGAGAGATGGATCGCTGTTCATATGGTCCGTGGTCGAAAGCCCATCATCTTCTCCACCCCGTGGCCTATATTTACCGCTAGGTATCTCCAATCCTTTTCTTCCCACCTCACTCCCACTCCCACTCCCAGAGTCAGCCGCCACCCTCTGCTCCCCGCAGCAGAGTAGATCTGGCGGCCACACGCTGCGGGATGCTCGCCGGAGCGCTGGGAGGAGGCGACACGGCGGAGCACCATGGATGGATCATCTGCTTGCTTAGTTGAGGAGCGATTCGTTTAGTTCCTCACCTCCATCTGGTAGCAAGCAACAATTTTAGGTAAATCTGGCGCGTATTCCTCATCCCACCATCTGTCAGCAAGCAGCAATTTTAGGTAAATCTCTTTAACTTTCGGCGTAATAACTAGGAGTACGTACTTGATTTACTTTATTACCGGAGTCAGCTCGATTTTTTTTACAAACTAATGATTCGTGCGTGCTCTCATGTTTCAAGCGAGACTAACTAAGTTAGTACTGTACTAATATATAACTGCCCCGGGTGCCCAGTTAATTAATGGATCCCCGAGGTGGTATAACACAAATGGAGCTGGAGTACTTGGCACACGATGAAGATGCAGAGCCCATTGCCCTGCCATTCCAACTTTTGGAGAAAATCACAGATTATTTTTCTCACGAGTTGATAATTGGAAGAGGTGGCTTTGCGGTGGTTTATAAGGTACGGTTAAAAGCTCTCGCGTGCTGCCCGCACTCTGACTCTGATTAATTTGATCAAAATTTATATGGAGTGAAAACTCTCGCGTGATCTCGCTGCTGCAGGCAGTGCTTGATAATGGCATTGTCGCTGTGAAGAAGTTGTCAAATACGCACATGTATGAGGAGCAATTCCAGGGTGAGGTGCAATGTCTCATGAAGGTGAAACACAAAAACATTGTACGATTTCTCGGATATTGCGCCGACACACAAGGGAATATTTCGGACTACAAAGGGAAAATGGTTATGGCAGATGTACAGCAGCGGTTGCTCTGCTTTGAATATCTACCTAAAGGAAGTCTTGATGGTTATATAACAGGTAGGTTTATGTTTCCATTCTAATTTCCTTCACATGATATTTACTTGGTTGGTTCAAACTACTGGAATATATCTGTATGACTTCGATAATTGAGTAATATATTATCTTGCATTCAAAAGTTAAGGAACTCAATTATCTCAAATATATACCGAACTAGATCCATTTTTTCATCTCTCCTGTGTAGATTCACCTGGAGAACTTAACTGGAGAAAGCGATACGATATGATAAAGGGGATCTGTGAAGGGTTACATTATCTTCACCAGAATAATATTCTGCACTTGGATCTAACACCCGGAAATATATTATTGGATGAGGATATGATGCCGAAAATTACTGATTTCGGATTGTCAAGGTGTTTTGAGGAAGACCAAACAGGGGTCATTACTAAAAATGTGGCCGGAACGAGGTAAGCCTGCCAAAGCATATGGAAAGCTTAATTTTTAACTTATTCAACTGTAGTGTAAATTTATATTGCACTTGCTCTGCATATTACTAATGGAGTAGACTATATGTGTTTTCAGGGGATATTTGGCGCCGGAATGCTATAACAAGGAAATCATACTCACGCACAAGTTTGACTTATATAGTCTTGGTGTTATAATGATAGAGATATTGACCGGAAAGAAGGGGTGTCAAGTTACTATTGAGAATGTATGAACAATTTATCCACCATTCCAAGTCAAATCTTACAAATAATGATCTTTGGCATTAGCACTAAGTCTTTATTTTAAAAAGGCCGGTCCATTTTCATAACGCAATCATGGTTGCAAATTCATAGGTACTTCAAATTTGGAATAATACGATGTTGGATGCACTGCAGTGGGATCAAATACGAGTATGTGCGAAGATTGGGATGGAGTGCACAGAAGTCGATCCGGCAAAGAGACCAGCTAGTATGAAGCACATAATCGATTGCCTTGCTGAAATAGAATGTAGTACGCATGTAATCCCAGCAGGTGGGACAAGAGAGCTTCTTCTCGTTCACCCGTCCGTGATTTGCTTCCCCTTTGAGCCCAACAAGGCTATCACGTGCCCGCTGCAGCTAACAAATAACACCGATAAGCACGTTGCATTTAGGCTTATGGATAATAGCATGGAGTCTTCCTTCCTAAGGCTGCCATTGTATGACGTTGTGCCACCTAACACACCTTACACTCTCATTGTGACAACACAAAAGAAAGAAGATCTACCACGAAAGTATATCATAGATGTGATCCTCCAAAGTGCTACCTTAATATTGGGGGATGATGATCATATAAACACTTTTCGAAGCCAGCCAGACAAGTTTTTTCAAGAGACAGGGAATGATGTACAGGTGGTGAAACAGAAAGCACTTTATACCTTGACACACATCGCAACGTCATTCTCTAAGGTAAAATATGATGAGCAAGCTCAGTGACATGCACAACATAGTTAGTTGTCAGCTGTTTTATGTATGTTTTTGTGTACTCTTGTATTAACATTGAGATATTAAAAGAGAAAAGACAGTTTAGTCTTTCCACCAAGTATTTCCCCATGAAAATTGTTTGTTGATGTATTTCATCGTCGCATTAGCAATGATGTGTCCATCAAAATATACAAAGAAATGTTGGAAATTACATCTTGAGGGAACATTGCTGGACTTCAATCTTTCCATCAAGTAATTAGGCGGGAAAGCAAAAATGAGCGTCAATCTCCGCCATTCTTTTTCAACTTCTTTAGTAATCTATATAATGGAAGATAGATAGATAGATACAAGTTGGTCTCGCTTAAATTTGAAGGTTGATATATTTACTTTACCTTTTGTGTTGTTTTCACTTGTATTGTGTGGTGGTGGACGGCGCATGCACACATGGTCATATATTTCGCAGCCAATCTTGTCCACAGTCAAGGTATAAATTCTATATCTTCTCTATCTGGCTTACGATGTCTGTGCAGTAATACTTCTAGGTCGTTCCCGGCCAGATGTTAACAATAGCCTCTTTGACTCAGGTACACGTCTACATAGAAATGCATCTCAGTTGCTTGGACACAAACCGGGCCAAGCAGTGGTGAGTGCATTCTTTATACTTAGAAAATCCATATGCATGAACACAAAGAAGCCAAGATGAAGTGTTTCTTCTTGATCTGTTTACATTCTTGAATATACATGTGGCACCTCCACAATATGTGTGGCAAGATGATATTTAATCATGGAAGAGGAACCAATGGCCTCCATTGATATTTTGCTCGGGAATGGGCCTTTGGTCAGTCCATATATAGTTTCATTCCGCATGGTTCCTAACTTGTGACAGAACACATGAATGAGATTTGTTTTTGTACGTGTAAGCAAGGGATATTGCAAATATATGGTTGGTGGTTAATTTGATTTTTGTTTTTGGGCAGGATAATAATAGGAGACGAAAATGGACACGTTGGCTTTTGGGACTATCCGACACAGGCATGTAGTAGTGTTGTTTTTTTTGTGATAAAGACTATTGATGCCTCTCAGGGGTATCCATGCTTTTGGTCACATTTGACTAACATATTGATTATTTCTTTATCACCGCAGAAAAAAGTGGATGCGCTTAAAGTCTCAGCGAGTCGTGGTATGATTTCTGATTTCTCTTACTACTTCTATTACTATTTTCAGCGAGCTGACTTTTCCTGGCACTGCAGTTACGTGCATTAGATTCATTGAACGGAAGCAATGGATTGTTGCTGGGACAGAAGATGGGTATCTCCATGTGTACAGCTATGAAACAAGATTTCAGAAGATCACGAGTTTAAGAGTTGGTGCCATTGAGAATCTGGAGTCACGGGCTGCTCATACCCATCTGGCCATCCATCCAACCCAGCCGTATTTGTTGTCGGTGTATGGTTTTAAAGTGAAACTTTGGGACTGGGACGTGGGCTGGGAGTGCATACAAACATTTGAGAATGAAGAGCTTATGACAATACTTCGAGTCGCATTTAACCCAAATGACACATTTGCGACTGCTTCGATGGATTGCACAGTGGAGGTATGTCACCCCCCCCCCCCCCCCCCCCCCTCTCAGCCCTGGAAGACAAGTATTGCTGGTTGACCTTTGATTTTCTTTGACTCTGATCTCCTATATAGGTTTGGAGTCTTGATTCTCCCGAATTTATATACACTCTAGTAGGGCATTCGAGCATAGTGAATTGCCTGGATTTCTTCACATGTGATGATCAGGAGTATTTGGTTACTGGCTCACATGATCAGACTGCAAAGGTCTGCTATTCACATGGAATAACAAACTAATATAGGACGTGTACATATAGAAAGTGATCATAATACATCCTTTGTTTTGTTGAAATCAGATATGGGATCTGCAGAAGATGATGTGTATACATACACTTGAGGCTTTTGTATCTCCAGTAATGTCTCTCCTGTACCAACCCGATCTTCAGATTCTAATTACAGGTTCACAAGATGGCGCTATTTATTTGTGGAGCACCAGAAACTGCGGGTAATCTGAAATGTAGTACTTATAGCTCATGTACTTATGAAGCACATGCATTAGTCAACCATCTGTTCTTTATTCGCCGTTATTAACAACGATTGATGCTCCATTGAATGTACTCAGTCATACATGGATTTCAACTCTACTTGCTGACAAACAAAATTCCCATAGGAATTATTCATGTCCCCCGGCGCTTAATAGAATCATCAAGGTTGGTTGTGCTGGAGCTGTCTACCATCTCGCATGTGTGATGGGAGGGTATATTTTTCACGCTTTTAGTTTATCGCTAAGAGCATATATTCTTAGCTGCACAGCCATGCTTTGTATTTTTTTCATGCCAGACTTATAATATTATATGGGTATATGTAGGCTTCTGATTGGAAAAGAAAATGCAGTAGCAATTATCGATGTCGATGATGTGAATTATCAGGAGCAACCAACGGATAAAAGTGAGCAGCAATTAAGTGCATGTACGACACACCATGCTGGAGACATGTCTAAGGTGACTTCATTAATTTTGTTTAGACGGAAGTGTATTTTTTTTAGGGGTAAAGGGAGTTATTATTGCAAATTTATAGTGTTACAATCAAGAGGCCACAAATCCTCAATACAAGGTGGAGCCGAAGGTAACCACACAGCTGTGGTTCTCTCGGAGCGGCTGCAAGTGGCCAAACGTTCGGCGACACAATTCTGACTGCGATGAATTTTCTGGGGTAAAAACTCCCTACTACTGACGGAAGTGTGTTAAACGAGGGCAGCATTCTTGTACTCGGGAGCATGAAACATTGAACTAAAAAAATAGTAAAAAGTTTACGAAGTGTGATTGTTTTAACAACATGTTCATGTCTTGAACATGCGTGCAAATTTTTGTAGGGAAAAGACATGTGATGTGTGTTGGGCAGAAGACTGTAAGTGCTAAAAGGTAGTCAAGACTTTTTTAAAATGTGTGAACTTTTTTTTATTTTACTTTTGACCCGGGAGCATGTAAGGTCTGGAACAAAATTGAATTTCCATTAACTTAATGTTATCTTTTGTATTGTGTTTAAAATATGGGAAGTTGAGAGCTTGCATACCAGGTTGACTTTTCTAGTTCAGTTGTAGTTAGTCCTTTCAAGTTTCAACAATGCAGATAGATAACTCATATTAAATGTAAAATTCATGTTGACGTAATAATCATCTTTTAATTAGTTCATGCCAGTGTGTGAAACCTTAGCTATCCAATGTTTCATCTATTTAGCAGGAAAAAGCATGGTCCAAGAGCAAGCTACTTGATGTCCACCCGCTGGAACTCCGCTTCCCCTATTGTCCCAATGAGCCTATCCCTTGCTCACTGCACCTAACAAACAACACAGATGAAAATGTGGCATTTAGACTTGTAGACAAGAGTGGCAAGTCCCCATGGTGCTTCACAAAGTTGCCGCTGTGCGGCATTGTCCCTCATGGATCCACTTACACTTTGACTGTGACAATGAAGGAGGAGATGAAGCTAAAGGAAGAGACAGACTTTGATCTCGTTATTCAGAGCAGTTTATTGGGAGATAAGTACATCGAGGTATTCAATGACCAATCTGAGTCTGATACATTTTTCAAAGAAGCCAAACTGTTTGGGAATATGGTGCATGAAGTGACACTGAAAGCTGTTTATGTGCAGTACGGAGAGATTACATCTGAGGTGCGTTGGTTTTGATTTTTGAACACTGATTTTGTTATTTTTGGTGATGGCTCCTAGAATGTTATTTGTGGACGAAAATTTGCAAGAAGCTAAAACTCTTGATCACGTTTGACGTCCAACAATTCAGATTTTTTTTTGTTATTTTTCTGAATTTACTGTTCACGGAGGGTGTAGAAAATCCACTATCTAACAGAAAAGAGTTGGAGAGGTAAGCATTGCATTGATCATTTACACATAGTACAACATGAGTGGCTCACATAGTTGCCGACTATGTACAATAGAACGGCCACGCTGCCCAGTGTATAAAGATTGTTGAATAGTTATTCTACAGAATAGCTATACATATAATGTACACTAACTCGATCAGCACTTCTGTTTCTCCATCTCTTGACTTCAATAAATTTGCTTTCCTGCTGGCGATTAGAACAACAATGCACCAGCCACCTTGGTCAACTTAATTTCAGCTATTGTTTCTGAGTTTGACTGGTGTTTTGTTGGATCAGAATATATCTGTGAAGTATAATCCTGACTCTTTGTGGTCCCTGGATGCACACCCAACAGAGCCATGGTGGGTGCATATATTTTCATTCTTTTGTTCAAGTGAATGTGTTGGATGTTATTATACCCTACACTAAAATTTATGTTGTCACGCAGGATTTTAACAGGTCATAATAGTGGATATGCTCGCATATGGAACAATGAGATGAAGGCAAGCTAATGCAATCTCTACATATGTATAATTATGTTAATATTTCGTCTATATATACTGCTGCTCAATGTATATATGTTGACAAGTGAAGAATTACGCATTGTCCTTTTCTGTTGAACTAACAAAGCCATTTTCTACGGCATGCAGTTCCTGATTAATTCGTTTAAAGTCTCAGATCAGGATGCAGGTATTCTTTCTGACTTGTAACTAGGATTAATAGTTAAGCACCGCTTGCATCGTCATATACTCATATAAATATACACTGCCATCGAGTACTAATTAAACTGACCACTCTCATTTCAGTAAGCTGCGTCAAATTTATTGCAAGAAAGCAGCTGATTGTAGCTATGACAGATCTTGCTCACCTCCATGTGTACGACTGTTCATGTGTAACAAAAATCGAAAAGATCAGTTTTGAACGTGGTGATTACGGCACCAGTACACTACTAGCCGTTCATCCGATCCTACCATATGTGTTGGCATCAGGTTTAGTGCTTTTAAACTGGGACCTGAGCTGGAAGACCACACGAATATTTGAGTCTGAGGCTGTCACAGCAGAGACAGTTGTGTTTAACACAAGGGACACCAACAGTTTTGCGAGTGGGTCTTATGATGGCGAAGTGCAGGTTTTCTTTTCCTTTTGTTAACTAAAATTTTACGTTATGAAAGTAATTGTACTACTAGACCTTGAGGCCTTGTATGTGCTTGTTGTTCAGGTTTGGAGGCTTGATTCCTCCGACCCTGAATATTCTTTGATTGGACATTTGAAGAAGGTGACATGCCTTGACTTTGTCACATGTGGAGATCAACAGTATTTGATCAGTGGATCTTATGACTCCACTGTCAAGGTATATCGGCCATTTTTATCAAATACCACTTTAGCTAAAAAAATTAGCTAATTAATACAGTACGTGCATCGCATTATTGCTAGTAGCACAGGCCGGGACGATGCTCCTTTCCGGAAAATAAATAATGCTGAATTCCATACGCTATGCTTTTTCCAAATCAGATCTGGGACTTGCAGAAAAGGGAGTGCATTTGTACGCTGGAAGCCATGTCACCAGTTCATTGTGTCCTTGCCCATCCAAACCTTCCAGTTATAATTACAGGAACAGAACATGGCATCATTCATCTGTGGAACTCCACTGATTTCAGGTAACTACCAGTATGACGACATTATGAACCCCACTCCATGTTGTTTCATATAAGCGATCAACTAATGATGTCATGGGCTGTGTTAATAAATTATAACATAGGTGCATATACGTTTTCTTTATTTGTAACTTATTGCACCATATCCGTCAGGCTCAAGAGAACCATTAGCTTAGGTGGCGGTGGACCTGTTATCACTCTCGGATGTTTGATGGGTTCACCAAGGTACCTATCCTTGTTTTTGTTTCATTTCCAGACTGACTAAGAGGTACATTCATGTATCATGCCGCAGATTTTAACATTCTTATTCCAAAAAAAAAAAAATACTTGTTCCAATTGCCTATCATAGCAAACTTGAGATGAGTATCTTTGTCTGACAGGGTTGTGATTGGACAAGAGAACGCATTTTTTGCCATGGATATCCACGATGACTGGGGCGGCCAACCCCAGGGGAGAGATAATTTCATTGGTAAATTTCAGTGATTTTGTGTTTGATCCCGGGTGTTTCTTCCTCAGATTGTTCATCCTCATTAACTAGACAACAATGGCCCTAGGTTTGCTTGGTTCCTCTCTAGAGGAAGCGTTGCCTGCCAAGAGACATAGACAGTGGTGAGTCACACCGGCGGCTACCAGTGGTTAGAGATGAGAATCTAAACAATGTAGCCGCGCCCGCCGATTGGGAGACGGGCGAACTTTTTTTCATTTTGATCGATGTGAAGAGGGAACTCGAGGTCTGGACACAAGTACCTCTTGATTACTCGAGTGTAAAATGTTTGCAACTAAATTGTTATTTTGATAAGTATTTGAGTACACCTACAGCTCAATCCTGGGTGGTTGTGCTTCAACAATTTACAGTGTATGTATTCCCATCAACGAATAATCATGGATGACCAGAGTAAGTATGTTGCAGGGATTCTGCTACTGACACACAAGAGAAGCGATGTGGCGCTTTGAAGGAAATATGCCCTAGAGGCAATAATAAAGTTGTTATTTTATATTTCCTTATTCATGATAAATGTTTATTATTCATGCTAGAATTGTATTAACCGGAAACTTGATCTATGTGTGGATGCATAGACAAAACACCGTGTCTCTAGTAAGCCTCTACTAGACTAGCTCGTTGATCAAAGATGGTTAAGTTTCCTAACCATAGACATGTGTTGTCATTTGATGAACGGGATCACATCATTAGGAGAACGATTTGACGGACAAGACCCATCCGTTAGCTTAGCATATTGATCGTTCAGTTTTATTGCTATTGCTTTCTTCATGTCATATACATATTCCTTTGACTATGAGATTATGCAACTCCCGAATACCGGAGGAATACCTTGTGTGCTATCAAACGTCGCAACGTAACTGGGTGATTATAAAGATGCTCTACAGGTATCTCCAAAGGTGTTTGTTGGTTGGCATAGATCGAGATTAGGATTTGTCACTCTGAGTATCGGAGAGGTATCTCTGGGCCCTCTCGGTATGCACATCATGAGAAGCCTTGCAAGCAAAGTGACTAATGATTTAGTTGCGGGATGATGTATTACGGAACGAGTAAAGAGACTTGCCGGTAACAAGATTGAACTAGGTATGAAGATACCGACAATCGAATCTCGGGCAAGTAACATACCGATGACAAAGGGAATAACGTATGTTGTCATTACGGTTCGACAGATAAAGATTTTCGTAGAATATGTAGGAGCCAATATGAGAATCCAGGTTCGCTATTGGTTATTGACCAGAGAGCTGTCTGGGTCATGTCTACATAGTTCTCAAACCCGTAGGGTCCGCATGCTTAACGTTCGATGATGATTTAGTATTATATGAGTTATGTGATTTGGTGACCGAATGTTGTTCGGAGTCCCGGATGAGATCACGGACATGACGAGGAGCCTCAGAATGGCCGAGAGGTAAAGATTGATATATAGGATGATAGTATTCGGACACCGAAGTGTTCCGGATAGTATCGGATACATTTATCGGAGTACCGGGGGGGGGGGGGTGGTTACCGGAACACCCGGGGGGAATAATGGGCCTTATGGGCCATAAGAGGGGAGCACACCGGCCCACTAGGGGTGGCGCCCCCTTTAGGCAGGAGGCCGAATTGGAGAAGGAAGAGGGGGTTCGGCCCCCTTTCCTTCCTTCCTTCCCTCTTCCCTTTTCCTCTCCGATGAAATAAGGAAGGGGGGGGGGCGAATTGGGATAGGACCCCAAGTAGGATTCCTCCTACTTGGGGCGCCCCATGGCAGCTCCCCTCCCCCTCCCACCTATATATACGTGGAGAGGGGGCGCCTAGAACACACAACAACAATCGTTAGCCGTGTGCGGCGCCCCCTCCACAGTTTATGCCTCTGGTCATATCTTCGTAGTGCTTAGGCGAAGCCCTGCGCGGGTCACTTCACCATCACCGTCACCACGCCGTCGTGCTGACGGAACACATCTTCTTTGTCGACACCTTTGCTAGATCAAGAGGAAGAGGGACGTCATCGAGCTGAACGTGTGCAGAACTTGGAGGTGCCGTACGTTCGGTGCTTGATCGGTCGGATCTAGAAGAAGTTCGACTACATCAACCGCATTTTCAAACGCTTCCGCTTTCGGTCTATGAGGGTACGTGGACAAACTCTCCCCCTCTCGTTGCTATGCATCTCCTAGATAGATCTTGCGTGAGCGTAGGATTTTTTTTTTGAAATTGCATGCTACGCTTCCCAACAGTGGCATCCGAGCCAGGTCTATGCGTAGATGATATGCACGAGTAGAACACAAAGAGTTGTGGGCAGTGATCGTCATACTGCTTAGCACGAAAGTCCTATTTTGATTCGGCGGTATTGTTGGATGAAGTGGCCCGGACCAACCTTACATGACCACGTTCATGAGATCGGTTCCACCGTCAGACATGCAACTAGTTTTGCATAAAGGTGGCTGGCGGGTATCTGTTTCTCCAACTTTAGTTGAATCGAATTTGACTGTGGCCGGTCCTTGTTGAAGGTTGAAACAACAAACTTGATAAATCACCGTTGTGGTTTTGATGCGTAGGTAAGAACAGTTCTTGCTAGAAGCCCGTAGCAGCCACGTAAAACTTGCAACAACAAAGTAGAGGACGTCTAACTTGTTTTTGCAGGGCATGTTGTGATGTGATATGGTCAAGACATGATGTGATATACGTTATTGTATGAGATGATCATGTTTTGTAAAAGTTATCGGCAACCGGCATAAGCCTTATGGTTGTCTCTTTATTGTATGAAATGCAAACGCCATGTAATTGCTTTACTTTATCACTATGCGTTAGCGATAGTTGTAGAAGCAATAGTTGGCGAGACGACCACGATGCAACGATGGAGATCAAGGTGTCGAGCCGGTGACGATGGAGATCATGATAATGCTTTGGAGATGGAGATCAAAAGCACAAGATGATGATGGCCATATCATGTCATATATTTTGATTGCATACGATGTTTATCTTTTATGCATCTTATTTTGCTTAGAACGGCGATAGCATTATAAGATGACCCCTTAACTAAAATTTCAAGGTATAAGTGTTCTCCCTGAGTATGCACCATTGCGAAAGTTCGTCGTGTTGAGACACCACGTGATGATCGGGTGTGATAGACTCTACGTTCACATACAACGGGTGCAGGACAGTTTTGCACATGCGGAATACTTGGGTTAAACTTGACGAGCCTGTCATGTACAGACATGGCCTTGGAACACTGGAGACCGAAAGGTCGAACGTGAATCATGTAGTAGATATGATCAACATAGAGATGTTCACCATTGATGACTACTCCATCTCACATGATGATCGAACATGGTTTAGTTTATTTGGACCACGTATCATTTAGATGACTTGAGGGATGTCAATCTAAGTGGGTGTTCTTAAGTAATTTGATTAATTGAACTTAATTTATGATGAACTTAGTCCTGATAGTTTTTGCATATCTATGTTGTAGATCAATGGCCCATGCTACCGTTCCCTCGAATTTTAATGCGTTCCTAGAGAAAGCTAAGTTGAAAGATGATGGTAGAAACTACGCGGACTGGGTCCGTAACTTGAGGATTATCCTCATTGCTGCACAGAAGAATTATGTCCTTGATGCACCGCTAGGTGAAAGTCCTGCTGCAGGAGCAGATGCTGATGTTATGAACGCCTGGCAAGCTCGATCTGATGACTACTCGATAGTTCAGTGTGCCATGCTTTACGACTTAGAATTGGGACTTCAAAGACGTTTTAAACGTCATGGACCATATGAGATGTTCCAAGAATTGAAGTTAATATTTCGAGCAAATGCCCGAGTTGAGAGATATGAAGTCTCCAACAAGTTCTATAGCTGCAAGATGGAGGAGAACAGTTCTGTCAGTGAACGCATACTCAAAATGTCTGGGTATCATAATCACTTGACTCAGTTGGGAGTTAATCTTCCAGATGATAGTGTTATTGACAGAGTTCTTCAATCACTGCCACCGAGCTATAAAGGCTTCGTGATGAACTATAATATGCAAGGGATGGATACGACAATTCCCGAGCTCTTCGCAATGCCCAAAGATGCGGAGGTAGAAATCAAGAAGGAACATCAAGTGTTGATGGTTAACAAGACCACTATTTTCAAGAAAAAGGGCAAGGGAAAGAAGGGGAACTTCAAGAAGAATGGCAAGCAAGTTGCCACTCCCGGGAAGAAGCCCAAAACCGGACCTAATCCTGAAACTGAGTGCTTCTACTGCAAAGGGACCGGTCACTGGAAGCGGAACTGCCCCAAGTATTTGGCGGATACGAAGGATGGCAAAGTGAACAAAGGTATATTTGATATACATGTTATTGATGTGTACCTTACTAATGCTCGTAGTAGCGCCTTGGTATTTGATACTGGTTCAGTTGCTCATATTTTTAACTCGAAACAGGGGCTACGGATTAAACGAAGATTGGCTAAGGATGAGGTGACGATGCGCGTTGGGAATGGTTCCAAGGTCGATGTGATCGTCGTCGGCACGCTACCTCTACATCTACCTTCGGGATTAGTTTTAGACCTGAATAATTGTTATTTGGTGCCAGCGTTGAGCATGAACATTATATCTGGATCTTGTTTAATGCGAGACGGTTATTCATTTAAATCGGAGAATAATGGTTGTTCTATTTATATGAGTAATATATTTTATGGTCATGCACCCTTGAAGAGTGGTCTATTTTTGTTGAATCCCGATTGTGGTGATACACATATTCATAATATTGATGCCAAAAGATACAAAGTTGATAATGATAGTGCAACATATTTGTGGCACTGCCGTTTAGGTCATATTGGTGTAAAAGGCATGAAGAAACTCCATGCAGATGAACTTTTGGAATCACTTGATTATGAATCATTTGATACTTGCGAACCATGCCTCATGGGCAAGATGACTAAAACTCTGTTCTCCAGAAGAATGGAGCGAGCTAATGACTTATTGGAAATAATACATACCGATGTATGCTATCCAATGAGTGTTGAGGCTCGTGGTGGGTATCGTTATTTTCTGACCTTCACAGATGATTGAAGCAGATATGGGTATATCTACTTGATGAAACACAAGTCTGAAACATTTGAAAAGTTCAGAGAATTTCAGAGTGAAGTGGAGAATCATCATAACAAGAAAATAAAGTTTCTACGATCTGATCGTGGAGGCGAATATTTGAGTTACGAGTTTGGCCTTCATTTAAAACAATGTGGAATAGTTTCACAACTCACACCACCTGGAACACCACAGCGTAATGGTGTGTCTGAACGTCGTAACCGTACTTTATTAGATATGGTGTGATCTATGATGTCTCTTACCGATTTACCACTATCGTTTTGGGGTTATGCATTAGATACAGCTGCATTCACGTTAAATAGGGCACCATCTAAATCCTTTGAGATGACACCGTATGAACTGTGGTTTGGCAAGAAACCTAAGCTGTCGTTTCTTAAAGTTTGGGGTGGCGACACTTATTTCAAAAGGCTTAAGCCTGATAAGCTCGAACCCAAATCGGAGAAGTGTGTCTTCATAGGATACCCTAAGGAAACAATTGGGTACACCTTCTACCACAGATCCAAAGGCAAGATCTTTGTTGCCAAGAATGTAAACTTTCTAGAGAAGGAGTTTCTCTCGAAAGAAGTGAGTGGGAGGAAAGTAGAACTTGATGAGGTAATTGTACCTTCTCTCGAATTGGAAAGTAGCTCATCACAGAAAACTGTTCTCGTGATGCCTACACCAACTAGAGAGTAAGCTAATGATAATGATAATGAAACTTCAGATCAAGTTACTACCAAACCTCATAGGTCAACCAGAGCATGATCTGCACCATAGTGGTACGGAAATCCTGTTCTAGAAGTCATGTTACTAGACCATGACGAACCTACGAACTATGAAGAAGCTATGATGAGCCCAGATTTCGATAAATGGCTAGGGGCCATGAAATCTGAGATAGGATCCATGTATGAGAACAAAGTATGGACTTTGGTTGACTTGCCCGATGATCGGCGTGCCATAGAGAATAAATGGATCTTCAAGAAGAAGACTGACGCTGATGGTAATGTTACTGTACAAAGCTTGACTTGTCGCGAAAGTTTTTGACAAGTCAAGGAGTTGACTACGATGAGACTTTCTCACTCGTAGCGATGCTCAAGTCTGTCCGAATCATGTTAGCAATTGCCGCATTTTATGATTTTGAAATCTGGCAAATGGACGTCAAAACTACATTCCTTAATGGATTTCTTAAAGAAGAGTTATATATGATGCAACCAGAAGGTTTTGTCGATCCTAAAGGTGCTAACAAAGTGTGCAAACTCCAGCGATCCATTTATGGACTGGTGCAAGCATCTCGGAGTTGGAATATACGCTTTGATGAGGTGATCAAAGCATATGGTTTATACAGACTTTCGTAGAAGCCTGTATTTACAAGAAAGTGAGTGGGAGCTCTGTAGCATTTCTAATATTATATGTGGATGACATATTGTTGATTGGAAATGATGTAGAATTTCTGGATAGCATAAAAGGATAATTGAATAAGAGTTTTTCAATGAAAGACCTCGGTGAAGCTGCTTATATATTGGGCATCAAGATCTATAGAGATAGATCAAGACGCTTAATTGGACTTTCACAAAGCACATACCTTGATAAAGTTTTGAAGAAGTTCAAAATGGATCAGTCAAGGAAAGGTTTGAAGTTGAGTCAGACTCAATGCCCGACCACTGCAGAAAATAGAGAGAAAATGAAAGTCATTCCCTATGCCTCAGCCATAGGTTCCATCATGTATGCTATGCTGTGTACTAGACCTGATGTGTGCCTTGCTATAAGTCTGGCAGGGAGGTACCAAAGTAATCCAGGAGTGGATCACTGGACAGCGGTCAAGAACATCCTGAAGTACCTGAAAAGGACTAAGAATATGTTTCTCGTTTATGGAGGAGACAAAGTGCTTGTCGTAAATGGTTACATCGATGCTAGTTTTGACATTGATCCTGATGACTCTAAGTCACAAACCAGATACGTATTTATATTGAATGGTGGAGCTGTCAGTTGGTGCAGTTCCAAGCAAAGCGTCATGGCGGGATCTACGTGTGAAGCAGAGTACATAGCTGCTTCGGAAGCAGCAAATGAAGGAGTCTGGATGAAGGAGTTCATATCTGATCTGGGTGTAATACCTAGTGCATCGGGTCCAATGAAAATCTTTATGACAATACTGGAGTAATTGACTTGGCGAAGGAATCCAGATTTCACAAAAGAACCAAACACATCAAGAGACGCTTCAACTCCATCCGTGATCAAGTCAAGGAGGGAGACATAGAGATTTGCAAAATACATATGGATCTGAATGTAGCAGACCCGTTGACTAAGCCTCTTCCACGAGCAAAACATGATCAACACCAAGACTCCATGGGTGTTAGAATCATTACAATGTAATCTAGATTATTGACTCTAGTGCAAGTGGGAGACTAAAGGAAATATGCCCTAGAGGCAATAATAAATTTGTTATTTTATATTTCCTTATTCATGATAAATGTTTATTATTCATGCTAGAATTGTATTAACAGGAAACTTGATACATGTGTGGATACATAGACAAAACATCGTGTCCCTAGTAAGCCTCTACTAGACTAGCTCGTTGATCAAAGATGGTTAAGTTTCCTAACCATATACATGTGTTGTCATTTGATGAGCGGGATCACATCATTAGGAGAATGATGTGATGGCCAAGACCCATCCGTTAGCTTAGCATATTGATCGTTCAGTTTTATTGCTATTGCTTTCCTCATGTCATATACATATTCCTTTGACTACGAGATTATGCAACTCCCGAATACCGGAGGAATACCTTGTGTGCTATCAAACATCACAACGTAACTGGGTGATTATAAAGATGCTATACAGGTATCTCTGAAGGTGTTTATTGGGTTGGCATAGATCGAGATTAGGATTTGTCACTCCGAGTATCGGAGAGGTATCTCTGGGCCCTCTCGGCAATGCACATCATAAGAAGCCTTGCAAGCAAAGTGACTAATGAGTTAGTTGCGGGATGATGTTTTACGGAATGAGTAAAGAGACTTGCCGGTAACGAGATTGAACTAGGTATGAAGATACCGACGATCGAATCTCGGGCAAGTGACATACCGATGACAAAGGGAATACCGTATGTTGTCATTACGGTTCGACCGATAAAGATATTCGTAGAATATGTAGGAGCCAATATGAGCATCCAGGTTCTGCTATTGGTTATTGACCGAAGAGGTGTCTCGGTCATGTCTACATAGTTCTCGAATCCGTAGGGTCCGCACGCTTAACGTTCGATGACGATTTAGTATTATATGAGTTATGCGATTTGTTGACCGAATGTTGTTCGGAGTTCCAGATGAGATCATGGACCTGACGAGGAGTCTCGAAATGGTCGAGAGGTATTTGATATATAGGATGATTGTATTCGGATACCGGAAGTGTTCCGGATAGTATCGGGTATTTATCAGAGTACGGGGGGGGGGGGGGGGGGTGTGGGTTACCGGAACCCCCGGGGGGAATAATGGGCCTTATGGGCCATAAGAGGCGAGCACACCAACCCACTAGGGGTGGCGCCCCCCCTTTAGGAAGGAGGCCGAATTGGAGAAGGAAGAGGGGGTTCGCCCCCCCTTTCCTTCTCCCTTCCCTCTTCCCTTTTCCTCTCCGGTGAAATAAGGAAGGGGGGGGGCGAATTGGGATAGGACCCCAAGTAGGATTCCTCCTACTTGGGGCGCCCCATGGCTGCTCCCCTCCCCCTCCCACCTATATATACGTGGGGAGGGGGCGCCTAGAACACACAACAACAATCGTTAGCCGTGTGCGGCGCCCCCTCCATAGATTACGCCTCCGGTCATATCTTTGTAGTGCTTAGGCGAAACCCTGCATGGATCACTTCACCATCACCATCACCACGCCGTCGTGCTGATGGAACTCATCTTCTTCCTCGACACCTTTGCTGGATCAAGAGGACGAGGGACGTCATCGAGCTGAACGTGTGCAGAACTCGGAGGTGCCGTACGTTCGGTGCTTGATCGGTCGGATCTAGAAGAAGTTCGACTACATCAACCGCGTTGTCAAACGCTTCCACGTTCAGTCTACGAGGGTACGTGGACACACTCTCCCCCTCTCGTTGCTATGCATCTCCTAGATAGATCTTGCGTGAGCGTAGGAAAGTTTTTGAAATTGCATGCTACGTTTCCCAACACGCTTTTGATCTTCTAGTCCCCGACTCAAGACGCAAGTTCCCATTCAAGATCCTGCATCCATGTAAAGAAACTCATTGCGTAGGAACTTTGTATAGAACCGAGCTTTCCTCTCACATCCTCGGTTGGGAATAGACGTGTCACACTTGGTTGATAGTTCTACCATCTACATTATGTTATCATGCTTATTGTAATTCTTTGTTTGTTATGAACTTATAATACCTCATGAGCATGTTGGATAGCGATCTTTGGGTGGAGTATTAGTTGTAGATGTAGTTGGATTAACGGTCTACACATCATGGACGTAATGTCTATACAAGATTGTGCTATGCATTTTATATAGAGTTTTCATGTGCTTCATGATTATACTTTTATATTATAGAATTTGGCTTGTATATTCCAATGATACGCTTCCTCAAATTCTCTAGGTCTTTGTGAGCAAGCAAGTTGGATGCACACTCACTAGTTCACTTAGAGAGCTTTCATACACGCATAGCTCTAGTGCATTCGTTGCATGTCAATCCCTACTCCTTGCATTGATATCGACTATAAGGTCTCTCCATTGCCTAATGGTCACTTTTTAATTGGTGTGAGACTTTATTTTTTCGTTTGACTTCTCAATTAAACATCCATCATCATTCTCTTTTTTCAATTTATTATTGTGAAGATCAAAGTTTGTGTTTTGGGCACCGCGTGAAGTGCTAAGTAGTTCAAAAGGGAGAGTCATGTGATTGGTTACTTGACCAAAACTTTGGTCGTGTTATGATAAAATATTTTGGTTTGATAAAACCATGAGCATCTCAGGCCATGGTACACTTGGCACCTTTCTAAACCTTCTAGTGTTGGTGGTCATGACAAGAAAGCATTGGTCCATGAAAAGCGAGAGTAATTTGACTTGCATGTTTTAATGTTACTTGCTTATCGTCAATTATAAACAGTTGCCTTGAATCACTTTTATCTTGAGTTCATAATATTTTACATCATTTCATCAAGATTATGTTAGGTAAATTTGACATAAAAATTATCTTTGTTTTATCATCTATCTACTCTAGGACGAGCATTAAGCTAGGGGATGCTGATATGTCTCAAAAATATCTATATTTTTTAATTGTTTCATGTTATTATCATATCATTTTTAGATATTTTTATAGTAATTTTCATGGATTAAATAAAATCCTTCAAGTAAGTTGGCATCGGTGCAAGCAATAAAAATTGCTCCTAAATATGTATGATCTTTTATTAGAAGGGAAAATAAGCTTTGTACGATCTTATGATGGTAACGCAATAAAGTGACGGACTGCTCAATAAAGGTTCCTCTCATAAGGGGCGATATAAAGTGACGTTCCTTTTGCATTAGGAGTTTGCACACCCAACAATCAAAAGTGCACATCTGCTTCCTGATAACCCACAAGTATAGGGGATTGCAACAGTTTTCGAGGGTAGAGTATTCAACCCAAATTTATTGATTCGACACAAGGGGAGCCAAAGAATATTCTCAAGTATTACCAGTTGAGTTGTCAATTCAACCACACCTGGATAACTTAGTATCTGCAGCAAAGTAATATGGAAGTAACGGTAACGAAAGCAAAAGTAATATTTTTGGGTTTTGTAGTGATTGTAATAGTAGCAACGGAAAAGTAAATAAGCGAAGAACAATATATGAAAAGCTCGTAGGCATTGGATCAGTGATGGAGAATTATGCCGGATGCGGTTCATCATGTAACAGTCATAACATAGGGTGACACGGAACTAGCTCCAATTCATCAATGTAATGTAGGCATGTATTCCGAATATAGTCATACGTGCTTATGGAAAAGAACTTGCATGACATCTTTTGTCGTACCCTCCCGTGGAAGCGGGGTCCTAATGGAAACTAAGGGATATTAAGGCCTCCTTTTAATAGAGTACCGGACCAAAGCGTTAACACATAGTGAATACATGAACTCCTCAAACTATGGTCATCACCGGGAGTGGTCCCGATTATTGTCACTTCGGGGTTGCCGGATCATAACACATAGTAGGTGACTATATACTTGCAAGATAGGATCAAGAACTCACATATATTCATGAAAACATAATAGGTCCAGATCTGAAATCATGGCACTCGGGCCCTAGTGACAAGCATTAAGCATAGCAAAGTCATAGCAACATCAATCTCAGAACATAGTGGATACTAGGGATCAAACCCTAACTAATCTAACTCGATTACATGATAAATCTCATCCAACCCATCACCGTCCAGCAAGCCTACGATGGAATTACTCACACATGGCGGTGAGCATCATGAAATTGGTGATGGAGGATGGTTGATGATGACGATGGCGACGGATTCCCCTCTCCGGAGCCCCGAATGGACTCCAGATCAGCCCTCCCGAGAGGTTTTAGGGCTTGGCGGCGGCTCCGTATCGTAAAACGCGATGAATCCTTCTCTCTGATTTTTTCTCCCCGAACACGAATATATGGAGTTGGAGTTGAGGTCGGTGGAGCAATAGGGGGCCCACGAGGCAGGGGGCGCGCCTAGGGGGGCAGGCGCGCCCCCACCCTCGTGGAAAGGTGGAGGCCCCCTGACGTGGATTCTTCTTCCAGTATTTTTAATATTTTCCAAAAATAAGTTCCGTGGAGTTTCAGGTCATTCCGAGAACTTTTGCTTCTGCACATAAATAACACCATGGAAAGTCTGCTGAAAATAGCGTCAGTCCGGGTTAGTTCCATTCAAATCATGCAAGTTAGAGTCCAAAACAAGGGCAAAAGTGTTTGGAAAAGTAGATACGACGGAGACGTATCAACTCCCCCAAGCTTAAACCTTTGCTTGTCCTCAAGCAATTCAATTGATAAACTGAAAGTGATAAAGAAAAACTTTTACAAACTCTGTTTGCTCTTGTTGTTGTAAATATGTAAAGCCAGCCTTCAAGTTTTCAGCAAAGATTATAACTAACCATATTCACAATAACATTTAGGTCTCATGTTTACTCATGTCAATGGCATAATCAACTAGTGAGCAATAATAATAAATCTCAGATGACAACACTTTCTCAAAACAATCATAATATGATATAACAAGATGGTATCTCGCTAGCCCTTTCTGAGACCGCAAAACATAAATGCAGAGCACCTTTAAAGATCAAGGACTGACTGGACATTGTGATTCATTGTAAAAGAGATCCAGTCATAGTCATACCCAATATAAATTAATAGTAATGCATGCAAATGACAGCCGTGCTCTCCAGCTGGTGCTTTTGATAAGAGGGTGATGACTCAATATAAAAGTAAATAGATAGGCCCTTCGCAGAGGGAAGCAGGGATTTGTAGAGGTGCCAGAGCTCGATTTTGAAATAGAGATAAATAATATTTTGAGCGGCATACTTTCATTGTCAACATAACAACCAAGAGATGGCGATATCTCCCATGCTACACACATTATAGGCGGTTCCCAAACATAATGGTAAAGTTTATACTCCCCCTCCACCACAAGCATCAATCCACGGCTTGCTCGAAACAACGAGTGCCTCCAACTAACAACAGTCCCAGGGGGAGTTTTGTTTGCAATTATTTTGATTTGATTTGCATAAAGCATGGGACTGGGCATCCCGGTGACCAGCCATTTTCTTGTGAGTGAGGAGCGGAGTCCACTCCTCTTGAGAATAACCCGCCTAATATGGAAGATAAGGACAGCCCTAGTTGATACATGAGCTATTCGAGCATACAAAACAACATTTCATTTGAAGGTTTAGAGTTTGGCACATACAAATTTACTTGGAACGGCAGGTAGATACCGCATATAGGAAGGTATAGTGGACTCATATGGAATAACTTTGGGGTTTAAGAGATTGGATGCACAAGCAATATTCCCGCTTAGTACAAGTGAAGGCTAGCAAAAGACTGGGAAGTGACCAACTTGAGAGCGACAACAGTCATGAACATGCATTAAAATTAATGAACATTGAGTGCAAGCATGAGTAGGATATAATCCACCATGAACATAAATATCATGAAGGCTAAGTTGATTTTGTTTCAACTACATGTGTGAACATGTGCCAAGTCGAGTCACTTAAATCGTTCAAAGGAGGATACCACCCTATCATACCACATCACAACCATTTTAATAGCATGTTGGCACGCAAGGTAAACCATTATAACTCATAGCTAATCAAGCATGGCACGAGCAACTATAATCTCTAATTGTCATTGCAAACATGTTTATTCATAATAGGCTGAATCAGGAACGATGAACTAATCATATTTACAAAAACAAAAGAGGTCGAGTTCATACCAGCTTCTCTCATCTCAGTCAGTCCATCATATATCGTCATAATTGCCTTTCACTTGCATGACCGAACGATGTGAATAATAATAAGAGTGCATGTGCATTGGACTAAGCTGGAATCTGCGAGCATTCAATAAACAAGAGAAGACAAGGTAATATAGGCTCTTGGTTAAATCAACAATAAAGCACATAAGAGCCACTTCAACAATTTCATCATGGTCTTCTCCTATCGACCCCCAAAGAAAAGAAAAGAAATAAAACTATTTACACGGGAAAGCTCCCAACAAGCAAAAGAAGAACAGGAAATCTTTTTGGGTTTTCTTTTAAATATTACTACAACAAGAAAAGTAAACTAGCTAAAAGCTACTACTAATTTTTTTGGTTTTTTCTTAAGGTTTATTAAACACACAAAAAGAAAACATAAAAAAGGAAAATAAACTAGCATGGATATTACAGTGAAAGAGTATGAGCACCGACATCTAGCAATGAGTGTGTGTGAACATAAATGTATTGTCGGTGGGAAATACGTACTCCCCCAAGCTTAGGCTTTTGTTCTAAGTTGGTTTATTGCCATGGATGGCCTGGCGGATATCCATAGTTGTAGTTGGGGTCATACTGCGATGAAGAAGCCCCTGATTGCCACTGGTTGGCAATCATCTTCGGATCCCAATAGTAGTTAGACTGTCGTGGAGGATCAAATTGTGGTTTCGGCTCTGGCTTTGTGGCTGATGTGGGGTTCCGGTAGGCGTGAATGGCCGCTAACGAAACGAGATACGGGCCTGCAGATAAATCAAACAAGGAAGGAGCAGGCAAGGTAATAGTCTCAGGATGATGTTTATCAAAGAACAATTTGTATTTAAGCTCCCCTTCCCTATTCTTAACAATAAAATCATGCGCTACCATACTCTTATAATCTAAATAAACAGTGGACAACAATTTTTCTTATTTTTCATAGTGCCTAATAGGTAAGTTATAATATGCAGCAGGGCGTGAAGCATAGACACCTCCAAAGATGGGGCCCTTTGTACGGTTCAGACTTAACCGTTTGGCAATAATACCGCCCATACTAACAGAGTCATCGCGGAATAAACCATGGAACAAAATAATAATATCAGGAACACTAAGGTTTCCACAGTTTCCACGATCAATTAAGCATCTACTAGCAAATATAGCAAAATAACGTAGAACAGGAAAATGTATGCTAGTGATTCTTGCATCGGAAACCTTCCTAGTTTCCCCTACAGTAATAGTATCAATAAACCCGTCCACATCTTTACGATGTGGTTCCTCTAAACTACCCTCGAAAGGTATTTTGCAAACCTTGCAAAATTCATATAGTGACATCTTCTTAACCACATCATATAAATGAAACTCTACTGAAGGAGGTGATTCCTTAGGATAATAGTAGAAGTTTTGCACAAAAGTATTGGTGAGTAAGAGATACTGTTCGCGTTGGTCGCGGAGGAAGTCGGTGAGGCCTGCATTCCCAGCCAATTCATAAAAATCATCATAAATCCCGGCTACTGTCAAGAAATCATCGGAAGGCCATTCACACGGCCGAACCTCCGCGGTACGAGGCACCTTATATTTGGGCCTCTCTGCTTCTTCACCTTGCTTTTCCTTCGAGGTTCAGCTCGATGAGCCCCTCAAAAATCTCTTCATTATTTTCTGAAAAATTCTGAAATTTTTAGTAACTTCAAATAAATGTGAGCCAAGCTTAACAAAATTGATAGCAACTACTCCTACAAGTGCCTAGAGCCTATATCATGCATTAGAACTACTTGGAACCATATAAATTTGACATGCAAGCTCAAGAACATGGTCACCTAGGTAGCACAAATTTGCAATGAATAAAGCACTAGAACAAAAACTAATTGGACCAATGGAGGAGTCACATACCAAGGAACAATCCCCCAAAGCAGTTTTGTGAGAGGTGCTTTGAGCAAGGAGATCAAAAATCGCAGCAAAATGAGCTAGAACTCATGCTTGAGCTGGATGGTGATTTTTTTGGGAGGAAGAAGAAGTGTGTGGGTGCAGGAATAAGTGGAGGGGAGCCACCATGGGCCCACGAGGCAGGGGGCGCGCCCTGTAGGGGTGGGCGCGCCCTGGACCCTCATGGCCAGGTGCTTGCTCCCCCTGCTGTGTTCTCAATGCCAGGTATTCTCAAATATTCTAGAAAAAATCATATTTCAATTTCGGTGCATTTGGAGAACTTTTATTTTCGGGGTATTTTTATATTGCACGGATAATTCAGAAAACAGACAGAAAAATACTATTTTTTACTTTATTTCAACTAAATAACAGAAAGTAGAGAGAGAGTACAGAAGGTTGTGCCTTCTAGTTTCATCCATCTCATGCTCATCAAAAGGAATCCGCTAACAAGGTTGATCAAGTCTTGTTAACAAACTCATTCCGACTAACATGGAACCGAAGAAATTTTGAATAACACTTTGTTACCTCGACGGGGATATGCACATCCCCAATAATAAGAATATCATGTCTCTTTTTGACAGTAGGAAGAGGAAATTCAAAGCCTCCAATAATAATCGATGGAATTTTTCCAATAGAGTTTATACTATGAACTTGAGGTTGTTTCCTCGGAAAGTGTACTGTGTGCTCATTACCATTAACATGAAAAGTGACATTGCCTTTGTTGCAATCAATAACAACCCCTGCAGTATTCAAAAAGGTCTTCCAAGAATAATAGACATACTATCGTCCTCGGGAATATCAAGAATAACAAAGTCCGTTAAAATAGTAACATTTGCAACCACAACAGGCACATCCTCACAAATACCGACAGGTATAGCAGTTGATTTATCAGCCATTTGCAAAGATATTTCAATAGGTGTCAACTTATTCAAATCAATTCTACGATATAAAGAGAGAGGCATAACACTAACACCGGCTCCGAGGTCACATAAAGCAGTTTTAACATAATTTCTTTTAATGGAGCATGGTATCGTGGGTACTCCTGGATCTCCTAGTTTCTTAGGTATTCCACCCTTAAAAGTGTAATTAGCAAGCATGGTGGAAATTTCAGCTTTCGGTATCTTTCTTTTATTAGTAACAATATCTTTCATGTATTTAGCATAAGGATTCATTTTGAGCATATCAGTTAATCGCATACGCAAAAAGATAGGTCTAATCATTTCAGCAAAGCGCTCAAAATCATCATCATCCTTTTTCTTGGATGGTTTGGGAGGAAAAGGCATGGGTTTCTGAACCCATGGTTCCCTTTCTTTACCGTGCTTCCTAGCAACAAAGTCTCTCTTATCATAACGTTGATTCTTTGATTGTGGGTTATCAAGATCAACAGCAGGTTCAATTTCTACATCATTGTCATTACTAGGTTGAGCACCATCATGAACATCTTCATTAACGTTATCACTAGGTTCATGTTCATTACCAGATTGTGTTTCAGCATCAGAAATAGAAATATCATTAGGATTCTCAGGTGTTTCAGCAATAGGTTCACTAGAAGCATGCAAAGTCCTATCATTTTTCTTTTTCTTCCTTTTAGAAGGACTAGGTGCATCTATATTATTTCTCTGAGAATCCTGCTCAATTCTCTTAGTGTGGCCTTCAGGATACAAAGGTTCCTGAGTCATCTTACCGGTTCTAGTAGCCACTCTAATAGCATAATCATTATTCTTACTATTCAATTCATTGAGCAAATCATTCTGAGCTTTAAGTACTTGTTCTACTTGAGTGGTAACCATAGAAGCATGTTTACTAATGAGTTTAAGTTCACCTTTAACTCTAGACATATAATCACCCAAGTGTTCAATCATATAAGCATTTTGTTTTAATTGTCTACCAAAATAAGCATTAAAATTTTCTTGCTTAACCATAAAGTTATCAAACTCATCCAAACATTGGCTAGCAAACTTAGTAGGAGGGATTTCAGCTTTATCATATCTATAGAGAGAATTTACCTTTACTACCTGTGTCGGGTTATCAAGACCATGAGTTTCTTCAATAGGTGAGGGATTAAGATCATATGTTTCTTCAGCAGGCGGTAAATTAAGACCATGTATTTCTTCAATAGGGGGTAAATTCTTAACATCTTCAGCTTTAATACCTTTTTCCTTCATAGATTTCTTTGCCTCTTGCATATCTTCAGGACTGAGAAATAGAACACCTCTTTTCTTCGGAGTTGGCTTAGGAATAGGCTCAACAATTGGCTCAGGGAGTGTCCAATTATTTTCATTTGTCAACATATTATTCAATAGAATTTCAGCTTCATCCGGTGTTCTTTCCCTGAAAACAGAACCAGCACAACTATCCAGGTAATCTCTGGAAGCATCGGTTAGTCCATTATAAAAGATATCAAGTATTTCATTTTTCTTAAGAGGATGATCAGGCAAAGCATTAAGTAATTGGAGAAGCCTCCCCAAGCTTGTGGGAGACTCTCTTCTTCAATTTGCACAAAATTATATATACCCCTTAAAGCAGCTTGTTTCTTATGAGCAGGGAAATATTTAGCAGAGAAGTAATAGATCATATCCTGGGGACTACGCACACAACCAGGATCAAGAGAATCAAACCATATCTTAGCATCACCCTTTAATGAGAACGGAAATATTTTAAGGATATAAAAGTAGCGACTCCTCTCATCATTAGTGAACAGGGTGGCTATATCGTTTAATTTAGTAAGATGTGCCACAACAGTTTCAGATTCATAGCCATAGAAAGGATCAGATTCAACCAAAGTAATTATATCAGGATCAATAGAGAATTCATAATCCTTATCAGTAACACAGATAGGTGAAGTAGAAAAAGCAGGGCCAGGTTTCATTCTAGCATTAAGAGATTGCTGCTTCCATTTAGCTAATAACTTCTTAAGATCACATCTATCATTGCAAGCAAGAATAGCTCTAGCAGCTTCTTCATCCATAACATAGCCCTCAGGCACAACAGGCAATTCATATTTATTAGGGGGAGAGTCTTCATCATCACTATCATCAATATTATCCGTTTCAATAATTTCATTCTCTCTAGCCCTAGCAAGTTGTTCATCAAGAAATTCACCAAGTGGCACAGTAGTATCAAGCATAGAAGTAGTTTCATCATAAGTATCATGCATATTAGAAGTGGCATCATCGATAACATGCGACATATTATAATTAATAGCAGAAGCAGGTTTAGGTGTCGCAAGCTTACTCAAAACAGAAGCTGAATCAAGTGCAGAGCTAGATGGCAGTTCCTTACCTCCCCTCGTAGTTGAGGGATAAATTTTTGTCTTCTCGTCTTTCAAGTTCCTCATAGTGACCAGCAGATATAAATCCCAAGTGACTCAAAGAATAGAGCTATGCTCCCCGGCAACGGCGCCAGAAAATAGTCTTGATAACCCACAAGTATAGGGGATCGCAACAGTTTTCGAGGGTAGAGTATTCAACCCAAATTTATTGATTCGACACAAGGGGAGCCAAAGAATATTCTCAAGTATTAGCAGTTGAGTTGTCAATTCAACCACACCTGGATAACTTAGTATCTGCAGCAAAGTATTTAGTAGCAAAGTAATATGGAAGTAACGGTAACGAAAGCAAAAGTAATATTTTTTGGTTTTGTAATGATTGTAACAGTAGCAACGGAAAAGTAAATAAGCAAAGAACAATATATGAAAAGCTCGTAGGCATTGGATTAGTGATGGAGAATTATGCCGGATGCGGTTCATCATGTAATAGTCATAACATAGGGTGACACAGAACTAGCTCCAATTCATCAATGTAATGTAGGCATGTATTCCGAATATAGTCATACGTGCTTATGGAAAAGATCTTGCATGACATCTTTTGTCCTACCCTCCCGTGGCAGCGGGGTCCTAATGGAAACTAAGGTATATTAAGGCCTCCTTTTAATAGAGTACCGGACCAAAGCATTAACACATAGTGAATACATGAACTCCTCAAACTATGGTCATCACCGGGAGTGGTCCCGATTATTGTCACTTCGGGGTTGCCGGATCATAACACATAGTAGGTGACTATAGACTTGCAAGATAGGATCAAGAACTCGCATATATTCATGAAAACATAATAGGTTCAGATCTGAAATCATGGCACTCGGGCCCTAGTGACAAGCATTAAGCATAGCAAAGTCATAGCAACATCAATCTCAGAACATAGTGGATACTAGGGATCAAACCCTAACAAATCTAACTCGATTACATGATAAATCTCATCCAACCCATCACCGTCCAGCAAGCCTACGATGGAATTACTCACGCACGGCGGTGAGCATCACAAAATTGGTGATGGAGGATGGTTGATGATGACGATGGCCACAGATTCCCCTCTCCGGAGCACCGAACGGACTCTAGATCAGCCCTCCCGAGAGGTTTTAGGGCTTGGCGGCGGCTCTGTATCGTAAAACGCAATGAATCCTTCTCTCTATTTTTTTTCTCCCTGAACACGAATATATGGAGTTGGAGTTGAGGTCGGTGGAGCAACAGGGGGCCCACGAGGCAGGGGGCGCGCCTAGGGGGCAGGCGTGCCCCCACCCTCGTGGACAGGTGGAGGCCCCCCTGACGTGGATTCTTCTTCCAGTATGTTTAATATTTTCCAAAAATAAGTTCTGTGGAGTTTCAGGTCATTCCGAGAACTTTTGTTTCTGCACATAAATAACACCACGGAAAGTCTGCTGAAAACAGCGTTAGTCCGGGTTAGTTCCATTCAAATCATGCAAGTTAGAATCCAAAACAAGGGCAAAAGTGTTTGGAAAAGTAGATACGACGGAGACGTATCACTTCCCAATGCGAAGGCCTATCTCTCAGTGTTTAATTTTTACTTTCATACAACAGTAAAAAAATATTTGCTCCTATTCCAATTTCAATTATTCTCCTGTTCGGCAAGCATCATGTGGTAGGGAATGATCTAGACATATATATCTAGTTAAATATGTGTAATCGTGAGTTATTATTGTTGATATTATCCCTGAGATAAGTAAGTTGGGAGGTGAAACATTAAGCCCCCATCTTCCTTTATGTCTGATTGAAATTGTTTGTTCTAAAAATAAGCTTTGAGTGCTAGCAATCATGGAAGACTATATGATGGTTGAGTATGTGAAGTTTATTAAATCAAAAGCTCTTAAATAAACCCTTCCTGAAAAATATGATGAATTGCAATTGCAGTGATGACTGAGAACATAGTTTGTTAGTTTCCAAGAAAGTTTATTGCTTACACCCTTTAGCTTGTGAATGAATTGTTACTTAATCATGAGAAGTTTTATGATTGATAATTTCTATTATAATAATGATCATGATGCTACTGTGTCCGTATTTTCTTTTATATAGACACCTCTCTCAATCTAAGCCTGTGGACATGATTATCGAGCTCGGTATTCGCTTGAGGACAAGCGGAGTCTAAGCTTGAGGAGTATTTTGCATCATGTTTTCCTACTATTATTTTTATTGTTTTAAAGTTATATTTCACTTTTGATGCAATTTTAATGCATTTTCTCTCTTAAATTGCAAGTTACATCACAAAAGGGAGATTGCCGGCAACTGAAATTCTGGACCTAAAAAGAGCTACAACAGAGATAGCTATTCTTCGAAGCACCAAATGACCTGAAAATTTACGGAGATTATTTTGGAATATATAAAAAATATCAAAAGAAAAAGATACCAGAGAGGACCCTCCATGGGCCAGCAAGCTCAAGTGGCGCGTCCTCCCCCCGAGGGGTGCCATGTGAGCTTGTGGGGCCCTCGGAGGTTCACTGATGCCCATCTTCCGCTATATGAAACCATTTACCCTAGAAAAAATCAGGAGAAGACTTTTGGGGTGAAGCTCCGCCATCTTGAGGCATAACCTGGGAACGAGCACTTTTGCTCTCCGGCGGAGCGATTCTGCTGGCGATACTTCCCTCCAGGAGGGGTAAATTAAAGCCATTGTCATCACCAACACTCCTCTCATTGTGGGAGGACTCATCTCCATCAACATCTTCACCAGCACCATCTCATCTCCAACCCCTAGTTCATCTCTTGTATCCAATCTTTGTCTCAAACCTCAGATTGGTACCTGTGGGTTGCTAATAGTGTTGATTACATCTTGTAGTTGATGCTAGTTGGTTTACTTGGTGGAAGATTATATTTTCAAATTGTTAATTACATATTTATATCCTCTGATCATGAACATGAATATGATCTGTGAGTAGTTCCTTTTGTTCTTGACAACATGAGAGAAGTCTTGTTATAAGTAATCATGTCAAGTTGATTTCGTTCAATGTATTGCTGATGTGATGTGTTGTTCTTCCTCTAGTGGTGACGTGTGTGTTGGAAATATGCCCTAGAGGCAATAATAAAATGATTATTATTATATTTCCTTGTTCATGATAATTGTCTATTGTTCATGCTAATTGTATTAACTGGAAACCGTAATACATGTGTGAATACATAGACCGCAACATGTCCCTAGTAAGCCTCTAGTTGACTAGCTCGTTGATCAATAGATGGTTATGGTTTCCTGACCATGGACATTGGATGTCATTGATAACTGGATCACATCATTAGGAGAATGATGTGATGGACAAGACCCAATCCTAAGCATAGCACAAGATCGTGTAGTTCGTTTGCTAAGAGCTTTTCTAATGTCAAGTATCGTTTCCTTAGACCATGAGATTGTGCAACTCCCGGATACTGTAGGAATGCTTTGGGTGTACCAAACGTCACAACGTAACTGGGTGGCTATAAAGGTGCACTACAGGTATCTCCGAAAGTGTCTGTTGGGTTGGCACGAATCGAGACTGGGATTTGTCACTCCGTATGACGGAGAGGTATCTCTGGGCCCACTCGGTAATGCATCATCATAATGAGCTCAATGTGACTAATGAGTTAGCCACGGGATCATGCGTTACGGAACGAGTAAAGAGACTTGCCGGTAACAAGATTGAACGAGGTATTGGGATACCGACGATCGAATCTCGGGCAAGTAACATACCGATGGACAAAGGGAATTGTATACGGGATTGATTGAATCCCCGACATCGTGGTTCATCCGATGAGATCATTGTGGAACATGTGGGAGCCAATATGGGTATCCAGATCCCGCTATTGGTTATTGGCCAAAGAGGTGTCTCGGTCATGTCTGCATGGTTCCCGAACCCGTAGGGTCTACACACTTAAGTTTCGGTGACGCTAGAGTTGTTATGGGAAATAGTATGTGGTTACCGAAGGTTGTTCGGAGTCCCGGATGAGATCCCGAACATGACGAGGAGCTCCGGAATGGTCCGGAGGTGAAGATCGGTATATTGGACGAAGGGTATTGGAGTCCGGAATTGTTCCGGGGGTACCAGGCTATGGCCAGCATGTCCGAAAGGGGTTTCGGAGGCCCCGGCAAGCGTTGGGGGGCCTTATGGGCCAAGGGGAAGGGGCAAACCAGCCCACTAAGGGGCTGTGCGCCCCTCCCAACCCCTCTCACGTAACCAGGAGAGGTGGGGGCACCACCCCTAGGGCAGCCGCCCCTCCCAGCTTGGGGGGCAAGTTTCCTAGGGGTGGGGGCGCCCAAACCCATCTAGGGTTTCCCCTGGCCGCCGCCTCCTCCTCTAGATCCATATAGAGGGGCCGGCCCCCTCTCCCCTTCCCCCTATATATAGTGAGGGGGTGGGAGGGCAGGCACACCCTTCCCTTGGCGCAGTCCCTTCCTCCTCATACATCTCCTCCTCCTCCGTAGTGCTTGGTGAAGCCTTGCCGGAGAACCACAAGCTCCATTGCCACCACGCCGTCATGCTGCTGGAGTTCTCCCTCAACTTCTCCTCTCCCCTTGCTGGATCAAGAAGGAGGAGACGTCCCCGGGCTGTACGTGTGTTGAACGCGGAGGCGCCGTCCGTTCGGCGCTAGATCGGATCTTCCGCGATTTGAATCGCCGCGAGTACGACTCCATCAACCGCGTTCTTGTAACGCTTCCACTTAGCGATCTTCAAGGGTATGAAGATGCACTCCCTCTCTCTCGTTGCTAGCATCTCCTAGATTGATCTTGGTGACACGTAGGAAAATTTTGAATTATTGCTACGTTCCCAACAGTGGCATCATGAGCTAGGTCTATGCGTTGGTTCTATGCATGAGTAGAACACAAAGTAGTTGTGGGCGATGATTTGTTCAATTTGCTTACTATTACTAGTCTTATCTTGATTCGGCGGCATTGTGGGATGAAGCGGCCCGGACCGACCTTACACGTACTCTTACGTGAGACAGGTTCCACCGACTGACATGCACTTGATGCATAAGGTGGCTAGCGGGTGTCTGTCTCTCCCACTTTAGTCGGATCAGATTCGATGAAGAGGGTCCTTATGAAGGGTAAATAGCAATTGGCATATCACCGTTTTGGCTTTTGCGTAGGTAAGAAACGTTCTTGCTAGAAACCCATAGCAGCCACGTAAAACATGCAACAACAATTAGAGGACGTCTAACTTGTTTTTGCAGGGTATGCTATGTGATGTGATATGGCCAAAAGGATGTGATGAATTATATATATGTGATGTATGAGATTGATCATGTTCTTGTAATAGGAATCACGACTTGCATGTCGATGAGTATGACAACCGGCAGGAGCCATAGGAGTTGTCTTAATTTATTGTATGACCTGCGTGTCAATGAAAAACGCCATGTAATTACTTTACTTTATTGCTAACCGTTAGCCATAGTAGTAGAAGTAATAGTTGGCGAGACAACTTCATGAAGACACGATGATGGAGATCATGATGATGGAGATCATGGTGTCATGCCGGTGACGAAGGTGATCATGCCGCGCCTCGAAGATGGAGATCAAAAGGCGCAAGATGATATTGGCCATATCATGTCACTTTATGATTTGCATGTGATGTTTGTCATGTTTACATCTTATTTGCTTAGAACGATGGTAGCATAAATAAGATGATCCCTCACTAAAATTTCAAGAGATGTGTTCCCCCTAACTGTGCACCGTTGCGAAGGTTCGTTGTTTCGAAGCACCACGTGATGATCGGGTGTGATAGATTCTAACGTTCGCATACAACGGGTGTAAGCCAGATTTACACATGCGAAACACTTAGGTTGACTTGACGAGCCTAGCATGTACAGACATGGCCTCGGAACACAAGAGACCGAAAGGTCGAACATGAGTCGTATAGTAGATACGATCAACATGGAGATGTTCACCGTTGATGACTAGTCCGTCTCACGTGATGATCGGACGCGGTCTAGTCGATTCGGATCATGTATCACTTAGATGACTAGAGGGATGTCTATCTAAGTGGGAGTTCATTAAATAATCAGATGAACTTAATTATCATGAACATAGTCAAAAGGTCTTTGAAAATTATGTCATAGCTTACGCTTTGGTTCTACTGTTTAAGATATGTTCCTAGAGAAAATTTAGTTGAAAGTTGATAGTAGAAATTATGCGGACTGGGTCCGTAAACTGAGGATTATCCTCATTGCTGCGCATAAGGCTTATGTCCTTAATGCACCGCTCGGTGTGCTGAACCTCGAGCATCGTCTGTGGATGTTGCGAACATCTGACATACACGTTTTGATGACTACGTGATAGTTCAGTGCGTAATGCTAATGGTTTAGAATTGAGGCGCCAAAGACGTTTTTGAAACGTCGCAGAACATATGAGATGTTCCAAAGACTGAAATTGGGATTTCAGACTAGTGCCCACGTCAAGAGGTATGAGACCTCTGACAAGTTTCTTAAGCCTGCAAACTAAGGGAGAAAAGCTCAATCGTTGAGCATGTGCTCAGATTGTCTGAGTACTACGATCGCTTGAATCGAGTGGGAGTTAATCTTCCAGATGAGATAGTGATGGTTCTCCATAGTCACTGCCACCAAGCTATTAGAGCTTCGTGATGAACTATAACATATCAGGGATAGACATGATGATCCTTGAGCAACTCGCGATGTTTGACACCGCGAAAGTAGAAATCAAGTAGGAGCATCAATTGTTGATGGTTAGTAAAACCACTGGTTTCAAGAAGGGCAAGGGAAATAAGGGATACTTCATGAAACGGCAAATCAGTTGCTGCTCTAGTGAAGAAACCCAAGGTTGAACCCAAACCCGAGACTAAGTGCTTCTGTAATGAGGGGAACGGTCACTGAAGCAGAACTACCCTAGATACTTGGTAAATGAGAAGGCAGGCAAGGTCGACAGAAGTATATTGGATATACATTATATTAATGTGTACTTTACTAGTACTCCTAGTAGCACCAGGGTATTAGATACCGGTTCGGTTGCTAAGTGTTGGTAACTCGAAATAAAAAGCTACGGAATAAACGGAGACCAGCTAAAGGTGAGATGACGATATGTGTTGGAAGTGTTTCCAAGGTTGATGTGATCAAGCATCGCATGCTCCCTCTACCATCGAGATTGGTGTTAAACCTAAATAATTGTTATTTGGTGTTTGCGTTGAGCATAGACATAATTGGATTATGTTTATCGCAATACGGTTATTCATTTAAGGAGAATAATGGTTACTTTGTTTATTTGAATAATACCTTCAATGGTCTTGCACCTAAAATGAATGGTTTATTGAATCTCGATCGTAGTGATACACATGTTCATGCCAAAAGATATGAAATAGTAATGATAGTACCACATACTTGTGGCACTGCCATTTGAGTCATATTGGTATAAAACGCATGAAGAAGCTCCATGTTGATGGATCTTTGGACTCACTTGTTTTTGAAAAGATTGAGACATGCGAACCATGTCTATTGGTAGATATGCATGAAGAAACTCCATACAGATGGATCGTTTGGACTCGCTTGATTTTGAATCACTGGAGACATGCAAATCATACCACATGGGCAAGATGACTAAAAGGCCTCGTTTTCAGTAAGATGAAACAAGAGAGCAACTTGTTGGAAGTAATACATTTGATGTGTGCAGTCCAATGAGTGCTGAGGCACACAGTGGATATCGTTATGTTCTTAGTTCATAGATGATTTGAGTAGATGCCGAGAATATTTACTTGATGAAACACAAGTCTGAATTATTGAAAGGTTCAAGTAATTTCAGAGTGAAGTTGAAGATCGTCGTGACAAGAGGATAAAATGTCTATGATATGATCATAGAGATGAATATCTGAGTTACGAGTTTGGCACACAATTAAGACATTGTGGAAATTGTTTCACAATTAATACCGCCTGGAACACCATAGTGTGATGGTGTGTCCGAACATCATAACTGCACCCTATTGGATATGGTGCATACCATGATGTCTCTTATCGAATTACCACTATCGTTTATGGGTTAGGCATTAGAGACAACCGCATTCACTTTAAATAGGGCACCACGCAATTCCGTTGAGACGACACCATATGAACTACGGTTTAGAGAAACCTAAGTTGTCGTTTCTTAAAAGTTTGGGGCTGCGACGCTTATGTGAAAAAGTTTCAGGCTGCTAAGCTCAAACCCAAAATGGATAAATGCATCCTCATAGAATACCCAAAAAAGTTGGGTATACCTCCTATTTCAGATCCGGAAGCAAAAGTGATTGTTTCTAGAAACGGGTCCTTTCTCGAGGAAAAGTTTCTCTCGAAAGAATCGAGTGGGAGGATGGTGGAGACTTGATGAGGTTATTGAACCGTCACTTCAACTAGTGTGTAGCAGGGCACAGGAAGTTGTTCCTGTGGCACCTACACCAACTGAAGTGGAAGCTTATGATAGTGATCATGAAACTTCGAATCAAGTCACTACCAAACCTCGTAGGTCGACAAGGATGCGTACTACTTCAGAGTGGTAAGTAATCCTGTCTTGGAAGTCATGTTGCTATACAACAATGAACCTACGAGCTATGGAGAAGCGATGGTGGGCCCGGATTCCGACGAATGGCTCGAGGCCATAAAATCCGAGAGAGGATCCATGTATAAAAACAAAGTATAGACTTTGGAAGAACTACTTGATGGTCGTAAGGCTGTTGGGTGCAGATGGATTTTAAAAGGAAGACAAACAATGATGGTAAGTGTCACCATTAAGAAAGCTCGACTTGTCGTTAAGATGTTTTCCGACAAGTTCAAGGAGTTGACTACGATGAGATTTTCTCACTCGTAGCGATGCTAAGAGTCTGTTGGAATTATATTAGCAGTTACTACATTATTTATGAAATCTTGCAGATAGGATGTCAAAAACATTGTTTCCTCGACGATTTTCTTGAGGAAAGGTTGTATGTGATACAACCAGAAGGTTTTGTCAATCCTGAAAGATGCTAACAAGTATGCAAAGCTCCAGCAATCCTTCTAAGGACTGGAGTAAGCATCTCGGAGTTGGAATGTACGCTTTGATGAGATGATCAAAGATTTTGGATTTATACAAAGTTTATGAGAAACTTGTATTTCCAAAGAAGTGAGTGGGAGCACTATAGAATTTTTGATGAGTATATGTTGTTAACATATTGTTGATCAGAAATGATGTAGAATTTTTGGAAAGCATACAGGGTTATTTGAAAAGTTTTTTAATGTAAAACCTGGATTAAGCTACTTGAACATTGAGCATCAAGATCTATAAGGATAGATCAAAAATGCTCAATAATACTTTCAAATGAATACATACCGTGACAAGATTTTGAAGGAGTTCAAAATAGATCAGCAAAGAAGGAGTTCTTGGCTGTGTTACAAGGTGTGAGTATTGAGTAAGACTCAAGACCTAACCACGGCAGAAGAGAGAGAAAGGACGAAGGTCGTCCCCTATGCTTTAGACGTAGGCTCTACAGTATGTTATGCTGTGTACCGCACCTGAAGTGTGCCTTGCCATGAATTAGTCAAGGGGTACAAGAGTGATCCAGGAATGGATCATATGACAGCGGTCGAACTTATCCTTAGTAACTAGTGGACTAAGTTATGGAGGTGGTAAAAGAGTTCGTCGTAAAGGGTTACGTTGATGCAAACTTTGACACTAATCCGGATGACTCTGAGTAGTAAACCGGATTCGTATAGTAGAGCAGTTATTTGGAATAGCTCCAAGTAGCGCGTGGTAGCTGCATCTACAAGATGACATAGAGATTTGTAAAGCACACACAAATCTGAAAGGTTCAGACCCGTTGACTAATAACCTCTCTCACAAGCGAGATATGAACAAACCCCATGGGTGTTGGATTCATTACAATCACATAGTGATGTGAACTAGATTATTGACTCTAGTGCAAGTGGGAGACTATTGGAAATATGCCCTAGAGGCAATAATAAAATGGTTATTATTATATTTCCTTGTTCATGATAATTGTCTATTGTTCATGCTATAATTGTATTTACTGGAAACCGTAATACATGTGTGAATACATAGACCACAACATGTCCCTAGTAAGCCTCTAGTTGACTAGCTCATTGATCAATAGATGGTTATGGTTTCCTGACCATGGACATTGGATGTCATTGATAACGGGATCACATCATTAGGAGAATGATGTGATGGACAAGACCCAATCCTAAGCATAGCACAAGATCGTGTAGTTCGTTTGCTAAGAGCTTTTCTAATGTCAAGTATCGTTTCCTTAGACCATGAGATTGTGCAACTCCCGGATACTGTAGGAATGCTTTGGGTGTACCAAACGTCACAACGTAACTGGGTGGCTATAAAGGTGCACTACAAGTATCTCCGAAAGTGTCTGTTGGGTTGGCACGAATCGAGACTGGGATTTGTCACTCCGTATGACGGAGAGGTATCTCTGGGCCCACTCGGTAATGCATCATCATAATGAGCTCAATGTGACTAATGAGTTAGCCACGGGATCATGCGTTACGGAACGAGTAAAGAGACTTGCCGGTAACGAGATTGAACGAGGTATTGGGATACCGACGATCGAATCTCGGGCAAGTAACAAACCGATGGACAAAGGGAATTGTATACGGGATTGATTGAATCCCCGACATCGTGGTTCATCCGATGAGATCATCGTGGAACATGTGGGAGCCAATATGGGTATCCAGATCCCGCTATTGGTTATTGGCCAAAGAGGTGTCTCGGTCATGTCTGCATGGTTCCCGAACCCGTAGGGTCTACACACTTAAGGTTCGGTGACGCTAGAGTTGTTGTGGGAAATAGTATGTGGTTACCGAAGGTTGTTCGGAGTCCCGGATGAGATCCCGGACATGAAGAGGAGCTCCGGAATGGTCCGGAGGTGAAGATCGGTATATTGGACGAAGGGTATTGGAGTCCGGAATTGTTCCGGGGGTACCAGGCTATGGCCAGCATGTCCGAAAGGGGTTTCGGAGGCCCCGGCAAGCGTTTGGGGGCCTTATGGGCCAAGGGGAAGGGGCAAACCAGCCCACTAAGGGGCTGTGCGCCCCTCCCAACCCCTCTCACGTAACCAGGAGAGGTGGGGGCACCACCCCTAGGGCAGCCGCCCCTCCCAGCTTGGGGGGCAAGTTTCCTAGGGGGTGGGGGCGCCCAAACCCATCTAGGGTTTCCCCTGGCCACCGCCTCCTCCTCTAGATCCATCTAGAGGGGCCGGCCCCCTCTCCCCTTCCCCCTATATATAGTGAGGGGGTGGGAGGGCAGCCACACCCTTCCCTTGGCGCAGCCCCTTCCTCCTCAAACATCTCCTCCTCCTCCGTAGTGCTTGGCGAAGCCCTGCCGGAGAGCCACAAGCTCCATTGCCACCACGCCGTCATGCTGCTGGAGTTCTCCCTCAACTTCTCCTCTCCCCTTGCTGGATCAAGAAGGAGGAGACGTCCCCGGGCTGTACATGTGTTGAACGCGGAGGCGCCGTCCGTTCGGCGCTAGATCGGATCTTCCGCGATTTGAATCGCCGCGAGTACGACTCCATCAACCGCGTTCTTGTAACGCTTCCGCTTAGCGATCTTCAAGGGTATGAAGATGCACTCCCTCTCTCTCGTTGCTAGCATCTCCTAGATTGATCTTGGTGACACGTAGGAAAATTTTGAATTATTGCTACGTTCCCAACAGTGGCATCATGAGCTAGGTCTATGCGTTGGTTCTATGCACGGGTAGAACACAAAGTAGTTGTGGGCGATGATTTGTTCAATTTGCTTACCGTTACTAGTCTTATCTTGATTCAGCGGCATTATGGGATGAAGCGGCCCGGACCGACCTTACACGTACTCTTACGTGAGACAGGTTCCACCGACTGACATGCACTTGATGCATAAGGTGGCTAGCGGGTGTCTGTCTCTCCCACTTTAGTCGGATCGGATTCGATGAAGAGGGTCCTTATGAAGGGTAAATAGCAATTGGCATATCACCGTTTTGGCTTTTGCGTAGGTATTGGAGTCCGGAATTGTTCCGGGGGTACCAGGCTATGGCCAGCATGTCCGAAAGGGGTTTCGGAGGCCCCGGCAAGCGTTGGGGGGCCTTATGGGCCAAGGGGAAGGGGCAAACCAGCCCACTAAGGGGCTGTGCGCCCCTCCCAACCCCTCTCACATAACCAGGAGAGGTGGGGGCGCCACCCCTAGGGCAGCCGCCCCTCCCGGCTTGGGGGGCAAGTTTCCTAGGGGGTGGGGGCGCCCAAACCCATCTAGGGTTTCCCCTGGCCGCCGACTCCTCCTCTAGATCCATATAGAGGGGCCGGCCCCCTCTCCCCTTCCCCCTACATATAGTGATGGGGTGGGAGGGCAGCCACACCCTTCCCTTGGCGTAGCCCCTTCCTCCTCATACATCTCCTCCTCCTCCGTAGTGCTTGGCGAAGCCCTGCCGGAGAACCACGAGCTCCATTGCCACCACGCCGGCGTGCTGGTGGAGTTTGTTGGAAATATGCCCTAGAGGCAATAATAAATGGTTATTATTATATTTGTTTGTTCATGGTAATTGTCTATTGTTCATGCTATAATTGTGTTATCCGGAAATCGTAATGCATTTGTGAATACATAGACCACAACGTGTCCCTAGTAAGCCTCTAGTTGACTAGCTCGTTGAGATAGTCATGGTTTCCTGACTATGGACATTGGATGTCATTGATAACGGGATCACATCATTAGGAGAATGATGTGATGGACAAGGCCCAATCCTAAGCATAGCTCAAAGATCGTGTAGTTCGTTTGCTAGAGCTTTTCCAATGTCAAGTATCTTCTCCTTAGACCATGAGATCGTGCAACTCCCGGATACCGTAGGAGTACTTTGGGTGTGCCAAACGTCACAACGTAACTGGGTGACCATAAAGGTACACTACGGGTATCTCCGAAAGTGTCTGTTGGGTTGGCACGGATCGAGGCTGGGATTTGTCACTCCGTATGACGGAGAGGTATCTCTGGGCCCACTCGGTGATGCATCATCATAATGAGCTCAATGTGACTAAGGAGTTAGTCACGGGATCATGCATTACGGTACGAGTAAAGAGACTTGCCGGTAACGAGAATGAACAAGGTATTGGGATACCGACGATCGAATCTCGGGCAAGTAACATACCGATTGACAAAGGGAATTGTATACGGGATTGATTGAATCCTCGACATCGTGGTTCATCCGATGAGATCATTGTGGAACATGTGGGAGCCAACATGGGTATCCAGATCCCGCTGTTGGTTATTGACCGGAGAGGCGTCTCGGTCATGTCTGCATGTCTCCCGAACCCGTAGGGTCTACACACTTAAGGTTCGGTGACGCTAGGGTTGTAGAGATATGAGTATGCGGAAACCCGAAAGTTGTTCGGAGTCTCGGATCAGATCCCGGACGTCACGAGGAGTTCCGGAATGGTCCGGAGGTGAAGAATTATATATAGGAAGTCAAGTTTCGGCCACCGGGAAAGTTTCGGGGGTCACCGGTATTGTACCGGGACCACCGGAAGGGTCCCGGGGTCTACCGGGTGGGGCCACCTATCCTGGAGGGCCCCATGGGCTGAAGTGGGAAGGGAACCAGCCCTTAGTGGGCCGGGGCGCCCCCCATGGGCCTCCCCCCTGCGCCTAGGGTTGGAAACCCTAGGGTGGGGGGCGCCCCACTTGCCTTGGGGGGCAAGTCTCCCCCCTGGCGGCCGCGCCCCATGTAGATGGGTTCCAGGCCGGCGCCCCCCTCCCAAGGGGCCTATATAAAGGGGGGGGGGAGGGAGGGCAGCAACACCACAGCCTTTGGCGCCTCCCTCCTCCCCTGCAACACCTCTCCCTCTTGCAGAAGCTTGGCGAAGCCCTGCCGAGATCGCGCTACATCCACCACCACGCCGTCGTGCTGCTGGATTTCCATCAACCTCTCCTTCCCCCTTGCTGGATCAAGAAGGAGGATACGTCGCTGCTCCGTACGTGTGTTGAACGCGGAGGTGCCGTCCGTTCGGCACTCGGTCGTCGGTGATTTGGATCACGGCGAGTACGACTCCAACAACCTCGTTCATTGGAACGCTTCCGCTCGCGATCTACAAGGGTATGTAGATGCACTCCTTTCCCCTCGTTGCTAGTATACTCCATAGATGGATCTTGGTGATGCGTAGGAAATTTTAAAATTTTGCTACGATCCCCAACAGTGGTATCAGAGCCAGGTTTATGCGTAGTTACTATGCACGAGTAGAACACAAAGCAGTTGTGGGCATAGATGTTGCCAATTCTTCTTGCCGCTACTAGTCTTATCTTGTTTCGGCGGTATTGTGGGATGAAGCGACCCGGACCGACCTTACACGTACGCTTACGTGAGACAGGTTCCATCGACTGACATGCACTAGTTGCATAAGGTGGCTAGCGGGTGTCTGTCTCTCCCACTTTAGTCGGAACGGATTCGATGAAAAGGGTCCTTATGAAGGGTAAATAGAAATTGGCATATCACGTTGTGGTTTTACGTAGGTAAGAAACGTTCTTGCTAGAAACCTATACAAGCCACGTAAAAACTTGCAACAACAATTAGAGGACGTCTAACATGTTTTTGCAGCATGTGCTATGTGATGTGATATGGCCAGAAGATGTGATGAATGATATATGTGATGTATGAGATTGATCATATTCTTGTAATAGGAATCACGACTTGCATGTCGATGAGTATGACAACCGGCAGGAGCCATAGGAGTTGTCTTTATTTTTTGTATGACCTGCGTGTCATTGAATAACGCCATGTAAATTACTTTACTTTATTGCTAAACGCGTTAGCCATAGAAGTAGAAGTAATCGTTGGCGTGACAACTTCATGAAGACACAATGATGGAGATCATGATGATGGAGATCATGGTGTCATGCCGGTGACGAAGATGATCATGGTGCCCCGAAGATGGAGATCAAAGGAGCAAAATGATATTGGCCATATCATGTCACTATTTGATTGCATGTGATGTTTATCATGTTTTTGCATCTTATTTGCTTAGAACGACGGTAGTAAGTAAGATGATCCCTTATAATAATTTCAAGAAAGTGTTCCCCCTAACTGTGCACCATTGCGAAGGTTCGTTGTTTCGAAGCACCACGTGATGATCGGGTGTGATAGATTCTAACGTTCGCATACAACGGGTGTTGACGAGCCTAGCATGTACAGACATGGCCTCGGAACACACGCAATACACTTAGGTTGACTTGACGAGCCTAGCATGTACAGACATGGCCTCGGAACACGGAGGACCGAAAGGTCGAGCATGAGTCGTATGGAAGATACGATCAACATGGAGATGTTCACCGATCTTGACTAGTCCGTCTCACGTGATGATCGGACACGGCCTAGTTAACTCGGATCATGTTTCACTTAGATGACTAGAGGGATGTCTATCTGAGTGGGAGTTCATTGAATAATTTGATTAGATGAACTTAATTATCATGAACTTAGTCTAAAATCTTTACAATATGTCTTGTAGATCAAATGGCCCACGTTGTCCTCAACTTCAACGCGTTCCTAGAGAAAACCAAGCTGAAAGATGATGGCAGTAACTATACGGACTGGGTCCTGAACCTGAGGATCATCCTCATAGCTGCCAAGAAAGATTATGTCCTAGAAGCACCGCTAGGCGAAGCACCAATCCCAGAGAACCAAGACGTTATGAACGCTTGGCAATCACGTGCTGATGATTACTCCCTCGTTCAGTGCGGCATGCTTTACAGCTTAGAACCGGGTCTCCAAAAGCGTTTTGAGAAACATGGAGCATATGAGATGTTCGAAGAGCTGAAAATGGTTTTCCAAGCTCATGCCCGGGCCGAGAGATATGAAGTCTCCGACAAGTTCTTCAGCTGTAAAATGGAGGAAAATAGTTCTGTTAGTGAGCACATACTCAGAATGTCTGGGTTACACAACCGCTTGTCTCAGCTGGGAGTTAATCTCCCGGATGACGCGGTCATTGACAGAATCCTTCTGTCGCTTCCACCAAGCTACAAGAGCTTTGTGATGAACTTCAATATGCAGGGGATGGAAAAGACCATTCCTGAGGTATATTCGATGCTGAAATCAGCGGAGGTGGAGATCAGAAAAGAACATCAAGTGTTGATGGTGAATAAAACCACTAAGTTCAAGAAGGGCAAGGGTAAGAAGAACTTCAAGAAGGACGGCAAGGGAGTTGCCGCGCCCGGTAAGCCAGTTACTGGGAAGAAGTCAAGAAATGGACCCAAGCCTGAGATGGAGTGCTTTTATTGCAAGGGAAGTGGTCACTGGAAGCGGAACTGCCCCAAATACTTAGCGGACAAGAAGGCCGGCAACACCAAAGGTATATGTGATATACATGTGATTGATGTGTACCTTACCAGTACTCGTAGTAGCTCCTGGGTATTTGATACCGGTGCGGTTGCTCACATTTGTAACTCAAAACAGGAACTGCGGAATAAACGGAGACTGGCAAAGGACGAGGTGACGATGCGTGTCGGGAATGGTTCCAAGGTCGATGTGATCGCCGTCGGCACGCTACCTCTGCATCTACCTACGGGATTAGTTTTAAACCTCAATAATTGTTATTTAGTGCCAGCTTTGAGCATGAACATTGTATCTGGATCTCGTTTAATTTGAGATGGCTACTCATTTAAATCCGAGAATAATGGTTGTTCTATTTATATGAGAGATATGTTTTATGGTCATGCCCCGCTGGTCAATGGTTTATTCTTGATGAATCTCGAACGTGATGTTACACATATTCATAGTGTGAATACCAAAAGATGTAAAGTTGATAACGATAGTCCCACATACTTGTGGCACCGCCGCCTTGGTCACATTGGTGTCAAGCGCATGAAGAAGCTCCATGCAGATGGACTTTTGGAGTCTCTTGATTACGAATCATTTGACACGTGCGAACCATGCCTCATGGGTAAGATGACCAAGACTCCGTTCTCCGGAACAATGGAGCGAGCAACCAACTTATTGGAAATCATACATACCGATGTGTGCGGTCCAATGAGTGTTGAGGCTCGTGGAGGATATCGTTATGTTCTCACTCTCACTGATGACTTAAGTAGATATGGGTATGTCTACCTAATGAAACACAAGTCTGAAACCTTTGAAAAGTTCAAGGAATTTCAGAGTGAGGTTGAGAATCAACGTGACAGGAAAATAAAATTCTTACGATCAGATCGTGGTGGAGAATATTTAAGTCACGAATTTGGTGCGCACTTAAGGAAATGTGGAATCATTTCACAACTCACGCCGCCTGGAACACCTCAGCGAAATAGTGTGTCCGAACGTCGTAATCGCACTCTATTGGATATGGTGCGATCTATGATGTCTCTTACCGATCTACCGCTCTCATTTTGGGGCTATGCTTTAGAGACTGCCGCATTCACTTTAAATAGGGCTCCATCGAAATCCGTTGAGACGACACCGTATGAATTATGGTTTGGGAAGAAACCTAAGCTGTCGTTTCTAAAAGTTTGGGGATGCGATGCTTATGTCAAGAAACTTCAACCTGAAAAGCTCGAACCCAAGTCGGAGAAATGCGTCTTCATAGGATACCCTAAGGAAACTATTGGGTATACCTTCTACCTCAGATCCGAAGGCAAGATCTTCGTTGCCAAGAACGGGTCCTTTCTGGAGAAAGAGTTTCTCTCGAAAGAATTAAGTGGGAGGAAAGTGGAACTTGATGAGGTGATAGTCACCCCTTCCGAACCGGAAAGTAGCGCAACGCGGGAAGATGTTCCTATGGTGCCTACACCGACTGGGGAGGAAGTTAATGATGATGATCATGAAGCTTCAGATCAAGTTACTACTGAACTTCGTAGGTCCACAAGGACACGTTCCGCACCAGAGTGGTACGGCAACCCTGTCCTGGAAATCATGTTGTTAGACAACGGTGAACCTTCGAACTATGAAGAAGCGATGGCGGGCCCGGATTCCGACAAATGGCTAGAAGCCATGAAATCCGAGATAGGATCCATGTATGGAAACGAAGTATGGACTTTGACTGACTTGCCCGATGATCGGCGAGCCATAGAAAACAAATGGATCTTTAAGAATAAGACAGACGCGGATGGTAATGTGACCATCTATAAGGCTCGACTTGTCGCTAAGGGTTATCGACAAGTTCAAGGGGTTGACTACGATGAGACTTTCTCACCCGTAGCGAAGCTGAAGTCCGTCCGAATCATGTTAGCAATTGCCGCATACTATGACTATGAGATATGGCAGATGGACGTCAAAACGGCATTCCTTAACGGCTTCCTTAAGGAAGAATTGTATATGATGCAGCCGGAAGGTTTTGTCGATCCTAAGAATGCTAACAAGGTATGCAAGCTCCAGCGCTCCATCTATGGACTGGTGCAAGCATCTCGGAGTTGGAACATTCGTTTTGATGAGATGATCAAAGTGTTTGGGTTTACACAGACTTATGGAGAAGCCTGTGTTTACAAGAAAGTGAGTGGGAGCTCTGTAGCATTTCTCTTATTATATGTGGATGACATACTATTGATGGGAAATGATATAGAATTCTTGGAAAGTATAAAGGCCTATTTGAATAAGTGTTTTTCAATGAAGGACCTTAGAGAAGCTGCTTATATATTAGGCATCAAGATCTATAGAGATAGATCAAGACGCCTCATTGGTCTTTCACAGAGTACGTACCTTGACAAGATATTGAAGAAGTTCAATATGGATCAGTCCAAGAAGGGGTTCTTGCCTGTATTGCAAGGTGTGCAATTGAGCACGGCTCAATGCCCGACCACGGCAGAAGATAGAGAAAAGATGAGTGTCATCCCCTATGCCTCGGCCATAGGGTCTATTATGTATGCCATGCTGTGTACCAGACCTGATGTAAACCTTGCCGTAAGTTTGGTAGGAAGGTACCAAAGTAATCTCGGCATGGAACACTGGACAGCGGTCAAGAATATCCTGAAGTACCTGAAGAGGACTAAGGATATGTTTCTCGTTTATGGAGGTGACGAAGAGCTCGTCGTAAAGGGTTACGTCGACGCTAGCTTCGACACAGATCTGGATGACTCGAAGTCAAAAACCGGATACGTGTATATTTTGAATGGAGGAGCAGTAAGCTGGTGCAGTTGCAAGCAAAGCGTCGTGGCAGGATCAACATGTGAAGCGGAGTACATGGCAGCCTCGGGGGCAGCACAGGAAGCAGTCTGGATGAAGGAGTTCATTACCGACCTAGGGGTGATTCCCAATGCGTCGGGCCCGATGACTCTCTTCTGTGACAACACTGGAGCTATTGCCCTTGCGAAGGAGCCCAGGTTTCACAGGAATACCAGGCATATCAAGCGTCGCTTCAACTCCATTCGTGAAAGTGTTCAAAATGGAGACATAGATATTTGTAAAGTACATACGGACCTGAATGTAGCAGATCCGTTGACTAAACCTCTCCCTAGAGCAAAACATGATCAACACCAGGACGCAATGGGTGTTCGATTCATCACAATGTAACTAGATTATTGACTCTAGTGCAAGTGGGAGACTGTTGGAAATATGCCCTAGAGGCAATAATAAATGGTTATTATTATATTTCTTTGTTCATGGTAATTGTCTATTGTTCATGCTATAATTGTGTTATCCGGAAATCGTAATGCATGTGTGAATACATAGACCACAACGTGTCCCTAGTAAGCCTCTAGTTGACTAGCTCGTTGATCAACAGATAGTCATGGTTTCCTGACTATGGACATTGGATGTCATTGATAACGGGATCACATCATTAGGAGAATGATGTGATGGACAAGGCCCAATCCTAAGCATAGCTCAAAGATCGTGTAGTTCGTTTCCTAGAGCTTTTCCAATGTCAAGTATCTTCTCCTTAGACCATGAGATCGTGCAACTCCCGGATAACGTAGGAGTACTTTGGGTGTGCCAAACGTCACAACGTAACTGGGTGACCATAAAGGTACACTACGGGTATCTCCGAAAGTGTCTGTTGGGTTGGCACGGATCGAGACTGGGATTTGTCACTCCGTATGACGGATAGGTATCTCTGGGCCCACTCGGTGATGCATCATCATAATGAGCTCAATGTGACTAAGGAGTTAGTCACGGGATCATGCATTACGGTACGAGTAAAGAGACTTGCCGGTAACGAGATTGAACAAGGTATTGGGATACCGACGATCGAATCTCGGGCAAGTAACATACCGATTGACAAAGGGAATTGTATACGGGATTGATTGAATCCTCGACATCGTGGTTCATCCGATGAGATCATCGTGGAACATGTGGGAGCCAACATGGGTATCCAGATCCCGCTGTTGGTTATTGACCGGAGAGGCGTCTTGGTCATGTCTGCATGTCTCCCGAACCCGTAGGGTCTACACACTTAAGGTTCGGTGAAGCTAGGGTTGTAGAGATATGAGTATGCGGAAACCTGAAAGTTGTTCGGAGTCCCGGATGAGATCTCGGACGTCACGAGGAGTTCCGGAATGGTCCGGAGGTGAAGAATTATATATAGGAAGTCAAGTTTCGGCCACCGGGAAAGTTTCGGGGGTCACCGGTATTGTACCGGGACCACCGGAAGGGTCCCGGGGGTCCATCGGGTGGGGCCACCTATCCCGGAGGGCCCCATGGGCTGAAGTGGGAAGGGAACCAGCCCTTAGTGGGCTGGGGCGCCCCCCATGGGCCTCCCCCCTGCGCCTAGGGTTGGAAACCCTAGGGTGGGGGGGGGGGCGCCCCACTTGCCTTGGGGGGCAAGTCTCCTCCCTTGCCGCCGCCCCCCATGTAGATGGGTTCCAGGCCGGCGCCCCCCCTCCCAGGGGGCCTACATAAAGGGGGGGAGGGAGGGCAGCAACACCACAGCCTTTGGCGCCTCCCTCCTCCCCTGCAACACCTCTCCCTCTCGCAGAAGCTTGGCGAAGCCCTGCCGAGATCCCGCTACATCCACCACCACGCCGTCGTGCTGGTGGATCTCCATCAACCTCTCCTTCCCCCTTGCTGGATCAAGAAGGAGGAGACGTCGCTGCTCCGTACGTGTGTTGAACGCGGAGGTGCCGTCCGTTCGGCACTCGGTCGTCGGTGATTTGGATCACGGCGAGTACGACTCCAACAACCTCGTTCATTGGAACGCTTCCGCTCGCGATCTACAAGGGTATGTAGATGCACTCCTTTCCCCTCGTTGCTAGTATACTCCATAGATGGATCTTGGTGCTGCGTAGGAAATTTTAAAATTCTGCTATGATCCCCAACAGAGTTCTCCCTCAACTTCTCCTCTCCCCTTGCTGGATCAAGAAGGAGGAGACATCCCCGAGCTGTACGTGTGTTGAACGTGGAGGCGCCGTCCGTTCGGTGCTAGATCGGATCTTCCGCGATTTGAATCGCCGCGAGTACGACTCCATCAACCGCGTTCTTGTAACGCTTCCGCTTAGTGATACTCAAGGGTATGAAGATGCACTCCCTCTCTCTCGTTGCTAGCATCTCCTAGATTGATCTTGGTGACACGTAGGAAAATTTTGAATTATTGCTACGTTCCCCAACAGTGTGAACGTTGACTACATGACACATTATCATGTTTGTTCCTAGGGGAAGGCATTGTGGAATTAGTTTGTAGATGATGGGTTGCGGGAGTGATAGAAATCTAAACCCCAGTTTATGATTTGTTCTGTAAGGGGCTGTTTTGGATCCACATGTTTAATTTTATGGTTAGACTTATATTAATTCTTCTCTTGTAGTTGCAGATGCTTGAGATAGCGGGTAATCATAAGTAGGTTGTTTGTTCCAGTAAGAACAACACCTTAGCTTCGGTCTACCCACATATTAACTTATCAAAGCAGTGAACGCGAGTCTATGAATCATGGTGAAAGTAACTAGACGAAATTCCCGTGTGTCCTCAAGAACGTTTTAATCACTATGAGATGTACTTCCATCTTATCAAAAAGGATCGAGCCACTCTGCTTCCTCATCTTATCCTTTGGTTACTTGTTACTTGTTATGAATTATACCACTATCAAACTATCTATCACAACCGTCTTACAACACTTGCAGAGAATACCTTGCTGAAAACCGCTTATTGATTCCTTCTGATCCTCGTTGGGTTCAACACTCTTACTTATCGAAATGACTACTATTGATCCTCTTTACTTGTGGGTCATCACAGGCGCGGAAACAGCGGAAAGTACAATACAACCTTTTGAGGATCCTTCTTTCCAGGCTTCAATTAGGGTTCCTTGCAATTTGGACACTCTGTTTTGTGCTCATACTCATTTCGATATATAATGCCATCATTTATGCATGCGTGATATCTTACCTGCATCAAATCAAGAGGGCACACAATCTTCTTCACCTCATCGACACTACGAGGCAACAAATTCCCCTTGGAAAAAACTTTGTGTAAATATTCCAATGCAGCATCTAGACTTGCATCTGTTCTCTTGAATTTTGCCTTGATGTCTAGAGGTTTGAGCATGACGTGCAGGCAGGCGGGCTTGGGATCGCAACCTTCATACAGTGGTGTTTTGGCATCTATTTCTAGTTGCGCCAACTTGAGAGCCTCTTTAATAGCAAATCTCTCGTTTGTCGTCTTCTTCTGGAGCAGATCTTTGACATGAGGGTCCTGCAGCATTGCAACCAATGACATCTCCTGTGTGAAAGCATGATCATTTCCAGCCTGCTGATTCTCTTCATGTTCGGGTGTCATTTTCATCATTTTCTCCTCCCTGCGTCTATTTATTGCTTCCTCCTTCCGACGCCTCTACTCCATCAAAAGGGTCTTCCGCTTGTACATGATCCACCACTTCTTCATCATTGCTAACATGAGAGTTTTTATTATATCCTGCTTGAATATGTCAAAACTATTGCAAGGAATCAAACTTATCATATCCAATGACCTACATGAGAGTTTTTATTATATCCTTCTTGAATATCTATCACTTTGGGACTAAATTTATATATTACCATTGCTACTAACAAGCTCTCAAATAAATTTAAGTGAAGCATGAGAGCATTCGACAAACTACTCCAAAACGATATAAGTGAAGATCAAGCAAGTAGTTAAGTAAATGGGTAGCTATTTGAGGACTCTCTCTTATTTAAAAACTTTCTGATCTAAGTATTTTATTAAAGCATCAAGCAAAACAAAATAAAATGACATTCCAAGAATAGCACACATCATGTGAAGAAGCAAAACCCTAGGCTCAACCGATAATTGTTGATGAAGAAAGGTGGGATCCCTACTGGGGATATTATCTTGGATGCTTGAGACTTCTGGAATATTATCTTGGGATGCCTTTGGCATCCCCAAGCTTGAGCTTTTGTGTCTCCTTAATTCCTTTTATATCACTGTTTCCCTAAATCTTAAAAAGTTCATCCACACAAAACTCAACAAGGACTCATGAGATAAGTTAGTGTAAATCAATGCAATTACCTTATTATTCTCTATTGCAGCAAATCACTAAAATTATTATTTAACATTGCACACTAAATGCCTCTACATATTTAATACTCCTATCCTCAAATAGAATCATTGAAGAAGCAAACATATGCAAACATAATAGCAATCTGTCAAAACAGGACAGTCTGTAAAGGATGCAAGAATATTCATACTTCTTTAACTCAAAACATTCTGAAAATTTACCACACTATAGAAAATTTCTCATAGCTTACTGTCTAAAAAACATTCAAGATTTTATCAAGTTCTAACATTTTTCAAAAATTCAGACAATGACAGAAAACTTTCTGTTTTCAAAACAACAACATATAGACTTGCAAAATAAGTATGGTAAAGGCTATACTTGATATTTTTATTAAAATAAAATATGCAAAACATTATTCTAAATAACAGAAAGCAAATCCTAATAAAAGAAAATGACGCTCCAATCAAAACTCATATCATGTGAGGAATAAAAAAATAGCTCCAAGTGAGGTTACCGATAATGTTGAAGACGAAAGAGGGGATGCCTTCCGGGGCATCCCCAAGCTTAGTTGCTTGGATCTTCCTTGAATATTACCTTGGGGGTGCCTTGGGCATCCCCAAGCTTAGGGTCTTGTCACTCCTTATTCTCCTCATATCGATATCTCACCCAAAACTTGAAAAACTTCAACCACACAAAACTTAACGGAACTTCGTGAGATAGGCTAGTATGATAAAGACAAATCATTCACTTTGGTAATGTCAAAGACAAGATTCATAATTGTTCTCACACAATGCCTACTCTACCTTATCATTCCACAATTTATATTAAGCAATATAAGCCATAGAAACTAGAAAACAAGCAAAGTATGCATTGAAAACAGAATCTGTCAAAAACAGAACAGTCTGCAATGATCTGGACAATGACCATACTTCTGTAAATCCAAAAATTCTGGAAATTAGGACAACGTAGGAAATTTCTATATCAATCATGTGTCAAAATTTCAGAATTTTATCACGCTCCAGTGAAGTTTAACAATTTCGTTACTACGCGCAAAAGTTCCTGTTTTTGCACAGAATCAAGTCAACTATCATCCACACTATCCCAAAGACCTTACTTGGTACTTTATTGAAACAAAAGCTATGAAACATGATTACTACAGTAGCTTAATCATGTGAACACACAAAAACAGTAGGTAAAAGTGTTGGGTTGTCTCCCGACAAGCGCTTTTCTTTAATGCCTTTTTAGCTAGGCATGATGATTTCAATGATGCTCACATAAAAGTGAAGATTTGAAACATAACGGGAGCATCATGAAGCACACGAATAGCGCATTTAAGCCTAACCCTCTTCCTATGCATAGGGATTTTGTGAGCAAAGAATTTATTGGACCAATAATCAACTAGCATAGGAAGGCAAAACAAGCATGACTTCAAAACTTTCAACACATAGTGAGGAAACTTGATATTAGTGAGATATGTAAAAGCATATGTTCCTCTCTCATAATAATTTTCAGTAGCATCATGAATGAATTAAACAATATAACTATCACAGAAAGCATTCTTTTCATGATCCACATGCATAAATTTTTTATTACTCTCCACATAAACAAATTTATTCTCATGGATAGTAGTGGGAGAAAACTCAACAAAATAACTATCATGTCACACTTGATTGGGATAATCAATTTGAGCATTGAAATCATGATGACAAGTTTCATGGATATCATCACTCTTTATAGCATACATATCATCACAATAATCATCATAAATAGGAGGCATTCTTTCATCATAATAAATATTCTCATCAAAACTTGGGGGACTAAAAATATCATCTTCATCAAACATAGCATCCCCAGGCTTATGGCTTTGCATATCATTGGCATCATGGACATTCAAAGAATTCATACTAACAACATTGCAATCATGCTCATCATTTATGCCAAACATTTTATTGAATTCTTCTTCTATCAATTGAGCACAATTTTCCTTTCTATCATTTTCAAGAAAGACATGATAAAGACGAATAATTTGAGGCAACCTCAATTCCATTTTTTTGTAGTTTTCTTTTATAAACCAAACTAGTGGTAAAACAAGAAACTAAAAGATTCAGTTGCAAGATCTAAAGATATACCTTCAAGCACTCACCTCCCCGGCAACGGTGCCGGAAAAGAGCTTGATGTCTACTACGCAACTTTATTCTTGTAGACTCGTGTTGGGCGTCCAAGTGCAGAGTTTTTTAGGACAGTAGCAAATTTCCCTCAAGTGGATGACCTAAGGTTTATCAATCCGTGGGAGGCGTAGGATGAAGATGGTCTCTCTCAAACAACCCTGCAACCAAATAATAAAAAGTCTCTTATGTCCCCAACACACCAAATACAATGGTAAATTGTATAGGTGCACTAGTTCTGCGAAAAGATGGTGATACAAGTGTAGTAATGATAGTAGATATTGATTTTTGTAATATAAACAATAAAAACAACAAGGTAGCAAGTAACAAAAGTGAGCACAAAGAGTGTTGCAATGCTTGAAAATGACGCCTAGGGTCCGTACTTTTGCTAGTGCAATCTCTCAACAATGCTAATATAATTGGATCATATAACCATCCCTCAACGTGCGACGAAGAATCACTCCGAAGTTCCTATCTAGCGGAGAACATAAGAAGAAACTGTTTGTAGGGTACGAAACCACCTCAAAGTTATTCTTTCCGATCAATCTATCCAAGAGTTCGTACTAAAATAACCACAAGTTATCCTTTTCGATCGATCTATCTAAGAGTTCATACTAAAATAATACCATATAATACACATCAACAACTCTAATGTCACCTAGATACTCCAATGTCACTGCCAGTATCCGTGAGTTGATTATGCGATATGCATCAAACAATTTCAGATTCATAATACTCAATCCAACACAAAGAACCTCAAAGAGTGCCCCAAGATTTCTACTGAAGAAACAAGGACGAGAACGTGCATCAACCCCTATGCATAGATTACCCCAATGTCACCCCGAGAATCCGCGAGTTGAGTGCCAAAACACATATCAAGTGAATCAATATGATACCCCATTGTCACCACGGGTATTCATAGCAAGGCATACATCAAGTGTTCTCAAATCCATAAAAATATTAAATCCGATAATGACGAAATCTCAAAGGAAAAAAATCAACTCATCACAACAAGATAGAGAGGGGAAACCACCATATGATCCAACTATATTAACAAAGCTCGCGATACATTAAGATCATGCCAATCTCAAGAATTTCGGCACCCGAGCGCACCAGTGTAGCCACTGTGCGTATGATTTCATGTAGTCCCTAGTTTGCCCAGATCTCCTTTGCTCGGCCACACTGGAAGAGCAAGTGCGCCGTATCTTCAGCATGCAACGAGTAGATGGGACACTGCAAGGATCGAGCATGTCTATTGGCAATCTGCAGGCACTGGTGCGTCGGTCCTAAACAAACGGTTTTTAACCCCTTTCCGCGACGGCATTTGGAACCGTCGCCAAGTGAGTTGGGCGATAGGGGGTCCTTCCCACACGACCCAGAAACCATCGGGGATAGGGAGCCTTGATGCATACAGTTGTCCCTATATAACCATTTCCGATATCTCGAATATCCCAAACGCTTCATCCTTGCTACTCGTTTGTGCTCGCATTGCCATCGCAGTCGAAGTTTTGTGGTTTACCTAAAACCAGGCAGATTCTAGGCACGGGAGCTTTCCAGGCAGATTCGAGGCACGGGAGATTTATGATTCCTGGCACATCACAAATAGTTCATGATTATAAACCATGTACGATAGGTAGACAGTCACACACATTTAGTTTTCCTGCACCGTATGTGATAGTGTCTGACATCACACACGCTTTGCGAACGGCAACTGTGTGCATGCCTGCACATGTTTCCTCTCTGTGATGCGTCTCAGATTATGGTGTATATCGCAAACGTTTGTGTTTTACCAACCGTGTGTGCCGTAATGACCTGCACAACGTAATTTTGCCCTAATTTAATTGCTCCTATTTAAAATTGTACCTAATTTAAACTTGAAAGTAGGCTATAGCTTTATTCATATCCATCAGGTTCAAATAACCAATGCATTATTCGATTCACAGGTACATATGTTTAAGAATTACAGAAGCACCAAATAAAGAATGATGTACCAGGGTTCTATACTTGTACTATTACAGATGGTAAAGAAAGAGGCGACAGACATTCCAGTTGTTGAACAAGGTGAAGCGGAATGGCCCTATTGTGCTCTCCTGGTGTAGAAGGCATGCAGGACTCTAGTCCAACCCCTTGTGATGGCCGGCTGCCAATCATGTAGTTTGAGAGGTAATCTTGAGTAAACTGCTTCAGGATCCACTTCAAAAGAAAAAAGATTCAGATATTGTTATCTAACACAACTCATTACGAGCGGTAAAAAGAAGGCTACAGGGTTCTTACTTACCATCCTGCAGTTCACTGTTGTCTTGCATAAAGTGTAAACAAATAGTTCGATTGACATCTTTTGACCCATTTTAGTAACAATCTTTATCAGTTTCCTCACTTGATGCTGGTTCATGAATATCTCATTGCCCCATACGCAGAAAGGGTCGAAGTGTGGATCTTTGGCAATGATATATGTACCTAAAAGCACCAAGTTAATATTAGAAGCTAAACAACAATTGAAAAATGATGTAGTACAACACTCCATCCATCCCATTATATAAGATTTTATTACATGCATATCTAGACATCATCAAAACATTAAGGTAACACTCTTCCTTGTTGCTATGTAGCCTGGGATTGCATATTTAGTCATTCAGTACAATGCATGTTGCTAAGCAACAATTGAAAAACGAAAAGGCATGTTGACTGCAATATCCTTAACAACAACCAAATATCGTAATTCATGGTGGTATTGTTGAAACTGTTATTGATGAAATTGAACTACACAGCAAATAGTTGCACATATAGAGCATCACATTGTGAAGAACTGAAATAAACAAGTCATAAGGACATCTCTAGGCGATCCTTAAAAAGTTAAAGGACTAAAACCCTTAGTGGATACCCCATATGAGCCCATCCTACCACCCGGTGGTAGTTACCCCATATGTCTCATATACTACCATGTGGTACTATATATACTACTTTATCATTTTAAATATATTAGTATACTATATCTAAGATATTTTAAATCAAGTTACATGAAAAAATTGCATATGAGCCCATAGTTTTTGTTATATTTGTGAAATACGTACATATTTGTACGTAAAAAAGAGCGTACTCAAAACATGGTATATACTACCTAAAAATTAGTATATATACTACCTAATCATTGTTATATACTACATACTACACGTACATACTCTTGATTTCGACGGATACTACATACAACATACAAAACGCGAGTGGTGGTAACTACCACTGCTTGTAGGAAACATTTGTCCTATATACTCTAGCAATTTTCGGCCTTTTCTAGTCGATCCCCTAAACTTAAGGTTGTAAACTTCAATTTGATCAAGTTCAAAGCAGGTTCAACCGAAAGTAGCATGCTTTCAAACATAAACATAGACAGTTTTGCATAACCGAACATAAAACATAAATTAAACTAAGCTAAACTACTTTCAGTCGAAGTAGAGGTCGAGCCAATCCTTCCTCGTCATGTACGGTGTGCCGCGAGCCGGGTCCGGGCTAGTACCGTCGTCGGGGTCGTTGGGGGAAGGCACTCCTCCACTCGTCAACGTCGATCTCCTCGTCCTCAGGGCCCACCTCGACGCCCTCTGCACCACCGTCGTCGCCGCCTTCGACCTCGTCATCAGAGGAGAGCGCGATAACCTCGCCGCCCTCCGTGCCGCCGTCCTCGCCGCCATCGACCTCGTCATCGGAGGAGAGGGCGATAACCTCGCTGCCCTCCGCGCCGACGAAGATCGCCCGCTCCGCCTCCACGAGCTTCGGGTGCTGCCGGCGGAGCTCTTGCATGTAGGCCTCGTCGGCGGCCTCGGCCTCGAGACGCTGCCACGCCTCACGGTCCTCCCGTGCCATAGCCGAGCTCACCACCCCTGGCTCTGGCGGAATGAGGTGGACCGGACGTGTGCCGAAGGGGAAATTGAGCCTAGCCGCCGCGCCGTGGTAGCGGACCTGCCAGCGGTCGTACTCCATGGCCGCGAGCTCGACCGTGTGGAAGCTACCAAGCCACCGGCGGGTGTGGGTCTCTCGCTCTGTAATCTGGGCGACCCACGTCCCCCACCGCCGCTGCCGGACCCCGAGGTAGGACTTCGTCAGCTGCCGGGTCCGGGGGAGGATGGGGAAGTCCTCGAACCGGCATAGGGGCGCGACAGCGGGCGTATCGGGGGACCGGTGACGGCGGATTGGGCCCGTGGAGGACGATGCGGACACCTCGGCGGCCACCTCGCCGGCGTCGGGCGAAAAGGCCGCGATAAACCTCTTTTTGGCCATTGGCTACTCGAGCTTCCCGGCACACAGGCAGAGGTTGAGGATGGAGGCGCCAGCGATGGCGGCGACCTACTAATGGTTTCGAGGGTTGTGTGTGTCTGTGTGAGCGGAGGTTGTGTTTGAGGAAATACTGCGGCAACTGAAAATTTTACAAGGCGGGAGTAACAAGGCGGGGCTACTGAAAATTTGGATCAAGGGCGAGCAGATGTTTTTGAGATTGCGAGGGATGCAGAAGCGGGAGTAAAATGCCGGGGCTACTGAAAATTTGAATCAAGGGACTGAAGCAGAGCGGAAGTAACAGACATCGCACATGGTCCGCACATACTAATCGTGTGCTATCAAACATTAAAACCTTCCAAGCGGTAGATATTTTCGAGATTGCGAGGGATACAGAGGCGGGAGTTTTGGGGGAGCGAGCTAGTGTGCTTGACACGCCGGCCGTGGACTGTAGCCGACGCACCTTCTCGCGTAAGCCATAGGCGTACTATACACCGACGATGCTCCAAGATATTTTGTACTACATCTCACACGGTTGGTGAGAATAAACTGTGTGGGATCTACTTGATTTGAATTACAAAATGGGGTCACGGTGGCAATGGATGGTGTTTGAATTACTAGACCTTTTATCTGCAGTGAACATGCAACTGTATGTGTGTCGTAAAAGAATTGGAATTATTCAGGGTTCGTTTAGACCTTTCATACATTAGCTGGTTTTCTAGCCATTTCAGGTGCACAATTCAAAATTAAACTACATGCACATGCTCCTGTGCATACAAATTGGTTGAAAAATCAAATATGTGTCCTTCAGTGCATGATTAGGTCCCATGGAAGATATGAGAATGAATTTTTCGGGGTTCGTTTGGCCTTTTTATACATTAACTGGGTTTTCTAGGCATTTTATGTGCATAATTCAAATTTGAACTACAAGCACATGCTCCAATGCACTAAAGTTGGTTCAAAAATCACATGTGTGTCCTTGGGTGAATTTCTAGGTCCCATGCAAGAGATGGGAATGAATTTCAAACACCAGGGCACTGTTGATTGCCGGCAAAACGTTGAGATACCTGGTTTTAAATCTAGTAAATCCAAAACTCGTCTGAAATTCCTGAAACTTGGCATGCTATCATGGAGCGGCATCAACATGCCGTGGTGAAAATTTTGTCCCATTTGGGGCAGGTTTGGTTATAAGCTTCTCACAAACCAGAGCTTCTCACAACAAGCATGATGGTTTCGATAGGGAACGTACCACATTTGGGGACGAGACGATATCCGTTGCCTCATATTGCTTTCAAAATTTTTCTAGTGTCAACATAGAGCAACAGGAGTGTTGTGTTTAATCTTGGAATTTTTCTGGGTTCGTTTAGCCTTTTTTATACATTAACTGGGTTTTCTAGCCATTTTATGTGCATAATTCAACTTTGAACTACAAGCACATGCTCCAGTGCACCAAAGTTGGTTGAAAAATCACATGTGTGTCCTTGGGTGAATTTCTAGGTCCCATCCAAGAGATGGGAATGAAATTCAAACACCATGGCACTGTTGATTGCCGGCAAAATGTTGAGATGCCTGGTTTTTAAATTCTAGTAAATCCAAAACTCGTCTGAAATTCATGAAGCTTGGCATGCTATCATGGAGCGGCATCAACATGCGGTGGTGTAAATTTTGTCCCATTTGGAGCAGGTTCGGGTATAATCTTCTCACAAACCAGAGCTTCTCACAACAAGCATGATGGTTTCGATAGGGAAAGTACCACCTTTGGTGACGGGACGATATCCGTTGCCTCTTATTGCTTTCAAAAAATTTCTAGTGTCAACATAGAACAACAGGAGTGTTGTGTTCAATCTTGGAGTTTTTTGGGTTTCGTTTGGCCTTTTTTATACATTAACTGGGTTTTCTAGGCATTTTATGTGCATAATTCAAATTTGAACTACAAGAACATGCTCCAATGCACTAAAGTTTGTTGAAAAATCACATGTGTGTCCTTGGGTGAATTCCTAGGTCCCATGCAAGAGATGGGAATGAAATTCAAACACCAGGGCACTGTTGATTGCCGGTAAAACATTGAGATGCTTCGTTTCTAAATTCTAGTAAATCCAAAACTCGTATGAAATTCATGAAACTTGGCATGCTATCATGGAGCGGCATCAACATGCCATGGTAAAAAAATTGTCCCATTTGGGGCAATTTTGGGTATTAGCTTCTCACAAACCAGAGCTTCTCACAACAAGCATGATGGTTTCGATAGGGAACGTACCACCTTTGGGGACGAGACGATATCCGTTGCCTCTTATTGCTTTCAAAAATTTTCTAGTGTCAACATAGAACAACAGGAGTGTTGTGTTCAATCTTGGAATTTTTCGGGGTTCGTTTGGCCTTTTTATACATTAACTGGGTTTTCTAGGCATTTTATGTGCATATTTCAAATTTGAACAACAAGCACATGCTCCAATGCACTAAAGTTCGTTGAAAAATCACATGTGTGTCCTTGGGTGAATTTCTAGGTCCCATGCATGAGATGGGAATGAAATTCAAACACCAGGGCACTGTTGATTGCCGGCAAAACGTTGAGATGCCTGGTTTTTAAATTCTAGTAAATCCAAAACTCGTCTGAAATTCCTGAAACTTGGCATGCTATCATGGAGCGGCATCAACATGTCATGTTAAAAAATTTGTCCCATTTGGGGCAGGTTCGGGTATATGCTTCTCACAAAGCAGAGCTTCTCACAACAAGCATGATGGTTTCGGTAGGGAACGTCCCACCTTTGGGGACGAAACGATATCCATTGCCTCTTATTGCTTTCAAAAAATTTCTCGTGTCAACATAGAACAACAGGAGTGTTGTGTCAATTTTTGGGATTTTTCGGGGTTCGTTTGGACATTTTTATGCATCAACTAAGTTTTCAATGCATTTATGTGCATAATTCAAATTTGAAATACATGCACATGCTCCAGTGCATATAAATTGGTTGAAAAATCAAATCTGTGTCCTTGGGTGCATGCTTAGGTCCCATGCAAGAAATGGGAACTAATTTCAAGCACCAGGGCACCGTTGATTGCCGGCAAAACATTGAGATGCCTCATTTTTAAATTCTGGTAAATCCGAAACTCGTCTGAAATTCATGAAACTTGGCATGCTTTCATGGAGCGGCATCAACATGCCATGGTAAAAAATTGTCCCATTTGGGGTAGGTTTGGGTATATGCTTCTCAGAAACCAGAGCTTCTCACAACAAGCATGATGGTTTCGATAGGGAACGTACCACCTTTGGGGACGAGACGATATCCGTTGCCTCTTATTGCTTTCAAAAAATTTCTAGTGTCAACATAGAACAACAGGAGTGTTGTGTTCAATCTTGGAATTTTTCGGGGTTCGTTTGGCCTTTTTATACATTAACTGGGTTTTCTAAGCATTTTATGTGCATATTTCAAATTTGAACAACAAGCACATGCTCCAATGCACTAAAGTTGGTTGAAAAATCACATGTGTGTCCTTGGGTGAATTTCTAGGTCCCATGCATGAGATGGGAATGAAATTCAAACACCAGGGCACTGTTGATTGCCGGCAAAACATTGAGATGCCTGGTTTTTAAATTCTAGTAAATCCAAAACTCGTCTGAAATTCCTGAAACTTGGCATGCTATCATGGAGCGGCATCAACATGTCGTGTTAAAAAATTTGTCCCATTTGGGGCAGGTTCGGGTATATGCTTCTCACAAACCAGAGCTTCTCACAACAAGCATGATGTTTCGGTAGGGAACGTCCCACCTTTGGGGACGAAATGATATCCATTGCCTCTTATTGCTTTCAAAAAATTTCTCGTGTCAACATAGAACAACAGGAGTGTTGTGTCAATTTTTGGGATTTTTCGGGGTTCGTTTGGACATTTTTATGCATCAACTAAGTTTTCAATGCATTTATGTGCATAATTCAAAATTGAACTACATGCACATGCTCCAGTGCATATAAATTGGTTGAAAAATCAAATCTGTGTCCTTGGGTGCATGCTTAGGTCCCATGCAAGAAATGGGAACTAATTTCAAGCACCAGGGCACCGTTGATTGCCGGCAAAACATTGAGATGCCTCATTTTTAAATTCTAGTAAATCCAAAACTCGTCTGAAATTCATGAAACTTGGCATGCTTTCATGGAGTGGCATCAACATGCCATGGTAAAAATTTTGTCCCGTTTGGGGTAGGTTTGGGTATATGCTTCTCACAAACCAGAGCTTGTCACAACAAGCATCATGGTTTTGGTAGGGAACGTCCCACCTTTGGGGACGAAACGATATCCACTGCCTCTTATTGCTTCCAAATTTTTTCTCGTGTCAACATAGAACAACAGGAGTGTTGTGTCAATTTTTTTGATTTTTCGGGGTTCTTTTGGACATTTTTATGCATTAACTGAGTTTTCAATGCATTTATGTGCATAATTCAAATTTGAACTACATGCACATGCTCCGGTGCATATAAATTGGTTGAAAAATCAAATATGTGTCCTTGGGTGCATGCTTAGGTCCCATGCAAGAAATGGGAATGAATTTTAAACACTAGGGCACCGTTGATTGACAACAAAACATTGAGATGCCTGGTTTTTAAATTCTGGTAAATCCAAAACACGTCCAAAATTCATGAAACTTGGCATGCTATCATGGAATGGCACCCGACATGATGTGGTATTTTTCGTGTCCATTTTGAGAGAAGGCGCACTCGAATAATGACAACCAACAAAGGCACTTTGAAAAAATAGCTGCCACTTTAATATCTCAAACGTTTGTATAATTCAAAACGTGTGCGTTCTGTTAACCATTCACGTGACGCCACGTGTCTTGGTTTTAATGGCTGTAGGAGGTGCCGTGCGGACAGCTGCTTGACCTTGATCGAACGGGAGGCGTGCGAGCGCAGTCCGGTGCGCAGGCTGACCGAGAGGCGTGCAACCTATCCTCCAATGCGCAGGCTCACTGGGAAGCGTGCGAGCTGTACGCTGCGCAGGCTCACTGGGAAGCGAGCCCTTTGACTTCCATGGCCGCCCGCCTTCCTCTCCATTAATGGCGCCCGAGCCGCTGTTTAATACGGGCGGCCTTACTGTTCGCCTCCCATTCCCCTCCCCCCGCAGACCTCCACCGCCATGGCGCAGAATGATCATCTGCCACTAGTCTTCAAGTTTGGTGAAGTCGACTCCGAGCCGGAGGAGATAGAAAATAAGGAGGAATGGGGCCTCATGGACATGGCCCAGAACGAGCTGGCCGCGATGATTGCTGCCCCCACTCCCGTCTCAGCTCCCATCCCCGCGCCCGCGCCAGCGACCGTCCCTGTAGCATTGACGGGCTGGTCACCGAGCACTATCGCAGAGCTGGAAGCCGCGGGCGTCAGCGAGGTCTCCGTGGACCCGCGCGAGCTCGTGTACAAGCCAGCACCAGCGCCCATGCCCGTGCCCGTGCACGCCCCTCCACCCACCGTGGCGTCGGCCCCTGTGCGTTTGGCTGCACCCGCCGCGCCCGTGCGCGCCCCTCCACCCACCGCGGCGCCAGTCCCCGTGCGTTTGGCTGCACCCGCCGCGCCCGTGCCCGTGCGCCCCCCCCCTCAGCGGCATGGGACGCCGCCGTCGACCGCTACCTCTCAGCGGCGCCAGTTGCCGTCCTCCCGCGCCCCGCCCGACGATTGCGTGACGACATGATGTTTGATTTACATGTGAAGAACATTTTGTGCTGCCTTGAAGACTTCAACAATGGCGTCCCGGAGGACGACAACGACATCGACGGCGCGGCACGCCGCCTCCGCCGCCACCGGAAATAGTTTTTTTGGGGTTTAATACTGTATCTCGAATTCTCGATCATATGAATATAAATTTGCAGTGTGACTGAATGAAAGATATGGTTTGAACGAACTTGCGTTTTTCTCTCTTAATGTACAGACTTATCAAACGATTTTCTTTAAAAAAAACATCAACGGTTTTTAAATATAAAACACTCATCGCAAACGTTTTAGTTAGAACACCCGTATGCAAACCGACAGCTTCCCCAGGAAGCCAAGGGAAAATGTGACGAGCAGGATTTCTGCATCACTTCAACGCAAACGGTTGTTTTGCATGACCCGTGTGCAACCACGTACAAACAATTGGGTAAGATTTGCATATCTGTCATTTTGGGTATGTTGCCATTTCTCAAACTGGAAAGATTGACATTTGTTTATCTAGTAACATTGCCATTTGTCAACCTTGTAACACTGTGATTTGTCAAAATATGCAGCTACAAATCACTAGCACAATCTAATTTTTGCAACTAAAATCACCAGCGTTGTTCATATGGACACCACTAGCAGGCGTGAGTTCATGGACGCATATGCAAATGTACCATTGATTACATACAACAAGTCATCAACCCACAACGGCAACGAGGATACACGTTGGATTATAGATCATTTCCAACAAAACATTCTAGTAAAGTTTATCTCACACAACAAATAACAAAGCGATGAAATGAACTTCAGCTCAACCACTCGTCGGCGTTGGAAACACTTGCTTTGAACCAGAAGTGATTCTCTGGGAAGGGCCAGCTACTGTCAATCTCGAGACCAACGCATGACTGATCATCGAGGCTGAAGCGGCCTATGTCAGGACCCATATTGGGATGGTAGGGAAGCATAGCAATGTCCGAAGTATAGATACAGTTGCTTCTTATAAATGGTAGTAACATTGTGTCAACAGCAGCTGGATCGCCTTCCACCATCATTGGATAGTTTTGTCCAAGGAAGAGCGAGTTTCCTCCAAGACTTTCAATACTAAACTAGGGAGAAGGTGTTGGCTCTAGTACACTAGTATCCATCCCGAATACCCTGCAACGGATGTTGGAATAGGTCCGGAGAGTGCGACCATGCGAGACAACACCTGCTTCCTTAGTAACATCAGCAGTGCCCTGTATACAGACAAGAAGAAGAGGTGATCCATCAGAATAAGTTGCCAGGCGCCACTGAGTATATGGGTCCAGCTCGTCCTCATGCTCGTGATCATCAGCATCATCATCTCCCCCTTGGTTATAAAAATTTAAAAGTATAGGTGATGGAATGTTTACAGGACCTTGGAAACACAAGAAGGTTAATTAATTAGTAAAGGGAAACTAGCTAACCCGCATGCATGTGGATGAAACAATTATTATTACGGTGGAAGACAAACGTACCGAAAGCATGATGATTCCATGCAAAAACAGTGCCACGAGTGGTGGCAGCAAACACAAGACCCTCGTATTGAATTGCATCATAGTACTCATCCATGTACAGAAATTGATTTTTGAGCGATATCCATCGAGGCGTGGAAGTAAGGAAGGCAACAAGCTTGTCGAAGATAGCAATAACTTCATAGTTCGAGTAATCCCAATAGCGGCTAGGAACTCGACAAATTGCTATCTTCCGTAGACGACAGTCACCATGATCGTATTTGAACTCACGTAGAATACCGATGTACTCAACCTCTGGGCAGTCGTCTGAGATTTTTGGAAGTCGAACCCGGTGACGAGTGAGGGAGTCCTGGACTAAGGGGTCCTCGGGCGTCCGGCCTGTTATCCATGGGCCGGACTGATGGGCTGTGAAGACATGAAGACCAAAGACTGTACCCGTGTCCGGATTGGACTCTACTTGGCGTGGAAGGCAAGCTTGGCGACCGAAGATTCCTTCTTATGTAACCGACTCCATGTAAACCCTAGATTCCCCCGGTATCTATATAAACCGGAGGGGTTAGTCCAGAAAAGACACACATTACCATAGTCATACAGGCTAGACTTCTAGGATTTAGCCATTACGATCTCGTGGTAGATCAACTCTTGTAATACTCATATTCATCAAGATCAATCAATCAGGAAGTAGGGTATTACCTCCATAGAGAGGGCCCGAACCTGGGTAAACATCATGTCCCCCGTCTCCTGTTACCATCGATCCTAGACGCACAGTTCGGGACCCCCTACCCGAGATCCGCCGGTTTTGACACCGACATTGGTGCTTTCATTGAGAGTTCCACTGTGCCGTCGATAAAAGGTTCGATGGCCTCTTCAATCATCGATAACGACGCTGTCCAAGGAGGAACCTTCCTCCCCGGACAGATTGTTGTATTCGGCGGCTTCGTACTGCGGGCCAACTCGCTTGGCCATCTGGAGCAGGTCGATAGCTACGCCCCTGGCCATCAGGTCAGATTTGGAAGCTTGAACTACATCGCGGATATCCGTGGAGACTTGATCTTCAAGGGATTCGAGCCCGCGGCGATCGCTCCCCCTCGCCCCGATGAACGTGACTTAAATCTGTCATCGGATCACACCCAGGAGATGGTTCCTGCTGCTGTGACGGCCTTAGAGCCAAAGCAGATCGTGCCATCCGAGGCCACAGAGTCCGCGGCGTTGGAGCCGCACACGGACTCGACTTCCCGCAATATTCACGTCAATGGAACTCCGGGCTCATCTCCGGCTATAAGTTCCGGAGCAGGTACGCCTGCGGATACCGAGTTGGATCGGTTATCGATTTTCGAATTTAGCGCCGCAGACATCTTCCAGCATTCACCTTTGGGTGACGTGCTAAACTCTTTAAAGAATTTGTCCTTGGAGAAGGACTCACAGCCGAACTATGTCCGGTTCGAGCTAGAGACAGATGACGAGGAATTTTGCTTCCCGGCCGCCACCCACTTCATAGCCACTTTCGATGACTTAACCGACGTGCTTGACTATGGCTCCGAAGACATCGACGGTATGGACGACGATCCCGACAAGGAGCAAGGCCAAGACCCGCCATTCACTGGACGGTGGACGGCCACCTCTTCGTACGACGTATACATGGTTGATACACCCAAAGGATCTGGCGACGACAAAGAAGAGCCAGATGCAAATAAAACCTCTGAGACGCAGTCCAAGCGTCGACGCCCCAAACGCCGTTCTAAGCCTCATCGCTCAAAAGACGGCAACACCGGCACCGGAGAAAATAGTACTCCAGGCGACACCGAAAACAATGAAGACCCTGTCGGAGCTGCATCCAAACAGGAGGAACACGGCAACGGGCGGGATAACTCTGATGAACAGGCCATAGAAGATGACTCGGAGGACGACAGTTACCGTCCACCCTCCAAGGAGGAGACAAGCCTCGGCAACAAAGACTTCATCGTGCCTGAGGACCCTCTGGAGCAGGAGCGCTTTAAGCTTCAGCTCATAGCCACTGCAAGGATCCTGAAAAAGAAACAGCAGGAGCTTCAAGCTGAACAAGATATGCTCGTCGACAGATGGACTGATGTCCTGATAGCCGAAGAATACGGCCTCAAGCGCCTAGCCAAAAGCTACCCGAAACGCAGACTACTACCTCAATTCGATGAGGAGGCACCGGAGCACATATCTCCCTCGCGTAATGCGGAACGACCACCACGTGGTCGAGATAGGGCGGCCGACCGGCCACCCCGCGGTCGGGATAAAGCGGCAACTCAGGCCGAACAGCAGCCGGCCCCACCGCCCCGTAAAAATAGAGATGGAAGAGTTCGGGGTCACACATACGACCTCCGGCAGACCCTGGACAGTAGAGCAGGACATACAAGATCGATCTACGAATCACGAGGGCGTGCCTCGAGGCACGACGACGGCTACTTATTCGGACGTGACAAACCTAACTACGCCCGGGCCGAATGCCGCAGACGGACTCCATCAGAGCTACGCCGCGACGTGGCCTGATACAGAGGTGCCGCACACCCTCTCTGCGTCACAGATGAAGTACTGGATCATGAATTCCCCGAGGGGTTCAAGCCCGTCAATATAGAATCATACGATGGCACAACCGATCCCGCGGTGTGGATCGAAGATTTTATTCTCCACATCCACATGGCCCGAGGAGATGACCTCCACGCCATCAAATACCTCCCATTAAAGCTCAAAGGACCAGCTCGACACTGGCTAAATAGTCTGCCTGAGAACTCCATCGGCAGCTGGGAGGACTTGGAAGAAGCCTTCCTCGACAACTTCCAAGGTACATATGTCCGGCCACCCGATGCCGATGACTTAAGCCACATAGTTCAACAATCTGGAGAATCAGCCAGAAAATTCTGGACTAGGTTCCTAACCAAAAAGAACCAGATCGTTGACTGTCCGAATGCCGAGGCCCTAGCAGCCTTCAAACACAGCATCCATGATGAATGGCTAGCACTCCACCTCGGCCAAGAAAAGCCGAAGTCTATGGCAGCCCTTACGGCACTCATGACCCACTTTTGCGCGGGTGAGGACAGCTGGCTGGCCCGAAGCAAAAACACAGCCAGCGAGGCAGGCCCCTCAGAGGCCAAAATCAGCACCAGCAAGCTCCGGCATAATAGACACAAACGCCGAAGCAATGGCGATAACACCGATGACACAACAGTAAATGCCGGATTCAGCAGCTCCAAGTCCGGCCAACGAAAGAAGCCCAACAAGAGGAACACTGAGGGACCTTCCAGCCTGGACCGCATACTCGACCATTCGTGCCAGATACATGGCACCCCAGACAAACAAGCCAATCACACCAATAGAGATTGTTGGGTCTTCAAACAGGCTGGCAAGTTAAATGCCGAGAACAAAGAAAAGGGATCACAAAGTGAGGACAAGGACGAAGAGCCCCGGCAGCCGAACACCGGAGGGCAGAAGAAATCCCCCCCTAAGTCAAAATGGTGAACATGATATACGCCACACACATCCCCAGGAAGGAGCACAAACAGGCGCTCAGGGACGTCTACGCGGTAGAGCCAGTCACCCCAAAGTTCAATCCGTGGTCATCATTTCCGATCACCTTCGATCGTTGAGATCATCCAACTAGTATCCGCCATGGCGGTTCGGCCGCACTGGTCCTTGACCCAATCATCGACGAATTCCACCTAACACGAGTCCTGATGGATGGTGGGAGCAGCCTCAACCTGCTCTACCAGGATACAGTACGGAAGATGGGCATTAATCCCTCACGAATCAAACCCACAAAGACTACCTTTAAAGGAGTCATACTAGGCGTTGAGGCCCGCTGCACGGGCTCAATCATGCTGGAGGTGGTCTTCGGTTCTCTGGACAACTTCCGAAGCGAAGAGTTAATCTTCGATATCGTCCCCTTCCGCAGTGGCTACCACGCACTGCTCGGACGAACCGCGTTCGCTAGATTCAACGCGGTCCCACACTATGCTTACCTCAAGCTCAAGATGCCCGGTCCGCGCGGCGTCATAACAGTTAATGGAAATACGGAACGCTCCCTCCGTACAGAGGAGCACACCGCTGCCCTAGCAGCAGAAATACAGAACGGCCTTTTCAAGCAGATCCACAATCTGGCTGGCGAGCCCACAGACACTGTCAAGAGGGTCTGGACTACACTGCCATAGGACAACTCGGCCCGTCAAAAGCTTGACTAGCAGTTCGGCCTCCATCCCAGCCCTAATCAAGTAGTGGCATTTGTACCACGCGCACATAATTACGCACTCAAAATTCCATGGGCATCGACGGAGGCACATCTTGTGGTCCACAGTACGGCCAGACCGACCCCGGACTCACATATACCTTCCCCTTTTTTCCTTTTTGTTTCAGGTTCTTTTTGCCGTGTGCCTGATAACCAGTCCCTTCAAAGGATCGACATACAAAGACAGCTAGCAGCATAGGTGCGTAGGGTAACCTCTACACGTTCTTCTTGACGGTATTTCTACTTATTTCTTAGGACCCGCACGCTCCGCCCCCTCAACTCCGGCATGTTAAATAGCCCGGAGACTTATTGCACTCTTTGTACAGGATACACCTTGACGTATCCATACAGTCATAATAAAAATGGTTTGCGGCCCAGTTTCTGTGGTTTGCGTTTCTTACTTCATTTTTATTTCGATTTGCTTATTGATCGCATCCGTACAACCTGGCACATCTCATATTCGCCAGGGGCTCCCTGTCGTCCCATAATATGGCAGCAAAGTCCGAACACTTCTTATAGATAAGTTCGGCACCCCGAATTCAGCATTATATACATTGGCTCCGAATCATGTCTTTGGTCAATAGTTGGGTCGCCCGGCTCCTGTGCTTGCTACCCTACGTTCCGCTGAATCGGCTAGGGTAGTAAAGGGAGAACTACTGCGATTGTGCCCTGGCCTTGACCAGATGAGCACCTCAGTAGAGAAAGCCGAAAACTGAATGTCATGATATGGCGAGAGCCGGTCAGCTGTTCGAGGGTTACAAATCGTTGGAGATTTTTTCCGCGTTATGCGGGAGATCGGCACTTCCCGATCAGATGCTGATAGTACTCTGGTTTAAACCAGGGGCTGCGCCCATGCTTTACTATAAAACTCCTATGGCTAAGTGAGGGCGTTCAAGCCATACAGTCTGATTGCCTTGTTCGTTGTGCTAAACAACTCCTTCAAGGTCCATGTAATTGGATCAAGATTGTTTAGATTCCATCCCGAACACCTCCGTACTACCTACGTGAGGGCAGAAGCCGACGACTGGCCAACCCTCAGATTACATGCAACACGGCCGCACACGAGGAAACAATTCAAAGCATAATAAAATTAATTTACAAAAACTGGCTTTGTTCTCATAATACAAGGCTAAGGCAACATGAATACATTCATTCAAATACAATGTCCTGCGAACATTGCACCGCTACAAGTCGAGACCCTTCTACGACATGCGCGAAATATCGCTCGGGTGTGCGGTGCTCCTTGCCCTCTGGTGGCCCACTGGCAACTTCAACGGCGTTCATCTTCGCCCACCACATCTTGCAGCGAGCGAAGGCCATACGGGCACCTTCAATATAGGCGGAGCGCTTGACGATGTCCAGTCGAGGACAGGCGTTCACCATCTGCCTCACAAGCCCGAAGTAGCTGCCAGGCATAGCTTCGGCAGGCCATAGCCGGATTGTCAAATCCTTCATGGCTAATTCGGCCACTCTGTGCAGCTCCACCAGCTGTTTCAGCTGATCGGTGAAGGACACGTGAGGCTCTGACACCGCATATTGCGACCAGAAGAGCTTCTCCGTAGAACCCCCTCCTTCGGCTCGATAGAACTCCACGGCGTCCGATACACTGCATGGTAAATCAGCAAAAGCCCCTGGGAACTCCGAACCCGGGTTAGTAAAAGGTACTGCTTCTCCGCATACTTGCTTTGCATCTTAAAAGCCTTACCCGCCGTGATCTTCTTGGCCTCCTGGATCTCCTAGAGGGCGGCCTGGGCCTCGTTCCGTGCCGTCTCCGCGCTCTGACGAGCCTTGGTGAGTTTGACCCCTTGAGCCGACGCATCATTCTCCAAGGTCTCACATTTGTTAACCGCATCCTGGAGCTCCTGCTGGACTTCTTTGACCCAGGCCTTGAGCTTCTTACGGGCGGCTTGCTGCTGGACAACCTTCTCCTCGGCCTCGCCCAGGGCCTTCCTCAGGGCCTCGACCTCGGTCGCGGCTTCTGCACATACCATAACACCACTGTCAATATACAGCACTTATTCTTTTCCGAACACATAGCAGGTCGTCACTCACCTTGCTTCTCCTGGAGACGGATTTTAACCTCGCCGAGCTCGTTCTCGGTTCGCTCCAGCCTCTGCTTCAGTTCAGAGACCTCGGCAGCATGCGAGGTCACGGCCAAAAGTGACGCCTGCTTATCGATACATATTGAGTCAGCCTCTTATAATTAACGATTGATCCTCTGTCCGGTTCTTCTCATCGAACACCGGACAGTGTCTCAGGGGCTACGGTCTACATGGGGTTTTTCTCTTTCTTACCTCGAAACCTGTCAACAGGTTACTGCAGGCTTCATTCAGGCCGCTCTTGGTGGTTTGAACCTTCTCGATCACTGCACCCATAAGGACACGGTGCTCATCCGCGACAGAGGCGCCTCGCAGCGCCTCCATCAGATTATCCGGCGCCCCTGGATGGACGGGGGCCACCGGTGGAAGCGGCGCACCCCTCTCCTTCAAAAGGGGCTGCTCGCCTGACTCCGGAGCTACCTAAGTCTCCGGAATCATATTCGGCTGAGGGCCGAACTGGATGCAGCCCTCCTCACCAGTCTCCATGGGGCTCGGCTCCCCCATGTGTCCGGCAGTGGAGGTCTTGCCTTGTGGCACCTCCCGGACAGCGTCCTGGGCTCCTCCTCGGTTAGGAGCGGTCCTCCGGGACAACACTTCGGTGTCGTCCCTGGCCTCGGGGGAGTAAGCAGGCGGTGGCGACATGCTCGCCATCTCCGACAGAGCCAACGAACCTCCAGACGAGGATCGCTAGATAAGGTCGCGAGCTGGACTGCAATAGTGCAGTTAACCAAGTCAAGATAATAAAGAGAAAGGGCCGGATGTGCGCATGACAGAGCCGTGTCACTTACGATGCGGCCTGGGGCTTAGTGCGGGGGCGTCGTTTCGGACTGCTGTCAACGTCCCACACGCTATTGACCGCTGGGACGCCCTTCCCCTTCTTAGGCGTTTCCGCCTCCAGACGCGCCGAAGCCGCCCTCTTTTTCTTCTTCTCCTCGGGGGGAGGGTTGTTTTCCTCCTCCCCCTCTTCCTTGTCATTGTCCTCAGGGACAGAGGCATGAGCTTCGTCGTCTTCGGACGTCACGTCCGGAGTGCCCTTGCAACGGGGGCCGCTTTTGGCCCCCTTGGCCTTCTTCTCCGGCGCCTTATATGGCGCCGGCACCAGCATCTTCGCCAGGCACGGGATGACCGGTTCTTCGGGCAGCGGAGCCGGACACTGGATCCGCTGCGCCCTCTCCGTCCAGTCCTGAAAAGAGCAATAATAAAAGCTTAGACATCATCCTTGAAACATTTAAGTTGGGGATACATCAGGAAAAACATACCTCGCTGGCGGGGTGTTTACAATCGTGACCACGGTCTGAGTCCGTGGCCGGTGGCTTCTCGTTGCCCTTAAAGAGCAACTTCCAGGCACCTTCGTGAGTAGTCTCGAAGAGCCTTGTCAAGGTCTGGTGCTTCTTCGAATTGAACTCCCACAAAGGGCGGCTTCGGCGCTGGCACGGAAGAATCCGGCGGACTAGCATCACCTGGATGACGTCAACGAGCTTGACATTTTTGGTCACCATGCTTTGAACGCGCGTCTGCAGTGCTATCAGCTCGACAGGTGAACACCAGTCCGGACTCTTCTCGACCCACGAGGTGAGTCGCATGGGAGCACCGGAGCGGAATTAGGCAGCTGCGGCCCAGGAGGTGCCGCGAGGTTCTGTGATTTAGAACCACTGCTTCTGCCACTCCTTCACTGTCTCCACAAAAGTGCCTTTGGGCCAGGAGATGTTGGATAGCTTGCTCACCATGGCTCCTCCGCACTCCGCGTGCTGGCCATCCAGCACCTTCGGCTTCACGTTGAAGACTTTGAGCCATAGCCCGAAGTGGGGTTGGATGCAGAGGAAGGCCTCGCACATGACGATAAACACCGAGATGTTGAGGAAGGAATTTGGGGATAGATCGTGGAAATCGATCCCATAGTAATACATCAGCCCGCGAACAAAAGGGTGGAGTGGAAACCCTAGTCCGCGGAAGAAATGAGGGAGGAATACCACCCTCTCATTGGGCTCCGGTGTGGGGACGATTTGTCCCTCGGCCGGCAAGCGGTGGGCGATTCCCTTCGCCAAGTATCCGGCAGCCCGGAGCTCAGTAATGTCCTCCTCTTTGACGGAGGAGACCATCCACTTGCCCTGACCACCGGATCCGGACATGGTTGCTTGAGTGGAGAGGAGATGAGCACTTGGGCACTGGAGCTCGAGATTGGAAAGGCGGAGACAGAGAGATAGCGTGAGAAGAGGAAGAGGGAATCCTTATCCCCTTATAAAGGCAGCAAATATTAAACGCCTCCTCACTCGCCTTAAGATTCGCCTATTCCCGAGGGCCGTATAAATGGCACGGTTGGGTTACCCATGCCCGCATTAATGAGAATCCCGTGATAAGGGGACACGACCTCTGCTTTGACAAGACGTGCCAATGGCAACTGCGTCTCGGGACGTGGGGCATCGAACATAAAAGCGGTTTGGAATTATGACCGGTCGGACGTAATGTCGTGCTACAAAAAAGTTGTCAGCGGATGGAACTCATGTAAAAATATATTCTCTCTGCGGTTGTGCATGGTGTGTATACGGTAGTTCCGGATACAATCATTATATCTGAAGACTGTCTTGGAGTTCGGAAAGGGGAACCTGCCTTGCAATGCCGAAGACAATCTGCGCGCCGGACTCCTCGTCATTGAAGCCAGGTTCAGGGGCTACTGAGGGAGTCCTAGACTAAGGGGACCTCGGGCGTCCGGCCTGTTATCCATGGGCCAGATTGATGGGCTGTGAAGACATGAAGACCGAAGACTATACCTGTGTCCGGATTGGACTCTACTTGGCGTGGAAGACAAGCTTGGCGACTGAAGATTCCTTCTTATGTAACTGACTCCATGTAAGCCCTAGATTCCCCCGGTGTCTATATAAACCGGAGGGGTTGGTCCGGAAAAGACACACATTACCATAGTCATACAGGCTAGACTTCTATGGTTTGGCCATTACGATCTCGTGGTAGATCAACTCTTGTAATACTCATATTCATCAAGATCAATCAAGCATGAAGTAGGGTATTACCTCCATAGAGAGGGCCCGAACCTGGGTAAACATCGTGTCCCCCGTCTCCTGTTACCATCGATCCTAGACGCACAGTTCGGGACCCCCTACCCGAGATCCGCCGGTTTTGACACCGACAACGAGTGTACACATTCACAAGTTCCCACTCGTAGTTGTACCCAATGTAAACAACCCAATCCCCATTTGCGCCTTCCCAAGCCTTGCCCTCAAGCGATGGCATCTTAACATCATACGTATCATTATCAAGCGGCATCAACTTGCACAAGGCGAGGCTTCCCTCGTCCCCGCGCCAGTCGGCAGGGTCACGGCGAAGAAGATAGGGGAGATCAAACCGCTCCTGGACCCTTGGGTTCCTTGTAATGATGTTATTAGTTGAGTCGAGAATGGTCTTGAACAAACCTGCCATGCTAGCCGAGGTGATGACGTCGCACCGATCAATGAGTTCCTCCACCGCGTCATCATTCAAATCGGGGCAAGAATAACAGGGTCGTTTCCGGCATGTTCCCTCCATGGAGAAGATGATCGAACAATGGCAGAAGGAAGGGTGAAGGCGAAGGGAGGAGGGAGGAAGAGCGTGCGACAACAGTTCCAAATCGAGAGGGAAAGGCGAAGAGGCGGTGGACGGTTGCCACGGTACACGAAGAGGCGTCTGGGGAGCGAACGGTTGCCACAGAGGTCACACATTGACAACAAGGGCCGAGTGAACCGCATGCGTATATCGCACACACCTTGATCTGGTTGACCGTTTCTTTTGTGTTGCCTAATCACAAACAGTTCATCTGAGTGAACAGTATGATGTATATCGCACACACCTTCATCTGGTTGCCCATTTCTTTTGTGTTGCCTAATCACAAACAGTTCATCCGAGTGAACCGTATGCTGTGTATCGCACACGCCTTCATCTGGCTGCCCGTTTCTTTTATTCCTCCTCATCGTAAACAGTTAATTGAACTGAACCGTATGCCCTTCATCGCACACGCAACTAAAACCTGAACCGTGTTTGATGCATCCGTCATCATGTTTTATACATTTCTGACGGTTTTCATACAGCATCGTTTGCGATTATGGCATCGCACACAGTTTCTCAAAGGGTCTCTTATTGTAGTGTCGCGTTAGCAGCATCCTGCAGTAGTGAGGGGATAGCATTGTGCAGTCATCTCCATATAAAGGTTTTAACCTTTCTCGGGACCTTCAGAGACCATAGTTTGCCCCAGATGGGGTGTGGAGATGAACCCTGTACAGCCAAACTACTGTCATTGCTGGATGCAAATGCTACTTCCCATTGCCAGTAATAAGCAGACCGTACAGTAAAGATCCCCGACTTGGTGAGATGTCATGCTACAAAGTCCTCAGTCTCATGTTGGTATATAGGAATCTGAAGAACCCATTCAGTGTCTACATGCCAAAAGTTATCACGAATAAGTGGCTCATCCCACTCACCCGTGGTTGGATTAATAAGCTTGTTTACCTTGGAGAGGATGCAGTTCCCCCGTACTGTCAGTATCTTCCTTGAGCTGCTACTAGGGATCTAACAATCATCCCAGATATCAATTTTCATTCCATTTCCAACCCTCCAGATGCACCCTTCCTTGAAGGTCTGTATTCCTGACCATATGCTTTGCCATACATAAGATGAGCCCTTCTTCAAATCACGGTTTAGCAAGTCTCCCGAGGGGTAATACTTAGCTTGCAGAACCTTGGCACAAAGTGAGTCATAGTTATCTATGAGTCTCTAGCATTGTTTAGCGAGCATTGCTAGATTAAAACTATGAATGTCACGGAAGCCCATGCCTCCCCTAGATTTTGGAATGCACACATTCCACCAAGTGAACCAATGTAGTTTACGTTGGTCCTCACCATCACCCCACCAAAAGTGCGATACAGTATCAGTGATTCCCTTGCAAATTTTCTTTGGAAATTTGAATACACCCATCGCATAGGTCGGGATGGCTTGGGCCACCGCTTTAATAAGAGCCTCCTTTCCTCCATATGACAAATTGCATTCCTTCCAGCCACTTATTAATTTCTGAATTCTTTCAATAAGATGTTTAAACCAATCCACTCGGTCTACTCCAATCATTGAGGGGAGTCCCAAATATTTATCAGACAGAGACTCGGTCTTAATATCAAGTATTTGGCACACTTCTACCTTATCATCAACATTTGTGTTTGGGCTGAAGTATATGGATGATTTTGCGGCACTGACCATCTGCCCCGAAGTTTCACAGTAGTCATCTAGGATCCTCTTTAAAGTGATAGCATTAGCTGCATCTGCCCTCATAAGAATCAAGGAGTCGTCAGCAAAGAGCAAATGAGTGATAAAGGGGGAGTCCCGACAGACCTGAACTCCCTTCAAATTCCCTTGTTCTTCCTCATGGGTGATCAAAGCCGAGAGACCTTCCACACAGAGCAAAAACAGGTACGGGGAGAGAGGGTCCCCTTGCCGTAGGCCTCTACTTGGGAAGAAAACGTCTGTTTCATTTGAGTTGAACCTCACCTTATGTTGGGGAACGCAGTATTTCAAACCATTTACCTATGATCACGCAAGATCTATCTAGGAGATGCATAGCAACGAGAGGGGAGAGTGTGTCCACGTACCCTCGTAGACCGAAAGCAGAAGCGTTTAGTAACGCGGTTGATGTAGTCGAACGTCTTCGAGATCCAAGCACCGAACGTACATCACCTCCGCATTCAGCACACGTTCAGCTCGATGACGTCCCTCGTACTCTTGGTCCAGTTGAGGCCGAGGGAGAGTTCCGTTAGCACGATGGCGTGGCGACGGTGATGATGATGTTACCGGCGCAGGGCTTCGCCTAAGCACAACGACGATATGACTGAGGTGTGTAACTATGGAGGGGGCACCGCACACGGCTAAGACAAATCTTGGGGTGCCTTTGGGGTGCTCTCCTCCCCAGTATATAAAGGAGGGAGGGAGGAGGCGGCCGGCCTAGGGGGCGCGCCAAGCATAGGGAGTCCTACTAGGACTCCCAAGTCCCAGTAGGATTCCCTTTCATATTCGGAGTAGGACAGAAGGAAAGAGAGGGAGAGGGAGAAGGAAAGGGGGGCCGCGCCCCCACCCCTTGTCCAATTCAGTTTGGGCAGGGGGGAGGTGCGCGCCACCTCTTGGCCCTTCTCCCCTCTCTCCACTAAAGGCTAATAAGACCCATTACTTCTCCCAGTGAATTCCCGTAACTCCCCGGTACTCCGAAAAATACCCGGATCACTCGGAACCATTCCGATGTCTGAATATAGCCTTCCAATATATGAATCTTTACCTCTCAACCATTTCGAGACTCCTCGTCATGTCCGTGATCTCATCCGGGACTCCGAACAAACTTCGGTCATCAAATCACATAACTCATAATACAAATCGTCATCGAACGTTAAGCGTGCGGACCCTACGGGTTCGAGAACTATGTAGACATGATCGAGACACATCTCCGGTCAATAACCAATAGCGGAACCTGGATTCTCATATTGGCTCCTACATATTCTACAAAGATCTTTATCGGTCAAACTGCATAACAACATACGTAGTTCCCTTTGTCATCGGTAAGTTACTTGCCCGAGATTCGATCGTCGGTATCATCATACCTAGTTCAATCTCGTTACTGGCAAGTCTCTTTACTCGTTCGGTAATACTTCATCCCACAACTAACTCATTAGTCACATCGCTTGCAAGGCTTATAATGATGATCATTACCGAGAGGGCCCTGAGATACCTATCCGAAACACGGAGTGACAAGTCCTGATCTCGATCTATGCCAACCCAACAAATACCTTCGGAGACACCTGTAGAGCATCTTTATAATCACCCATTTACGTTGTGACATTTGATAGAACACAAGGTGTTCCTCCGGTATTCGGGAGTTGCATAATCTCATAGTCTAAGGAACATGTATAAGTCATGAAGAAAGCAACAGCAATAAAGCTAAACGATCATTATGCCAAGCTAACGGATGGGTCTTGTCCATCACATCATTCTCTAATGATGTGATCCCGTTCATCAAATGACAACACATGTCTATGGTCACGAAACTTAACCATCTTTGATTAACGAGCTAGTCTAGTAGAGGCATACTAGGGACACTTTGTTTTGTCTATGTATTCACACATGTATCAAGTTTCCGGTTAATACAATTCTAGCATGAATAATAAACATTTATCATGATATAAGGAAATAAAATAATAACTTTATTATTGCTTCTAGGGCATATTTGCTTCAGTCTCCCACTTGCACTAGAGTCAATAATCTAGTTCACATCGCCATGTGATTTAACAGCAATAGTTCACATCACCATGTGATTAACACCCATAGTTCACATCGCCATGTGACCAACACTCACAGGGTTTACTAGAGTCAATAATCTAGTTCACATCGCTATTAGATTAACACCCAAAGAGTGATCATGTTTTGCTTGTAAGAGAAGTTTAGTCAACGGGTCTGCCACATTCAGAGCCGTATGTATTTTGCAGATTTTCTATGTCTACAATGCTCTGCACAGAGCTACTCTAGGAAATCGCTCCCTCTTTCAATATGTATCCAGATTGAGACTTAGAGTCATCCGGATCAGTGTCAAAGCTTGCATCGACGTAACACTTTACGACGAACTTTTTGTCACCTCCATAACCGAGAAACATGTCCTTATTCCACTAAGGATAATTTTGACCGCTGTCCAATGATCCACTACTGGATCACTATTGTACCCTCTTGCCAAACTCATGGTGAGGTACACAATAGATCTGGTACACAGCATAGCATACTTTATAGAACCTATGACTGAGGCATAGGGAATGACTTTCATTCTCTTTCTATTTTCTGCCGTGGTCGGGTTTTGAGTCTTACTCAACTTCTCACCTTACAACACAGGCAAGAACTCCTTCTTTGGTTGTTCTATTTTGAACTACTTCAAAATCTTGTCAAGCTATGTACTCATTGAAAAATCTTATCAAGTGTCTTGATCTATCTCTATAGATCTTCATGCTCAATGTGTAAGCAGCTTCACCGAGGTCTTTCTTTGAAAAACTCCTTTCAAACACTCCTTTATGCTTTCCAGAAAATTCTACATCATTTCCGATCAAAAATATGTCACTCACATATACTTATCAGAAAGGTTGTAGTGCTCCCACTCACTTTCTTGTAAATACAGGTTTCACCGCAAGTCTGTATAAAACTATATGCTTTGATCAACTTATCAAAGCGTATATTCCAACTCCGAGATGCTTGCACCAGTCCATAGATGGATCGCTGGAGCTTGCACATTTTGTTAGCACCTGTAGGATTGACAAAACCTTCTGGTTGCATCATATACAACTCTTCTTTAAGAAATCCATTAAGGAATGCAGTTTTTGACTTCCATTTGCCAGATTTCATAAAACGTGGCAATTACTAACATGATTCGGACAGACTTAAGCATCAATACGAGTGAGAAAATCTCATCGTAGTCAACACCTTGAACTTGTCGAAAACCTTTTGCGACAATTCGAGCTTTTGTAGATAGTAACACTACTATCAGCGTCCGTCTTCCTCTTCAAGATCCATTTATTCTCAATGGCTCACCGATCATCAGGCAAGTCAATCAAAGTCCATACTTTGTTTTCATACATGGATCCCATCCCAGATTACATGGCCTCAAGCCATTTCGCAGAATCTGGGCTCATCATCGCTTCCTCATAGTTCATAGGTTCGTCATGGTCTAGTAACATGACTTCCAGAAAGAGATTACTGTACCACTCTGGTGCGGACCGTACTCTGGTTGACCTACGAGGTTCGGCAGCAACTTGATCTGAAGTTTCATGATCATCATCATTAACTTCCTCACTAATTGGTGTAGGCATCACTGGAACTGATTTCTGTGATGAACTACTTTCTAATTGGGGAAAAGGTACAATTACCTCATCAAGTTCTACTTTCCTACCACTCACTTCTTTCGAGAGAAACTCCTTCTCTAGAAAGGATCCATTCTTAGCAACGAATATCTTGCCTTCGGATCTGTGATAGAAGGTGTACCCAACAGCCTCCTTTGGGTATACTATGAAAACACATTTCTCTGATTTGGGTTCGAGCTTATCAGGTAGAAGCTTTTTCACATAAGCATCGCAGCCCCAAACTTTAAGAAACGACAGCTTAGGTTTCTTGCTAAACCACAGTTCATACGGTGTCGTCTCAACGGATTTAGATGGTGCCCTATTTAACGTGAATGCAGCTGTCTCTAATGCATAATCCCAAAACGATAGTGGCAAATCGGTAAAAGACATCATAGATCGCATCATATCCAATAAAGTACGGTTACGACGTTCGGACACACCATTACGCTGTGGTGTTCCAGGTGGCATGAGTTGTGAAACTATTCCACATTGTTTCAAATGAAGACCAAACTCATAACTCAAATATTCACCTCCACGATCAGATCGTAGAAACTTTATTTTCTTGTTACGATGATTTTCCACTTCACTCTGAAATTCTTTGAACTTTTCAAATGTTTCAGACTTATGTTTCATCAAGTAGATATACCCATATCTGCTCGAATCATCTGTGAAGGTCAGAAAATAACGATACCTGTCGCGAGCCTTTATAACCCACAAGTATAGGGGATCAATTGTAGCCTCTTTCGATAAGTAAGAGTGTCGAACCCAACGAGGAGCTAAAGGTAGAACAAATATTCCCTCAAGTTTTATCGACCACCGATACAACTCTACGCACGCTTAGCGTTAGCTTTACCTAGAACAAGTATGAAACTAGAAGTACTTTGTAGGTGTTGTTGGATAGGTTTGCAAGAACATAAAGAGCGCGTAAATAAAAAGTAGGGCCTGTTGTAAGTAAAGAAGCAATAAAGTAAATATAGCGAGTGTGGAAAAGTGGTGGTAGGAGTTGTGAAATTGTCCCTAAGCAATTGACTACTTTAGTAGACCAATAGCAAGTATTTTGTGGGAGAGGCCACTGCTAGCATGTCATCCCTGACTTGGAACTCTATGCACTTATGATTGGAACTATTAGCAAGCATCCGCAACTACTAACGTTCATTAAGGTAAAACCCAACCATAGCATTAAGATATATTGGTCCCCCTTCAATCCCGCATGCATCAATTTCTATGCTAGGTTGAAGCTTCTGTCACTCTTGCCCTCCAATACATAGTCCTATCAACATACAACTAACCCTATGGTCTGATCCACGCGCGCGCTCATATGATGGGCACCAAAGGACAGCGACATAACCACAAGCAAATTAAATCAATCATAGCAATTCATCAACCACCGATAGGACAACGAAAATCTACTCAGACATCATAGGATGGCAACACATCATTGGATAATAATATGAAGCATAAAGCACCATGTTCAAGTAGAGGGTACAGCGGGTTGCGGGAGAGTGGACCGCTGTAGATAGAAGGGGGAAGGTGATGGAGATGTTGGTGAAGATGGCGGAGGTGTTAGTGAAGATCGCGGTGATGATGATGCCCCCGGCGGCGTTCCGGCGCCACCGGAAGCGAGGGGGAGAGAGCCCCCCTCATTCTTCTTCTTCCTTGACCTTCTCCCTAGATGGGAGAAGGGTTTCCCCTCTGTTCCATGGTCTCCATGACGTGGGAGGGGCGAGAGCCCCTCCGAGATTGGATCTGTCTCTCTGTCTCTCTTTGTTTCTGCGTTTTTTCTGCTGCCCTTTCACCGTTTCGTATATATATATATGGAGATTCGTAACTCCGATTGGCCTGAAACCTTCGCCGTGATTTTTTTACCAAAAATTAGCTTTCTTGCGGCCGAAGAAGGGCGTCAACCGCCTTACGGGTGGACCACGAGGGTCAGGGGAGCGCCTAGGGGGTGGGGCGCGTCCCCCCTGCCCTGTGCCCACCTCGGACACCGTTTCGCGTTGATCTTTCTCCCAGATTTTCCAAATATTCCAAAAATAAGCTCCGTCCGTTTTTATCCCGTTTGGACTCCGTTGGATATGGATATTCTGCGAAACAAAAACATGCAACAAACAGGGACTGGCACTGGGCACTGGACCAATATGTTAGTCCCAAAAATAGTATAAAAAGTTGCCAAAAAGTATATGAAAGTTATATAATTTTGGCATGGAACAATCAAAATTATAGATACAACGGAGACGTATCAGCATCCCCAAGCTTAATTCCTGCTCGTCCTCAAGTAGGTAAATGATAAAAAGGATAATTTTTGATGTGGAATGCTACCTAGCATAATCTTGATCATGTATCTAATCATGGCATGAATATTAAGACACGAGTGATTCAAAGCAATAGTCTATCATTTGACATAAAAACAATAATACTTCAAGCATACCAACCAAGCAATTATGTCTTATTGAAATAACATAGCCAAAGAAAGCTCATCCCTACAAAATCATATAGTCTGGCTATGCTCCATCTTCACCACACAAAGCATTCAAATCATGCACAACCCCGATGACAAGCCGAGCAATTGGTTCATACTTTTTAACGCGCTTCAGCTTTTTCAACCCTCACGCAATACATGAGCGCAAGCCATGGACATAGCACTATGGGTGGAATAGCATATGATGATGGAGGTTGTATGGAAAATACAAAAAGGAAGAAAGTCACACATCGACGCGGCTAATCAATGGGCTATGGAGATGCACATCAATTGATGTCAATGTGAGGAGTAGGGATTGCCATGCAACGGATGCACTAGAGCTATAAGTGTATGAAAGCTCAAACTGGAAACTAAGTGGGTGTGCATCCAACTCGCTTGCTCATGAAGACCTCGGGCATTTGAGGAAGCCCATCATCGGAATATACAAGCCAAGTTATATAATGAAAATTCCCACTAGTATATGAAAGTGATAACTCAATGAGACTCTCTATATGAAGAACATGGTGCTACTTTGAAGCACAAGTGTGGTAAAAGGATAGTAACATTGCCCCTTCTCTAATTTTCTCTCATTTTTTTCATTTTTTTGGTGGGCTTCTTTGGCCTTTTTTTATTTGGGCTTCTTTGGCCTCTTTTATTTATTTTTAAAGTCCGGAGTCTCATCCCGACTTGTGGGGGAATCATAGTCTACATCATCCTTTCCTCACTGGGGCAATGCTCTAATAATGATGATCATCACACTTTTATTTACTTACAACTCGATATTACAACTCGATACTAGAACAAAGATATGACTCTATATGAATGCCTCCGGCGGTGTACCGGGATGTGCAACGATCTAGCGTAGCAATGACATCAAAAAATGGACAAGCCATGAAAACATCATGCTAGCTATCTTACGATCATGCAAAGCAATATGACAATGAATGCTCAAGTCATGTATATGATGATGATGGAAGTTGCATGGTAATATATCTCGGAATGGCTATGGAAATGCCATGATAGGTAGGTATGGTGGCTGTTTTGAGGAAGATATAATGAGGTTTATGTGTGATAGAGTGTATCGTATCACGGGGTTTGGATGCACCGGCGAAGTTTGCACCAACTCTCGAGGTGAGAAAGGGAAATGCACGGTACCGAAGAGGCTAGCAATGATGGAAGGGTGAGAGTGCGTATAATCCATGGACTCACATTAGTCATAAAGAACTCATATACTTATTGCAAAAGTTTATTAGCCCTCGAAGCAAAGTACTACTACGCATGCCCCTAGGGGGATAGATTGGTAGGAAAAGACCATCGCTCGTCCCCGACCGCCACTCATAAGGAAAGCAATTAAAGAACACCTCATGCTCCGACTTCGTTACATAACGGTTCACCATACGTGCATGCTACGGGACTTGCAAACCTCAACACAAGTATTCCTCAATTTCACAATTACTCAACTAGCACGACTCTAATATCACCACCTTTATATCGCAAAACTATTGCAAAGAATCAAACATATCATATTCAGTGATCTACAAGTTTTATGTAGGATTTTATGACTAACCATGTGAATGACCAATTCTTGTCATCTCTCTAAATAGATATAAGTGAAGCAAGAGAGTTTAATTCTTTCTACAAAAGATATGCCCACGCTATAACAAGTATAACTGAAGCAAAAGAGCATTCTACAAATGGCGGTTGTTTATGTAAAGAGAAACAGGCAATCCAAACTTCAAATGATATAAGTGAAGCACATGAAGCATTCTATAAAGCCATACTCAAAGAATATAAGTGAAGTGCAAAGAGCATTCTATAAATCAACCAAGGACCATCTCATACCAGCATGGTGCATAAAAGAAAAATTAAAACTAAATGCAAAAGACGCTCCAAGATTTGCACATATCACATGAACGAAATGAATCCGAAAACATACCGATACTTGTTGAAGAAACAGGGGATGCCTTCCGGGGCATCCCCAAGCTTAGATGCTTGAGTCTCCTTGAATATTTACTTGGGGTGCCTTGGGCATCCCCAAGCTTGAGCTCTTGCCTCTCTTCCTTCTTCTCACATCGAGACCTCCTCGATCATCGAACACTTCATCCACACAAAACTTCAACAGAAAACTCGGTAAGATCCGTTAGTATAATAAAGCAAATCACTACTCTAAGTACTGTTGCAAACCAATTCATATTTTGTTTTCGCATTGTTTCTACTGTAGTATAACTTTTTCATGGCTTACTCCACTGATATAAATCGATAGTTTCATCAAACCAAGCAAACTATGCATCAAAAACAGAATCTGTCTAAAACAGAACAGTCTGTAATAATCTGAACATTCACGATACTTATGATACTTGAAAAATTCTGCCAAAATTAGGAAAAATAAAAAAATTCATAGAAAGAAAGTGAAAAAAGAATCAGAACCATTCAACGTTCCAGTAAAAAATGTAAAATCGCGCACTACAGCCAAAGTTTATGTCCTGCACTGTACAAACCAACAAGCATTGTAAACATCCTAAAGGCAAACCTTGGCACATTATTTTTATTTCTAAACTTTATAAAAGCACACAACAGAAATAAATGACTCTCTAAAACTTCCGGGTTGTCTCCCTAGCAGCGCTTTCTTTAATGCCATTAAGATAGGCATATAGTGCTCAAGTAATGGATCCACCCGGATCCCAAGGTATATCAAAGCCAATTTTAATTAACAATGATTTGTAATTTAGTAGTGAGCACAAAGTAACATATATCGAGCAATGACGAAGTCTAACTCTCTTCCTATGCATCGGCATGTCATAAAAGAACAATTCATGCACACAAAGTAAAGGGCAATGCATAGTATAAACAGTTTCTTGCAATTTTATCGTGTTGGAAACATAGAGAGGTGGAGATATAGTTCCTCTCTCATAATAATTGCAAGTAGGAGCAGCAAGCACATGCATATTATATTCATCAAAATCATCATGTGCAACGGTAAAAGGCAACCCATCAATATAATCCTTAATAATTGCAAACTTCTCCGATATAGTGTAGTTTGGAGAATTCAAAAAGATAATAGGACTATCATGTGTGGGTGCAATAGCAACAATTTCATGTTTAACATAAGGAACTATAGCAAGTTCATCTCCATAAGCATAATTCATATTGGCATCTTGGCCACAAGCATAGCAAGCATCATCAAAAAGGGATATTTCAAAAGAATCAACGGGATCGTAACAATCATCATAGCAATCATCCTTCGGTAAGCACGAAGGGAAATTAAACAATGTATGAGTTCAAGAGTTACTCTCATTAGAAGGTGGGCACGGGTGATCAATCCGCTCTTCCTCCTTTTGTTCTTCGCTCTCCTCCTCATCTTTTTCATCCAATGAGCCCACAGTTTCATCAATTTCTTCTTCCATAGATTCCTGCAAAATATTAGTCTCTTCTTGGACAGCGGAGACTTTCTCAATAAGTGCATTAATATCGGAATTGTATTCATAATTCTCATAGCAATATTTGAGGATAGCTAAATTTTCAGGTCTATAAGCAGCATCATCAAAATCTTCAAACTCTTTAAACATAGATTCAATTTCATAAGCACCCATAAAAGCAACAAATTCTTCTATTTGTTCCACATCATAGTAATCATATATACCATTAGCATAAGAAGCTAAGGTTTTATTATCGTTAAATTTGCATGAAAAGGGAAGGTGTGGAGCCTTCATCCTAGAGCAACAAATATAATCATAACTCAAGCATAGTTGTCTAGCATACCACTTCAATATATGAATTTGATCCCATAATAGTTTCCCTTTTTGAGTCAAGAGATAATCCCTAAAGTATTCACGTTGATCCAACGTTACTCCCATTACCAAATTGAATGGGGTTTTCTCTGGATTATCAAAGTAGTACATAATATCTGTCACATAACGAGCATCGAGGGTTTTAGGAGGTTCCTCATCTCCATGAGTAGCAAGTACACCTAATTTTTTTGGTATTTTGTGTTCCATATCCATAACTAAAGATAGAGAACAACTAAGAACAGCAAATAAAAATTACTTAGTGATAAAGCAAACAAGCACACACGAGAATATTCACCCCACGCTATTGCTCCCCGGCAATGGCGCCAGAAAAAGGTCTTGATAACCCACAAGTATAGGGGATCAATTGTAGCCTCTTTCGATAAATAAGAGTGTCGAACCCAACGAGGAGCTAAAGGTAGAACAAATATTCCCTCAAGTTTTATCGACCACCGATACAACTCTACGCACGCTTAGCGTTTGCTTTACCTAGAACAAGTATGAAACTAGAAGTACTTTGTAGGTGTTGTTGGATAGGTTTGCAAGAATATAAAGAGCGCGTAAATAAAAAGTAGGGGCTGTTGTAAGTAAAGAAGCAATAAAGTAAATATAGCGAGTGTGGAAAAGTGGTGGTAGGAGTTGCGAAATTGTCCCTAAGCAATTGACTACTTTACTAGACCAATAGCAAGTATTATGTGGGAGAGGCCACTGCTAGCATGTCATCCCTGACTTGGAATTCTATGCACTTATGATTGGAACTATTAGCAAGCATCTGCAACTACTAACATTCATTAAGGTAAAACCCAACCATAGCATTAAGATATATTGGTCCCCCTTCAATCCCGTATGCATCAATTTCTATGCCAGGTTGAAGCTTCTGTCACTCTTGCCCTCCAATACATTGTCCTATCAACATACAACTAACCCTATGGTGTGATCCACGCATGCGCTCATATGATGGGCACCAAAGGACAACAACATAACCACAAGCAAATTAAATCAATCATAGCAATTCATCAACCACCGATAGGACAACAAAAATCTACTGAGACATCATAGGATGGCAACACATCATTGGATAATAATATGAAGCATAAAGCACCATGTTCAAGTAGAGGGTACAGCGGGTTGCGGGAGAGTGGACCGCTGTAGATAGAGGGGGGGAAGGTGATGGAGATGTTGGTGGAGATGGCGGAGGTGTTGGTGAAGATCGCGGTGATGATGATGGCCCCCGGCGGCGTTCCGGCGCCACCGGAAGCGAGGGGGAGAGAGCCCCCCTCCTTCTTATTCTTCCTTGACCTTCTCCCTAGATGGGAGAAGGGTTTCCCCTCTGGTCCATGGTCTCCATGGCGTGGGAGGGGCGAGAGCCCCTCCGAGATTGGATCTGTCTCTCTCTGTTTCTGCGTTTTTTCTGCTGCCCTTTCACCGTTTCGTATATATATGGAGATCCGTAACTCCGATTGGCCTGAAACCTTCGCCGTGATTTTTTTACCAAAAATTAGCTTTCTTGCGGCAGAAGAAGGGCATCAACCGCCTTACGGGTGGACCACGATGGTCAGGGGCGCGCCCCCTGCCTCGTGCCCACCTCGGACACCGTTTCGCGTTGATCTTTCTCCCAGATTTTCCAAATATTCCAAAAATAAGCTCCGTTCGTTTTTATCCCGTTTGGACTCTGTTTGATATGGATATTCTGCGAAACAAAAACATGCAACAAACAGGGACTGGCACTGGGCACTGCATCAATATGTTAGTCCCAAAAATAGTATAAAAAGTTGCCAAAAAGTATATGAAAGTTGTATAATATTGGCATGGAACAATCAAAAATTATAGATACGACGGAGACGTATCAAGCCTCAACACTCATCAGACCACATATATCAATATATATTATTTCCAATAAGTCAGTTGCTCGCTCCATTGTTCCGGAGAATGGAGTCTTAGTCATCTTGCCCATATGAACACAAGGGTTCCGATATTACAATGAATAACATCGTTACGGCGACACTACGCCAATCACGGTTGCTCTATACAAGCAGCATAACAACTCGAAGCAGCGGAACAACTACTGGCAGCGGAACAACGAATAGCGATGATGGACTCCAATCCGCAGGGACTCTGGCTGGAACGTTTATCCTAGCTCGCGAACACAGGAACAACACCAAACAAGCAAGCAATCCAGGCACGACCTGCAGACTGGCATGACACGCCAGGTCAGTACATTGAATGTACTTGCAAGCTCACAATAACCATAAGCATTCAAGACAAACAACAGCATGGCAATTACAGGTTAAGCAGGAATTTTCATTGGATCATCAGGATAGCATGGCATGAACAACATGAACATAATATCGCTAGGACAATATATGATCATGGCATATAAATCTGATGATACTAGCATGCAACATGATGACACTACATGCACCATTTATTCTGCTCGGGTTACCTCGTAATCCATCACATGCATCACTTACCAACCTCGGACATTACACGATCATCTCAGGATCAAATCAAGCTTGGTATAAACAATACCGTAGTAATCATCAAATGACCACAAGGAGCTTGATCTTTCCCACGATTCTCGCACAACATCACGAATATCCAACAACTCGGTATCCTCGATACCACGGTGATCATTCCGGCGACCACAACCATGACCAACACCTGGTCTCAAACAGTGATCCTTCCGGCGATCACAACCAACTTATCTCATCATCGAACCGGGGTTGTTATTAAGCACATTATTATTATTACTGTTGACTCACAGTGGGTCCGACACGAACTGGGACCTTATCCGCGAGCGCGGCTATCGATAGATTTAATATACACTCTGCAGAGGTTAGTACATTGTACCCACACTACGGAACCCATGGCCTCGCACTCGATCCCATTCGGGTGGACCAACGGCGTTCCGACAAAACCGATCTACTACCATGACACTCTCCCGGCCACTCCGACCCACTCCCAACTGGGCTAGTCCTAGGTGGCCCCGTGTCTACCAAAGACACAACGACCACCGTCGTGGCCAAAACGTCCCTCACGGGGACCGGATCCATAATACAACAACGGGCACACAAGGTTATGTCTGCTTACCGGGCCAGGGTACCGCACGCCCATAACCTTCCCTAGTTGGAGGCACCAACGAGAGGCACGACAATAGACCCAGTTAGGACCTTCCCATAAAGGTAAGCGTGGTTGCACTGGTCAGTTCAATTTGGTGGCACCATGACTCAGCCAACAGTTGTTCAAGTTCAATTTAATCCGGTTAAACTGAATGCAAATATGCTGAGCCATGATAAAATACATGATGCAATTACAATGCATGAGCATGAATATCAACATAATCATGAGAGAACCACATAACTATCCACCATATCAACAATGAATCATATCCAACTAAGCATGGCATACTGACTAGCATGAACATCATAAGTACATACTTCTCCGAAACATAGCATGACCACTAGCATCAACAATAAATATCATGCAAGAACATATCAACAATGCCATCATGCAAGCATTTAACCAACTGGATGCAATGGAACATGCATAACAACGGTACTCGGGACAGACGGCAGTTATGCATCGAAGACCATCACCAACATCAACAGGTACTACTTGCAAGCATAAGCATATGAAAGGAATACTAGCAACTACCAGGGCATGATAACCAGGTGCATAACAACATAGCAAGAAGGTAAGCACTAACCCAGAAGCATTACCGAAACAACAATAACCATATTTTAAACAAGCAATCATTTAATAAATATTCAAGTTGAAAACCATGGCTACTGCATGACTATCATGCAAGTGGGTATTGTGGCTTGCCTGGGGGTGACGGAGACTCCAGGAAGAAGTGCAGTGAAGCCGCGGAACGAAACGTTGGACGGTTCTTTCTCGGAGGGGAGTGATTAGAGGCAAGGGAAAAATGGTCATTTTCACTTTGAGAACACCTAGTGAAAATGTTACCAAAAGATAGACCTCGACGCGACGAAGAAGTGAGCGCTGGTTTCACCTCAATCGGAGTTACGGTTGCGGAGTTATGAGGTGTAGAAGATCAGGGACCAATCTGTGAATAAACTTCAGCAAACAGGACCCTGGGAGGAAAAAACTGAAAGCGTATAAGTAGGAATACGTTTTCAGAAAAGTGAAAGCGTACTTTATGCTGCACTAGAGAGGAATACGCTTTCCGGAGGGGAAAACGTATTTTAGATAAAAGAAAGGAGGAATACGCTTTCATTGAAGAAGACGTACTCGGGGAAATGTGTTTCCACTTACGTGACTTGGCAGTGGCGGGGTCAACGGGCAGAGGATGACATGCGGGGCCCACCTTATCCTTCTCTCTCCTTCCCCTGTCTTCTTCTTACTCCCGTGCCTGGCCACGACAGGAAGCAGAGGAGGAGGACAGGGGCGCTGCCGGCGCTGGGGCGGCCGGTCCAGGCCAGCTCCGGTCAGGGCGCGGGCACCGGCGGGCGCGGCCCGGCGTGGCGCGTCCGTCCAGGGGGTTGGCCGGTCCCGGGGAGGAGAGGAGGACGCGGGGCGGAGGAGGACCGAGGGGAGGCAGAGGACGGCGGGCGGCGGTGGTCTTTGGCGATGTGGGCAGCTCCGGCGAGGGGTGATGGGGTGGAACGACTCAGCGGAGCACGGGGAGGACGGTGGTGGAGTCGGGAGGGAGAGAGGAGGCTCGGGTGGACTTGGTCGGGGTGGTGGCCGAGAGCAACGGCGACGGCCAAGCGCCGGGAGCAGGGCCGGCCCTGAGGGGGGGCAGGGGGGGCGGCCGCCCCGGGCCCCCAACATCCAGGGGCCCCCGCCCAAGTATGCAACAACTAAGCCTAGGTAGGCTATGGGCCTATGTCCGAAGAAAAAATCAAAGGGCTGGGCGCTGGGCTTTATTTAGTCTTCCAGGCAGACGCGCGAGCGCAAAACGATCTCTAAAAAAAGCAAGCAGCAGGCCGATCGCTTTGATCCCACTTTCCCACCCATCGTCGATTCGTTCGTATTCCAATCACGATCAGCCGCAAGCGAGCCCTTCACGTGAAAAAAGGAGCCAACAACGCGCGCCCTTCCTATTCAATCGGCAATCACGCAGGCGCAGCTATTCTAGCCCTAGCCGCCGAGGCCGGATGTTCATACTGGTACTGACGCCTCATCCCTCCCGACTCCTGGTAATCTCCTTCCTAATTGACTGCTGATTTCAGTTCCTAGGGCCCCCATCTTAATTTTGCATAGGCAGTTAGGAACGCGTGTAATCTAGTTCGCCACTGATTTCAATTCCAGAGGCCCTCATCTGTAATTCCATAAAGCACACGAACAAGGAAGACGGCCATGGATAAATTGGTACAATCAGGTATATGATGTGAGCCTTGATGATAACCCTAGCGTTGAACAATTGCTGCAGCAATATTTTTGAGCATTGTGTGTTATCATGTCGTACAAAAGCAGGACATATTCATCGGGTAGGGATAAAAGGACAAGGAAGACGGCCATGGATAAATTGGTACAATCACAACACCCAGATACGCACAAATTTCTCGAGAGTAATAATGGTGCTTCCACTGCTTCGATAAACAAAGATGATGATTGGCAATGGTTCCCATAGAGGAAGAGCAACAACCAATTGGGAATTCAGAATATGATCAGCGAGTAGAAAATGTTGACACCAGCATCGGCGATGACAATGTAAGTGGCTACGAGATTATGAGATTATTGAACTTCTTTTTGAACTAAAGAGTATGAGTCACTTTGCCATACGGTGTAATGTCTGCCATGGAGATTTTCGAACATGTTAGAGAAGTTGATAGCTATCCTAATATCTCCATTGTTTCTCACATTTTATTTGATATGCCTATGATGGTCGCATCAGTCAAAAGAAGCTTTTCAAATTTATAATTATTGAAGAAACTATTTGAGGTCAGCAATGACTCAGGAGAGGTTAAATAGCTTGGCAACATTATGCGCCGAGAAAAAAATATAGATGAGATTGACATCGACCTCATCATAAGTGCCTTTGCATCGAGGAATGTTATTTTTAAGGTAATATGTATATATTATTTCTGTCGCTAGTGATTTTGGATTCATTTAAGTGTTATTTATAATATTATATATATAAATATATTCATTGTTATTATTGTGGTGTCTATACTAAGGGCCCCGAGTTTTAGTTTCGCCCCGGGCCCCCAAAATCTCAGGACCGGCCCTGGCCGGGAGGTGCGGCCAGAGGGACTTCGGGGTCGAACGAGTGGGTGGGGAGGCTCTCTGGGATGAGGGGAACGCGGTGGACAACTCTGGAGGAGAGGGGAGGGGCTAGGTTCGCCGGAAATGAGAAGACCGGCGATGGCCGAGGCGAACTCCGGTGAAAAGAGGAGGGGGCCGAGGACTCCGGTGGGCAAGGAGGCTTGGGAGAGGCTGGTGATGTGCGGAGGGACTCGGGGCACGCTTAAATAGCCGCGGGGAAGGCTCTGGAGCTCACAAGCGAGCTTGAGCAGTGCTCTAATGGAGGTCAGGGGCAGGGCATGGCACGGGCACTGCTCTAGCGGCGCATTGATGGCCAACCACGACGCGGAACCGATGCAGGGAGACGCAGTCGAGCACGGGCGAGCTCCTGGACAAGGTTTGAGGTCGAGACGAGGAGGGAGGAGACGAGCATAGTGGCCGGAACAAGCCAGAGCATGCCTGCAGCCATGACGCAAGCGTGATCACCATGCGCACTGGCGCACGAGGCGCTCTTTGGCGTGGCCAACCATGTCCAGTGGATGGACCTTGGTTCCCTTAGTCCAACTGAAGAAATAAATCGGTCCAGGGGCAAAGAAGAGATTTGCACTTAGCTCCAAAAGTAAATCAGTAAGAAGGTGTTTGTAACTTGTTGTGGTTAAACCAGCTAGGTAACGTGGTAACTAGTTTGTCTGATGATGATGACATGCTAAGGTGATGCTGATCACCAAAAATCAGACTAAGAGGAGGAGTTTAGATGAGGGTTGCTGTAGAAAGTGCAAAACTGGCCAGAATAATGGATTTAGATGATACACTCACATACTTGATTGTAATGAGCTGAAATTATGCAGAGAGGGGTTATATGATGATATGAAGCTACTGTAAAAATTTCATGCCATTTGTAAATACCAAAGTGGCACTTGCTTCACAAAGCTTCATTCTGGACAGAAATTTGGAAAAATTACACAGGGCAATTGGATTAACAAATTGAGATAAAACTTGGTGGAAGGAGTTGATATAGGTAGAAGCATGTCCTGGTAAAGTTTCAGCTCAACTGAAGCAATATAAAATATAGTTGCTTCACAAACTGAAAACCTAACCAGAAATAAAGATTTGGTCCTGGGCTCACATGGATGAGTTACATGAGCTCATATTTGGTGGAGAGTCATGATTTGACCATAGGAAGGACCTTGCAAAATTGCAACTCATTTGGATATGCCTAGAATATAGCTCCTTCACAAAGTTCCTTCCTGGACAGAAACTTTGGAAAATTGCTGAAAAATATTTACTAGGCAAATTGAGTTGAATTTTGGCATGAGCCAATGATATGGACAGGAAAAGGTGTCCAAGAAGTTTGGGGTGAATCAAGCAAATATAAATAGCACTTCCTTTGCAAAGTGCCATTTAGGACAGAATAGGAAAAGAATTATTGGGGGATTATTTTTGAACATGGCAATGAAATATGTTGCCATATTTGAGCAAGATAGGACCCAAAAAATTTATGAGAATTATTTGGGAATTTTAGGAGTGACAGAAATATAGGTTGCTTCACAACCTAGGGTTTAAAGGGTTATTCCTTTATCAGAAAAGGAATATTCCCAACAAAAGAATTTTGGGTTAGGTCAAGGATGGAAATGACATGATCTTGGGATGATGATGACAAGCCACTATAAAACCTAGGAAGACATGATCTTTCCAAGTTTCAGAACCACATAGCCACGGAAAAGCAAAACAAAACAAGAAATCCAAGGAAATCAAAGGAAAAAAGAAAAGGGCAAAAATCCAGGCTGTTACACATTATTAACCTTGCATCTTTTGACTTCAATATTATGAATATGTGTATCACTACGATCGAGATTCAGTAAACCATTTATATTAAGTGTATGGCCATAGAAGGTTTTATTCATGTAAACAGAACAACAATTATTCTTTGACTTAAATGAATAACCGTATTGCAATAAACATGATCTAATCATACTCATGCTCAACGCAAACACCAAATAACATTTATTTTAGGTTCAACACAAATCCCGAAGGTAAAAGGAGTGTGTGATGGTGATCTTATCAACCTTGGTATCATTTCCAATACACATCGTCACCTCGTCCTTAACTAGTCTTTGTTTATCTTGCAACTCCTGTTTTCGTGTTACTACTCTTAGCAACCAGTATCAAATACCGAGGGGTTCTTATAAACACTAGTAAAGTACACATCAATAACATGTATATCAAATATAGCTTTGTTCACTTTGCCATCCTTCTTATCCACCAAGTATCTAGGGCAGTTCCACTTCCAGTGATCATATCCTTTGCAGTAGAAGCACTCAGTTTCAGGCTTGGGTCTAGCTTTGGGTTTCTTCATGGGATTGGCAACTTGCTTTCCATTCTTCTTGAAGTTCCCTTTCTTTTCCTTTTCCCTTTTACTTGAAACTAGTGGGTTGTCAACCATCAACACTTGATGCTTTTTCTTGATTTCTACCTTCGCCGATTTCAGCATCGCAAAGAGCTCGGGAATCGTTTTCGTCATCCCTTGCATATTATAGTTCATCACGAAGTTATAGTAGCTTGGTGATAGTGACTAGAGAAAACTATCAATCACTATATTATCTGGAAGATTAACTCCCACTTGATTCAAGCAATTGTAGTACCCAGACAATCTGAGCACATGCTCACTGGTTGAGCTATTCTCCTCCATCTTGTAGGCAAAGTAGTATCAGAGGTCTCATACCTCTCGACACGGGCATGAGTCTGAAATACTAATTTCAACTCTTGGAACATCTCATATGCTCCATGGCGTTCAAAACATTTTTGAAGTCCCGGTTTCAAGCCGTAAAGCATGGTGCACTAAATTATCAAGTAGCCATCATATCGAGCTTGCCAAACATTCATAACGTCTGGATATACTCCTGCAATAGGTCTCTCACCTAGCGGTGCATCAAGGACATAATTCTTCTGTCCAGGAATGAGGATAATCCTCAGATCACGGACCTAGTCCGCATCATTGCTACTATCATCTTTCAACTTAGTTTTCTCTAGGAACATATCAAAAATAAAACAGGGGAGCTATACGCGAGCTATTGATCTACAACATAGATATGCAAATACTATTAGGACTAAGTTCATGATAAATTAAAGTTTAATTAATCATATTACTTTAGAACTCCCACTTAGATTGACATCCCTCTAGTTATCTAAATGATCACGTGATCCAAATCAACTAAACCATGTCCGATCATCACGTGAGATGGAGTAGTTTTCAATGGTGAACATCACTATGTTGACCATATCTACTATATGATTCATGCTCGACCTCTCGGTCTCAGTGTTCCGAGGCCATATCTGCATATGCTAGGCTCGTCAAGTTTAACCCAAGTATTCTGCGTGTGCAAAACTGGCTTGCACCCGTTGTATGTGAACGTAGAGTTTATCACACCCGATCATCACGTGGTGTCTTGGCACGACGAACTGTAGCAATGGTGCGTACTTAGGGAGAGCACTTATACCTTCAAATTTAGTGAGGGATCATCTTATAATGCTACCGCCGTACTAAGCAAAATAAGATGCATAAAGGATAAACATCACATGCAATCAATATAAGTGATATGATATGGCCATCATCATCTTGTGCCTTTGATATCCATCTCCAAAGCACCGTCATGATCACCATCGTCACCGGCTTGACACCTTGATCTCCATCGTAGCGTCGTTGTCGTCTCGCCAACTATTGCTTCTACGACTATCGCTACCGCTTAGTGATAAAGTAAAACAATTACATGGCGATTGCATTGCATACAATAAAGCGACAACCATATGGCTCCTACCAGTTGCCGATAACTCTGTTACAAAACATGATCATATCATACAACAAATTATATCACATCATGTCTTGACCATATCACATCACAACAAGCCCTGCAAAAACAAGTTAGACGTCCTCTACTTTGTTGTTGCAAGTTTTACGTGGCTGCTACGGGCTTCTAGCAAGAACCGTTCTTACCTACGCATCAAAACCACAACGATTATTCATCAAGTGTGTTGTTTTAACCTTCAACAAGGACCGGGCGTAGTCAAACTTGATTCAACTAAAGTTGGAGAAACTGACACCCGCTAGCCACCAGTGTGTGAAGCACGTCGGTAGAACCAGTCTCATGAACGCGGTCATGTAATGTCGGTCCAGGCCGCTTCATCCAACAATGCTGCCAAATCAAAGTAAGACGTTGCTGGTAAGTAGTATGACTTTGTGTTCTACTCGTGCATATAACATCTACGCATAGACCTGGCTCGGATGTCACTGTTGGGGAACGCAGTATTTCAAAAAATTTACCTACGATCACGCAAGATCTATCTAGGAGGTGCATAGCAACGAGAGGGGAGAGTGTGTCCACGTACCCTCGTAGACCGAAAGCGGAAGCGTTTAGTAACGCGGTTGATGTAGTCGAACGTCTTCGAGATCCAACCGATCCAAGCACCGAACGTACGGCACCTCCGCGTTCAGCACACGTTCAGCTCGATGACGTCCCTCGTACTCTTGATCCAGTTGAGGCCGAGGGAGAGTTCCGTCAGCACGACGGCGTGGCGACGGTGATGATGATGTTATCGGCGCAGGGCTTCGCCTAAGCACTACGACGATATGACCGAGGTGTGTAACTGTGGTGGGGGGCACCGCACACGGCTAACACAAATCTTGGGGTGCCTTTGGGGTGCTCCCCTCCTCCGTATATAAAGGAGGGAGGGAGGAGGCGGCCGGCCTAGGGGGGCGCCAAGAATAGGGAGTCCTACTAGGACTCCCAAGTCCTAGTAGGATTCCCTTTCCTATTCGGAGTAGGAGAGAAGGAAAGACAAGGAGAGGGAGAAGGAAAGGGGGGCCGCGCCCCCACCCCTTGTCCAATTCGGTTTGGGCACGGGGGAGGCGCGCGCCACCACTTGGCCCTTCTCCTCTCTCTCCACTAAAGCCCAATAAGGCCCATTACTTCTCCCGGTGAATTCCCGTAACTCCCCGGTACTTCGAAAAATACCCGAATCACTCGGAACCATTCCGATGTCCGAATATAGCCTTCCGATATATGAATCTTTACCTCTCAACCATTTCGAGACTCCTCGTCATGTCCGTGATCTCATCCGGAACTCCTAACAAACTTCGGTCATCAAATCACATAACTCATAATACAAATCGTCATCGAACGTTAAGCGTGCGGACCCTACGGGTTCGAGAACTATGTAGACATGATCGAGACACATCTCCGGTCAATAACCAATAGCGGAACCTGGATGCTCATATTGGCTCCTACATATTCTACGAAGATCTTTATCGGTCAAACCGCATAACAACATACGTTGTTCCCTTTGTCATCGGTATGTTACTTGCTCGAGATTCGATCGTCGGTATCATCATACCTAGTTCAATCTTGTTACCGGCAATTTACTCGTTCTGTAATACTTGATCCCGCAACTAACTCATTAGTCACATTGCTTGCAAGGCTTATAATGATGATCATTACCGAGAGGGCCCTGAGATACCTATCCGAAACACGGAGTGACAAGTCCTGATCTCGATCTATGCCAACCCAACAAATACCTTCGGAGACACCTGTAGAGCATCTTTATAATCACCCATTTACGTTGTGACATTTGATAGAACACAAGGTGTTCCTCCGGTATTCGGGAGTTGCATAATCTCATAGTCTAAGGAACATGTATAAGTCATGAAGAAAGCAACAGCAATAAAGCTAAACGATCATTATGCCAAGCTAACGGATGGGTCTTGTCCATCACATCATTCTCTAATGATGTGATCCCGTTCATCAAATGACAACACATGTCTATGGTCACGAAACTTAACCATCTTTGATTAACGAGCTAGTCTAGTAGAGGCATACTAGGGACACTTTGTTTTGTCTATGTATTCACACATGTATCAAGTTTCCGATTAATACAATTCTAGCATGAATAATAAACATTTATCATGATATAAGGAAATAAAATAATAACTTTATTATTGCCTCTAGGGCATATTTCCTTCACCTTATACTCCACCGAAGTAACACAAGCCATTATGAGTTGTACCCACTGTGCTGCAAAACCAAGTTTCAACAAGATAGCTTCTAGGAAAGCCCATTCCACTCTATCATATGCTTTGTGCATATCAAGCTTGACTGCACAAGAGCCAATCTTCCCTCTCTTCTTCTTCATAGAGTGTAAGCACTCATAAGCTACTATCATGTTATCTGTTATGATCCGTCCTGGCATGAAAGCACTTTGAGTCTCACCAATAATTTCTGGAAGGAAAACTTTCAATCTTGCTGCCAACATTTTTGCCATGACCTTGTAAACCACGTTACAAAGGCTAATCGGCCTGAACTGTGATACATTCTCTGGTGTTTCGACTTTTGGTATTAAAACTATGGTGGTGGTGTTCCATCCAGCCGGAATCACTCCACTATTAACAGCCTCCAGTACCTCTTTCACTAGATCTTCCCCTAGTAGGTGCCAGAATTTTTTATGAAAGATTGCATGGAGACCGTCCGGACCCAGTGCCTTCAGGTCTCCAATGCTAAAGAGTGCTTTCCTAACTTCCTCTTCAGTGTAAGGAGAAAGTAAGCTTTCATTCATATAAGGAGAAACTTTTAGCTTTACTTTTTCAAGAACATCTTGATTTGGTACCTGAACTTCAGCCCTAAAAAGGTGCTGGAAATAACCCTCAATCAGCTGCTTCATAGCCACATTGTCCTCCTTCCACTCTCCATTTTCATCCATGAGACGACGTATAAAGTTTCGCTTCTTACGTGCTGATGCAAAATTGTTAAAGAAGTTTGTGTTGCGGTCACCATATTTTAACCAGTTCGCCCTGGCTCTGAAGCCTGTAAATCTCTTCTTTTTCCATAGCTTCTTCTATCTCAATCAAAAGTTCCCTCTGCCGATCTGCCGACTCATTAGTGAGTGGCCCCGACCGCAGGGCCTGCAGCTCCTCCTTTAAGTTCTTCAGTCTGCGCTGTGGAGACTTCAGAACCAATCGGTCCCATTCATGGAGTTCACTATGTACTCCGGCCGTTCTCTCGGACAAAGATGCCGAGGCTGGTGTTCGTGTCCATGCTTCCGCTACTATATCCATCACTCCATTCTCTTGTAGCCAACGAGCTTCAAATTGCCGTTGCCTATCTCCCTGCTGTATGTATACCGTCGCATCTCCTTCGGTATCAAGCACAACAGGTCTGTGATCATATTTAAGGTCAGGCGCATTTGTAATAGTTGAATGCGGAAAGAGACCCTAGAATTCTGCATTACACACGGCACGATCCAACCGTTCTCGTATACGTCTCCATCTCCAGGTGAACTGTTCCCCCAAAAAAGCCAATATCATCAAGCTCACAGTCAACTAGTGCATTCCGGAAATTCTCCATCATCCGAAGTGGGCGAGGGGCGCCCCCTTCCTTTTCGTGGGAGTATAATATCTCATTGAAGTCGCCTACAACCACCCAAGGCAGAGATGATTGTGTATGCAGTTTCCTCAAATAGTCCCATGAGAGGTGTTTATCCTCCCATTTGGGTTCACCATAGAACCCAGTAAACCTCTAGCTTTCTTCCGGTGAACTTCCAGCTTTCACATCTAAGAAGTTTTTGGTCTTATCCATCAGTTCCAGCAAAATAGGATTTCGCTAGAATAGTATGAGGCCTCCGCTGGCCCCAATACTCTCAACCACTTCCATATGGTCCATGTTCAACTTTTTCCTAAGCTTTTTGCCCTTGCTGTATTCAGATGCGTTTCGGACAGAAATAACACATCCGGCCCCCATTGCTTCTGGACTTCCAGAAGTGCTCTCACTGCCGCAGTAGTGGCCATACCACGGCAGTTCCAACTTATTGTTTTCATTGCACCCGGCGATCACCCTCAAGGGGAGTCGCCGATGTGCTACTTGATACACTTCCACTCTCTGCAGTTGCCTTTAAGCGTTTCTGATCATGTATCTTTTGAGGGGTGCTAAGTTGACTCTTGACCATGGCTCAGATGTTATATTTTCCAAAAACTCAACTTTCTCGCTGACAAACCCTGGTGGGGGGGGGGGTTAAACCTGACCCACCGGCTGTGCTTGTGCCATGGTTTACCACATTCCCATCTTGTCCTATAAGCCTCTTCCTGGCAGTAGGCACAAGCGCTCCATGGTGAATATCCCCAGATTCAACCTCCATAGCATTTAGTTCCTCTTGATTAGGGTCACCTGGAGCCCGTCTACCTCTTCCAAAACCTCCTCCACGACCGGGCCGGCCACCTGGTGCTGGTTTTCCTCTACCTCTTCCAGACCCATCAGACGAATCCTCAAAATTAACCAGGATCCAATCCCCCCATTCACATTCCTCTGGACTATGGATTCCATCACCGCATTCAGTTACCATATGCCCCATTCGGCCACAGAAATCGCAGAACTCGGGAAGCTTCTCATACTCAATGGGGTATCTCTTACTATCTTTCAGAGTTAAAGGGACAAAACACACAAGGGGTGTATCTAGCATCAGATGAATCCGAGCTCTCAAATAATTAGTGGGGTTTATCCGCCCTTCATTGACAATAACTTTCAGCTGGGGAATTCCAACCTTTCTTGCAATCTTCTCCGCTATCTCTTTCTTTTTCATGAGCCCATCAGGGACTCCCATAATGCGCGCCCACGCTGGAATACGATCCAGCTTATACCTCAACATTCGCCAATCCATCGTACTCTTCCATAGGAACAGCTGCGTTCCGAAACAACCATGGTCCTCCATTCATCACACGATTCCAATCGCCCAGGCACATGAATTGCGCCAGGAATAGATTTGGTTTCATTGCCTTGAAAGTGACTCCCTACGCCGGCGTCCATGCGTTTCTCATTGATTTATACAAGGCCACATGGCTAAAGTGGTTTTGTGTATGAACCCTAAAGATTGCAATCCATCTAGTTTCCTCGATCAAGCTATCCACTTCTCCTGACAGATCCAATTCCTCCTTGTCTTCTCCATGTAAGTTCAGACGCTGAAACCTGTCCTCAATACTGGGTTCGGATCCACGGCCGCCATGTCCAGAGCTTCCAGATGCGCCGCCAGCGGGCGCCTTGCCTCCTTCCGTTCCAGCCATGCGTACGCACCAGATCGCTCAGCAAAAGGTGGGGATCACAACCAGGTTGGGAGAGCCCAGCCCCAGCGTGAGATTTGTGGGGAAATTGATGGTAGATAGGTGGAACCCTAGCAGTCGCCGCCAGGGGAAACAGGGAACCCTAGCTGCCTAAGGGAAAAACTATCTGGCTGTAAACGTGGTGCTCCTTTCCTGTAGAATGCTTTGTTGAACCTACATTCCTTTCTCCCACCCGCACATCCCTCCACCGATTTTTTCGTCCCACCGGTTTTTTGGGCACTGTTGGGCACCGACCGACTGGCCATGACCACAAATTGGTCCCCTCCTGGACCATTTGATCGGGTCGACAGTAGCCGTCAGATTCGTCCCCACAGTGCGGAGTCGTTCCCTCTCTTCTCACATGAGTCGTCCGTATGGTTCTAAGAAATCTCGTTTTGACCATCTCCGCGGTAGCAACACCCCGTGCACACTCCGCTCGATGCTTGCCATCTCTACACTAGTAGCACCACCTCGGATGGAGTGATTGACAGAAAACAACCACTTTAGAGGTTACCGTCCCACAGAACTATCACTTTTTAAAAACTGACCGAAAAATACCAAAATTTTCTAATTTTTTGACTAAAAACTACCACTTCCGAAAAATGGTCAGTTTAGACGATTTAAGCATGTTTATGACATGCGGGACCCACCCATCAGGGCTGACATGGCAGCAAAGTCAACTCCATTTATTTTTATCGTTAAGTTGACCGTTATTACAGGTGGGACCCACACGTCAGCATCAACCTCCTTCTTCTTCCTCCTCTCTCTAGCATTTCCTCGAACACCTCGTGTGCACCTGTGAGCCACCTCCGCCACCTCCATTGCCGGTGCTCGCGGTCGTGCTCTACACAGAATTGACTTTACTCCAGTGTAGTGTGTGCCCGTGGGGCAAGAGCTGCAGCTCAAGGCGCTCCTGGGACAGCGTCGGCCGGACTTCGCCGCGACTGGGTCAGCGCTGTGGTTCCCCAACGACGCAGCCTTCCGGCGGGGGGGGGGGGGGGGAGGGGGTATGACAGGTGCCTGTTCGAGAACACATATGAGGGTTGTAGGGAGGTCTTTGGCTCCGACTTCACTGCCTGGGCACGCCCCGCCGAGGCCGACGCCAAGGACGACCTCGGCCCTCCCCCCGCCAGCACCCTAGACAGAGACCTGCTCGAGGAGTTCGAGGAGGAGGCCGAGGACGGCAGCAGCGTCAATTAGGATCTCGGGCGGCCGTGGTGGCGGTACCGGCGGCAGCACCCACTCGCCGGATCCGCCGCGGCGCCGGCGGCTGCCTCGCCGGGAAATGGAGGGGCGGGTGCTCGTCGGATCCCGCGGCTCCGGCGGCTGCCTCGCCGGGAAATGGAGGGGCGGGTGCTCGTCGGATCCCGCGGCTCCGGCGGCCAGCGGCTGCTTCGTTGGCCGGATCAAGCGAAGGTGTGGGTTCGGGAGCAGACGTACGCGATGGAGCGACGGTGCGGTGCGGGGTCAGGGGCAGCAGTTAGACTTCTTTTTTTAACTGAGAGATTGGGGATTTAGAAAAAATAAGCATATTTGTTAGACTGACATGCATGCCCCATCTGTAATAACGGTCAACTTAACAGTCAAACTAAACTGAGTTGACTTTGTAGCCACATCAGCTCTGACGGGTGGGTCCCACATGTCATAAACGTGTATAAATCGTCTAAACTGGCCATTCTCCTAAAATGGTAGTTTTTAGTCACAAAATTAGAATTTTTTGATAGTTCTCGGCCCTTTTTAAAAAGTGCTAGTTCTGTGGGACGGTAACCCTTAAAGTGGTAGTTTTTGTCAATCACTCCCTCGGGTGCCATCGTGTCACTCCTGGTGTGTCGCTCGCGGCTCGACGCTGTGCTGCCCCGCCGGTTCAAGCACGCAGCAGCCATGGTCGTATCATCGTGGTCGGTTGGTTCCAACACATGGCGGTCGCGGTCACAACATCGCGGTCGGCCGGTTCCAAGCCTTGTTGACCACGGATGTCGCAATGATCGGCCACCAGTCCCAACACCATGTAGCCTGGGTTTGCAACTCCATCTCTCGTCGGGTGCAGCTTCTGCCGTAGTATGTTGCAGCTCCTCACCTATTTGGTTGTAGCTCTGGACTCCTCGTCAGATGTAGCTCTCGTTGTAGTCTGTTGACCAGTTTTATAGAAAAAAATATCAATATTCACAATACAAAATCAATATCATTAGATGCGCCATAAATTTAATTTTCATATTGTATAATTTTAATATTATAGATGTTGATATTTTTTCATATAAATTTGGTCAAAGTCGATGAATTTTGACTTTAGACAAATCCTATATGTAAAGTAAAAAGGACTGGAGCATGGCCCATTCGCTAAGGCAGGAAACCCCTGCCTCCTCGCTCGACGGCGGTGGCGGCGCCGTCTCCTCCCGCCCCTCGCCATGTCCATCGTGGCGGACTGCTCTCACCCGCCGGAGGAAGGCCGCCCGTCGACTCGCATGCGGTACGCAGAGCAACAAGCACCATCAACTCCCCCTCCTTCGCTGCTCTCACCAGCCGGAGGAAGGCCGCACGTCGACTCTCATTTACCTACTCAAGGACAAACAGGAATTAAGCTTGAGGTGCTGATACGTCTCCAACATTCCTATATTTTTGAGTGTTTCATGCTATTATATTATCAATCTTGGATACTTTATATGTCTTTTTGTGCTATTTTATATCATTTTTAGGACTAACCTATTAACCCAGTGCCTAGTGCCAGTTGTTGTTTTCTGTTTGTTTTTGGTTTTTCAGAAAATCAGTACCAAGCGGAGTCCAAACGCTACGAAACTTTTTGACAATCTTTTTCTGGACAAGAGAGACCCTAGAAGCTTCAGGAGGAGTCCAGACGACGAACGAGGAGACGGTAAGGCAACAGGGCGCGCCCAGGGGGGCACCCTAATTCTCAAATATTGAGAAATCCCTAGAGAGCCACCAGAAACACTTTTTCCACAGTCGCAAGTTTCCGTTCTTCCGTGATTTCATCTGGAGGCCTTTTCCGATACTCTGTCGGAGGGGGAATAGATCACAGAGTTCTTCTACATCATCCTTGCCACCTTCCGATGATGCATGAGTAGTTTACCACAGACCTACGGGTCCATAGCTAGTAGCTAGATGGCTTCTTCTCTCACTTTGATCTTCAATCCAATGTTCTCCTCGAACTTCTTGGAGTTCTATCCGATGTAATCTTTTTTGGCGGTGTGTTTGTTGGGATCCGATGAATTGTTTGTTTATGATCAGATTATTCATTGAAAGTAATTGAGTCTTTTCTGAACTTTATTATTCATGATTGTTATAGCTTTGCAATGCTCTCTGATCTATCCGTTTGGTTTGGCAAACTAGATTGGTTTATTTTCATTGGAAGAGGTGCTTTATAACGAGTTTCAATCTTGCGGTGCTCTATATCCCGTTGACATAGTAGGCGACAAGACACGTATTTGTATTTTTGTTATTAATGATAAAACGACGGGGTTTATTCATATTGATTGGGTTTACTTTGTCTACATCATGTCATCTTGCTTAAGGCGTTACTCCGTTTGTCATGAACTTAAAAACAAGATGCATGCTGGATAGCGGTCGATTGGTATAGTAGTAGATACAGACAGGAGTCGGTCTACTTGTTTCGGACGTGATGCCTTCATTGCCGTGAATACGTCATAAGTATAAACTTTTTTATCAATTGCCCAACAGTAATTTGTTTACCCACCTTATGCTATGTGTTCGAGAGAGAAGTCTCTAATGAAAACTATGCCCCCGGGTCTACTTTTACGTATTATAAAAACCAAAAATACCTTCCTGCAATTTATTTACTTTTCTTTTGCTTTACAATTTATTTAATCTTCAACCACTGTCAGAATTAATCCTTGCAAGTAGCGAGTCCAAGGGATTGACAACCCTCTTGCTCGCGTTGGGTGCAAGTATTTGATATTGTGTGTGTAGGTACTGAAGACATGAATTTGTGTGGTTCTCCTATCGGTTCGATAAACCTTAGTTCTCGCTGAGGGAAATACTTATCTCTATTGTACTGCATCTCCCTTCCTCTTCGGGGAAAATCATAACACGGTTGACAAGTAGCACTTAGGTTTTGCACTAATCATCTAGCGCGTAAAGACCGACATGACAAAACTGAAAATATAGCAGAACATCTCTTAGCTTGACATCAACGTCAGTCACCTGCCTCTGGCACCATTACAACATCCATCAAAGAAAAAGAATGACGGATCACCTCCTCACCCGAGCCCGACGCGGCTCCATCGCTGTTATGCAGCTTTGCAGACCTTCAAGGTGGCTCACCAAAAGGTGAAGACTGCACGCCGAATGAGGAAACCATATCTGTCATCCATCAATGACGAACCCAGCACATGTTCCTTCTTTCAGATGTCGTCGATGCAGACCACAATCTGCATCTACTCCTGGACTACCTCCCAAGCTCCGCGACACACTGGAGCAGACACCGTCGCAATGGTGGAGCGCAAGGACACAAGTCCACCAGAAGGATGTCGTTGCTGCCACGATATCCCCGCTTGAACAGACTGGTTCCCAAATCCATCACCGACCATAGAGACGATCGCCTCGCCGGAGAACAATCCATAGCTTCTTTATTCAGCATCGCCGTCGCCGCCGTCGAAGCCAAGACGTTGGACGATCCAAAAACCTAAGCTACTAGGGCTCTAAAACCTAAAGCTAAGACAATCTGCACGCACGGGATCTGGCGACCCCCCTCACCACCAACGACCGAAACCTAAAGCTAGGGTTGTTGTCGCTAGCCAAAGAGGAAACGATCCTATCATCTGGTTGATTGTTAGCAGCCGCCATTCCAATCAGTAGTAGTACATTATTGTGTCCCTTAAAAAGAAAGTACAGTATTGCGTACGTGATTGAAACTCTAATTGTTCTTTTCCCGGAAGGATTTTTTATGTTCTTTTTTAACATGGTTTTTTTAGCCTTTGTTTTGAGAAATAGGATTTTTTTTTGAGTTTTTTTGTAGGGATGGGTTTTTTTCCCGGAAAGACGGGATGGATTTATTTTGAGACAGGCCGACGCTTACAGATGTGATACAGTTAGCCCATTTACCCACGGCCCATTCGCTAAGGCCGTAGCCATGGTTTTCACTCCCCTGACTCCTCCCTCTGCTCCAAAAATAAAAAAATCCCCTGCCTCCTCGCTCGACGGCGGCGGCGGCGCCGTCTCCTTCCGCCCGCCGCCATGTCCATCGTGGCGGACCGCCCTCGCCCGCGGGAGGAAGTCCGCGCGTCGACTCGCGCCCGGTACGCAGAGCAGCAACCACCATCAACCCCCCCCTCCTTCGATGCTCCCTGACCTCTCCTCCGTTTGTGTTTCTTTCCGCAGATCTTGCTCCGATTTCCCCAGCCGGACGCCGGCCGAGAGGCTGACGGACGACATCCTCGTGGAGATCCTCTCGCGCGTCCCCGCCAAGGAGCTGTGCCGCTGCAAGTGCGTCTCGAAGCACTGGCTCGGCCTCATCCACCACCCCGACCACCGCAAACGGCTCCCCCAAACCCTGGCCGGCTTCTTCTACGGCCGCATTACCAGTACCACCGGGCAGCGGGTTCTGGAGCTGCCCTTCCGCTTCACTAGCATATCGGGGGACGGCCGCTCTCCGGTCGGCACCTCCTTCACCTTCCTGCCCAACCACCACCTGCCCGTCGATCTGCTGGACTCCTGCAACGGCCTCCTCCTCTGCCGATGTTACCACGTTTCCGATGGGGTTGGTGCATTCCATTATGTCGTGTGCAATCCCGCCACCGAGAAGTGGATCGTGTTGCCCAACTCCGGCAAGGACAGCAGCCAGGTGGCCACCACATCTTTGGGCTTCGACCCGGCCCTGTCGCCGCATTTTCATGTGTTTGAGTTGGTACAGCAGCACAAGTATGGCGAGAATAAGAATACCGACATTTCCGGAGTGACAGTGTATTCGTCTGAAACCGGAGAATGGATTTATAAGGAGAAGAGATGGAGCAGAGCTACTTGGTTTGCTAGTTGGCACTCCTCCGCAACAGTTTTTCTCAATGGCCTTCTGTTTTTTCGTGCCCTTGACCTTAAATTACATGATTGTGTAGCCGCGGTTGACACAAAGGGAGAAATATGGATGAAATTCAGGGTCCCTGGTGGTCAGGTTGATGGTTTTGTTCAGCGGTCGATATTCAGGGCCCCTGCTGATCAGTTTGATGATTTGGATCTGGCTCATGGTTTTATTCAGCGGTCGCAGGGCCGCTTGCATTTTGCCAACTTTCAGAGGGATAAATATGGTGTTGCCATTCGATTAGTAGTTCATGTTCTGGAGAACTATCAAGACAAACAATGGATATTGAAGCATAGCATTGAAACTTCAAACATATTTGGATGGACAGATTTATGGCTTGATGCGGATTTTGATTTTATTGCGATTCATCCGGAATGCAACTTGCTGTTCTTCGCTGTGGGGGGTATCACATTCATGTGCTATAATATGGATAATCGGCAAGTCAAAGTGATCTCTCATCTTGCAGATGTCAAGCCGCTATTTCTGCCTTATGCACCGTTGTACACAGAATCACAATCATTGCACATTTGACGTCAATATGAGATTGCTGCTGCCTTTATAAGAAGTGGATCTCTGATGGGAGTCAATTATTCATGATATGGAGCAGCGGGCTTGGTATGTCTGCTTGAATTTGGCTCTCATTTTCTATGACTGATGTATCCATGTTTTCATTTTGGAGCAATGGTGGTTCAGTATGGAGGGAACTTGACTAATTTGTCTTCCAAATTTGTACTGAACTTTCTGTCATCTGTACTGGTTTCTGGTTTGGGTAACTTGTATGTCCGTGCATTGGTTAATCTTGTGTAGTGTTTGTGTTAAGGTACTATGATCATTATGTAAAAGGCATGGGCAAAGATTATCATGAAGCCTAAACTTTTGTCCAACACCATCCTGCGGCTTAAACTTTTATCTTCTATTTACAGGCATAAGCATCTTTTTAGCGGCGATTTAGTAGACAACCACTTGTCTGCTAATGATATAATGTGTGAAATTCTGCTGATGATGTGATGTAGCAAATCTTTTTTTTCTTTACTGCTAATGGTCTGAGAAATAAAATCTCTGCTGCTATTTGTTAGTGTAACACTTGGATGAATACATGTCACTTTGGATGCTAGTTACTTCTGACATGTCTTAAATAGGAAATTTTGTTGGCAGAACATCATCAAGCATGCTGTGCTTGGATCATAATTTTCATTATGTTGTTAGAGGTTTTCTTTTTAGAACACAAAAGTGGTCTTTGTTTGTGGGTATTATTCTGTTTCTGAATTTGACTTTTGGTGCCCTATAGCACTGAAACAACAAGGTTCATCGCTCTGGTTTTCAGCTACAAGTCGCCGAAACAAATTGAAACTACCCTTGTGTACCGCACTCGCATCGTTAGCTCGCCTCTTGGTATCTGGGACGACATTGGTGTTGAGGAGCTTAATCGATTTGTTTTCGGCGCTCTCGATGGGGATCGATATGTAAGAACACTTTCATAGTGTGGTCAAGAAAAAAAGATGTTTTTTTCCTGAATGAAGGTCAGTTAGGTAACAGCAGCCAAGTCAGCATACATTCTTCTGGTTATAGGGTATACATATTCCTGAAATCACAAAATGAACTCATGGCTCCTCTCAGCTCTCTACAAAAGTCGCAAACACACATTGGGGGAAAACTTCAAGTACAATATCCATGCTTAAAGGGTTAATCAGAACTTAGAAACAAATGACTATACAACAATAAATAAATAAATAAATAAATCAGAGAGTAACTAGGATTCGCGAAAATGTCCAGATTCGTAGTGCACTGCAATTGCTGCCTGAATTTGACCAAAGCTACAAAAAAGACCCTTCTAAAATTTTATATATACAGTTGCTGAACCCATCGTCAGTAATACAGTGACAAAAGTGTGCCGAGGCACATGAACGAGCCACGAATTGGCCAAAATGTGACAAATGTGTGCCAAGGCACTAGAGCGGCACCAGCATATATCACTGCTTTGGTCAAACATGAAGGATATATGCTTGAATTATAGCTGAAGACTGCTTCGTGTAGCCAACTTCAGACGACTATAAGGCCACCACTGAATTTAAACATGTACACTTCATATACAACTGAATTTAAACATGTTGACCCTCAGACACGAGAGGATGGAGTCTGGCGATGGCGATGGCGACGCGCGGGGCGACCCGCCCGGCGCTGCCTCTGCCGCTTCCCACTCGCCGCGGGGGCTGGCCCCCGCCACCCCCGCCTCCTCGCCCCAACTGCCACCGCCTGCCCCGGGGGTTGGCCGCTGGACCGTCCGCCGGCGCGGACCTCGTCATCCCGCAGGTACGCGTCCCCGTGTCTCGGTTGTTCCCCGCCCAGGCTTTCTCTTCCACGCCGACGTCCTGCGTTCCATGGGGCGTGGCGTCGCTGCCGCCTCCCCCTCTCATGGCGTGGCGTCCGCCGTCGTCTGGGTTACTCCACCGCGGCGTGCTCCGTGCTTCAACGCTGCCGCCATTTCTTGCCTCATGCCGATCTTTCTCTGTGGCCCCGAAGAGAGACTCCTCCATGCGTCCGAGCGTGAGCCTCTCGTCTTCTCCGTCCCCGTGTCGACCCCAGCGCTGGCCCGGGCGGTGGTCGCCGCCGGCGTGCCCTCGTGTGCCAAAGTCAACCTCGCTCTCCACTCCTCCATGAAAGACGCCCGTCGGGCCGCTCGCTCCATCCCACCCACCGCCCCCTCCGTCTTTACTGCGGGGCGTTGCCGCGTAGGCTGGAGTAGCCTTTCGGCGCCCCGTCGCCCCGCCCCTCCTCCATCCCTGCTGCCTCCCCTGCTTCCCTTAATTGCTGATGGGATTGTTCCTAACGGCGACCAACGGACTGGGCGCGTGCCTGCTCTCCGCCACCCGAGTGTCGACAGCAGCGGGAGCGCCGGGCTGTCTCCAACGGCCGAGACCGCGCGCATTGATGCCCCCTCCTCCCCCTGCGCTACCCACTGCGCCCCTTCCTCCAGGCTCTCTTAACCCCGCACCACCCACCGCTCGATCCACCCCCGTCCCCCGCCCCTCCTCCTCTCTCTCTCGACGGGTGCTTCCGGTGCCTGTCAACGCGGCATTTCGTCAAAGACTGCCGCGATCCCGTTCGGTGTCGGCGATCCGGGCACCGCGCGCGCTCCCGTCTCTGTCCCATGGCGCCTCCCACCCCCCGGTCCACCGTCCCCACCACCGTCCCCGCCCCCGCTTCCTCTCGCCCCAGTCCTCCCCCTCCACCACCTCCGCCTCTCCGCCTGCGCGCTCCGACCCCCTACCCTACGGCTTCTCGACGCCTCGGTGGCGCCCTCCGGTGCTGCAGCCGCGACGTCTCGATGCGTCTACAGATGGGACTGGCCGCGCTGACTCCCCCCCTCCCGCCCGCGACATTTCCATCTCCGCCGTGGTCGTCTCGCCGCCTCACCCCCTGCTGACGGGGGCGTGGAAGACGTTTGGGGCCACGCCGAGCCGGTGGAGGACCGTCCGTCCCCTCCCCCGGAGCAGCTCCTTGACTCGCTCGTCCTCCGAGGGGACCGTCGTCTCCTCCGGCGCCCCTTCCTTCGGCAACGACTCCGACAGGCCCAGCTTCGTCGAGGTTTTCATGCCCGAGGGGTACTATGAGGCGGCTCTACGCCTCGCGGTCGTCTCCATTGAGCCCCCCTCTGCCTTCATCAACGCCACCGTCGCGGTTCAGACCGTCCTCGCGCGTGAGCTCGGCCACCTCTCGGTCGACGTCGTCCCCTCTTCGATCGGCGTTATGTACCTCCGGTTTGCCTCCCACGCTGACCGGGAGGTTGCCATGCAGCGCCAGCAGCGTCAGCCCTTCCTCCACGAGGCGTGCGCGTTGAGCTGCACCGCGAGGAGGAGTTTGGGCGGGTGCAGCAGCGCGCCCGCTTCTGTGTGCTCCTCGCTGCTGCCTCCTTCCCCACCGAATTCCTCAACCCCGCGGGCCTCCGTGCTGCATTTTCCTCCTTCGGCAAGCTGCTCGAGGTTGATCCTCGGGTCATTGCCGGGCGCGAGCTGGCCATTGTGCGCGCCGTAGTGCTCATGGAGCGCCCGCGTGACGTCCCTTGTGACATCTGGCCTTGGGGCGGGCGCTGGGGGGCGCGCGTCGTGTCAGTCGAGCCGCTGCGGTTTTGGGACATGGCCGAGTCTTTCCGCGAAGACGGTGCCTACATCCCCTTCTTCTCCGACGGGCCTCCCCCCTTCGCCCACAACCTGCCCGCGATCCAGGGGCGTCCCGTGCAGCGCCCTCAGGGAGAGGGCGCGGGCTTGTCTGACCGGCGTGGCGGTGCTCGCGGCGGCCAGCTGGCCTCCCTCCTCCGCGTTCTGAACGCCCCTCCGTTCCCGGGGGCGCCGCTCGCTGCCGATGCCTGGTCCCATGGCTCGGTGCCGCTTCCCTCCCCCCGATCTATCGACCGTCGTCATCTCCGAGCTTGGTGAGGAGGGGGTGGGCTCTGGTGCCTCGGTGGTGGACGAGCGCCCTGACGCCTTGGATGGTGCGGCGGTGCAGCGCCGCAGCGCCCGCTTGGCCCGAACCGAGCCGTCTGGTTTCGTCAGCATGGAGGAGAAGGCGGTCCGGCGCAAGGCTCTTCGTGAGTCGCTGCTGGGATGCTCCCCCCGCCTCCAAGGTTGTACGGCCCGGGACAAGCTTCTAGAGGCTGTGGTTCGTCCTCTCAGTAGGAAGGCGGTGGCCGAGCTCCGTACTGCTGCCTCCGTCTCTGCTGCCCCGGTGAACCGCGGCGCCGATGTGTAGCTGCCTTCCTGCTCTCCTCGTCGCCCCGGCCCGTGTGCTGGTGCAGCCTGCCTTTCTTCGCCCCGCCTGTTTGGGAGGCGTGTATCGTAGCTATCGTCTCTCCTTTACTTTCGTCCGGGTGCTGTGGTGGTGGATCCATGGCTAGGTCTCCCTGTGTCTCCCTCTCGCTCCTCTCTTGGAACGTGCAAGGTCTTGGCGATCCTGATAAATGTACGCGTGTGCGCGATGCGATCGCCTCGATTAACCCCTATATCGTTTGTATCCAAGAAACTAAGCTTTCTAGTCTCGATGCGTTTAAGCTTGCTACGTTCCTCCCCGGTCTCCTCTCTGCCTATGTGGTCAAGGACGCGGAGGGGAGCCGTGGCGGGATTGTCACTGCTTGGAACCCTCGCGCTTTCGATCTGGTTTCGTCGTCCTTCTCGCTCTTCACCCTCACCACGGTCCTCAGCTCCACTGTCTCCGACCTTGTTTTGCTATCACCAATGTCTATGCCCCCACTGACCACTCGCGCACTGGCGAGTTCGTCCTCGATGCCCATGCGGTGGCCGCCTCAATCTTCCTCCCTTGGGGCGATCCTCGGTGACTTTAACCTGATCCGGAGGGTGCACGAGAAGAACAAGCCTCCCTTCGATGCTGCCCGGGCGGCCACTTTCAACTCTCTGATCAATGATCTTGCGTGGTTTGAGTTGCCCCTCTCCGACCGTCTGTATACATGGACCAACAGGCGCTCTCCCCCAACGCTCGAGCGGCTCGATCGTGTCTTCTTCGACGCGGGCTGGGATGCCCTCCTCCCCGACTCGGCGCTTAGCTCTCGGGCACGCACTTGCAGTGACCATGTCCCCCTGGTCGTCTCGGCCTCCACAAAAATCCCTGCGGCCTTGCGCTTCTTCTTTGAGAACGCCTGGCTTGCCGATCCCCGCTTCCTTGCCGCCACTCTCCCCTCCTGGACGGGAGCCCGTTGTTCCCGGGACGCGGCCGGGGATCTCGCCTCTCGCAAGAAGGCGTTTCGGTCCGTGGCCAAAACCTGGAAAAGGCAACATCGTTTTTTTCCCACCTTTAAAAACGACTGTGTCTTCTTGATTGATCTCTTCGACTTCCTCGAGGAGTCCCGTTGTCTCTCTGCAGATGAAAACGCCCTGCGTTCTGATGCCCGTTGTGCCTTGGAGGCGTTCGTCCTACGCCAAGCTGCGTTCTGGAAGCAGAGGGGGAAGTGCCGGCGGGTGCGGGAGGGGGACGAGAATACTCGTTTCTTCCATGCCCAGGCCTTCCGACCCGTCTCTCTTCAGAACGCCGACGGCAAAACGCTGTGTCGCGGGCTCACCTCTCGGCTGCAATGGCAGATCAGTCCAACTATCGACGAAGATCAGTCTGGGTTCATCCCAGGGCGCAGCATAGCTGAGAATTTCATCTATGCCCTGGTGGACGGGGCTCCCCCTGGTGTTGCAGTACGCGGATGACACGCTCATCATCATGCGTGCGTGTCCGCGTGCCGCGGCCCGTCTTCGCGCTACCCTCGACGCCTTCACCGCCGCCACTAGGCTCGTCATCAACTATGCCAAAAGTACGCTCGTCCCCATGCACGTCGACGCCCCTACCCTGGCAGAGGTGGTCGAATCGGTGGGCTGCCGGGTGGAAACCTTCCCTCAGACCTACCTGGGGCTGCCGCTGTTGTGCTTCAAGTTGGGGATCGCCGACTTCCAGTTCATCATCGCCAAAGTCGACAGATACCTGGCGGGGTGGCGTGCCCTCCTCCTCTCTCCCGCTGTCCGCCTTGTCCTGATCAACGCAGTCCTCGACACCATCCCTTCCTACGCCATGGGCGCGCTCAAGCTGCCCCCGAAGGTGGTCAGTGCTCTCGACTCTCTTCGCCGCGCCTTCCTCTGGAACGCCGCGGAGCGCGCGTTGGGGGCGCAATGCCTGGTTGCTTGGGCTCGTGTGTGTCTCTCACGGGAGGAGGGAGGGCTGGGGGTCCGCGACCTTGCCTCTCATAACGATGCCGTGCTGCTGAAGACTCTCCATCGCCTTCACTCGGCCTCTCCCTCTCGTTGGGCTGCCTGGGTTTGCGGTGCCCTTGATGGACGCCTTCTCCTCGACCCAAGGGGTTCCGTGCTAGCTGGCGAGCACTGGGCATGCCTCCGGGGGCTTATGCCGCTCTACCGTTCTCTCTCCCGGGTGGCGGTGGGCGACGGGAGGACGACTGCCTTCTGGGAGGATCACTAGCTCCCGTGTGGGCCTCTCGCCTTCCCCGCTCTCGCTTCCCACACCTCCTGTCCCGAGGCGTCGGTGTTCGCGGTGCGCGCCCAGGGGCTCGACGCGGTCCTTGTCCCGCGCCTCTCTTCTATCGCGGCTGGCGAGCGCCTTCGGGTGCTGCCAATGCTGGGCTCGGGAGCCACGATTGCCCCGGACGCCCGCTTTCTTCCGCTGTGCGGGAAGAAGGACGGCGGGCTCGACTCCTCGGCCGTCTACAAGCTCTCGCGTCTTGGCGGTGAGGCTAAGGCGAACGTGGCCTTCCTCTGGGGGTCCGTCGCGCCGTCCCGGGTCAGGTTTTTCGCCTGGCTCCTCTCCCTGGGCAGGATCCACACCCGCGACGCCATGCTAAAGAAGCACATCGTCGAGCTCTCCGGGGCCGGGTGCTCGGAATGCGGGGCTGGGTTGGAGACGCCAGATCACCTCATCTTTTCCTGCCCGTTCGCGTGCGCCTTCTGGGCCGTGGTCGGGGTGGACACTGCCGGCTGCTGTACTCGAGATCTTCACCTCTTCGACACCTCGGCCGCGGTCGGGGGTGCGTCCCCCGCGCCTTCTCCCTGCTCTGCTGCTGGCACCTTTGGAAAAGGCGGAACGCGGTGGTGTTTCGACGTGAGTCCCCGACCCTTGTCGCAACGTTGAAGGCTTGCCGCGACGACACCGTTCTCTGGCGCGGGCGGTTTGGGGAACAGGAACACATTGATGTCTGGCTGCGTGTGCTTAGCTTGTAATCCCCCCCCCCCCCCCCCCCCCCCCCCCCCCCTCCTGTAAAAATGCTGTTGCCCCTGACTTTGTCTACGCGGCTCTGCCGCTGTTCATGAAATATATTCAGGTGGGGGAGTTCCACTCCCCCCCGGGTGACAATTCAAAAAAAAAATTTAAACATGTTCAACTCCGGTCTGGCAAATTAATCGTGCCAAAAACGCGACGGCGATTCCAGGCCAAGAAGGAGGGTATCTCCCTTGCATAACCAGGCCAAAAATGAAGGCATGCTGGTGCGGAAGAAGGTGCATCTGATGATGGCAATTTGCTAGGATCATGGTCTGTTCTTGTGCACCCTGATCTGCTGCACGGTGCCAAAATGAAGCAGCAAACCAGCCATAAATCCCAAGTCAGCTGTCACTTCTGATTCGATCCTGCCTGCGCTCAGACCTGTCGACTATCGTGGATAAGGAAGAGAAGAACTGACAAGTGATAATCAGTGTCCTAACAAACTGCAGCACGAACATAGCACTTCCGCCATGGGTTGGTGTTTCCAGCTACACAACAGAACCCAAACGAGTATATACTAACCGTGTGCCGATTCCTCCATCTTCCGGGCTAATGGATGTTCAAGTAATACAAAGGCCTCTGCCAATCTTATCCTGCCAACGAAACACAGAGTATCATGACAGGTTTACATCAGGATGCTGGGAATAGGAAAATAAACTCTCTTACTTGCAGAGGCAATGAACACCAACCTTGTTCAGTTCAAGGGGGGGCAGGGAATTTTCTGGGTGAAGAGGATAAACAAACATCACGAACTTTCTTGGCATTATTTAGAGTCAGGTGCAGTCGTTGGGTGATTGTCCAATAGTAATGCTGGACAATTACAGGGGCTCCAAAACACGTGACAGCAATCCACCTATAAAAGAACAGAGATGCATGATCCAGTGAGAGAACTGAACCCTTGGTGGCCAGTAAAGGATTTTAGTTTTGACTGAGAAATAAGATATGAATGCCCAGTTTCAGCAGGTCTGCACCATGTCATGCCCACATCATTGGTTAGTTGGGTGCAGTAAGGGCTTGTTTATTTGTGGCTCTGTGTAGTACTACTACTAGTTCAGTTCATGGCTTCATGCTATGATTGAACTGTTCTTTGGTCCTGCACATGTAAGCACTGCTGGTCTACTGTATAGATTGCTAGCTATTCATGCTATTTAATTCTGCAGCTGCAGCACACCTAGCATATAAAATGCATGGAAGGCATCAAGCCACTAATATAATCTGACTGACATCACACTAGTTTAACCTATTTTTTGTTTTGCCCCCAAAAATGTAAGTGAAGAAATACTACCATAAGGAAGCAACAAAGAAGCTACCACAGAAATAAAACAAAGAAGTAGCAGCATTGGATCCTTCATAAATCCTCATAAACAAAGTAAGTGAAGAAAGGGAAAATGATGCATACTACTATTTGCTAGCTCTTCTTCCTCTTCTGTACCTGATTCAACTCTACAGAGCTTCCTTTGGCCCTTGCAACCACTGTTTGCGGCTCCCTTCAGGCCCATTGCAGCTTCCTGTCATCGGCAGCCTCCACCATCTTTTTGGTGCTCTCCTACACCGTGCCTTGCGAGACCTATCTCGCCGCCATGGCCCTCTGATGCTCCTCAAGTTTGGCGAGAATCCTGTGATCATCGCCTCCTCCGCCGAGGCTGCCAAGGAGATCATGAAGGTGCATAACAGCAGGTTCTGCACAAGGCCACTGGGCTCGTCTCTCAAGGTCATCATCAACAAGCATGGCCCGGTGAAAGGATCGATATGGTTGACTAGAGGGGTTGAATAGGCAACTATCAAATTTTAGCTTTTCTTAACAAATTAGGTTTAGCAACAAATAGGTTGTCTAGATGTGCAACTAGATGAACAAGCTATATATATGATGCTAGCAACAACAACAACACAAGCAAGCAAAGGATACAACACAAGTAAAGCTTGCACAAAGTAAAGGTAAGAGATAACCACAAGTGGAGCCGGTGAAGACGAGGATGTGTTACCCAAGTTCCTTTCCTTTGAGGGGAAGTACGTCTCCGTTGGAGCGGTGTGGAGGCACAATGCTCCCCAAGAAGCCACTATGGCCACCGTATTCTCCTCATGCCCTCACACAATGCGAGATGCCGTGATTTCACTAGTGGTTCCCTTGAAGGCGCCAACTGAACCTTTACAAACAAGGCTGGGGCAATCTTCACAAATTAATTGGAGGCTCCAACTAAGTTTTTGAAGCAACAATGGAGTTTTGGGAGGAAGAGATGGTCTTCTTGGGGAAGAGGACCCCCTTTATATAGTGAGGAACAAACCCAACTGTTATTTAACCCGCATCCCGCATACGAGCGGTACTACCGCTCTGGGGAGCAGTACTACCACCCAAGCATATTTTTGGAAATGCATGATTAACATTTTTGAAAACGCATACGAGCGGTATTACCGCTTTGGGGAGCAGTACTACCACCCAAGCATATTTTTGGAAATGCATGATTAAGTTTTTTGAAAACTTATATATTTTGATGTCCATTTTTTTTCATACATATGGTACATTTTTTGTATACATCATGACATTTTTTATATACACATTTACCATTTTGGAAATAGATAATTAAAAATTTTGAAAACTTAAATTTTTATATCTACTTTCTTCCTTACACACTGTATTTTTTTTGTATACATCGGAAATATTTTTTGTATAGACGTTAAACATTTTGAAAATACAAGATTCTCATTTTCCTACATATATAATTATTAATGTCTACTTTTTCTATAAATATTGTTTATTTTCTGTATACATCAGGAACGCTTTATATATACATATTTAACATTTTCAAAATACATATACATGATTAACATATTTTAAAACGTATATTGTTTGATGTCTATCTTTTTCAATAAACATTGTAAATTTGCGTACTCATATATACAGCCTTAACATTTTACTATTACATGTTTAACATTTTTGAATCTTTGTATTTTTTATGCCTACTTTTTTCCATACGCATTGTACACTTTTTGTATACTTTTGTTATACACATTTAATATTTTCGAATGCATGATTATCATTTTTCAACATTTTGTGTATAGTGTTATTTGTAATATATATTTAGAATATTTATAAGTGTAAACCAATGTAAAAAAAGAAAGCAAAAAAGCGAAAACAAACAACGCATAAAAATAAAAAAAGGAGTGCATCTAAGGTCTGTGGCCTCCATCGCGCTGGGCCAGCCCACTGTCGCTCTCTCTTCAGGCGAGCCAGCCATATCTTGCCTATAAGCGAGACATAGGGCGCAGCTATACCTCGCTTCTAGCGAGGCAACACTCCGACTCACTGGCCTTCCTGTCGCGCGAGCGTATGGGCCGGCCCAGTGCGCAGGAGGCCACTGCTTCGTTCTTTTGTTGTTTTTTTCACACTTTTTGTTTTGCTTTCTCCTTCATTTTGTACTTGCGTTTATACTTCCAAATATTCCAAACAAATATATTAAGCATTTCAAAACTGTTAAGTGTACATAGAGAAAATATTTCTCAGGTATACAAAAAATATATAATGAGTGTGAAAAAAGTTGACCAGGTATTTAAAAGAAGTTAATCCAAGCAATTGAAAAAAATGACAAACAAGTATTTCAAAACCATTAATTAAGCATTTGAAAAATGTTAAATGCGTATAGAAAAATGTTGACCATGTATTCAGAAAAAAATTTAACTTGTACTTAAAAAATTGTTAACAAGCATTGGAAAAATATCATTTTGTTGACCATGTATAAAAAATTTGTGGACCATGTATTAAAAAAATAAACTTAGATTTGAAAAATGTTAACGAAAGATTTGAAAAAAATGTGAAATGTGTAAAAAAATGTTGACAATATATCAAAAATATGTTAATCTAGTTTTGAAATTTAATCAAATATTTTTAAGAAAATGTTAAATGTGAACAGAAAATATATTGACCATTTATTGAAAAAATGTTGAACTTGTTTTTTGGAAAATGTTAATCAAGGATTTGAAAAAACTGTAAAATGTGTATAGAAAAAAATGTTGACCATGTATTCAAAAAATGTTAATATTGTATTTAAAAAAAATTATTAACCATTTGAAAAATGTTAAATGTATGTAAAAAATGTTACCATGTATTCAATAAATGTTAATCTCGCATTTGGAAAATGTTATACTTTTATTAAAATATATTAGATAGGTGTATAGAAAAACAATAAAACCCTAGAGGAAACAAAAGAAAAGCCAATGAAAAAAGGGGGAAAAAGAAAGAAAAGGAAAAAGATAGTGAATAACAAAAAGAAACAAAAAATAATGAAAGGAAAACAAAGAAAAGGAGAAAACTAATAAAAACGAAGAAAAGCCAGTTTAAAAACAAGAAAAAAAATAAAAACACAAAACCCGGAAAAACTATCGAAAACTAGCTCTTTTTGTTTAACAAGGTCGCGACCTACTAGTTTAACACGAACCGGACCGTGGCCACATCCCGATGACATGCGGTGTTGACGTGGAGTTCATGCGTTGTTAAAGCCAAGCTCCCAAACCATTGAACATTCTTGTAAGTTTGTATCCAACTCTTTTACCTTTGTCTATTTATTTCAATTTCCGATGAATTGATGTTTGACTTGTTTCCTCTCTTTTGGTACGACACAAGATGCATTGCTTGAATTTGGATGATTGGATAGCTTAAGCGTGAGATTTCCTAATTTACTCCAAGGCTCATGAGTAGCACATTCATGACTTCCCTTCAAGAATTCAGGCGTTCTCTATCCCTGTTTTTTCCTAATAATAATGTTGCCTCAAAAGCATTTATCTGGTTGTGAGAAAACAAAAAGGAGAAAATTTACGGATCAATTAGTTGAATCTCGAAAGGATGCTATGCACAAATTCGTTTTCTGAAATGCCACTGCTAATAATTGGGAGATGATAGAAACTCATTTTCTTTTCCTGTCTCTATGATTTTGATTTTCAATGAATGAGCCTTTACTAATGCTTTTATCTCTATTCTATGTCGCAGGCGACCATACAGTCTAAACAAATACTAATGAGAAAAATGAAAACTATACTAGTAAGGAAATCTCCAGTCTGATGCTAATTATTCCTGTGAATCATGTGCTGCAAATGCATGAACCAACAACTGTTATTTTCCAGGTTTCAATGTTCAACGTTTGAATTCTCATTACTGTTATCGTCAGATGTCAGTTTCTTTTGAAAAAATGAAGACTTCTCCGTCTGTCTGCACCGCTGAAGTCCATATGTTGCCAAGTTTACGGTTTCTTTCCGATAGCAGCCAACTGTTGAAATAATAGAGACTTATTTCACTTGCCAGCTGTATGATGGATGATTGGCTGAAGCACGAGTGGCTCGAATCATACCCCAAAAGCTTTATTGCAGGAGTATACATCAGCCATCCGGAAGCCCTGAAAGACAAAGACTTCAATATAGTTGAATTGTTGACTGAATAGAACAAGTTGCCATTCAAGAGACGGACAAGAAGCGATCGAGAGAAAGTGACATGAAGAAATGTGGACCTGGCCAGCAACCTTTGTAGGAAATACTCCCTCCGTTCACACATGTAAGATGTTTTGGATATTTCAGTATGGACTATATACGGAATGAAATGAGTGAACAAACACACTAAAATGCGTCTATATACATCCAAATCAAATTTTTTTACTCAGTTCCATATTAATTGTCGCTGATTTAGTACAAAGTTGTACTAAATCAACGACAATTAATATAGATCGGATGGAGTAGAACATCTTATAATAGTGAACTGAGGGAGTAGCCAAATCGTTGTCACCACACAATTGGAAGTTTGAAACAAGTAGGGGTATGTTTTTTTGACTTATCTACTATGTAATGGATGGTCAGATTAAGCAATGAGTGGCCCAAATTGAATGATGTCTTGGGAGTCTGGACCTTATTTCAGGAGTATACATCATCCAGCTGAAATAAAAGATAATTCTACAACGCGCATATTTAAGAAACAAAGACATTACAGCTAACCATTGATTGACTGGTTGACAAACAAGAGCAAATTATCACCCTCAACAAAAGGACAAGCACCTATCAGTGTCGTATTGAATTATAGAAGTATATTGCTTCCTCTAGTTGGTTCCTATATACAGTAGCTGAGTAGCATCCATTTGTGTACATTCTAAAGATCAACTAGAGTGCCTCAACAAATATGGAAATACACTCTACCTCTCTGCTTCTTCTAAATCTGATTCATCTGTTTTTGCGGATCTCGGCTCGTGAATTCCTCTCGCCAGGCTCCTCTCTCTCCGTAGAGGATAGCTCTGACGTGCTCCATTCACCAGATGGTACTTTCACCTGCGGCTTCAACAATATTTCTGGGAGTGCCTTCGTTTTCTCTATTTGGTTCTCCAACACAGCTCATGAAAAGACTGTCGTCTGGAGTGCAAATCATCTCCACCCCGTGTACTCCTGGGGATCCATAGTCATGCTATATGCGGATGGCGGAATGGTTGTAAAAGATTACAATGGCCAGGCCGTGTGGGAAACCAATGTCAGCTCTTCATCAAAAGCCGAACAAGTCCAGTTGTTGGACACCGGGAACCTCATCATGAAGGGCCAAGGTGATATCATTTTGTGGCAAAGTTTTGATTCTCCTACTGATACATTGCTGCCAAATCAGAACATTACTTCTGCTACAAAATTGGTATCTGCTAATAGGTTACTTGTTCCTGGGCGCTACAGCTTCCATTTTGATGATCAACATTTACTCACACTGTTTTATGATCAGACGGATATCTCTTTTATCTATTGGCCAGATCCTAATAAGAATATCTGGGAAAAGCAAAGAAGCTCGTTTAATACCACCACAATTGGGGTCCTAGATAGCTCAGGTTATTTCCTTGGAAGTGACAATTTAACATTTAAGGCGACTGACTGGGGTCTCAAGGTTATGAGGAGGCTAACATTGAATTATGATGGCAACCTTAGATTATACAGTCTAAATAAGTCAGATGGAAGATGGTCGGTCACATGGATGGCATATCCTCGGACCTGCTCTATACGTGGTCTCTGTGGTATGAATGGAATATGTGTGTATACACCTAGGCCAGCTTGTGCATGTGCCCCTGGACATGAGATCATTGACCAAAGGGACCGGAGCAAAGGTTGCAGGCCAAAATTCAATCTCAGTTGTGATGGGCAGGAGATGTTTGTGAAGCTACACAACACTGACTTCCGAGGTAATGATCAAAGTAGCAGTACCTCAGTTTCATTTCATACATGCAAGAAGATATGCTTGAACAACTGCAATTGCAAAGGTTTCTCATACTGGCAAGGAAGTGGAAGTTGCTTTCCGAAGTCGTCCCTTGTTGGTGGTGTAACCAGCCTGGGTTTGGGTCGTTCTATCTATCTCAAGCTTCCTAAGACATTACAGGTCTCAGAGTCCTCAATTCCTCACTCACAACCTTTTGGTCATAGATATGCTCCTAACTGTAGTGCAAAGAACAAAATTTTCACTACAGATTTTCTGGATCAACCTAAGAGCAGTCAGAGTGGATCACACCCACAGTACTTGTACTTGTATGTATTCTTGGCAGCGATATTTTGTGTAGAGGTAATATTTGTGGCATTCGGATGCTGGTTTGTGTTGAGAAGGGAGGGCAAGCAGTTAACAGGAGTATGGCCAGCTGAGGTTGGCTATGAAATGATAACTAACCATTTCCGCAGATACACTTACAAGGAGTTGCAGAGGGCAACTCGAAAGTTCAAGGACCAGATTGGATGCGGGGCATCTGGTATTGTATACAAGGGGGTCTTGAAAGACAAGAGGGTAGTAGCGGTGAAAAGGTTGGCAGACATAAACCAAGGCGAAGAAGAATTCCAGCATGAATTGAGTGTGATTGGAAAGATTTACCATATGAATCTGGTGAGGGTTTGGGGGTTCTGTTCTGATGGTCCACACAGGATATTGGTCTTAGAGTACGTTGAGAATGCTTCGTTGGATAAAACCCTGTTTAGTAGCAAGGCCCCACAGATCTTACTCGAATGGAACCAAAGATTTAAGGTTGCCCTAGGGGTGGCAAAAGGATTGGCCTATCTTCATCATGAGTGCTTGGAATGGGTTATCCATTGTGACCTGAAGCCTGAGAATATACTGTTGGATGAAAACTTGGAGCCAAAGATCACCGACTTTGGCCTTGCAAAACTTTTGAACAGAGGTGGATCCAATAAAAATGTATCGAGGGTCCGTGGAACTAGAGGTTACATAGCTCCTGAGTGGGTTTCTGGCCATCCAATAACAGCAAAGGTAGATGTCTACAGCTTCGGAGTGGTTCTCCTAGAACTACTCAAGGGGGCTCGTGTTTCAGACTGGGCATCAAATGCCGACGAGGAAGTGGAGACAGTCCTTGGAAGGGTCGTTAGGATGCTTACAGAAAATCTGATGCTGGAGCTGGAGGGCAGCCAACAGTTATGGGTGGCTGACTTCATTGACTTGAGGTTGAACAGCCAGTTCGATAACTTGCAAGCGAGAATGATGGTCAAGCTGGCTGTTTCATGCGTGGAAGAAGATGGTAGAAAAAGGCCCACCATGGAAAATGTTGTGCAGATGCTTCTATCGGTTGCTTGATGAAGCTAAGTGGCATGATGCAGCAGTATGCATGCTACCAACCAAAAAAAAAGAGTTTGATGTTTGATATAGTACACGGAGCTTATTCTTGGATCCAAAACAAGATATCTATGATGTGTTAGAAATAAAGTGCACATCACTTTGCATAAGTAGATTCTGTCGTCCAAGTGTCTGATCGAGTAGTATTAAATTAGCAATTTTATTTTGGCATTTCGTCCAGATTACTATTCGAGTTGGTGTCCTGTTGAGTTGAGCTGCTGTATAGATGTGTTGGCCGCCGAGTCACTACTCAGTAAGCACTAGCCTTGTAACTGATACGCCGATAATAAAGTAAAAAGAGACAGAAAAGCAGCAAATTCTGCTAGCTGCACCAAAAATCAATCAATCTGTTTGTTAGCCAGTTTCTGTGCATGTCTAGCTTCTATAGGTCCTTCCCACCAAAATAACTAACTCGGGAAGAATCGATCAGCAAAATCCATCAGCTTCATGCACGAAAGACTTTTCAGCTAGTCACATGCGGGCTCTGGTGTATCAGTGACTTGATCAACGCCAAGCGGGCTCAATGCTAACATGATGTGTGTCCATGTAAATCAACTGCCAGAAATGATCTAACCATATAATAAGCCAAGAAAAAACAGGGGACAAAGTCTCCTCTAACGTTTGTGCTTTGATCGGGGCACCCATAACCAACGATGGTTTAGGACCCTGGACCCTTGATGCCACAAATAGAAGGGGGAGGTCGTGCCCCTCTGGAATACAGATACATACATGGGTTAAACACTCTATACTGAACCACTGGTCCTAAAAGAGCAGTAGAGCACTAAAGGGGATCAGCAAGACGTCTGTCTACTCCTGTTGGCCAACACGAGGTCAGTGCTGGTGGCGCTCATGCATCCCTACCTCTTCCCTGCAGCATCTCCACCACCGGCTGCCGCGAGGGTCATGCCAGTGAGGCTCTTGGACCCTGCTGCTGCTCCTATATCACCGCGGCTACACCGAACCTTCACCACGCATGCATCGAGCAGGCACAAGACCTCGCCGTATAGCCGGTGAGAACAAAACGCCTCCTCCTACTATTTAATGTAGTAATGTGGTGTTCTAATTGTCAGGGTTAGATCATAATTATGTTAAGCGTAATACACGAAATCTAACATTGGTACCCAAGCTACTAGCCTATAATTACAAGCCTAATTAGACCTTGCTCAATGTTAAAAGGCTTATGTCAGGGAAAAATCGTTTTGGTCTTATGCCATTTGATGGTAATGAAGATCTGAAGTGGTTCTGTTAGCACCTAATTATCATGTCTAATGATTATATTCAAACCATAACTGCGTCATGTGAATGATCGTCACATAATATGAAGTGTCAACTGCCTGACGGTTAACCCTAACGATTATCACGGATGCAAATCGGTCAGGGGAATTTACAAATTCTAAGACACACCCTAGTGGAAAATCTCAATTCCGCTAACCCTAGCAAAAATCCCCAATTTTCCCCAATGCCGAAACAAAAATCCCCAAATCTTGAAATCCTAAGGATGGGGAACGAGCTTACCAAGCGCATCGGGCCGCCGCACGCGGCCGTCACCGTGGGTGGAGTAGCCACAAGCTCCAGCTGTTGCCGCACCTCAAGAAGACGACGCGGTGGCCGCAGCCTCGCCCCGTTCGCCATCCTCAAGTCGCCGCGGCACCGGCGTCCTCCCTCCCGCCGCTAACGCCATGAGAGCGGCACGGGTGGCCAAGATCGACGGAGCAGCGCGCTGGACCCCTCCGCTGCGGGCTGCTACGGCGAGCCGCCATGGACGCCGGGACATGCGGCGCTGCGCGTCGGCGCGGTCTCTCTGTGGTCCGAGAAAATCGGGGAGGGGGAGGAGAAAATGGGCCCTGCTTAACTTGGCCCACGGATGGGGTGATGTCTAACGTGCTGTTGATGGGCTTTGGGCTGAAATATGTTCATATACTTTTTGCTGTATTTTCTGCTGTTATATGTTTTGCGAAATAAATATTTATTTCATGAGGTTGGTTTATGACTGTTTAAGCCAGCAAATGCCGAAAAATATATGCAAAATAATGTTAACGATTATTCAAGTTTTTATGGGTTTATGTGGGTTATCATGGGCCAAAATGTGCTTTTAGGCAGTTCTTCTTTTTCAGCGCATTTTGACTCTAGCATACAATCCAAATCTATCCTAGTTATCCTACAATCCAAAACTATGGTTAGTTCTATCTAGCATCTAATAGTACCATTACAGATACTTAAGGTTTCATATAGATTTTGATCTCATGCCATTGAAAGTGATGGAACTGTGTTTGTTTAACCCATAGCATCAGCCCACATGGTCATGTGCGTATGATAACAAAATTTGCAGTTCACCAAATAGTTGGGGTTTCCACTGTGATGTTGATGGGTGGATATCTTCTCTTAATTATGTTAATATACTTGTATGGCTCCTAGCAAAAAAAAAAAGAAGAGAAATATATACTTGTGTGTTTTAAATATAATTGATAGATGATGTTTTTGTGGCACCACTTATATAAATTATGATTCAGGTTTTGCTAATTAGTTACCTCTCATCTAAGCCCGCCACTGTCCGAGATAAGTTCCAAGATCCATGTTTTTTTAGCACCGACTCGTGCTGCATGGGCGTTTTCACACGGGCGTTCCATGTTGTCATGTTTCTAAGTTGGGCCATTTTTATCATTACTAGTCAATGTGTACGCGCAATGCACGTTAATTTGAAAGTATATTAAGACCATGTGGATATTAAGTAGGATATTATTTGTGTGTTATTATGTGATTAGCACTATATTTGGCATGAAATTAACTGCATGCTAAACGTGTTGAGCGCTCGACATTGAAGCAGTCTAGGTCGTTGGATTGACATGATTTAATGGCCAAGATTAATTGGATTTGCCCCTTTGGATCTTTTTATATTGGTATAGATATGTTTGGGACTACACTTTTTCATGTGTGATGCCCCACGTTTTTTTGTTTGTCATTTATGGACGATGGGAGTGGTTGGAGCGGCAATTTATAAATAGATGTTTAGATACTATATAGCTTAAGCTGAGGACACCTCCAACCGACCTGCGGGGTGGCCACAAGCCAGCCAGGCACACCCTGGGTAGGGTGGCGCGCCCCTATGGCTTGTGGGCCCCTCAAGCATCATCTCGCGTTGATTCTTTTTTCACAAAAATCAGAAATATTTCAAAACAAATCTCTGTAAATTTTTATCGCGTTTGGACTTCGTTTGGTATGAATATTCTGCGAAACAAAAAACATGCAACAAACAAGAACTGGCACTGGATACTGGATTGATATGTTAGTCCAAGATCAAATAAATTGTTGCCAAAAATATGTAAAAGTTGTAGAATATTGACATGAAATAAGAAAAAAAATATAGATACGACGGAGACGTATCAATATGATTAGCATCGCTCTCTTGGAAGACATAGATGAAAGACTGGAAATGCAGAGCAACCTAGTTTTTCTTTTTGAAATTAAGACCTAGGTGATATGTCATGCCATTATCTCCCTTCAAGTTGATATGCTCATTTTTTCCGAAAAGGAGGATGACCTCAGGCCTCTTCATCTGGAAAATGCATGCAACCATTTTATTAGTTATTCACAAAGAGCTTGCAAAGTAGTACGTCAGGTAGTCTGAAGCCATCATCTTAACAACATCTGTCGCTACTCCTATCCACTTGATGAAGGGGTGCCGATAGTCCGAGCCTAATACCAAACAGACATCACACAAATGCCTAACATCTAAATCCGGAGGCCCCAACCAAGCCACATATACTGGGTTTGGGGTGCAAACTTGTCCGACGCACTCTCATAAGTCTTCGTTGCCCTCTTCCACTGATCCACTCATGACATCCAATGTACCTTCTTGCGATCTTCCTCATCTCCTCCCTTGCAAAAAAAAAATCCGTCTCATCTCCCCATAGAAAGTATCGAATCGAACGGAGGTTAGCACAGAGACTCGTGGGAAAATAGAACATACCCATAGCACCAACGCTAGCACGGACTTAGTCAAGACCTCTTTGCCTGCATGAGAGATATTTTTCAGTCCAAACATCTCCTCACATCTCCTCACTTGAGAAATTTATATCTTTTGTGGATTAAAATCGACGCACCTTCATACGCCTTTCTACCTTTCTGCTACAGGGGACCTAGATATTTATCATCAAAACAACCGACAATGACCTAAAAAGATACAATAAATGAGACCCGGCCTTCAGTTCACCTGCAAAACATGTAATGAATAGAGCAGACTAAATGTCTTTCGTATTTTTGGCTGATAAATCATTCGATGGCCGACAGGCACCGACAGGGACATGAAGTTTCTAATCTTGAGCTCAAATGCTCTTGGATGAACAATATATTCAATGTTTGGAGTGCATACTAAAATTCATCACAAAATCACATTGGTGGGAGGCGTGGTAAAAAAAAAAAATCCATGCTCTGAAAATATTACTTTCAAACACAATTTGGAGCTATAATAATATTATTTTGCCACGACTCCCATCAATGAGATTTCATGATGAAAATTTGCGATTCTTATCAGCAATCCAGAAAAACTACCACGCAAATATGTAAAATCCAGAGAACAAATACTTGACGGAGGAGGCCTACGATATGAGAAGATTATGCTACTAACTAGTCAAGGAGAGAGTTCCCCTAAAAAAAAAAGTTAAGGAGAGAGTTCGCAACTTTCAACGTTTTCCCACTCGTCTTACCCAACGCTTCTCCAGTTCTCCTTGCCATTGCTCCGCCACTGCCAGATCCTCTGTTCTTCGCCCTCACGGACTGCACCAGGAACAGTCTCCAGCCATCGTGGAATCGTGGTAAAAAACTTGCACAGGAAGAGCCCGTATAAACTAATCGAAGGCACTGTCATCTCTAGCTAGATCGAGACTCGACAAGAATCAACGGTCGTCGAATCGATCGATGCAGACGTAACGTGCACGCTGATTAATTAGTCGTTTCTCTCTGATCGAGCAGTAGAAGTTTTCCCAAGGGGAGGCATCGTTCACACATGCATCCACATGAAGTGTGCAGTATATTATGTTACTCTATACTGTAGTACATGGAGTACAATTAATCCCCTCACAAAAAAAAAAGCTCTACATGGAGTACACGCAGACCCGGACGACTTGTTAGATTAGCTGCTAGCTTATTGACCGAAGATCAATCAAACACAAGTACTACAGGTCGACTCCCGTTTGTTATACATACACAGTCATAATCCATTGAGGAAGCTATTTTCCTTGCCTAGCTAGTTAGGCGCACGAGCTGGCCGCCGGCCATGAAGGGCGTCATCTTTCTCCTCGGTCTTGTTGTGTTGGGGGCGCTTGTCGGTGTGGTCGTCGCCAGCGCTGGGGCGGTGCGGCGGCCGGTGGTGCCGGCGATGTTCGTGCTTGGGGACTCAACGCTGGACGTGGGCAACAACAACCACCTGCCGGGGGAGGACGTGCCCAGGGCCAACCAGCCTTTCTACGGCGTCGACTTCCCCGGCCGCGCCATTGCCACCGGACGGTTCAGCAACGGCTACAACATCGCCGACTTCATCGGTAAGCAGCGGCAGGCTACAACATCACCGACTCCATAATCCATAAACACATGTGTTCATATATACTGATTGATGGATGCATCAAGGTACCTGGGGTTCGAGAAGAGCCCTCTGGCCTATCTGGTACTGAAATCACGCAACTATCTCATCCCTAGCGCTCTCACGAGAGGTGTGAGCTACGCCTCTGCTGGAGCTGGGATCCTCGACTACACTGTAAGTAACTACTAGTACTACCTTTGTACGGGCTTATTAGAATTAGCCCCCGTTGTTTTTTAGGCTAACTTTAATCTTTGATTTTACTATGAAAAATTAAGTTATATAACATAACAATAGTATAATTGAAAACCTCTTTTGAATATGAATCCAATAATATATGTTTTAGGATATATAATTTATATTTTGTTAGTCAAACCAACGGTCAAAATACAAAGCCTTTAAAAAAAATTAAACTCACGACTTTCATACTTATTTTTTTCTTCCATACTAAGTGCTAGAGAAATCTTTGGCACCAACGCCCGAATGGAGGGAGCAACGTGGGAATCATCACGTACCGAAATAATTAATAAATTGTTTATGGTCATCAATGAGAGTACCACACAGATCTCAAGAAACAAATTAATTAATCTACTACTTGGATCAAATTTCACGTGTATGTTCCTTGATAGACGCGTCAATAAGATTCACAGATCACATCTTGATCCACCAAAGCCACACACATGCATAAATGAAAAGTGAGACAGTAGAGCCCTTTCGAATGCTCTATCTTGTACAGGTGTTAAGGGTGTCATGTAGGGGAAAAAAAATCTGATGTGACAAGGCAATATTTGTTTATCACAAGATTCACCGTCTGCTAGCTAGCTAGATTCTCTAGGCATGACTACCTGTCTACTAGCTCTTGTCATGCATTTGTTGGAGAGGACTTATGGCACACACGTCTCACGGCGCATGCAGTCCCTCATGTGTGCTTTTATTTTTGACTTTCGATTTTCAAACTTTTATATCTTGAATGAAAAGTTCAAATTAAGTTTTGTTTTCAATTTTGTGTTTCTCTGTGACAAGGTCTTTCAAATAAGATCTATTTTAAACAAAATTTTAGATCGCGGGCGAAAAGTGAGCGATCACGGCGCAATCACGGCCTGGAGGCCTCCCCGCGACGCAATGCCTTAAAAAACGCTAACTGCCGCTAATCGCGCGATCGCCCGCGAAACTGCGCGTATTTGACTTTGCGTTCCTTTCAGTTTCGCTGGGATGGGCCAAAATTCTGAAAGAGAGGCCCAAATAGAGGTCAGCCCAAATCCCTGCGGATAGATAGCACTTCCTCCACGAAACCTAGCGTGGTCTCTTCGTTCCCTTCTCTCCCTCCCACCGAAAAGGTTGCGGCGGCTGCGCCGTTCTTCCTAGCTGCGGTCGGCAGGCCGGCTGCTGCTTCGCCGGAAACTGGATCCGGTGACGGGAGAGGCGGCAATGTAGCAAGGTAGCGAGGCAGTAAGGCAACAACCACGGCAAGGCAGCCGGCGACGAGGGGTCTTTGCACGACTCCGCGACCACGAGCAGCACGTCAGGCTCTTGGGATTGAATTGCTAACTTGTAGGTTCAGGTATAGCGGTTCAGGTTGGAGGTTCAGGTCCAGGTGGTGCCAAATGTTGATGAAGAACAAACAGAAGATGAAGATCAAGAACAAGAACCAGCTCTGACCATCAACTTCTGCTCTCTGCTTCCTCTGCTTCAGAAAGTCCTCTGTTTTCTGCTGAAAAATCCCCTGCTTTTTAAGATAATTATGCACATGTACTGGTTTGGATGGGGATATACGTGCACATGTTACTGTTCCCGCGAACTGGGTTAGCGGCCGCTATCTCCGGCTATAGCGGCTTTAGCGTTTGCATGAGCCAGCCGCGAAATGGGTTAGCCCGCGATCTTAAAGTTTGATTTTAAATACATTTTAATGAATTTTGAAAATAAATGATAAGTTGCAACTCCTAGAACTTAGTCCACGCAAACAATAAAATCGAGCTTTTTTGCCTATGACCAACAAAGAAATATCTTACAATTTTATATATGAAATTGGCAAAAGCGAGTGAGGAAATCTCAAGTTTCAGATAAAAAAAATGTAAGTTTCAAAGACTGAAACTTAAAACATACTTCATGAATCATGAGGTAATCGAGCGACTGGGTAGGGCTTGGCAGGTACGTGCCCCTGCGAATTTGTGGCGTTTTGGAAGATGACATGCTTCCTAGAGTAAAACCGATCATACGCTTGTCCCACATGGGTGACCTTTATCTAGTCCGGAGTCGACAATCTAAGTTACATGACCTCCATTTTTATGGTTGTCCAGGGTTATATGTGCTTCACTCGAGCAATTTTGACTCCACTCATAAGTTGTTAAGCACACTGACATCACCGCTCTTGACTTAATTCTTTTTGAATGTTGATTACAATTATGAGGAGCTTCAGTGGATTGACATCAAAAGACCATAGGTCGTCCAGCACTGCCACTAGTTTCAAACATCTCCTAACCCTCAAACCGCAACCACATAATAAAATAATCGGCGCAATTCTAACATTGCATAATTAGCCACAGTTGCTTGAAATTTCTGAGAACCAACCTTGTGAGTGGTGAGTTATTGCAGAGTGAGGGAATCAGCATCCCATTGTCGAAGCAGGTGCGCTACTTTGCGGCGACCAAGGCAGAGATGGAAGCCGCAGTTGGCAGAGGCAACGTCTCCAGGCTCCTCGCTCACTCCTTCTTCCTCCTCGGCGTTGGCAGCAACGACTTGTTCCAGTCCACGGCGACCACCCAGGGCGATGTCATTGCGCTCTACACTGCTCTCATCTCCAACTACACGACAGCGATCACTGTAAGCAAACCGATAAACCATCCAATCCATTATTATTTTTCATTAACTGAGTGTTTTTTCATTTCCGAGCAAAAGGGAAATGACTATTCTTGTACATAGTTTTAATTTAATTAGCTGGTCATACGTATCACAATGCATAGGATTTGTATGGGATGGGGGCGAGGAAGTTCGGGTTCATCAGTGTCAGCCCGCTGGGCTGCGTGCCAGCGGTGCGCGTGCTCAACGCGACGGGGGCATGTAACGATGCCATGAACCAGATCGCCATGGGATTCACCGCCACGCTTAAGTCTGCACTCGCCGGCCTCGCCCCGAAGCTCCCAGGCCTCGCCTACTCCCTCGGCGACTCCTTCGCCGCCTTGGAGACAACCTTCTCCAACCCGCAAGCAGCTGGTACGTCCCTGTACAGAAATCGATAGAAAAAGTTGTGGCACTATAATTTCTCTAAGAAAATATTGAAAATGCGCTAGTTGTTCTTTGCTTTTTCGACAAAAAAGAATTACCCCTGCCCTCTGCATCAAGCTATGCATACATCCATTTTTTTGAAAAGGCGCTAGTGACTATTGCAATTGTAAAAAAAATGCTTGAGATCAAAACAGGATGATGCTCATGTATCTCTGTGAATCAAAGGGTACGAGAACGCGGACAGCGCGTGCTGCGGGAGTGGGAGGCTGGGTGCGGAGGGCGGCTACTGCACGCGGAACTCCAAGCTGTGCGCCGACCACGACGCCTACGTGTACTGGGACTGGATCCACTCCACGCAGCGGGCTGCCGAGCTGGGTGCCCAGGCGCTCTTCAACGAGGGCCCAGCCCAGGTCACCGCACCCATCAGCTTCGGGCAGCTGGCCCGCAAGACATAACGATACACTTTCTAGTCTAGAGAAAGGAAGAGAAGATTCATTCGGAGGTGCTCATAATAGTAGGGTATGCGAGTGTGCGTTTATAGGGGTGAGTGTATGCGCGTGTATATGAGCGCTTGCGTCTGTACTGTGTTTAAAAAAAACTATCTCATTTCCGGTTTATAGGGCTTATCTCAAAACTTTCGTTTTTCCGTTTTATAAGACTCATTTCTATTGCTTCCCACCACACACTCAGATATCGAGGTGCATTAAATCACTACATGCAAGGACTAAAAGAAAAATCACCAATGCATGTAAAATTTCTTAGTTATTTATTGGTTACGTATGCATGCATTGCAATTAATGCATTGGTAAATATAATTGTTTGAGGAAAACAAGCACATTAATTGAGTACTTTTGCAAACTACCAAATTTATTTCACCAATCATCATCTACCTTTGTTGGTGAGATTTTTGAGTTGAGCCCTATAAACCAAAAAGGAGGGAGTATTTTTGTAGGGAATATTGTAGATCTTTGAATATCCAATTCTGAGCTCGGGCTCATCTGCACCTGCTCAAGAAAAAATCATAAAAAGTCCAAAAAATCCAAATTTTTTGTGCAACGTAGATAATTTGGTGCGTGAGGTGCGCTCCAAATTTCAGAGTATTTGGACATTTGAGTAGCTCTCACCAAAAAAGACAAATTGGGTCAGAACAGTATATGAACAGTACACTATTTAACAGACCCTAAATTTGTCTTTTTTGCGAGAGCTACTCAGATGTCCAAATGCTCTGAAATTTGTAGCGGACATCACACACCAAATTATCTACCATGCCAAAAATAATTGGAATTTTTTGAATTTTTCTAGTATTTGTTTCGATTTTTTGATTGAGCGCAGGTGCAGATGATCCTGGGAGGCAAAACGCCTCACTCATCTTCGAATATCCTTGTTGTTCTGAATCACAATAAGCTAGGAAGCTCCTCTAAGAAAAGCAATGAATAAGCTGGGCTGAATCTTCCCATGACACGTTGCTTCATTGTATTTGGATTTAGTTTGTACCCCATGTTTGGTTCATTTTGATGTGTAGACTGAGGCCGTTGGTTGGTACTGACAAATATCTCACCCTTTCAGATGTAGCTAAACTAGCATTGCTTAAGCCATGTGCACGTGCAATGCTTCCTTGGGAAAACGTGAGCTTACGTCCACACACAAGAGAGGTTTCTATTACTGTATAATCTCCCAAGAAATGCTAATGGACAAACACATACAAGAAATAAAAATGGTCATTGCAACAAAGCCAGATCCAAGTAGTTGGCAAAATCTATCATTTGGAAACCATTGTTTTATCTCAATAAACAGATAGATACACCGGACCTGTGACGGGGAGCAAGCACGGCCACACAAGACCTGAGCTAGTTAGTACCAAAGAAGGAACATCATTTAAAAATTGACAAGCAATGGCATCAACCTGCTTCTTCTTCATCATGTCTATCTTTGACGGTTTGGCTCACCACCTATTTTCTCAACTATGCCACATCAGGTCAAAATCATGATTAGGCCGAAGAATAACCACTGTGAGGTGCCAAGCCAACCCAGTATCGATAGTTTAGAATGAAAAGTGCACATTTTTTTATGGATATAATCAACCTACATGATAAATTGAGAGACAAAAATACATTATCTAGGTAAAATGTTATATTAATATAATAGGCCTTATTAGCACCATAAGTGTTGGGCCTTTTCTTGTTGGCCCAAGCATGTACTTCCTCCGTTCCTAAAAAATTGTCTTTTTAGAGATTTCAAATTATCACATACGGATGTATATAGACATATTTTAGAGTGTGGATTCATTCATTTTGCTCTGTATGTAGTCACTTGTTGAAAAATCTCTACAAAGACAAATATTTAGGAACAGAGGGAGTATGATATAGAGCAGGTTGGCCCTAGCCCGCAGAGAAAGCGATCAATAATAGATGTATGGGCCAAACTAAATGGACTGAAATGTTAGAGATGATAACTAGCCCAACTTCACAATAGCTGCCTATTAAACTTCAACAATAACCGGAGATAGCCTATCTGCCGAGGACACAATTAATAGAAAAGTGTCTCTACATGATTTTTTATGGTTGTTTAATAGAGTCAAATTGTGAAGTACACCTAAAGAAGCATCACTACATTTGTGATAAAGTGCATCTGATGGTCTTTTCCTTGTGTCATTCTACAAGTGCGGCTGCAATGGAGCTTTCTGCTCGTGTCAATCTATGATGCGCCACGTAGACTAAAATCTACAGTTAAATTAGGGAAACAATATATTTTGTGGACTAGGTGTTGCTCTCGTCATGTAATGAAAAAGTAAACGACCGGTTTAATGTTTTTGCTATTTTTTGGTCCGCCGAGCTAGATCCCACTTTATTTCAATAGAGTATCATATGAGCTATGACTTGGAAGAGTTAAAAAAACTTTGTAACTTTAAGGCACAAAACCAAGGATGATGTTTTTTTAAACTAAAACTGGGGATGATCTAGCCACTAAAGACACAGTTAATAGGGAAGTGTATTTTCATGATTATATGGCAATTTAATAGAGGTGAATTATAAAGTGTATCTAAAAACATCAGCGCATGTATGCTCCGAAATGTTAGAGAAGATAAACTAGCCTAACAACTTCAACATGTCCAAAAACAACTTCAACAACGACTTTAATGGCACAAAATGGGGGCGGGCCGCGGGGTGAGTAGATCGTAATTTAATACAAACAAATTGTGAAGTTCTTCTAAATAAGCACCACTACATGATATTTTTGTTATAGTGCGCCCCAACGGTCTTGTCCTTTTGGCTTTGAATACGTGCATTGAATGAATAACAATACAATTAAAATTGCACCATATGCAATATAACACTAAATTAGGAAAATAAAAAGAATTGAATTTGTGTACTCGTTCACGCCCTCAACGTGTTTTGCAAAATAATACAATTAACTTAATGGTATTGCTACTTTTTAGTACACGGTGCCACGCCTATTTTCTTCGACCACATCATCTATTTTCTTGTCTATGCCATGTTTGGTCAAAACCATGGTGTGCCAAGTCTATCCGGCATTGATAGTTTGGGAGATGAAATAAAGCTTTGCAATAAATTGAGAGATGAAATACACTTATCTATTGCTAAAATGCTATACCCGTGTAAAAGGCCTTATAGATGTATATTAGATGCACCAACTTCAAATACAAGGTGCATGATAACGAATAAGGTCATCTATAACATACTAATGTATAATACTACGCATCCATAGACATATTTCTACACATGCGTACCCTACATTTTAAGTAATACACAGAACCTGGGCAATTATTAGCTGCAAAAATATCAATCAATCGATCTTGGGCTTATAAAAAAGAAGAGAAATTGTACATCGATCCAGTAGTGGGGTCCATCCGGCCATATGCAAGATTGCAAGTGTGCATGCCGCGAGAAGATGGATCCCGGCCCCCTGCCCGGGCCAATCACACAAACTGACACACATAACACAGTATGTTCTGATCACTCGATATCTTCTGAAATCGATCTGTTTTGCTAGCTGACAAAATATATAATGACGGTGTCCACATGTGTTGCGCTTCCTACAGAATAATTAATTAATCTTCACATATTAAATATACCCATACTAATTAGAGACTCGCTAAAAGAAATCGTGTTAATCAAATTTTACAAGGTGTGTATCTGGTCAGATCAAATTGTTACAGTATAGATCTTCCCATATTTTCCCTGAACTATCAGAAAAAATATAAAAAAATATGAGCCGTCCATTTATAGGCCAAGAGTTATAACGGAGGTTAACTCAGATGGAAAACGGGAGAAGTCCCTTCGCTCAAGCCCGTTGGAGAAGTAAGTCGTATGTCTACCAGCCACTTTATTCTTGATCGCTATTATCTTCCGTTGCTCCTCTTCATGAATCATTATTCGTGTGCCCTTAGTTTGCCCTAATCTCTATGGTTCCATGCCATGATCTCTCTCATCTCTCCCATCACAGATTTTATGCACGCCCCTCTCTCAATCTTTTGATGTGTCACACCCATTTGAAGGCGAGGGTCATAAGGGTACATTAACATAAGCTGCATCAAATTTACTTTCCAACCCCCAAAACAGTGCATCATTTGGAGTTTTTAGTCAAAAGTTCTAATTACTTTTGTGGAAGGTGTCCAGGCTGTCAAGGCTTTGCTAATTTCCGAGGAGCTCTTCTATAACTCCACAAGTTGACTGCTTATTCCCCCAAGGAAGCCATGCAAAGCCGGTTACTTTTGAAACCTTTTCACACCTAGCTAAAGGGAGTTGTCCCCCTATAAAACTCCATCTCCCCCATCCTTTTAGAAATCTCTTATCAAACCATCCAGCTACAACATTATGCCGCAAGACTGCTAGAGATTCGAGAGATCCTTACTATCTTTGCTCTTGTGAGTTTATCCGTATTCACGAGAAGGAGCATCTGGTTCCCCTAATTCGTGCTCTATAGTTCCGGCCGTTTTGTGTGGGTTAGTCCCAGTTTTTAGTTCTATGATTGTCCGGACAGCGGGTTGGAGTTCTTGCAGCTCCGGTCTGCCATCCCGAACGTACAGGGTGCATCCAATCTTGACAGGTATTAAGCTAGTTATCCCAGCTGCTTGCAGCTAGTTACCCTCCCCGATTCTATCCTATAATGTGATGATCGGGCCACCCTCAGGCGTGAACTCGCTCAAAAGGTTTGCACCTATCAGAAAAGGTGGTTCTGTATGCATGGATACCGATAGAGACACCGTGCTTTCGGTGTTCAATCTACGGAATGATTCGAGGGACAAAATTCTCACGGCTGGGAGGTATAACCTAGTTGCAGGAATCTGCATCAACTAACTTCACCAACTCTCCTCTCCGTTGCGTTATGTTGGTAAGCAATCCAATCTTACCTTATTCTTCATAGTGATCCTGGGATGATTCGTAGGTGTGGATTTTTATTTTCTACTACGTTTTCCAATGGATGAACCATTTGAAATAATGTGTAATGCTAGCAATTATGTAGTGGGGGCCGTTCTAGTACAATAAGATGATAAGAATTTTTGCCTGTTATGCTAGCAAAAGCCTCGATGAAACCCAGAGACATTATGCCACCACTAAGAAGGAATTACTTGCTATTGTTTTTGCTTGTAATAAATTTAGGTCTTATATCATTCACTCCAAAGTGATAGTTCATATGGATCATCAAGCTTTATGGTATCTTCTCACCAAGAAGGACGGTATGCCTCGATTAATCCATTGGATATTACTAATTCAACCATTTGATTTGCAAATCGTCGATGGGAAATCTGAAGACAATCCTGTGGCCGATCATTTCTCAAGAATGGAGAGAAGACCATATGAACTTAGTTTGTGAACCTTTTGATGTATGGGGGCTGGATTATCCATTTGCCACTTCAGATGTTGGGTGTGTACGGTGCAACGGTGCCCGGTGGTTTCTCAAGGCAGCGGGGTTCCGTTCTTCCTTGATAGTCTCAGTTGCTTCTGTTTAAGTGGGGTGACTTGTGTAATCTTGTTTGACTTCGAGTTGGTGGCGTTTTAGCTACTATTTTGACCATCCTTTCTTTTAACCTGATCATACGAGGATTCCGTCATCACTTTATATATTTTTGAATGCTTGACCTTTTTTAATAAAGCTGGGCGAAAACCTGTTTCGAGGAAATAATGCGTCCAATACATACACACACTAGGGCCAGATGTGCAGGCCGCGGTCCACCGACGATCGTACGTACTGCGTGCCCATACGCATGCATAGCGACCGATCACTTTCTCCCGCATGCATCACGCTCTCCAGCTAGTTTGTATGTATGTCACATGGATGGATCACGGATGAGCATCACCAGCCCGCGCGAGGACAACGTAGGTCGCTGTCCTCTCTCGCATCGCATCGCACCGCATGTGTTCCTCGCATCGCCTGGACGCATGCACCGACGGTGGAGTGAACGTCCGTCCGTCTCCCGGTCAGACTCGGACGATCGGTCGATCCGGCCCTTTAAATACCGGCCCATCGGACACCAGCATCCTCACACCAAAACCTAGCTGCCTTTGCCTATTGCTAGCACAGCACGCACGAGCTAGAGTGAGAGCCATAGCAGTTTCGGCCATGGCGAGGAGCATTGCTCTGGTCTGCTTCCTCGTCGTCGGTCTCTGCCTCGTCGGCGCCGTGTGCGCCTCGGCGGCGGCGGTCGGCGGTAACGGGGGGCGGCTGGTGAACGCGGTGTACGTGTTCGGCGACTCGCTGGTGGACGTGGGCAACAACGACTACCTGCCGGCGCCGGCGCCCAGAGCGAACCGGCCCTACGGCATGGACCTCCCCGGCAGGCCCACCGGCCGCTTCACCAACGGCTACAACCTCGCCGACGTCATCTGTAAGTGTTTGCAGCGATCCATGCACCACTACGTGCATGTACATTTTGCTATTAATCGGTCGGCAAGAAGCAAGCTTAATGTTACAGTGCACCATACGTGCGTCATCTTGACGTTGAACGGGATGGAAAGGCATGAGTGTTAACCACTAAATTAATTAATTTGTGACTGAAAAGTCGTGGATATATAATAAAAGCAAGAGCTTAATTTGAAGATCAAACTCAAATCATAGTATGTCAACATCGAGATATGAACGACAGGTATATATAATAACTAATTAATGATGAAGTGGACGGACGAACGAGTACGGCATGACGAGATTAACAATGCAAACCCCCACAGCTTGGATTATGCAGCGCATGCACAATAACAAACGAATTAAGTAAGTAGATAGGTAACCAAGTTTCTCATCCATGTGTTTCATATATATGTTGTACGTGCAGCACAACGTATGGGGTTTGAGATGAGCCCCAAGCCCTACCTCTCCATGCTGCCGCACGACAAGATTCTGCTGGGCCTCTGCAAGATCGGCGCCAACTACGCCTCCGGTGGATCCGGCATCCTCGACACTACGGTATATTAACCAACTTCAAGCTTTTAATTACTACTATTCCACTCAAGAGCATAATGTACATATATTTGTTGGTTAATATATGCATGACACATGGATCTTTTTTGTAGGGAAAAGGGACGCTCACGATGCGGACACAAGTAGAGTACTTCAAGAAGGCGGCGGACAACATGATTTGTTACCCAAGCAAGGAGGAGCACCTGGCACGGTCCCTCTTCCTCCTCAGCGGCGGCGGCAACGACTTCTCGGCCTTCGACCCCTCCACCGCCAGCCCCCAGGCCTACGTCGTCAAGATGGTCACCACCTACATCGAGCACATCCAGGCGCTCTACGACATGGGAGCACGGATGGTGGGGATCCTCGACGTGCCGCCAATCGGGTGCACCCCGGGGCAGAGAGTGGGCATGCCCAACGGCGAGTGCAACGAGCAGGCCAACTCCCTGGCGCAAGCGTTCAACGGCCTCCTTAGGGCCAAGCTCGCGGAGGCCGCTGAGGCGACTATGAAGGAGCTCAAGTACTCCATCGCCGCCAACTACAACATCCTCAACAACATGATGGACAACTCGCTCGTAGCCGGTACGTACGCAGATAAGCTAACCAGTTTATATGCTTATTCGCTAGCTATGGTTCTTGTACGTACGTGCATGTACTAATTCATGTGGACTGTATGCATGCACGGCCAGGGCTGAGGCACGTGAAGACGGCGTGCTGCGGGTCCGGGAAGCTCAACGCGGAGGTGATGTGCAGCCACCCGGGCACGACGGCGTGCCCCGCCGCCGAGCACGACGACTACATGTTCTGGGACATGCTCCACCCCACGCACGCCACCATCGAGCGCGGCGTCGTCGCTCTCTTCTACGGCAACGGCCCCAAGTACGGCGAGCCCGTCAACTTCGGCACGCTCGTCGCGGGCAAGAACGTATCTCCTGCGATCAAGATGGTCGTCGACGAGCAGTAGAGGGCGACGTTCGTGGGCATGCTTGCCTAATTCGAAATAATGATGATTTAAAATTTGCAGCAGCTGCTAGCTAGCTAGGAGCTAGCTGCTAGCACTTGATAAGAGGATGATTTTCCCGTTAATTATTCCATGCGTGCTGCTAGCTCCATCTTGTGTTGTGTTCTCTGTCCCTCGATTATTCGTATGTGGAACTAATAAAGTGGTTAAGTAACTAAATCTTGTCCTATGTGCTATGCAATGCATCCTATATCTGACACGATCTATGAAACTTGCATACATGCTCAATTATCAGCTGCATAAACATCGATCAATCGATCTTGATAATATTTAAAAAAAGAAAAAGAAACTGTACATGGATGTAAGTCGTCCTTGCGGTCATCAGTCATCACATGCAATTATGCATGCAGTGCATGGTGCCGTGAGAAGATGGATAGTATCTGGCCAGGCCAATCACTCATACTACGGACACACATAGCACAGTAGTTTGCGATCACGCGATATCTCTTGAGATCGATATGCTTTGCTAGCCGACAAATATATAATATGATCATGTCCACACGTTTTCAGCAGCCCTACTACACCAGCTGTCCATAAGAGGCGGGAAGTAACAACTCGGCCATGACTCAAGATAGATGGGCCAGACCTCGACCCGGCCGGACCAGGCCGAACACATGGTGATTCATATTTTCCTTTTTTTAGAGAATTATATTTTCCTATTTGTTTGTATGGTTTTGGTTTGCTTGTCAAATTCACATGTTTGTGTTGGAGAGGTTCATTAATTCCACCCATCTGTAGTAATTTATTATTTTTGTCAGGGAGCGATTCACCTTGTTCTACAAGAGGAAGCTTCACGGAACCCAAGTTTGGAAAGTTAAAAGACGATAGCCAAAAAAGTTCACAGAACAAAAAATAAACAAAAAACCTGGGAAGTCAAGCAAACTAAACCTAGAGGTTTCATGGTTAAAAGAAGTCACAAGTTTGGGGTTTAGACATGGAAATGTTTGGATAATTAAAAATACCAAAGAGTTCATCACACCACGAAAAAGCAATAGAAGGTGAAAAAGAAATACAAGAAGTTCACCGGACAAACGCTAAAAGTTCAGTTGTTGTTCTGACGACAGGTTAGTCTGGTTCAAATTCAAGTGAGTTAAAATAAAACTTAAAATAAAGAATGCAGAAGTTCACATTAAAGTAAATGAGAAGTTCGAGGCTTAAAAATCAAAATTCCATATGAAATAATTAGTAGAAATTGGGAAATCTTAGAACTACAAAAATCACTAGAAGTTAAGTGAATAAAAATAGTTAAGAACAAACACTGGAAGTTCATATGAGAAAACACTGTAGGATTACCGAAAATTAAAATTAAAATACGTTCAATTTTTAGGAGAAAAAATGCTTTTCCGCATTTCTAAAAATGAAACTAAGAAACTCAAATAAAAATAACAGAGCGGTTCAATGATTATACCAAAAAATGTAGACTTTCCGAGTTTATAAAAAAATATTCTTTCTCATTTTAAAAAATAAAACCCAGAAATTCAAATTAATATAATAGATAAGTTCTACGTTTGTGAACAATTTAGATTTCTCTCGTTTCTAAAACATAAAAGCAAGAAGTTCAATGTTTTATAATATAGAGTTGTTCAATGTTTATTACAAATATGTTTCTAAAATAAAAACCAAGAAGTCCAAACTAGAATAACATTGCAATTCATTGTTTATAAAAGTATATGATTTTTATGATCCAAAAAATAGAACCTGAAATTTTAAATTAAAATAAAATAGCAATTCAAGTTTATAAAAACCATCGAATATTTCCCGTTTGAAAAATAAATCATTGATGTCCTAATTAGATAAAGAGAGTGGTTCAAATTTAATTAAAAATAAATCAAGAAGTTCTAATTAAATTACTGAAGAGATTGATGTTTACAAAAAACATTGGATTTACATGTTCAAAAAACCAAAACATATCCAAGTAGTTAATTATATTTTTAAAAGTTTTAATAATGGGTGATGAATTTGGAAAAAAATATCTAAATGAAAAAGTTACTTATATTCATAAGCTTTTCAACAGTATATCATACACGCATTTCGATAAATAGTCTAAATGTTTGGTGTACAACTTTCAAAACAAGTTTTACACGTTGAAAAAATAATGTACTAACTTAATATAGATTAGAGGGAGCATTAAACAAGGTAAAAATATCACATGCTACCAAGACTTAGGTGCTACCATGATACCAAGTTGAAAAATTCAAATTTAAATATTTCAAAATTTCTGAAACGAATCATAGATGTTCAAAACATATGTATCTACAAACCCTAAAAAATTCATATCCAAATTTTATATACACTATTCATGTTTTTGTCTATTAAGAAACAAAAAGGAAAAAATTTATGTGAATAGTGTAGTTTTCACACTATTCAATTTTTTTGTCTTTGTTGACACTATTCAGGCTGAATTTGTCTTTTTTTTCCTCAGTTTGTATATTGAATTTGGATCTGAATTTTAGAGGGTTTGCAGACACATGTGTTATGATCATCCATGATTTTTTTGAATTTTTGGATATATTTAAATTTGAATTTTTTGAATTAGTATCATGTGAGCATCTAAGTGCTGGTATCACCAGATATTCTCCCCATTAAACAACCATGAATTTTTTAAAAATTGGAACATGTCAGTGATGCACATTTTCTACAGCGTGACAACGGTGTATCATTTTCTATATTCGATGAACGGTTGAGGTGTTACGGTCAAAAGACAACACAGAATCATAGAGTGAAGTTCAAGCGGAAACGCATTTGAAATTCAAAGTCTGCACATAATGCATTCTGAGTACTATGTTTCCTTCACGAAGGGAACACTATTTATGAAATTACTCTAAGACGGTTAGGAATTAGAGAAAATATTACATGAAAAGTTCCACATTTTTCATAGCTTTTCAGCGGTATATCATTTGCCGCACTCAGGGAAAGCATCTACAAAATATGCATTCCCAAAGAATTTCTCAAAATTCAAAACTTAGTTAAAAACCATAAGGAAATAGGAGCAGAGTTATACACAAAAAGTTTTGCATTTCTATCAGCTTTCCAACGCCGTATTATTTGCTACCAACAAACCATTTAGTAAATAAAGCAAAAATATGATTTCGCTCAAAACTCCGTCATTTGTCATACCACATTTGAAACATTCAGCATTAGGAAAGATGTTCTACAAGAAAGATGACGAAAATTTCATAAGTTTTCTAACACCATATATATCATTTGCATCATTCCAACAGAATGTTTAAGAATTAGTTCAGAAATATGATCGCGCTAGTTCGGCTTCTAAAATTTCACTATTTTTCAAAATCCTCTTAACCCATAGGGAACTTTTTTGGGGGGGGGGGGGGGGGGGTGTGAACGATGTGTGCATGTGCAACAGCTTTTCAACGCCATGTTATTTGCCTCATTCTCATAAATAGATTGCAAATGAGCTTGAACATACGAATTGGGTTTTTATTCAAGAGAAAAGACAGAGTTAAGATCAAATAGATGCCCCTGAAAGTACATTGGCTTTGTCTAGGTCATGGTTCCCTTGGAAGGAGATATGTCATGAGCAAATCAACTTGAAGGGAGATAATGTCATGGCATATCAGATAGGTCAATGTGCCTTTTCAGCTATATCTTGCAAGAAAGCTATGCTAATCATACTTTCATTATGTCACTCATGTGATATTTGTGACCTGTGTAATTAATATGGCTCCTATGTCATGGCAATTAAATTTCTCCATACCAAACTGTGTATCATTTTCTCAAGAGTCAAACTTATCTATGTTTTTTAGGGAGGAAAAATTCAAACTTTTCTATGTGTGGCCAACTTTGCTTAGAAAAATAGTGGTTAGAAGGGAAATTTAAATATGTGTATACAATGGTTGTTACTAGGGGCCAATCTAAATCGAATGAGCAAACTCTCCCGCGGCACACCCTGAACTTTACTCCTCACTACTAGGGAAAAACACTAGTAGTAGCGCGGGGTAATGGGCTAATAGTAGCGTGGGGGCCCTCGCTACTTCCAGGGCGCTACAGCTAATTGTTACTAGTAGCGTGGGGTTGGACCCGCGCTACTAGTTTAACATTGCATGCTTAGTATGGATATAGGGTACTGGATATGAGATATACAGATGTGAACAACAGGATCTGAGGAGTGTCCGGTCAGTGCCCACAGACGCGCCCAGGCGCTTCCGCGGGCGTTTGAGGGTGCCCATCGTGGTTGTAGATGCTCTTAGGTGTCGTGACTTCCATAATCATGCTCGACATTGAGTTGGTGGCGTTTTTCACTACGAGGATTTCTTCGCCATTTTATCTTAGTCTGAGATTTGACGTTCATTTATAAAACTAGGCGAAAACCTGTTCAATAATCCCTGTGAACGTCCAAGCTCTCGGCTATGCCCATTTTTCACGTGATGGCCTTGATCTCCTAATACTTCTCAAGCATATCTATAATTTTTTAATGTTTAATGTTATTATATTATCATTTTTATTTATTTTTATAACAATTTACATCATTTTTTGGGTGTAACCTAGTAATTTAGTGCCCAATGCCAGTTTATATTTTCAGCTTATTCTTTGTTTAACAAAAATTCAATATGTATGGATGTCAACATACGTCGCTGATTTAACACGATTTTTTGGGCAACAAGAAACGCAGGAAGTTTCGGGAGAGATCGAGAGAAGCACTAGGGGGGCCACACGGCAAGGTGGCGCGAACAGGGGGTGGTCGTGCCCCTTGCTCGTGTGGGGCCCACGGCACCACCTTAACCTGATTTCAGCGTCATAAATAGCTATAAATACCCAGACCATCTGTCGTACGTCTAGAAGAATTTTATCGCCGCCGCAAGGCACTGCCCACGGAGATCCCATCTGGAGGCCTGTTGCAGAGCCCTGTCGGAGTGGGAGCCATTGCTGGAGCCATATTCATCAACCTTGCTCCCTCCATGACCATGTCTAAGTAGTTCCACCAGGACCTACGGTCCATAGTAGTAGCTAGATGTTCTCTCTCTATTTGGATCTTCAATACCATGTTTTCGTTCTTGATAGGGATCAATCTGATGTAATTTTGTGGTGTGCTTGTTGGGACATGATGAATTGTCACTTCATGATCAGATTATTTATTGAAATCAACTAAATCTTTTGGGTTTTATTGCTGCATGATTAAATAGTTTTGTATGCTCTTCGATATATCTATTTTCTTTGACCAAGTTCGATGGGTTATTCTTAAGACCAAGAAGGACGCTAAGTCTCGATTGATTCGTTGGATATTATGAATTGAAGAATTTGATTTGCAGATCATCGATAGAAAAGGTGAAGACAATCCTGTGGCAGATCATTTATCAAGAATGGAGAGGACACCATATGATCCATCCATGATCAATGATTCCTTTCCAGGTGAAAATGTAGCAACAATTAATAAAATAGTATCAAGTTTTGCCGATTTTGCGAACTTTCCTGTAGGAAAGTATATGCCTCTGGATACAAATTATATTTAGAGGAAGAAATTATTTTGCGACTTAAAATATTATTTTTGGGATGACACAATCCTTTATTGACATGTCAGGCATGGTATGATTCTGCCATGTGTTAGCCGAACATGAGGTAACGCCAGTCTCCATGATTGTCATAGCAGTCCTTATTCTAGACATTATGCAGGGGATCACACTGCAGCAAAGGTATTTCAATCCGGTTTCTATTGACCGACTCTGTTCAAAGACGCGCACAAGTATGCCAAAAATTATGAAGCTTGCCAACGCACAAGTAATATAGGTAGAAAACAAGAGATGCATGTAAATAGTAACTTAGTTTGTGAACCTTTTGGTGTATGGGGGCTGGATTATCTACGTCAATTTTTGACATCAGATGTTGGGTGTGTTCGGTGCAATGGTGCCCAATGGTTTCTCAAGGCGGCGTGGTTTTTTTTTGTTTGATTGTCTCAGTTCAGGAGAGGATTTGGGGCACGCAGGTGCGGGGCACGAGTCTCTCGGGCATGTATTTTCTTTTGTCTTTCTGTTTTCAAACTTCCATATTTTTTGAGTAAAAACTCCAAATTAAGTTTTTTTTTCATAGTCGTGTTTGTCGTGAATAGGACTTTGAAATGAGATACGTTTTTAATGTGTTTTAACAAATTTTGAAAACAAACGATAAGTTTCAACTCTCAAAACTTGGTACGAGCGACCAATAAAATCAACTTAAAGTTTCAACTCTGAAAATTGATACTCGCGATTGAGAAAATAAAAATGTTCAGTTTGCGAAATCATAAGTTTTGACGATTAAAAGTTAAAACTTATTGTACCTTCATATGAGATCTAACTACTTCGCAAATTGCGAGGCAATTGAGAGGCAGAGTAGGGCTTGGCAGGTGTGTGCCCCTATGAATTTCCGGTCTCAGTTGCTTCTGTTTAAGTGTGGTGACTTGTGTAATCTTGCTCGACTTTGAATTTGTGGTGTTTTCGCTACTATTTTGAACATTCCTTTTTCTTAACCTGCTTGTACGAGGATTTCTTCATCACTTTATATATTTTTGAATGTTTGACCTTTATTAATAAAGCTGGGCGAAAACCTGCTTCATGAAAATAATGCGTGCAGTACATGTACACACAGTAGTGCCAGGGGTTCACACCGCGGTCGACCGACGATCATACGTACTGCGTGCCCATACGCATGCATAGCGACCGATCACTTTCTCCCGCATGCATCACGCTCTCCAGCTAGTTTGTATGTATGTCACATGGATGGATCACGGATGAGCATCACCAGCCCGCGCGAGGACAACGTAGGTCGCTGTCCTCTCTCGCATCGCATCGCACCGCATGTGTTCCTCGCATGCAATTATGAGGTCCATCCGATCACATGCAATTATGCATGCAGTGCATGGTGCCGTGAGAAGATGGATCCAACAAAGTACCTGGCCGAACCAATCACACATACTACGGACACACATTGGACAGTAGTTTGTGGTCACCCGATATCTTTTGAGATCGATATGCTTTGCTAGCCAACAAAAAAATAATGATATGTCCACATGTTATCAGCAGCCCACCAGTGTTCAAGTCCTAGACTTGACATATGCTCATAGGGATAGGGTGTACGTGCGTGCGTTCACAGGGGTGACTGTATTCTCGTGTATCTGAGCGGCTTCGATTGTACTATGTTAACAAAAAAAAAGCAGCCCTACTACTCCAGCTGTCCATGAAGAGGCGGGAAGCAACGAGTTGTCCGCAACTTAAGAGATGGGCCAGACCTCGACCCATCCGGGCCGGGCAAAAGGTTTACCGGCAGGCTAGGCCAAACGGATGGTGATTTATATTTTTCCTATTTTCTGTATGGTTTTAATTTGTTTGAAAAATTCATGTTTGCGTTGCAGAGGTTCATTCCACCATGTGTAGCAATTCATTATTTTTGTCAGGGAGCGATTTACCTTGTTCTATGAGCAGAAGTTTAACCGAACCCAAGTTTGGAAAGTTCAAAGACGATAGCCAAAAATGTTCAAAGAAACTCTAGAGGTTTCATGTTTAAAAGAAGTCACAAATTTGGGGTTGACAAACGGGAGAGTTTGGAGAAGTAAAAATACCAGAGAGTTCATGACACTACGAAAAAGCAAAAGAAGGTACTCCCTTCGGTCCTTTTTACTCTACATATAAGAATTACCAGAGTCAAATTTTATAAAGTTTGACTATGTTTATATGAAAAAATATCAATATATACAATACTAAAGCTACAAAATATGCAAATTAAATTGATGATGGATCGAATGATATTGAATTCGAATTGCGAATGTTGATATTTTTTCTATAAATTTGGTCAAACTTTACAACGTTTGACTTCAATCAAATCTTATATGCAAAGTAAAAAGGACTGGATGGAGTAAAAAGAAACGCTAGAAGGTCACTGGACAAAATACTAAAAGTTTAATTGTTGTTGCGACGACAGGTTGGTATGGCTCGAATAGAAAGCAAGTAAAATAAAACATAATATAGAAAATGCAAAAGTTCCCATTAAAATAAATAAGAAGTTAGAGGTTTGAAAATCAAAATGCCATGTGAAAAATAATTAGAAATTGCAAAATCTTATAAATAGAAAGAAGAAGTTAATTGAATAAAAAATAGTTAAGAACAAACCATCAAAGTTCAAATGAGAAAACATGGTGAGGTCATCAAAATTAAAATTAAAAAGGAGTTCGATTTTTAGAAAAAAAGGCTTTTCCCCATTTCTAAAAATAGAACTAAGAAACTCAAATAAAAATAACAGAGCACTTCCATGTTTATACAAAAAAATTCTAATATTTCCCATTTAGAAAAAAATGTCAAATTAAAATAATAGATAATTTCAATTTTTATAATTGTTTGTATTTTTCTTGTTTATAGAAATAAAACCAAGAACTTCACATTTTTTTATAAAATAGAGCAGTTCAATGTTTATAAAGAAAATCACATTTTCAGTTTGTAAAAATAAAACCAAGAAGTACAAATCATAACAAAGCAGTTCAATTTTTTGGATTTTCTTGATTCTACAAAGAAAACGAAAAAGTTTAAATTAAAATAAGAGAGCAGTTCAAGTTGATTAGAAAATAAAATATTTTCCGCTTGTAAAAACAAGCACGCCAACTCCCTGGCGCAGGCTTTAAACGGCCTTCTCAGGGCCGAGGTCGCCGAGGCCGCCAGGGCCACAATGAAGGAGCTCAAGTACTCCATCGGTGTCTCAAAAAATAAAAAAAGTACTCCATCGCGGCAAACAATAACATGCTCAACGACATGATGGCCAACTCGCTCGTAGCCGGTACGTATGCAGATAAGCAAACCATTTTATACTCTTAATTATATGAACTAGCAGCTAGGGTTCGTACGAACGTGCATGAACTAATTCATTCATGTGGACTGTGTGCACGCACGGCCAGGCCTGAGGCAGGTGAAGACGGCGTGCTGCGGGTCCGGGAAGCTGAACGTGGAAGGTGATGTGCAGCCACCCGGGCACGACGGCGTACCCCGCCGCCGAGCACGACGAGTACATGTTCTGGGACATGCTTCACCCCATGCACGTCACTATCAAATGCGGCGTCGTAGACCTCTTCTACGGCAACGGCCCCAAGTGCGGCGAGCCCGTCAACTTCGGCACGCTGGTCACGGGCCAGAACGTATCTCACGCGGTCAAGATGGTTGTCGCCGACGAGTGAATGATGGACGGCATGCATGCATGTCCACGTGCATGTGGAATCGTTTGTCTGACTCCAAAAACTAATTTAAATTTTGCATGCAGCTGCTAGCTCAGATAGGCGCTAGTAGCACTTTGTAATAAGCGAGTGATCTTCGTTATTATTCCGTGCGTGCAGCTAGCTCGATCTAGTGTTGCGTCTTGTGCTTCAATTATTGTGTGGGATCTAATAAATCAGTTTAGCTGGATGACCAATTTGAAATTTGGATCGGTCGATTCTTTTGGAAAAGAAGCAGCAGTCATGTGAAGCACCGTGGCCGCCGTTGATGGCGCCGGTGTGAGCATAGCGAGGCCCGGGGAAGCCGAAAAGGCCTAAGCCACAACGCGAGTCGAAAACTTGACGCTGGTTGGGGGGGGGGGGGGGGTGGGGGGGTGCAGGTTCACCGTGGAATTCAGGTGGTTCGTGGTTTAGAGGGATGGTCAGGGGAGCGGCAAGCTCGACGGTGCGGGGAGGTTGTGGGGAGGGTGGGGCGTCAAGGCTAGCGTGGTAGCATTGCTGGCCGCGGGCGACAGAGGTTGATGGTTTGGCCAATGAGACGCGAGACTGTTTGGGGAAGAAGAAATAAAAGGCAGAATGTTGAAGAAGGCCATCTGACTTTTAGTTTTGCATCCGACGGCCGAAAACTAATCGACTGGTCCATAATGAGTTTTCGGTCGATTGACCCCTAAGGGCAGGCGGACCCGCAAACCGCCCGTCCGAACCGCGCTGTCCGGACCGCGGAAGCCATCCAATACTGACATGTATCGGTCCGCGGGGCGGCCCGGACGCGATTTCTCCCGCAAATAGGAGATAAAGTGGGGGGAGGTTTGCGAGAATCAGGACAACCGAAACGTAGGACACCGACACCCCCGGCCCACCCAATCCCCCCTCCCGGTCTCATTTCCTTCCACTCCGCCCTTCTCTCCCTTACTTTCCATCCACACCCTCCACCTCCTCCGCCGCTGATGTATATCTCTGTCCGCCACAGAGCCATTGCAGGACGTCCGCAACCAGCAGCGACGCCCCTACGACGTAGCTGCCCACTCTGGAGCCATTTGTACCCAGGTACACTTCGCCCCCTGTCGACGACCTTCATTGCGGACACCATGCCTGGCAGGTGTTCAGTCAAATGCCATTGAGCTTATTTTCAAATGTTATGTCATTTTTAAAGTACGAAGGATGGTCAGCTACTCAACCATAGAGGATGAGTTGTTGTGTGATGCGTGGCTTTCGTATCCGCGGATTTCATAGGCAGGAGCAGAGGGGAACCCTTCTGGGAGCAAGCGCATGAAAAGTTTCACGCACGAAAGCACATTGAGCACTATGACATGTACATCATTCAACCACGGAATGTGTGGTTGTTGTCGTACATTCGTCGGCTCGAGGCAAGGTGGCCATTGCACGCGGCAGAGGACGAGATCGTAAGTTTTACTTCCTCTTGCTCAACTTGTTGATTGATTCATTCACTCAATGTTTGTCTACGCATTATATGTAGTCTGCACGCGCCGCCCTGGTGTACCACGGGACAGAGGGGCAGCCATTTACGTGCACACACTGTTGAATGAAGCTGAAGGGGGAGTATGTGTGGAACAACATGATCTGTTCATGAAAAACTTGTTGGACATTCGGGATCTAGACACTGTTGTACTAAACTTAATTTGCATGCTATGTATGGCTGATTTGTGCTATTTTCTATCCGAATTTTGATGAATATCGGCCACGTTCGTCTGGTTAGTTAAAATACTGTTTGAAATGTATGTGGCTACAGTTGAATGACGTCCTTCTGTATCCGTGTCTACGGGCTGACCCTCTACACGTCCTACTCAACATCTTTTTCTCATCAAGTTTAGAATGCTTACCACGAGTGCCTACCAACATCTGACATGCAAAACATGCAAACGTTGTCAATTATCAGCTGCTGTTCAATTTGTTGTAGGCTTAGTTATATGCTTATATATAAACAAACAAGAGAAACTGTACATTGATTGTGAGGTGTCCTTGTGGTCAATAGTGGATCCATCAGGCCACATGCAAGTATGCATGCAGACATGCAGTGCATGGTACCGTGAGAAGATGGATCCGACATCACACATACTGACAAACAGCACAGTAGTTTGTGATCACCCGATATCTTTCCAGATCGATCTGCTTTGCTAGCTGACAATTCGGTATAATGATCATGTCCACACGTGTTGCGCGTCCTGCAACGCCTGTATAATTAACTAATCTGCATATATTACATAATTAACAAATCGATGTTAGCTTTATATTTGGAGGGAGAAAAAGGAAGCTTGAACTCTGAGGATCAAATCAAACAGCGTACCCTTTCGGTCTGGTAGGCGAGGGCACCTAAGCGCCATGCTTTCTTCGTGCCTTCTGTGGGCGCCGTCGCCGGTCTATCTCGTTTTTTATGGTCTCAGGGTCATGGTAGTGCGGTGGATCCCGGCCTTTGTCGGCGAGAGGGCCCCGTTTTATATGGTTTTTTCAATTTCGTTAGAATTTGTGTCCTGCTTAGAGATGCGAGGTGGCGACAACTCTTTGAAGATGGAATAAGATTCTCCCCGCCTAGCCCCGTTTCGGTGGTGTTTCTAGCATCGTCGGAGGGCATGTGGAGGTTTGTCTCTGATGGATCTCGCGGGATTCAGTCGGTGTCTGTCTTTGATGGATCCACGTGGATCTGATATTCGTTCGTCTATGTTCATGTGTCTACCTGTTGGATCCTTCTGATCTACGCATCTCTTCATCAACAACAGTTGTTGTCCTGGTGCGCTAGTTTTATGTGGCCTTAGTACGACGACTTTTCGACTGTCTACTAAAAAAAGGTTTGCCCGGCTCCGACGAGGACGGGGTGATGATGGCGGCGGGCCTTCGGCTCGCTAGGTGGTCTATGAACCTGGATGTATTTTTCACTTCTGGTGTTTCTTTGTACTACCTTGACAGTTGATGAGTAGATTGAAAGTTTTCCTCGCAAAAAAAGCATGAGCTCGTATAAAAGAGAATGAGATTATGCCATTCAAGTGGAATGGATCTCTTTGGCAATTTTTTTTAATGAAAACATCACAAAAATGTTAGTTATCACCATCATATATGGCAAAAATCAGGAAAATGGGGTCGCTATCGTCGAGGTGCCAAACAACTTTGTTTATAAGAGCTCATGGTACATTCTTTCTAGTGAAAAGATACAGACACGCAATAAAAAAATTTATTGTGGCCCATAGAATAGATTAAAAGCCCGATATAATTGTGCAAGACCCAAAAATATCGAAAAGTGAAAAACTGCCCCCAACATTGCTCCGCGTGACCGTGAGTGGTATGGGCTTTAGTAGGTGCTGCGTGTTTATATTTGTGTTGGTGTTAACCGTATGCATCCTAACTATGTCGAGGTCGGGTGTGTTATATCTATCTATGCTTTCATCAGATTTTTCTTTTGATTTTGTAGATCCATTTACAATCAATTACAATTTTACCTCTTCCAGGTGGTACCAAATGCCAGGTTTTATCTATTCACTATCCATAGCACCATTCCATTCTTTTTGTGCAAGGAATCATGCAACTGGGTTGGTTCACCGGTACCGGTAAGAAAAGCGCGTTTGCGACTTGCATACCTTACTGTACCGTCTTTATATTCTTTTAGCTTGAGAACACTAGATTGTGACGAGGAACTTCAGCGCACAAGCCATGATTCGTATTGATAATTACAGTGGCAAATGCTGGACAACGTCACCGTGTATGGACTTTGCCCCGGCTCTTTGAGCACGGATCCGTCCTAGCTAGGCCCATCTCACGTTGCATTTTCTCCTTCCTGGGATGGCCTGTGCTTTTTCCTGTTAGGCCTGGGCCTGGGCCTGCTAGCGACACACAGTGTGCTAAAAAGCAAAGCCACACAGAGCACTCCATCCGCATTCCGTGCCGCTCAAAAAGAAAAGCAAAAACAACCCGCCTCCCGTACGCATCTCGTCGGCTCGCCGGAACCCGCGGCCTGTACCTACGTGCGCGCCCGTCGGCGAACTCGCCCCGCCGGCGACGCGTGGAGGAGGAATGAGGCGGAGTGGAGGAGGGCATCAGCGACGCGGTGGATCGGACGAAGGTGGGCGTGCGGCGCCTGAGCGGGAGGGGGTGCTGGTCGCTGTGGTAAGACGAACTGCACTTTGAAAATGTTTACTCCCGTACTGCTAGATTACAAGGGGAATGAATGGCTTCAAAATTCTTAAAGAAAGAAAGAGAAAATATACTGTTTTGAGATTGAAATGCTTAAAATTCGATGAAATCACTTCACCTTTTTACCCTTTTTTGCAAGAGAAATGCGTAAGCGTATTGCAAACATTTTGTGGGAAGCAAGCATGTTATAGCAGTTTCTGATTTGAAATGCTTAACTATGGCATGCCCATCAGACCCCAGCAGATGTAGGTCACATGGATGTGTTTGATAACAACTTGAATCGAATTTGAGAGGCTGACACGGTGGATTTCTATGATCTTTTCAGCTTTAAGCCTATCTGCTTCAAAAAAATGAAAAAGGAAACTGTGTTTCAGCCTTCAGGGATATTTGAAGTGGAAACATTTTCATCATTAGTTCATCCCTTGGTGCTGCTTCTGACATTCAAGTACTCTAGATGTTTAGGTCATTGGACTGTGACACAGACTCGATAAGGAAGCTGTCTTTTCTGAACTCAACTTTTCTGTGCGGCCATGGTCTCCGGTATCACTTTCTTGTCTGTATTTCTGAGCTGTTTTGCATTTCTCCAACTATACTCAAGAAGATCAGAGCCAAGTGCTTTGCCACCATTTCTTGCAGAAAAACGGTCCACCTAATCGATATGCTTCACAGGGATTTTTGCTGCCCGATAAACCGAGTCCGCAACTTCAGTTGGATATCTTAATGGCCTGAATAGTAGGGGCAAATTTACTACTAAATTGGTTTATGAGTGGCTGGAAAGAGATTTATCTGAACCTAGTTATAAAATGATTTGGAAAGCTGCGATCACCTTGAAAATAAAGATTTTTTTATGGCAACTGTTTCAAAATGCTGTGCCTACGCGCGATAACATGCGGCGTAGAAATTGGCCAGGAAACCCTGTGTGCTCCTTCTGCACAAATGTGAAAACTGCTAATCACCTCTTTTTTACCTGTCCTCTTGCCCGTACGGTTTGGGGCGTATTGGGGTTGACAGCAGGAGCCTCTTGTGCTCCCGGATCTGTTTGGCAAAGTTTAGCTTGGCTATATAAATTCTTTCCAAGTGGAAAGAGATTTTATATGATGATTGTTGCAGCCGTGTGCTGGGGGGGGGGGGGGGGGTTGTGGTGTCTCCGTAACAAAACTACTTTTGACAATTATAATGCTCGCACTCCTTTGGAGGCTGTCTTCACCGCTTGTTCTTTTATGTTATATTGGGCAGGGTTGCTGAAGGATGATGACAAGACAAGATTTCAGGCTGGTGTGAAGAGACTTGCTCAGGTGGCGGCTGCCTGGCGGACAGGTCATATACGCATGGCAGGCGGCTCCTGGGAGATGGGGATGGTATTCAGATTGGCTAGCCTGCTCAGTGCTCGCTGCAGCTTAGGTCCTATATCCACTAGGGTCTGATGCCCGCTGGAACGGTCTTTTGGTGTTGTTGGTTCTGTTCACTGGAGTTTTATCCTCTAGACAGTTTCATCTGTGTCGTGTGGTGGTTATAGTGTCGTCAGGTTTTCGCCCCACAGCTGATAGTCCGTTTCAGGATTGTCATGCAGTGGGTTTCCTGGCGATGCACCAACTCGCTACACCCTTTTCAGTCTCCTTTGCTTAGTAGTTGTCCTATTTTGGCTGATGCCTAGCTTGTGATCTTCGAACAACGATACCTGACTGATGTATTTCCGTTGATTGCAAAATTAATGGAAAGGGGTGTGAGCCCGGTTGGAAAAAAATACCAACATCAACATCAGGCTACCTCTGTGATAGGGTCTAAACATGCTTTCCTTTAGCATGAAACCCTGTAACAATTCAAAAGCAAAACAGAGTATTCGCACATTTGGCTTCTGCTTATATATATTATTAAAGCACATTAATTATTCTGGGACAACTTCTTCCGTATAGGATGGAACCCAAATTTGGTTTTTGGATATACACTTTGATTGGAAAATACACATGTGCATGGATCCTCTTAATTTTTGCTTCGTGAACATCACCACACAGCTACTACAACAACAACAACAACAAAAAAGAAGCAAATAACTGAACAAATGGAGCAGACCATGAGTCAGCGGGGCAGCTGTACATGGGCAGTTGGACGCAACAGCAGATCCACCTTCTTTCGCGCTGTTACTCCGAAGGCTTCTGTCATGTCCAGTTCGCTTGGAAGAATGCCATCGGGAAGACTCCAGTCGAAATAAAACAGAAGGCTCGCAAGAGCTAGCTCGATATTCGCAATCCCAAACAGCATCCCGGGGCAGATTCGTCGACCGGCGCCAAACGGGATGAACTCGAAGTTGTTGCCTTTGTAATCTCTCACACTACTCATAAATCTCTCTGGCATGAACGCTTCCGGTTCGTCCCAGCATTCTGGGTCCCTGGAGATAGCCCAAGCATTCACGAGCACGGTAGTCCCCTTGGGCACGTCATAGCCGAGTATTTTGCAATGTTCTTGGCACTCCCTTGGCATTAGTAACGGCCCAGGAGTGTGCAAACGTAATGTCTCCTTGATGATACACTGCAAGTAACTCAGCTCACCTAGACCTTCCTCAGATACCTTCATTTGTCCCATGAAGGCTGCCCTGACCTCAGCTTGCGCCCTGGACATCACGCTCGGGTTTCGCATCAGCTCGGCCATTGCCCACTGCAGCGTCGTTGTTGCTGTCTCGCTCCCACCTGCAAAGAGATCCTGTGTTCTTTTTCCTATTAGTAAAACCATGGATTTATGATAGGAAAAATAGGACTCTCCCATGTTCCATTCAGGAGCTAGTACTATCAGCAACTACAGGAAGAATAGCAAGACATACAAAAATCACTGCTTTGATGCTGTCCATGGTGAGGGGAGACTGAAGGTTGCCTTCTCTTTGAATCCTCAAGAGCACATCGATCAAATCTTCCTGGTGTTGTTCATCAGAGGACGTCCTCTCCAGATGCTCTCCTATGACGCGGTCCATGAACGCCATCAAAGAGTCCCGAAACACCCTGGACTTGCGCAGCGTGCTGCTCAGAGCGAGTGCCAGCCTCGAAGATGGGAACAAATCAGGCAAGCTGAAGCCGCCTACCAACCGCACCGCCTCGTCGACGTAGTGGAGCAAGGTGTCCTGCTCCTTGAACCGGCCGCCCATGATGGCGTGCACCGTCGTGTCCGTCACGTACATCGCCAGCATCTTGCCCAGATTCACAACCACCTCTAACTGGGATGCAGATGAGACGGACCTGATCAATCGGGTAGCCTCCTCCTCGCGGATGGCCTGGAACGAACTGATGCGCTTGGTGCTCAGCAGTTCGAGGAAGCAAATCTTGCGCATCTGCCGCCAGTGGTCGCCGTAGGGGGCAAACGCGATCCCCCGGCCAAGCTCGTTCATGACCTTGACAGATGAGCTCAGTGGCCTTGTGCAGAAGATGCTGTCATGCACCTTCATGATCTCCTTGGCAGCCTCCGCGGAGGAGGCGATGATCACCGGATTCTCGCCGAACTTGAGTAGCATCAGAGGGCCATGGCGCTGAGATAGGTCTCGTAAGGCGCGGTGAGGGAGGGCACCAAAAAGATGGTGGAGGCTGCCGATAACGGGAAGCTGCCATGGGCCTGGAGGGAGCCGCAGACCATGGTTGTGAGGGCCAAAGGAAGCTCTGTAGAGTCGAATCAGGTACAGAAGAGGAAGAAGAGCTAGCAAATAGAAGTATGCATCATTCTCCATGATTGGGGATGTGTGATGCTGCTAGTGGAGAATCTGTGAAAGGAGGATTTATGGATCCAATGCTGCTGCTGCTTCCTTATATTGGTTGGGGCAAAAGAAAAAAAAATGAAGGTCAAACTTATCTGATGTCAGTCAGATTATGTTACTGAGTCGATGCCTTCCATACATTTTATATACAAGGTGTGCAGAATTAAATAGCATGAATAGGTAGTAATCTATACAGTAGATCACCAGTGCTACATTTGCAGAATTAAAGAAAGGTCAAGAACTGAACTAGCAGTACCACACAGAGCTACAAATAAATAAGGCCTTACTGCACCCAACTAACAATGATGTGGACATGATATGGTTCAGGCATAGTACTACACAGATATTTCTCAGTCCAAAAAAAAAAAAAGCATGGCATGTGGGCATCAGTTTCTCATCTCTCATTTCTTGACGGCATCAGTTTTTTATTTCTCAGTCCAAAAAAAATCCCCTTTACTGGTCACCAAGTGTTCAATTCACTCACTGGATCGTGCATCTCTGTTCTTTTGTTGGTGTATTGCTGTCACACATTTTGAAACCCTTGTATTTGTGGAGAATTACTATTGACAATCACCCGACGCTGCACATGAAGGGTTCTCTGTTGAAAATAATGTCAAGAGAGTTGTTGATGCTCGTTTATCCACTTTACCGAGAAATTTCTCTGCCCCTTATGAACTGAACAAGGTTGATGCTCATTCATTGATTTTAGTTACCGGTAAGCCATTTATTTCATGACAATGGATCTTATCTGTATTTGCAACGCAGACACTATTTTGTGAGGCAACTATTCCCCCAAGAGAGTTCCAACAGATTTCGGGAGATATACCCCCTTTGACACGCGGCTAGTTATATCTTAATTATATGGCGTGTTACCGTTGTGAACTCCTTTTCACCTCTGTTCTTACTGTATCTGTAACTCTGTATGCACCATTTTTGGTTTAACTTCATCATGTATCAGGTACACGACATATTGGAATAAATCAGGTTTAGGTGTTTTAGAAACAACTGGATGAAAACAGGTGCTTATTCATTGGACGCTCTGCAAGTAGGAGTGTTCCGTTTCACATTCCTAGTATCTTGATGGCAGGGGAATTTATATCACCTGAACATCCATTGTCTCCGAAAATGAAGGAATCGGCACACGATGAGTATGTAAACTGTCGCTGTGCAGCTCGTTTTGGTCTAGACTCTATGTACACCTCTGTGCAGCTGGAAACACCAACCTGTAGCACAATCGTTCTGGCATATATACGTTTATGGTTGGAGATGGCCTCTTCTATGTAATAATGCTGGTCATTAGGTTGTGTATCATTTCTTATGAGTTTCTTAGTTCAGTCTGCCTTGTTTGATGAGCTCCAAGAACCTTTAAGCTGATGTTGTTATCTATTAGTAAACTTTATTAGATCGTCGTTAGCAACTTGTTTGCTAATTATGCAAAAAACATGTAAGCTATTCCACAGCCATCTTAGACTTGGCACTTATCATGCAAAATTGTCTACCTAGTTCGTTGTCTGAAGTTAGCGATACAAAGCAGTATTCAGCTATAATTCAAGCATATATCATTCACGTCTGATCAAATGAGGGATATGCTGGTGCCACTCTCCAGTAATTTGTACCTTGTAACTTGTCAGTTCTCTTCCTAATCCATGGCAGGTAGATTCGAGATTGGTGAGTCTAGGGCAGCGCAGGAAGGATTGGAATCAGAATTTATCAATGATTTGCTGCTTCATTTTGTCAGCGTGCCGCAGAGCAGACCATGACCAGTATGAAATGGCCATCATCAGATGCAAGGGAGATCTGAATCGTCATCGCATTTTTGGCATGATCGGTCTGCCACACCCGAGTTGAACATGTTTAAGTTCAGTTATATGAGAAGTGTCAGTCAGTGTTAACTTTTCAAGGTTAATCACTATTGTTTTAAACTTTTGCAAGGAACAGATTTTTAACATTGTACCCTGCATATATGCCTAAGATATGATTTGTATTATCGTACAGAATCCCGCTGCAGTTGTGGCTAACAATTTTGGCCAAATTGTGGCTCGTTGATGTGCCTTGGCACACGTTCTTCGCTGTAGTATTGACGATGAATTCAGCATCTGCATATATACAATTTCAGAAGGGGAATTTTGGTAGCTTTGGATAAATTGAGGCAGCAATTGCACGGCACCGGGAATCTGAACATTGTCGTGAATCCTAGTTACTCTTTGATTATTATTTTTGTATTGCCATTTGTTACTAGGTTTTGATTAACCCTTTCAGCATGCCGTTTTGGGTCTAAAGTTTCCCCAATGTACTGAGTTTGCCGATTTTTCTAAAGGGCTAAAAGGAGCCTGGGGTCATATTTTGATCTGCAGAGTATGTATGCCCTATAACCATGGAATGAGTATAATCTTTCTAAAATTAGTATATATTGTCAACAGGATGGCGCGACGTGTCGGTGGTGGTGCGCGGTGCTCTAGGAGATATCCCTGCTCAGACTATCACCAGAGCCATCGGTGACTTACATACAGCCGTGTATGCTTCATCGACCAACTTGCTCCCCTCTCCATCCTTCAGGGTCTAGTGCTCTATGGGTAAAACCCTAGATCAAGCAATACCGGATTGGGCAACGGAGGTGTCGCCGATGTTGTTTTTCCTGGGTGTTGTTGCTTTGGTGGCCATGAGGGTTTGGGGCCGAAGCTACACTGGTCGATTTGGTGACATTAAATATACCCCAGTTACCATAATCAGAGCAATGGTGGCGACGATGACACGCAGGTTTTTGTCTCTAGATTATGTGTGTTAAGCTCTATCCGTCTTGAGGCTTCACTAGATTAGATCATTTCACTGGGTTAACAGGCCACACAAGGCATGCTGGCCTGGCTGATGTCACATAATTGACCTTCCTCCAAGAAAAATGACTCCCAATTTCTCTCGAATAGACAATGCTAAAATTGTTCTTATGATCGATCTCCCTTGAAATCACCGAAAACAAATCATTCTAGTTCCCGAACACAGGTGACATCCACGATACCAAGAGGCGGGCAAACGACAGGAGCGCAGAAAACAAGGATAGTTTCAGTTTGTTTTTTGGAGACTTGAAGCTGAAACTAGAGCCCACACAGAGCCCATGAACCTTGTTATATGAAACAAAAGGTCACAACTCAGAAAGAGGTCTGCAAAGTTGCACGTCACTAGTAGAAAACAGGGCTTTGGTTCGGCCAGAAAAGAGCATTAATCCCGGTTGCATTACGAACCGGGACTAATGTGAGCATTAGTCCCAGTTCAAGCGGCTAGGGCACCGTACATGCATTAGTCCCGGTTCAAATGGGACCTTTAGTCCCGGTTGGTGCCACGAACCGGGACTAAAGGGTGCGATGCCCATTAGTACCGGTTCGTGGCACAAACCGGTACTAAAGGTTAGACCTTTAGTCCCGGTTCGAGCCACCAACCGGTACTAATGGGGTTTGAGGCATTAGTACCGGTTCATGGCACGAACCGGTACTAAAGGTCCCCTTTTCAAACTCTACCCCCCTGTGGATCGCCTTTTCAGTTTTGTAAAAAGCAAAAGAAAATGATAAAAAATTCAAAAATTAAAATCCTTCCAGATGTAGTTATGTTACTACATGTACTAGTTAGGAAAATTTAAAAACTTAAATTTGGACATGTTTTACAAAAAGTGTAGGGAAAATGTAAAACGGCTATAACTTTTGTATACGATGTCAGAAAAAAAGTATAATATATAAAAATGTTCAGCACGAAAATCCGCATCCGATTTTGACCACCTACGGCCTGTTTGCAAATTTTTAGAATCCTCAAATTCTAAAAGGAAAAAAAGTTATGCTCAAATTTCAGTTTTTTTTGAATTTTTGTTAAATCTGGTCAAACTATGGTCAAACTACTTATTCAAGAAGTATTAGTGTTACTAAATAATTATTCAAGAATATTAGTGTTACTAAATAATTATTTCAGTTTTTTTGAATTTTGGTCAAATCTGGTCAAACTATGGTCAAACTGTGGTCAAACAATGGTCAAACTAATTATTCAAGAAATATTAGTGTTACTAAATAATTATTTCAATGTTTTTGAATTTTGGTCAAATCTGGTCAAACTGTGGTCAAACTATGGTCAAATTACTTATTCAATAAATATTAGTGTTACTAAATAATTATTGTTTTTTAGAATAATAGTTTCAAACTCAAACAGTGAAATGTGTGACTTCATGCTCAAGCTAAATTCCTGAGGGTTAATAGGATTGACATCTTACTATTGTCAGGAAAACAACAAGTGCAGACTTGAAAACGAGGGAGAATAGAATCCGGAAGTTAAGCGTGCTCAGGCTGGAGTAGTGAGAGGATGGGTGACCGTCCGGGAAGTTAGATGATTTGGAATGATGAGGGGTGATTAGAGATTAGAGGTTAAATTGAGCAGTGATGAGGGGGTGATTAGAAATTAGGGGTTAAAATAATTCAGAAATTTGAAAATAAAAAAAAAATTTCAAAAAAAAAATCATAAAATTACCTCCAGGTAGCGGCCACGTGTAAGAACCGGGACTAAAGGCCCTTTTTCTACTAGTGCATGCAATATTACAGGAATCGTACATAGTATAACTAGAAGTACAAGTAAAATAAAAGGCGCACGACAGTGCTTATTTCAAACTCTTTTAAGCTACCTAACAGAACAATACCCACAAATAAAGACCACTTTTGTGTTCTAAAAACAAAACCTCTAACAAAAATACAAAATAATGAAAATTGTGATCCAAGCACAGTGCGTTTGATGATGTTCTAAGAGGAACTAACATATAGAAAGACCAGTACATAGGATAGAAAGTTCAGCACAAATTTGGATAACTGATCACAGAGAAATAAGTCAAGTTCCCTCCATACTGAACCACCACCATTGCTCCGGACCAAAAAAACATGCATTCACCAGTCAGAGAAAAGGAGAGCCAAATTCAAGCAGGCATACCAAGCCCGCTGCTCCATAGCATGAATAATTGACTCCGATCAGAGAACCACTTCTCATAAAGGCACCAGCAATCTCATATTGATGTCAAATGTGCAATGATCGTGACTACGTGTACAACGGCACATAAGGCAGAAAAGATAGGGGCTTGACATCTGCAAGATAGGAAATCACTTTGACTCGCCGATTATCCATATTATAGCACACCAATATAATACCATCCGCAGCAAAGAACACCAAGTTGCATTCCAGATGAATTGCAATAAAATCAAAACCCCCATCAGGACATAAATCTGTCCATCCAAACATGTTTGAAGTTTCAATGCCATGCTTCAATATCCATTCTCCGGTTTGATAGTTCTCCAGAACATAAACTACAAATCGAATGGCAACACCATCATTATCCCTCTGGAAATTGGCAAAGTGTAAGTGGCCCTGTGACAGATGGATAAAACCATCATCAACCTGACCACTAGGGGCCCTGAATTTCATCCATGTTTCTCCTTTTGTGTCCACCGCAGCTACACAATCGTACAAGTCGGGGTCAAAGGCACTAAAAAACAGAAGGCCATCAAGAAAGACCGCTGTGGAGGAGTGCCGACCAGCAAGCCAGGTAGCTTCTCCGATCCATCTCTCCTCCTTATAAACCCACTCTCCGGTTTCAGACGAATACACTGCCACTCCGGAAAGATCAGTGTCCTGACTATAATTGTGCTCAACTACCAGCTCAAACACATGGAAATGCGATGATAGGGCCGGGTCAAAGCCCAGACATATGATGGCCACATTGTCAGTGGCCTTGCCGGAGTTGGGCAACACGGCCCACTTCTCGGTGGCGGGATTGCACACGACATAATGAAATGCGCCAACCCCGTCGGAAACGTGGTAACATCGGCAGAGGAGGAGGCCGTTGCAGGAGTCGAGCAGATCGACGGGCAGGTGGTGGTTGGGCAGGAAGGTGAAGGAGGTGCCGAACGGAGGGCGGCGGTCCCCTGAGACGCTGGTGAAGTGGAAGGGCAGATGCCCGGTGATGTTGCTGCCGTAGAAGAAGCCGGCCAGGGTTTGGGGGAGCCTTTTGCGGTGGTCGGGGTGGTTGATGAGGCCGAGCCAGTGCTTGGAAACGCACTTGGAGCGGCAGACCACCTTGGCGGAGACGCGCGAGAGGATCTCCACGACGAGGTCGTCGGTGAGCCTCTCGGCCGGCGTCCCGCTGGGGATAACGGAGCACGACCTGCAGAGACACGGACGGATGGGAGGTCAGGGGAGCAGCGAAGGACGAGGAGTTGATGGTGGTTGTTGATCTGCATACTGGCCAGGAACCGGAGAGCGGCCTTCCTGGCGCGAGCGAGAGGTGTCCGCCGCGATGGACATGGCGACGGGCGGAAGGAGACGGCGGCGGCGGCGACGGGCGAGGAGGCCGGGGAGTGAAAACTGCGGCTGCGTGGCAATCGGCGCTTCCTGCCTTAGCGGATGGGCCGTCGGTAAATGGGCTAACTCGATCACATCTCCAGGCGTTGGCCTGTCTCAAAAAAAAAAAAAAATCGTTCCGGCAAAATTTACAACGTTAAAAATCTTCATTCCTACTTTTTAGGGAAAACAGCTTTTCTCTAATCCAAGAAGAAACTGCAACTAAAATTACCCTTACCTTTCAGATTCGCTTATAGGTCCAATTAGTTAAGGGATATGCAAAAATATCACGGATGTTATCACCCAATTTTGGTGGAGTGAAGGTGAAGAGCATAAAAAGATGCATTGGTATTCTTGGTGGAAACTCTGTTATCCTAAGAGTGAAGGAGGTATGGTGTTCATAGATCTTTACACGTTTAATCTTGCTATATATTGGCCAAACAATGTTGAAGACTTATCACAAACTTTGATTCTTTGTGTGGAAAGGTATTGAAAGCAAAGTAAACCATGAAGATCCAACGTAAATAGACACAAGAAAGACCGGTTTGACCAACATCCGAACGATGAAATCGAAGGAAATCGAGGGAGCCTCCTGGAGCCAAGTTGGCTAGCAACCTTATAGGTTAGAATGGGAGTTTGCTCTAGACAAGCATACAAAATGGAGCTTCTATGTGAAAGAGTATCATGAAAGGACTTGAGTTGTTCAAGAGAAGATACATTTGGAGGATTGGCTTACGGGAGGAAATCAACATCTGGAGTGACCCTTGGGACAGGATGGTCATTACTTCCCATGGCCAAGCTTTGTATCAGGGTTATAAATATGGTGTAGGCGCATGAATACAGATGGCCCACCAGAGTCCCATGACCCGTCCAGGATACGGCCCAGAAGACCATGGGTCATGGAGTATCATCATCAGCCCAACATAAAATAAGGAAGGTGGCTCAGGATTAGGCTAGGTCCCTACAGTCAGATCCCGAGCCGCCAGACAACGAGACCCAGTAGTCGGTATGGGAGATGAGGGGAGCAATCGGCTAGGCTAGTAGTTGGCAATACCTAGGATACCTCTTGCCCACGACGTCTTAAAAGCAACAGTCACCAAATGGTGGTATAATCTAGGTGGCCATAGAAGAAGTCGGCCAGGGTTTGTCGGAGCCATTTGTGTTGGTCCTGGGGGTGGATGAGGCCAAGCCAGTGCGTCAAAACGCACTTGCAGTGGCACAATGACTTGGCAGGGACGCGTGAGAGGATCTCCACGAGGAGATCGTCAGTGAGCCTCTCGGCTGGCATTGCTACTTGTGAGATGTGTGGGATTTTCTCCGAAGAGGAAGGGTGAAGCAACATAGTAGCGATAAGTATTTCCCTCAATGAGAACCAAGGTTTATCGAACCAAAAGGAGAACCACACAAATTCCCATCAGCAGCATGTGCACACACAAAAGCAAATACTTGCACCCAACGCGAGCAAGAGGGTTGTTAATTCTCTTAAACTCGTTACTTGCAAGGATTAAATCTTGTAGTGGTAGATAGATAAATTGCAAAATAAAATGAAAGTAAATAAATAGCAGCAAGATATTTTTAGTTTTATTAATATTATTAAGATAGACCCCGGGGCCATTGTTTTCACATGATGGTTCTCTCTCGAAATAGTATCATACGGTGGGTAAACAAACTACTGTTGCGCAATTGATCGAAAAAAGCGTACTTATGATGTTATTCAGGGCAATGATCACACATATAGGCATCACATCCGTAATAAGTAGACCGACTCCTTTCTGCATCTACTACTATTACTCCACCAATCGACCGCTATGCAGCATGCATCTATGATATTAAGTTCATTACAAACAGAGTAACGCCTTAAACAAGAAGACATGATGTAAACAAAGTAAACTCAAACAATATGAATAAACTCCATCGTTTTATCCTTAATGGCAACAATAAAATACGTGCCTCGCTACCCCTTTTGTCACGAGGTGAGGACACCGCAAGATTGAACCCATTATAAACCACCTCTACCGCTGAAGATAAATCAATCTAGTTGGCCAAACCAAATGGATAGATCGGTGAGAAATATAAAGCTATCGTAATCATGTATAATAAAGTTCAAAAAAGACTCAATTACTTTCAACGAATAATCTGATCATAAACCCACAATTCATTCGATCACAACAAACACACCGCAAAAGAAGATTACATCTGATATAACTCCGTGGAGATCATGGAGAACATGGTATTGAAGAACAAAGAGAGAAAATGAGCCATCTAGCTACTAGCTATCGACCCACAGGTCTGTGGTGAACTACTCACACATCATTGGAAGGCCAACAACGTTGATGTAGATGCCTTCCGTGACCGATTCCCCCTCCGGCAGAGTACCGGAAATGCCTCCAGATGAGATCGCGGAAGAACAGAGACTTGCGACGGCGGAAAAATTGTTTCAAGTGGCCCTCTGGGGTTTCCAATATTTGAGAATTTATAGAAGCAAAATTAGGTCAGACGGAGCCACGTGGGGCCCACAAGGTAACATGGCGCGCCCTATTGCCTTGCTGTCTCCTCGTTTGTCCACTGGTCTCCTCCCAAAGCTTCTAGGGTCTCTTATGTCCAGAAAAAATCTTCTAAAAGGTTCGGAGCGTTTGGTCTCCGTTTGGTACAGATTTTCTAGAAAATCAAAAACTAGCACAAAAACAACAACTAGCACTAGGCACTGGGTTAACTAGTTAGTTCTCAAAGATGATATAAAATTACATATTAAAGCATATAAAGTATTCAAGATTGGTAAAATAATAGCATGAAACAATAAAAACATACAGATATGTTTAAAACGTATTAGGCGTCCTCCTGGGGAAAACTGAGCACGACCTGCAGAGACACAGATGGATGGGAGGTCAGGCGAGCAGGGAAGGAGGAGTTGATGGTGGTTGCTGATCTGCATACCGAGCACGAATCGGAGCGTGCCCGTCCTCCTGCGGGCGAGAGCGGTCTGCCACAATGGACATGGCGATGGGCGGAGGGAGGCAGCGGCGAGTGAGAAGAACAACCACGACTTACCTAAGCGAACGGGCCGATGGTAGATATGCTATTTGCATCGCATCTGCATGCGTTCGCTCATGGGCGCGCCTATGTCTCGCTTGAAGCGAGACAGTAGGACGTCTCACTTCAAGCAGCCCGATGGGGCCGGCCCAACTCGGACACAGGCCTTCAGCGCTTCTTTTCTTCCATTTGTTTTCACCTTTTGCATTCAATTTTGTTTTATCTTTTTACTTTTGCTTGTATTTCGAAATATTCTGAATAGTTCTAATACAAAAACTACTCTACATAAAAATGTTGATAATGTTAATCATGCATTTAATTTTTTAATGTGTATACATTTTTTCCCGATATATACAAAAAATGTACAATGCGTATGAAACAAAAAAATAAAAATAAAAAGTTCTCATTTTTTCTAAAAAATGGTGATCACTCATATAAAAAATGTTTCCAATGTATGCAAAACACTATACAAATAATGTACAATGTGTATGGAAAAGGTAGACATCAAAACAATTAAGTTAACAATGTTAATCATGTATTTGGACAATATTAAACATGTATATTGAAACTGTTTCGGATGTATACCAAAATGTGGAATGTGTATGGATAAAGTAGACATCAAGAAATATATGTTTTAAAAATGTAAATCGGAATTTTGGAAAACGTTAAACCTGTATATATAGAAGTTCCTGATGTATACAAAAAGTGTACAATGTTTATGAAAAAAGTAGACTTCAAAATATGTATGTTTAAAAAAAGATAGTCATGTATTAACGTAAAGGTCTATATAGAAAATGTTCCCGGTGTATACAAACAAAGTACAATGTGTGAAAAAGGGAACATAAAAAATATAAGTTGTCAGAAATCTTAGCGTATCTGAAAAATCTTATTATGCATATGCATTTTTTTCTTGGTATACATGCAAAACATATAAATAAAATGAAGAAACCCTGTAAAAGCAGAAAAAGAAAAACGCAAAAGACCGACAAAACAATGGAAACAATGCAAGAAAAGCCCAAAAAGCCAGTAAAAACCATAAAAAGAAATAAAAAATAAAGAAAATGAGAAAAGAAAAACTATGAAAGAAACAAATGAAAATGAGGGAAATAACAGAAAACCAATTAAGAAAACTATGAAATAAAGAATGGATACATGGTTTTTGCGGTGCCGGTGATTCGCCAGAGCATGAGATAAGCATTATTTCTATCTCCATCCCTAATCCTACAATCTCTAGATCTCTACCACAAGGAAGTCTCCTCCTTGTACCAAATTGCATCAAGTTCTTTTTTAATATCTTTCATCCTAGCCTTGTCAGAGTCATGTAGACAATTTACCTCGGAAAATACATCTAAGATGTCATACTCCAGATTCAATAATAAGATCTCTCTTTTTGGTTTTCAACGCTGCCTCCAAATTTATGCTCCACCCCTTAACCTTTTTCCTAAGTAGCTTAGTTTTAGCCTGCCAAACATCAATGGCAGAAGAGCAAGGAGTTGGTGTGTTCCAAACCTCAGAAACTAAAGTGTTGAACTCAGGGTGGTCAAGCCGCCACTTTTCAAATCCAAAAATCTTTTGGGAGGTAACCTTCTTAGCTCGAGTATCCAATACGAGAGGGGTCGCTCCCTGTTCTTGGGAGTGCAGAGATCACAGAAAGGGGGAAATGAGCATCCCAAATGGGAGAAACAAAAACCCTATCTGTGGTAGCAACAATGGGGGCATCCTGGTTGTTACTCCAGGTGTAGCTTCTATTGGCAATAACCACTTAAAGCAAACCCCATTTATTAATCCAATCATTAAACAAACAGGCAAATTTCCCAAGCTTTTTCTGTGGCCTGATTAATGAGCCACTTAGTTGCTTTGACCTGAATGATATGTAGCGTGAGAAAGCATATGGAATTGGCATCCGACGCTCCATTGATGTGCAAGCTAGCTTAGATTGCACTAAAGAAACGCGCATGCAGATCTTATGGATGAGTTAATTAACAACTCGAATTTACGATAGTAGGCCTAACAAATACAGTACATATTTTAGATGGTTGTTCGAGGGCGACAATCAAGATGTCATTAGAGATAAGGCTAGGATATGCTATCGAGGGTGGATCAGTTGACCAGACTCTGCAAGTTCATATCATCATACTCCACGATTGATGCCAGGTGTCTAGCAAACCAGAGCCAATCTTTCCACTGATCCGCCTATAAATACTCTAGCAGAAATAGACTTAGACATCGTACCTATAGCTCCCCCTCCCGCACTTCCAATATTTACTTGCTCTGCTCTTTCTTCATTGATCTTTTGCAAGAATCAATCCATCAATGGCTTCAGCTTCCCCTCTGAAGGTGCTGGCCGTGGTTTGCGTCGTCGTGCTGGCTGTTGGCCTCAGCTTGGGCCAGTCGGCCTTGGCAGCAGACTGCAATGACTGCCCAAACACCATTGGAGGGCGTTGCGTCTTGCTTTGCATTGCATATCATGTCTCTGCCCAGCGGCAACATCGCTTTGCTCGCCCGCGTGCGGGAAGGCTTGTGATGAAAATTGCCCTTCTCGGTAACTCAAGCATGTATTCGTGGTCCGGATCGATGGGTCGATGGATACATAGCGTGCATCTTCGCCTCGTTTGCCATCCTTTAATCCCATTTTCCCTTTTATTAAGTCTTTCATTTCAGCCGCACATCCTGGTGCACACGATCGGTGCGCATGCATCCATGTCATGTGCGCTAATCGGTGTTACGAATGATAAAAATAAAGCCCCATTGATCTGGACCACTGTAACATGCAGCATGTTACATTATTTCAATATATATCATGTATCACGTGTGTTTCTTTTTTTGTATGTTCATTTGATTGAAATCTATGTGTATGTTTTAATTTTCAATTTTGCGATACTTCGGTTACACTAGTAGAAAACAGGGCTTTCGTTCGGGCCTGGCCAGCCCATTAGTCCCGGTTCCGCACGAACCGGGACCCATGGGGTGCATTAGTCCCGGTTCGTGAGCCCAGGGGGCCGGCCGGGCCACGTGGGCCACAGGTCCCGGTTCGTCTGGACCTTTTGGTCCCGGTTCAAGGCACGAACCGGGACCAATGCGCCTCGCCCCTGGCCCATGACGATTAGTCCTAGTTTGTGCCACAAACCGGGACTAAAGGGCTGGTCCTCGTTGCGGCCAGAGTTTAGTCCCACCTCGCCAACCGAAGGGCGCTCACACCGGTTTATAAGCCCGTCCCTCTCTGCCTTGTTGAGCTCCTCTCAAAATAAAAATAGATGCCCTTATATAGGGAATTTGACCTAAATTCAGAGTGAGTTTCTCTGAAATTCATAGAAATTTATTATGAATTTAGATTGAATTTTCTCTATAAACGCATCTATGCTCATTTTTTTATGTTGGGGTTGGCGATCTTTACAGACTTTTTATGTGTTGAATATGCACCATTCAAAATCAGTCTCTGCTTTGAATGGTGCATTTTGAACACACAAAAAGTCAGGAGTTCAAATAAATTTTAAAAAATGAAATCCCTTTGTAACACACGAGTTTCCGTATATGAAATCCTGATACTTTGAAAGAGATTGTCCGTTTTGTACACGAAGTGCATCCAGTTTTTGCCGTAACCCTCTCAACTTTCTTGCACATGCTATGTGGATGAAATGATGGTACCATGCCAACTTTCAACCTTTTCAGAGTTCATTTGAAATGCTTTTCAATTTTAAGGTCTTATAGATCAAAATAATTAGTAAATGCTTGAAAAATAACAAATGAAGTCAGAAAGGATTGAAAAATGATGATGTGGCTTTGAACGGTGCATTTTGAACACAAAAAAGTCAGGAGTTCAAATAAGTTTAAAAAAATGAAATCCCTTTGTAACAGACGAGTTTCCGTATGAAATCCTGATACTTTGAAAGAGATTGTCCGTTTTGTACACGAAGTGCATCCAGTTTTTGCCGTAACCCTCTCAACTTTCTTGCACATGCTATGTGGATGAAATGATGATACCATGCCAACTTTCAACCTTTTAAGAGTTCATTTGAAATGCTTTTCAATTTTAGGGTCTTATAGCTCAAAATAATTAGTAAATGCATGAAAAATAACAAATGAAGTCAGAAAGGATTGAAAAATGATGATATGTCTTTGAATGGTGCATTTTGAACACACAAAATGTCAGGAGTTCAAATAAGTTTAAAAAAATGAAATCCCTTTGTAACAGACGAGTTTCCGTATGAAATCCTGATACTTTGAAAGAGATTGTCCGTTTTGTACACGAAGTGCATCCAGTTTTTGCCGTAACCCTCTAAACTTTCTTGCACATGCTATGTGAATGAAATGATGATACCATGCCAACTTTCAACCTTTTCAGAGTTCATTTGAAATGCTTTTCAATTTTAGTGTCTTATAGCTCAAAATAATTAGTAAATACATGAAAAATAACAAATGAAGTCAGAAAGGATTGGAAAATGATGATGTGGCTTTGAATGGTGCATTTTGAATACACAAAAAGTCAGGAGTTCAAATAAGTTTTGAAAAATGAAATCCCTTTGTAACAGACGAGTTTCGGTATGAAATCATGATACTTTGAAAGAGATTGTCCGTTTTGTACACGAAGTGCATCCAGTTTTTGGCATAACCCACTCAACTTTCTTGCACATGCTATGTGGATGAAATGATGATACCATGCCAACTTTCAACCTTTTCAGTTCATTTGAAATGCTTTTCAATTTTAGGGTCTTATAGCTCAAAATAATTAGTAAATGCATGAAAAATAACAAATAAAGTCAGAAAGGATTGAAAAATGATGATGTGGCTTTGAATGGTGCATTTTGAACACACAAAAAGTCAGGAGTTCAAATAAGTTCTAAAAAATGAAATCCCTTTGTAACAGACGAGTTTCCGTATGAAATCCTGATACTTTGAAAGAGATTGTCCGTTTTGTACACGAAGTACATCCAGTTTTTGCCGTAACCCTCTCAACTTTCTTGCACATGCTATGTGGATGAAATGATGATACCATGCCAACTTTCAACCTTTTCAGTTCATTTGAAATGCTTTTCAATTTTAGGGTCTTATAGCTCAAAATAATTAGTAAATGCATGAAAAATAACAAATGAAGTCAGAAAGGATTGAAAAATGATGATGTGGCTTTGAATGGTGCATTTTGAACACACAAAAAGTCAGGAGTTCAAATAAGTTCTAAAAAATGAAATCCCTTTGTAACAGACGAGTTTCCGTATGAAATCCTGATACTTTGAAAGAGATTGTCCGTTTTGTACACGAAGTGCATCCAGTTTTTGCCGTAACCCTCTCAACTTTCTTGCACATGCTATGTGGATGAAATGATGATACCATGCCAACTTTCAACCTTTTCAGAGTTCATTTGAAATGCTTTTCAATTTTAGGGTCTTATAGCTCAAAATAATTAGTAAATGCATGAAAAATAACAAATGAAGTCAGAAAGGATTGAAAAATGATGATGTGGCTTTGAACGGTGCATTTTGAACACACAAAAAGTAAGGAGTTCAAATAAGTTAAAAAAAATGAAATCCCTTTGTAACACACGAGTTTCCGTAGGAAATCCTGATACTTTGAAAGAGATTGTCCGTTTTGTACACAAAGTGCATCCAGTTTTTGCCGTAACCCTCTCAACTTTCTTGCACATGCTATGTGGATGAAATGATGATACCATGCCAACTTTCAACCTTTTCAGAGTTCTTTTGAAATGCTTTTCAATTTTAGGGTCTTATAGCTCAAAATAATTACTAAATGCATGAAAACTAACAAATGAAGTCAGAAAGGATTGAAAAATGATGATGTGGCTTTGAATGGTGCATTTTGAACACACAAAAAGTCAGGAGTTCAAATAAGTTAAAAAAAAATGAAATCTCCTTGTAATAGACGAGTTTCCGGATGAAATCCTGATACTTTGAAAGAGATTGTCCGTTTTGTACACGAAGTGCATCCAGTTTTTGCCGTAACCCTCTCAACTTTTTTGCACATGCTATGTGGATGAAATGATGATACCATGCCAACGTTCAACCTTTTCAGAGTTAATTTGAAATGCTTTTCAATTTTAGGGTCTTATAGATCAAAATAATTAGTAAATGCTTGAAAAATAACAAATGAAGTCAGAAAGGATTGAAAAATGATGATGTGGCTTTGAACGGTGCATTTTGAACACACAAAAAGTCAGGAGTTCAAATAAGTTTAAAAAATTGAAATTTCTTTGTAACAGACGAGTTTCCGTATAAATCCTGATACTTTGAAAGAGATTGTCCGTTTTGTACACGAAGTGCATCTAGTTTTTGCCGTAACCCTCTCAACTTTCTTGCACATGCTATGTGGATGAAATGATGATACCATGCCAACTTTCAACCTTTTAAGAGTTCATTTGAAATGCTTTTCAATTTTAGGGTCTTATAGCTTAAAATAATTAGTAAATGCATGAAAAATAACAAATGAAGTCAGAAAGGATTGAAAAATGATGATATGTCTTTGAATGGTGCATTTTGAACACACAAAATGTCAGCAGTTCAAATAAGTTAAAAAAATGAAATCCCTTTGTAACAGACGAGTTTCCGTATGAAATCCTGATACTTTGAAAGAGATTGTCCGTTTTGTACACGAAGTGCATCCAGTTTTTGCCGTAACCCTCTCAACTTTCTTGCACATGCTATGTGAATGAAATGATGTTACCATGCCAATTTCAACCTTTTCAGAGTTCATTTGAAATGCTTTTCAATTTTAGTGTCTTATAGCTCAAAATAATTAGTAAATACATGAAAAATAACAAATGAAGTCAGAAAGGATTGGAAAATGATGATGTGGCTTTGAATGGTGCATTTTGAATACACAAAAAGTCAGGAGTTCAAATAAGTTTTGAAAAATGAAATCCCTTTGTAACACACGAGTTTCGGTATGAAATCATGATACTTTGAAAGAGATTGTCCGTTTTGTACACGAAGTGCATCCAGTTTTTGCCATAACCCACTCAACTTTCTTGCACATGCTATGTGGATGAAATGATGATACCATGCCAACTTTCAACCTTTTCAGAGTTCATTTGAAATGCTTTTCAATTTTAGGGTCTTATAGCTCAAAATAATTAGTAAATGCATGAAAAATAACAAATGAAGTCAGAAAGGATTGAAAAATGATGATGTGGCTTTGAATGGTGAATTTTGAACACACAAAAAGTAAGGAGTTCAAATAAGTTAAAAAAAATGAAATCCCTTTGTAACACACGAGTTTCCGTAGGAAATCCTGATACTTTGAAAGAGATTGTCCGTTTTGTACACAAAGTGCATCCAGTTTTTGCCGTAACCCTCTCAACTTTCTTGCACATGCTATGTGGATGAAATGATGATACCATGCCAACTTTCAACCTTTTCAGAGTTCATTTGAAATGCTTTTCAATTTTAGGGTCTTATAGCTCAAAATAATTACTAAATGCATGAAAACTAACAAATGAAGTCAGAAAGGATTGAAAAATGATGATGTGGCTTTGAATGGTGCATTTTGAACACACAAAAAGTCAGGAGTTCAAATAAGTTTAAAAAAATGAAATCTCCTTGTAATAGACGAGTTTCCGGATGAAATCCTGATACTTTGAAAGAGATTGTCCGTTTTGTACACGAAGTGCATCCAGTTTTTGCCGTAACCCTCTCAACTTTTTTGCACATGCTATGTGGATGAAATGATGATACCATGCCAACGTTCAACCTTTTCAGAGTTCATTTGAAATGCTTTTCAATTTTAGGGTCTTATAGATCAAAATAATTAGTAAATGCTTGAAAAATAACAAATGAAGTCAGAAAGGATTGAAAAATGATGATGTGGCTTTGAATGGTGCATTTTGAACACACAAAAAGTCAGGAGTTCAAATAAGTTTTTAAAAATGAAATCCGTTTGTAACAGACGAGTTTCCGGATGAAATCCTGATACTTTGAAAGAGATTGTCCGTTTTGTACACGAAGTGCATCTAGTTTTTGCCGTAACCCTCTCAACTTTCTTGCACATGCTATGTGGATGAAATGATGATACCATGCCAACTTTCAACCTTTTAAGAGTTCATTTGAAATGCTTTTCAATTTTAGGGTCTTATAGCTTAAAATAATTAGTAAATGCATGAAAAATAACAAATGAAGTCAGAAAGGATTGAAAAATGATGATATGTCTTTGAATGGTGCATTTTGAACACACAAAATGTCAGCAGTTCAAATAAGTTAAAAAAATGAAATCCCTTTGTAACAGACGAGTTTCCGTATGAAATCCTGATACTTTGAAAGAGATTGTCCGTTTTGTACACGAAGTGCATCCAGTTTTTGCCGTAACCCTCTCAACTTTCTTGCACATGCTATGTGAATGAAATGATGTTACCATGCCAATTTCAACCTTTTCAGAGTTCATTTGAAATGCTTTTCAATTTTAGTGTTTTATAGCTCAAAATAATTAGTAAATACATGAAAAATAACAAATGAAGTCAGAAAGGATTGGAAAATGATGATGTGGCTTTGAATGGTGCATTTTGAATACACAAAAAGTCAGGAGTTCAAATAAGTTTTGAAAAATGAAATCCCTTTGTAACAGACGAGTTTTGGTATGAAATCATGATACTTCGAAAGAGATTGTCCGTTTTGTACACGAAGTGCATCCAGTTTTTGCCATAACCCACTCAACTTTCTTGCACATGCTATGTGGATGAAATGATGATACCATGCCAACTTTCAACCTTTTCAGTTCATTTGAAATGCTTTTCAATTTTAGGGTCTTATAGCTCAAAATAATTAGTAAATGCATGAAAAATAACAAATGAAGTCAGAAAGGATTGAAAAATTATGATGTGGCTTTGAATGGTGCATTTTGAACACACAAAAAGTCAGGAGTTCAAATAAGTTCTAAAAAATGAAATCCCTTTGTAACAGACGAGTTTCCGTATGAAATCCTGATACTTTGAAAGAGATTGTCCGTTTTGTACACGAAGTGCATCCAGTTTTTGCCGTAACCCTCTCAACTTTCTTGCACATGCTATGTGGATGAAATGATGATACCATGCCAACGTTCAACCTTTTCAGAGTTCATTTGAAATGCTTTTCAATTTTAGGGTCTTATAGATCAAAATAATTAGTAAATGCTTGAAAAATAACAAATGAAGTCAGAAAGGATTGAAAAATGATGATATGGCTTTGAACGGTGCATTTTGAACACACAAAAAGCCAGGAGTTCAAATAAGTTTAAAAAAATGAAATCTCCTTGTAACAGACGAGTTTCCGTATGAAATCCTGATACTTTGAAAGAGATTGTCCGTTTTGTACACGAAGTGCATCCAGTTTTTGCCGTAACCCTCTCAACTTTCTTGCACCTGCTATGTGGATGAAATGATGATACCATGCCAACTTTCAACCTTTTAAGAGTTCATTTGAAATGCTTTTCAATTTTAGGGTCTTATAGCTCAAAATAATTAGTAAATGCATGAAAAATAACAAATGAAGTCAGAAAGGATTGAAAAATGATGATATGTCTTTGAATGGTGCATTTTGAACACACAAAATGTCAGGAGTTCAAATAAGTTAAAAAAAATGAAATCCCTTTGTAACAGACGAGTTTCCGTATGAAATCCTGATACTTTGAAAGAGATTGTCCGTTTTGTACACGAAGTGCATCCAGTTGTTGCCGTAACCCTCTCAACTTTCTTGCACATGCTATGTGAATGAAATGATGATACCATGCCAATTTCAACCTTTTCAGAGTTCATTTGAAATGCTTTTCAATTTTAGTGTCTTATAGCTCAAAATAATTAGTAAAAACATGAAAAATAACAAATGAAGTCAGAAAGGATTGGAAAATGATGATGTGGCTTTGAATGGTGCATTTTGAATACACAAAAAGTCAGGAGTTCAAATAAGTTTTGAAAAATGAAATCCCTTTGTAACAGACGAGTTTCGGTATGAAATCATGATACTTTGAAAGAGATTGTCCGTTTTGTACACGAAGTGCATCCAGTTTTTGCCATAACCCACTCAACTTTCTTGCACATGCTATGTGGATGAAATGATGATACCATGCGAACTTTCAACCTTTTCAGTTCATTTGAAATGCTTTTCAATTTTAGGGTCTTATAGCTCAAAATAATTAGTAAATGCATGAAAAATAACAAATGAAGTCAGAAAGGATTGAAAAATGATGATGTGGCTTTGAATGGTGCATTTTGAACACACAAAAAGTCAGGAGTTCAAATAAGTTCTAAAAAATGAAATCCCTTTGTAACAGACGAGTTTCCGTATGAAATCCTGATACTTTGAAAGAGATTGTCCGTTTTGTACACGAAGTGCATCCAGTTTTTGCCGTAACCCTCTCAACTTTCTTGCACATGCTATGTGGATGAAATGATGATACCATGCCAACTTTCAACCTTTTCAGAGTTCATTTGAAATGCTTTTCAATTTTAGGGTCTTATAGCTCAAAATAATTAGTAAATGCATGAAAAATAACAAATGAAGTCAGAAAGGATTGAAAAATGATGATGTGGCTTTGAATGGTGCATTTTGAACACACAAAAAGTAAGGAGTTCAAATAAGTTTAAAAAAATGAAATCCCTTTGTAACAGACGAGTTTCCGTATGAAATCCTGATACTTTGAAAGAGATTGTCCGTTTTGTACACGAAGTGCATCCAGTTTTTGCCGTAACCCTCTCAACTTTCTTGCACATGCTATGTGGATGAAATGATGATACCATGCCAACGTTCAACCTTTTCAGAGTTCATTTGAAATGCTTTTCAATTTTAGGGTCTTATAGCTCAAAATAATTAGTAAATGCATGAAAACTAACAAATGAAGTCAGAAAGGATTGAAAAATGATGATGTGGCTTTGAATGGTGCATTTTGAACACACAAAAAGCCAGGAGTTCAAATAAGTTTAAAAAAATGAAATCTCCTTGTAATAGACGAGTTTCGGGATGAAATCCTGATACTTTGAAAGAGATTGTCCGTTTTGTACACGAAGTGCATCCAGTTTTTGCCGTAACCCTCTCAACTTTCTAGCACATGCTATGTGGATGAAATGATGATACCATGCCAACGTTCAACCTTTTCAGAGTTCATTTGAAATGCTTTTCAATTTTAGGGTCTTATAGATCAAAATAATTAGTAAATGCTTGAAAAATAACAAATGAAGTCAGAAAGGATTGAAAAATGATGATGTGGCTTTGAACGGTGCATTTTGAACACACAAAAAGTCAGGAGTTCAAATAAGTTTAAAAAAATGAAATCCCTTTGTAACAGACGAGTTTCCGTATGAAATCATGATACTTTGAAAGAGATTGTCCGTTTTGTACACGAAGTGCATCCAGTTTTTGCCGTAACCCTCTCAACTTTCTTGCACATGCTATGTGGATGAAATGATGATACCATGCCAACTTTCAACCTTTTCAGAGTTCATTTGAAATGCTTTTCAATTTTAGGGTCTTATAGCTCAAAATAATTAGTAAATGCATGAAAATAACAAATGAAGTCAGAAAGGATTGAAAAATGATGATGTGGCTTTGAATGGTGCATTTTGAACACACAAAAAGCCAGGAGTTCAAATAAGTTTAAAAAAATGAAATCCCTTTGTAACAGACGAGTTTCCGTATGAAATCCTGATACTATGAAAGAGATTGTCCGTTTTGTACACGAAGTGCATCCAGTTTTTGCCGTAACCCTCTCAACTTTCTTGCACATTCTATGTGGATGAAATGATGATACCATGCCAACGTTCAAGCTTTTCAGAGTTCATTTGAAATGCTTTTCAATTTTAGGGTCTTATAGCTCAAAATAATTAGTAAATGCATGAAAAATAACAAATAAAGTCAGAAAGGATTGAAAAATGATGATGTGGCTTTGAATGGTGCATTTTGAACACACAAAAAGTCAGGAGTTCAAATAAGTTCTAAAAAATGAAATCCCTTTGTAACAGACGAGTTTCCGTCTGAAATGATGATACTTTGAAAGAGATTGTCCGTTTTGTACACGAAGTGCATCCAGTTTTTGCCGTAACCCTCTCAACTTTCTTGCACATGCTATGTGGATGAAATGATGATACCATGCCAACTTTCAAGCTTTTCAGAGTTCATTTGAAATGCTTTTCAATTTTAGGGTCTTATAGCTCAAAATAATTAGTAAATGCATGAAAAATAACAAATGAAGTCAGAAAGGATTGAAAAATGATGATGTGGCTTTGAATGGTGCATTTTGAACACACAAAAAGTCAGGAGTTCAAATAAGTTAAAAAAAATGAAATCCCTTTGTAACAGACGAGTTTCCGTATGAAATCCTGATACGTTGAAAGAGATTGTCCGTTTTGTACACGAAGTGCATCCAGTTTTTGCCGTAACCCTCTCAACTTTCTTGCACATGCTATGTGGATGAAATGATGATACCATGCCAACTTTCAAGCTTTTCAGAGTTCATTTGAAATGCTTTTCAATTTTAGGGTCTTATAGCTCAAAATAATTAGTAAATGCATGAAAAATAACAAATGTAGTCAGAAAGGATTGAAAAATGATGATGTGGCTTTGAATGGTGCATTTTGAACACACAAAATGTCAGGAGTTCAAATAAGTTAAAAAAAATGAAATCCCTTTGTAACAGACGAGTTTCCGTCTGAAATCCTAATACTTTGAAAGAGATTGTCCGTTTTGTACACGAAGTGCATCCAGTTTTTGCCGTAACCCTCTCAACTTTCTTGCACATGCTATGTGGATGAAATGATGATACCATGCCAACTTTCAACCTTTTCAGAGTTCATTTGAAATGCTTTTCAATTTTAGGGTCTTATAGCTCAAAATAATTAGTAAATGCATGAAAAATAAAAAATGAAGTCAGAAAGGATTGAAAAATGATGATGTGGCTTCGAATGGTGCATTTTGAACACACAAAATGTCAGGAGTTCTAATAAGTTTAAAAAATGAAATCCCTTTGTAACAGACGAGTTTCCGTATGAAATCCTGATACTTTGAAAGAGATTGTCCGTTTTGTACACGAAGTGCATCCAGTTTTTGCCATAACACTCTCAACTTTCTTGCACATGCTATGTGGATGAAATGATGATACCATGCCAACTTTCAACCTTTTCAGAGTTCATTTGAAATGCTTTTCAATTTTAGGGTCTTATAGCTCAAAATAATTAGTAAATGCATGAAAAATAACAAATGAAGTCAGAAAGGATTGAAAAATGATGATGAGGCTTTGAATGGTGCATTTTGAACACACAAAATGTCAGGAGTTCAAATACGTTTAAAAAAAATGAAATGCCTTTGTACCAGACGAGTTTCCGGATGAAATCCTGATACTTTGAAAGAGATTGTCCGTTTTGTACACGAAGTGCATCCCGTTTTTGCCATAACCCACTCAACTTTCTGGCACATGCTATGTGGATGAAATGATGATACCATGCCAACTTTCAACCTTTTCAGAGTTCATTTGAAATGCTTTTCAGTTTTAGGATCTTATAGGACAAGATAATTAGTAAATGCATGAAAAATAACAAATGAAGTCAGAAAGGATTGGAAAATGATGATGTGGCTTTGAATGGTGCATTTTGAACACACAAAAAGTCAGGAGTTCAAATAAGTTTAAAAAAATGAAATGCCTTTGTACCAGACGAGTTTCCGTCTGAAATCCTGATACTTTGAAAGAGATTGTCCGTTTTGTACACGAAGTGCATCCAGTTTTTGCCTTAACCCTCTCAACTTTCTTGCACATGCTATGTGGATGAAATGATGATACCATGCCAACTTTCAACCTTTTCAGAGTTCATTTGAAATGCTTTTCAATTTTAGGGTCTTATAGCTCAAAATAATTAGTAAATGCATGAAAAATAACAAATGAAGTCAGAAAGGATTGAAAAATGATGATGTGGCTTTGAATGGTGCATTTTGAACACACAAAATGTCAGGAGTTCAAATAAGTTAAAAAATGAAATCCCTTTGTAACAGACGAGTTTCCGTATGAAATCCTGATACTATGAAAGAGATTGTCCGTTTTGTACACGAAGTGCATCCAGTTTTTGCCGTAACCCTCTCAACTTTCTTGCACATGCTATGTGAATGAAATGATGATACCATGCCAACTTTCAACCTTTTCAGAGTTCATTTGAAATGCTTTTCAATTTTAGGGTCTTATAGCCCAAAATAATTAGTAAATGCATGAAAAATAACAAATGAAGTCAGAAAGGATTGGAAAATGATGATGTGGCTTTGAATGGTGCATTTTGAATACACAAAAAGTCAGGAGTTCAAATACGTTTTAAAAAATGAAATCCCTTTGTAACAGACGAGTTTCCGGATGAAATCATGATACTTTGAAAGAGATTGTCCGTTTTGTACACGAAGTGCATCCAGTTTTTGCCATAACCCACTCAACTTTCTGGCACATGCTATGTGGATGAAATGATGATACCATGCCAACTTTCAACCTTTTCAGAGTTCATTTGAAATGCTTTTCAATTTTAGGGTCTTATAGCTCAAAATAATTAGTAAATGCATGAAAAATAACAAATGAAGTCAGAAAGGATTGAAAAATGATGATGTGACTTTGAATGGTGCATTTTGAACACACAAAAAGTCAGGAGTTCAAATAAGTTAAAAAATGAAATCCCTTTGTAACAGACGAGTTTCCGTCTGAAATCCTAACACTTTGAAAGAGATTGTCCGTTTTGTACACGAAGTGCATCCAGTTTTTGTCGTAACCCTCTCAACTTTCTTGCACATGCTATGTGGATGAAATGATGGTACCATGCCAACTTTCAACCTTTTCAGAGTTCATTTGAAATGCTTTTCAATTTTAGGGTCTTATAGATCAAAATAATTAGTAAATGCTTGAAAAATAACAAATGAAGTCAGAAAGGATTGAAAAATGATGATGTGGCTTTTGAACGGTGCATTTTGAACACACAAAAAGTCAGGAGTTCAAATAAGTTTAAAAAAATGAAATCCCTTTGTAACAGACGAGTTTCCGTATGAAATCCTGATACTTTGAAAGAGATTGTCCGTTTTGTACACGAAGTGCATCCAGTTTTTGCCATAACCCTCTCAACTTTCTTGCACATGCTATGTGGATGAAATGATGATACCATGCCAACTTTCAACCTTTCAAGAGTTCATTTGAAATGCTTTTCAATTTTAGGGTCTTATAGCTCAAAATAATTAGTAAATGCATGAAAAATAACAAATGAAGTCAGAAAGGATTGAAAAATGATGATATGTCGTTGAATGGTGCATTTTGAACACACAAAATGTCAGGAGTTCAAATAAGTTTAAAAAAATGAAATCCCTTTGTAACAGACGAGTTTCCGTATGAAATCCTGATACTTTGAAAGAGATTGTCCGTTTTGTACACGAAGTGCATCCAGTTTTTGCCGTAACCCTCTCAACTTTCTTGCACATGCTATGTGAATGAAATGATGATACCATGCCAACTTTCAACCTTTTCAGAGTTCATTTGAAATGCTTTTCAATTTTAGTGTCTTATAGCTCAAAATAATTAGTAAATACATGAAAAATAACAAATGAAGTCAGAAAGGATTGGAAAAATGATGATGTGGCTTTGAATGGTGCATTTTGAATACACAAAAAGTCAGGAGTTCAAATAAGTTTTGAAAAATGAAATCCCTTTGTAACAGACGAGTTTCGGTATGAAATCATGATACTTTGAAAGAGATTGTCCGTTTTGTACACGAAGTGCATCCAGTTTTTGCCATAACCCACTCAACTTTCTTGCACATGCTATGTGGATGAAATGATGATACCATGCCAACTTTCAACCTTTTCAGTTCATTTGAAATGCTTTTCAATTTTAGGGTCTTATAGCTCAAAATAATTAGTAAATGCATGAAAAATAACAAATGAAGTCAGAAAGGATTGAAAAATGATGATGTGGCTTTGAATGGTGCATTTTGAACACACAAAAAGTCAGGAGTTCAAATAAGTTCTAAAAAATGAAATCCCTTTGTAACAGACGAGTTTCCGTATGAAATCCTGATACTTTGAAAGAGATTGTCCGTTTTGTACACGAAGTGCATCCAGTTTTTGCCGTAACCCTCTCAACTTTCTTGCACAAGCTATGTGGATGAAATGATGATACCATGCCAACTTTCAACCTTTTCAGAGTTCATTTGAAATGCTTTTCAATTTTAGGGTCTTATAGCTCAAAATAATTAGTAAATGCATGAAAAATAACAAATGAAGTCAGAAAGGATTGAAAAATGATGATGTGGCTTTGAATGGTGCATTTTGAACACACAAAAAGTAAGGAGTTCAAATAAGTTAAAAAAAATGAAATCCCTTTGTAACACACGAGTTTCCGTAGGAAATCCTGAAACTTTGAAAGAGATTGTCCGTTTTGTACACAAAGTGCATCCAGTTTTTGCCGTAACACTCTCAACTTTCTTGCACATGCTATGTGGATGAAATGATGATACCATGCCAACTTTCAACCTTTTCAGAGTTCATTTGAAATGCTTTTCAATTTTAGGGTCTTATAGCTCAAAATAATTAGTAAATGCATGAAAAATAACAAATGAAGTCAGAAAGGATTGAAAAATGATGATGTGGCTTTGAATGGTGCATTTTGAACACACAAAAAGTCAGGAGTTCAAATAAGTTAAAAAAATGAAATCCCTTTGTAACAGACGAGTTTCCGTATGAAATCCTGATACTTTGAAAGAGATTGTCCGTTTTGTACACGAAGTGCATCCAGTGTTTGCCGTAACCCTCTCAACTTTCTTGCACATGCTATGTGGATGAAATGATGATACCATGCCAACTTTCAAGCTTTTAGAAGTTCATTTGAAATGCTTTTCAATTTTAGGGTCTTATAGCTCAAAATAATTAGTAAATGCATGAAAAATAACAAATGTAGTCAGAAAGGATTGAAAAATGATGATGTGGCTTTGAATGGTTCATTTTGAACACACAAAATGTCAGGAGTTCAAATAAGTTAAAAAAAATGAAATCCCTTTGTAACAGACGAGTTTCCGTCTGAAATCCTAATACTTTGAAAGAGATTGTCCGTTTTCTACACGAAGTGCATCCAGTTTTTGCCGTAACCCTCTCAACTTTCTTGCACATGCTATGTGGATGAAATGATGATACCATGCCAACTTTCAACCTTTTCAGAGTTCATTTGAAATGCTTTTCAATTTTAGGGTCTTATAGCTCAAAATAATTAGTAAATGCATGAAAAATAAAAAATGAAGTCAGAAAGGATTGAAAAATGATGATGTGGCTTCGAATGGTGCATTTTGAACACACAAAATGTCAGGAGTTCTAATAAGTTTAAAAAATGAAATCCCTTTGTAACAGACGAGTTTCCGTATGAAATCCTGATACTTTGAAAGAGATTGTCCGTTTTGTGCACGAAGTGCATCCAGTTTTTGCCGTAACACTCTCAACTTTCTTGCACATGCTATGTGGATGAAATGATGATACCATGCCAACTTTCAACCTTTTCAGAGTTCATTTGAAATGCTTTTCAATTTTAGGGTCTTATAGCTCAAAATAATTAGTAAATGCATGAAAAATAACAAATGTAGTTAGAAAGGATTGAAAAATGATGATGAGGCTTTGAATGGTGCATTTTGAACACACAAAATGTCAGGAGTTCAAATACGTTTAAAAAAAATGAAATGCCTTTGTACCAGACGAGTTTCCGGATGAAATCCTGATACTTTGAAAGAGATTGTCCGTTTTGTACACGAAGTGCATCCAGTTTTTGCCATAACCCACTCAACTTTCTGGCACATGCTATGTGGATGAAATGATGATACCATGCCAACTTTCAACCTTTTCAGAGTTCATTTGAAATGCTTTTCAATTTTAGGGTCTTATAGGACAAGATAATTAGTAAATGCATGAAAAATAACAAATGAAGTCAGAAAGGATTGGAAAATGATGATGTGGCTTTGAATGGTGCATTTTGAACACACAAAAAGTCAGGAGTTCAAATAAGTTTAAAAAAATGAAATGCCTTTGTACCAGACGAGTTTCCGTCTGAAATCCTGATACTTTGAAAGAGATTGTCCGTTTTGTACACGAAGTGCATCCAGTTTTTGCCTTAACCCTCTCAACTTTCTTGCACATGCTATGTGGATGAAATGATGATACCATGCCAACTTTCAACCTTTTCAGAGTTCATTTGAAATGCTTTTCAATTTTAGGGTCTTATAGCTCAAAATAATTAGTAAATGCATGAAAAATAACAAATGAAGTCAGAAAGGATTGAAAAATGATGATATGTCTTTGAATGGTGCATTTTGAACACACAAAATGTCAGGAGTTCAAATAAGTTAAAAAAATGAAATCCCTTTGTAACAGACGAGTTTCCGTATGAAATCCTGATACTATGAAAGAGATTGTCCGTTTTGTACACGAAGTGCATCCAGTTTTTGCCGTAACCCTCTCAACTTTCTTGCACATGCTATGTGAATGAAATGATGATACCATGCCAACTTTCAACCTTTTCAGAGTTCATTTGAAATGCTTTTCAATTTTAGGGTCTTATAGCTCAAAATAATTAGTAAATGGATGAAAAATAACAAATGAAGTCAGAAAGGATTGGAAAATGATGATGTGGCTTTGAATGGTGCATTTTGAATACACAAAAAGTCAGGAGTTCAAATACGTTTTAAAAAATGAAATCCCTTTGTAACAGACGAGTTTCCGTATGAAATCATGATACTTTGAAAGAGATTGTCCGTTTTGTACACGAAGTGCATCCAGTTTTTGCCATAACCCACTCAACTTTCTGGCACATGCTATGTGGATGAAATGATGATACCATGCCAACTTTCAACCTTTTCAGAGTTCATTTGAAATGCTTTTCAATTTTAGGGTCTTATAGCTCAAAATAATTAGTAAATGCATGAAAAATAACAAATGAAGTCAGAAAGGATTGAAAAATGATGATGTGGCTTTGAATGGTGCATTTTGAACACACAAAAAGTCAGGAGTTCAAATAAGTTAAAAAAAAATGAAATCCCTTTGTAACAGACGAGTTTCCGTCTGAAATCCTAACACTTTGAAAGAGATTGTCCGTTTTGTACACGAAGTGCATCCAGTTTTTGCCGTAACCCTCTCAACTTTCTTGCACATGCTATGTGGATGAAATGATGGTACCATGCCAACTTTCAACCTTTTCAGAGTTCATGTGAAATGCTTTTCAATTTTAGGGTCTTATAGATCAAAATAATTAGTAAATGCTTGAAAAATAACAAATGAAGTCAGAAAGGATTGAAAAATGATGATGTGGCTTTTGAACGGTGCATTTTGAACACACAAAAAGTCAGGAGTTCAAATAAGTTTAAAAAAAATGAAATCCCTTTGTAACAGACGAGTTTCCGTATGAAATCCTGATACTTTGAAAGAGATTGTCCGTTTTGTACACGAAGTGCATCCAGTTTTTGCCGTAACCCTCTCAACTTTCTTGCACATGCTATGTGGATGAAATGATGATACCATGCCAACTTTCAACCTTTTAAGAGTTCATTTGAAATGCTTTTCAATTTTAGGGTCTTATAGCTCAAAATAATTAGTAAATGCATGAAAAATAACAAATGAAGTCAGAAAGGATTGAAAAATGATGATATGTCTTTGAATGGTGCATTTTGAACACACAAAATGTCAGGAGTTCAAATAAGTTTAAAAAAATGAAATCCCTTTGTAACAGACGAGTTTCCGTATGAAATCCTGATACTTTGAAAGAGATTGTCCGTTTTGTACACGAAGTGCATCCAGTTTTTGCCGTAACCCTCTCAACTTTCTTGCACATGCTATGTGAATGAAATGATGATACCATGCCAACTTTCAACCTTTTCAGAGTTCATTTGAAATGCTTTTCAATTTTAGTGTCTTATAGCTCAAAATAATTAGTAAATACATGAAAAATAACAAATGAAGTCAGAAAGGATTGGAAAAATGATGATGTGGCTTTGAATGGTGCATTTTGAATACACAAAAAGTCAGGAGTTCAAATAAGTTTTGAAAAATGAAATCCCTTTGTAACAGACGAGTTTCGGTATGAAATCATGATACTTTGAAAGAGATTGTCCGTTTTGTACACGAAGTGCATCCAGTTTTTGCCATAACCCACTCAACTTTCTTGCACATGCTATGTGGATGAAATGATGATACCATGCCAACTTTCAACCTTTTCAGTTCATTTGAAATGCTTTTCAATTTTAGGGTCTTATAGCTCAAAATAATTAGTAAATGCATGAAAAATAACAAATGAAGTCAGAAAGGATTGAAAAATGATGATGTGGCTTTGAATGGTGCATTTTGAACACACAAAAAGTCAGGAGTTCAAATAAGTTCTAAAAAATGAAATCCCTTTGTAACAGACGAGTTTCCGTATGAAATCCTGATACTTTGAAAGAGATTGTCCGTTTTGTACACGAAGTGCATCCAGTTTTTGCCGTAACCCTCTCAACTTTCTTGCACAAGCTATGTGGATGAAATGATGATACCATGCCAACTTTCAACCTTTTCAGAGTTCATTTGAAATGCTTTTCAATTTTAGGGTCTTATAGCTCAAAATAATTAGTAAATGCATGAAAAATAACAAATGAAGTCAGAAAGGATTGAAAAATGATGATGTGGCTTTGAATGGTGCATTTTGAACACACAAAAAGTAAGGAGTTCAAATAAGTTAAAAAAAATGAAATCCCTTTGTAACACACGAGTTTCCGTAGGAAATCCTGAAACTTTGAAAGAGATTGTCCGTTTTGTACACAAAGTGCATCCAGTTTTTGCCGTAACACTCTCAACTTTCTTGCACATGCTATGTGGATGAAATGATGATACTATGCCAACTTTCAACCTTTTCAGAGTTCATTTGAAATGCTTTTCAATTTTAGGGTCTTATAGCTCAAAATAATTAGTAAATGCATGAAAAATAACAAATGAAGTCAGAAAGGATTGAAAAATGATGATGTGGCTTTGAATGGTGCATTTTGAATACACAAAAAGTCAGGAGTTCAAATAAGTTTTGAAAAATGAAATCCCTTTGTAACAGACGAGTTTCGGTATGAAATCATGATACTTTGAAAGAGATTGTCCGTTTTGTACACGAAGTGCATCCAGTTTTTGCCATAACCCACTCAACTTTCTTGCACATGCTATGTGGATGAAATGATGATACCATGCCAACTTTCAACCTTTTCAGTTCATTTGAAATGCTTTTCAATTTTAGGGTCTTATAGCTCAAAATAATTAGTAAATGCATGAAAAATAACAAATGAAGTCAGAAAGGATTGAAAAATGATGATGTGGCTTTGAATGGTGCATTTTGAACACACAAAAAGTCAGGAGTTCAAATAAGTTCTAAAAAATGAAATCCCTTTGTAACAGACGAGTTTCCGTATGAAATCCTGATACTTTGAAAGAGATTGTCCGTTTTGTACACGAAGTGCATCCAGTTTTTGCCGTAACCCTCTCAACTTTCTTGCACAAGCTATGTGGATGAAATGATGATACCATGCCAACTTTCAACCTTTTCAGAGTTCATTTGAAATGCTTTTCAATTTTAGGGTCTTATAGCTCAAAATAATTAGTAAATGCATGAAAAATAACAAATGAAGTCAGAAAGGATTGAAAAATGATGATGTGGCTTTGAATGGTGCATTTTGAACACACAAAAAGTAAGGAGTTCAAATAAGTTAAAAAAAATGAAATCCCTTTGTAACACACGAGTTTCCGTAGGAAATCCTGAAACTTTGAAAGAGATTGTCCGTTTTGTACACAAAGTGCATCCAGTTTTTGCCGTAACACTCTCAACTTTCTTGCACATGCTATGTGGATGAAATGATGATACCATGCCAACTTTCAACCTTTTCAGAGTTCATTTGAAATGCTTTTCAATTTTAGGGTCTTATAGCTCAAAATAATTAGTAAATGCATGAAAAATAACAAATGAAGTCAGAAAGGATTGAAAAATGATGATGTGGCTTTGAATGGTGCATTTTGAACACACAAAAAGTCAGGAGTTCAAATAAGTTAAAAAAATGAAATCCCTTTGTAACAGACGAGTTTCCGTATGAAATCCTGATACTTTGAAAGAGATTGTCCGTTTTGTACACGAAGTGCATCCAGTGTTTGCCGTAACCCTCTCAACTTTCTTGCACATGCTATGTGGATGAAATGATGATACCATGCCAACTTTCAAGCTTTTCAGAGTTCATTTGAAATGCTTTTCAATTTTAGGGTCTTATAGCTCAAAATAATTAGTAAATGCATGAAAAATAACAAATGTAGTCAGAAAGGATTGAAAAATGATGATGTGGCTTTGAATGGTTCATTTTGAACACACAAAATGTCAGGAGTTCAAATAAGTTAAAAAAAATGAAATCCCTTTGTAACAGACGAGTTTCCGTCTGAAATCCTAATACTTTGAAAGAGATTGTCCGTTTTCTACACGAAGTGCATCCAGTTTTTGCCGTAACCCTCTCAACTTTCTTGCACATGCTATGTGGATGAAATGATGATACCATGCCAACTTTCAACCTTTTCAGAGTTCATTTGAAATGCTTTTCAATTTTAGGGTCTTATAGCTCAAAATAATTAGTAAATGCATGAAAAATAAAAAATGAAGTCAGAAAGGATTGAAAAATGATGATGTGGCTTCGAATGGTGCATTTTGAACACACAAAATGTCAGGAGTTCTAATAAGTTTAAAAAATGAAATCCCTTTGTAACAGACGAGTTTCCGTATGAAATCCTGATACTTTGAAAGAGATTGTCCGTTTTGTACACGAAGTGCATCCAGTTTTTGCCGTAACACTCTCAACTTTCTTGCACATGCTATGTGGATGAAATGATGATACCATGCCAACTTTCAACCTTTTCAGAGTTCATTTGAAATGCTTTTCAATTTTAGGGTCTTATAGCTCAAAATAATTAGTAAATGCATGAAAAATAACAAATGTAGTTAGAAAGGATTGAAAAATGATGATGAGGCTTTGAATGGTGCATTTTGAACACACAAAATTTCAGGAGTTCAAATACGTTTAAAAAAAATGAAATGCCTTTGTACCAGACGAGTTTCCGGATGAAATCCTGATACTTTGAAAGAGATTGTCCGTTTTGTACACGAAGTGCATCCAGTTTTTGCCATAACCCACTCAACTTTCTGGCACATGCTATGTGGATGAAATGATGATACCATGCCAACTTTCAACCTTTTCAGAGTTAATTTGAAATGCTTTTCAATTTTAGGGTCTTATAGGACAAGATAATTAGTAAATGCATGAAAAATAACAAATGAAGTCAGAAAGGATTGGAAAATGATGATGTGGCTTTGAATGGTGCATTTTGAACACACAAAAAGTCAGGAGTTCAAATAAGTTTAAAAAAATGAAATGCCTTTGTACCAGACGAGTTTCCGTCTGAAATCCTGATACTTTAAAAGAGATTGTCCGTTTTGTACACGAAGTGCATCCAGTTTTTGCCTTAACCCTCTCAACTTTCTTGCACATGCTATGTGGATGAAATGATGATACCATGCCAACTTTCAACCTTTTCAGAGTTCATTTGAAATGCTTTTCAATTTTAGGGTCTTATAGCTCAAAATAATTAGTAAATGCATGAAAAATAACAAATGAAGTCAGAAAGGATTGAAAAATGATGATGTGGCTTTGAATGGTGCATTTTGAACACACAAAATGTCAGGAGTTCAAATAAGTTAAAAAAATGAAATCCCTTTGTAACAGACGAGTTTCCGTATGAAATCCTGATACTATGAAAGAGATTGTCCGTTTTGTACACGAAGTGCATCCAGTTTTTGCCGTAACCCTCTCAACTTTCTTGCACATGCTATGTGAATGAAATGATGATACCATGCCAACTTTCAACCTTTTCAGAGTTCATTTGAAATGCTTTTCAATTTTAGGGTCTTATAGCTCAAAATAATTAGTAAATGGATGAAAAATAACAAATGAAGTCAGAAAGGATTGGAAAATGATGATGTGGCTTTGAATGGTGCATTTTGAATACACAAAAAGTCAGGAGTTCAAATACGTTTTAAAAAATGAAATCCCTTTGTAACAGACGAGTTTCCGTATGAAATCATGATACTTTGAAAGAGATTGTCCGTTTTGTACACGAAGTGCATCCAGTTTTTGCCATAACCCACTCAACTTTCTGGCACATGCTATGTGGATGAAATGATGATACCATGCCAACTTTCAACCTTTTCAGAGTTCATTTGAAATGCTTTTCAATTTTAGGGTCTTATAGCTCAAAATAATTAGTAAATGCATGAAAAATAACAAATGAAGTCAGAAAGGATTGAAAAATGATGATGTGGCTTTGAATGGTGCATTTTGAACACACAAAAAGTCAGGAGTTCAAATAAGTTAAAAAAAATGAAATCCCTTTGTAACAGACGAGTTTCCGTATGAAATCCTGATACTATGAAAGAGATTGTCCGTTTTGTACACGAAGTGCATCCAGTTTTTGCCGTAACCCTCTCAACTTTCTTGCACATGCTATGTGAATGAAATGATGGTACCATGCCAACTTTCAACCTTTTCAGAGTTCATTTGAAATGCTTTTCAATTTTAGGGTCTTATAGCTCAAAATAATTAGTAAATGGATGAAAAATAACAAATGAAGTCAGAAAGGATTGAAAAATGATGATGTGGCTTTGAATGGTGCATTTTGAATACACAAAAAGTCAGGAGTTCAAATACGTTTTAAAAAATGAAATCCCTTTGTAACAGACGAGTTTCCGTATGAAATCATGATACTTTGAAAGAGATTGTCCGTTTTGTACACGAAGTGCATCCAGTTTTTGCCATAACCCACTCAACTTTCTGGCACATGCTATGTGGATGAAATGATGATACCATGCCAACTTTCAACCTTTTCAGAGTTCATTTGAAATGCTTTTCAATTTTAGGGTCTTATAGCTCAAAATAATTAGTAAATGCATGAAAAATAACAAATGAAGTCAGAAAGGATTGAAAAATGATGATGTGGCTTTGAATGGTGCATTTTGAACACACAAAAGTCAGGAGTTCAAATAAGTTAAAAAAAATGAAATCCCTTTGTAACAGACGAGTTTCCGTCTGAAATCCTAACACTTTGAAAGAGATTGTCCGTTTTGTACACGAAGTGCATCCAGTTTTTGCCGTAACCCTCTCAACTTTCTTGCACATGCTATGTGGATGAAATGATGGTACCATGCCAACTTTCAACCTTTTCAGAGTTCATTTGAAATGCTTTTCAATTTTAGGGTCTTATAGATCAATATAATTAGTAAATGCTTGAAAAATAACAAATGAAGTCAGAAAGGATTGAAAAATGATGATGTGGCTTTTGAACGGTGCATTTTGAACACACAAAAAGTCAGGAGTTCAAATAAGTTTAAAAAAAATGAAATCCCTTTGTAACAGACGAGTTTCCGTATGAAATCCTGATACTTTGAAAGAGATTGTCCGTTTTGTACACGAAGTGCATCCAGTTTTTGCCGTAACCCTCTCAACTTTCTTGCACATGCTATGTGGATGAAATGATGATACCATGCCAACTTTCAACCTTTTCAGAGTTCATTTGAAATGCTTTTCAATTTTAGGGTCTTATAGCTCAAAATAATTAGTAAATGCATGAAAAATAACAAATGAAGTCAGAAAGGATTGAAAAATGATGATGTGGCTTTGAATGGTGCATTTTGAACACACAAAAAGTCAGGAGTTCAAATAAGTTAAAAAAATGAAATCCCTTTGTAACAGACGAGTTTCCGTATGAAATCCTGATACTTTGAAAGAGATTGTCCGTTTTGTACACGAAGTGCATCCAGTGTTTGCCGTAACCCTCTCAACTTTCTTGCACATGCTATGTGGATGAAATGATGATACCATGCCAACTTTCAAGCTTTTCAGAGTTCATTTGAAATGCTTTTCAATTTTAGGGTCTTATAGCTCAAAATAATTAGTAAATGCATGAAAAATAACAAATGTAGTCAGAAAGGATTGAAAAATGATGATGTGGCTTTGAATGGTTCATTTTGAACACACAAAATGTCAGGAGTTCAAATAAGTTTAAAAAAATGAAATCCCTTTGTAACAGACGAGTTTCCGTATGAAATCCTGATACTTTGAAAGAGATTGTCCGTTTTGTACACGAAGTGCATCCAGTTTTTGCCGTAACCCTCTCAACTTTCTTGCACATGCTATGTGAATGAAATGATGATACCATGCCAACTTTCAACCTTTTCAGAGTTCATTTGAAATGCTTTTCAATTTTAGTGTCTTATAGCTCAAAATAATTAGTAAATACATGAAAAATAACAAATGAAGTCAGAAAGGATTGGAAAAATGATGATGTGGCTTTGAATGGTGCATTTTGAATACACAAAAAGTCAGGAGTTCAAATAAGTTTTGAAAAATGAAATCCCTTTGTAACAGACGAGTTTCGGTATGAAATCATGATACTTTGAAAGAGATTGTCCGTTTTGTACACGAAGTGCATCCAGTTTTTGCCATAACCCACTCAACTTTCTTGCACATGCTATGTGGATGAAATGATGATACCATGCCAACTTTCAACCTTTTCAGTTCATTTGAAATGCTTTTCAATTTTAGGGTCTTATAGCTCAAAATAATTAGTAAATGCATGAAAAATAACAAATGAAGTCAGAAAGGATTGAAAAATGATGATGTGGCTTTGAATGGTGCATTTTGAACACACAAAAAGTCAGGAGTTCAAATAAGTTCTAAAAAATGAAATCCCTTTGTAACAGACGAGTTTCCGTATGAAATCCTGATACTTTGAAAGAGATTGTCCGTTTTGTACACGAAGTGCATCCAGTTTTTGCCGTAACCCTCTCAACTTTCTTGCACAAGCTATGTGGATGAAATGATGATACCATGCCAACTTTCAACCTTTTCAGAGTTCATTTGAAATGCTTTTCAATTTTAGGGTCTTATAGCTCAAAATAATTAGTAAATGCATGAAAAATAACAAATGAAGTCAGAAAGGATTGAAAAATGATGATGTGGCTTTGAATGGTGCATTTTGAACACACAAAAAGTAAGGAGTTCAAATAAGTTAAAAAAATGAAATCCCTTTGTAACACACGAGTTTCCGTAGGAAATCCTGAAACTTTGAAAGAGATTGTCCGTTTTGTACACAAAGTGCATCCAGTTTTTGCCGTAACACTCTCAACTTTCTTGCACATGCTATGTGGATGAAATGATGATACCATGCCAACTTTCAACCTTTTCAGAGTTCATTTGAAATGCTTTTCAATTTTAGGGTCTTATAGCTCAAAATAATTAGTAAATGCATGAAAAATAACAAATGAAGTCAGAAAGGATTGAAAAATGATGATGTGGCTTTGAATGGTGCATTTTGAACACACAAAAAGTCAGGAGTTCAAATAAGTTAAAAAAATGAAATCCCTTTGTAACAGACGAGTTTCCGTATGAAATCCTGATACTTTGAAAGAGATTGTCCGTTTTGTACACGAAGTGCATCCAGTGTTTGCCGTAACCCTCCCAACTTTCTTGCACATGCTATGTGGATGAAATGATGATACCATGCCAACTTTCAAGCTTTTCAGAGTTCATTTGAAATGCTTTTCAATTTTAGGGTCTTATAGCTCAAAATAATTAGTAAATGCATGAAAAATAACAAATGTAGTCAGAAAGGATTGAAAAATGATGATGTGGCTTTGAATGGTTCATTTTGAACACACAAAATGTCAGGAGTTCAAATAAGTTAAAAAAAATGAAATCCCTTTGTAACAGACGAGTTTCCGTCTGAAATCCTAATACTTTGAAAGAGATTGTCCGTTTTCTACACGAAGTGCATCCAGTTTTTGCCGTAACCCTCTCAACTTTCTTGCACATGCTATGTGGATGAAATGATGATACCATGCCAACTTTCAACCTTTTCAGAGTTCATTTGAAATGCTTTTCAATTTTAGGGTCTTATAGCTCAAAATAATTAGTAAATGCATGAAAAATAAAAAATGAAGTCAGAAAGGATTGAAAAATGATGATGTGGCTTCGAATGGTGCATTTTGAACACACAAAATGTCAGGAGTTCTAATAAGTTTAAAAAATGAAATCCCTTTGTAACAGACGAGTTTCCGTATGAAATCCTGATACTTTGAAAGAGATTGTCCGTTTTGTACACGAAGTGCATCCAGTTTTTGCCGTAACACTCTCAACTTTCTTGCACATGCTATGTGGATGAAATGATGATACCATGCCAACTTTCAACCTTTTCAGAGTTCATTTGAAATGCTTTTCAATTTTAGGGTCTTATAGCTCAAAATAATTAGTAAATGCATGAAAAATAACAAATGTAGTTAGAAAGGATTGAAAAATGATGATGAGGCTTTGAATGGTGCATTTTGAACACACAAAATGTCAGGAGTTCAAATACGTTTAAAAAAAATGAAATGCCTTTGTACCAGACGAGTTTCCGGATGAAATCCTGATACTTTGAAAGAGATTGTCCGTTTTGTACACGAAGTGCATCCAGTTTTTGCCATAACCCACTCAACTTTCTGGCACATGCTATGTGGATGAAATGATGATACCATGCCAACTTTCAACCTTTTCAGAGTTCATTTGAAATGCTTTTCAATTTTAGGGTCTTATAGGACAAGATAATTAGTAAATGCATGAAAAATAACAAATGAAGTCAGAAAGGATTGGAAAATGATGATGTGGCTTTGAATGGTGCATTTTGAACACACAAAAAGTCAGGATTTCAAATAAGTTTAAAAAAATGAAATGCCTTTGTACCAGACGAGTTTCCGTCTGAAATCCTGATACTTTGAAAGAGATTGTCCGTTTTGTACACGAAGTGCATCCAGTTTTTGCCTTAACCCTCTCAACTTTCTTGCACATGCTATGTGGATGAAATGATGATACCATGCCAACTTTCAACCTTTTCAGAGTTCATTTGAAATGCTTTTCAATTTTAGGGTCTTATAGCTCAAAATAATTAGTAAATGCATGAAAAATAACAAATGAAGTCAGAAAGGATTGAAAAATGATGATGTGGCTTTGAATGGTGCATTTTGAACACACAAAATGTCAGGAGTTCAAATAAGTTAAAAAAATGAAATCCCTTTGTAACAGACGAGTTTCCGTATGAAATCCTGATACTATGAAAGAGATTGTCCGTTTTGTACACGAAGTGCATCCAGTTTTTGCCGTAACCCTCTCAACTTTCTTGCACATGCTATGTGAATGAAATGATGATACCATGCCAACTTTCAACCTTTTCAGAGTTCATTTGAAATGCTTTTCAATTTTAGGGTCTTATAGCTCAAAATAATTAGTAAATGGATGAAAAATAACAAATGAAGTCAGAAAGGATTGGAAAATGATGATGTGGCTTTGAATGGTGCATTTTGAATACACAAAAAGTCAGGAGTTCAAATACGTTTTAAAAAATGAAATCCCTTTGTAACAGACGAGTTTCCGTATGAAATCATGATACTTTGAAAGAGATTGTCCGTTTTGTACACGAAGTGCATCCAGTTTTTGCCATAACCCACTCAACTTTCTGGCACATGCTATGTGGATGAAATGATGATACCATGCCAACTTTCAACCTTTTCAGAGTTCATTTGAAATGCTTTTCAATTTTAGGGTCTTATAGCTCAAAATAATTAGTAAATGCATGAAAAATAACAAATGAAGTCAGAAAGGATTGAAAAATGATGATGTGGCTTTGAATGGTGCATTTTGAACACACAAAAAGTCAGGAGTTCAAATAAGTTAAAAAAAATGAAATCCCTTTGTAACAGACGAGTTTCCGTCTGAAATCCTAACACTTTGAAAGAGATTGTCCGTTTTGTACACGAAGTGCATCCAGTTTTTGCCGTAACCCTCTCAACTTTCTTGCACATGCTATGTGGATGAAATGATGGTACCATGCCAACTTTCAACCTTTTCAGAGTTCATTTGAAATGCTTTTCAATTTTAGGGTCTTATAGATCAAAATAATTAGTAAATGCTTGAAAAATAACAAATGAAGTCAGAAAGGATTGAAAAATGATGATGTGGCTTTTGAACGGTGCATTTTGAACACACAAAAAGTCAGGAGTTCAAATAAGTTTAAAAAAAATGAAATCCCTTTGTAACAGACGAGTTTCCGTATGAAATCCTGATACTTTGAAAGAGATTGTCCGTTTTGTACACGAAGTGCATCCAGTTTTTGCCGTAACCCTCTCAACTTTCTTGCACATGCTATGTGAATGAAATGATGATACCATGCCAACTTTCAACCTTTTCAGAGTTCATTTGAAATGCTTTTCAATTTTAGGGTCTTATAGCTCAAAATAATTAGTAAATGCATGAAAAATAACAAATGTAGTTAGAAAGGATTGAAAAATGATGATGAGGCTTTGAATGGTGCATTTTGAACACACAAAATGTCAGGAGTTCAAATACGTTTAAAAAAAATGAAATGCCTTTGTACCAGACGAGTTTCCGGATGAAATCCTGATACTTTGAAAGAGATTGTCCGTTTTGTACACGAAGTGCATCCAGTTTTTGCCATAACCCACTCAACTTTCTGGCACATGCTATGTGGATGAAATGATGATACCATGCCAACTTTCAACCTTTTCAGAGTTCATTTGAAATGCTTTTCAATTTTAGGGTCTTATAGGACAAGATAATTAGTAAATGCATGAAAAATAACAAATGAAGTCAGAAAGGATTGGAAAATGATGATGTGGCTTTGAATGGTGCATTTTGAACACACAAAAAGTCAGGATTTCAAATAAGTTTAAAAAAATGAAATGCCTTTGTACCAGACGAGTTTCCGTCTGAAATCCTGATACTTTGAAAGAGATTGTCCGTTTTGTACACGAAGTGCATCCAGTTTTTGCCTTAACCCTCTCAACTTTCTTGCACATGCTATGTGGATGAAATGATGATACCATGCCAACTTTCAACCTTTTCAGAGTTCATTTGAAATGCTTTTCAATTTTAGGGTCTTATAGCTCAAAATAATTAGTAAATGCATGAAAAATAACAAATGAAGTCAGAAAGGATTGAAAAATGATGATGTGGCTTTGAATGGTGCATTTTGAACACACAAAATGTCAGGAGTTCAAATAAGTTAAAAAAATGAAATCCCTTTGTAACAGACGAGTTTCCGTATGAAATCCTGATACTATGAAAGAGATTGTCCGTTTTGTACACGAAGTGCATCCAGTTTTTGCCGTAACCCTCTCAACTTTCGTGCACATGCTATGTGAATGAAATGATGATACCATGCCAACTTTCAACCTTTTCAGAGTTCATTTGAAATGCTTTTCAATTTTAGGGTCTTATAGCTCAAAATAATTAGTAAATGGATGAAAAATAACAAATGAAGTCAGAAAGGATTGGAAAATGATGATGTGGCTTTGAATGGTGCATTTTGAATACACAAAAAGTCAGGAGTTCAAATACGTTTTAAAAAATGAAATCCCTTTGTAACACACGAGTTTCCGTATGAAATCCTGATACTTTGAAAGAGATTGTCCGTTTTGTACACGAAGTGCATCCAGTTTTTGCCGTAACCCTCTCAACTTTCTTGCACATGCTATGTGGATGAAATGATGATACCATGCCAACTTTCAAGCTTTTCAGAGTTCATTTGAAATGCTTTTCAATTTTAGGGTCATATAGCTCAAAATAATTAGTAAATGCATGAAAAATAACAAATAAAGTCAGAAAGGATTGAAAAACGATGATGTGGCTTTGAATGGTGCATTTTGAACACACAAAAAGTCAGGAGTTCAAATAAGTTTAAAAAAATGAAATGCCTTTGTACCAGACGAGTTTCCGGATGAAATCCTGATACTTTGAAAGAGATTGTCCGTTTTGTACACGAAGTGCATCCAGTTTTTGCCGTAACCCTCTCAACTTTCTTGCACATGCTATGTGGATGAAATGATGATACCATGCTAACTTTCAACCTTTTCAGAGTTTATTTGAAATGCTTTTCAATTTTAGGGTCTTATAGATCAAAATAATTAGTATATGCTTGAAAAATAACAAATGAAGTCAGAAAGGATTGAAAAATGATGATGTGGCTTTGAATGGTGCATTTTGAACACACAAAAAGTCAGGAGTTCAAATAAGTTTAAAAAAATGAAATCCCTTTGTAACAGACGAGTTTCCGTATGAAATCCTTATACTTTGAAAGAGATTGTCCGTTTTGTACACGAAGTGCATCCAGTTTTTGCCGTAACCCTCTCAACTTTCTTGAACATGCTATGTGGATGAAATGATGATACCATGCCAACTTTCAACCTTTTCAGAGTTCATTTGAAATGCTTTTCAATTTTAGGGTCTTATAGCACAAGATAATTAGTAAATGCATGAAAAATAACAAAGTCAGAAAGGATTGAAAAATGATGATGTGGCTTTGAATGGTGCATTTTGAACACACAAAAAGTCAGGAGTTCAAATAAGTTTAAAAAAAATGAAATCCCTTTGTAACAGACGAGTTTCCGTATGAAATCCTGATACTTTGAAAGAGATTGTCCGTTTTGTACACGAAGTGCATCCAGTTTTTGCCGTAACCCTCTCAACTTTCTTGCACATGCTATGTGGATGAAATGATGATACCATGCCAACTTTCAACCTTTTCAGAGTTCATTTGAAATGCTTTTCAATTTTAGGGTCTGATAGATCAAAATAATTAGTATATGCTTGAAAAATAACAAATGAAGTCAGAAAGGATTGAAAAATGATGATGTGGCTTTGAATGGTGCATTTTGAACACACAAAAAGTCAGGAGTTCAAATAAGTTTAAAAAAATGAAATCCCTTTGTAACAGACGAGTTTCCGTATGAAATCCTTATACTTTGAAAGAGATTGTCCGTTTTGTACACGAAGTGCATCCAGTTTTTGCCGTAACCCTCTCAACTTTCTTGAACATGCTATGTGGATGAAATGATGATACCATGCCAACTTTCAACCTTTTCAGAGTTCATTTGAAATGCTTTTCAATTTTAGGGTCTTATAGCTCAAAATAATTAGTAAATGCATGAAAAATAACAAATGAAGTCAGAAAGGATTGAAAAATGATGATGTGGCTTTGAATGGTGCATTTTGAACACACAAAAAGTCAGGAGTTCAAATAAGTTTAAAAAAAATGAAATCCCTTTCTAACAGACGAGTTTCCGGATGAAATCCTGATACTTTGAAAGAGATTGTCCGTTTTGTACACGAAGTGCATCCAGTTTTTGCCGTAACCCTCTCAACTTTCTTGCACATGCTATGTGGATGAAATGATGATACCATGCCAACTTTCAACCATTTCAGAGTTCATTTGAAATGCTTTTCAATTTTAGGGTCTTATAGATCAAAATAATTAGTAAATGCTTGAAAAATAACAAATGAAGTCAGAAAGGATTGAAAATGATGATGTGGCTTTGAATGGTGCATTTTGAACACACAAAAAGTCAGGAGTTCAAATAAGTTTTAAAAAAATGAAATCCCTTTGTAACAGACGAGTTTCCGGCTGAAATCCTGATACTTTGAAAGAGATTGTCCGTTTTGTACACGAAGTGCATCCAGTTTTTGCCGTAACCCTCTGAACTTTCTTGCACATGCTATGTGGATGAAATGATGATACCATGACAACTTTCAACCTTTTCAGAGTTCATTTGAAATGCTTTTCAATTTTAGGGTCATATAGCTCAAAATAATTAGTAAATGCATGAAAAATAACAAATAAAGTCAGAAAGGATTGAAAAACGATGATGTGGCTTTGAATGGTGCATTTTGAACACACAAAAAGTCAGGAGTTCAAATAAGTTTTAAAAAATGACATCCCTTTGTAACAGACGAGTTTCCAGATGAAATCCTGATACTTTGAAAGAGATTGTCCGTTTTGTACACGAAGTGCATCCAGTTTTTGCCGTAACCCTCTCAACTTTCTTGCACATGCTATGTGGATGAAATGATGATACCATGCCAACTTTCAACCTTTTCAGAGTTCATTTGAAATGCTTTTCAATTTTAGGGTCTTATAGCTCAAAATAATTAGTAAATGCATGAAAAATAACAAATGAAGTCAGAAAGGATTGAAAAATGATGATGTGGCTTTGAATGGTGCATTTTGAACACACAAAAAGTCAGGAGTTCAAATAAGTTTAAAAAAATGAAATCCCTTTCTAACAGACGAGTTTCCGTATGAAATCCTGATACTTTGAAAGAGATTGTCCGTTTTGTACACGAAGTGCATCCAGTTTTTGCCGTAACCCTCTCAACTTTCTTGAACATGCTATGTGGATGAAATGATGATACCATGCCAACTTTCAACCTTTTCAGAGTTCATTTGAAATGCTTTTCAATTTTAGGGTCTTATAGCACAAGATAATTAGTAAATGCATGAAAAATAACAAAGTCAGAAAGGATTGAAAAATGATGATGTGGCTTTGAATGGTGCATTTTGAACACACAAAAAGTCAGGAGTTCAAATAAGTTTAAAAAAATGAAATGCCTTTGTACCAGACGAGTTTCCGGATGAAATCCTGATACTTTGAAAGAGATTGTCCGTTTTGTACACGAAGTGCATCCAGTTTTTGCCGTAACCCTCTCAACTTTCTTGCACATGCTATGTGGATGAAATGATGATACCATGCTAACTTTCAACCTTTTCAGAGTTTATTTGAAATGCTTTTCAATTTTAGGGTCTTATAGATCAAAATAATTAGTATATGCTTGAAAAATAACAAATGAAGTCAGAAAGGATTGAAAAATGATGATGTGGCTTTGAATGGTGCATTTTGAACACACAAAAAGTCAGGAGTTCAAATAAGTTTAAAAAAATGAAATCCCTTTGTAACAGACGAGTTTCCGTATGAAATCCTTATACTTTGAAAGAGATTGTCCGTTTTGTACACGAAGTGGATCCAGTTTTTGCCGTAACCCTCTCAACTTTCTTGAACATGCTATGTGGATGAAATGATGATACCATGCCAACTTTCAACCTTTTCAGAGTTCATTTGAAATGCTTTTCAATTTTAGGGTCTTATAGCACAAGATAATTAGTAAATGCATGAAAAATAACAAAGTCAGAAAGGATTGAAAAATGATGATGTGGCTTTGAATGGTGCATTTTGAACACACAAAAAGTCAGGAGTTCAAATAAGTTTAAAAAAATGAAATCCCTTTGTAACAGACGAGTTTCCGTATGAAATCCTGATACTTTGAAAGAGATTGTCCGTTTTGTACACGAAGTGCATCCAGTTTTTGCCGTAACCCTCTCAACTTTCTTGCACATGCTATGTGGATGAAATGATGATACCATGCCAACTTTCAACCTTTTCAGAGTTCATTTGAAATGCTTTTCAATTTTAGGGTCTGATAGATCAAAATAATTAGTATATGCTTGAAAAATAACAAATGAAGTCAGAAAGGATTGAAAAATGATGATGTGGCTTTGAATGGTGCATTTTGAACACACAAAAAGTCAGGAGTTCAAATAAGTTTAAAAAAAATGAAATCCCTTTGTAACAGACGAGTTTCCGGATGAAATCCTGATACTTTGAAAGAGATTGTCCGTTTTGTACACGAAGTGCATCCAGTTTTTGCCGTAACCCTCTCAACTTTCTTGCACATGCTATGTGGATGAAATGATGATACCATGCCAACTTTCAACCATTTCAGAGTTCATTTGAAATGCTTTTCAATTTTAGGGTCTTATAGATCAAAATAATTAGTAAATGCTTGAAAAATAACAAATGAAGTCAGAAAGGATTGAAAATGATGATGTGGCTTTGAATGGTGCATTTTGAACACACACAAAAAGTCAGGAGTTCAAATAAGTTTTAAAAAAATGAAATCCCTTTGTAACAGACGAGTTTCCGGCTGAAATCCTGATACTTTGAAAGAGATTGTCCCGTTTTGTACATGAAGTGCATCCAGTTTTTGCCGTAACCCTCTGAACTTTCTTGCACATGCTATGTGGATGAAATGATGATACCATGACAACTTTCAACCTTTTCAGAGTTCATTTGAAATGCTTTTCAATTTTAGGGTCTGATAGATCAAAATAATTAGTATATGCTTGAAAAAATAACAAATGAAGTCAGAAAGGATTGAAAAATGATGATGTGGCTTTGAATGGTGCATTTTGAACACACAAAAAGTCAGGAGTTCAAATAAGTTTAAAAAAAATGAAATCCCTTTCTAACAGACGAGTTTTCCGTATGAAATCCTGATACTTTGAAAGAGATTGTCCGTTTTGTACACGAAGTGCATCCAGTTTTTGCCGTAACCCTCTCAACTTTCTTGAACATGCTATGTGGATGAAATGATGATACCATGCCAACTTTCAACCTTTTCAGAGTTCATTTGAAATGCTTTTCAATTTTAGGGTTTTATAGCACAAGATAATTAGTAAATGCATGAAGCATGAAAAATTAACAAAGTCAGAAAGGATTGAAAAATGATGATGTGGCTTTGAATGGTGCATTTTGAACACACAAAAAGTCAGGAGTTCAAATAAGTTTAAAAAATGAAATGCCTTTGTACCAGACGAGTTTCCGGATGAAATCCTGATACTTTGAAAGAGATTGTCCGTTTTGTACACGAAGTGCATCCAGTTTTTGCCGTAACCCTCTCAACTTTCTTGCACATGCTATGTGGATGAAATGATGATACCATGCTAACTTTCAACCTTTTCAGAGTTTATTTGAAATGCTTTTCAATTTTAGGGTCTTATAGATCAAAATAATTAGTATATGCTTGAAAAATAACAAATGAAGTCAGAAAGGATTGAAAAATGATGATGTGGCTTTGAATGGTGCATTTTGAACACACAAAAAGTCAGGAGTTCAAATAAGTTAAAAAAATGAAATCCTTTGTAACACACGAGTTTCCGGATGAAATCCTGATACTTTGAAAGAGATTGTCCGTTTTGTACACGAAGTGCATCCAGTTTTTGCCGTAACCCTCTCAACTTTCTTGCACATGCTATGTGGATGAAATGATGATACCATGCCAACTTTCAACCATTTCAGAGTTCATTTGAAATGCTTTTCAATTTTAGGGTCTTATAGATCAAAATAATTAGTAAATGCTTGAAAAATAACAAATGAAGTCAGAAAGGATTGAAAATGATGATGTGGCTTTGAATGGTGCATTTTGAACACACAAAAAGTCAGGAGTTCAAATAAGTTTTAAAAAAATGAAATCCCTTTGTAACAGACGAGTTTCCGGCTGAAATCCTGATACTTTGAAAGAGATTGTCCGTTTTGTACACGAAGTGCATCCAGTTTTTGCCGTAACCCTCTGAACTTTCTTGCACATGCTATGTGGATGAAATGATGATACCATGACAACTTTCAACCTTTTCAGAGTTCATTTGAAATGCTTTTCAATTTTAGGGTCTGATAGATCAAAATAATTAGTATATGCTTGAAAAATAACAAATGAAGTCAGAAAGGATTGAAAAATGATGATGTGGCTTTGAATGGTGCATTTTGAACACACAAAAAGTCAGGAGTTCAAATAAGTTTAAAAAAATGAAATCCCTTTCTAACAGACGAGTTTCCGTATGAAATCCTGATACTTTGAAAGAGATTGTCCGTTTTGTACACGAAGTGCATCCAGTTTTTGCCGTAACCCTCTCAACTTTCTTGAACATGCTATGTGGATGAAATGATGATACCATGCCAACTTTCAACCTTTTCAGAGTTCATTTGAAATGCTTTTCAATTTTAGGGTCTTATAGCACAAGATAATTAGTAAATGCATGAAAAATAACAAAGTCAGAAAGGATTGAAAAATGATGATGTGGCTTTGAATGGTGCATTTTGAACACACAAAAAGTCAGGAGTTCAAATAAGTTTAAAAAAATGAAATGCCTTTGTACCAGACGAGTTTCCGGATGAAATCCTGATACTTTGAAAGAGATTGTCCGTTTTGTACACGAAGTGCATCCAGTTTTTGCCGTAACCCTCTCAACTTTCTTGCACATGCTATGTGGATGAAATGATGATACCATGCTAACTTTCAACCTTTTCAGAGTTTATTTGAAATGCTTTTCAATTTTAGGGTCTTATAGATCAAAATAATTAGTATATGCTTGAAAAATAACAAATGAAGTCAGAAAGGATTGAAAAATGATGATGTGGCTTTGAATGGTGCATTTTGAACACACAAAAAGTCAGGAGTTCAAATAAGTTTAAAAAAATGAAATCCCTTTGTAACAGACGAGTTTCCGTATGAAATCCTTATACTTTGAAAGAGATTGTCCGTTTTGTACACGAAGTGGATCCAGTTTTTGCCGTAACCCTCTCAACTTTCTTGAACATGCTATGTGGATGAAATGATGATACCATGCCAACTTTCAACCTTTTCAGAGTTCATTTGAAATGCTTTTCAATTTTAGGGTCTTATAGCACAAGATAATTAGTAAATGCATGAAAAATAACAAAGTCAGAAAGGATTGAAAAATGATGATGTGGCTTTGAATGGTGCATTTTGAACACACAAAAAGTCAGGAGTTCAAATAAGTTTTAAAAAATGAAACCCCTTTGTAACAGACGAGTTTCCGGATGAAATCCTGATACTTTGAAAGAGATTGTCCGTTTTGTACACGAAGTGCATCCAGTTTTTGCCGTAACCCTCTCAACTTTCTTGCACATGCTATGTGGATGAAATGATGATACCATGCTAACTTTCAACCTTTTCAGAGTTTATTTGAAATGCTTTTCAATTTTAGGGTCTTATAGATCAAAATAATTAGTATATGCTTGAAAAATAACAAATGAAGTCAGAAAGGATTGAAAAATGATGATGTGGCTTTGAATGGTGCATTTTGCACACACAAAAAGTCAGGAGTTCAAATAAGTTTAAAAAAATGAAATCCCTTTGTAACAGACGAGTTTCCGTATGAAATCCTTATACTTTGAAAGAGATTGTCCGTTTTGTACACGAAGTGGATCCAGTTTTTGCCGTAACCCTCTCAACTTTCTTGAACATGCTATGTGGATGAAATGATGATACCATGCCAACTTTCAACCTTTTCAGAGTTCATTTGAAATGCTTTTCAATTTTAGGGTCTTATAGCACAAGATAATTAGTAAATGCATGAAAAATAACAAAGTCAGAAAGGATTGAAAAATGATGATGTGGCTTTGAATGGTGCATTTTGAACACACAAAAAGTCAGGAGTTCAAATAAGTTTAAAAAAAATGAAATCCCTTTGTAACAGACGAGTTTCCGGATGAAATCCTGATACTTTGAAAGAGATTGTCCGTTTTGTACACGAAGTGCATCCAGTTTTTGCCGTAACCCTCTCAACTTTCTTGCACATGCTATGTGGATGAAATGATGATACCATGCCAACTTTCAACCATTTCAGAGTTCATTTGAAATGCTTTTCAATTTTAGGGTCTTATAGATCAAAATAATTAGTAAATGCTTGAAAAATAACAAATGAAGTCAGAAAGGATTGAAAATGATGATGTGGCTTTGAATGGTGCATTTTGAACACACAAAAAGTCAGGAGTTCAAATAAGTTTTAAAAAAATGAAATCCCTTTGTAACAGACGAGTTTCCGGCTGAAATCCTGATACTTTGAAAGAGATTGTCCGTTTTGTACACGAAGTGCATCCAGTTTTTGCCGTAACCCTCTGAACTTTCTTGCACATGCTATGTGGATGAAATGATGATACCATGACAACTTTCAACCTTTTCAGAGTTCATTTGAAATGCTTTTCAATTTTAGGGTCTGATAGATCAAAATAATTAGTATATGCTTGAAAAATAACAAATGAAGTCAGAAAGGATTGAAAAATGATGATGTGGCTTTGAATGGTGCATTTTGAACACACAAAAAGTCAGGAGTTCAAATAAGTTTAAAAAAATGAAATCCCTTTCTAACAGACGAGTTTCCGTATGAAATCCTGATACTTTGAAAGAGATTGTCCGTTTTGTACACGAAGTGCATCCAGTTTTTGCCGTAACCCTCTCAACTTTCTTGAACATGCTATGTGGATGAAATGATGATACCATGCCAACTTTCAACCTTTTCAGAGTTCATTTGAAATGCTTTTCAATTTTAGGGTCTTATAGCACAAGATAATTAGTAAATGCATGAAAAATAACAAAGTCAGAAAGGATTGAAAAATGATGATGTGGCTTTGAATGGTGCATTTTGAACACACAAAAAGTCAGGAGTTCAAATAAGTTTAAAAAAAATGAAATCCCTTTGTAACAGACGAGTTTCCGGATGAAATCCTGATACTTTGAAAGAGATTGTCCGTTTTGTACACGAAGTGCATCCAGTTTTTGCCGTAACCCTCTCAACTTTCTTGCACATGCTATGTGGATGAAATGATGATACCATGCCAACTTTCAACCATTTCAGAGTTCATTTGAAATGCTTTTCAATTTTAGGGTCTTATAGATCAAAATAATTAGTAAATGCTTGAAAAATAACAAATGAAGTCAGAAAGGATTGAAAATGATGATGTGGCTTTGAATGGTGCATTTTGAACACACAAAAAGTCAGGAGTTCAAATAAGTTTTAAAAAAATGAAATCCCTTTGTAACAGACGAGTTTCCGGCTGAAATCCTGATACTTTGAAAGAGATTGTCCGTTTTGTACACGAAGTGCATCCAGTTTTTGCCGTAACCCTCTGAACTTTCTTGCACATGCTATGTGGATGAAATGATGATACCATGACAACTTTCAACCTTTTCAGAGTTCATTTGAAATGCTTTTCAATTTTAGGGTCTGATAGATCAAAATAATTAGTATATGCTTGAAAAATAACAAATGAAGTCAGAAAGGATTGAAAAATGATGATGTGGCTTTGAATGGTGCATTTTGAACACACAAAAAGTCAGGAGTTCAAATAAGTTTAAAAAAATGAAATCCCTTTCTAACAGACGAGTTTCCGTATGAAATCCTGATACTTTGAAAGAGATTGTCCGTTTTGTACACGAAGTGCATCCAGTTTTTGCCGTAACCCTCTCAACTTTCTTGAACATGCTATGTGGATGAAATGATGATACCATGCCAACTTTCAACCTTTTCAGAGTTCATTTGAAATGCTTTTCAATTTTAGGGTCTTATAGCACAAGATAATTAGTAAATGCATGAAAAATAACAAAGTCAGAAAGGATTGAAAAATGATGATGTGGCTTTGAATGGTGCATTTTGAACACACAAAAAGTCAGGAGTTCAAATAAGTTTAAAAAAATGAAATGCCTTTGTACCAGACGAGTTTTCCGGATGAAATCCTGATACTTTGAAAGAGATTGTCCGTTTTGTACACGAAGTGCATCCAGTTTTTGCCGTAACCCTCTCAACTTTCTTGCACATGCTATGTGGATGAAATGATGATACCATGCTAACTTTCAACCTTTTCAGAGTTTATTTGAAATGCTTTTCAATTTTAGGGTCTTATAGATCAAAATAATTAGTATATGCTTGAAAAATAACAAATGAAGTCAGAAAGGATTGAAAAATGATGATGTGGCTTTGAATGGTGCATTTTGAACACACAAAAAGTCAGGAGTTCAAATAAGTTTAAAAAAATGAAATCCCTTTGTAACAGACGAGTTTCCGTATGAAATCCTTATACTTTGAAAGAGATTGTCCGTTTTGTACACGAAGTGGATCCAGTTTTTGCCGTAACCCTCTCAACTTTCTTGAACATGCTATGTGGATGAAATGATGATACCATGCCAACTTTCAACCTTTTCAGAGTTCATTTGAAATGCTTTTCAATTTTAGGGTCTTATAGCACAAGATAATTAGTAAATGCATGAAAAATAACAAAGTCAGAAAGGATTGAAAAATGATGATGTGGCTTTGAATGGTGCATTTTGAACACACAAAAAGTCAGGAGTTCAAATAAGTTTAAAAAAATGAAATGCCTTTGTACCAGACGAGTTTCCGGATGAAATCCTGATACTTTGAAAGAGATTGTCCGTTTTGTACACGAAGTGCATCCAGTTTTTGCCGTAACCCTCTCAACTTTCTTGAACATGCTATGTGGATGAAATGATGATACCATGCCAACTTTCAACCTTTTCAGAGTTCATTTGAAATGCTTTTCAATTTTAGGGTCTTATAGCACAAGATAATTAGTAAATGCATGAAAAATAACAAAGTCAGAAAGGATTGAAAAATGATGATGTGGCTTTGAATGGTGCATTTTGAACACACAAAAAGTCAGGAGTTCAAATAAGTTTAAAAAAATGAAATGCCTTTGTACCAGACGAGTTTCCGGATGAAATCCTGATACTTTGAAAGAGATTGTCCGTTTTGTACACGAAGTGCATCCAGTTTTTGCCGTAACCCTCTCAACTTTCTTGCACATGCTATGTGGATGAAATGATGATACCATGCCAACTTTCAACCTTTTCAGAGTTCATTTGAAATGCTTTTCAATTTTAGGGTCTTATAGATCAAAATAATTAGTATATGCTTGAAAAATAACAAATGAAGTCAGAAAGGATTGAAAAATGATGATGTGGCTTTGAATGGTGCATTTTGAACACACAAAAAGTCAGGAGTTCAAATAAGTTTAAAAAAAATGAAATCCCTTTGTAACAGACGAGTTTCCGTATGAAATCCTTATACTTTGAAAGAGATTGTCCGTTTTGTACACGCAGTGCATCCAGTTTTTGCCGTAACCCTCTCAACTTTCTTGCACATGCTATGTGGATGAAATGATGATACCATGCCAACTTTCAACCTTTTCAGAGTTCATTTGAAATGCTTTTCAATTTTAGGGTCTTATAGATCAAAATAATTACTATATGCTTGAAAAATAACAAATGAAGTCAGAAAGGATTGAAAAATGATGATGTGGCTTTGAATGGTGCATTTTGAACACACAAAAAGTCAGGAGTTCAAATAAGTTTAAAAAAAACTGAAATCCCTTTGTAACAGACGAGTTTCCGTATGAAATCCTGATACTTTGAAAGAGATTGTCCCTTTTGTACACGAAGTGCATCCAGTTTTTGCCGTAACCCTCTCAACTTTCTTGAACATGCTATGTGGATGAAATGATGATACCATGCCAACTTTCAACCTTTTCAGAGTTCATTTGAAATGCTTTTCAATTTTAGGGTCTTATAGCTCAAAATAATTAGTAAATGCATGAAAAATAACAAATGAAGTCAGAAAGGATTGAAAAATGATGATGTGGCTTTGAATGGTGCATTTTGAACACACAAAAAGTCAGGAGTTCAAATAAGTTTAAAAAAAATGAAATCCCTTTCTAACAGACGAGTTTCCGTATGAAATCCTGATACTTTGAAAGAGATTGTCCGTTTTGTACACGAAGTGCATCCAGTTTTTGCCGTAACCCTCTCAACTTTCTTGAACATACTATGTGGATGAAATGATGATACCATGCCAACTTTCAATCTTTTCAGAGTTCATTTGAAATGCTTTTCAATTTTAGGGTCTTATAGCACAAGATAATTAGTAAATGCATGAAAAATAACAAAGTCAGAAAGGATTGAAAAATGATGATGTGGCTTTGAATGGTGCATTTTGAACACACAAAAAGTCAGGAGTTCAAATAAGTTTAAAAAAATGAAATGCCTTTGTACCAGACGAGTTTCCGGATGAAATCCTGATACTTTGAAAGAGATTGTCCGTTTTGTACACGAAGTGCATCCAGTTTTTGCCGTAACCCTCTCAACTTTCTTGCACATGCTATGTGGATGAAATGATGATACCATGCCAACTTTCAACCTTTTCAGAGTTCATTTGAAATGCTTTTCAATTTTAGGGTCTTATAGATCAAAATAATTAGTATATGCTTGAAAAATAACAAATGAAGTCAGAAAGGATTGAAAAATGATGATGTGGCTTTGAATGGTGCATTTTGAACACACAAAAAGTCAGGAGTTCAAATAAGTTTAAAAAAAATGAAATCCCTTTGTAACAGACGAGTTTCCGTATGAAATCCTTATACTTTGAAAGAGATTGTCCGTTTTGTACACGAAGTGCATCCAGTTTTTGCCGTAACCCTCTCAACTTTCTTGCACATGCTATGTGGATGAAATGATGATACCATGCCAACTTTCAACCTTTTCAGAGTTCATTTGAAATGCTTTTCAATTTTAGGGTCTTATAGATCAAAATAATTAGTATATGCTTGAAAAATAACAAATGAAGTCAGAAAGGATTGAAAAATGATGATGTGGCTTTGAATGGTGCATTTTGAACACACAAAAAGTCAGGAGTTCAAATAAGTTAAAAAAAATGAAATCCCTTTGTAACAGACGAGTTTCCGTATGAAATCCTGATACTTTGAAAGAGATTGTCCGTTTTGTACACGAAGTGCATCCAGTTTTTCCCGTAACCCTCTCAACTTTCTTGCACATGCTCTGTGGATGAAATGATGATACCATGCCAACTTTCAACCTTTTCAGAGTTCATTTGAAATGCTTTTCAATTTTAGGGTCTTATAGATCAAAATAATTAGTATATGCTTGAAAAATAACAAATGAAGTCAGAAAGGATTGAAAAATGATGATGTGGCTTTGAATGGTGCATTTTGAACACACAAAAAGTCAGGAGTTCAAATAAGTTTAAAAAAAATGAAATCCCTTTGTAACAGACGAGTTTCCGTATGAAATCCTGATACTTTGAAAGAGATTGTCCGTTTTGTACACGAAGTGCATCCAGTTTTTGCCGTAACCCTCTCAACTTTCTTGAACATGCTATGTGGATGAAATGATGATACCATGCCAACTTTCAACCTTTTCAGAGTTCATTTGAAATGCTTTTCAATTTTAGGGTCTTATAGCTCAAAATAATTAGTAAATGCATGAAAAATAACAAATGAAGTCAGAAAGGATTGAAAAATGATGATGTGGCTTTGAATGGTGCATTTTGAACACACAAAAAGTCAGGAGTTCAAATAAGTTAAAAAAAAATGAAATCCCTTTCTAACAGACGAGTTTCCGTATGAAATCCTGATACTTTGAAAGAGATTGTCCGTTTTGTACACGAAGTGCATCCAGTTTTTGCCGTAACCCTCTCAACTTTCTTGAACATGCTATGTGGATGAAATGATGATACCATGCCAACTTTCAACCTTTTCAGAGTTCATTTGAAATGCTTTTCAATTTTAGGGTCTTATAGCACAAGATAATTAGTAAATGCATGAAAAATAACAAAGTCAGAAAGGATTGAAAAATGATGATGTGGCTTTGAATGGTGCATTTTGAACACACAAAAAGTCAGGAGTTCAAATAAGTTTAAAAAAATGAAATGCCTTTGTACCAGACGAGTTTCCGGATGATATCCTGATACTTTGAAAGAGATTGTCCGTTTTGTACACGAAGTGCATCCAATTTTTGCCGTAACCCTCTCAACTTTCTTGCACATGCTATGTGGATGAAATGATGATACCATGCCAACTTTCAACCTTTTCAGAGTTCATTTGAAATGATTTCAATTTTAGGGTCTTATAGCTCAAAATAATTAGTAAATGCATGAAAAATAACAAATGAAGTCAGAAAGGATTGAAAAATGATGATGTGGCTTTGAATGGTGCATTTTGAACACACAAATAGTGAGGAGTTCAAATAAGTTTTAAAAAAATGAAATCCCTTTGTAACAGACGAGTTTCCGTATGAAATCCTTATACTTTGAAAGAGATTGTCCGTTTTGTACACGAAGTGCATCTAGTTTTTGCCGTAACCCTCTCAACTTTCTTGAACATGCTATGTGGATGAAATGATGATACCATGCCAACTTTCAACCTTTTCTGAGTTCATTTGAAATGCTTTTCAATTTTAGGGTCTTATAGCTCAAAATAATTAGTAAATGCATGAAAAATAACAAATGAAGTCAGAAAGGATTGAAAAATGATGATGTGGCTTTGAATGGTGCATTTTGAACACACAAAAAGTCAGGAGTTCAAATAAGTTTAAAAAAATGAAATGCCTTTGTACCAGACGAGTTTCCGGATGAAATCCTGATACTTTGAAAGAGATTGTCCGTTTTGTACACGAAGTGCATCCAGTTTTTGCCGTAACCCTCTCAACTTTCTTGCACATGCTATGTGGATGAAATGATGATACCATGCCAACTTTCAACCTTTTCAGAGTTCATTTGAAATGCTTTTCAATTTTAGGGTCTTATAGATCAAAATAATTAGTATATGCTTGAAAAATAACAAATGAAGTCAGAAAGGATTGAAAAATGATGATGTGGCTTTGAATGGTGCATTTTGAACACACAAAAAGTCAGGAGTTCAAATAAGTTTAAAAAAAATGAAATCCCTTTGTAACAGACGAGTTTCCGTATGAAATCCTTATACTTTGAAAGAGATTGTCCGTTTTGTACACGAAGTGCATCCAGTTTTTGCCGTAACCCTCTCAACTTTCCTGCACATGCTATGTGGATGAAATGATGATACCATGCCAACTTTCAACCTTTTCAGAGTTCATTTGAAATGCTTTTCAATTTTAGGGTCTTATAGCTCAAAATAATTAGTAAATGCATGAAAAATAACAAAGTCAGAAAGGATTGAAAAATGATGATGTGGCTTTGAATGGTGCATTTTGAACACACAAAAAGTCAGGAGTTCAAATAAGTTTAAAAAAATGAAATGCCTTTGTACCAGACGAGTTTCCGGATGAAATCCTGATACTTTGAAAGAGATTGTCCGTTTTGTACACGAAGTGCATCCAGTTTTTGCCGTAACCCTCTCAACTTTCTTGCACATGCTATGTGGATGAAATGATGATACCGTGCCAACTTTCAACCTTTTCAGAGTTCATTTGAAATGCTTTTCAATTTTAGGGTCTTATAGATCAAAATAATTAGTATATGCTTGAAAAATAACAAATGAAGTCAGAAAGGATTGAAAAATGATGATGTGGCTTTGAATGGTGCATTTTGAACACACAAAAAGTCAGGAGTTCAAATAAGTTTAAAAAAAAATGAAATCCCTTTGTAACAGACGAGTTTCCGTATGAAATCCTTATACTTTGAAAGAGATTGTCCGTTTTGTACACACAGTGCATCCAGTTTTTGCCGTAACCCTCTCAACTTTCTTGCACATGCTATGTGGATGAAATGATGATACCATGCCAACTTTCATCCTTTTCAGAGTTCATTTGAAATGCTTTTCAATTTTAGGGTCTTATAGATCAAAATAATTACTATATGCTTGAAAAATAACAAATGAAGTCAGAAAGGATTGAAAAATGATGATGTGGCTTTGAATGGTGCATTTTGAACACACAAAAAGTCAGGAGTTCAAATAAGTTTAAAAAAACTAAAATCCCTTTGTAACAGACGAGTTTCCGTATGAAATCCTGATACTTTGAAAGAGATTGTCCGTTTTGTACACGAAGTGCATCCAGTTTTTCCCGTAACCCTCTCAACTTTCTTGAACATGCTATGTGGATGAAATGATGATACCATGCCAACTTTCAACCTTTTCAGAGTTCATTTGAAATGCTTTTCAATTTTAGGGTCTTATAGCTCAAAATAATTAGTAAATGCATGAAAAATAACAAATGAAGTCAGAAAGGATTGAAAAATGATGATGTGGCTTTGAATGGTGCATTTTGAACACACAAAAAGTCAGGAGTTCAAATAAGTTTAAAAAAATGAAATCCCTTTCTAACAGACGAGTTTCCGTATGAAATCCTTATACTTTGAAAGAGATTGTCCGTTTTGTACACGAAGTGCATCCAGTTTTTGCCGTAACCCTCTCAACTTTCTTGAACATACTATGTGGATGAAATGATGATACCATGCCAACTTTCAACCTTTTCAGAGTTCATTTGAAATGCTTTTCAATTTTAGGGTCTTATAGCACAAGATAATTAGTAAATGCATGAAAAATAACAAAGTCAGAAAGGATTGAAAAATGATGATGTGGCTTTGAATGGTGCATTTTGAACACACAAAAAGTCAGGAGTTCAAATAAGTTTAAAAAAATGAAATGCCTTTGTACCAGACGAGTTTCCGGATGAAATCCTGATACTTTGAAAGAGATTGTCCGTTTTGTACACGAAGTGCATCCAGTTTTTGCCGTAACCCTCTCAACTTTCTTGCACATGCTATGTGGATGAAATGATGATACCATGCCAACTTTCAACCTTTTCAGAGTTCATTTGAAATGCTTTTCAATTTTAGGGTCTTATAGATCAAAATAATTAGTATATGCTTGAAAAATAACAAATGAAGTCAGAAAGGATTGAAAAATGATGATGTGGCTTTGAATGGTGCATTTTGAACACACAAAAAGTCAGGAGTTCAAATAAGTTTAAAAAAAATGAAATCCCTTTGTAACAGACGAGTTTCCGTATGAAATCCTTATACTTTGAAAGAGATTGTCCGTTTTGTACACGAAGTGCATCCAGTTTTTGCCGTAACCCTCTCAACTTTCTTGCACATGCTATGTGGATGAAATGATGATACCATGCCAACTTTCAACCTTTTCAGAGTTCATTTGAAATGCTTTTCAATTTTAGGGTCTTATAGATCAAAATAATTAGTATATGCTTGAAAAATAACAAATGAAGTCAGAAAGGATTGAAAAATGATGATGTGGCTTTGAATGGTGCATTTTCAACACACAAAAAGTCAGGAGTTCAAATAAGTTTAAAAAAAATGAAATCCCTTTGTAACAGACGAGTTTCCGTATGAAATCCTGATACTTTGAAAGAGATTGTCCGTTTTGTACACGAAGTGCATCCAGTTTTTGCCGTAACCCTCTCAACTTTCTTGCACATGCTATGTGGATGAAATGATGATACCATGCCAACTTTCAACCTTTTCAGAGTTCATTTGAAATGCTTTTCAATTTTAGGGTCTTATAGATCAAAATAATTAGTATATGCTTGAAAAATAACAAATGAAGTCAGAAAGGATTGAAAAATGATGATGTGGCTTTGAATGGTGCATTTTGAACACACAAAAAGTCAGGAGTTCAAATAAGTTTAAAAAAAAATGAAATCCCTTTGTAACAGACGAGTTTCCGTATGAAATCCTTATACTTTGAAAGAGATTGTCCGTTTTGTACACGAAGTGCATCCAGTTTTTGCCGTAACCCTCTCAACTTTCTTGAACATGGTATGTGGATGAAATGATGATACCATGCCAACTTTCAACCTTTTCAGAGTTCATTTGAAATGCTTTTCAATTTTAGGTCTTATAGCTCAAAATAATTAGTAAATGCATGAAAAATAACAAATGAAGTCAGAAAGGATTGAAAAATGATGATGTGGCTTTGAATGGTGCATTTTGAACACACAAAAAGTCAGGAGTTCAAATAAGTTTAAAAAAATGAAATGCCTTTGTACCAGACGAGTTTCCGGATGAAATCCTGATACTTTGAAAGAGATTGTCCGTTTTGTACACGAAGTGCATCCAGTTTTTGCCGTAACCCTCTCAACTTTCTTGCACATGCTATGTGGATGAAATGATGATACCATGCCAACTTTCAACCTTTTCAGAGTTCATTTGAAATGCTTTTCAATTTTAGGGTCTTATAGATCAAAATAATTAGTATCTGCTTGAAAAATAACAAATGAAGTCAGAAAGGATTGAAAAATGATGATGTGGCTTTGAATGGTGCATTTTGAACACACAAAAAGTCAGGAGTTCAAATAAGTTTAAAAAAAATGAAATCCCTTTGTAACAGACGAGTTTCCGTATGAAATCCTTATACTTTGAAAGAGATTGTCCGTTTTGTACATGAAGTGCATCCAGTTTTTGCCGTAACCCTCTCAACTTTCTTGCACATGCTATGTGGATGAAATGATGATACCATGCCAACTTTCAACCTTTTCAGAGTTCATTTGAAATGCTTTTCAATTTTAGGGTCTTATAGCTCAAAATAATTAGTAAATGCATGAAAAATAACAAAGTCAGAAAGGATTGAAAAATGATGATGTGGCTTTGAATGGTGCATTTTGAACACACAAAAAGTCAGGAGTTCAAATAAGTTTAAAAAAATGAAATGCCTTTGTACCAGACGAGTTTCCGGATGAAATCCTGATACTTTGAAAGAGATTGTCCGTTTTGTACACGAAGTGCATCCAATTTTTGCCGTAACCCTCTCAACTTTCTTGCACATGCTATGTGGATGAAATGATGATACCATGCCAACTTTCAACCTTTTCAGAGTTCATTTGAAATGCTTTTCAATTTTAGGGTCTTATAGCTCAAAATAATTAGTAAATGCATGAAAAATAACAAATGAAGTCAGAAAGGATTGAAAAATGATGATGTGGCTTTGAATGGTGCATTTTGAACACACAAAAAGTGAGGAGTTCAAATAAGTTTAAAAAAAATGAAATCCCTTTGTAACAGACGAGTTTCCGTATGAAATCCTTATACTTTGAAAGAGATTGTCCGTTTTGTACACGAAGTGCATCTAGTTTTTGCCGTAACCCTCTCAACTTTCTTGAACATGCTATGTGGATGAAATGATGATAACATGCCAACTTTCAACCTTTTCAGAGTTCATTTGAAATGCTTTTCAATTTTAGGGTCTTATAGCTCAAAATAATTAGTAAATGCATGAAAAATAACAAATGAAGTCAGAAAGGATTGAAAAATGATGATGTGGCTTTGAATGGTGCATTTTGAACACACAAAAAGTCAGGAGTTCAAATAAGTTTAAAAAAATGAAATGCCTTTGTACCAGACGAGTTTCCGGATGAAATCCTGATACTTTGAAAGAGATTGTCCGTTTTGTACACGAAGTGCATCCAGTTTTTGCCGTAACCCTCTCAACTTTCTTGCACATGCTATGTGGATGAAATGATGATACCATGCCAACTTTCAACCTTTTCAGAGTTCATTTGAAATGCTTTTCAATTTTAGGGTCTTATAGATCAAAATAATTAGTATATGCTTGAAAAATAACAAATGAAGTCAGAAAGGATTGAAAAATGATGATGTGGCTTTGAATGGTGCATTTTGAACACACAAAAAGTCAGGAGTTCAAATAAGTTTAAAAAAAATGAAATCCCTTTGTAACAGACGAGTTTCCGTATGAAATCCTTATACTTTGAAAGAGATTGTCCGTTTTGTACACGAAGTGCATCCAGTTTTTGCCGTAACCCTCTCAACTTTCTTGCACATGCTATGTGGATGAAATGATGATACCATGCCTACTTTCAACCTTTTCAGAGTTCATTTGAAATGCTTTTCAATTTTAGGGTCTTATAGCTCAAAATAATTAGTAAATGCATGAAAAATAACAAAGTCAGAAAGGATTGAAAAATGATGATGTGGCTTTGAATGGTGCATTTTGAACACACAAAAAGTCAGGAGTTCAAATAAGTTTAAAAAAATGAAATGCCTTTGTACCAGACGAGTTTCCGGATGAAATCCTGATACTTTGAAAGAGATTGTCCGTTTTGTACACGAAGTGCATCCAGTTTTTGCCGTAACCCTCTCAACTTTCTTGCACATGCTATGTGGATGAAATGATGATACCGTGCCAACTTTCAACCTTTTCAGAGTTCATTTGAAATGCTTTTCAATTTTAGGGTCTTATAGATCAAAATAATTAGTATATGCTTGAAAAATAACAAATGAAGTCAGAAAGGATTGAAAAATGATGATGTGGCTTTGAATGGTACATTTTGAACACACAAAAAGTCAGGAGTTCAAATAAGTTTAAAAAAAAATGAAATCCCTTTGTAACAGACGAGTTTCCGTATGAAATCCTTATACTTTGAAAGAGATTGTCCGTTTTGTACACGCAGTGCATCCAGTTTTTGCCGTAACCCTCTCAACTTTCTTGCACATGCTATGTGGATGAAATGATGATACCATGCCAACTTTCAACCTTTTCAGAGTTCATTTGAAATGCTTTTCAATTTTAGGGTCTTATAGATCAAAATAATTACTATATGCTTGAAAAATAACAAATGAAGTCAGAAAGGATTGAAAAATGATGATGTGGCTTTGAATGGTGCATTTTGAACACACAAAAAGTCAGGAGTTCAAATAAGTTTAAAAAAACTAAAATCCCTTTGTAACAGACGAGTTTTCGTATGAAATCCTGATACTTTGAAAGAGATTGTCCGTTTTGTACACGAAGTGCATCCAGTTTTTCCCGTAACCCTCTCAACTTTCTTGAACATGCTATGTGGATGAAATGATGATACCATGCCAACTTTCAACCTTTTCAGAGTTCATTTGAAATGCTTTTCAATTTTAGGGTCTTATAGCTCAAAATAATTAGTAAATGCATGAAAAATAACAAATGAAGTCAGAAAGGATTGAAAAATGATGATGTGGCTTTGAATGGTGCATTTTGAACACACAAAAAGTCAGGAGTTCAAATAAGTTTAAAAAAATGAAATCCCTTTCTAACAGACGAGTTTCCGTATGAAATCCTGATACTTTGAAAGAGATTGTCCGTTTTGTACACGAAGTGCATCCAGTTTTTGCCGTAACCCTCTCAACTTTCTTGAACATACTATGTGGATGAAATGATGATACCATGCCAACTTTCAACCTTTTCAGTGTTCATTTGAAATGCTTTTCAATTTTAGGGTCTTATAGCACAAGATAATTAGTAAATGCATGAAAAATAACAAATGAAGTCAGAAAGGATTGAAAAATGATGATGTGGCTTTGAATGGTGCATTTTGAACACACAAAAAGTCAGGAGTTCAAATAAGTTTAAAAAAATGAAATGCCTTTGTACCAGACGAGTTTCCGGATGAAATCCTGATACTTTGAAAGAGATTGTCCGTTTTGTACACGAAGTGCATCCAGTTTTTGCCGTAACCCTCTCAACTTTCTTGCACATGCTATGTGGATGAAATGATGATACCATGCCAACTTTCAACCTTTTCAGAGTTCATTTGAAATGCTTTTCAATTTTAGGGTCTTATAGATCAAAATAATTAGTATCTGCTTGAAAAATAACAAATGAAGTCAGAAAGGATTGAAAAATGATGATGTGGCTTTGAATGGTGCATTTTGAACACACAAAAAGTCAGGAGTTCAAATAAGTTTAAAAAAAATGAAATCCCTTTGTAACAGACGAGTTTCCGTATGAAATCCTTATACTTTGAAAGAGATTGTCCGTTTTGTACACGAAGTGCATCCAGTTTTTGCCGTAACCCTCTCAACTTTCTTGCACATGCTATGTGGATGAAATGATGATACCATGCCAACTTTCAACCTTTTCAGAGTTCATTTGAAATGCTTTTCAATTTTAGGGTCTTATAGCTCAAAATAATTAGTAAATGCATGAAAAATAACAAAGTCAGAAAGGATTGAAAAATGATGATGTGGCTTTGAATGGTGCATTTTGAACACACAAAAAGTCAGGAGTTCAAATAAGTTTAAAAAAATGAAATGCCTTTGTACCAGACGAGTTTCCGGATGAAATCCTGATACTTTGAAAGAGATTGTCCGTTTTGTACACGAAGTGCATCCAATTTTTGCCGTAACCCTCTCAACTTTCTTGCACATGCTATGTGGATGAAATGATGATACCATGCCAACTTTCAACCTTTTCAGAGTTCATTTGAAATGCTTTTCAATTTTAGGGTCTTATAGCTCAAAATAATTAGTAAATGCATGAAAAATAACAAATGAAGTCAGAAAGGATTGAAAAATGATGATGTGGCTTTGAATGGTGCATTTTGAACACACAAAAAGTGAGGAGTTCAAATAAGTTTAAAAAAAATGAAATCCCTTTGTAACAGACGAGTTTCCGTATGAAATCCTTATACTTTGAAAGAGATTGTCCGTTTTGTACACGAAGTGCATCTAGTTTTTGCCGTAACCCTCTCAACTTTCTTGAACATGCTATGTGGATGAAATGATGATACCATGCCAACTTTCAACCTTTTCAGAGTTCATTTGAAATGCTTTTCAATTTTAGGGTCTTATAGCTCAAAATAATTAGTAAATGCATGAAAAATAACAAATGAAGTCAGAAAGGATTGAAAAATGATGATGTGGCTTTGAATGGTGCATTTTGAACACACAAAAAGTCAGGAGTTCAAATAAGTTTAAAAAAATGAAATGCCTTTGTACCAGACGAGTTTCCGGATGAAATCCTGATACTTTGAAAGAGATTGTCCGTTTTGTACACGAAGTGCATCCAGTTTTTGCCGTAACCCTCTCAACTTTCTTGCACATGCTATGTGGATGAAATGATGATACCATGCCAACTTTCAACCTTTTCAGAGTTCATTTGAAATGCTTTTCAATTTTAGGGTCTTATAGATCAAAATAATTAGTATATGCTTGAAAAATAACAAATGAAGTCAGAAAGGATTGAAAAATGATGATGTGGCTTTGAATGGTGCATTTTGAACACACAAAAAGTCAGGAGTTCAAATAAGTTTAAAAAAAATGAAATCCCTTTGTAACAGACGAGTTTCCGTATGAAATCCTTATACTTTGAAAGAGATTGTCCGTTTTGTACACGAAGTGCATCCAGTTTTTGCCGTAACCCTCTCAACTTTCTTGCACATGCTATGTGGATGAAATGATGATACCATGCCAACTTTCAACCTTTTCAGAGTTCATTTGAAATGCTTTTCAATTTTAGGGTCTTATAGCTCAAAATAATTAGTAAATGCATGAAAAATAACAAAGTCAGAAAGGATTGAAAAATGATGATGTGGCTTTGAATGGTGCATTTTGAACACACAAAAAGTCAGGAGTTCAAATAAGTTTAAAAAAATGAAATGCCTTTGTACCAGACGAGTTTCCGGATGAAATCCTGATACTTTGAAAGAGATTGTCCGTTTTGTACACGAAGTGCATCCAGTTTTTGCCGTAACCCTCTCAACTTTCTTGCACATGCTATGTGGATGAAATGATGATACCGTGCCAACTTTCAACCTTTTCAGAGTTCATTTGAAATGCTTTTCAATTTTAGGGTCTTATAGATCAAAATAATTAGTATATGCTTGAAAAATAACAAATGAAGTCAGAAAGGATTGAAAAATGATGATGTGGCTTTGAATGGTGCATTTTGAACACACAAAAAGTCAGGAGTTCAAATAAGTTTAAAAAAAATGAAATCCCTTTGTAACAGACGAGTTTCCGTATGAAATCCTTATACTTTGAAAGAGATTGTCCGTTTTGTACACGTAGTGCATCCAGTTTTTGCCGTAACCCTCTCAACTTTCTTGCACATGCTATGTGGCTGAAATGATGATACCATGCCAACTTTCAACCTTTTCAGAGTTCATTTGAAATGCTTTTCAATTTTAGGGTCTTATAGATCAAAATAATTACTATATGCTTGAAAAATAACAAATGAAGTCAGAAAGGATTGAAAAATGATGATGTGGCTTTGAATGGTGCATTTTGAACACACAAAAAGTCAGGAGTTCAAATAAGTTTAAAAAAACTAAAATCCCTTTGTAACAGACGAGTTTCCGTATGAAATCCTGATACTTTGAAAGAGATTGTCCGTTTTGTACACGAAGTGCATCCAGTTTTTCCCGTAACCCTCTCAACTTTCTTGAACATGCTATGTGGATGAAATGATGATACCATGCCAACTTTCAACCTTTTCAGAGTTCATTTGAAATGCTTTTCAATTTTAGGGTCTTATAGCTCAAAATAATTAGTAAATGCATGAAAAATAACAAATGAAGTCAGAAAGGATTGAAAAATGATGATGTGGCTTTGAATGGTGCATTTTGAACACACAAAAAGTCAGGAGTTCAAATAAGTTTAAAAAAATGAAATCCCTTTCTAACAGACGAGTTTCCGTATGAAATCCTGATACTTTGAAAGAGATTGTCCGTTTTGTACACGAAGTGCATCAGTTTTTGCCGTAACCCTCTCAACTTTCTTGAACATACTATGTGGATGAAATGATGATACCATGCCAACTTTCAACCTTTTCAGTGTTCATTTGAAATGCTTTTCAATTTTAGGGTCTTATAGCACAAGATAATTAGTAAATGCATGAAAAATAACAAAGTCAGAAAGGATTGAAAAATGATGATGTGGCTTTGAATGGTGCATTTTGAACACACAAAAAGTCAGGAGTTCAAATAAGTTTAAAAAAATGAAATGCCTTTGTACCAGACGAGTTTCCGGATGAAATCCTGATACTTTGAAAGAGATTGTCCGTTTTGTACACGAAGTGCATCCAGTTTTTGCCCGTAACCCCTCTCAACTTTCTTGCACATGCTATGTGGATGAAATGATGATACCATGCCAACTTTCAACCTTTTCAGAGTTCATTTGAAATGCTTTTCAATTTTAGGGTCTTATAGATCAAAATAATTAGTATATGCTTGAAAAATAACAAATGAAGTCAGAAAGGATTGAAAAATGATGATGTGGCTTTGAATGGTGCATTTTGAACACACAAAAAGTCAGGAGTTCAAATAAGTTTAAAAAAATGAAATCCCTTTGTAACAGACGAGTTTCCGTATGAAATCCTTATACTTTGAAAGAGATTGTCCGTTTTGTACACGAAGTGCATCCAGTTTTTGCCGTAACCTCTCAACTTTCTTGCACATGCTATGTGGATGAAATGATGATACCATGCCAACTTTCAACCTTTTCAGAGTTCATTTGAAATGCTTTTCAATTTTAGGGTCTTATAGATCAAAATAATTAGTATATGCTTGAAAAATAACAAATGAAGTCAGAAAGGATTGAAAAATGATGATGTGGTTTTGAATGGTGCATTTTGAACACACAAAAAGTCAGGAGTTCAAATAAGTTTAAAAAAAATGAAATCCCTTTGTAACAGACGAGTTTCCGTATGAAATCCTGATACTTTGAAAGAGATTGTCCGTTTTGTACACGAAGTGCATCCAGTTTTTGCCGTAACCCTCTCAACTTTCTTGCACATGCTATGTGGATGAAATGATGATACCATGCCAACTTTCAACCTTTTCAGAGTTCATTTGAAATGCTTTTCAATTTTAGGGTCTTATAGATCAAAATAATTAGTATATGCTTGAAAAATAACAAATGAAGTCAGAAAGGATTGAAAAATGATGATGTGGCTTTGAATGGTGCATTTTGAACACACAAAAAGTCAGGAGTTCAAATAAGTTTAAAAAAATGAAATCCCTTTGTAACAGACGAGTTTCCGTATGAAATCCTTATACTTTGAAAGAGATTGTCCGTTTTGTACACGAAGTGCATCCAGTTTTTGCCGTAACCCTCTCAACTTTCTTGAACATGCTATGTGGATGAAATGATGATACCATGCCAACTTTCAACCTTTTCAGAGTTCATTTGAAATGCTTTTCAATTTTAGGGTCTTATAGCTCAAAATAATTAGTAAATGCATGAAAAATAACAAATGAAGTCAGAAAGGATTGAAAAATGATGATGTGGCTTTGAATGGTGCATTTTGAACACACAAAAAGTCAGGAGTTCAAATAAGTTTAAAAAAATGAAATGCCTTTGTACCAGACGAGTTTCCGGATGAAATCCTGATACTTTGAAAGAGATTGTCCGTTTTGTACACGAAGTGCATCCAGTTTTTGCCGTAACCCTCTCAACATTCTTGCACATGCTATGTGGATGAAATGATGATACCGTGCCAACTTTCAACCTTTTCAGAGTTCATTTGAAATGCTTTTCAATTTTAGGGTCTTATAGATCAAAATAATTAGTATATGCTTGAAAAATAACAAATGAAGTCAGAAAGGATTGAAAAATGATGATGTGGCTTTGAATGGTGCATTTTGAACACACAAAAAGTCAGGAGTTCAAATAAGTTTAAAAAAAATGAAATCCCTTTGTAACAGAGGAGTTTCCGTATGAAATCCTTATACTTTGAAAGAGATTGTCCGTTTTGTACACGAAGTGCATCCAGTTTTTTGCCGTAACCCTCTCAACTTTCTTGCACATGCTATGTGGATGAAATGATGATACCATGCCAACTTTCAACCTTTTCAGAGTTCATTTGAAATGCTTTTCAATTTTAGGGTCTTATAGCTCAAAATAATTAGTAAATGCATGAAAAATAACAAATGAAGTCACAAAGGATTGAAAAATGATGATGTGGCTTTGAATGGTGCATTTTGAACACACAAAAAGTCAGGAGTTCAAATAAGTTTTAAAAAATGAAATCCCTTTGTAACAGACGAGTTTCCGGATGAAATCCTGGTACTTTGAAAGAGATTGTCCGTTTTGTACACGAAGTGCATCCAATTTTTGCCGTAAGCCTCTCAACTTTCTTGCACATGCTATGTGAATGAAATGATGATACCATGCCAACTTTCAACCTTTTCAGAGTTCATTTGAAATGCTTTTCAATTTTAGGGTCTTATAGATCAAAATAATTAGTATATGCTTGAAAAATAACAAATGAAGTCAGAAAGGATTGAAAAATGATGATGTGGCTTTGAATGGTGCATTTTGAACACACAAAAAGTCAGGAGTTCAAATAAGTTTAAAAAAAATGAAATCCCTTTGTAACAGACGAGTTTCCGTATGAAATCCTTATACTTTGAAAGAGATTGTCCGTTTTGTACACGAAGTGCATCCAGTTTTTGCCGTAACCCTCTCAACTTTCTTGCACATGCTATGTGGATGAAATGATGATACCATGCCAACTTTCAACCTTTTCAGAGTTCATTTGAAATGCTTTTCAATTTTAGGGTCTTATAGCTCAAAATAATTAGTAAATGGATGAAAAATAACAAATGAAGTCAGAAAGGATTGAAAAATGATGATGTGGCTTTGAATGGTGCATTTTGAACACACAAAAAGTCAGGAGTTCAAATAAGTTTTAAAAAATGAAATCCCTTTGTAACAGACGAGTTTCCGGATGAAATCCTGAGGTACTTTGAAAGAGATTGTCCGTTTTGTACACGAAGTGCATCCAATTTTTGCCGTTAACCCTCTCAACTTTCTTGCACATGCTATGTGGATGAAATGATGATACCATGCCAACTTTCAACCTTTTCAGAGTTCATTTGAAATGCTTTTCAATTTTAGGGTCTTATAGATCAAAATAATTAGTATCTGCTTGAAAAATAACAAATGAAGTCAGAAAGGATTGAAAAATGATGATGTGGCTTTGAATGGTGCATTTTGAACACACAAAAAGTCAGGAGTTCAAATAAGTTTAAAAAAAATGAAATCCCTTTGTAACAGACGAGTTTCCGTATGAAATCCTTATACTTTGAAAGAGATTGTCCGTTTTGTACACAAAGTGCATCCAGTTTTTGCCGTAACCCTCTCAACTTTCTTGCACATGCTATGTGGATGAAATGATGATACCATGCCAACTTTCAACCTTTTCAGAGTTCATTTGAAATGCTTTTCAATTTTAGGGTCTTATAGATCAAAATAATTAGTATATGCTTGAAAAATAACAAATGAAGTCAGAAAGGATTGAAAAATGATGATGTGGCTTTGAATGGTGCATTTTGAACACACAAAAAGTCAGGAGTTCAAATAAGTTTTAAAAAATGAAATCCCTTTGTAACAGACGAGTTTCCGGATTGAAATCCTGGTACTTTGAAAGAGATTGTCCCGTTTTTGTACACGAAGTGCATCCAATTTTTGCCGTAAGCCTCTCAACTTTTCTTGCACATGCTATGTGAATGAAATGATGATACCATGCCAACTTTCAACCTTTTCAGAGTTCATTTGAAATGCTTTTCAATTTTAGGGTCTTATAGATCAAAATAATTAGTATATGCTTGAAAAATAACAAATGAAGTCAGAAAGGATTGAAAAATGATGATGTGGCTTTGAATGGTGCATTTGAACACACAAAAAGTCAGGAGTTCAAATAAGTTTAAAAAAAATGAAATCCCTTTGTAACAGACGAGTTTCCGTATGAAATCCTTATACTTTGAAAGAGATTGTCCGTTTTGTACACGAAGTGCATCCAGTTTTTGCCGTAACCCTCTCAACTTTCTTGCACATGCTATGTGGATGAAATGATGATACCATGCCAACTTTCAACCTTTTCAGAGTTCATTTGAAATGCTTTTCAATTTTAGGGTCTTATAGCTCAAAATAATTAGTAAATGGCATGAAAAATAACAAATGAAGTCAGAAAGGATTGAAAAATGATGATGTGGCTTTGAATGGTGCATTTTGAACACACAAAAAGTCAGGAGTTCAAATAAGTTTAAAAAATGAAATCCCTTTGTAACAGACGAGTTTCCGGATGAAATCCTGGTACTTTGAAAGAGATTGTCCGTTTTGTACACGAAGTGCATCCAATTTTTGCCGTAACCCTCTCAACTTTCTTGCACATGCTATGTGGATGAAATGATGATACCATGCCAACTTTCAACCTTTTTCAGAGTTCATTTGAAATGCTTTTCAATTTTAGGGTCTTATAGATCAAAATAATTAGTATCTGCTTGAAAAATAACAAATGAAGTCAGAAGGATTGAAAAATGATGATGTGGCTTTGAATGGTGCATTTGAACACACAAAAAGTCAGGAGTTCAAATAGAAAAAAAATGAAATCCCTTTGTAACAGACGAGTTTCCGTATGAAATCCTTATACTTTGAAAGAGATTGTCCGTTTTGTACACAAAGTGCATCCAGTTTTTGCCGTAACCCTCTCAACTTTCTTGCACATGCTATGTGGATGAAATGATGATACCATGCCAACTTTCAACCTTTTCAGAGTTCATTTGAAATGCTTTTCAATTTTAGGGTCTTATAGCTCAAAATAATTAGTAAATGCATGAAAAATAAACAAAGTCAGAAAGGATTGAAAAATGATGATGTGGCTTTGAATGGTGCATTTTGAACACACAAAAAGTCAGGAGTTCAAATAAGTTTAAAAAATGAAATGCCTTTGTACCAGACGAGTTTCCGGATGAAATCCTGATACTTTGAAAGAGATTGTCCGTTTTGTACACGAAGTGCATCCAATTTTTGCCGTAACCCTCTCAACTTTCTTGCACATGCTATGTGGATGAAATGATGATACCGTGCCAACTTTCAACCTTTTCAGAGTTCATTTGAAATGCTTTTCAATTTTAGGGTCTTATAGATCAAAATAAGTAGTATATGCTTGAAAAATAACAAATGAAGTCAGAAAGGATTGAAAAATGATGATGTGGCTTTGAATGGTGCATTTTGAACACACAAAAAGTCAGGAGTTCAAATAAGTTTAAAAAAAATGAAATCCCTTTGTAACAGACGAGTTTCCGTATGAAATCCTTATACTTTGAAAGAGATTGTCCGTTTTGTACACGAAGTGCATCCAGTTTTTGCCGTAACCCTCTCAACTTTCTTGCACATGCTATGTGGATGAAATGATGATACCATGCCAACTTTCAACCTTTTCAGAGTTCATTTGAAATGCTTTTCAATTTTAGGGTCTTATAGCTCAAAATAATTAGTAATGCATGAAAAATAACAAATGAAGTCAGAAAGGATTGAAAAATGATGATGTGGCTTTGAATGGTGCATTTTGAACACACAAAAAGTCAGGAGTTCAAATAAGTTTAAAAAAAATGAAATCCCTTTGTAACAGACGAGTTTCCGTATGAAATCCTTATACTTTGAAAGAGATTGTCCGTTTTGTACACGAAGTGCATCCAGTTTTTGCCGTAACCCTCTCAACTTTCTTGGACATGCTATGTGGATGAAATGATGATACCATGCCAACTTTCAACCTTTTCAGAGTTCATTTGAAATGCTTTTCAATTTTAGGGTCTTATAGCTCAAATAATTAGTAAATGCATGAAAATAACAAATGAAGTCAGAAAGGATTGAAAAATGATGATGTGGCTTTGAATGGTGCATTTTGAACACACAAAAAATCAGGAGTTCAAATAAGTTTAAAAAATGAAATGCCTTTGTACCAGACGAGTTTCCGGATGAAATCCTGATACTTTGAAAGAGATTGTCCGTTTTGTACACGAAGTGCATCCAGTTTTTGCCGTAACCCTCTCAACTTTCTTGCACATGCTATGTGGATGAAATGATGATACCGTGCCAACTTTCAACCTTTTCAGAGTTCATTTGAAATGCTTTTCAATTTTAGGGTCTTATAGATCAAAATAATTAGTATATGCTTGAAAAATAACAAATGAAGTCAGAAAGGATTGAAAAATGATGATGTGGCTTTGAATGGTGCATTTTGAACACACAAAAAGTCAGGAGTTCAAATAAGTTTAAAAAAAATGAAATCCCTTTGTAACAGACGAGTTTCCGTATGAAATCCTTATACTTTGAAAGAGATTGTCCGTTTTGTACACGAAGTGCATCCAGTTTTTTCCGTAACCCTCTCAACTTTCTTGGACATGCTATGTGGATGAAATGATGATACCATGCCAACTTTCAACCTTTTCAGAGTTCATTTGAAATGCTTTTCAATTTTAGGGTCTTATAGCTCAAATAATTAGTAAATGCATGAAAATAACAAATGAAGTCAGAAAGGATTGAAAAATGATGATGTGGCTTTGAATGGTGCATTTTGAACACACAAAAAGTCAGGAGTTCAAATAAGTTTAAAAAATGAAATGCCTTTGTACCAGACGAGTTTCCGGATGAAATCCTGATACTTTGAAAGAGATTGTCCGTTTTGTACACGAAGTGCATCCAGTTTTTGCCGTAACCCTCTCAACTTTCTTGCACATGCTATGTGGATGAAATGATGATACCGTGCCAACTTTCAACCTTTTCAGAGTTCATTTGAAATGCTTTTCAATTTTAGGGTCTTATAGATCAAAATAATTAGTATATGCTTGAAAAATAACAAATGAAGTCAGAAAGGATTGAAAAATGATGATGTGGCTTTGAATGGTGCATTTTGAACACACAAAAAGTCAGGAGTTCAAATAAGTTTAAAAAAATGAAATCCCTTTGTAACAGACGAGTTTCCGTATGAAATCCTTATACTTTGAAAGAGATTGTCCGTTTTGTACACGAAGTGCATCCAGTTTTTGCCGTAACCCTCTCAACTTTCTTGGACATGCTATGTGGATGAAATGATGATACCATGCCAACTTTCAACCTTTTCAGAGTTCATTTGAAATGCTTTTCAATTTTAGGGTCTTATAGCTCAAATAATTAGTAAATGCATGAAAATAACAAATGAAGTCAGAAAGGATTGAAAAATGACGATGTGGCTTTGAATGGTGCATTTTGAACACACAAAAAGTCAGGAGTTCAAATAAGTTTAAAAAAATGAAATGCCTTTGTACCAGACGAGTTTCCGGATGAAATCCTGATACTTTGAAAGAGATTGTCCGTTTTGTACACGAAGTGCATCCAGTTTTTGCCGTAACCCTCTCAACTTTCTTGCACATGCTATGTGGATGAAATGATGATACCGTGCCAACTTTCAACCTTTTCAGAGTTCATTTGAAATGCTTTTCAATTTTAGGGTCTTATAGATCAAAATAATTAGTATATGCTTGAAAAATAACAAATGAAGTCAGAAAGGATTGAAAAATGATGATGTGGCTTTGAATGGTGCATTTTGAACACACAAAAAGTCAGGAGTTCAAATAAGTTTAAAAAATGAAATGCCTTTGTACCAGACGAGTTTCCGGATGAAATCCTGATACTTTGAAAGAGATTGTCCGTTTTGTACACGAAGTGCATCCAGTTTTTGCCGTAACCCTCTCAACTTTCTTGCACATGCTATGTGGATGAAATGATGATACCGTGCCAACTTTCAACCTTTTCAGAGTTCATTTGAAATGCTTTTCAATTTTAGGGTCTTATAGATCAAAATAAGTAGTATATGCTTGAAAAATAACAAATGAAGTCAGAAAGGATTGAAAAATGATGATGTGGCTTTGAATGGTGCATTTTGAACACACAAAAAGTCAGGAGTTCAAATAAGTTTAAAAAAATGAAATCCCTTTGTAACAGACGAGTTTCCGTATGAAATCCTTATACTTTGAAAGAGATTGTCCGTTTTGTACACGAAGTGCATCCAGTTTTTGCCGTAACCCTCTCAACTTTCTTGCACATGCTATGTGGATGAAATGATGATACCATGCCAACTTTCAACCTTTTCAGAGTTCATTTGAAATGCTTTTCAATTTTAGGGTCTTATAGCTCAAAATAATTAGTAAATGCATGAAAAATAACAAATGAAGTCAGAAAGGATTGAAAAATGATGATGTGGCTTTGAATGGTGCATTTTGAACACACAAAAAGTCAGGAGTTCAAATAAGTTTAAAAAATGAAATCCCTTTGTAACAGACGAGGTTTCCGTATGAAATCCTTATACTTTGAAAGAGATTGTCCGTTTTGTACACGAAGTGCATCCAGTTTTTGCCGTAACCCTCTCAACTTTCTTGGACATGCTATGTGGATGAAATGATGATACCATGCCAACTTTCAACCTTTTCAGAGTTCATTTGAAATGCTTTACAATTTTAGGGTCTTATAGCTCAAATAATTAGTAAATGCATGAAAATAACAAATGAAGTCAGAAAGGATTGAAAAATGACGATGTGGCTTTGAATGGTGCATTTTGAACACACAAAAAGTCAGGAGTTCAAATAAGTTTAAAAAAATGAAATGCCTTTGTACCAGACGAGTTTCCGGATGAAATCCTGATACTTTGAAAGAGATTGTCCGTTTTGTACACGAAGTGCATCCAGTTTTTGCCGTAACCCTCTCAACTTTCTTGCACATGCTATGTGGATGAAATGATGATACCGTGCCAACTTTCAACCTTTTCAGAGTTCATTTGAAATGCTTTTCAATTTTAGGGTCTTATAGATCAAAATAATTAGTATATGCTTGAAAAATAACAAATGAAGTCAGAAAGGATTGAAAAATGATGATGTGGCTTTGAATGGTGCATTTTGAACACACAAAAAGTCAGGAGTTCAAATAAGTTTTAAAAAAATGAAATCCCTTTGTAACAGACGAGTTTCCGTATGAAATCCTTATACTTTGAAAGAGATTGTCCGTTTTGTACACGAAGTGCATCCAGTTTTTGCCGTAACCCTCTCAACTTTCTTGGACATGCTATGTGGATGAAATGATGATACCATGCCAACTTTCAACCTTTTCAGAGTTCATTTGAAATGCTTTTCAATTTTAGGGTCTTATAGCTCAAATAATTAGTAAATGCATGAAAATAACAAATGAAGTCAGAAAGGATTGAAAAATGATGATGTGGCTTTGAATGGTGCATTTTGAACACACAAAAAGACAGGAGTTCAAATAAGTTTAAAAAAATGAAATGCCTTTGTACCAGACGAGTTTCCGGATGAAATCCTGATACTTTGAAAGAGATTGTCCGTTTTGTACACGAAGTGCATCCAGTTTTTGCCGTAACCCTCTCAACTTTCTTGCACATGCTATGTGGATGAAATGATGATACCGTGCCAACTTTCAACCTTTTCAGAGTTCATTTGAAATGCTTTTCAATTTTAGGGTCTTATAGATCAAAATAATTAGTATATGCTTGAAAAATAACAAATGAAGTCAGAAAGGATTGAAAAATGATGATGTGGCTTTGAATGGTGCATTTTGAACACACAAAAAGTCAGGAGTTCAAATAAGTTTTAAAAAATGAAATCCCTTTGTAACAGAGGAGTTTCCGTATGAAATCCTTATACTTTGAAAGAGATTGTCCGTTTTGTACACGAAGTGCATCCAGTTTTTGCCGTAACCCTCTCAACTTTCTTGCACATGCTATGTGGATGAAATGATGATACCATGCCAACTTTCAACCTTTTCAGAGTTCATTTGAAATGCTTTTCAATTTTAGGGTCTTATAGCTCAAAATAATTAGTAAATGCATGAAAAATAACAAATGAAGTCAGAAAGGATTGAAAAATGATGATGTGGCTTTGAATGGTGCATTTTGAACACACAAAAAGTCAGGAGTTCAAATAAGTTTTAAAAAATGAAATCCCTTTGTAACAGACGAGTTTCCGGATGAAATCCTGGTACTTTGAAAGAGATTGTCCGTTTTGTACACGAAGTGCATCCAATTTTTGCCGTAAGCCTCTCAACTTTCTTGCACATGCTATGTGAATGAAATGATGATACCATGCCAACTTTCAACCTTTTCAGAGTTCATTTGAAATGCTTTTCAATTTTAGGGTCTTATAGATCAAAATAATTAGTATATGCTTGAAAAATAACAAATGAAGTCAGAAAGGATTGAAAAATGATGATGTGGCTTTGAATGGTGCATTTTGAACACACAAAAATTCAGGAGTTCAAATAAGTTTAAAAAAAATGAAATCCCTTTGTAACAGACGAGTTTCCGTATGAAATCCTTATACTTTGAAAGAGATTGTCCGTTTTGTACACGAAGTGCATCCAGTTTTTGCCGTAACCCTCTCAACTTTCTTGCACATGCTATGTGGATGAAATGATGATACCATGCCAACTTTCAACCTTTTCAGAGTTCATTTGAAATGCTTTTCAATTTTAGGGTCTTATAGCTCAAAATAATTAGTAAATGGATGAAAAATAACAAATGAAGTCAGAAAGGATTAAAAAATGATGATGTGGCTTTGAATGGTGCATTTTGAACACACAAAAAGTCAGGAGTTCAAATAAGTTTTAAAAAATGAAATCCCTTTGTAACAGACGAGTTTCCGGATGAAATCCTGGTACTTTGAAAGAGATTGTCCGTTTTGTACACGAAGTGCATCCAATTTTTGCCGTAAGCCTCTCAACTTTCTTGCACATGCTATGTGGATGAAATGATGATACCATGCCAACTTTCAACCTTTTCAGAGTTCATTTGAAATGCTTTTCAATTTTAGGGTCTTATAGATCAAAATAATTAGTATATGCTTGAAAAATAACAAATGAAGTCAGAAAGGATTGAAAAATGATGATGTGGCTTTGAATGGTGCATTTTGAACACACAAAAAGTCAGGAGTTCAAATAAGTTTTAAAAAATGAAATCCCTTTGTAACAGACGAGTTTCCGGATGAAATCCTGGTACTTTGAAAGAGATTGTCCGTTTTGTACACGAAGTGCATCCAATTTTTGCCGTAAGCCTCTCAACTTTCTTGCACATGCTATGTGGATGAAATGATGATACCATGCCAACTTTCAACCTTTTCAGAGTTCATTTGAAATGCTTTTCAATTTTAGGGTCTTATAGCTCAAAATAATTAGTAAATGCATGAAAAATAACAAATGAAGTCAGAAAGGATTGAAAAATGATGATGTGGCTTTGAATGGTGCATTTTGAACACACAAAAAGTCAGGAGTTCAAATAAGTTTTAAAAAATGAAATCCCTTTGTAACAGACGAGTTTCCGGATGAAATCCTGATACTTTGAAAGAGATTGTCCGTTTTGTACACGAAGTGCATCCAGTTTTTGCCGTAACCCTCTCAACTTTCTTGCACATGCTATGTGGATGAAATGATGATACCATGCCAACTTTCAACCTTTTCAGAGTTCATTTGAAATGCTTTTCAATTTTAGGGTCTTATAGCACAAGATAATTAGTAAATGCATGAAAAATAACAAATGAAGTCAGAAAGGATTGAAAAATGATGATGTGGCTTTGAATGGTGCATTTTGAACACACAAAAAGTCAGGAGTTCAAATAAGTTTTAAAAAATGAAATCCCTTTGTAACAGACGAGTTTCCGGATGAAATCCTGGTACTTTGAAAGAGATTGTCCGTTTTGTACACGAAGTGCATCCAATTTTTGCCGTAAGCCTCTCAACTTTCTTGCACATGCTATGTGGATGAAATGATGATACCATGCCAACTTTCAACCTTTTCAGAGTTCATTTGAAATGCTTTTCAATTTTAGGGTCTTATAGATCAAAATAATTAGTATATGCTTGAAAAATAACAAATGAAGTCAGAAAGGATTGAAAAATGATGATGTGGCTTTGAATGGTGCATTTTGAACACACAAAAAGTCAGGAGTTCAAATAAGTTTAAAAAAAATGAAATCCCTTTGTAACAGACGAGTTTCCGTATGAAATCCTTATACTTTGAAAGAGATTGTCCGTTTTGTACACGAATTGCATCCAGTTTTTGCCGTAACCCTCTCAACTTTCTTGCACATGCTATGTGGATGAAATGATGATACCATGCCAACTTTCAACCTTTTCAGAGTTCATTTGAAATGCTTTTCAATTTTAGGGTCTTATAGCTCAAAATAATTAGTAAATGCATGAAAAATAACAAATGAAGTCAGAAAGGATTGAAAAATGATGATGTGGCTTTGAATGGTGCATTTTGAACACACAAAAAGTCAGGAGTTCAAATAAGTTTAAAAAAAATGAAATCCCTTTGTAACAGACGAGTTTCCGGATGAAATCCTGGTACTTTGAAAGAGATTGTCCGTTTTGTACACGAAGTGCATCCAGTTTTTGCCGTAAGCCTCTCAACTTTCTTGCACATGCTATGTGGATGAAATGATGATACCATGCCAACTTTCAACCTTTTCAGATTTCATTTGAAATGCTTTTCAATTTTAGGGTCTTATAGCACAAGATAATTAGTAAATGCATGAAAAATAACAAAGTCAGAAAGGATTGAAAAATGATGATGTGGCTTTGAATGGTGCATTTTGAACACACAAAAAGTCAGGAGTTCAAATAAGTTTAAAAAAATGAAATGCCTTTGTACCAGACGAGTTTCCGGATGAAATCCTGATACTTTGAAAGAGATTGTCCGTTTTGTACACGAAGTGCATCCAGTTTTTGCCGTAACCCTCTCAACTTTCTTGCACATGCTATGTGGATGAAATGATGATACCATGCCAACTTTCAACCTTTTCAGAGTTCATTTGAAATGCTTTTCAATTTTAGGGTCTTATAGATCAAAATAATTAGTATATGCTTGAAAAATAACAAATGAAGTCAGAAAGGATTGAAAAATGATGATGTGGCTTTGAATGGTGCATTTTGAACACACAAAAAGTCAGGAGTTCAAATAAGTTTAAAAAAAATGAAATCCCTTTGTAACAGACGAGTTTCCGTATGAAATCCTTATACTTTGAAAGAGATTGTTCGTTTTGTACACGAAGTGCATCCAGTTTTTGCCGTAACCCTCTCAACTTTCTTGGACATGCTATGTGGATGAAATGATGATACCATGCCAACTTTCAACCTTTTCAGAGTTCATTTGAAATGCTTTTCAATTTTAGGGTCTTATAGCTCAAATAATTAGTAAATGCATGAAAATAACAAATGAAGTCAGAAAGGATTGAAAAATGATGATGTGGCTTTGAATGGTGCATTTTGAACACACAAAAAGTCAGGAGTTCAAATAAGTTTAAAAAAATGAAATGCCTTTGTACCAGACGAGTTTCCGGATGAAATCCTGATACTTTGAAAGAGATTGTCCGTTTTGTACACGAAGTGCATCCAGTTTTTGCCGTAACCCTCTCAACTTTCTTGCACATGCTATGTGGATGAAATGATGATACCGTGCCAACTTTCAACCTTTTCAGAGTTCATTTGAAATGCTTTTCAATTTTAGGGTCTTATAGATCAAAATAATTAGTATATGCTTGAAAAATAACAAATGAAGTCAGAAAGGATTGAAAAATGATGATGTGGCTTTGAATGGTGCATTTTGAACACACAAAAAGTCAGGAGTTCAAATAAGTTTTAAAAAAATGAAATCCCTTTGTAACAGACGAGTTTCCGTATGAAATCCTTATACTTTGAAAGAGATTGTCCGTTTTGTACACGAAGTGCATCCAGTTTTTGCCGTAACCCTCTCAACTTTCTTGCACATGCTATGTGGATGAAATGATGATACCATGCCAACTTTCAACCTTTTCAGAGTTCATTTGAAATGCTTTTCAATTTTAGGGTCTTATAGCTCAAAATAATTAGTAAATGCATGAAAAATAACAAATGAAGTCAGAAAGGATTGAAAAATGATGATGTGGCTTTGAATGGTGCATTTTGAACACACAAAAAGTCAGGAGTTCAAATAAGTTTTAAAAAATGAAATCCCTTTGTAACAGACGAGTTTCCGGATGAAATCCTGGTACTTTGAAAGAGATTGTCCGTTTTGTACACGAAGTGCATCCAGTTTTTGCCGTAAGCCTCTCAACTTTCTTGCACATGCTATGTGGATGAAATGATGATACCATGCCAACTTTCAACCTTTTCAGAGTTCATTTGAAATGCTTTTCAATTTTAGGGTCTTATAGATCAAAATAATTAGTATATGCTTGAAAAATAACAAATGAAGTCAGAAAGGATTGAAAAATGATGATGTGGCTTTGAATGGTGCATTTTGAACACACAAAAAGTCAGGAGTTCAAATAAGTTTAAAAAAATGAAATCCCTTTGTAACAGACGAGTTTCCGTATGAAATCCTTATACTTTGAAAGAGATTGTCCGTTTTGTACACGAAGTGCATCCAGTTTTTGCCGTAACCCTCTCAACTTTCTTGCACATGCTATGTGGATGAAATGATGATACCATGCCAACTTTCAACCTTTTCAGAGTTCATTTGAAATGCTTTTCAATTTTAGGGTCTTATAGCTCAAAATAATTAGTAAATGCATGAAAAATAACAAATGAAGTCAGAAAGGATTGAAAAATGATGATGTGGCTTTGAATGGTGCATTTTGAACACACAAAAAGTCAGGAGTTCAAATAAGTTTTAAAAAATGAAATCCCTTTGTAACAGACGAGTTTCCGGATGAAATCCTGGTACTTTGAAAGAGATTGTCCGTTTTGTACACGAAGTGCATCCAATTTTTGCCCTAAGCCTCTCAACTTTCTTGCACATGCTATGTGGATGAAATGATGATACCATGCCAACTTTCAACCTTTTCAGAGTTCATTTGAAATGCTTTTCAATTTTAGGGTCTTATAGATCAAAATAATTAGTATATGCTTGAAAAATAACAAATGAAGTCAGAAAGGATTGAAAAATGATGATGTGGCTTTGAATGGTGCATTTTGAACACACAAAAAGTCAGGAGTTCAAATAAGTTTAAAAAAAATGAAATCCCTTTGTAACAGACGAGTTTCCGTATGAAATCCTGATACTTTGAAAGAGATTGTCCGTTTTGTACACGAAGTGCATCCAGTTTTTGCCGTAACCCTCTCAACTTTCTTGCACATGCTATGTGGATGAAATGATGATACCATGCCAACTTTCAACCTTTTCAGAGTTCATTTGAAATGCTTTTCAATTTTAGGGTCTTATAGCTCAAAATAATTAGTAAATGGATGAAAAATAACAAATGAAGTCAGAAAGGATTGAAAAATGATGATGTGGCTTTGAATGGTGCATTTTGAACACACAAAAAGTCAGGAGTTCAAATAAGTTTTAAAAAATGAAATCCCTTTGTAACAGACGAGTTTCCGGATGAAATCCTGGTACTTTGAAAGAGATTGTCCGTTTTGTACACGAAGTGCATCCAATTTTTGCCGTAAGCCTCTCAACTTTCTTGCACATGCTATGTGGATGAAATGATGATACCATGCCAACTTTCAACCTTTTCAGAGTTCATTTGAAATGCTTTTCAATTTTAGGGTCTTATAGATCAAAATAATTAGTATATGCTTGAAAAATAACAAATGAAGTCAGAAAGGATTGAAAAATGATGATGTGGCTTTGAATGGTGCATTTTGAACACACAAAAAGTCAGGAGTTCAAATAAGTTTTAAAAAATGAAATCCCTTTGTAACAGACGAGTTTCCGGATGAAATCCTGGTACTTTGAAAGAGATTGTCCGTTTTGTACACGAAGTGCATCCAATTTTTGCCGTAAGCCTCTCAACTTTCTTGCACATGCTATGTGGATGAAATGATGATACCATGCCAACTTTCAACCTTTTCAGAGTTCATTTGAAATGCTTTTCAATTTTAGGGTCTTATAGCTCAAAATAATTAGTAAATGCATGAAAAATAACAAATGAAGTCAGAAAGGATTGAAAAATGATGATGTGGCTTTGAATGGTGCATTTTGAACACACAAAAAGTCAGGAGTTCAAATAAGTTTTAAAAAATGAAATCCCTTTGTAACAGACGAGTTTCCGGATGAAATCCTGATACTTTGAAAGAGATTGTCCGTTTTGTACACGAAGTGCATCCAGTTTTTGCCGTAACCCTCTCAACTTTCTTGCACATGCTATGTGGATGAAATGATGATACCATGCCAACTTTCAACCTTTTCAGAGTTCATTTGAAATGCTTTTCAATTTTAGGGTCTTATAGCACAAGATAATTAGTAAATGCATGAAAAATAACAAATGAAGTCAGAAAGGATTGAAAAATGATGATGTGGCTTTGAATGGTGCATTTTGAACACACAAAAAGTCAGGAGTTCAAATAAGTTTTAAAAAATGAAATCCCTTTGTAACAGACGAGTTTCCGGATGAAATCCTGGTACTTTGAAAGAGATTGTCCGTTTTGTACACGAAGTGCATCCAATTTTTGCCGTAAGCCTCTCAACTTTCTTGCACATGCTATGTGGATGAAATGATGATACCATGCCAACTTTCAACCTTTTCAGAGTTCATTTGAAATGCTTTTCAATTTTAGGGTCTTATAGATCAAAATAATTAATATATGCTTGAAAAATAACAAATGAAGTCAAAAAGGATTGAAAAATGATGATGTGGCTTTGAATGGTGCATTTTGAACACACAAAAAGTCAGGAGTTCAAATAAGTTTAAAAAAAATGAAATCCCTTTGTAACAGACGAGTTTCCGTATGAAATCCTTATACTTTGAAAGAGATTGTCCGTTTTGTACACGAATTGCATCCAGTTTTTGCCGTAACCCTCTCAACTTTCTTGCACATGCTATGTGGATGAAATGATGATACCATGCCAACTTTCAACCTTTTCAGAGTTCATTTGAAATGCTTTTCAATTTTAGGGTCTTATAGCTCAAAATAATTAGTAAATGCATGAAAAATAACAAATGAAGTCAGAAAGGATTGAAAAATGATGATGTGGCTTTGAATGGTGCATTTTGAACACACAAAAAGTCAGGAGTTCAAATAAGTTTAAAAAAAATGAAATCCCTTTGTAACAGACGAGTTTCCGGATGAAATCCTGGTACTTTGAAAGAGATTGTCCGTTTTGTACACGAAGTGCATCCAGTTTTTGCCGTAAGCCTCTCAACTTTCTTGCACATGCTATGTGGATGAAATGATGATACCATGCCAACTTTCAACCTTTTCAGATTTCATTTGAAATGCTTTTCAATTTTAGGGTCTTATAGCACAAGATAATTAGTAAATGCATGAAAAATAACAAAGTCAGAAAGGATTGAAAAATGATGATGTGGCTTTGAATGGTGCATTTTGAACACACAAAAAGTCAGGAGTTCAAATAAGTTTAAAAAAATGAAATGCCTTTGTACCAGACGAGTTTCCGGATGAAATCCTGATACTTTGAAAGAGATTGTCCGTTTTGTACACGAAGTGCATCCAGTTTTTGCCGTAACCCTCTCAACTTTCTTGCACATGCTATGTGGATGAAATGATGATACCATGCCAACTTTCAACCTTTTCAGAGTTCATTTGAAATGCTTTTCAATTTTAGGGTCTTATAGATCAAAATAATTAGTATATGCTTGAAAAATAACAAATGAAGTCAGAAAGGATTGAAAAATGATGATGTGGCTTTGAATGGTGCATTTTGAACACACAAAAAGTCAGGAGTTCAAATAAGTTTAAAAAAAATGAAATCCCTTTGTAACAGACGAGTTTCCGTACGAAATCCTTATACTTTGAAAGAGATTGTTCGTTTTGTACACGAAGTGCATCCAGTTTTTGCCGTAACCCTCTCAACTTTCTTGGACATGCTATGTGGATGAAATGATGATACCATGCCAACTTTCAACCTTTTCAGAGTTCATTTGAAATGCTTTTCAATTTTAGGGTCTTATAGCTCAAATAATTAGTAAATGCATGAAAATAACAAATGAAGTCAGAAAGGATTGAAAAATGATGATGTGGCTTTGAATGGTGCATTTTGAACACACAAAAAGTCAGGAGTTCAAATAAGTTTAAAAAAATGAAATGCCTTTGTACCAGACGAGTTTCCGGATGAAATCCTGATACTTTGAAAGAGATTGTCCGTTTTGTACACGAAGTGCATCCAGTTTTTGCCGTAACCCTCTCAACTTTCTTGCACATGCTATGTGGATGAAATGATGATACCGTGCCAACTTTCAACCTTTTCAGAGTTCATTTGAAATGCTTTTCAATTTTAGGGTCTTATAGATCAAAATAATTAGTATATGCTTGAAAAATAACAAATGAAGTCAGAAAGGATTGAAAAATGATGATGTGGCTTTGAATGGTGCATTTTGAACACACAAAAAGTCAGGAGTTCAAATAAGTTTTAAAAAAATGAAATCCCTTTGTAACAGACGAGTTTCCGTATGAAATCCTTATACTTTGAAAGAGATTGTCCGTTTTGTACACGAAGTGCATCCAGTTTTTGCCGTAACCCTCTCAACTTTCTTGCACATGCTATGTGGATGAAATGATGATACCATGCCAACTTTCAACCTTTTCAGAGTTCATTTGAAATGCTTTTCAATTTTAGGGTCTTATAGCTCAAAATAATTAGTAAATGCATGAAAAATAACAAATGAAGTCAGAAAGGATTGAAAAATGATGATGTGGCTTTGAATGGTGCATTTTGAACACACAAAAAGTCAGGAGTTCAAATAAGTTTTAAAAAATGAAATCCCTTTGTAACAGACGAGTTTCCGGATGAAATCCTGGTACTTTGAAAGAGATTGTCCGTTTTGTACACGAAGTGCATCCAGTTTTTGCCGTAAGCCTCTCAACTTTCTTGCACATGCTATGTGGATGAAATGATGATACCATGCCAACTTTCAACCTTTTCAGAGTTCATTTGAAATGCTTTTCAATTTTAGGGTCTTATAGATCAAAATAATTAGTATATGCTTGAAAAATAACAAATGAAGTCAGAAAGGATTGAAAAATGATGATGTGGCTTTGAATGGTGCATTTTGAACACACAAAAAGTCAGGAGTTCAAATAAGTTTAAAAAAAATGAAATCCCTTTGTAACAGACGAGTTTCCGTATGAAATCCTTATACTTTGAAAGAGATTGTCCGTTTTGTACACGAAGTGCATCCAGTTTTTGCCGTAACCCTCTCAACTTTCTTGCACATGCTATGTGGATGAAATGATGATACCATGCCAACTTTCAACCTTTTCAGAGTTCATTTGAAATGCTTTTCAATTTTAGGGTCTTATAGCTCAAAATAATTAGTAAATGCATGAAAAATAACAAATGAAGTCAGAAAGGATTGAAAAATGATGATGTGGCTTTGAATGGTGCATTTTGAACACACAAAAAGTCAGGAGTTCAAATAAGTTTTAAAAAATGAAATCCCTTTGTAACAGACGAGTTTCCGGATGAAATCCTGGTACTTTGAAAGAGATTGTCCGTTTTGTACACGAAGTGCATCCAATTTTTGCCCTAAGCCTCTCAACTTTCTTGCACATGCTATGTGGATGAAATGATGATACCATGCCAACTTTCAACCTTTTCAGAGTTCATTTGAAATGCTTTTCAATTTTAGGGTCTTATAGATCAAAATAATTAGTATATGCTTGAAAAATAACAAATGAAGTCAGAAAGGATTGAAAAATGATGATGTGGCTTTGAATGGTGCATTTTGAACACACAAAAAGTCAGGAGTTCAAATAAGTTTTAAAAAATGAAATCCCTTTGTAACAGACGAGTTTCCGGATGAAATCCTGGTACTTTGAAAGAGATTGTCCGTTTTGTACACGAAGTGCATCCACTTTTTGCCGTAAGCCTCTCAACTTTCTTGCACATGCTATGTGGATGAAATGATGATACCATGCCAACTTTCAACCTTTTCAGAGTTCATTTGAAATGCTTTTCAATTTTAGGGTCTTATAGCTCAAAATAATTAGTAAATGCATGAAAAATAACAAATGAAGTCAGAAAGGATTGAAAAATGATGATGTGGCTTTGAATGGTGCATTTTGAACACACAAAAAGTCAGGAGTTCAAATAAGTTTTAAAAAATGAAATCCCTTTGTAACAGACGAGTTTCCGGATGAAATCCTGATACTTTGAAAGAGATTGTCCGTTTTGTACACGAAGTGCATCCAGTTTTTGCCGTAACCCTCTCAACTTTCTTGCACATGCTATGTGGATGAAATGATGATACCATGCCAACTTTCAACCTTTTCAGAGTTCATTTGAAATGCTTTTCAATTTTAGGGTCTTATAGCACAAGATAATTAGTAAATGCATGAAAAATAACAAATGAAGTCAGAAAGGATTGAAAAATGATGATGTGGCTTTGAATGGTGCATTTTGAACTCACAAAAAGTCAGGAGTTCAAATAAGTTTTAACAAAATGAAATCCCTTTGTAACAGACGAGTTTCCGGATGAAATCCTGGTACTTTGAAAGAGATTGTCCGTTTTGTACACGAAGTGCATCCAATTTTTGCCGTAAGCCTCTCAACTTTCTTGCACATGCTATGTGGATGAAATGATGATACCATGCCAACTTTCAACCTTTTCAGAGTTCATTTGAAATGCTTTTCAATTTTAGGGTCTTATAGATCAAAATAATTAGTATATGCTTGAAAAATAACAAATGAAGTCAGAAAGGATTGAAAAATGATGATGTGGCTTTGAATGGTGCATTTTGAACACACAAAAAGTCAGGAGTTCAAATAAGTTTAAAAAAAATGAAATCCCTTTGTAACAGACGAGTTTCCGTATGAAATCCTTATACTTTGAAAGAGATTGTCCGTTTTGTACACGAATTGCATCCAGTTTTTGCCGTAACCCTCTCAACTTTCTTGCACATGCTATGTGGATGAAATGATGATACCATGCCAACTTTCAACCTTTTCAGAGTTCATTTGAAATGCTTTTCAATTTTAGGGTCTTATAGCTCAAAATAATTAGTAAATGCATGAAAAATAACAAATGAAGTCAGAAAGGATTGAAAAATGATGATGTGGCTTTGAATGGTGCATTTTGAACACACAAAAAGTCAGGAGTTCAAATAAGTTTAAAAAAAATGAAATCCCTTTGTAACAGACGAGTTTCCGGATGAAATCCTGGTACTTTGAAAGAGATTGTCCGTTTTGTACACGAAGTGCATCCAGTTTTTGCCGTAAGCCTCTCAACTTTCTTGCACATGCTATGTGGATGAAATGATGATACCATGCCAACTTTCAACCTTTTCAGATTTCATTTGAAATGCTTTTCAATTTTAGGGTCTTATAGCACAAGATAATTAGTAAATGCATGAAAAATAACAAAGTCAGAAAGGATTGAAAAATGATGATGTGGCTTTGAATGGTGCATTTTGAACAAACAAAAAGTCAGGAGTTCAAATAAGTTTAAAAAAATGAAATGCCTTTGTACCAGACGAGTTTCCAGATGAAATCCTGATACTTTGAAAGAGATTGTCCGTTTTGTACACGAAGTGCATCCAGTTTTTGCCGTAACCCTCTCAACTTTCTTGCACATGCTATGTGGATGAAATGATGATACCATGCCAACTTTCAACCTTTTCAGAGTTCATTTGAAATGCTTTTCAACTTTAGGGTCTTATAGATCAAAATAATTAGTATATGCTTGAAAAATAACAAATGAAGTCAGAAAGGATTGAAAAATGATGATGTTGCTTTGAATGGTGCATTTTGAACACACAAAAAGTCAGGAGTTCAAATAAGTTTAAAAAAAATGAAATCCCTTTGTAACAGACGAGTTTCCGTATGAAATCCTGATACTTTGAAAGAGATTGTCCGTTTTGTACACGAAGTGCATCCAGTTTTTGCCGTAACCCTCTCAACTTTCTTGCACATGCTATCTGGATGAAATGATGATACCATGCCAACTTTCAACCTTTTCAGAGTTCATTTGAAATGCTTTTCAATTTTAGGGTCTTATAGATCAAAATAATTAGTATATGCTTGAAAAATAACAAATGAAGTCAGAAAGGATTGAAAAATGATGATGTGGCTTTGAATGGTGCATTTTGAACACACAAAAAGTCAGGAGTTCAAATAAGTTTAAAAAAAATGAAATCCCTTTGTAACAGACGAGTTTCCGTATGAAATCCTGATACTTTGAAAGAGATTGTCCGTTTTGTACACGAAGTGCATCCAGTTTTTGCCGTAACCCTCTCAACTTTCTTGCACATGCTATCTGGATGAAATGATGATACCATGCCAACTTTCAACCTTTTCAGAGTTCATTTGAAATGCTTTTCAATTTTAGGGTCTTATAGATCAAAATAATTAGTATATGCTTGAAAAATAACAAATGAAGTCAGAAAGGATTGAAAAATGATGATGTGGCTTTGAATGGTGCATTTTGAACACACAAAAAGTCAGGAGTTCAAATAAGTTTAAAAAAATGAAATCCCTTTCTAACAGACGAGTTTCCGTATGAAATCCTGATACTTTGAAAGAGATTGTCCGTTTTGTACACGAAGTGCATCCAGTTTTTGCCATAACCCTCTCAACTTTCTTGCACATGCTATGTGGATGAAATGATGATACCATGCCAACTTTCAACCTTTTCAGAGTTCATTTGAAATGCTTTTCAATTTTAGGGTCTTATAGCTCAAAATAATTAGTAAATGCATGAAAAATAACAAATGAAGTCAGAAAGGATTGAAAAATGATGATGTGGCTTTGAATGGTGCATTTTGAACACACAAAAAGTCAGGAGTTCAAATAAGTTTAAAAAAAATGAAATCCCTTTGTAACAGACGAGTTTCCGTATGAAATCCTGATACTTTGAAAGAGATTGTCCGTTTTGTACACGAAGTGCATCCAGTTTTTGCCGTAACCCTCTCAACTTTCTTGCACATGCTATGTGGATGAAATGATGATACCATGCCAACTTTCAACCTTTTCAGAGTTCATTTGAAATGCTTTTCAATTTTAGGGTCTTATAGATCAAAATAATTAGTATATGCTTGAAAAATAACAAATGAAGTCAGAAAGGATTGAAAAATGATGATGTTGCTTTGAATGGTGCATTTTGAACACACAAAAAGTCAGGAGTTCAAAAAAGTTTAAAAAAATGAAATCCCTTTGTAACAGACGAGTTTCCGTATGAAATCCTGATACTTTGAAAGAGATTGTCCGTTTTGTACACGAAGTGCATCCAGTTTTTGCCGTAACCCTCTCAACTTTCTTGCACATGCTATCTGGATGAAATGATGATACCATGCCAACTTTCAACCTTTTCAGAGTTCATTTGAAATGCTTTTCAATTTTAGGGTCTTATAGCTCAAAATAATTAGTAAATGCATGAAAAATAACAAATGAAGTCAGAAAGGATTGAAAAATGATGATGTGGCTTTGAATGGTGCATTTTGAACACACAAAAAGTCAGGAGTTCAAATAAGTTTAAAAAAAATGAAATCCCTTTGTAACAGACGAGTTTCCGTATGAAATCCTGATACTTTGAAAGAGATTGTCCGTTTTGTACACGAAGTGCATCCAGTTTTTGCCGTAACCCTCTCAACTTTCTTGCACATGCTATGTGGATGAAATGATGATACCATGCCAACTTTCAACCTTTTCAGAGTTCATTTGAAATGCTTTTCAATTTTAGGGTCTTATAGATCAAAATAATTAGTATATGCTTGAAAAATAACAAATGAAGTCAGAAAGGATTGAAAAATGATGATGTTGCTTTGAATGGTGCATTTTGAACACACAAAAAGTCAGGAGTTCAAATAAGTTTAAAAAAATGAAATCCCTTTGTAACAGACGAGTTTCCGTATGAAATCCTGATACTTTGAAAGAGATTGTCCGTTTTGTACACGAAGTGCATCCAGTTTTTGCCATAACCCTCTCAACTTTCTTGCACATGCTATGTGGATGAAATGATGATACCATGCCAACTTTCAACCTTTTCAGAGTTCATTTGAAATGCTTTTCAATTTTAGGGTCTTATAGCTCAAAATAATTAGTAAATGCATGAAAAATAACAAATGAAGTCAGAAAGGATTGAAAAATGATGATGTGGCTTTGAATGGTGCATTTTGAACACACAAAAAGTCAGGAGTTCAAATAAGTTTAAAAAAATGAAATCCCTTTGTAACAGACGAGTTTCCATATGAAATCCTGATACTTTGAAAGAGATTGTCCGTTTTGTACACGAAGTGCATCCAGTTTTTGCCGTAACCCTCTCAACTTTCTTGCACATGCTATCTGGATGAAATGATGATACCATGCCAACTTTCAACCTTTTCAGAGTTCATTTGAAATGCTTTTCAATTTTAGGGTCTTATAGATCAAAATAATTAGTATATGCTTGAAAAATAACAAATGAAGTCAGAAAGGATTGAAAAATGATGATGTGGCTTTGAATGGTGCATTTTGAACACACAAAAAGTCAGGAGTTCAAATAAGTTTAAAAAAATGAAATCCCTTTCTAACAGACGAGTTTCCGTATGAAATCCTGATACTTTGAAAGAGATTGTCCGTTTTGTACACGAAGTGCATCCAGTTTTTGCCATAACCCTCTCAACTTTCTTGCACATGCTATGTGGATGAAATGATGATACCATGCCAACTTTCAACCTTTTCAGAGTTCATTTGAAATGCTTTTCAATTTTAGGGTCTTATAGCTCAAAATAATTAGTAAATGCATGAAAAATAACAAATGAAGTCAGAAAGGATTGAAAAATGATGATGTGGCTTTGAATGGTGCATTTTGAACACACAAAAAGTCAGGAGTTCAAATAAGTTTAAAAAAATGAAATCCCTTTGTAACAGACGAGTTTCCATATGAAATCCTGATACTTTGAAAGAGATTGTCCGTTTTGTACACGAAGTGCATCCAGTTTTTGCCGTAACCCTCTCAACTTTCTTGCACATGCTATCTGGATGAAATGATGATACCATGCCAACTTTCAACCTTTTCAGAGTTCATTTGAAATGCTTTTCAATTTTAGGGTCTTATAGATCAAAATAATTAGTATATGCTTGAAAAATAACAAATGAAGTCAGAAAGGATTGAAAAATGATGATGTGGCTTTGAATGGTGCATTTTGAACACACAAAAAGTCAGGAGTTCAAATAAGTTTAAAAAAATGAAATCCCTTTCTAACAGACGAGTTTCCGTATGAAATCCTGATACTTTGAAAGAGATTGTCCGTTTTGTACACGAAGTGCATCCAGTTTTTGCCATAACCCTCTCAACTTTCTTGCACATGCTATGTGGATGAAATGATGATACCATGCCAACTTTCAACCTTTTCAGAGTTCATTTGAAATGCTTTTCAATTTTAGGGTCTTATAGCTCAAAATAATTAGTAAATGCATGAAAAATAACAAATGAAGTCAGAAAGGATTGAAAAATGATGATGTGCCTTTGAATGGTGCATTTTGAACACACAAAAAGTCAGGAGTTCAAATAAGTTTTAAAAAATGAAATCCCTTTGTAACAGACGAGTTTCCGGATGAAATCCTGGTACTTTGAAAGAGATAGTCCGTTTTGTACACGAAGTGCATCCAACTTTTGCCGTAAGCCTCTCAACTTTCTTGCACATGCTATGTGGATGAAATGATGATACCATGCCAACTTTCAACCTTTTCAGAGTTCATTTGAAATGCTTTTCAATTTTAGGGTCTTATAGATCAAAATAATTAGTATATGCTTGAAAAATAACAAATGAAGTCAGAAAGGATTGAAAAATGATGATGTGGCTTTGAATGGTGCATTTTGAACACACAAAAAGTCAGGAGTTCAAATAAGTTTAAAAAAAATGAAATCCCTTTGTAACAGACGAGTTTCCGTATGAAATCCTTATACTTTGAAAGAGATTGTCCGTTTTGTACACGAAGTGCATCCAGTTTTTGCCGTAACCCTCTCAACTTTCTTGCACATGCTATGTGGATGAAATGATGATACCATGCCAACTTTCAACCTTTTCAGAGTTCATTTGAAATGCTTTTCAATTTTAGGGTCTTATAGCTCAAAATAATTAGTAAATGCATGAAAAATAACAAATGAAGTCAGAAAGGATTGAAAAATGATGATGTGGCTTTGAATGGTGCATTTTGAACACACAAAAAGTCAGGAGTTCAAATAAGTTTTAAAAAATGAAATCCCTTTGTAACAGACGAGTTTCCGGATGAAATCCTGGTACTTTGAAAGAGATTGTCCGTTTTGTACACGAAGTGCATCCAATTTTTGCCGTAAGCCTCTCAACTTTCTTGCACATGCTATGTGGATGAAATGATGATACCATGCCAACTTTCAACCTTTTCAGAGTTCATTTGAAATGCTTTTCAATTTTAGGGTCTTATAGATCAAAATAATTAGTATATGCTTGAAAAATAACAAATGAAGTCAGAAAGGATTGAAAAATGATGATGTGGCTTTGAATGGTGCATTTTGAACACACAAAAAGTCAGGAGTTCAAATAAGTTTAAAAAAATGAAATCCCTTTGTAACAGACGAGTTTCCGTATGAAATCCTTATACTTTGAAAGAGATTGTCCGTTTTGTACACGAAGTGCATCCAGTTTTTGCCGTAACCCTCTCAACTTTCTTGCACATGCTATGTGGATGAAATGATGATACCATGCCAACTTTCAACCTTTTCAGAGTTCATTTGAAATGCTTTTCAATTTTAGGGTCTTATAGCTCAAAATAATTAGTAAATGCATGAAAAATAACAAATGAAGTCAGAAAGGATTGAAAAATGATGATGTGGCTTTGAATGGTGCATTTTGAACACACAAAAAGTCAGGAGTTCAAATAAGTTTAAAAAAAATGAAATCCCTTTGTAAAAGACGAGTTTCCGTATGAAATCCTTATACTTTGAAAGAGATTGTCCGTTTTGTACACGAAGTGCATCCAGTTTTTGCCGTAACCCTCTCAACTTTCTTGCACATGCTATGTGGATGAAATGATGATACCATGCCAACTTTCAACCTTTTCAGAGTTCATTTGAAATGCTTTTCAATTTTAGGGTCTTATAGCACAAGATAATTAGTAAATGCATGAAAAATAACAAATGAAGTCAGAAAGGATTGAAAAATGATGATGTGGCTTTGAATGGTGCATTTTGAACACACAAAAAGTCAGGAGTTCAAATAAGTTTTAAAAAATGAAATCCCTTTGTAACAGACGAGTTTCCGCATGAAATCCTGGTACTTTGAAAGAGATTGTCCGTTTTGTACACGAAGTGCATCCAATTTTTGCCGTAAGCCTCTCAACTTTCTTGCACATGCTATGTGGATGAAATGATGATACCATGCCAACTTTCAACCTTTTCAGAGTTCATTTGAAATGCTTTTCAATTTTAGGGTCTTATAGATCAAAATAATTAGTATATGCTTGAAAAATAACAAATGAAGTCAGAAAGGATTGAAAAATGATGATGTGGCTTTGAATGGTGCATTTTGAACACACAAAAAGTCAGGAGTTCAAATAAGTTTAAAAAAAATGAAATCCCTTTGTAACAGACGAGTTTCCGTATGAAATCCTTATACTTTGAAAGAGATTGTCCGTTTTGTACACGAAGTGCATCCAGTTTTTGCCGTAACCCTCTCAACTTTCTTGCACATGCTATGTGGATGAAATGATGATACCATGCCAACTTTCAACCTTTTCAGAGTTCATTTGAAATGCTTTTCAATTTTAGGGTCTTATAGCTCAAAATAATTAGTAAATGCATGAAAAATAACAAATGAAGTCAGAAAGGATTGAAAAATGATGATGTGGCTTTGAATGGTGCATTTTGAACACACAAAAAGTCAGGAGTTCAAATAAGTTTAAAAAAAATGAAATCCCTTTGTAACAGACGAGTTTCCGGATGAAATCCTGGTACTTTGAAAGAGATTGTCCGTTTTGTACACGAAGTGCATCCAGTATTTGCCGTAAGCCTCTCAACTTTCTTGCACATGCTATGTGGATGAAATGATGATACCATGCCAACTTTCAACCTTTTCAGATTTCATTTGAAATGCTTTTCAATTTTAGGGTCTTATAGCACAAGATAATTAGTAAATGCATGAAAAATAACAAAGTCAGAAAGGATTGAAAAATGATGATGTGGCTTTGAATGGTGCATTTTGAACAAACAAAAAGTCAGGAGTTCAAATAAGTTTAAAAAAATGAAATGCCTGTGTACCAGACGAGTTTCCGGATGAAATCCTGATACTTTGAAAGAGATTGTCCGTTTTGTACACGAAGTGCATCCAGTTTTTGCCGTAACCCTCTCAACTTTCTTGCACATGCTATGTGGATGAAATGATGATACCATGCCAACTTTCAACCTTTTCAGAGTTCATTTGAAATGCTTTTCAATTTTAGGGTCTTATAGATCAAAATAATTAGTATATGCTTGAAAAATAACAAATGAAGTCAGAAAGGATTGAAAAATGATGATGTGGCTTTGAATGGTGCATTTTGAACACACAAAAAGTCAAGAGTTCAAATAAGTTTAAAAAAAATGAAATCCCTTTGTAACAGACGAGTTTCCGTATGAAATCCTGATACTTTGAAAGAGATTGTCCGTTTTGTACACGAAGTGCATCCAGTTTTTGCCGTAACCCTCTCAACTTTCTTGCACATGCTATCTGGATGAAATGATGATACCATGCCAACTTTCAACCTTTTCAGAGTTCATTTGAAATGCTTTTCAATTTTAGGGTCTTATAGATCAAAATAATTAGTATATGCTTGAAAAATAACAAATGAAGTCAGAAAGGATTTAAAAATGATGATGTGGCTTTGAATGGTGCATTTTGAACACACAAAAAGTCAGGAGTTCAAATAAGTTTAAAAAAATGAAATCCCTTTGTAACAGACGAGTTTCCGTATGAAATCCTGATACTTTGAAAGAGATTGTCCGTTTTGTACGCGAAGTGCATCCAGTTTTTGCCGTAACCCTCTCAACTTTCTTGCACATGCTATCTGGATGAAATGATGATTCCATGCCAACTTTCAACCTTTTCAGAGTTCATTTGAAATGCTTTTCAATTTTAGGGTCTTATAGATCAAAATAATTAGTATATGCTTGAAAAATAACAAATGAAGTCAGAAAGGATTTAAAAATGATGATGTGGCTTTGAATGGTGCATTTTGAACACACAAAAAGTCAGGAGTTCAAATAAGTTTAAAAAAATGAAATCCCTTTGTAACAGACGAGTTTCCGTATGAAATCCTGATACTTTGAAAGAGATTGTCCGTTTTGTACGCGAAGTGCATCCAGTTTTTGCCGTAACCCTCTCAACTTTCTTGCACATGCTATCTGGATGAAATGATGATTCCATGCCAACTTTCAACCTTTTCAGAGTTCATTTGAAATGCTTTTCAATTTTAGGGTCTTATAGATCAAAATAATTAGTATATGCTTGAAAAATAACAAATGAAGTCAGAAAGGATTTAAAAATGATGATGTGGCTTTGAATGGTGCATTTTGAACACACAAAAAGTCAGGAGTTCAAATAAGTTTAAAAAAAATGAAATCCCTTTCTAACAGACGAGTTTCCGTATGAAATCCTGATACTTTGAAAGAGATTGTCCGTTTTGTACACGAAGTGCATCCAGTTTTTGCCGTAACCCTCTCAACTTTCTTGCACATGCTATCTGGATGAAATGATGATACCATGCCAACTTTCAACCTTTTCAGAGTTCATTTGAAATGCTTTTCAATTTTAGGGTCTTATAGATCAAAATAATTAGTATATGCTTGAAAAATAACAAATGAAGTCAGAAAGGATTTAAAAATGATGATGTGGCTTTGAATGGTGCATTTTGAACACACAAAAAGTCAGGAGTTCAAATAAGTTTAAAAAAATGAAATCCCTTTGTAACAGACGAGTTTCCGTATGAAATCCTGATACTTTGAAAGAGATTGTCCGTTTTGTACGCGAAGTGCATCCAGTTTTTGCCGTAACCCTCTCAACTTTCTTGCACATGCTATCTGGATGAAATGATGATTCCATGCCAACTTTCAACCTTTTCAGAGTTCATTTGAAATGCTTTTCAATTTTAGGGTCTTATAGATCAAAATAATTAGTATATGCTTGAAAAATAACAAATGAAGTCAGAAAGGATTGAAAAATGATGATGTGGCTTTGAATGGTGCATTTTGAACACACAAAAAGTCAGGAGTTCAAATAAGTTTAAAAAAATTAAATCCCTTTCTAACAGACGAGTTTCCGTATGAAATCCTGATACTTTGAAAGAGATTGTCCGTTTTGTACACGAAGTGCATCCAGTTTTTGCCGTAACCCTCTCAACTTTCTTGCACATGCTATGTGGATGAAATGATGATACCATGCCAACTTTCAACCTTTTCAGAGTTCATTTCAAATGCTTTTCAATTTTAGGGTCTTATAGCTCAAAATAATTAGTAAATGCATGAAAAATAACAAAGTCAGAAAGGATTGAAAAATGAAGATGTGGCTTTGAATGGTGCATTTTGAACACACAAAAAGTCAGGAGTTCAAATAAGTTTAAAAAAATGAAATGCCTTTGTACCAGACGAGTTTCCGGATGAAATCCTGATACTTTGAAAGAGATTGTCCGTTTTGTACACGAAGTGCATCCAGTTTTTGCCGTAACCCTCTCAACTTTCTTGCACATGCTATGTGGATGAAATGATGATACCATGCCAACTTTCAACCTTTTCAGAGTTCATTTGAAATGCTTTTCAATTTTAGGGTCTTATAGATCAAAATAATTAGTATATGCTTGAAAAATAACAAATGAAGTCAGAAAGGATTGAAAAATGATGATGTGGCTTTGAATGGTGCATTTTGAACACACAAAAAGTCAGGAGTTCAAATAAGTTTAAAAAAATGAAATCCCTTTCTAACAGACGAGTTTCCGTATGAAATCCTGATACTTTGAAAGAGATTGTCCGTTTTGTACACGAAGTGCATCCAGTTTTTGCCGTAACCCTCTCAACTTTCTTTCACATGCTATGTGGATGAAATGATGATACCATGCCAACTTTCAACCTTTTCAGAGTTCATTTGAAATGCTTTTCAATTTTAGGGTCTTATAGCACAAGATAATTAGTAAATGCATGAAAAATAACAAAGTCAGAAAGGATTGGAAAATGATGATATGGCTTTGAATGGTGCATTTTGAACACACAAAAAGTCAGGAGTTCAAATAAGTTTAAAAAATGAAATGCCTTTGTACCAGACGAGTTTTTGGATAAAATCCTGATACTTTGAAAGAGATTGTCCGTTTTGTACACGAAGTGCATCCACTTTTTGCCGTAACCCTCTCAACTTTCTTGCACATGCTATGTGGATGAAATGATGATACCATGCCAACTTTCAACCTTTTCAGAGTTCATTTGAAATGCTTTTCAATTTTAGGGTCTTATAGCTCAAAATAATTAGTAAATGCATGAAAAATAACAAAGTCAGAAAGGATTGAAAAATGAAGATGTGGCTTTGAATGGTGCATTTTGAACACACAAAAAGTCAGGAGTTCAAATAAGTTTAAAAAAATGAAATGCCTTTGTACCAGACGAGTTTCCGGATGAAATCCTGATACTTTGAAAGAGATTGTCCGTTTTGTACACGAAGTGCATCCAGTTTTTGCCGTCACCCTCTCAACTTTCTTGCACATGCTATGTGGATGAAATGATGATACCATGCCAACTTTCAACCTTTTCAGAGTTCATTTGAAATGCTTTTCAATTTTAGGGTCTTATAGATCAAAATAATTAGTATATGCTTGAAAAATAACAAATGAAGTCAGAAAGGATTGAAAAATGATGATGTGGCTTTGAATGGTGCATTTTGAACACACAAAAAGTCAGGAGTTCAAACAAGTTTTAAAAAATGAAATCCCTTTGTAACAGACGAGTTTCCGTATGAAATCCTGATACTTTGAAAGAGATTGTCCGTTTTGTACACGAAGTGCATCCAGTTTTTGCCGTAACCCTCTCAACTTTCTTGAACATGCTATGTGGATGAAATGATGATACCATGCCAACTTTCAACCTTTTCAGAGTTCATTTGAAATGCTTTTCAATTTTAGGGTCTTATAGCACAAGATAATTAGTAAATGCATGAAAAATAACAAAGTCAGAAAAGATTGGAAAATGATGATATGGCTTTGAATGGTGCATTTTTAACATACAAAAAGTCAGGAGTTCAAATAAGTTTAAAAAAATGAAATGCCTTTGTACCAGACGAGTTTCCGGATGAAATCCTGATACTTTGAAAGAGATTGTCCTTTTGTACACGAAGTGCATCCAGCTTTTGCCGTAACCCTCTCAACTTTCTTGCACATGCTATGTGGATGAAATGATGATACCATGCCAACTTTCAACCTTTTCAGAGTTCATTTGAAATGCTTTTCAATTATAGGGTCTTATAGATCAAAATAATTAGTATATGCTTGAAAAATAACAAATGAAGTCAGAAAGGATTGAAAAATGATGATGTGGCTTTGAATGGTGCATTTTGAACACACAAAAAGTCAGGAGTTCAAACAAGTTTTAAAAAATGAAATCCCTTTGTAACAGACGAGTTTCCGTATGAAATCCTGATACTTTGAAAGAGATTGTCCGTTTTGTACACGAAGTGCATCCAGTTTTTGCCGTAACCCTCTCAACTTTCTTGCACATGCTATGTGGATGAAATGATGATACCATGCCAACTTTCAACCTTTTCTGAGTTCATTTGAAATGCTTTTCAATTTTAGGGTCTTATAGATCAAAATAATTAGTATATGCTTGAAAAATAACAAATGAAGTCAGAAAGGATTGAAAAATGATGATGTGGCTTTGAATGGTGCATTTTGAACACACAAAAAGTCAGGAGTTCAAATAAGTTTAAAAAATGAAATGCCTTTGTACCAGACGAGTTTCCGGATAAAATCCTGATACTTTGAAAGAGATTGTCCGTTTTGTACACGAAGTGCATCCACTTTTTGCCGTAACCCTCTCAACTTTCTTGCACATGCTATGTGGATGAAATGATTATACCATGCCAACTTTCAACCTTTTCAGAGTTCATTTGAAATGCATTTCAATTTTAGGGTCTTATAGCTCAAGATAATTAGTAAATGCATGAAAAATAACAAAGTCAGAAAGGATTGAAAAATGATGATGTGGCTTTGAATGGTGCATTTTGAACACACAAAAAGTCAGGAGTTCAAATAAGTTTAAAAAAATGAAATGCCTTTGTACCAGACGAGTTTCCGGATGAAATCCTGATACTTTGAAAGAGATTGTCCGTTTTGTACACGAAGTGCATCCAGTTTTTGACGTAACCCTCTCAACTTTCTTGCACATGCTATGTGGATGAAATGATGATACCATGCCAACTTTCAACCTTTTTAGAGTTCATGTGAAATGCTTTTCAATTTTAGGGTCTTATAGATCAAAATAATTAGTATATGCTTGAAAAATAACAAATGAAGTCAGAAAGGATTGAAAAATGATGATGTGGCTTTGAATGGTGCATTTTGAACACACAAAAAGTCAGGAGTTCAAATAAGTTAAAAAAATGAAATCCCTTTGTAACAGACGAGTTTCCGTATGAAATCCTTATACTTTGAAAGAGATTGTCCGTTTTGTACACGAAGTGCATCCAGTTTTTGCCGTAACCCTCTCAACTTTCTTGCACATGCTATGTGGATGAAATGATGATACCATGCCAACTTTCAACCTTTTCAGAGTTCATTTGAAATGCTTTTCAATTTTAGGGTCTTATAGCTCAAAATAATTAGTAAATGCATGAAAAATAACAAAGTCAGAAAGGATTGAAAAATGAAGATGTGGCTTTGAATGGTGCATTTTGAACACACAAAAAGTCAGGAGTTCAAATAAGTTTAAAAAAATGAAATGCCTTTGTACCAGACGAGTTTCCGGATGAAATCCTGATACTTTGAAAGAGATTGTCCGTTTTGTACACGAAGTGCATCCAGTTTTTGCCGTAACCCTCTCAACTTTCTTGCACATGCTATGTGGATGAAATGATGATACCATGCCAACTTTCAACCTTTTCAGAGTTCATTTGAAATGCTTTTCAATTTTAGGGTCTTATAGATCAAAATAATTAGTATATGCTTGAAAAATAACAAATGAAGTCAGAAAGGATTGAAAAATGATGATGTGGCTTTGAATGGTGCATTTTGAACACACAAAAAGTCAGGAGTTCAAACAAGTTTTAAAAAATGAAATCCCTTTGTAACAGACGAGTTTCCGTATGAAATCCTGATACTTTGAAAGAGATTGTCCGTTTTGTACACGAAGTGCATCCAGTTTTTGCCGTAACCCTCTCAACTTTCTTGCACATGCTATGTGGATGAAATGATGATACCATGCCAACTTTCAACCTTTTCAGAGTTCATTTGAAATGCTTTTCAATTTTAGGGTCTTATAGATCAAAATAATTAGTATATGCTTGAAAAATAACAAATGAAGTCAGAAAGGATTGAAAAATGATGATGTGGCTTTGAATGGTGCATTTTGAACACACAAAATGTCAGGAGTTCAAATAAGTTAAAAAAATGAAATCCCTTTGTAACAGACGAGTTTCCGTATGAAATCCTGATACTATGAAAGAGATTGTCCGTTTTGTACACGAAGTGCATCCAGTTTTTGCCGTAACCCTCTCTACTTTCTTGCACATGCTATGTGGATGAAATGATGATACCATGCCAACTTTCAACCTTTTCAGAGTTCATTTGAAATGCTTTTCAATTTTAGGGTCTTATAGCTCAAAATAATTAGTAAATGCATGAAAAATAACAAATGAAGTCAGAAAGGATTGAAAAATGATGATGTGGCTTTGAATGGTGCATTTTGAACACACAAAAAGTCAGGAGTTCAAATAAGTTTAAAAAAATGAAATGCCTTTGTACCAGACGAGTTTCCGGATGAAATCCTGATACTTTGAAAGAGATTGTCCATTTTGTACACGAAGTGCATCCAGTTTTTGCCGTAACCCTCTCAACTTTCTTGCACATGCTATGTGGATGAAATGATGATACCATGCCAACTTTCAACCTTTTCAGAGTTCATTTGAAATGCTTTTCAATTTTAGGGTCTTATAGATCAAAATAATTAGTATATGCTTGAAAAATAACAAATGAAGTCAGAAAGGATTGAAAAATGATGATGTGGCTTTGAATGGTGCATTTTGAACACACAAAAAGTCAGGAGTTCAAATAAGTTTAAAAAAATGAAATCCCTTTCTAACAGACGAGTTTCCGTATGAAATCCTGATACTTTGAAAGAGATTGTCCGTTTTGTACACGAAGTGCATCCAGTTTTTGCCGTAACCCTCTCAACTTTCTTGAACATGCTATGTGGATGAAATGATGATACCATGCCAACTTTCAACCTTTTCAGAGTTCATTTGAAATGCTTTTCAATTTTAGGGTCTTATAGCACAAGATAATTAGTAAATGCATGAAAAATAACAAAGTCAGAAAGGATTGGAAAATGATGATATGGCTTTGAATGGTGCATTTTTAACACACAAAAAGTCAGGAGTTCAAATAAGTTTAAAAAAATGAAATGCCTTTGTACCAGACGAGTTTCCGGATGAAATCCTGATACTTTGAAAGAGATTGTCCTTTTGTACACGAAGTGCATCCAGTTTTTGCCGTAACCCTCTCAACTTTCTTGCACATGCTATGTGGATGAAATGATGATACCATGCCAACTTTCAACCTTTTCAGAGTTCATTTGAAATGCTTTTCAATTTTAGGGTCTTATAGATCAAAATAATTAGTATATGCTTGAAAAATAACAAATGAAGTCAGAAAGGATTGAAAAATGATGATGTGGCTTTGAATGGTGCATTTTGAACACACAAAAAGTCAGGAGTTCAAACAAGTTTTAAAAAATGAAATCCCTTTGTAACAGACGAGTTTCCGTATGAAATCCTGATACTTTGAAAGAGATTGTCCGTTTTGTACACGAAGTGCATCCAGTTTTTGACGTAACCCTCTCAACTTTCTTGCACATGCTATGTGGATGAAATGATGATACCATGCCAACTTTCAACCTTTTTAGAGTTCATGTGAAATGCTTTTCAATTTTAGGGTCTTATAGATCAAAATAATTAGTATATGCTTGAAAAATAACAAATGAAGTCAGAAAGGATTGAAAAATGATGATGTGGCTTTGAATGGTGCATTTTGAACACACAAAAAGTCAGGAGTTCAAATAAGTTAAAAAAATGAAATCCCTTTGTAACAGACGAGTTTCCGTATGAAATCCTTATACTTTGAAAGAGATTGTCCGTTTTGTACACGAAGTGCATCCAGTTTTTGCCGTAACCCTCTCAACTTTCTTGCACATGCTATGTGGATGAAATGATGATACCATGCCAACTTTCAACCTTTTCAGAGTTCATTCGAAATGCATTTCAATTTTAGGGTCTTATAGCTCAAGATAATTAGTAAATGCATGAAAAATAACAAAGTCAGAAAGGATTGAAAAATGATGATGTGGCTTTGAATGGTGCATTTTGAACACACAAAAAGTCAGGAGTTCAAATAAGTTTAAAAAAATGAAATGCCTTTGTACCAGACGAGTTTCCGGATGAAATCCTGATACTTTGAAAGAGATTGTCCGTTTTGTACACGAAGTGCATCCAGTTTTTGACGTAACCCTCTCAACTTTCTTGCACATGCTATGTGGATGAAATGATGATACCATGCCAACTTTCAACCTTTTTAGAGTTCATGTGAAATGCTTTTCAATTTTAGGGTCTTATAGATCAAAATAATTAGTATATGCTTGAAAAATAACAAATGAAGTCAGAAAGGATTGAAAAATGATGATGTGGCTTTGAATGGTGCATTTTGAACACACAAAAAGTCAGGAGTTCAAATAAGTTAAAAAAATGAAATCCCTTTGTAACAGACGAGTTTCCGTATGAAATCCTTATACTTTGAAAGAGATTGTCCGTTTTGTACACGAAGTGCATCCAGTTTTTGCCGTAACCCTCTCAACTTTCTTGCACATGCTATGTGGATGAAATGATGATACCATGCCAACTTTCAACCTTTTCAGAGTTCATTTGAAATGCTTTTCAATTTTAGGGTCTTATAGCTCAAAATAATTAGTAAATGCATGAAAAATAACAAAGTCAGAAAGGATTGAAAAATGAAGATGTGGCTTTGAATGGTGCATTTTGAACACACAAAAAGTCAGGAGTTCAAATAAGTTTAAAAAAATGAAATGCCTTTGTACCAGACGAGTTTCCGGATGAAATCCTGATACTTTGAAAGAGATTGTCCGTTTTGTACACGAAGTGCATCCAGTTTTTGCCGTAACCCTCTCAACTTTCTTGCACATGCTATGTGGATGAAATGATGATACCATGCCAACTTTCAACCTTTTCAGAGTTCATTTGAAATGCTTTTCAATTTTAGGGTCTTATAGATCAAAATAATTAGTATATGCTTGAAAAATAACAAATGAAGTCAGAAAGGATTGAAAAATGATGATGTGGCTTTGAATGGTGCATTTTGAACACACAAAAAGTCAGGAGTTCAAACAAGTTTTAAAAAATGAAATCCCTTTGTAACAGACGAGTTTCCGTATGAAATCCTGATACTTTGAAAGAGATTGTCCGTTTTGTACACGAAGTGCATCCAGTTTTTGCCGTAACCCTCTCAACTTTCTTGCACATGCTATGTGGATGAAATGATGATACCATGCCAACTTTCAACCTTTTCAGAGTTCATTTGAAATGCTTTTCAATTTTAGGGTCTTATAGATCAAAATAATTAGTATATGCTTGAAAAATAACAAATGAAGTCAGAAAGGATTGAAAAATGATGATGTGGCTTTGAATGGTGCATTTTGAACACACAAAATGTCAGGAGTTCAAATAAGTTAAAAAAATGAAATCCCTTTGTAACAGACGAGTTTCCGTATGAAATCCTGATACTATGAAAGAGATTGTCCGTTTTGTACACGAAGTGCATCCAGTTTTTGCCGTAACCCTCTCTACTTTCTTGCACATGCTATGTGGATGAAATGATGATACCATGCCAACTTTCAACCTTTTCAGAGTTCATTTGAAATGCTTTTCAATTTTAGGGTCTTATAGCTCAAAATAATTAGTAAATGCATGAAAAATAACAAATGAAGTCAGAAAGGATTGAAAAATGATGATGTGGCTTTGAATGGTGCATTTTGAACACACAAAAAGTCAGGAGTTCAAATAAGTTTAAAAAAATGAAATGCCTTTGTACCAGACGAGTTTCCGGATGAAATCCTGATACTTTGAAAGAGATTGTCCATTTTGTACACGAAGTGCATCCAGTTTTTGCCGTAACCCTCTCAACTTTCTTGCACATGCTATGTGGATGAAATGATGATACCATGCCAACTTTCAACCTTTTCAGAGTTCATTTGAAATGCTTTTCAATTTTAGGGTCTTATAGATCAAAATAATTAGTATATGCTTGAAAAATAACAAATGAAGTCAGAAAGGATTGAAAAATGATGATGTGGCTTTGAATGGTGCATTTTGAACACACAAAAAGTCAGGAGTTCAAATAAGTTTAAAAAAATGAAATCCCTTTCTAACAGACGAGTTTCCGTATGAAATCCTGATACTTTGAAAGAGATTGTCCGTTTTGTACACGAAGTGCATCCAGTTTTTGCCGTAACCCTCTCAACTTTCTTGAACATGCTATGTGGATGAAATGATGATACCATGCCAACTTTCAACCTTTTCAGAGTTCATTTGAAATGCTTTTCAATTTTAGGGTCTTATAGCACAAGATAATTAGTAAATGCATGAAAAATAACAAAGTCAGAAAGGATTGGAAAATGATGATATGGCTTTGAATGGTGCATTTTTAACACACAAAAAGTCAGGAGTTCAAATAAGTTTAAAAAAATGAAATGCCTTTGTACCAGACGAGTTTCCGGATGAAATCCTGATACTTTGAAAGAGATTGTCCTTTTGTACACGAAGTGCATCCAGTTTTTGCCGTAACCCTCTCAACTTTCTTGCACATGCTATGTGGATGAAATGATGATACCATGCCAACTTTCAACCTTTTCAGAGTTCATTTGAAATGCTTTTCAATTTTAGGGTCTTATAGATCAAAATAATTAGTATATGCTTGAAAAATAACAAATGAAGTCAGAAAGGATTGAAAAATGATGATGTGGCTTTGAATGGTGCATTTTGAACACACAAAAAGTCAGGAGTTCAAACAAGTTTTAAAAAATGAAATCCCTTTGTAACAGACGAGTTTCCGTATGAAATCCTGATACTTTGAAAGAGATTGTCCGTTTTGTACACGAAGTGCATCCAGTTTTTGCCGTAACCCTCTCAACTTTCTTGCACATGCTATGTGGATGAAATGATGATACCATGCCAACTTTCAACCTTTTCAGAGTTCATTTGAAATGCTTTTCAATTTTAGGGTCTTATAGATCAAAATAATTAGTATATGCTTGAAAAATAACAAATGAAGTCAGAAAGGATTAAAAATGATGATGTGGCTTTGAATGGTGCATTTTGAACACACAAAAAGTCAGGACTTCAAACAAGTTTTAAAAAATGAAATCCCTTTGTAACAGACGAGTTTCCGTATGAAATCCTGATACTTTGAAAGAGATTGTCCGTTTTGTACACGAAGTGCATCCAGTTTTTGCCGTAACCCTCTCAACTTTCTTGAACATGCTATGTGGATGAAATGATGATACCATGCCAACTTTCAACCTTTTCAGAGTTCATTTGAAATGCTTTTCAATTTTAGGGTCTTATAGATCAAAATAATTAGTATATGCTTGAAAAATAACAAATGAAGTCAGAAAGGATTGAAAAATGATGATGTGGCTTTGAATGGTGCATTTTGAACACACAAAAAGTCAGGAGTTCAAATAAGTTTAAAAAATGAAATCCCTTTCTAACAGACGAGTTTCCGTATGAAATCCTGATACTTTGAAAGAGATTGTCCTTTTGTACACGAAGTGCATCCAGCTTTTGCCGTAACCCTCTCAACTTTCTTGCACATGCTATGTGGATGAAATGATGATACCATGCCAACTTTCAACCTTTTCAGAGTTCATTTGAAATGCTTTTCAATTTTAGGGTCTTATAGATCAAAATAATTAGTATATGCTTGAAAAATAACAAATGAAGTCAGAAAGGATTGAAAAATGATGATGTGGCTTTGAATGGTGCATTTTGAACACACAAAAAGTCAGGAGTTCAAATAAGTTTAAAAAAATGAAATCCCTTTCTAACAGACGAGTTTCCGTATGAAATCCTGATACTTTGAAAGAGATTGTCCTTTTGAACACGAAGTGCATCCAGCTTTTGCCGTAACCCTCTCAACTTTCTTGCACATGCTATGTGGATGAAATGATGATACCATGCCAACTTTCAACCTTTTCAGAGTTCATTTGAAATGCTTTTCAATTTTAGGGTCTTATAGATCAAAATAATTAGTATATGCTTGAAAAATAACAAATGAAGTCAGAAAGGATTGAAAAATGATGATGTGGCTTTGAATGGTGCATTTTGAACACACAAAAAGTCAGGAGTTCAAACAAGTTTTAAAAAATGAAATCCCTTTGTAACAGACGAGTTTCCGTATGAAATCCTGATACTTTGAAAGAGATTGTCCGTTTTGTACACGAAGTGCATCCAGTTTTTGCCGTAACCCTCTCAACTTTCTTGCACATGCTATGTGGATGAAATGATGATACCATGCCAACTTTCAACCTTTTCAGAGTTCATTTGAAATGCTTTTCAATTTTAGGGTCTTATAGATCAAAATAATTAGTATATGCTTGAAAAATAACAAATGAAGTCAGAAAGGATTAAAAATGATGATGTGGCTTTGAATGGTGCATTTTGAACACACAAAAAGTCAGGACTTCAAACAAGTTTTAAAAAATGAAATCCCTTTGTAACAGACGAGTTTCCGTATGAAATCCTGATACTTTGAAAGAGATTGTCCGTTTTGTACACGAAGTGCATCCAGTTTTTGCCGTAACCCTCTCAACTTTCTTGAACATGCTATGTGGATGAAATGATGATACCATGCCAACTTTCAACCTTTTCAGAGTTCATTTGAAATGCTTTTCAATTTTAGGGTCTTATAGATCAAAATAATTAGTATATGCTTGAAAAATAACAAATGAAGTCAGAAAGGATTGAAAAATGATGATGTGGCTTTGAATGGTGCATTTTGAACACACAAAAAGTCAGGAGTTCAAATAAGTTTAAAAAAATGAAATCCCTTTCTAACAGACGAGTTTCCGTATGAAATCCTGATACTTTGAAAGAGATTGTCCTTTTGTACACGAAGTGCATCCAGCTTTTGCCGTAACCCTCTCAACTTTCTTGCACATGCTATGTGGATGAAATGATGATACCATGCCAACTTTCAACCTTTTCAGAGTTCATTTGAAATGCTTTTCAATTTTAGGGTCTTATAGATCAAAATAATTAGTATATGCTTGAAAAATAACAAATGAAGTCAGAAAGGATTGAAAAATGATGATGTGGCTTTGAATGGTGCATTTTGAACACACAAAAAGTCAGGAGTTCAAATAAGTTTAAAAAAATGAAATCCCTTTCTAACAGACGAGTTTCCGTATGAAATCCTGATACTTTGAAAGAGATTGTCCTTTTGAACACGAAGTGCATCCAGCTTTTGCCGTAACCCTCTCAACTTTCTTGCACATGCTATGTGGATGAAATGATGATACCATGCCAACTTTCAACCTTTTCAGAGTTCATTTGAAATGCTTTTCAATTTTAGGGTCTTATAGATCAAAATAATTAGTATATGCTTGAAAAATAACAAATGAAGTCAGAAAGGATTGAAAAATGATGATGTGGCTTTGAATGGTGCATTTTGAACACACAAAAAGTCAGGAGTTCAAACAAGTTTTAAAAAATGAAATCCCTTTGTAACAGACGAGTTTCCGTATGAAATCCTGATACTTTGAAAGAGATTGTCCGTTTTGTACACGAAGTGCATCCAGTTTTTGCCGTAACCCTCTCAACTTTCTTGCACATGCTATGTGGATGAAATGATGATACCATGCCAACTTTCAACCTTTTCAGAGTTCATTTGAAATGCTTTTCAATTTTAGGGTCTTATAGATCAAAATAATTAGTATATGCTTGAAAAATAACAAATGAAGTCAGAAAGGATTAAAAATGATGATGTGGCTTTGAATGGTGCATTTTGAACACACAAAAAGTCAGGACTTCAAACAAGTTTTAAAAAATGAAATCCCTTTGTAACAGACGAGTTTCCGTATGAAATCCTGATACTTTGAAAGAGATTGTCCGTTTTGTACACGAAGTGCATCCAGTTTTTGCCGTAACCCTCTCAACTTTCTTGAACATGCTATGTGGATGAAATGATGATACCATGCCAACTTTCAACCTTTTCAGAGTTCATTTGAAATGCTTTTCAATTTTAGGGTCTTATAGATCAAAATAATTAGTATATGCTTGAAAAATAACAAATGAAGTCAGAAAGGATTGAAAAATGATGATGTGGCTTTGAATGGTGCATTTTGAACACACAAAAAGTCAGGAGTTCAAATAAGTTTAAAAAAATGAAATCCCTTTCTAACAGACGAGTTTCCGTATGAAATCCTGATACTTTGAAAGAGATTGTCCTTTTGTACACGAAGTGCATCCAGCTTTTGCCGTAACCCTCTCAACTTTCTTGCACATGCTATGTGGATGAAATGATGATACCATGCCAACTTTCAACCTTTTCAGAGTTCATTTGAAATGCTTTTCAATTTTAGGGTCTTATAGATCAAAATAATTAGTATATGCTTGAAAAATAACAAATGAAGTCAGAAAGGATTGAAAAATGATGATGTGGCTTTGAATGGTGCATTTTGAACACACAAAAAGTCAGGAGTTCAAATAAGTTTAAAAAAATGAAATCCCTTTCTAACAGACGAGTTTCCGTATGAAATCCTGATACTTTGAAAGAGATTGTCCGTTTTGTACACGAAGTGCATCCAGTTTTTGCCGTAACCCTCTCAACTTTCTTGAACATACTATGTGGATGAAATGATGATACCATGCCAACTTTCAACCTTTTCAGAGTTCATTTGAAATGCTTTTCAATTTTAGGGTCTTATAGCACAAGATAATTAGTAAATGCATGAAAAATAACAAAGTCAGAAAGGATTGAAAAATGATGATGTGGCTTTGAATGGTGCATTTTGAACACACAAAAAGTCAGGAGTTCAAATAAGTTTAAAAAAATGAAAAATGCCTTTGTACCAGACGAGTTTCCGGATGAAATCCTGATACTTTGAAAGAGATTGTCCATTTTGTACACGAAGTGCATCCAGTTTTTGCCGTAACCCTCTCAACTTTCTTGCACATGCTATGTGGATGAAATGATGATACCATGCCAACTTTCAACCTTTTCAGAGTTCATTTGAAATGCTTTTCAATTTTAGGGTCTTATAGATCAAAATAATTAGTATATGCTTGAAAAATAACAAATGAAGTCAGAAAGGATTGAAAAATGATGATGTGGCTTTGAATGGTGCATTTTGAACACACAAAAAGTCAGGAGTTCAAATAAGTTTAGAAAAATGAAATCCCTTTCTAACAGACGAGTTTCCGTATGAAATCCTGATACTTTGAAAGAGATTGTCCGTTTTGTACACGAAGTGCATCCAGTTTTTGCCGTAACCCTCTCAACTTTCTTGAACATGCTATGTGGATGAAATGATGATACCATGCCAACTTTCAACCTTTTCAGAGTTCATTTGAAATGCTTTTCAATTTTAGGGTCTTATAGCACAAGATAATTAGTAAATGCATGAAAAATAACAAAGTCAGAAAGGATTGGAAAATGATGATATGGCTTTGAATGGTGCATTTTTAACACACAAAAAGTCAGGAGTTCAAATAAGTTTAAAAAAATGAAATGCCTTTGTACCAGACGAGTTTCCGGATGAAATCCTGATACTTTGAAAGAGATTGTCCTTTGTACACGAAGTGTATCCAGTTTTTGCCGTAACCCTCTCAACTTTCTTGCACATGCTATGTGGATGAAATGATGATACCATGCCAACTTTCAACCTTTTCAGAGTTCATTTGAAATGCTTTTCAATTTTAGGGTCTTATAGATCAAAATAATTAGTATATGCTTGAAAAATAACAAATGAAGTCAGAAAGGATTGAAAAATGATGATGTGGCTTTGAATGGTGCATTTTGAACACACAAAAAGTCAGGAGTTCAAACAAGTTTTAAAAATGAAATCCCTTTGTAACAGACGAGTTTCCGTATGAAATCCTGATACTTTGAAAGAGATTGTCCGTTTTGTACACGAAGTGCATCCAGTTTTTGCCGTAACCCTCTCAACTTTCTTGCACATGCTATGTGGATGAAATGATGATACCACGCCAACTTTCAACCTTTTCAGAGTTCATTTGAAATGCTTTTCAATTTTAGGGTCTTATAGATCAAAATAATTAGTATATGCTTGAAAAATAACAAATGAAGTCAGAAAGGATTAAAAATGATGATGTGGCTTTGAATGGTGCATTTTGAACACACAAAAAGTCAGGACTTCAAACAAGTTTTAAAAAATGAAATCCCTTTGTAACAGACGAGTTTCCGTATGAAATCCTGATACTTTGAAAGAGATTGTCCGTTTTGTACACGAAGTGCATCCAGTTTTTGCCGTAACCCTCTCAACTTTCTTGAACATGCTATGTGGATGAAATGATGATACCATGCCAACTTTCAACCTTTTCAGAGTTCATTTGAAATGCTTTTCAATTTTAGGGTCTTATAGCACAAGATAATTAGTAAATGCATGAAAAATAACAAAGTCAGAAAAGATTGGAAACTGATGATATGGCTTTGAATGGTGCATTTTTAACATACAAAAAGTCAGGAGTTCAAATAAGTTTAAAAAAATGAAATGCCTTTGTACCAGACGAGTTTCCGGATGAAATCCTGATACTTTGAAAGAGATTGTCCTTTTGTACACGAAGTGCATCCAGCTTTTGCCGTAACCCTCTCAACTTTCTTGCACATGCTATGTGGATGAAATGATGATACCATGCCAACTTTCAACCTTTTCAGAGTTCATTTGAAATGCTTTTCAATTTTAGGGTCTTATAGATCAAAATAATTAGTATATGCTTGAAAAATAACAAATGAAGTCAGAAAGGATTGAAAAATGATGATGTGGCTTTGAATGGTGCATTTTGAACACACAAAAAGTCAGGAGTTCAAACAAGTTTTAAAAAATGAAATCCCTTTGTAACAGACGAGTTTCCGTATGAAAGCCTGATACTTTGAAAGAGATTGTCCGTTTTGTACACGAAGTGCATCCAGTTTTTGCCGTAACCCTCTCAACTTTCTTGCACATGCTATGTGGATGAAATGATGATACCATGCCAACTTTCAACCTTTTCAGAGTTCATTTGAAATGCTTTTCAATTTTAGGGTCTTATAGATCAAAATAATTAGTATATGCTTGAAAAATAACAAATGAAGTCAGAAAGGATTGAAAAATGATGATGTGGCTTTGAATGGTGCATTTTGAACACACAAAAAGTCAGGAGTTCAAATAAGTTTAAAAAATGAAATCCCTTTCTAACAGACGAGTTTCCGTATGAAATCCTGATACTTTGAAAGAGATTGTCCGTTTTGTACACGAAGTGCATCCAGTTTTTGCCGTAACCCTCTCAACTTTCTTGCACATGCTATGTGGATGAAATGATGATACCAACTTTCAACCTTTTCAGAGTTCATTTGAAATGCTTTCAATTTTAGGGTCTTATAGATCAAAATAATTAGTATATGCTTGAAAAATAACAAATGAAGTCAGAAAGGATTGAAAAATGATGATGTGGCTTTGATGGTGCATTTTGAACACACAAAAAGTCAGGAGTTCAAATAAGTTTAAAAAAATGAAATCCCTTTGCTAACAGACGAGTTTCCGTATGAAATCCTGATACTTTGAAAGAGATTGTCCGTTTTGTACACGAAGTGCATCCAGTTTTTTCGTAACCCTCTCAACTTTCTTGAACATAGCTATGTGGATGAAATGATGATACCATGCCAACTTTCAACCTTTTCAGAGTTCATTTGAAATGCTTTTCAATTTTAGGGTCTTATAGCACAAGATAATTAGTAAATGCATGAAAAATAACAAAGTCAGAAAGGATTGAAAAATGATGATGTGGCTTTGAATGGTGCATTTTGAACACACAAAAAGTCAGGAGTTCAAATAAGTTTAAAAAATGAAATGCCTTTGTACCAGACGAGTTTCCGGATGAAATCCTGATACTTTGAAAGAGATTGTCCATTTTGTACACGAAGTGCATCCAGTTTTTGCCGTAACCCTCTCAACTTTCTTGCACATGCTATGTGGATGAAATGATGATACCATGCCAACTTTCAACCTTTTCAGAGTTCATTTGAAATGCTTTTCAATTTTAGGGTCTTATAGATCAAAATAATTAGTATATGCTTGAAAAATAACAAATGAAGTCAGAAAGGATTGAAAAATGATGATGTGGCTTTGAATGGTGCATTTTGAACACACAAAAAGTCAGGAGTTCAAATAAGTTTAAAAAAATGAAATCCCTTTCTAACAGACGAGTTTCCGTATGAAATCCTGATACTTTGAAAGAGATTGTCCGTTTTGTACACGAAGTGCATCCAGTTTTTGCCGTAACCCTCTCAACTTTCTTGAACATGCTATGTGGATGAAATGATGATACCATGCCAACTTTCAACCTTTTCAGAGTTCATTTGAAATGCTTTTCAATTTTAGGGTCTTATAGATCAAAATAATTAGTATATGCTTGAAAAATAACAAATGAAGTCAGAAAGGATTGAAAAATGATGATGTGGCTTTGAATGGTGCATTTTGAACACACAAAAAGTCAGGAGTTCAAACAAGTTTTAAAAAATGAAATCCCTTTGTAACAGACGAGTTTCCGTATGAAATCCTGATACTTTGAAAGAGATTGTCCGTTTTGTACACGAAGTGCATCCAGTTTTTGCCGTAACCCTCTCAACTTTCTTGCACATGCTATGTGGATGAAATGATGATACCATGCCAACTTTCAACCTTTTCAGAGTTCATTTGAAATGCTTTTCAATTTTAGGGTCTTATAGATCAAAATAATTAGTATATGCTTGAAAAATAACAAATGAAGTCAGAAAGGATTAAAAATGATGATGTGGCTTTGAATGGTGCATTTTGAACACACAAAAAGTCAGGACTTCAAACAAGTTTTAAAAAATGAAATCCCTTTGTAACAGACGAGTTTCCGTATGAAATCCTGATACTTTGAAAGAGATTGTCCGTTTTGTACACGAAGTGCATCCAGTTTTTGCCGTAACCCTCTCAACTTTCTTGAACATGCTATGTGGATGAAATGATGATACCATGCCAACTTTCAACCTTTTCAGAGTTCATTTGAAATGCTTTTCAATTTTAGGGTCTTATAGATCAAAATAATTAGTATATGCTTGAAAAATAACAAATGAAGTCAGAAAGGATTGAAAAATGATGATGTGGCTTTGAATGGTGCATTTTGAACACACAAAAAGTCAGGAGTTCAAATAAGTTTAAAAAAATGAAATCCTTTCTAACAGACGAGTTTCCGTATGAAATCCTGATACTTTGAAAGAGATTATCCGTTTTGTACACGAAGTGCATCCAGTTTTTGCCGTAACCCTCTCAACTTTCTTGAACATACTATGTGGATGAAATGATGATACCATGCCAACTTTCAACCTTTTCAGAGTTCATTTGAAATGCTTTTCAATTTTAGGGTCTTATAGCACAAGATAATTAGTAAATGCATGAAAAATAACAAAGTCAGAAAGGATTGAAAAATGATGATGTGGCTTTGAATGGTGCATTTTGAACACACAAAAAGTCAGGAGTTCAAATAAGTTTAAAAAAATGAAATGCCTTTGTACCAGACGAGTTTCCGGATGAAATCCTGATACTTTGAAAGAGATTGTCCATTTTGTACACGAAGTGCATCCAGTTTTTGCCGTAACCCTCTCAACTTTCTTGCACATGCTATGTGGATGAAATGATGATACCATGCCAACTTTCAACCTTTTCAGAGTTCATTTGAAATGCTTTTCAATTTTAGGGTCTTATAGATCAAAATAATTAGTATATGCTTGAAAAATAACAAATGAAGTCAGAAAGGATTGAAAAATGATGATGTGGCTTTGAATGGTGCATTTTGAACACACAAAAAGTCAGGAGTTCAAATAAGTTTAAAAAAATGAAATCCCTTTCTAACAGACGAGTTTCCGTATGAAATCCTGATACTTTGAAAGAGATTGTCCGTTTTGTACACGAAGTGCATCCAGTTTTTGCCGTAACCCTCTCAACTTTCTTGAACATGCTATGTGGATGAAATGATGATACCATGCCAACTTTCAACCTTTTCAGAGTTCATTTGAAATGCTTTTCAATTTTAGGGTCTTATAGCACAAGATAATTAGTAAATGCATGAAAAATAACAAAGTCAGAAAGGATTGGAAAATGATGATATGGCTTTGAATGGTGCATTTTTAACACACAAAAAGTCAGGAGTTCAAATAAGTTTAAAAAAATGAAATGCCTTTGTACCAGACGAGTTTCCGGATGAAATCCTGATACTTTGAAAGAGATTGTCCTTTTGTACACGAAGTGCATCCAGTTTTTGCCGTAACCCTCTCAACTTTCTTGCACATGCTATGTGGATGAAATGATGATACCATGCCAACTTTCAACCTTTTCAGAGTTCATTTGAAATGCTTTTCAATTTTAGGGTCTTATAGATCAAAATAATTAGTATATGCTTGAAAAATAACAAATGAAGTCAGAAAGGATTGAAAAATGATGATGTGGCTTTGAATGGTGCATTTTGAACACACAAAAAGTCAGGAGTTCAAACAAGTTTTAAAAAATGAAATCCCTTTGTAACAGACGAGTTTCCGTATGAAATCCTGATACTTTGAAAGAGATTGTCCGTTTTGTACACGAAGTGCATCCAGTTTTTGCCGTAACCCTCTCAACTTTCTTGCACATGCTATGTGGATGAAATGATGATACCATGCCAACTTTCAACCTTTTCAGAGTTCATTTGAAATGCTTTTCAATTTTAGGGTCTTATAGATCAAAATAATTAGTATATGCTTGAAAAATAACAAATGAAGTCAGAAAGGATTAAAAATGATGATGTGGCTTTGAATGGTGCATTTTGAACACACAAAAAGTCAGGACTTCAAACAAGTTTTAAAAAATGAAATCCCTTTGTAACAGACGAGTTTCCGTATGAAATCCTGATACTTTGAAAGAGATTGTCCGTTTTGTACACGAAGTGCATCCAGTTTTTGCCGTAACCCTCTCAACTTTCTTGAACATGCTATGTGGATGAAATGATGATACCATGCCAACTTTCAACCTTTTCAGAGTTCATTTGAAATGCTTTTCAATTTTAGGGTCTTATAGCACAAGATAATTAGTAAATGCATGAAAAATAACAAAGTCAGAAAAGATTGGAAACTGATGATATGGCTTTGAATGGTGCATTTTTAACATACAAAAAGTCAGGAGTTCAAATAAGTTTAAAAAAATGAAATGCCTTTGTACCAGACGAGTTTCCGGATGAAATCCTGATACTTTGAAAGAGATTGTCCTTTTGTACACGAAGTGCATCCAGCTTTTGCCGTAACCCTCTCAACTTTCTTGCACATGCTATGTGGATGAAATGATGATACCATGCCAACTTTCAACCTTTTCAGAGTTCATTTGAAATGCTTTTCAATTTTAGGGTCTTATAGATCAAAATAATTAGTATATGCTTGAAAAATAACAAATGAAGTCAGAAAGGATTGAAAAATGATGATGTGGCTTTGAATGGTGCATTTTGAACACACAAAAAGTCAGGAGTTCAAACAAGTTTTAAAAAATGAAATCCCTTTGTAACAGACGAGTTTCCGTATGAAATCCTGATACTTTGAAAGAGATTGTCCGTTTTGTACACGAAGTGCATCCAGTTTTTGCCGTAACCCTCTCAACTTTCTTGCACATGCTATGTGGATGAAATGATGATACCATGCCAACTTTCAACCTTTTCAGAGTTCATTTGAAATGCTTTTCAATTTTAGGGTCTTATAGATCAAAATAATTAGTATATGCTTGAAAAATAACAAATGAAGTCAGAAAGGATTAAAAATGATGATGTGGCTTTGAATGGTGCATTTTGAACACACAAAAAGTCAGGACTTCAAACAAGTTTTAAAAAATGAAATCCCTTTGTAACAGACGAGTTTCCGTATGAAATCCTGATACTTTGAAAGAGATTGTCCGTTTTGTACACGAAGTGCATCCAGTTTTTGCCGTAACCCTCTCAACTTTCTTGAACATGCTATGTGGATGAAATGATGATACCATGCCAACTTTCAACCTTTTCAGAGTTCATTTGAAATGCTTTTCAATTTTAGGGTCTTATAGCACAAGATAATTAGTAAATGCATGAAAAATAACAAAGTCAGAAAAGATTGGAAACTGATGATATGGCTTTGAATGGTGCATTTTTAACATACAAAAAGTCAGGAGTTCAAATAAGTTTAAAAAAATGAAATGCCTTTGTACCAGACGAGTTTCCGGATGAAATCCTGATACTTTGAAAGAGATTGTCCTTTTGTACACGAAGTGCATCCAGCTTTTGCCGTAACCCTCTCAACTTTCTTGCACATGCTATGTGGATGAAATGATGATACCATGCCAACTTTCAACCTTTTCAGAGTTCATTTGAAATGCTTTTCAATTTTAGGGTCTTATAGATCAAAATAATTAGTATATGCTTGAAAAATAACAAATGAAGTCAGAAAGGATTGAAAAATGATGATGTGGCTTTGAATGGTGCATTTTGAACACACAAAAAGTCAGGAGTTCAAACAAGTTTTAAAAAATGAAATCCCTTTGTAACAGACGAGTTTCCGTATGAAATCCTGATACTTTGAAAGAGATTGTCCGTTTTGTACACGAAGTGCATCCAGTTTTTGCCGTAACCCTCTCAACTTTCTTGCACATGCTATGTGGATGAAATGATGATACCATGCCAACTTTCAACCTTTCCAGAGTTCATTTGAAATGCTTTTCAATTTTAGGGTCTTATAGATCAAAATAATTAGTATATGCTTGAAAAATAACAAATGAAGTCAGAAAGGATTGAAAAATGATGATGTGGCTTTGAATGGTGCATTTTGAACACACAAAAAGTCAGGAGTTCAAATAAGTTTAAAAAATGAAATGCCTTTGTACCAGACGAGTTTCCGGATAAAATCCTGATACTTTGAAAGAGATTGTCCGTTTTGTACACGAAGTGCATCCACTTTTTGCCGTAACCCTCTCAACTTTCTTGCACATGCTATGTGGATGAAATGATGATACCATGCCAACTTTCAACCTTTTCAGAGTTCATTTGAAATGCTTTTCAATTTTAGGGTCTTATAGCTCAAGATAATTAGTAAATGCATGAAAAATAACAAAGTCAGAAAGGATTGAAAAATGATGATGTGGCTTTGAATGGTGCATTTTGAACACACAAAAAGTCAGGAGTTCAAATAAGTTTAAAAAAATGAAATCCCTTTGTAACAGACGAGTTTCCGGATGAAATCCTGATACTTTGAAAGAGATTGTCCGTTTTGTACACGAAGTGCATCCAGTTTTTGCCGTAACCCTCTCAACTTTCTTGCACATGCTATGTGGATGAAATGATGATACCATGCCAACTTTCAACCTTTTCAGAGTTCATTTGAAATGCTTTTCAATTTTAGGGTCTTATAGATCAAAATAATTAGTATATGCTTGAAAAATAACAAATGAAGTCAGAAAGGATTGAAAAATGATGATGTGGCTTTGAATGGTGCATTTTGAACACACAAAAAGTCAGGAGTTCAAATAAGTTTAAAAAATGAAATGCCTTTGTACCAGACGAGTTTCCGGATAAAATCCTGATACTTTGAAAGAGATTGTCCGTTTTGTACACGAAGTGCATCCACTTTTTGCCGTAACCCTCTCAACTTTCTTGCACATGCTATGTGGATGAAATGATGATACCATGCCAACTTTCAACCTTTTCAGAGTTCATTTGAAATGCATTTCAATTTTAGGGTCTTATAGCTCAAGATAATTAGTAAATGCATGAAAAATAACAAAGTCAGAAAGGATTGAAAAATGATGATGTGGCTTTGAATGGTGCATTTTGAACACACAAAAAGTCAGGAGTTCAAATAAGTTTAAAAAAATGAAATCCCTTTGTAACAGACGAGTTTCCGGATGAAATCCTGATACTTTGAAAGAGATTGTCCGTTTTGTACACGAAGTGCATCCAGTTTTTGCCGTAACCCTCTCAACTTTCTTGCACATGCTATGTGGATGAAATGATGATACCATGCCAACTTTCAACCTTTTCAGAGTTCATTTGAAATGCTTTTCAATTTTAGGGTCTTATAGATCAAAATAATTAGTATATGCTTGAAAAATAACAAATGAAGTCAGAAAGGATTGAAAAATGATGATGTGGCTTTGAATGGTGCATTTTGAACACACAAAAAGTCAGGAGTTCAAATAAGTTTAAAAAATGAAATGCCTTTGTACCAGACGAGTTTCCGGATAAAATCCTGATACTTTGAAAGAGATTGTCCGTTTTGTACACGAAGTGCATCCACTTTTTGCCGTAACCCTCTCAACTTTCTTGCACATGCTATGTGGATGAAATGATGATACCATGCCAACTTTCAACCTTTTCAGAGTTCATTTGAAATGCATTTCAATTTTAGGGTCTTATAGCTCAAGATAATTAGTAAATGCATGAAAAATAACAAAGTCAGAAAGGATTGAAAAATGATGATGTGGCTTTGAATGGTGCATTTTGAACACACAAAAAGTCAGGAGTTCAAATAAGTTTAAAAAAATGAAATGCCTTTGTACCAGACGAGTTTCCGGATGAAATCCTGATACTTTGAAAGAGATTGTCCGTTTTGTACACGAAGTGCATCCAGTTTTTGACGTAACCCTCTCAACTTTCTTGCACATGCTATGTGGATGAAATGATGATACCATGCCAACTTTCAACCTTTTCAGAGTTCATTTGAAATGCTTTTCAATTTTAGGGTCTTATAGCTCAAAATAATTAGTAAATGCATGAAAAATAACAAATGAAGTCAGAAATGATTGAAAAATGATGATGTGGATTTGAATGGTGCATTTTGAACACACAAAAAGTCAGGAGTTCAAATAAGTTTTAAAAAAATGAAACCCCTTTATAACAGACGAGTTTCCGTATGAAACCCTGATACTTTGAAAGAGATTATCCGTTTTGTACACGAAGTGCATCCAGTTTTTGCCGTAACCCTCTCAACTTTCTTGCACATGCTATGTGGATGAAATGATGATACCATGCCAACTTTCAACCTTTTCAGAGTTCATTTGAAATGCTTTTCAATTTTAGGGTCTTATAGATCAAAATAATTAGTATATGCTTGAAAAATAACAAATGAAGTCAGAAAGGATTGAAAAATGATGATGTGGCTTTGAATGGTGCATTTTGAACACACAAAAAGTCAGGAGTTCAAATAAGTTTAAAAAAATGAAATGCCTTTGTACCAGACGAGTTTCCGGATGAAATCCTGATACTTTGAAAGAGATTGTCCGTTTTGTACACGAAGTGCATCCAGTTTTTGACGTAACCCTCTCAACTTTCTTGCACATGCTATGTGGATGAAATGATGATACCATGCCAACTTTCAACCTTTTCAGAGTTCATTTGAAATGCTTTTCAATTTTAGGGTCTTATAGCTCAAAATAATTAGTAAATGCATGAAAAATAACAAATGAAGTCAGAAATGATTGAAAAATGATGATGTGGATTTGAATGGTGCATTTTGAACACACAAAAAGTCAGGAGTTCAAATAAGTTTTAAAAAAATGAAACCCCTTTATAACAGACGAGTTTCCGTATGAAACCCTGATACTTTGAAAGAGATTATCCGTTTTGTACACGAAGTGCATCCAGTTTTTGCCGTAACCCTCTCATCTTTCTTGCACATGTTATGTGGATGAAATGATGATACCATGCCAACTTTCAACCTTTTCAGAGTTCATTTGAAATGCTTTTCAATTTTAGGGTCTTATAGCTCAATATAATTAGTAAATGCATGAAAAATAACAAAGTCAGAAAGGATTGAAAAATGATGATGTGGCTTTGAATGGTGCATTTTGAACACACAAAAAGTCAGGAGTTCAAATAAGTTTTAAAAAATGAAATCCCTTTGTAACAGACGAGTTTCCGGATGAAATCCTGATACTTTGAAAGAGATTGTCCGTTTTGTACACGAAGTGCATCCAGTTTTTGCCGTAACCCTCTCAACTTTCTTGCACATGCTATGTGGATGAAATGATGATACCATGCCAACTTTCAACCTTTTCAGAGTTCATTTGAAATGCTTTTCAATTTTAGGGTCTTATAGATCAAAATAATTAGTATATGCTTGAAAAATAACAAATGAAGTCAGAAAGGATTGAAAAATGATGATGTGGCTTTGAATGGTGCATTTTGAACACACAAAAAGTCAGGAGTTCAAACAAGTTTTAAAAAATGAAATCCCTTTGTAACAGACGAGTTTCCGTATGAAATCCTGATACTTTGAAAGAGATTGTCCGTTTTGTACACGAAGTGCATCCAGTTTTTGCCGTAACCCTCTCAACTTTCTTGAACATGCTATGTGGATGAAATGATGATACCATGCCAACTTTCAACCTTTTCAGAGTTCATTTGAAATGCTTTTCAATTTTAGGGTCTTATAGCACAAGATAATTAGTAAATGCATGAAAAATAACAAAGTCAGAAAGGATTGGAAAATGATGATATGGCTTTGAATGGTGCATTTTTAACACACAAAAAGTCAGGAGTTCAAATAAGTTTAAAAAAATGAAATGCCTTTGTACCAGACGAGTTTCCGGATGAAATCCTGATACTTTGAAAGAGATTGTCCTTTTGTACACGAAGTGCATCCAGTTTTTGCCGTAACCCTCTCAACTTTCTTGCACATGCTATGTGGATGAAATGATGATACCATGCCAACTTTCAACCTTTTCAGAGTTCATTTGAAATGCTTTTCAATTTTAGGGTCTTATAGATCAAAATAATTAGTATATGCTTGAAAAATAACAAATGAAGTCAGAAAGGATTGAAAAATGATGATGTGGCTTTGAATGGTGCATTTTGAACACACAAAAAGTCAGGAGTTCAAACAAGTTTTAAAAAATGAAATCCCTTTGTAACAGACGAGTTTCCGTATGAAATCCTGATACTTTGAAAGAGATTGTCCGTTTTGTACACGAAGTGCATCCAGTTTTTGCCGTAACCCTCTCAACTTTCTTGCACATGCTATGTGGATGAAATGATGATACCATGCCAACTTTCAACCTTTTCAGAGTTCATTTGAAATGCTTTTCAATTTTAGGGTCTTATAGATCAAAATAATTAGTATATGCTTGAAAAATAACAAATGAAGTCAGAAAGGATTGAAAAATGATGATGTGGCTTGAATGGTGCATTTTGAACACACAAAAAGTCAGGAGTTCAAATAAGTTTAAAAAATGAAATCCCTTTGTAACAGACGAGTTTCCGGATAAAATCCTGATACTTTGAAAGAGATTGTCCGTTTTGTACACGAAGTGCATCCAGTTTTTGCCGTAACCCTCTCAACTTTCTTGCACATGCTATGTGGATGAAATGATGATACCATGCCAACTTTCAACCTTTTCAGAGTTCATTTGAAATGCTTTTCAATTTTAGGGTCTTATAGCTCAAGATAATTAGTAAATGCATGAAAAATAACAAAGTCAGAAAGGATTGAAAAATGATGATGTGGCTTTGAATGGTGCATTTTGAACACACAAAAAGTCAGGAGTTCAAATAAGTTTAAAAAAATGAAATGCCTTTGTACCAGACGAGTTTCCGGATGAAATCCTGATACTTTGAAAGAGATTGTCCGTTTTGTACACGAAGTGCATCCAGCTTTTGCCGTAACCCTCTCAACTTTCTTGCACATGCTATGTGGATGAAATGATGATACCATGCCAACTTTCAACCTTTTCAGAGTTCATTTGAAATGCTTTTCAATTTTAGGGTCTTATAGATCAAAATAATTAGTATATGCTTGAAAAATAACAAATGAAGTTAGAAAGGATTGAAAAATGATGATGTGGCTTTGAATGGTGCATTTTGAACACACAAAAAGTCAGGAGTTCAAACAAGTTTTAAAAAATGAAATCCCTTTGTAACAGACGAGTTTCCGTATGAAATCCTGATACTTTGAAAGAGATTGTCCGTTTTGTACACGAAGTGCATCCACTTTTTGCCGTAACCCTCTCAACTTTCTTGCACATGCTATGTGGATGAAATGATGATACCATGCCAACTTTCAACCTTTTCAGAGTTCATTTGAAATGCATTTCAATTTTAGGGTCTTATAGCTCAAGATAATTAGTAAATGCATGAAAAATAACAAAGTCAGAAAGGATTGAAAAATGATGATGTGGCTTTGAATGGTGCATTTTGAACACACAAAAAGTCAGGAGTTCAAATAAGTTTAAAAAAATGAAATGCCTTTGTACCAGACGAGTTTCCGGATGAAATCCTGATACTTTGAAAGAGATTGTCCGTTTTGTACACGAAGTGCATCCAGTTTTTGACGTAACCCTCTCAACTTTCTTGCACATGCTATGTGGATGAAATGATGATACCATGCCAACTTTCAACCTTTTCAGAGTTCATTTGAAATGCTTTTCAATTTTAGGGTCTTATAGCTCAAAATAATTAGTAAATGCATGAAAAATAACAAATGAAGTCAGAAATGATTGAAAAATGATGATGTGGATTTGAATGGTGCATTTTGAACACACAAAAAGTCAGGAGTTCAAATAAGTTTTAAAAAAATGAAACCCCTTTATAACAGACGAGTTTCCGTATGAAACCCTGATACTTTGAAAGAGATTATCCGTTTTGTACACGAAGTGCATCCAGTTTTTGCCGTAACCCTCTCATCTTTCTTGCACATGCTATGTGGATGAAATGATGATACCATGCCAACTTTCAACCTTTTCAGAGTTCATTTGAAATGCTTTTCAATTTTAGGGTCTTATAGCTCAATATAATTAGTAAATGCATGAAAAATAACAAAGTCAGAAAGGATTGAAAAATGATGATGTGGCTTTGAATGGTGCATTTTGAACACACAAAAAGTCAGGAGTTCAAATAAGTTTTAAAAAATGAAATCCCTTTGTAACAGACGAGTTTCCGGATGAAATCCTGATACTTTGAAAGAGATTGTCCGTTTTGTACACGAAGTGCATCCAGTTTTTGCCGTAACCCTCTCAACTTTCTTGCACATGCTATGTGGATGAAATGATGATACCATGCCAACTTTCAACCTTTTCAGAGTTCATTTGAAATGCTTTTCAATTTTAGGGTCTTATAGATCAAAATAATTAGTATATGCTTGAAAAATAACAAATGAAGTCAGAAAGGATTGAAAAATGATGATGTGGCTTTGAATGGTGCATTTTGAACACACAAAAAGTCAGGAGTTCAAACAAGTTTTAAAAAATGAAATCCCTTTGTAACAGACGAGTTTCCGTATGAAATCCTGATACTTTGAAAGAGATTGTCCGTTTTGTACACGAAGTGCATCCAGTTTTTGCCGTAACCGTCTCAACTTTCTTGAACATGCTATGTGGATGAAATGATGATACCATGCCAACTTTCAACCTTTTCAGAGTTCATTTGAAATGCTTTTCAATTTTAGGGTCTTATAGCACAAGATAATTAGTAAATGCATGAAAAATAACAAAGTCAGAAAAGATTGGAAAATGATGATATGGCTTTGAATGGTGCATTTTTAACATACAAAAAGTCAGGAGTTCAAATAAGTTTAAAAAAATGAAATGCCTTTGTACCAGACGAGTTTCCGGATGAAATCCTGATACTTTGAAAGAGATTGTCCTTTTGTACACGAAGTGCATCCAGCTTTTGCCGTAACCCTCTCAACTTTCTTGCACATGCTATGTGGATGAAATGATGATACCATGCCAACTTTCAACCTTTTCAGAGTTCATTTGAAATGCTTTTCAATTTTAGGGTCTTATAGATCAAAATAATTAGTATATGCTTGAAAAATAACAAATGAAGTCAGAAAGGATTAAAAATGATGATGTGGCTTTGAATGGTGCATTTTGAACACACAAAAAGTCAGGACTTCAAACAAGTTTTAAAAAATGAAATCCCTTTGTAACAGACGAGTTTCCGTATGAAATCCTGATACTTTGAAAGAGATTGTCCGTTTTGTACACGAAGTGCATCCAGTTTTTGCCGTAACCCTCTCAACTTTCTTGAACATGCTATGTGGATGAAATGATGATACCATGCCAACTTTCAACCTTTTCAGAGTTCATTTGAAATGCTTTTCAATTTTAGGGTCTTATAGCACAAGATAATTAGTAAATGCATGAAAAATAACAAAGTCAGAAAAGATTGGAAACTGATGATATGGCTTTGAATGGTGCATTTTTAACATACAAAAAGTCAGGAGTTCAAATAAGTTTAAAAAAATGAAATGCCTTTGTACCAGACGAGTTTCCGGATGAAATCCTGATACTTTGAAAGAGATTGTCCTTTTGTACACGAAGTGCATCCAGCTTTTGCCGTAACCCTCTCAACTTTCTTGCACATGCTATGTGGATGAAATGATGATACCATGCCAACTTTCAACCTTTTCAGAGTTCATTTGAAATGCTTTTCAATTTTAGGGTCTTATAGATCAAAATAATTAGTATATGCTTGAAAAATAACAAATGAAGTCAGAAAGGATTGAAAAATGATGATGTGGCTTTGAATGGTGCATTTTGAACACACAAAAAGTCAGGAGTTCAAACAAGTTTTAAAAAATGAAATCCCTTTGTAACAGACGAGTTTCCGTATGAAATCCTGATACTTTGAAAGAGATTGTCCGTTTTGTACACGAAGTGCATCCAGTTTTTGCCGTAACCCTCTCAACTTTCTTGCACATGCTATGTGGATGAAATGATGATACCATGCCAACTTTCAACCTTTTCAGAGTTCATTTGAAATGCTTTTCAATTTTAGGGTCTTATAGATCAAAATAATTAGTATATGCTTGAAAAATAACAAATGAAGTCAGAAAGGATTGAAAAATGATGATGTGGCTTTGAATGGTGCATTTTGAACACACAAAAAGTCAGGAGTTCAAATAAGTTTAAAAAATGAAATGCCTTTGTACCAGACGAGTTTCCGGATAAAATCCTGATACTTTGAAAGAGATTGTCCGTTTTGTACACGAAGTGCATCCACTTTTTGCCGTAACCCTCTCAACTTTCTTGCACATGCTATGTGGATGAAATGATGATACCATGCCAACTTTCAACCTTTTCAGAGTTCATTTGAAATGCTTTTCAATTTTAGGGTCTTATAGCTCAAGATAATTAGTAAATGCATGAAAAATAACAAAGTCAGAAAGGATTGAAAAATGATGATGTGGCTTTGAATGGTGCATTTTGAACACACAAAAAGTCAGGAGTTCAAATAAGTTTAAAAAAATGAAATCCCTTTGTAACAGACGAGTTTCCGGATGAAATCCTGATACTTTGAAAGAGATTGTCCGTTTTGTACACGAAGTGCATCCAGTTTTTGCCGTAACCCTCTCAACTTTCTTGCACATGCTATGTGGATGAAATGATGATACCATGCCAACTTTCAACCTTTTCAGAGTTCATTTGAAATGCTTTTCAATTTTAGGGTCTTATAGATCAAAATAATTAGTATATGCTTGAAAAATAACAAATGAAGTCAGAAAGGATTGAAAAATGATGATGTGGCTTTGAATGGTGCATTTTGAACACACAAAAAGTCAGGAGTTCAAATAAGTTTAAAAAATGAAATGCCTTTGTACCAGACGAGTTTCCGGATAAAATCCTGATACTTTGAAAGAGATTGTCCGTTTTGTACACGAAGTGCATCCACTTTTTGCCGTAACCCTCTCAACTTTCTTGCACATGCTATGTGGATGAAATGATGATACCATGCCAACTTTCAACCTTTTCAGAGTTCATTTGAAATGCATTTCAATTTTAGGGTCTTATAGCTCAAGATAATTAGTAAATGCATGAAAAATAACAAAGTCAGAAAGGATTGAAAAATGATGATGTGGCTTTGAATGGTGCATTTTGAACACACAAAAAGTCAGGAGTTCAAATAAGTTTAAAAAAATGAAATGCCTTTGTACCAGACGAGTTTCCGGATGAAATCCTGATACTTTGAAAGAGATTGTCCGTTTTGTACACGAAGTGCATCCAGTTTTTGACGTAACCCTCTCAACTTTCTTGCACATGCTATGTGGATGAAATGATGATACCATGCCAACTTTCAACCTTTTCAGAGTTCATTTGAAATGCTTTTCAATTTTAGGGTCTTATAGCTCAAAATAATTAGTAAATGCATGAAAAATAACAAATGAAGTCAGAAATGATTGAAAAATGATGATGTGGATTTGAATGGTGCATTTTGAACACACAAAAAGTCAGGAGTTCAAATAAGTTTTAAAAAAATGAAACCCCTTTATAACAGACGAGTTTCCGTATGAAACCCTGATACTTTGAAAGAGATTATCCGTTTTGTACACGAAGTGCATCCAGTTTTTGCCGTAACCCTCTCATCTTTCTTGCACATGCTATGTGGATGAAATGATGATACCATGCCAACTTTCAACCTTTTCAGAGTTCATTTGAAATGCTTTTCAATTTTAGGGTCTTATAGCTCAATATAATTAGTAAATGCATGAAAAATAACAAAGTCAGAAAGGATTGAAAAATGATGATGTGGCTTTGAATGGTGCATTTTGAACACACAAAAAGTCAGGAGTTCAAATAAGTTTTAAAAAATGAAATCCCTTTGTAACAGACGAGTTTCCGGATGAAATCCTGATACTTTGAAAGAGATTGTCCGTTTTGTACACCAAGTGCATCCAGTTTTTGCCGTAACCCTCTCAACTTTCTTGCACATGCTATGTGGATGAAATGATGATACCATGCCAACTTTCAACCTTTTCAGAGTTCATTTGAAATGCTTTTCAATTTTAGGGTCTTATAGATCAAAATAATTAGTATATGCTTGAAAAATAACAAATGAAGTCAGAAAGGATTGAAAAATGATGATGTGGCTTTGAATGGTGCATTTTGAACACACAAAAAGTCAGGAGTTCAAACAAGTTTTAAAAAATGAAATCCCTTTGTAACAGACGAGTTTCCGTATGAAATCCTGATACTTTGAAAGAGATTGTCCGTTTTGTACACGAAGTGCATCCAGTTTTTGCCGTAACCCTCTCAACTTTCTTGAACATGCTATGTGGATGAAATGATGATACCATGCCAACTTTCAACCTTTTCAGAGTTCATTTGAAATGCTTTTCAATTTTAGGGTCTTATAGCACAAGATAATTAGTAAATGCATGAAAAATAACAAAGTCAGAAAAGATTGGAAACTGATGATATGGCTTTGAATGGTGCATTTTTAACATACAAAAAGTCAGGAGTTCAAATAAGTTTAAAAAAATGAAATGCCTTTGTACCAGACGAGTTTCCGGATAAAATCCTGATACTTTGAAAGAGATTGTCCGTTTTGTACACGAAGTGCATCCAGTTTTTGCCGTAACCCTCTCAACTTTCTTGCACATGCTATGTGGATGAAATGATGATACCATGCCAACTTTCAACCTTTTCAGAGTTCATTTGAAATGCTTTTCAATTTTAGGGTCTTATAGATCAAAATAATTAGTATATGCTTGAAAAATAACAAATGAAGTCAGAAAGGATTGAAAAATGATGATGTGGCTTTGAATGGTGCATTTTGAACACACAAAAAGTCAGGAGTTCAAACAAGTTTTAAAAAATGAAATCCCTTTGTAACAGACGAGTTTCCGTATGAAATCCTGATACTTTGAAAGAGATTGTCTGTTTTGTACACGAAGTGCATCCAGTTTTTGCCGTAACCCTCTCAACTTTCTTGCACATGCTATGTGGATGAAATGATGATACCATGCCAACTTTCATCCTTTTCAGAGTTCATTTGAAATGCTCTTCAATTTTAGGGTCTTATAGATCAAAATAATTAGTATATGCTTGAAAAATAACAAATGAAGTCAGAAAGGATTGAAAAATGATGATGTGGCTTTGAATGGTGCATTTTGAACACACAAAAAGTCAGGAGTTCAAATAAGTTTAAAAAATGAAATGCCTTTGTACCAGACGAGTTTCCGGATAAAATCCTGATACTTTGAAAGAGATTGTCCGTTTTGTACACGAAGTGCATCCACTTTTTGCCGTAACCCTCTCAACTTTCTTGCACATGCTATGTGGATGAAATGATGATACCATGCCAACTTTCAACCTTTTCAGAGTTCATTTGAAATGCTTTTCAATTTTAGGGTCTTATAGCTCAAGATAATTAGTAAATGCATGAAAAATAACAAAGTCAGAAAGGATTGAAAAATGATGATGTGGCTTTGAATGGTGCATTTTGAACACACAAAAAGTCAGGAGTTCAAATAAGTTTAAAAAAATGAAATCCCTTTGTAACAGACGAGTTTCCGGATGAAATCCTGATACTTTGAAAGAGATTGTCCGTTTTGTACACGAAGTGCATCCAGTTTTTGCCGTAACCCTCTCAACTTTCTTGCACATGCTATGTGGATGAAATGATGATACCATGCCAACTTTCAACCTTTTCAGAGTTCATTTGAAATGCTTTTCAATTTTAGGGTCTTATAGATCAAAATAATTAGTATATGCTTGAAAAATAACAAATGAAGTCAGAAAGGATTGAAAAATGATGATGTGGCTTTGAATGGTGCATTTTGAACACACAAAAAGTCAGGAGTTCAAATAAGTTTAAAAAATGAAATGCCTTTGTACCAGACGAGTTTCCGGATAAAATCCTGATACTTTGAAAGAGATTGTCCGTTTTGTACACGAAGTGCTTCCACTTTTTGCCGTAACCCTCTCAACTTTCTTGCACATGCTATGTGGATGAAATGATGATACCATGCCAACTTTCAACCTTTTCAGAGTTCATTTGAAATGCATTTCAATTTTAGGGTCTTATAGCTCAAGATAATTAGTAAATGCATGAAAAATAACAAAGTCAGAAAGGATTGAAAAATGATGATGTGGCTTTGAATGGTGCATTTTGAACACATAAAAAGTCAGGAGTTCAAATAAGTTTAAAAAAATGAAATGCCTTTGTACCAGACGAGTTTCCGGATGAAATCCTGATACTTTGAAAGAGATTGTCCGTTTTGTACACGAAGTGCATCCAGTTTTTGACGTAACCCTCTCAACTTTCTTGCACATGCTATGTGGATGAAATGATGATACCATGCCAACTTTCAACCTTTTCAGAGTTCATTTGAAATGCTTTTCAATTTTAGGGTCTTATAGCTCAAAATAATTAGTAAATGCATGAAAAATAACAAATGAAGTCAGAAATGATTGAAAAATGATGATGTGGATTTGAATGGTGCATTTTGAACACACAAAAAGTCAGGAGTTCAAATAAGTTTTAAAAAAATGAAACCCCTTTATAACAGACGAGTTTCCGTATGAAACCCTGATACTTTGAAAGAGATTATCCGTTTTGTACACGAAGTGCATCCAGTTTTTGCCGTAACCCTCTCATCTTTCTTGCACATGCTATGTGGATGAAATGATGATACCATGCCAACTTTCAACCTTTTCAGAGTTCATTTGAAATGCTTTTCAATTTTAGGGTCTTATAGCTCAATATAATTAGTAAATGCATGAAAAATAATCAAATTCAGAAAGGATTGAAAAATGATGATGTGGCTTTGAATGGTGCATTTTGAACACACAAAAAGTCAGGAGTTCAAATAAGTTTTAAAAAATGAAATCCCTTTGTAACAGACGAGTTTCCGGATGAAATCCTGATACTTTGAAAGAGATTATCCGTTTTCTACACGAAGTGCATCCAGTTTTTGCCGTAACCCTCTCAACTTTCTTGCACATGCTATGTGGATGAAAAGATGATACCATGCCAACTTTCAACCTTTTCAGAGTTCATTTGAAATGCTTTTGAATTTTAGGGTCTTATTGCTCAAAATAATTAGTAAATGCATGAAAAATAACAAATAAAGTCAGAAAGGATTGAAAAATGATGATGTGGCTTTGAATGGTGCATTTTGAACACACAAAAAGTCAGGAGTTCAAATAAGTTTAAAAAAATGAAATCCCTTTGTAACAGACGAGTTTCCGGATGAAATCCTCATACTTTGAAAGAGATTGTCCGTTTTGTACACGAAGTGCATCCAGTTTTTGCCGTAACCCTCTCAACTTTCTTGCACATGCTATGTGGATGAAATGATGATACCATGCTAACTTTCAACCTTTTCAGAGTTCATTTGAAATGCTTTTCAATTTTAGGGTCTTATAGCTCAAAATAATTAGTAAATGCATGAAAAATAATAAATGAAGTCAGAAAGGATTGAAAAACGATGATGTGGCTTTGAATGGTGCATTTTGAACACACAAAAAGTCAGGAGTTCAAATAAGTTTTAAAAAATGAAACCCCTTTGTAACAGACGAGTTTCCGTATGAAATCCTGATACTTTGAAAGAGATTGTCCGTTTTGTACACGAAGTGCATCCAGTTTTTGCCGTAACCCTCTCAACTTTCTTGCACATGCTATGTGGATGAAATGATGATACCATGCCAACTTTCAACCTTTTCAGAGTTCATTTGAAATGCTTTTCAATTTTAGGGTCTTATAGATCAAAATAATTAGTATATGCTTGAAAAATAACAAATGAAGTCAGAAAGGATTGAAAAATGATGATGTGGCTTTGAATGGTGCATTTTGAACACACAAAAAGTCAGGAGTTCAAATAAGTTTAAAAAATGAAATGCCTTTGTACCAGACGAGTTTCCGGATAAAATCCTGATACTTTGAAAGAGATTGTCCGTTTTGTACACGAAGTGCTTCCACTTTTTGCCGTAACCCTCTCAACTTTCTTGCACATGCTATGTGGATGAAATGATGATACCATGCCAACTTTCAACCTTTTCAGAGTTCATTTGAAATGCATTTCAATTTTAGGGTCTTATAGCTCAAGATAATTAGTAAATGCATGAAAAATAACAAAGTCAGAAAGGATTGAAAAATGATGATGTGGCTTTGAATGGTGCATTTTGAACACACAAAAAGTCAGGAGTTCAAATAAGTTTAAAAAAATGAAATGCCTTTGTACCAGACGAGTTTCCGGATGAAATCCTGATACTTTGAAAGAGATTGTCCGTTTTGTACACGAAGTGCATCCAGTTTTTGACGTAACCCTCTCAACTTTCTTGCACATGCTATGTGGATGAAATGATGATACCATGCCAACTTTCAACCTTTTCAGAGTTCATTTGAAATGCTTTTCAATTTTAGGGTCTTATAGCTCAAAATAATTAGTAAATGCATGAAAAATAACTAATGAAGTCAGAAATGATTGAAAAATGATGATGTGGATTTGAATGGTGCATTTTGAACACACAAAAAGTCAGGAGTTCAAATAAGTTTTAAAAAAATGAAACCCCTTTATAACAGACGAGTTTCCGTATGAAACCCTGATACTTTGAAAGAGATTATCCGTTTTGTACACGAAGTGCATCCAGTTTTTGCCGTAACCCTCTCATCTTTCTTGCACATGCTATGTGGATGAAATGATGATACCATGCCAACTTTCAACCTTTTCAGAGTTCATTTGAAATGCTTTTCAATTTTAGGGTCTTATAGCTCAATATAATTAGTAAATGCATGAAAAATAACAAAGTCAGAAAGGATTGAAAAATGATGATGTGGCTTTGAATGGTGCATTTTGAACACACAAAAAGTCAGGAGTTCAAATAAGTTTTAAAAAATGAAATCCCTTTGTAACAGACGAGTTTCCGGATGAAATCCTGATACTTTGAAAGAGATTATCCGTTTTCTACACGAAGTGCATCCAGTTTTTGCCGTAACCCTCTCAACTTTCTTGCACATGCTATGTGGATGAAATGATGATACCATGCCAACTTTCAACCTTTTCAGAGTTCATTTGAAATGCTTTTGAATTTTAGGGTCTTATTGCTCAAAATAATTAGTAAATGCATGAAAAATAACAAATAAAGTCAGAAAGGATTGAAAAATGATGATGTGGCTTTGAATGGTGCATTTTGAACACACAAAAAGTCAGGAGTTCAAATAAGTTTAAAAAAATGAAATCCCTTTGTAACAGACGAGTTTCCGGATGAAATCCTCATACTTTGAAAGAGATTGTCCGTTTTGTACACGAAGTGCATCCAGTTTTTGCCGTAACCCTCTCAACTTTCTTGCACATGCTATGTGGATGAAATGATGATACCATGCTAACTTTCAACCTTTTCAGAGTTCATTTGAAATGCTTTTAAATTTTAGGGTCTTATAGCTCAAAATAATTAGTAAATGCATGAAAAATAATAAATGAAGTCAGAAAGGATTGAAAAACGATGATGTGGCTTTGAATGGTGCATTTTGAACACACAAAAAGTCAGGAGTTCAAATAAGTTTTAAAAAATGAAACCCCTTTGTAACAGACGAGTTTCCGTATGAAATCCTGATACTTTGAAAGAGATTGTCCGTTTTGTACACGAAGTGCATCCAGTTTTTGCCGTAACCCTCTCAACTTTCTTGCACATGCTATGTGGATGAAATGATGATACCATGCCAACTTTCAACCTTTTCAGAGTTCATTTGAAATGCTTTTCAATTTTAGGGTCTTATAGCTCAAGATAATTAGTAAATGCATGAAAAATAACAAAGTCAGAAAGGATTGAAAAATGATGATGTGGCTTTGAATGGTGCATTTTGAACACACAAAAAGTCAGGAGTTCAAATAAGTTTAAAAAAAATGAAATCCCTTTGTAACAGACGAGTTTCCGGATGAAATCCTGATACTTTGAAAGAGATTGTCCGTTTTGTACACGAAGTGCATCCAGTTTTTGCCGTAACCCTCTCAACTTTCTTGCACATGCTATGTGGATGAAATGATGATACCATGCCAACTTTCAACCTTTTCAGAGTTCATTTGAAATGCTTTTGAATTTTAGGGTCTTATTGCTCAAAATAATTAGTAAATGCATGAAAAATAACAAATAAAGTCAGAAAGGATTGAAAAATGATGATGTGGCTTTGAATGGTGCATTTTGAACACACAAAAAGTCAGGAGTTCAAATAAGTTTAAAAAAATGAAATCCCTTTGTAACAGACGAGTTTCCGGATGAAATCCTGATACTTTGAAAGAGATTGTCCGTTTTGTACACGAAGTGCATCCAGTTTTTGCCGTAACCGTCTCAACTTTCTTGGACATGCTATGTGGATGAAATGATGATACCATGCCAACTTTCAACCTTTTCAGAGTTCATTCGAAATGCTTTTCAATTTTAGGGTCTTATAGATCAAAATAATTAGTAAATGCTTGAAAAATAACAAATGAAGTCAGAAAGGATTGAAAAATGATGATGTGGCTTTGAATGGTGCATTTTGAACACACAAAAAGTCAGGAGTTCAAATAAGTTTTAAAAAATGAAATCCCTTCTTAACAGACGAGTTTCCGGATGAAATCCTGATACTTTGAAAGAGATTGTCCGTTTTGTACACGAAGTGCATCCAGTTTTTGCCGTAACCCTCTCAACTTTCTTGCACATGCTATGTGGATGAAATGATGATACCATGCCAACTTTCAACCTTTTCAGAGTTCATTTGAAATGCTTTTCTATTTTAGGGTCTTATAGATCAAAATAATTAGTATATGCTTGAAAAATAACAAATGAAGTCAGAAAGGATTGAAAAATGATGATGTGGCTTTGAATGGTGCATTTTGAACACACAAAAAGTCAGGAGTTCAAATAAGTTTAAAAAATGAAATGCCTTTGTACCAGACGAGTTTCCGGATAAAATCCTGATACTTTGAAAGAGATTGTCCGTTTTGTACACGAAGTGCATCCAGTTTTTGCCGTAACCCTCTCAACTTTCTTGCACATGCTATGTGGATGAAATGATGATACCATGCCAACTTTCAACCTTTTCAGAGTTCATTTGAAATGCTTCTCAATTTTAGGGTTTTATAGCTCAAGATAATTAGTAAATGCATGAAAAATAACAAAGTCAGAAAGGATTGAAAAATGATGATGTGGCTTTGAATGGTGCATTTTGAACACACAAAAAGTCAGGAGTTCAAATAAGTTTAAAAAAATGAAATCCCTTTGTAACAGACGAGTTTCCGGATGAAATCCTGATACTTTGAAAGAGATTGTCCGTTTTGTACACGAAGTGCATCCAGTTTTTGCTGTAACCCTCTCAACTTTCTTGCACATGCTATGTGGATGAAATGATGATACCATGCCAAATTTCAACCTTTTCAGAGTTCATTTGAAATGCTTTTCAATTTTAGGGTCTTATAGATCAAAATAATTAGTATATGCTTGAAAAATAACAAATGAAGTCAGAAAGGATTGAAAAATGATGATGTGGCTTTGAAAGGTGCATTTTGAACACACAAAAAGTCAGGAGTTCAAATAAGTTAAAAAAAATGAAATCCCTTTGTAACAGACGAGTTTCCGTATGAAATCCTGATACTTTGAAAGAGATTGTCCGTTTTGTACACGAAGTGCATCCAGTTTTTGCCGTAACCCTCTCAACTTTCTTGAACATGCTATCTGGATGAAATGATGATAGCATGCCAACTTTCAACCTTTTCAGAGTTCATTTGAAATGCTTTTCAATTTTAGGGTCTTATAGCACAAGATAATTAGTAAATGCATGAAAAATAACAAAGTCAGAAAGGATTGAAAAATGATGATGTGGCTTTGAATGGTGCATTTTGAACACACAAAAAGTCAGGAGTTCAAATAAGTTTAAAAAATGAAATGCCTTTGTACCAGACGAGTTTCCGGATGAAATCCTGATACTTTGAAAGAGATTGTCCGTTTTGTACACGATGTGCATCCAGTTTTTGCCGTAACCCTCTCAACTTTCTTGCACATGCTATGTGGATGAAATGATGATACCATGCCAACTTTCAACCTTTTCAGAGTTCATTTGAAATGCTTTTCAATTTTAGGGTCTTATAGATCAAAATAATTAGTATATGCTTGAAAAATAACAAATGAAGTCAGAAAGGATTGAAAAATGATGATGTGGCTTTGAATGGTGCATTTTGAACACACAAAAAGTCAGGAGTTCAAATAAGTTTAAAAAAATGAAATCCCTTTGTAACAGACGAGTTTCCGGATGAAATCCTGATACTTTGAAAGAGATTGTCCGTTTTGTACACGAAGTGCATCCAGTTTTTGCTGTAACCCTCTCAACTTTCTTGCACATGCTATGTGGATGAAATGATGATACCATGCCAAATTTCAACCTTTTCAGAGTTCATTTGAAATGCTTTTCAATTTTAGGGTCTTATAGCTCAAAATAATTAGTAAATGCATGAAAAATAACAAATGAAGTCAGAAAGGATTGAAAAATGATGATGTGGCTTTGAAAGGTGCATTTTGAACACACAAAAAGTCAGGAGTTCAAATAAGTTTAAAAAAATGAAATCCATTTCTAACAGACGAGTTTCCGTATGAAATCCTGATACTTTGAAAGAGATTGTCCGTTTTGTACACGAAGTGCATCCAGTTTTTGCCGTAACCCTCTCAACTTTCTTGAACATGCTATGTGGATGAAATGATGATACCATGCCAACTTTCAACCTTTTTAGAGTTCATTTGAAATGCTTTTCAATTTTAGGGTCTTATAGCACAAGATAATTAGTAAATGCATGAAAAATAACAAAGTCAGAAAGGATTGAAAAATGATGATATGGCTTTGAATGGTGCATTTTTAACACACAAAAAGTCAGGAGTTCAAATAAGTTTAAAAAAATGAAATGCCTTTGTACCAGACGAGTTTCCAGATGAAATCCTGATACTTTGAAAGAGATTGTCCTTTTGTACACGAAGTGCATCCAGTTTTTGCCGTAACCCTCTCAACTTTCTTGCACATGCTATGTGGATGAAATGATGATACCATGCCAACTTTCAACCTTTTCAGAGTTCATTTGAAATGCTTTTCAATTTTAGGGTCTTATAGATCAAAATAATTAGTATATGCTTGAAAAATAACAAATGAAGTCAGAAAGGATTGAAAAATGATGATGTGGCTTTGAATGGTGCATTTTGAACACACAAAAAGTCAGGAGTTCAAATAAGTTTAAAAAAATGAAATCCCTTTGTAACAGACGAGTTTCCGTATGAAATCCTGATACTTCGAAAGAGATTGTCCGTTTTGTACACGAAGTGCATCCAGTTTTTGCCGTAACCCTCTCAACTTTCTTGCACATGCTATGCGGATGAAATGATGATACCATGCCAACTTTCAACCTTTTCAGAGTTCATTTGAAATGCTTTTCAATTTTAGGGTCTTATAGCACAAGATAATTAGTAAATGCTTGAAAATAACAAATGAAGTCAGAAAGGATTGAAAAATGATGATGTGGCTTTGAATGGTGCATTTTGAACACACAAAAAGTCAGGAGTTCAAATAAGTTTTTAAAAAATGAAATCCCTTTGTAACAGACGAGTTTCCGTAGGAAATCCTGATACTTTGAAAGAGATTGTCCGTTTTGTACACGAAGTGCATCCAGTTTTTTCCGTAACCCTCTCAACTTTCTTGCACATGCTATGTGGATGAAATGATGATACCATGCCAACTTTCAACCTTTTCAGAGTTCATTTGAAATGCTTTTCAATTTTAGGGTCTTATAGCTCAAGATAATTAGTAAATGCATGAAAAATAACAAAGTCAGAAAGGATTAAAAAATGATGATGTGGCTTTGAATGGTGCATTTTGAACACACAAAAAGTCAGGAGTTCAAATAAGTTTTAAAAATGAAATCCCTTTGTAACAGACGAGTTTCCGGATGAAATCCTGATACTTTGAAAGAGATTGTCCGTTTTGTACACGAAGTGCATCCAGTTTTTGCCGTAACCCTCTCAACTTTCTTGCACATGCTATGTGGATGAAATGATGATACCATGCCAACTTTCAACCTTTTCAGAGTTCATTTGAAATGCTTTTCAATTTTAGGGTCTTATAGCTCAAAATAATTAGTAAATGCATGAAAAATAACAAATGAAGTCAGAAAGGATTGAAAAATGATGATGTGGCTTTGAATGGTGCATTTTGAACACACAAAAAGTCAGGAGTTCAAATAAGTTTTAAAAAAGTGAAATCCCTTTGTAACAGACGAGTCTCCGTATGAAATCCTGATACTTTGAAAGAGATTGTCCGTTTTGTACACGAAGTGCATCCAGTTTTTGCCGTAACCTTCTCAAATTTATTGCACATGCTATGTGGATGAAATGATGATACCACGCCAACTTTCAACCTTTTCAGAGTTCATTTGAAATGCTTTTCAATTTTAGGGTCTTATAGCTCAAAATAATTAGTAAATGCATGAAAAATAACAAATGAAGTCAGAAAGGATTGAAAAATGATGATGTGGCTTTGAATGGTGCATTTTGAACACACAAAAAGTCAGGAGTTCAAATAAGTTTTAAAAAATGAAATCCCTTTGTAACAGACGAGTTTCCGTATGAAATCCTGATACTTTGAAAGAGATTGTCCGTTTTGTACACAAAGTGCATCCAGTTTTTGCCGTAACCCTCTCAACTTTCTTGCACATGCTATGTGGATGAAATGATGATACCATGCCAACTTTCAACCTTTTCAGAGTTCATTTGAAATGCTTTTCAATTTTAGGGTCTTATAGCTCAAAATAATTAGTAAATGCATGAAAAATAACAAATGAAGTCAGAAAGGATTGAAAAATGATGATGTGGCTTTGAATGGTGCATTTTGAACACACAAAAAGTCAGGAGTTCAAATAAGTTTTAAAAAATGAAATCCCTTTGTAACAGACGAGTTTCCGTATGAAATCCTGATACTTTGAAAGAGATTGTCCGTTTTGTACACAAAGTGCATCCAGTTTTTGCCGTAACCCTGTCAACTTTCTTGCACATGCTATGTGGATGAAATGATGATACCATGCCAACTTTCAACCTTTTCAGAGTTCATTTGAAATGCTTTTCAATTTTAGGGTCTTATAGCTCAAAATAATTAGTAAATGCATGAAAAATAACAAATGAAGTCAGAAAGGATTGAAAAATGATGATGTGGCTTTGAATGGTGCATTTTGAACACACAAAAAGTCAGGAGTTCAAATAAGTTTTAAAAAATGAAATCCCTTTGTAACATACGAGTTTCCGTATGAAATCCTGATACTTTGAAAGAGATTGTCCGTTTTGTACACGAAGTGCATCCAGTTTTAGCCGTAACCCTCTCAACTTTCTTGCACATGCTATGTGGATGAAATGATGATACCATGCCAACTTTCAACCTTTTCAGAGTTCATTTGAAATGCTTTTCCATTTTAGGGTCTTATAGATCAAAATAATTAGTAAATGCTTGAAAAATAACAAATGAAGTTAGAAAGGATTGAAAAATGATGATGTGGCTTTGAATGGTGCATTTTGAACACACAAAAAGTCAGGAGTTCAAATAAGTTTAAAAAAATGAAATCCCTTTGTAACAGACGAGTTTCCGTATGAAATCCTGATACTTTGAAAGAGATTGTCCGTTTTGTACACGAAGTGCATCCAGTTTTTGCCGTAACCCTCTCAACTTTCTTGCACATGCTATGTGGATGAAATGATGATACCATGCCAACTTTCAACCTTTTCAGAGTTCATTTGAAATGCTTTTCAATTTTAGGGTCTTATAGAACAAATTAATTAGTAAATGCTTGAAAATAACAAATGAAGTCAGAAAGGATTGAAAAATGATGATGTGGCTTTGAATGGTGCATTTTGAACACACAAAAAGTCAGGAGTTCAAATAAGTTAAAAAAAATGAAATCCCTTTGTAACAGACGAGTTTCCGTATGAAATCCTGATACTTTGAAAGAGATTGTCCGTTTTGTACACGAAGTGCATCCAGTTTTTGCCGTAACCCTCTCAACTTTCTTGCACATGCTATGTGGATGAAATGATGATACCATGCCAACTTTCAACCTTTTCAGAGTTCATTTGAAATGCTTTTCAATTTTAGGGTCTTATAGCACAAGATAATTAGTAAATGCTTGAAAATAACAAATGAAGTCAGAAAGGATTGAAAAATGATGATGTGGCTTTGAATGGTGCATTTTGAACACACAAAAAGTCAGGAATTCAAATATGTTTAAAAAAAATGAAATCCCTTTGTAACAGACGAGTTTCCGTATGAAATCCTGATACTTTGAAAGAGATTGTCCGTTTTGTACACGAAGTGCATCCAGTTTTTGCCGTAACCCTCTCAACTTTCTTGCACATGCTATGTGGATGAAATGATGATACCATGCCAACTTTCAACCTTTTCAGAGTTCATTTGAAATGCTTTTCAATTTTAGGGTCTTATAGATCAAAATAATTAGTAAATGCTTGAAAAATAACAAATGAAGTCAGAAAGGATTGAAAAATGATGATGTGGCTTTGAATGGTGCATTTTGAACACACAAAAAGTCAGGAGTTCAAATAAGTTTAAAAAAATGAAATCCCTTTGTAACAGACGAGTTTCCGTATGAAATCCTGATACTTTGAAAGAGATTGTCCGTTTTGTACACGAAGTGCATCCAGTTTTTGCCGTAACCCTCTCAACTTTCTTGCACATGCTATGTGGATGAAATGATGATACCATGCCAACTTTCAACCTTTTCAGAGTTCATTTGAAATGCTTTTCAATTTTAGGGTCTTATAGATCAAAATAATTAGTAAATGCTTGAAAAATAACAAATGAAGTCAGAAAGGATTGAAAAATGATGATGTGGCTTTGAATGGTGCATTTTGAACACACAAAAAGTCAGGAGTTCAAATAAGTTTAAAAAAATGAAATCCCTTTGTAACAGACGAGTTTCCGTATGAAATCCTGATACTTTGAAAGAGATTGTCCGTTTTGTACACGAAGTGCATCCAGTTTTTGCCGTAACCCTCTCAACTTTCTTTCACATGCTATGTGGATGAAATGGTGATACCATGCCAACTTTCAACCTTTTCAGAGTTCATTTGAAATGCTTTTCAATTTTAGGGTCTTATAGCTCAAAATAATTAGTAAATGCATGAAAAATAACAAATGAAGTCAGAAAGGATTGAAAAATGATGATGTGGCTTTGAATGGTGCATTTTGAACACACAAAAAGTCAGGAGTTCAAATAAGTTTAAAAAAATGAAATCCCTTTGTAACAGACGAGTTTCCGTATGAAATCCTGATACTTTGAAAGAGATTGTCCGTTTTGTACACAAAGTGCATCCAGTTTTTGCCGTAACCCTCTCAACTTTCTTGCACATGCTATGTGGATGAAATGATGATACCATGCCAACTTTCAACCTTTTCAGAGTTCATTTGAAATGCTTTTCAATTTTAGGGTCTTATAGATCAAAATAATTAGTAAATGCTTGAAAAATAACAAATGAAGTCAGAAAGGATTGAAAAATGATGATGTGGCTTTGAATGGTGCATTTTGAACGCACAAAAAGTCAGGAGTTCAAATAAGTTTAAAAAAATGAAATCCCTTTGTAACAGACGAGTTTCCGTATGAAATCCTGATACTTTGAAAGAGATTGTCCGTTTTGTACACGAAGTGCATCCAGTTTTTGCCGTAACCCTCTCAACTTTCTTTCACATGCTATGTGGATGAAATGGTGATACCATGCCAACTTTCAACCTTTTCAGAGTTCATTTGAAATGCTTTTCAATTTTAGGGTCTTATAGCTCAAAATAATTAGTAAATGCATGAAAAATAACAAATGAAGTCAGAAAGGATTGAAAAATGATGATGTGGCTTTGAATGGTGCATTTTGAACACACAAAAAGTCAGGAGTTCAAATAAGTTTTAAAAAATGAAATCCCTTTGTAACAGACGAGTTTCCGTATGAAATCCTGATACTTTGAAAGAGATTGTCCGTTTTGTACACAAAGTGCATCCAGTTTTTGCCGTTACCCTCTCAACTTTCTTGCACATGCTATGTGGATGAAATGATGATACCATGCCAACTTTCAACCTTTTCAGAGTTCATTTGAAATGCTTTTCAATTTTAGGGTCTTATAGATCAAAATAATTAGTAAATGCTTGAAAAATAACAAATGAAGTCAGAAAGGATTGAAAAATGATGATGTGGCTTTGAATGGTGCATTTTGAACGCACAAAAAGTCAGGAGTTCAAATAAGTTTAAAAAAATGAAATCCCTTTGTAACAGACGAGTTTCCGTATGAAATCCTGATACTTTGAAAGAGATTGTCCGTTTTGTACACGAAGTGCATCCAGTTTTTGCCGTAACCCTCTCAACTTTCTTTCACATGCTATGTGGATGAAATGGTGATACCATGCCAACTTTCAACCTTTTCAGAGTTCATTTGAAATGCTTTTCAATTTTAGGGTCTTATAGCTCAAAATAATTAGTAAATGCATGAAAAATAACAAATGAAGTCAGAAAGGATTGAAAAATGATGATGTGGCTTTGAATGGTGCATTTTGAACACACAAAAAGTCAGGAGTTCAAATAAGTTTTAAAAAATGAAATCCCTTTGTAACAGACGAGTTTCCGTATGAAATCCTGATACTTTGAAAGAGATTGTCCGTTTTGTACACAAAGTGCATCCAGTTTTTGCCGTAACCCTCTCAACTTTCTTGCACATGCTATGTGGATGAAATGATGATACCATGCCAACTTTCAACCTTTTCAGAGTTCATTTGAAATGCTTTTCAATTTTAGGGTCTTATAGATCAAAATAATTAGTAAATGCTTGAAAAATAACAAATGAAGTTAGAAAGGATTGAAAAATGATGATGTGGCTTTGAATGGTGCATTTTGAACACACAAAAAGTCAGGAGTTCAAATAAGTTTAAAAAAAATGAAATCCCTTTGTAACAGACGAGTTTCCGTATGAAATCCTGATACTTTGAAAGAGATTGTCCGTTTTGTACACGAAGTGCATCCAGTTTTTGCCATAACCCTCTCAACTTTCTTGCACATGCTATGCGGATGAAATGATGATACCATGCCAACTTTCAACCTTTTCAGAGTTCATTTGAAATGCTTTTCAATTTTAGGGTCTTATAGATCAAAATAATTAGTAAATGCTTGAAAAATAACAAATGAAGTTAGAAAGGATTGAAAAATGATGATGTGGCTTTGAATGGTGCATTTTGAACACACAAAAAGTCAGGAGTTCAAATAAGTTTAAAAAAATGAAATCCCTTTGTAACAGACGAGTTTCCGTATGAAATCCTGATACTTTGAAAGAGATTGTCCGTTTTGTACACAAAGTGCATCCAGTTTTTGCCGTAACCCTCTCAACTTTCTTGCACATGCAATGCGGATGAAATGATGATACCATGCCAACTTTCAACCTTTTCAGAGTTCATTTGAAATGCTTTTCAATTTTAGGGTCTTATAGATCAAAATAATTAGTAAATGCTTGAAAAATAACAAATGAAGTTAGAAAGGATTGAAAAATGATGATGTGGCTTTGAATGGTGCATTTTGAACACACAAAAAGTCAGGAGTTCAAATAAGTTTAGAAAAAATGAAATCCCTTTGTAACAGACGAGTTTCCGTATGAAATCCTGATACTTTGAAAGAGATTGTCCGTTTTGTACACAAAGTGCATCCAGTTTTTGCCGTAACCCTCTCAACTTTCTTGCACATGCAATGTGGATGAAATGATGATACCATGCCAACTTTCAACCTTTTCAGAGTTCATTTGAAATGCTTTTCAATTTTAGGGTCTTATAGCACAAGATAATTAGTAAATGCTTGAAAATAACAAATGAAGCCAGAAAGGATTGAAAAATGATGATGTGGCTTTGAATGGTGCATTTTGAACACACAAAAAGTCAGGAGTTCAAATAAGTTTAGAAAAAATGAAATCCCTTTGTAACAGACGAGTTTCCGTATGAAATCCTGATACTTTGAAAGAGATTGTCCGTTTTGTACACAAAGTGCATCCAGTTTTTGCCGTAACCCTCTCAACTTTCTTGCACATGCAATGTGGATGAAATGATGATACCATGCCAACTTTCAACCTTTTCAGAGTTCATTTGAAATGCTTTTCAATTTGAGGGTCTTATAGCACAAGATAATTAGTAAATGCTTGAAAATAACAAATGAAGCCAGAAAGGATTGAAAAATGATGATGTGGCTTTGAATGGTGCATTTTGAACACACAAAAAGTCAGGAGTTCAAATAAGTTTAGAAAAAATGATATCCCTTTGTAACAGACGAGTTTCCGTATGAAATCCTGATACTTTGAAAGAGATTGTCCGTTTTGTACACGAAGTGCATCCAGTTTTTGCCGTAACCCTCTCAATTTTCTTGCACATGCTATGTGGATGAAATGATGATACCATGCCAACTTTCAACCTTTTCAGAGTTCATTTGAAATGCTTTTCAATTTTAAGGTCTTATAGATCAAAATAATTAGTAAATGCTTGAAAAATAACAAATGAAGTCAGAAAGGATTGAAAAATGATGATGTGGCTTTGAACGGTGCATTTTGAACACAAAAAAGTCAGGAGTTCAAATAAGTTTAAAAAAAATGAAATCCCTTTGTAACAGACGAGTTTCCGTATGAAATCCTGATACTTTGAAAGAGATTGTCCGTTTTGTACACGAAGTGCATCCAGTTTTTGCCGTAACCCTCTCAACTTTCTTGCACATGCTATGTGGATGAAATGATGATACCATGCCAACTTTCAACCTTTTCAGAGTTCATTTGAAATGCTTTTCAATTTTAGGGTCTTATAGATCAAAATAATTAGTAAATGCTTGAAAAATAACAAATGAAGTTAGAAAGGATTGAAAAATGATGATGTGGCTTTGAATGGTGCATTTTGAACACACAAAAAGTCAGGAGTTCAAATAAGTTTAAAAAAAATGAAATCCCTTTGTAACAGACGAGTTTCCGTATGAAATCCTGATACTTTGAAAGAGATTGTCCGTTTTGTACACGAAGTGCATCCAGTTTTTGCCATAACCCTCTCAACTTTCTTGCACATGCTATGCGGATGAAATGATGATACCATGCCAACTTTCAACCTTTTCAGAGTTCATTTGAAATGCTTTTCAATTTTAGGGTCTTATAGATCAAAATAATTAGTAAATGCTTGAAAAATAACAAATGAAGTTAGAAAGGATTGAAAAATGATGATGTGGCTTTGAATGGTGCATTTTGAACACACAAAAAGTCAGGAGTTCAAATAAGTTTAGAAAAAATGAAATCCCTTTGTAACAGACGAGTTTCCGTATGAAATCCTGATACTTTGAAAGAGATTGTCCGTTTTGTACACAAAGTGCATCCAGTTTTTGCCGTAACCCTCTCAACTTTCTTGCACATGCAATGTGGATGAAATGATGATACCATGCCAACTTTCAACCTTTTCAGAGTTCATTTGAAATGCTTTTCAATTTTAGGGTCTTATAGATCAAAATAATTAGTAAATGCTTGAAAAATAACAAATGAAGTTAGAAAGGATTGAAAAATGATGATGTGACTTTGAATGGTGCATTTTGAACACACAAAAAGTCAGGAGTTCAAATAAGTTTAAAAAAAATGAAATCCCTTTGTAACAGACGAGTTTCCGTATGAAATCCTGATACTTTGAAAGAGATTGTCCGTTTTGTACACGAAGTGCATCCAGTTTTTGCCATAACCCTCTCAACTTTCTTGCACATGCTATGCGGATGAAATGATGATACCATGCCAACTTTCAACCTTTTCAGAGTTCATTTGAAATGCTTTTCAATTTTAGGGTCTTATAGATCAAAATAATTAGTAAATGCTTGAAAAATAACAAATGAAGTTAGAAAGGATTGAAAAATGATGATGTGGCTTTGAATGGTGCATTTTGAACACACAAAAAGTCAGGAGTTCAAATAAGTTTAGAAAAAATGAAATCCCTTTGTAACAGACGAGTTTCCGTATGAAATCCTGATACTTTGAAAGAGATTGTCCGTTTTGTACACAAAGTGCATCCAGTTTTTGCCGTAACCCTCTCAACTTTCTTGCACATGCAATGTGGATGAAATGATGATACCATGCCAACTTTCAACCTTTTCAGAGTTCATTTGAAATGCTTTTCAATTTTAGGGTCTTATAGCACAAGATAATTAGTAAATGCTTGAAAATAACAAATGAAGCCAGAAAGGATTGAAAAATGATGATGTGGCTTTGAATGGTGCATTTTGAACACACAAAAAGTCAGGAGTTCAAATAAGTTTAGAAAAAATGAAATCCCTTTGTAACAGACGAGTTTCCGTATGAAATCCTGATACTTTGAAAGAGATTGTCCGTTTTGTACACAAAGTGCATCCAGTTTTTGCCGTAACCCTCTCAACTTTCTTGCACATGAAATGTGGATGAAATGATGATACCATGCCAACTTTCAACCTTTTCAGAGTTCATTTGAAATGCTTTTCAATTTTAGGGTCTTATAGCACAAGATAATTAGTAAATGCTTGAAAATAACAAATGAAGCCAGAAAGGATTGAAAAATGATGATGTGGCTTTGAATGGTGCATTTTGAACACACAAAAAGTCAGGAGTTCAAATAAGTTTAGAAAAAATGATATCCCTTTGTAACAGACGAGTTTCCGTATGAAATCCTGATACTTTGAAAGAGATTGTCCGTTTTGTACACGAAGTGCATCCAGTTTTTGCCGTAACCCTCTCAATTTTCTTGCACATGCTATGTGGATGAAATGATGATACCATGCCAACTTTCAACCTTTTCAGAGTTCATTTGAAATGCTTTTCAATTTTAGGGTCTTATAGCTCAAGATAATTAGTGAATGCATGAAAAATAACAAAGTCAGAAAGGATTAAAAAATGATGATGTGGCTTTGAATGGTGCATTTTGAACACACAAAAAGTCAGGTGTTCAAATAAGTTTTAAAAATGAAATCCCTTTGTAACAGACGAGTTTCCGGATGAAATCCTGATACTTTGAAAGAGATTGTCCGTTTTGTACACGAAGTGCATCCAGTTTTTGCCGTAACCCTCTCAACTTTCTTGCACATGCTATGTGGATGAAATGATGATACCATGCCAACTTTCAACCTTTTCAGAGTTCATTTGAAATGCTTTTCAATTTTAGGGTCTTATAGATTAAAATAATTAGTAAATGCTTGAAAAATAACAAATGAAGTCAGAAAGGATTGAAAAATGATGATGTGGCTTTGAATGGTGCATTTTGAACACACAAAAAGTCAGGAGTTCAAATAAGTTTTAAAAAAGTGAAATCCCTTTGTAACAGACGAGTTTCCGTATGAAATCCTGATACTTTGAAAGAGATTGTCCGTTTTGTACACGAAGTGCATCCAGTTTTTGCCGTAACCCTCTCAAATTTCTTGCACATGCTATGTGGATGAAATGATGATACCATGCCAACTTTCAACCTTTTCAGAGTTCATTTGAAATGCTTTTCAATTTTAGGGTCTTATAGCTCAAAATAATTAGGAAATGCATGAAAAATAACAAATGAAGTCAGAAAGGATTGAAAAATGATGATGTGGCTTTGAATGGTGCATTTTGAACACACAAAAAGTCAGGAGTTCAAATAAGTTTTAAAAAATGAAATCCCTTTGTAACAGACGAGTTTCCGTATGAAATCCTGATACTTTGAAAGAGATTGTCCGTTTTGTACAGGAAGTGCATCCAGTTTTTGCCGTAACCCTCTCAACTTTCTTGCACATGCTATGTGGATGAAATGATGATACCATGCCAACTTTCAACCTTTTCAGAGTTCATTTGAAATGCTTTTCAATTTTAAGGTCTTATAGCTCAAAATAATTAGTAAATGCATGAAAAATAAGAAATGAAGTCAGAAAGGATTGAAAAATGATGATGTGGCTTTGAATGGTGCATTTTGAACACACAAAAAGTCAGGAGTTCAAATAAGTTTAAAAAAATGAAATCCCTTTGTAACAGACGAGTTTCCGGATGAAATCCTGATACTTTGAAAGAGATTGTCCGTTTTGTACACGAAGTGCATCCAGTTTTTGCCGTAACCCTCTCAACTATCTTGCACATGCTATGTGGATGAAATGATGATACCATGCCAACTTTCAACCTTTTCAGAGTTCATTTGAAATGCTTTTCAATTTTAGGGTCTTATAGATCAAAATAATTAGTAAAGCTTGAAAAATAACAAACGAAGTTAGAAAGGATTGAAAAATGATGATGTGGCTTTGAATGGTGCATTTTGAACACACAAAAAGTCAGGAGTTCAAATAAGTTAAAAAAATGAAATCCCTTTGTAACAGACGAGTTTCCGTATGAAATCCTGATACTTTGAAAGAGATTGTCCGTTTTGTACACGAAGTGCATCCAGTTTTTGCCGTAACCCTCTCAACTTTCTTGCACATGCTATGTGGATGAAATGATGATACCATGCCAACTTTCAACCTTTTCAGAGTTCATTTGAAATGCTTTTCAATTTTAGGGTCTTATAGATCAAAATAATTAGTAAATGCTTGAAAAATAACAAATGAAGTCAGAAAGGATTGAAAAATGATGATGTGGCTTTGAATGGTGCATTTTGAACACACAAAAAGTCAGGAGTTCAAATAAGTTTAAAAAAATGAAATCCCTTTGTAACAGACGAGTTTTCGTATGAAATCCTGATACTTTGAAAGAGATTGTCCGTTTTGTACACGAAGTGCATCCAGTTTTTGCCGTAACCCTCTCAACTTTCTTTCACATGCTATGTGGATGAAATGATGATACCATGCCAACTTTCAACCTTTTCAGAGTTCATTTGAAATGCTTTTCAATTTTAGGGTCTTATAGCTCAAAATAATTAGTAAATGCATGAAAAATAACAAATGAAGTCAGAAAGGATTGAAAAATGATGATGTGGCTTTGAATGGTGCATTTTGAACACACAAAAAGTCAGGAGTTCAAATAAGTTTTAAAAAATGAAATCTCTTTGTAACAGACGAGTTTCCATAGGAAATCCTGATACTTTGAAAGAGATTGTCCGTTTTGTACACAAAGTGCATCCAGTTTTTTCCGTAACCCTCTCAACTTTCTTGCACATGCTATGTGGATGAAATGATGATACCATGCCAACTTTGAACCTTTTTAGAGTTCATTTGAAATGCTTTTCAATTTTAGGGTCTTATAGCTCAAAATAATTAGTAAATGCATGAAAAATAACAAATGAAGTCAGAAAGGATTGAAAAATGATGATGTGGCTTTGAATGGTGCATTTTGAACACACAAAAAGTCAGGAGTTCAAATAAGTTTAAAAAAATGAAATCCCTTTGTAACAGACGAGTTTCCGTATGAAATCCTGATACTTTGAAAGAGATTGTCCGTTTTGTACACAAAGTGCATCCAGTTTTTGCCGTAACCCTCTCAACTTTCTTGCACATGCTATGTGGATGAAATGATGATACCATGCCAACTTTCAACCTTTTCAGAGTTCATTTGAAATGCTTTTCAATTTTAGGGTCTTATAGATCAAAATAATTAGTAAATGCTTGAAAAATAACAAATGAAGTTAGAAAGGATTGAAAAATGATGATGTGGCTTTGAATGGTGCATTTTGAACACACAAAAAGTCAGGAGTTCAAATAAGTTTAAAAAAAATGAAATCCCTTTGTAACAGACGAGTTTCCGTATGAAATCCTGATACTTTGAAAGAGATTGTCCGTTTTGTACACGAAGTGCATCCAGTTTTTGCCGTAACCCTCTCAACTTTCTTGCACATGCTATGTGGATGAAATGATGATACCATGCCAACTTTCAACCTTTTCAGAGTTCATTTGAAATGCTTTTCAATTTTAGGGTCTTATAGCTCAAAATAATTAGTAAATGCATGAAAAATAACAAATGAAGTCAGAAAGGATTGAAAAATGATGATGTGGCTTTGAATGGTGCATTTTGAACACACAAAAAGTCAGGAGTTCAAATAAGTTTTAAAAAATGAAATCCCTTTGTAACACACGAGTTTCCGTAGGAAATCCTGATACTTTGAAAGAGATTGTCCGTTTTGTACACAAAGTGCATCCAGTTTTTGCCGTAACCCTCTCAACTTTCTTGCACATGCTATGTGGATGAAATGATGATACCATGCCAACTTTCAACCTTTTCAGAGTTCATTTGAAATGCTTTTCAATTTTAGGGTCTTATAGCTCAAAATAATTAGTAAATGCATGAAAAATAACAAATGAAGTCAGAAAGGATTGAAAAATGATGATGTGGCTTTGAATGGTGCATTTTGAACACACAAAAAGTCAGGAGTTCAAATAAGTTTTAAAAATGAAATCCCTTTGTAACAGATGAGTTTCCGGATGAAATCCTGATACTTTGAAAGAGATTGTCCGTTTTGTACACGAAGTGCATCCAGTTTTTGCCGTAACCCTCTCAACTTTCTTGCACATGCTATGTGAATGAAATGATGATACCATGCCAACTTTCAACCTTTTCAGAGTTCATTTGAAATGCTTTTCAATTTTAGGGTCTTATAGATTAAAATAATTAGTAAATGCTTGAAAAATAACAAATGAAGTCAGAAAGGATTGAAAAATGATGATGTGGCTTTGAATGGTGCATTTTGAACACACAAAAAGTCAGGAGTTCAAATAAGTTTTAAAAAAATGAAATCCCTTTGTAACAGACGAGTTTCCGTATGAATCCTGATACTTCGAAAGAGATTGTCCGTTTTGTACACGAAGTGCATCCAGTTTTTGCCGTAACCCTCTCAACTTTCTTGCACATGCTATGTGGATGAAATGATGATACCATGCCAACTTTCAACCTTTTCAGAGTTTATTCGAAATGCTTTTCAATTTTAGGGTCTTATAGCTCAAGATAATTAGTAAATGCATGAAAAATAACAAAGTCAGAAAGGATTGAAAAATGATGATGTGGCTTTGAATGGTGCATTTTGAACACACAAAAAGTCCGGAGTTCAAATAAGTTTTAAAATATGAAATCCCTTTGTAACAGACGAGTTTCCGGATGAAATCCTGATACTTTGAAAGAGATTGTCCATTTTGTACACGAAGTGCATCCAGTTTTTGCCGTAACCCTCTCAACTTTCTTGCACATGCTATGTGGATGAAATGATGATACCATGCCAACTTTCAACCTTTTCAGAGTTCATTTGAAATGCTTTTCAATTTTAGGGTCTTATAGATTAAAATAATTAGTAAATGCTTGAAAAATAACAAATGAAGTCAGAAAGGATTGAAAAATGATGATGTGGCTTTGAATGGTGCATTTTAAACACACAAAAAGTCAGGAGTTCAAATAAGTTTTAAAAAAATGAAATCCCTTTGTAACAGACGAGTTTCCGTATGAATCCTGATACTTTGAAAGAGATTGTCCGTTTTGTACACGAAGTGCATCCAGTTTTTGCCGTAACCCTCTCAACTTTCTTGCACATGCTATGTGGATGAAATGATGATACCATGCCAACTTTCAACCTTTTCAGAGTTCATTCGAAATGCTTTTCAATTTTAGGGTCTTATAGCTCAAGATAATTAGTAAATGCATGAAAAATAACAAAGTCAGAAAGGATTGAAAAATGATGATGTGGCTTTGAATGGTGCATTTTGAACACACAAAAAGTCCGGAGTTCAAATAAGTTTTAAAATATGAAATCCCTTTGTAACAGACGAGTTTCCGGATGAAATCCTGATACTTTGAAAGAGATTGTCCGTTTTGTACACGAAGTGCATCCAGTTTTTGCCGTAACCCTCTCAACTTTCTTGCACATGCTATGTGGATGAAATGATGATACCATGCCAAATTTCAACCTTTTCAGAGTTCATTTGAAATGCTTTTCAATTTTAGGGTCTTATAGCTCAAAATAATTAGTAAATGCATGAAAAATAACAAATGAAGTCAGAAAGGATTGAAAAATGATGATGTGGCTTTGAATGGTGCATTTTGAACACACAAAAAGTCAGGAGTTCAAATAAGTTTTAAAAAATGAAATCCCTTTGTAACAGACGAGTTTCCGGATGAAATCCTGATACTTTGAAAGAGATTGTCCGTTTTGTACACGAAGTGCATCCAGTTTTTGCCGTAACCCTCTCAACTTTCTTGCACATGCTATGTGGATGAAATGATGATACCATGCCAACTTTCAACCTTTTCAGAGTTCATTTGAAATGCTTTTCAATTTTAGGGTCTTATAGCTCAAAATAATTAGTAAATGCATGAAAAATAACAAATGAAGTCAGAAAGGATTGAAAAATGATGATTTGGGTTTGAATGGTGCATTTTGAACACACAAAAAGTCAGGAGTTCAAATAAGTTTAAAAAAATGAAATCCCTTTGTAACAGACGAGTTTCCGTATGAAATCCTGATACTTTGAAAGAGATTGTCCGTTTTGTACACGAAGTGCATCCAGTTTTTGCCATAACCCTCTCAACTTTCTGTCACATGCTATGTGGATGAAATGATGATACCATGCCAACTTTCAACCTTTTCAGAGTTCATTTGAAATGCTTTTATAAACTCTAATAGCAAAAGGAATCAACTAAAAAGCTTTTATAAACCTCTAGTATTTTCGTAAAGAATTAAAATTTAAACTATTCAAATTTGGAAACTAATGGAGTAACAGAAAGTTTATAATTATTCTGAGCTAAAAGCAAAAAGAATAAAAAAATAAAGCAAAAATCAAAAGAAAATAAATACTTCAAAAAACAAAAAAATACTGGAAAAAATTAAAAAAATGCCGCCTAATGGGCCACACGGCCTGCATACGACTAGAAACCCATCTACACATGGGCCAGGATGCAGGCCCGCAGGCCCAATAGGCCCAACATGGCAGTGACAAGGGTAGGCATGTAATGCTTGCATATTAGAGAGGAGCTCAGCACCTAAGCTGCGACGCAGCTTATAAATAGGTGCTGAGCTCTCTCAGCTAGCGAGGTGGGACTAAACTTCCCACCGCACCGCGCCAGCACATTAGTCCCGGTTGGTGGCTCCAACCGGAACCAACGCTCCCCATTGGTCCCGGTTGGTGGCACCAACCGGAACCAATGCCCACCCTTTAGTCCCGGTTGGTGCCACCAACCGGGACCAAAGCCCTCTGCTTCCCGCCCTTTGGGCTGGTGAAAAGAGGCCTTTGGTCCCGGTTGGTGCCACCAACCGGGACTAAAGGTGTCATTGGTCCCGGTTTGTGCGTCGAACCGGGACCAAAGCCTTTGCTATATAAGCCAGCACTTAGGAAATTTTCAGATTTCCATCGCCAGATTCCCCCCGCCCGACGACGCCGCGAGCTCGATCTACGCCGCCAGGCTGCCCCGTCGCCGTCGCCGGCGCCCGTGCCCCCGAGCCCACTCCGTCGCCCGTCGCCGTCGTCCTCCGCCCCCCGCCGCCGTCGCCGTCGCCCTCCGCCGCGCGCCCCCGAGCCGTGTCGCCCGTACGTCACCGTCGCCGTCGCCCTCCGCCCCCGGCCCGCCGCGGTCGCCGTCACCCTCCGCCACCCACGCCGTCGCCCTCCGTCGCCCGATGTGAGCCGCCGCCACGCCACGGCTCTGTTTATTTTTTTCATATAACTTGTATTATTTTTTGTTCATTGCATTTTTTCATATATATAATGTATATATATATGTATGTGGTAGCTATATGATGAATGGATGTGGCTATGTATGTATGAATATATTGTTCATAGAATTTTTTTTGTTTATATACGTTTTTTTCATATATGTATTAATTTTTTATTGAGGTTAATTATTAGTAGATATCGATTTTAGGTTAGTGCTTAGTAGTTGAACTAGTTAATTTAATAAAACTATTTTATTGAATTTTACTATATATAGAAGTAGTTTATTTTTAGTAAGAAATACTTTATTTTATATATTTATAGTAAGTGCTTAGTAGTTGAACTAGTTGATTAATTAATAAAACTATTTTATTAAATTTTACTATATATAGAAGTAGTTTATTTTTAGTAATAACTACTTTATTTTATTTATTTATAGTAAGTGCTTAGTAGTTGAACTAGTTGATTAATTAATAAAACTACTTTATTTTATTTATAGTAAGTGCTTAATTAGTAGTTGAACTAGTTGATTTAACAAAACTAGTTTATTTTACTATAGAAGTAGTTTATTTTTAGCAAGGAAATTAATAGAACTAGTTTGTTTTTTTAGTTAAAGAAATTTTTCCCGCATCGACGTCGACGATGCCTATCCCGCATCCTCGTCGTCGACTCGGCGGAGGAGGCCGGCTTGATCAGAGGGGCCATGTCCGGGACTGGGCTCCGCCGGGCTGGTTTTGGGAGGTGCTACCTTCCGGTGGGCGTAGGTTGGTGAGGAGCCAGCCCGTCGTTGACCCGATCCTTGTTTGGTGGCGGTCGCGTGGGCCAGTGACGGTGCCGAGGCTTCCGTACACCGCGGAGGTGGTACGTCACCGTGTCAGCGAGGAGGACCAGCACGCCCGTCGCTACATGGTTGCGTTGGAGGGCAGGTTCGACAATAAGGTTTAGGAGAGATGGAGGGAGGAGGGGGTGGGATGAGGGAGGAGGAGGAGGAAGGAGAGAGGAGGAGGGCGGTGGGAGGAGGGAGGAGGGAGGAGGGGGTGGGAGGAGGGAGGAGAGAGGAGGAGGGGGAGGAGGGCGATGGGCTTGGCCGGAGGAGGAGGGAGGAGGGGCGACCGGGGGAGGAGGGAGGGGCGCGGTAGGGAGGAGGGAGGATGAGGAGGGAGGAGAGAGGAGGAGGAGGGAGGAGGGAGGAGGAGGGATGGAGGGACTGCCTCAGTGGAGGAGGAGCAGGAGTGTTGGCGACGGCGGGCGACGACGGTGGTCGGGGAACGGCGGCGGGGGCGGACGATGGGGGGTGCGGGGGAGTGTCGGTGTACAAAAGTAGGGTCTCTCCTTTTGACCCCTTTACTTGTACACGGGCAGTCAGAGCCGCACGCCACAACCACACTTAACAAAGCAGAGGAGGGAAGCCAGAGAGAAGCCGAAGCACAAGGCAACCAAGGCGACGCCAAGACCAGAAACACCAAAGAGCAAGAGGGCGAGGTGGACTCCCCCGGCAAGGCCCTTGTCGGGGCTGTTGGGGAACGTAGTAATTTCAAAAAAATTCCTACGCACACGCAAGATCATGGTGATGCATAGCAACGAGAGGGGCGAGTGTTGTCCACGTACCCTCGTAGACCGAAAGCGGAAGCGTTAACACAACGCGGTTGATGTAGTCGTACGTCTTCACGATCCGACCGATCGAGTACCGAACGCATGACACCTCCGAGTTCAGCACACGTTTAGCTCGATGACATCCCTCGAACTCCGATCCAGCCGAGTGTTGAGGGAGAGTTTCGTCAGCACGACGGCGTGGTGACGATGATGATGTTCTACCGACGTAGGGCTTCGCCTAAGCACCGCTACGATATTATCGAGGTGTAATATGGTGGATGGGGCACCACACACGGCTAAGAGATCAATAGATCAATTGTTGTGTCTATGGGGTGCCCCCTTGCCCCTGTATATAAAGGAGCAAAGGGGGAGAGGTGCGGCCAGCCTTGGGGCGCGCCAGGAGGAGTCCTACTCCCACCGGGAGTAGGACTCCCCCCTTTTCCTAGTTGGATTAGGACTTGGGAGGGGGGAAAGAGGAGAGGGAGAAGAAGGAAGGGGGGCGCCGCCCACTTCTCCTTGTCCTATTCGGACTAGGGGGGAGGGGCGCGCGGCCCAGCCCTAGCCGCCTCTCCTCTCTTCCACCTAGGCCCACTAAGGCCCATTATGTTGCCGGGGGGTTTCGGTAACCTCCCGGTACTCCGGTAAAATCCCGATTTCACCCGGAACACTTCCGATATCCAAACATAGGCTTCCAATATATCAATCTTTATGTCTCGACCATTTCGAGACTCCTCGTCATGTCCGTGATCACATCTGGGACTCCGAACAACCTTCGGTACATCAAAACATATAAACTCATAATATAACTGTCATCGAAACGTTAAGCGTGCGGACCCTACGGGTTCGAGAACTCTGTAGACATGACTGAGACACGTCTCCGGTCAATAACCAATAGCGGAACCTGGATGCTCATATTGGCTCCCACATATTCTACGAAGATCTTTGTCGTTCAGACCGCATAACAACATACGTTGTTCCCTTTGTCATCGGTATGTTACTTGCCTGAGATTCGATCGTTGGTATCTTAATACCTAGTTCAATCTCGTTACCGGCAAGTCTCTTTACTCGTTCCGTAATACATCATCTCGCAACAAACTCATTAATTGCAATGCTTGCAAGGCTTAAGTGATGTGCATTACCGAGAGGGCCCAGAGATACCTCTCCGACAATCGGAGTGACAAATCCTAATCACGAAATACGCCAACCCAACAAGTACCTCCGGAGACACCTGTAGAGCACCTTTATAATCACCCAGTTACGTTGTGACGTTTGGTAGCACACAAAGTGTTCCTCCGGTAAACGGGAGTTGCATAATCTCATAGTCATAGGAACATGTATAAGTCACGAAGAAAGCAATAGCAACATACTAAACGATCGAGTGCTAAGCTAACGAAATGGGTCAAGTCAATCACATCATTCTCCTAATGATGTGATCCCGTTAATCAAATGATAACTCATGTCTATGGTTAGGAAACCTAACCATCTTTGATCATCGAGCTAGTCAAGTAGAGGCATACTAGTGACACTCTGTTTGTCTATGTATTCACACAAGTATTATGTTTCCGGTTAATACAATTCTAGCATGAATAATAAACATTTATCATGATATAAGGAAATAAATAATAAATTTATTATTGCCTCTAGGGCATATTTCGTTCAGTCTCCCACTTGCACTAGAGTCAATAATCTAGATCACATCGCCATGTGATTTAACATCAATAGTTCACATCACCATGTGATTAACACCCATAGTTCACATCGTCATGTGACCAACACCCAAAGGGTTTACTAGAGTCAATAATCTAGTTCACATCGCTATGTGATTAACACCCAAAGAGTACTAAGGTGTGATTATGTTTTGCTTGTGAGATAATTTTAGTCAACGGGTCTGTCACATTCAGATCTGTAAGTATTTTGCAAATTTCTATGTCTACAATGCTCTGCATGGAGCTACTCTAGCTAATTGCTCCCACTTTCAATATGTATCCAGATTGAGACTTAGAGTCATCTGGATCAGTGTCAAAATTTGCACCGACGTAACCCTTTACGACGAACCCTTTTTGTCACCTCCATAATCGAGAAACATATCCTTATTCCACTAAGGATAATTTTGACCGCTGTCCAGTGATCTACTCCTACATCACTATTGTACTCCCTTGCCAAAATCAGTGTAGGGCATACAATAGATATGGTACACAGCATGGAATACTTTATAGAACCTATGGCCGAGGCATAGGGAATGACTTTCATTCTTTTTCTATCTTCTGCCGTGGTCGGGCTTTGAGTCTTACTCAATTTCACACCTTGTAACACAGGCAAGAAACTCTTTCTTCGACTGTTCCATTTTGAACCTACTTCAAAATCTTGTTAAGGTATGTACTCATTGAAAAAACTTATCAAGCGTCTTGATCTATCTCTATAGATGTTGATGCTCATATGTAAGCAGCTTCACCGAGGTCTTTCTTTGAAAAACTCCTTTCAAACACTCCTTTATGCTTTGCAGAATAATTCTACATTATTTCTGATCAACAATATGTCATTCACATATACTTATCAGAAATGCTGTAGTGCTCCCACTCACTTTCTTGTAAATACAGGCTTCACCGCAAGTCTGTATAAAACTATATCCTTTGATCAACTTATCAAAGCGTATATTCCAACTCCGAGATGCTTGCACCAGTCCATAGATGGTTCGCTGGAGCTTGCATATTTTGTTAGCACCTTTAGGATTGACAAAACCTTCTGGTTGCATCATATACAACTCTTCTTTAATAAATCCATTAAGGAATGCAGTTTTGTTTATCCATTTGCCAGATTTCATAAAATGCGGCAATTGCAAACATGATACGGACAGACTTAAGCATAGATACGAGTGAGAAACTCTCATCGTAGTCAACACCTTAAACTTGTCGAAAACCTTTTGCGACAATTCTAGCTTTGTAGATAGTAACACTACTATCAGCGTCCGTCTTCCTCTTGAAGATCCATTTAATCTCAATGGCTCGCCGATCATTGGGAAAGTCAATCAAAGTCCATACTTTGTTCTCATACATGGATCTCATCTCAGATTTCATGGCCTCAAGCCATTTCGCGGAATCTGGGCTCATCATCGCTTCCTCATAGTTCGTAGGTTCGTCATGGTCAAGTAACATGACCTCCAGAATAGGATTACCGTACCACTCTGGTGTGGATCTCACTCTGGTTTACCTACGAGGTTCGGTAGTAACTTGGTCTGAAGTTACATGATCATCATCATTAGCTTCCTCACTAATTGGTGTAGGAGTCACAGGAACAAATTTTTGTGATGAACTACTTTCCAATAAAGGAGCAGGTACAGTTACCTGATCAAGTTCTACTTTCCTCCCACTCACTTCTTTCAAGAGAAACTCCTTCTCTAGAAAGGATCCATTCTCAGCAATGAATATCTTGCCTTCGGATCTGTGATAGAAGGTGTACCCAATTGTCTCCTTTGGGTATCCTATGAAGACACATTTCTCCGATTTGGGTTTGAGCTTATCAGGATGAAACTTTTCTTATAAGCATCGCAACCCCAAACTTTAAGAAACGACAACTTTGGTTTCTTGCCAAACCACAGTTCATAAGGCGTCGTCTCAACGGAGTTGATGGTGCCCTATTTAACGTGAATGTAGCCGTCTCTAAAGCATAACCCCTAAACGATAGCGGTAAATCAGTAAGAGACATCATAGATCGCACCATATCTAGTAAAGTACGACTACGATGTTCGGACACACCATTACGCTGTGGTGTTCCGGGTGGCGTGAGTTGCGAAACTATTCCGCATTGTTTCAAATGAAGACCAAACTCATAACTCAAATATTCTCCTCCACGATCAGATCGTAGAAATTTTATTTTCTTGTTACGATGATTTTCAACTTCACTCTGAAATTCTTTGAACTTTTCAAATGTTTCAGACTTATGTTTCATTAAGTAGATATACCCATATCTGCTCAAATCATCTGTGAAGGTGAGAAAATAAAGATATCCGCCACGAGCCTCAATATTCATCGGACCACATACATCTGTATGTATGATTTCCAACAAATCTGTTGCTCTCTCCATAGTTCCAGAGAACGGTGTTTTAGTCATCTTGCCCATGAGGCACAGTTCGCAAGTACCAAATGATTCATAATCAAGTGGTTCCAAAAGTCCATCAGTATGGAGTTTCTTCATGCGCTTTACACCGATATGACCTAAACGGCAGTGCCACAAATAAGTTGCACTATCATTATCAACTCTGCATGTTTTGGCTTCAATATTATGAATATGTGTATCACTACTATCGAGATTCAACAAAAATAGACCACTCTTCAAGGGTGCATGACCATAAAAGATATTACTCATATAAATAGAACAACCATTATTCTCTGATTTAAATGAATAACCGTCTCGCATCAAACAAGATCCAGATATAATGTTCATGCTTAACGCTGGCACCAAATAACAATTATTTAGGTCTAAAACTAATCCCGAAGGTAGATGTAGAGGTAGCGTGCCGACCGCGATCACATCGACTTTGGAACCATTTCCCACGCGCATCGTCACCTCGTCCTTAGCCAATCTTCGCTTAATCTGTAGCCCCTGTTTCGAGTTGCAAATATTAGCAACAGAACCAGTATCAAATACCCAGGTGCTACTGCGAGCATTAGTAAGGTACACATCAATAACATGTATATCGTGTATACCTTTGTTCACCTTGCCATCCTTCTTATCCGCCAAATACTTGGGGCAGTTCCACTTCCAGTGACTAGTCTGCTTGCAGTAGAAGCACTCAGTCTCAGGCTTAGGTCCAGACTTGGGTTTCTTCTCCTGAACAGCAACTTGCTTGCTGTTTTTCTTGAAGTTCCCCTTCTTCTTCCCTTTGCCCTTTTTCTTGAAACTAGTGGTCTTATTGACCATCAACACTTGATGCTCCTTTTTGATTTCTACCTCCGCAGCCTTTAGCATTGCGAAGAGCTCGGGAATCGTCTTATTCATCCCTTGCATGTTATAGTTCATCACAAAGCTCTTGTAGCTTGGTGGCAGTAATTGAAGAATTCTGTCAATGACGCTATCATCCGGAAGATAAACTCCCAGTTGAATCAAGTGATTGTTATACCCAGACATTTTGAGTATATGCTCACTGACAGAACTATTCTCTTCCATCTTGCAGCTATAGAACTTATTGGAGACTTCATATCTCTCAATCCGGGCATTTGCTTGAAATATTAACTTCAACTCCTGGAACATCTCATATGCTCCATGACGTTCAAAATGTCGTTGAAGACCCGGTTCTAAGCCGTAAAGCATGGCACACTGAACTATCGAGTAGTCATCAGCTTTGCTCTGCCAGATGTTCATAACATCTGGTGTTGCTCCTGCAGCAGGCCTGGCACCCAGCGGTGCTTCCAGGACGTAATTCTTCTGTGCAGCAATGAGGATAATCCTCAAGTTACGGACCCAGTCCGTGTAATTGCTACCATCATCTTTCAACTTTGCTTTCTCAAGGAACGCATTAAAATTCAACGGAACAACAACACGGGCCATCTATCTACAATTAACATAGACAAGCAAGATACTATCAGGTACTAAGTTCATGATAAATTCAAGTTCAATTAATCATATTACTTAAGAACTCCCACTTAGATATACATCCCTCTAATCCTCTAAGTGATCACGTGATCCATATCAACTAAACCATGTCCGATCATCACGTGAGATGGAGTAGTTTCAACGGTGAACATCACTATGTTGATCATATCTACTATATGATTCACGCTCGACCTTTCGGTCTCCGTGTTCCGAGGCCATATCTGTTATATGCTAGGCTCGTCAAGCTTAACCTGAGTATTCCGCGTGTGCAACTGTTTTGCACCCGTTGTATTTGAACGTAGAGCCTATCACACCCGATCATCACGTGGTGTCTCAGCACGAAGAACTTTCGCAATGGTGCATACTTAGGGAGAACACTTATACTTTGATAATTTAGTGAGGGATCATCTTATAATGCTACCGTCAATCAAAGCAAGATAAGATGCATAAAAACATAAACATCACATGCAATCAATATAAGTGATATGATATGGCCATCATCATCTTGTGCTTGTGATCTCCATCTCCGAAGCACCGTCATGATCACCATCGTCACCGGCGCGACACCTTGATCTCCATCGTAGCATCGTTGTCGTCTCGCCAATCTTATGCTTCTACGACTCGCTACGGCTTAGTGATAAAGTAAAGCATTACAGGGAGATTGCATTGCATACAATAAAGCGACAACCATATGGCTCCTGCCAGTTGCCGATAACTCGGTTACAAAACATGATCATCTCATACAATAAAATTTAGCATCATGTCTTGACCATATCACATCACAACATGCCCTGCAAAAACAAGTTAGACGTCCTCTACTTTGTTGTTGCAAGTTTTACGTGGCTGCTACGGGCTTAGCAAGAACCGTTCTTACCTACACATCAAAACCACAACGATAGTTTGTCAAGTTGGTGCTGTTTTAACCTTCGCAAGGACCGGGCGTAGCCACACTCGGTTCAACTAAAGTTGGAGAAACTGACACCCGCCAGCCACCTCTGTGCAAAGCACGTCGGAAGAACCAGTCTCGCGTAAGCGTACGCGTAATGTCGGTCCGGGCCGCTTCATCCAACAATATCGCCGAACCAAAGTATGACATGATGGTAAGCAGTATGACTTATAGCACCCACAACTCACTTGTGTTCTACTCGTGCATATGACATCTACGCATAAAACCAGGCTCGGATGCCACTGTTGGGGAACGTAGTAATTTCAAAAAAATTCCTACGCACACGCAAGATCATGGTGATGCATAGCAACGAGAGGGGAGAGTGTTGTCCACGTACCCTCGTAGACCGAAAGCGGAAGCGTTAACACAACGCGGTTGATGTAGTCGTACGTCTTCACGATCCGACCGATCGAGTACCGAACACACGGCACCTCCGAGTTCAGCACACGTTTAGCTCGATGACGTCCCTCGAACTCCGATCCAGCCGAGTGTTGAGGGAGAGTTTCGTCAGCACGACGGCATGGTGATGATGATGATGTTGTACCGACGCAGGGCTTCGCCTAAGCACCGCTACGATATTATTGAGGTGTAATATTGTGGAGGGGGGCACCGCACACGGCTAAGAGATCAATAGATCAATTGTTGTGTCTATGGGGTGCCCCCTTGCCCCCGTATATAAAGGAGCAAAGGGGGAGAGGTGCGGCCAGCCTTGGGGCATGCCAGGAGGAGTCCTACTCCCACCGGGAGTAGGACTCCCCCCCTTTTCCTAGTTGGATTAGGACTTGGGAGGGGGGAAAGAGGAGAGGGAGAAGAAGGAAGGGGGCGCCGCCCCCTTCTCCTTGTCCTATTCGGACTAGGGGGAGGGGCGCGCGGCCCAGCCCTAGCCGCCTCTCCTCTCTTCCACCTAGGCCCACTAAGGCCCATTATGTTGCTGGGGGGTTCCGGTAACCTCCCGGTACTCCGGTAAAATCCCGATTTCACCTGGAACACTTCCGATATCCAAACATAGGCTTCCAATATATCAATCTTTATGTCTCGACCATTCGAGACTCCTCGTCATGTCCGTGATCACATCTGGGACTCCGAACAACCTTCAGTACATCAAAACATATAAACTAATAATATAACTGTCATCGAAACGTTAAGCGTGCGGACCCTACGGGTTCGAGAACTATGTAGACATGACCGAGACACGTCTCTGGTCAATAACCAATAGCGGAACCTGGATGCTCATATTGGCTCCCACATATTCTACGAAGATCTTTATCGGTCAGACCGCATAACACTAGTAGGAAAAGGGGCTTTTACCCCGGTTCATAAGGGCCCTTAGTCCCGGTTCTGGAACCGGGACTAAAGGGTCGTTACTAATGCCCTAGCCCTTTAGTCCCGGTTCTTACACGAACCGGGACTAAAGGCCGTCCACGTGGCCGGTGCGGGGAGCCCAAGCAGGAGGGCCTTTGGTCCTGGTTGGTGCCACCAACCGGGACCAATAGGCATCCACGCGTCAGCCCCTAGCAGGAGCTGAGGTTTTTGTTTTTTTTTGAAAGGGGGTGGTTTAGGGGTTTTGGGGGGTTAATTTAGGTGTTCCATATATTGTGTTAGCTAGCTAATTAATAGAGAGAAGTGTCCTCTCTTATCTCCGTGCTTGGTCGACACTACGTACTGTATACGTATGGAGAGGAGTAGACACGCTAGCTAGTAATCAAATGAAGGAAACAGAAGATCGTCATGAATATATGCAGACAGAGAGAAGTGATATCGACCACCTCTCCTTCTCCGAGATATTGGTCGAACAACAAGTTCTCGTATATCTATCCGACACTACCGGCTACATATATACAATAATTATCTCTTACAATACAATCTCCTAATTATATTGTAGGAACACAGGGTCCACATAGTATTCTCCATTTTCAGCGATCACGTGGTCAAGGAAGAATGCCGCCAATTCCTCTTGAATTCCTCGCATACGATCTTCTGCTAGGAGTTGATCCCGCTTCCGAAAAATCTAATTTGAAGAAGGGGGTCAATACATATATATATGAATAAATGAAACTCAACACAAATGATGGTAATAAAATAAAATTGTGAATATTATTGCTTATGCACTTCATATTGTTCTTCAGTGTAGCCCCGCTCACAGGTATGGTAGCGGATGGACTCGCAAACGTAGTATCCACAGTAATTATTCCCGGGTTGCTGCCACAACCACTTTACAAGAAATAGAGGTCAATCAAACTGATAAGCAAGCATGCTAAATGGTATTGATCACACTAGCGCTTGAATCACCAGGAGATGCGCGGAACATGCTACTATAGTACTTACTTTCGGGTGTCTAAATTGCAGCTGGTTCGGCAGTCCCGGGGCTTTTGAGGTGAATTTTCTCCAAACCCTGCCAGACAAAGAAAACAATTACTTGATATCAGGAAATGAACAAAGTTGCTGATATGGTGGATAATGATCGATTTAACTTACTTTTGGAGCATTTGAGTCATGTTCGCATAGTCCTGGGGATCTTTTCGTCTCGAGTCTAAGACGGTTACTACTCCCGGCTCAAGCTTAATCTCTAGGAGAATATAGTGGAAGCTGCGCATGCATGCATAAGTCATCAATTACATTACCATAACCTGGACTAATAAGGGAAACCGGATATGCACAAGACAGTAACACTCACTTGAAGTTGTAAGGAAAGAGTATTATATCTTTGTTTTGATTTAATACCAACGATTGTAGCAAGTTGGCCTCGGCTTCTTTGGGATCATGTTTGACCATATATGCATCTATGAGATTTGTGTTGATGAACCCAATATCACCGATTTGTCTTTTCTTCAATTCGGCGATCTTCAATCTGCATAATATAGTGAGGATAAGTATAAATACATGCAATGAAAGAGCTGACCTATATAGAGAGACTTAATGACAGAAGTAGTACTACTTACAGACAGTAGCAAGTGATCGTTGTTTTATCGAGGGACTTTAGATTGTAAAACTGGAAGAAATCCTCAAATGGAACATTCAGCAGTTCAATTCCAACGAGGTCATGCTCCGGTTTAACTCTCAGCGTCAAAGTACTCATCCCAACAGACTCTCTGCAGGTTTTCATGTACCAATCATGTAGTCTTCGCATCATCGTGCTTAGAGATCTGACATCTTTGACGAGAGGCTTCCCGTAATGGTATTTGTGGTTGTCCACCTCCATGATTTCATAATGTACATCGTCGGGCAGGTAATCTCCAAGATTGCTATAACCGGGCACCATACCCGGATCATTAGCGACGATGTCTTTTGACACCTTGAGCGGGGGGCACGATTGGTTCGCTTGTTCGCCGAGCTGGGCAATTTTTTTCCCAGCTCGTCGTTCTTTCATCCTTTTATCACTGACAGTACTTCCCGACCGCTCGGCTTCGGCATATGCCTTTCCAAGAACGCGCTCATAGTTGCCTCTTGGCGGAGACTTTGGTGGTTTTGTCAGGGCAGCCAGAGTGCGCTTTGCTTTCACCGGATCTACCTTCTCCTCCGGAGGTGGATGTTTCTTTGCTTTGACCCCTTCAAAGAAGTTCTTCACTTCGGCTCGCACGATCTTCACGTTCTCCTCCTCGGTCCTCTCATATGGTAACTTCTCTGGAGTCTTAAGAGAAGGACCGAATCTGTATTGCCTCCCGCCTCTGGCAGCTGTACTGCTAGACGCCAGCAGAGCAGACGGAGCGGCTGCGGCTGTCTTCTTTCCTTGCTTACGAGGCGGAGGAGAAGGACTACGACGCGCAGGAGCAGCCACAGCGGCGGCGGGTCTCTTCCGCCCTTGCTGACGAGGCGGAGAAGGAGGAGGCTGGCTGCCCTGGCGCGCCGGCGCTGGCGGAGAAGGAGGCGGAGTGCCGCCACGCGCCGGAGAAGGAGGCTGAGTGCCCTGATCACTCGCCGGAGGAGGAGGCGGAGTGCCCTTACTCGCCGGAGCCGTCCAGTTCGGAAGATTGATGAGCTCCTTCCGCCATGGGCATGGAGTCTTCAGAGCTAAACCCAGCCGAGTCTCCCCTTCACTAGTAGGGTGGTCAAGCTGGAGGTCCTCAAATCCCTCCGTTATTTCATCCACCATCACCCTAGCATATCCTTCTGGAATCGGCCGGCAGTGGTAGGTTGCGCCGGGTTCAGTAGGTAAAACAGAGCCAACAGCCGCCTTGACTTTCAAGTTATGCCATTCCGCCATAAGGTGGCAATGTTGAGACTCCGTGATAGCATCCACGGGGTAGCTAGGAGTAGCCGCATGCTCCAGCTGAGGCAGCTCGGTGGAAGCCACGCTGCTTCTACGCTGAGATGGCGGTGTAGCTTCGGGGGCAGTTTCGGCATCTCTATTGCCGTCTCGTTCCTCTAGCACTTGAACCCTTTCGTGCAGACGCTGAATTTGGATCTGCTCCACTTTTTTCCTCCTCTCCTGGGTTTTGTAACCACCCGCGTCCGGAAAACCAGCCTTCCACGGAACGGAGCCTAGCGTGCCTCGTGTCCGTCCAGGGTGCTCAGGATTCCCGAGGGCCATTGTGAGCTCGTCGTTCTCTCTGTCTGGAACGAACGTCCCTTGCTGCGCTGCATCGATATAGTGCTGAATCTTCTTGACGGGTATTGCAAGTTGCTCGTCCGTCCAACGACACCTCCCCGATACAGGGTCCAAGGTTCCGCCAGCCCCGAAGAACCAAGTCCGGCAACGGTCTGGCCAGTTCATTGTCTGTGGTTCGATCCCTTTATCAAGCAGATCCCTCTCAGACTTGGCCCACTTAGGCCGGGCTTTGAGGTAGCCACCTGACCCCGTGCGATGGTGAAGCTTCTTCTTCGCAGCATTCATCTTGTTTGTCGCTGACATCTTCTTACTCTTTTCCGATGTCTTGTGGGCCACAAATGCGGGCCAGTGATCTCTGATCTTCTCATACCGGCCGATGAATTCAGGTGTCTCTTCTTTGTCGACAAACATTTTCAGCTCATTCTTCCACCTCCTGAATAGGTCTGCCATCTTCTTAAGAGCATGAGACTTGATTAATTGCTCTATAACTGGCTTCTCCGGATCCTCCTCTGGTGGTAGGGTGAAATTTGCCTTCAGCTCAGTCCAAAGATCATCTTTCTGCATATCATTGACATAAGACACCTCAGGGTCTTCCTTCTTAGGCTTATACCATTGGTGGATGCTGATCGGGATCTTGTCCCTAACTAGAACCCCGCACTGAGCAGCAAAAGCATCCTTTGTCCGGAGGGGTTCAATCGGTTGGCCGTCGCGCGCGATTGCTGTGATCTCAAACCTTTCATTCGAGCGCAACTTTCTCTTCGGGCCTCGTCTCTTTACCGCAGCTGTGCTCGATCCGGAGGGCTAGAAAAAAGAAGAAAGACGAGTGTTAATTAATATGTGTACATACCAAAACAATGAATGCATCAATTAGCTAGTCAGCACAGGCTTAACTAATATATTTACCTGGCCGGACTCTGTTCGGTCACCGGAGCCGTCACCACGGGCTCCTTCTTGCACCAGCATTGGGTCACCGAAGCCATCATAATCATGTCTTTCCTCCTCCACTCTTCGATCACCGCAGCCAGCTTCTTCACCCTGTTCTTCCAGACCATCATTGTCGTTAAGATACGACAAGATATCACCTTCGGCTAAGATTATGTCCCCCAACACCTCTTCTGCTTGCTCATCTCGTCTGTGCTCCATTGTTTCTGCAAATATTACAACATGGAAATTATTACACAAACATGACAGCAGGTGGATATATTAGTGCAAACGTAGACCTAGCTTATTCCGGGTTTGGGGTGGCCTAGGCAATGCTTCAAGGGTAGGGGCGCGGCGGGAGGGGGTAGGAGACCGACATCGTTTTTTTCTAGGGTTTGGGTGTCCTCGAGAGTTTTGGTCGAGCGAGAGGGCCGGGGGGTGCTCCCGTGGTATAAGTTATCACGGTCGAGAGGGGGTATACATATCGACCGTCCATCATGTCGAAGTTATCTGGGAGGGAGTTATATATATCGACAACGACGCCATACATACACGGGAAAATAATGTTATCGGGGAGGGGGTATATATCGAACCCCCCACGTGTTGAAGTTATCGGGAGGGGGTTTTATATCGACAACGACGACATACATACACGGGAAAATAATGTTATCGAGGAGGGGGTATATCGACCCCCCCTCGTGTTGAAGTTATCGGGAGGGGGTAATATCGACAACGACAACATACATACACGGGAAAATAATGTTATCGGGGAGGGGGTATATCGACCCCCCCCCCACGTGTTGAAGTTATCAGGAGGGGGTATATATCGACGACGACAGACCCGATAAAACATAAGAAAACGAAGAAGAAATAAAAAGAGGAGAGAAGAAGAAAGGAATAGAGGAGAGGATTGAAGAAAAAAAAAAGAAGAAGAAAAAAGAAGAAGAAAAAAGAGGAGAAGAAGAAAGGAATAGAGGAGAATAAGAAAAAATAGAATATTTTCTATTTTTTCTTCTTCTCCTCTATTCCTTTCTTCTTCTCCTCTTCTTTTTCTTCTTTTTTCCTCTTCTTATTTATATCTCCTCTTCTTCCTCTCCTCTTCTTCTTTCTTTCCTGTTCTTATTTTCTTCTTTCCTATCCTTCTTTTCCTTCTTCTTCCCTTCCTAGCTAGATATATAAAACTTTTCTAAAATTGTAACTTTTGCATATATAAAACTTTTCCATGTGGATCATCATTTCTCATATATATCGAATATATATCCATTGTCATATATAAAAACTTTCTATATATGAACAAAAAACTTTCTATGAACAAAAAACATTTTTGACATATATATTCATACATTTTGAACATCTACATACATACAAATTTTTTTTGTTCACATATACATTATAGCCACATACACATATACATCACATATGAACAAAAAAATTAAACTAATAAAAATAAAAAAACAGCGCCGGGGCGGCGGCTCTCACAGCGGGGGCGGCTAGGACGATGGCGACGGCGGGGGCGGGGGCGGCGAGGGCGCCGACGAGCACGCGTGGGCCGGGCAGGGGGGCTCGGGGCGCCGAGGCGGCGCGCGCGAGCAGGGGAGCACGAGGCGGGGCGGCGCGTGGGGGCAGGGCGACGGCGACGAGCACCGGGCGGCGACCCGTCGAGGCAAGGGCGCGGGGTGACGGCGATGAGGAGTGGGCGGCGACAGCGAGCACGGGCAACCTGGCGGCGTCGGGGGCAACTGGCGAGGTATGTCGAAAATTTCCTAAGTGTTTGCTTGTATAGCAAAGCCTTTAGTCCCGGTTCGTGGCACCAACCGGGACTAAAGGTAGGCATTAGTCCCGGTTGGTGCCACCAACCGGGACCAAAGGCCTCTTTTCGGTAGCCCAAAGGGTGGGAAGCGGCGGCGTGTGGTCCCGGTTGGTGGCACCAACCGGGACTAAAGGGGGGGCATTGGTCCCGGTTGGTGCCACCAACCGGGACCAAAGGCCTTGCGCTGCCCGCGGCCAAAAGTTTAGTCCCACCTCGCTAGTTGAGAGGGGCTCGGAGTGGTTTATAAGCTCCACTGCGGCTGCCCTCTCGAGCTCCTCTCAAATGCAGGCTTACGGGCCTAATGTCACACTGTGCTGTCTGTTGGCCTATTGGGCCTTCTGCGGGCCTAAATCCTGGCCCAGGTTGGGTTTCTAGTCGTATTCAGGCCGTGGTGGCCCAATAGGTGGCAGTTTTTTAAAATTTTTGCATTATTTATTTTCTTTTGTTTTTTGCTTTATTTTTTAATTCTTTTTGCTTTTAGGTCAGCAAAATTATAAACTGTCTGTTAGTGCCATTAGTTTTAGAAAACATATAAACTTTCTATTAGTGCCATTAGTTCTTTATGAAAATTCTTTTTGTTGTATTTAGTTTTTTATTTTCTTTTTTGCTATATTTATTTTGTTTTATTTCTACTTACAACAAAAAACTTATTTATTTTATTTTATTTTGTTTCTAATTACTTATTTATTTTACTTTATGATAATTCTTTCTGCTATTAAAGTTTCTATCAAAAAGAGTTCTTTATGAAAATTCTTTTTGCTTTTAATGATTAAAAATAAAAAAGAGGTGCAATGCGCGTTGATTTGCTTCAAGCCTTTCGGAATAGTGTAGACTGCACTGCACATAGCTCGATGCAGTCTACCTTATTCCTCAAGGCTTGAAGCTAAGCAACGTGAGCATTGCGCCTCTTCTTCATCGTCTCTGCACTCAGGGCTTATAAACCGCTCCTAGTGCCTCTCAGCTAGCGAGGTGGGACTAAAAAACTGCTTAGCTAGTAAGAAACTCTAGTACCGGTTCGTGCCACGAACAGGTACTAAAGGTGCTCGTGGGGCCACAGCCTCATTAGTACCGGTTCGTGGCACCAACAGGGACCAAAGGGTGGAATTGGTCCCGGTTCGTGCCACCAACCGGGACCAATGGCCTTGCACAGCGGCGTGGTGGTGAGTTTAGTCCCACCTCGCTAGCTAAGAGAGAGCCGCACCTGTTTATAAGGTGCGGTGCGCCTGAGCTGTCGAGCTCCTCTCTAAAGCAGGCTTACGGGCCTAACCTCTCTGCACTCAGGGCTTATAAAGCATTTCAAATGAACTCTGAAAAGGTTGAAAGTTGGCATGGTATCATCATTTCATCCACATAGCATGTGCAAGAAAGTTGAGAGGGTTACGGCAAAAACTAGATGCACTTCTTGTACAAAACGGACAATGGTATCATACTCGTCTATTACAAAGTTGGCATGCTATCATCATAATAGTTGCGGGAGAAAGTCTTCACTTTTTCTTCGCTTGTGTCATTTGCTTATTGCGCCGTAACCATGGATAATCTTCATCGTTTATCAGGATGCTTGGGTCAGCCTTGACTTTGAAGGGAGGAATTTCATGAAACTTTTCATAATCTTCAAACATGTCTGTCTTGCCCTCCACTCCCACAATGTCCCTTTTTCCTGAAAGAACTATGTGCCGCTTTGGGAGACATGTCCTTCACATAGATAACCTGTGCCACATCATTGGCTAGGACGAACGGTTCGTCAGTGTACCCAAGATTGTTCAGATCCACTGTTGTCATTCCGTACTGTGGGTCTACCTGTACCCCACCTCCTGACAGATTGACCCATTTGCACTTAAACAAAGGGACCTTAAAATCATGTCCATAGTCAAGTTCCCATATGTCCATTATGTAACCATAATATGTGTCCTTTCCCCTCTCGGTTGCTGCATCAAAGCGGACACCGCTGTTTTGGTTGGTGCTCTTTTGATCTTGGGCGATCGTGTAAAATGTATTCCCATTTATCTCGTATCCTTTGTAAGTCAATACAGTCGAAGATGGTCCCCTGGACAACGAGTACAACTCATCACAAACAGTGGTGTCACCTCTGAGACGTGTTTCCAACCAACTGCTGAAAGTCCTGATGTGTTCACATGTAATCCAGTCGTCACACTGCTCCGGGTGTTTGGAGCGCAGACTGTTCTTGTGTTCATCGACATACGGGGTCACCAAGGTAGAGTTCTGTAGAACTGTGTAGTGTGCTTCAGACCAAGAATATCCGTCCCTGCATATTATTGAGTTCCCCCCTCCAAGCGTGCCTTTTCCAGTCAGTCTCCCCTCATACCGTGATTTAGGGAGACCTATCTTCTTAAGGCCAGGAATGAAGTCAACACAAAACCCAATGACATCCTCTATTTGATGGCCCATGGAGGTGCTTCCTTCTGGCCTAGCGCGGTTATGGACATATTTCTTTAGGACTCCCATGAACCTCTCAAAGGGGAACATATTGTGTAGAAATATGGGCCCCAGAATGACAATCTCGTCGACTAGATGAACTAGGACGTGCGTCATGATATTGAAGAAGGATGGTGGGAACACCAGCTCGAAACTGACAAGACATTGCGCCACATCACTCCTTAGCCTTGGTATGATTTCTGGATCGATCACCTTCTGAGAGATTGCATTGAGGAATGCACATAGCTTCACAATGGCTAATCGGACGTTTTCCGGTAGAAGCCCCCTCAATGCAACCGGAAGCAGTTGCGTCATAATCACGTGGCAGTCATGAGACTTTAGGTTCTGGAACTTTTTCTCTGGCATATTTATTATTCCCTTTATATTCGATGAGAAGCCAGTCGGGACCTTCATACTGAGCAGGCATTCAAAGAAGATTTCTTTCTCTTCTTTCGTAAGAGCGTAGCTGGCAGGACCTTCATACTGCTTCGGAGGCATGCCGTCTTTTTCGTGCAAACGTTGCAGGTCCTCCCGTGCCTCAGGTGTATCTTTTGTCTTCCCATACACGCCCAAGCAGCCTAGCAGGTTCACGCAAAGGTTCTTCGTCACGTGCATCACGTCGATTGAAGAGCGGACCTCTAGCTCTTTCCAGTAGGGTAGGTCCCAAAATATAGATTTCTTCTTCCACATGGGTGCGTGTCCCTCAACGTCATTCGGAACAGCTAGTCTTCCGGGACCCTTTCCAAAGATTACGTGGAAATCATTGACCATAGCAAGTACGTGATCACCGGTACGCATGGCGGGCTTCTTCCGGTGATCTGCCTCGCCTTTGAAATGCTTGCCTTTCTTTCGACATTGATGGTTGGTCGGAAGAAATCAACGGTGGCCCAGGTACACATTCTTCCTGCTTTTTTCCAGGTATATACTTTCAGTGTCATCTAAACAGTGCGTGCATGCGTGGTATCCCTTGTTTGTCTGTCCTGAAAGGTTACTGAGAGTGGGCCAATCGTTGATGGTTACAAACAGCAACGCGTGCAGGTTAAATTCCTCCTGTTTGTGCTCATCCCACGTACGTACACTGTTTCCATTCCACAGCTGTAAAAGTTCATCAACTAATGGCCTTAGGTACACATCAATGTCGTTGCCGAGTTGCTTAGGGCCTTGGATGAGAACTGGCATCATAATGAACTTCCGCTTCATGCACATCCAAGGAGGAAGGTTATACATACATAGAGTCACGGGCCAGGTGCTGTGATTGCTGCTCTGCTCCCCGAAAGGATTAATGCCATCCGCGCTTAAACCAAACCATACGTTCCTTGGGTCAGCTGCAAACTCAGCCCAGTACTTTCTCTCGATTTTTCTCCACTGCGACCCGTCAGCGGGTGCTCTCAACTTCCCGTCTTTCTTACGGTCCTCACTGTGCCATCGCATCAACTTGGCATGCTCTTCGTTTCTGAACAGACGTTTCAACCGTGGTATTATAGGAGCATACCACATCACCTTCACAGGAACCCTCTTCCTGGGGGGCTCGCCGTCAACATCACCAGGGTCATCTCGTCTGATCTTATACCGCAATGCACCGCATACCGGGCATGCGTTCAGATCCTTGTACGCACCGCGGTAGAGGATGCAGTCATTAGGGCATGCATGTATCTTCTGCACCTCCAATCCTAGAGGGCATACGACCTTCTTTGCTGCGTATGTACTGTCGGGCAATTCGTTATCCTTTGGAAGCTTCTTCTTCAATATTTTCAATAGCTTCTCAAATCCTTTGTCAGGCACAGCATTCTCTGCCTTCCACTGCAGCAATTCTAGTACGGTACCGAGCTTTGTGTTGCCATCTTCGCAATTGGGGTACAACCCTTTTTTGTGATCCTCTAACATGCGATCGAACTTCAGCTTCTCCTTTTGACTTTCGCATTGCGTCCTTGCATCGACAATGACCCGGCGGAGATCATCATCATCGGGCACTGGTTCCTCTTCATCTTCAGCAGCTTCCCCCCTTGCAGCATCATTGGGCACATCGTCTGGTTCCTCTTGATCTTCAGCAGCTTCCCCTGTTGCAGCATCACCGTATTCAGGGGGCACATAGTTGTCATTGTCCTCTTCTTCTTCGCCGTCTTCCATCATAACCCCCATTTCTCTGTGCCTCGTCCAAACATTATAGTGTGGCATGAAGCCCTTGTAAAGCCGGTGGGCATGAAGGATTTTCCGGTCAGAGTAAGACTTCGTATTCCCACATGTAGGGCATGGACAACACATAAAACCATTCTGCTTGTTTGCCTCAGCCACTTCGAGAAAATCATGCACGCCCTTAAGGTACTCGGAGGTGTGTCTGTCACCGTACATCCATTGCCGGTTCATCTGCGTGCATTATATATAATTAAGTGTGTCAAAAACCATTACAGAACATCATGAATAGATAATTAAGTGACCAAATTAATAGAAGTTCATCATCACATTAGAACCAAAGTACATACATAGTTCTCATCTAACAACATATATATAGCTCTCCAGAGCATCTAATTAATTAAACCATACATTGAAACTATGTAAAACATTTCAATGAGAAAACAAATGCGATCATAATCGCAACCAAGGTAACAATTGACCCAACGACATAATGATACCAAGCCTCGGTATGAATGGCATATTTTCTAATCTTCAAGCGCATTGCATCCATCTTGATCTTGTGATCATCGACGACATCCGCAACATGCAACTCCAATATCATCTTCTCCTCCTCAATTTTTTTTATTTTTTCCTTCAAGTAATTGTTTTCTTCTTCAACTAAATTTAACCTCTCGACAATAGGGTCGGTTAGAATTTCCGGTTCAACCACCTCCTAGATAAATAAAATCTATGTCACGCTGGTCGGTATATTTGTCATAAACAATAAATGAATCAAATAGTTATAAAAAGATAATATATACCACATCCGAATCATAGACAGGACGAGGGCCGACGGGGGCGGATACCAAAACCATCGCACTATGTAATAAGAAGGAATAAAATAGTAAGAAAATTAGACAAGTATCTATCTAAAGTAAGAATTTTTTTCTTTCAAAAAGAAGATAAGAACAAGAGGCTCACCACGGTGTTGCCGGCGACGAGATCGGCGCGGGCGGTCTACGGCGGTGAAGACGGGAATGGGACGTGACGGTCCGCTAAACCTAGACAAATCTCGAGGAAAATGGAGCTTTGAGGTCGAGCTTCGAGAGGACAAAGCTTAACTAGTGTGGCTCGGGCATTTCATCGAACACCTCATGTGCATAGGAGGTGAGCTAGAGCACCACAAAGCCCTCCCCTCGCCGGCCAGAGAAAAACAGAGCACTGGAGTGCTCTGCTCGCGGGCGAGGGGTATATATAGGCACCTCATTGGTCCTGGTTCATGGCATGAACCGGTACTAAATCCAGGCCTTCTGTCCCGGTTCATGCCAAGAACCGGGACAAATGGTTGTGGGCCAGGAGCGAGGACCATTAGTCCCGGTTCGTGGCTCGAACCGGGACAAATGGTTCCATACGAACCGGGACCAATGCCCACGAGGCCCCGGCCGGCCCCCTGGGCTCACGAACCGGGACGAATGCCCCCATGGGTCCCGGTTCGTGACTAAACCGGGGCTAATGTGAAAACTGCCCTGTGACCTATGCCCTGTTTTCTACTAGTGTAATAACATACGTTGTTCCCTGTGTCATCGGTATGTTACTTGCCCGAGATTCGATCGTTGGTATCTTAATACCTAGTTCAATCTCGTTACCGGCAAGTCTCTTTACTCGTTCCGTAATACATCATCTCGCAACAAACTCATTAGTTACAATGCTTGCAACGCTTAAGTGATGTGCATTACCGAGAGGGCCCAGAGATACCTCTCCGACAATCGGAGTGACAAATCCTAATCTCGAAATACGCCAACCCAAGAAGTACCTTCGGAGACACCTGTAGAGCACCTTTATAATCACCCAGTTACGTTGTGACGTTTGGTAGCACACAAAGTGTTCCTCCAGTAAACGGGAGTTGCATAATCTCATAGTCATAGGAACATGTATAAGTCACGAAGAAAGCAATAGCAACATACTAAATGATCGAGTGCTAAGCTAACGAAATGGGTCAAGTCAATCACATCATTCTCCTAATGATGTGATCCCGTTAATCAAATGACAACTCATGTCTATGGTTAGGAAACATAACCATCTTTGATCAACGAGCTAGTCAAGTAGAGGCATACTAGTGACACTCTATTTGTCTATGTATTCACACAAGTATTATGTTTCCGGTTAATATAATTCTAGCATGAATAATAAACATTTATCATGATATAAGGAAATAAATAATAACTTTATTATTGCCTCTAGGGCATATCTCCTTCAGGGGCGGCCTCCGTGGCCCCGGCAAGAGCCTTGCCGGGGCAACTTGCCCAGTACCAGCAGAGCGAGCCACCCTCGAGCCCAAGAGTTCCAAACGCCGCCAACGACTACGTTGGAACCGAGGCTCAGGAGGCACCTCTGCGGTGGCATGCATATCTTTGTCAAGATCATAAGCATACAAGAACAAATGAGGACCAGAAGACGGCGACCCTCATCGGGATCCTAGCCGAGGAGATCCACAAGACCCCCGGCAAGCGCCTTGCCGGGGACAACTGCGACGCCACGGCAAGACCCTTGCCGGGCCCCCGGCAAGGCCCTTGCCAAGGGCCTCAGCAGGGCCACAGCCAGGCCCGCGCCTGCCAAGACTCCACCGCCATCCCCAAGCAGCTGCTAGCTCAACCAGCTGGGCAGGCACCTGCGTGGCGACGGGCGGCTTCCAAGCCAACTCAGCAAACACCTGCGTGGTGGCATGCATATCTTCGTGAAGACCCTACCACCGCGCCACCTCAGCTGCCTGCCTACCTACATGGCGCTGCATGTGTTGCTGGCCAGGGCGCATGTCGAAGCGAGGCGGGGCGGCAACGGACGGGACGGGCGTCGTTCCTGTCCCCGATAAAGCTAAGGGACACCTAAGCGATGCATTAAATGCATCTTGTCCTGTAATACAAGCAATAAGCTCGCAGCACTGTAGACCTTTCCACCTCCTGTGTGCCACTGTGGCAGCCCCTTTCGACTATAAAAGGACGCCCATGGCATACTGGAGAGGGATTCGGCTCTTTTGGGCAAGTTGCACCCCGTAGCTAGCTCAAGAACACAAGAACACTCAATACATCCACCAAAGCAGGACTAGGGTATTACGAATCCTCGCGGCCCGAACCTGGGTAAACGATCCGTGCGCTTCCTCTTAGACCTGCTCTTCTCACGACCCCGCGCCCGCCAACTGTAGAAGGGATTCCAGTGATCCCATAGGTGTCGTTTCCCCGACATCTTTGTCGCGCCAGGTAGGGGGCGCAGTCGTGATAATCTGATCTAGTAGTTAGCCTAGCGGTTCTTCATCGCCATGGCTCCCAAGAAGAAGACGATCACGGCGATCCGCTCTTCGGGAGCCGAACGGCCCGTGCCAGTGCGGACGAGCAGCGGGCCGGTCGCGGACAGAACCCGAGCCGTGGACCGCGAGCACCAGCATCGCTCTGGCAGTCAGAGCCTGGCGAGCGTCATCGTTCATGCGCCAGACGACGGGTCGCGCATCGCCAAATCCAAAGACGGGGCTGGGCCCCCCGCAGGCGGCGCAGGGCCATCCAGGGGTGTCACTGTGCCCCCTGCAGGCGGCGCAGCGGCCTCCAGGACGCCCACGCCGGCGCCCGCAGTGCGCTCCTCCCAGGGTGCGCGCGACGAGCAGCGCCACCACGCTGGAGACCCTGGACGCCGCCGTGGGTAGAGTCCTGTGCACCATCTACAGGACGAAGGAGTCCAGCATGCCCGTCGAAGTGCTGGCGAAAATGGCACGCAGCCGCTGGGCGGCGATAGAGCTCCTTCCAACGTGGTTAGAAGTCGAAGCGCGCCACGGTCCACACAGCTGTCGCCGCCACCCACGCCAGCAGAAGCTTTGGCGCGCACGCAGCTGCTCCTCGACTTCCCTCCTGCTGCGGAGAAGCTCGACGAGTGGAGAGCCACCATCCGGAGCCTCGTCGCCGTCGCCAATAAAGATGATCCGCGACCGGTGATACGTCTCCAACGTATCTATAATTTTTTATTGTTCCATGCTATTATATTATCTGTTTTGGATGTTTATGGGCTTTACTAAGCACTTTTATATGATTTTTGGGACTAACCTATTAACCTACAGCCCAGTGCCAGTTTCTGTTTTTCTCCTTGTTTCAGTGTTTCGTAGAAAAGGAATATCAAACGGAGTCCAAACGGAATGAAACCTTCGGGAGAGTTATTTTTGCAACGGAAGCAATCCAGAAGACTTGGAGTGTACGTAAGAGAAGCAACGAGGAAGGCACGAGGCACGGGGCGCGCCCACCCCCTGGGCGCGCACTCCACCCTCGTGGGCCCCTCGTTGCTCCACCGACGTACTTCTTCCTCCTATATATACCCATATACCCTAAAACATCGGAGAGCAGAATAGATCGGCAGTTCCGCCGCCGCAAGCCTCTGTAGCCACCAAAAACCAGTCGGGACCCTGTTCCGGCACCCTGCCGGAGGGGGGATCCCTCACTGGTGGCCATCTTCATCATCCCAGCGCTCTCCATGACAAGGAGAGAGTAGTTCACCCTCGGGGCTGGGGGTATGTACCAGTAGCTATGTGTTTGATCTCTCTCTCTCTCGTGTTCTTGAGGTGATACGATCTTGATGTATCGTGAGCTTTGCTATTATAGTTGGATCTTATGATGTTTCTCCCCCTCTACTCTCTTGTAATGGATTGAGTTTTCCCTTTGAAGTTATCTTATCGGATTGAGTCTTTAAGGATTTGAGAACACTTGATGTATGTCTTGACGTGCTTATCTGTGGTGATAATGGGATATCACGTGATCCACATGATGTATGTTTTGGTGATCAACTTGCGGGTTCCGCCCATGAACCTATGCATAGGGGTTGGCACACGTTTTTGTCTTGACTCTCCGGTAGAAACTTTGGGGCACTCTTTGAAGTACTTTGTGTTGGTTTGAATAAACGAATCTAAGATTGTGTGATGCATATCGTATAATCATACCCACGGATACTTGAGGTGACATTGGAGTATCTAGGTGACATTAGGGTTTTGGTTGATATGTGTCTTAAGGTGTTATTCTAGTACGAACTCTTGAATAGATTGATCCGAAAGAATAACTTTGAGGTGGTTTCATACCCTACAATAATCTCTTCGTTTGTTCTCCGCTATTAGTGACTTTGGAGTAACTCTTTGTTGCATGTTGAGGGATTATTATATGATCCAATTATGTTATTATTGTTGAGAGAACTTGCACTAGTGAAAGTATGAACCTTAGGCCTTGTTTCCTAGCATTGCAATACCGTTTACACTCACTTTTACCACTTGCTACCTTGCTGTTTTTATATTTTTAGATTAAAAATACTCATATCTATCATCCATATTGCACTTGTATCACTATCTCTTCGCCGAACTAGTGCACCTATACAATTTACCATTGTATTGGGTGTGTTGGGGACACAAGAGACTCTTTGTTATTTGGTTGCAGGGTTGTTTGAGAGAGACCATCTTCAACCTACGCCTCCCACGGATTGATAAACCTTAGGTCATCCACTTGAGGGAAATTTGCTACCGTCCTACAAACCTCTGCACTTGGAGGCCCAACAACGTCTACAAAAAGAAGGTTGCATAGTAGACATCAAGCTCTTTTCTGGCGCCGTTGCCGGGGAGGTGAGTTCTTGAAGGTATATCTTTAGATCTCGCAACCGAATCTTTTAGTTTCTTGTTTTATCACTAGTTTAGTTTATAAAAGATAACTGCAAAAAAATGGAATTGAGTTTGCCTCATACGCTTCATCATTTTAATATCTTTCGTGAGTATGTTTGAAAGGAAAATTGTGCCAAAGTGTTAGAAGAAGAATGCATTAAAATGTTTGGCACTAAATCTTTGAATGATGAGCATGATTGCAATGTTGTTAGTATGAACTCCTTGAATATCCATAGTACTAATGATGATTGCAGTAGTTATGATGAAAATATCTCTTATAAGCATGTCAATTTTTGTGGAGTGCATTGGGTTTGCAAGTACACACCAAATAGGGAAGATAGATATTGCAAGAGGCATAAGCATTTAGAAACTAAATTGTTGCAAGAAAGGCTAGATGTTTGTGCTGAAAATTTAAATTTTCTTAGCCGTACTTGTGAACTTTGCAATGAACGGGGTCATTTAACTATCCAATGCAAATTGTTTCATGATCTAATCGTGTCCAAAAATTGTGATGACTTGATTTCCCTTGCACATTATAATGAATTTAGTTTGCTTATGGGTTACGAAGAAATGAAATGTATAACTAAGCATCTTCCAGAATTTGCCCGTTATAAACTTCTTGATTTTGATCTAGAGAAAATTTATATGTATTGTGCGGTGAATTGCATTGAAAATCCCTATATTGCCAATTACATAAATACAAGAAAACAAATAGAAGATGAAGAGAATACTAATGAAAGGGAAGAGACTTCCCAATATCCTCCTATTATTTCTTATGATGAATCAGGTAACAAGGATGAGCCTTCTATTCAACCAATCTCATTAATAAGGAGCTCCAAAAAGAGGATTGAACCCACACATGATGTGGTGAAGAAGAAGAAAAGAAAAAGGAAGAGAGGTAAAAAGATATCTCTCCCAAATAATGTTGCTCCTATTATTGTTGTGCCTCATGAAAATGAATCAAAAATAATTGTGGAAGATGATGCACTTGATGATGATCTCTTTATGCCTATTGCTTGTTGTGATGATTATGATTGGGAAGATAATGATACTTCTTATGATCTTGAAAATCTTTTTGGCACTTGCTTGGAAGAATATGATAATTGCTATACTATTGGTGCTATCCATACTATTAATGATGAGAGTGATTATGCTTATGATATGAAAATTCCCAAGCTTGGGGATGCTATGTTTGATGAATATGATGTTTTTGAGAATATATTTGCTGCAATTAATGTTTGTCCCAACCTTGGGGATGCTACGTTTAATGAAGATGATATTTTTAGTCTCCCAAGTTTTGACATGCAAATTTATAATGGTGATAGCATGCCTCTTACTTATGATGATTATATTGATGAAAGTGGGTTTGGAAGAGTGTCAACTTTAGGAAGTAATGATCCCACTATTTTGGAAGATGTTGAATCTTACTATAATAATTATGAAAGTGGATTTGGAGAGGCCATGACTTTATTTAGTGAAATCCACTATTTCGGAAGAGGTTTCAATTGATTATGATGAGAACAAAGTTGCTACTTATGATGATTATTATGATGAAACTTATGCTATAAAAAGTAGTGATGATTATATTTATAAAACTTGTCATGATTATGATTACCCTTTTTCTGAACATTACTCTTTTAATGTTGAAACAATTTATAGTATTCAAGTCTCTTATGATACTCCCACTATTCTGAAAGAGAATTTTGCTTATGTGGAGAGTAATAAAATTTCTATGTTTGTAGATCATGAAAAGAATGCTTTAGGTGCTGGTTATATTGTTGAATTCATTCATGACGCTACTGAAAATTATTACGAGGGAGGAATATATGCTTGTAGGAATTGCGATAATATCAAGTTTCCTCTCTATGTGCTTAAACTTTTAAAGTTATGCTTGTTTTGCCTTCCTATGCTAGTTGATTATTGTTCCCATAAGTTGTTTGCTCACAAAATCCCTATGCATAGGAAGTGGGTTAGACTTAAATGTGCTAGTCATATTCTTCATGATGCTCTCTTTATGTTTCAATTCTTATGTTTCATGTGAGCATTATTGAAATCATCATGCCTAGCTAGGGGCGTTAAACGATAGCGCTTGTTTGGAGGCAACCCAATTTTATTTTAGTTTCTTGCTTTTTGGTTCTGTTTAGGAATAAATGATCTATCTAGCCTCTGGTTAGATGTGGTTTTATGTTTTAATTAGTGTTTGTGCCAAGTTAAACCTATAGGATCTTCTTGGATGATAGTTATCTGATCTTGCTGAAAATTCCAGAAACTTTCTGTTCACGAAAACAATTGTTAAAAATTACCAGAAAGTGATATGATACTGATCCAATTGCAGCAGATCAATCAACAAATTATTTAAGTGTTCCTATTTTGGCAGAATGTTTAGAGATCCAGAAGTTTGCGTTAGTTACAGATTACTACAGACTGTTCTGTTTTTGACAGATTCTGTTTTTAGTGTGTTGTTTGCTTATTTTGATGAATCTATGGCTAGTAAAAGAGCTTATAAACCATAGAGAAGTTGGAATACAGTATGTTTAATACCAATATAAATAAAGAATGAGTTCATTACAGTACCATGAAGTGGTGTTTTGTTTTCTTTCGCTAACGGAGCTCACGAGATTTTCTGTTAAGTTTTGTGTTGTGAAGTTTTCAAGTTTTGGGTAAAGATTCGATGGACTATGGAATAAGGAGTGGCAAGAGCCTAAGCTTGGGGATGCCCAAGGCACCCCAAGGTAATATTCAAGGATAACCAAGAGCCTATGCTTGGGGATGCCCCGGAAGGCATCCCCTCTTCTGTCTTCGTTCATCGGTAACTTTACTTGGAGCTATATTTTTATTCACCACATGATATGTGTTTTGCTTGGAGCATCATTTTATTTAATTTTGTTTTGCTTGCTGTTTGAATAAAATACCAAGATATGAAATTCTTAAATGTTAGAGAGTCTTCACATAGTTACATAATTATTCGACTACTCATTGATCTTCACTTGTATCTTTCAGAGTAGTTTGTTGTTTGCTCTAGTGCTTCACTTATATCTTTTAGAGCACGGCGGTGGATTTATTTTGAAGAAATATATGAACTCTGATGCTTCACTTATATTATTTTGAGAGTCTTTAGAACAGCATGGTAATTCGCTTCGGTTATGAATTTAGTCCTAATATGATGGGTATCCAAGAGGGATATAATAAAAACTTTCATATAAAGTGCATTGAATTGATTCCTTATGATTGTTTTGAGATATGAAGATGGTGATATTAGAGTCATGCTAGTTGAGTAGTTGTGAATTTGAGAAATACTTGTTCTAAAGTTTGTGATTCCCGTAGCATGCACGTATGGTGAACCGTTATGTGATGAAATCGGGGCATAATTTATTTATTGATTTTCTTCCTTATGAGTGGCGGTCGGGACGAGCGATGGTCCTTTCCTACCAATCTATCCCCATAGGAGCATGCGCGTAGTACTTCGTTTCGATAACTAATAGATTTTTGCAATAATTATGTGAGTTCTTTATGACTAATGTTGAGTCCATGGATTATACGCACTCTCACCCTTCCACCATTGCTAGCCTCTTTAGTACCGCGCACCTTTCGCCGGTATCATAAACCCACCATATACCTTCCTCAAAACAGCCACCATACCTACCTATTATGGCATTTCCATAGTCATTCCGAGTTATATTTCCATGCAACTTACCACCGTTACGTTTATTATGACACGCTTCATCATTGTCATATTGCTTTGCATGATCATGTAGTTGACATCGTATTTGTGGAAAAGCCACCGTTCATAATTCTTTCATACATGTCGCTCATGAGTCATTGCATATCCCTCTACACCGCTGGAGGCATTCATATAGAGTCATATTTGTTCTAAGTATCGAGCTGTAATTCTTGAGTTGTATGTAAATAAAAGTGTGATGATCATCATTATTAGAGCACTGTCCCAGTGAGGAAAGGATGATGGAGACTATGATTCCCCCACAAGTCGGGATGAGACTCCGGACGAAAAAAAAGAAAAAGAAAAAGAAAGGCCAAAAAAAGAGAAGGCCCAAAAAAACAAAACAAAATGAGAGAAAAAGAGAGAAGGGACAATGCTACTATCCTTTTACCACACTTGTGCTTCAAAGTAGCACCATGATCTTCATGATAGAGAGTCTCCTATGTTGTCACTTTCATATACTAGTGGGAATTTTTATTATAGAACTTGGCTTGTATATTGCAATGATGGGCTTCCTCAAATTGCCCTAGGTCTTCGTGAGCAAGCGAGTTGGATGCACACCCACTTAGTTTCTTTTGTTGAGCTTTCATACACTTATAGCTCTAGTGCATCCGTTGCATGGCAATTCCTACTCACTCACATTGATATCTATTGATGGGCATCTCCATAGCCCGTTGATACGCCTAGTTGATGTGAGACTATCTTCTCCTTTTTATCTTCTCCACAACCACCATTCTATTCCACCTATGGTGCTATATCCATGGCACACGCTCATGTATGGCGTGAAGATTGAAAAAGTTTGAGAACATCAAAAGTATGAAACAATTGCTTAGCTTGTCATCGGGGTTGTGCATGATTTAAATATTTTGTGTGATGAAGATAGAGCATAGCCAGACTATATGATTTTGTAGGGATAACTTTCTTTGGCCATGTTATTTTGAGAAGACATAATTGCTTGGTTAGTATGCTTGAAGTATTACTATTTTATGTCAATATTAAACTTTGGTCTTGAATCTTATGGATCTGAACATTCTTGCCACAATAAAGAAGAATACATTGATAAATATGCTAGGTAGTATTCCACATCAAAAATTCTGTTTTTATCATTTACCTACTCGAGGACGAGCAGGAATTAAGCTTGGGGATGCTTGATACGTCTCCAACGTATCTATAATTTTTTATTCTTACATGCTATTATATTATCTGTTTTGGATGTTTATGGGCTTTACTAAGCACTTTTATATGATTTTTGGGACTAACCTATTAACCTAGAGCCCAGTGCCAGTTTCTGTTTTTCTCCTTGTTTCAGTGTTTCGCAGAAAAGGTATATCAAATGGAGTCCAAACGGAATGAAACCTTCGGGAGAGTTATTTTTGGAACGGAAGCAATCCAGAAGACTTGGAGTGTACGTAACGGAAGCAACGAGGAAGGCACGAGGCAGGGGGGCGCGCCCACCCCCTTGGGTGCGCCCTCCACCCTCATGGGCCCCTCGTTGCTCCACCGACGTACTTCTTCCTCCTATATATACCCATATACCCTAAAAACATCGGAGAGCAGAATAGATCGGGAGTTCCGCCGCCGCAAGCCTCTGTAGCCACCAAAAACCAATCGGGACCCTGTTCCGGCACCCTGCGGGGTACTTCTTCCTCATCCTGGCGATCTCCATGATGAGGAGGGAGTAGTTGACCCTCGGGGCTGAGGGTATGTACCAGTAGCTATGTGTTTGATCTCTTTCTCTCGTGTTCTTGAGGTGATACGATCTTGATGTATCGCGAGCTTTGCTATTATAGTTGGATCTTATGATGTTTCTCCCCCTCTATTCTCTTGTAATGGATTGAGTTTTCCCTTTGAAGTTATCTTATCGGATTGAGTCTTTAAGGATTTGAGAACACTTGAGGTATGTCTTGCCGTGCTTATCTGTGGTGACAATGGGATATCACGTGATCCACTTGATGTATGTTTTGGTGATCAACTTGCGGGTTCCGCCCATGAACCTATGCATAGGGGTTGGCACACGTTTTCATCTTGAATCTTCGGTAGAAACTTTGGGGCACTCTTTGGACTACTTTGTGTTGGTTTGAATAGATGAATCTGAGATTGTGTGATGCATATCGTATAATCATACCCACGGATACTTGAGGTGACCTTGGAGTATCTAGGTGACATTAGGGTTTTGGTTGATATGTGTCTTAAGGTGTTATTCTAGTACGAGCTCTTGAATAGATTGATCGGAAAGAATAACTTTGAGGTTGTTTCGTACCCTACAATAATCTCTTCGTTTGTTCTCCGCTATTAGTGACTTTGGAGTGACTCTTTGTTGCATGTTGAGGGATTATTATATGATCCAATTATGTTATTATTGTTGAGAGAACTTGCACTAGTGAAAGTATGAACCTTAGGCCTTGTTTCCTAGCATTGCCATACCGTTTACGCTCACTTTTACCACTTGCTACCTTGCTGTTTTTATATTTTCAGATTACAAATACTCATATCTATCATCCATATTGCACTTGTATCACTATCTCTTCGCCGAACTAGTGCACCTATACAATTTACCATTGTATTGGGTGTGTTGGGGACACAAGAGACTCTTTGTTATTTGGTTGCAGGGTTGTTTGAGAGAGACCATCTTCAACCTACGCCTCCCACGGATTGATAAACCTTAGGTCATCCACTTGAGGGAAATTTGCTACTGTCCTACAAACCTCTGCACTTGGAGGCCCAACAACGTCTACAAGAAGAAGGTTGCGTAGTAGACATCAACCGGCGGGGCCCTCGGGCCGGCGCTCCGTCGAGCCACCACACGTCAGGGTGGGAGGACCGGGGGAGCTGTAGCCACAGTACACTCTCCTCCCCCGCGCCAGCTGCCGCCGGTGTCGATCCGTCGTGACGACGCATGTGATAACATTTCCATAGCGTCATCCGACCCACGGACCCACTGCGACTAGCGCCAAGTTCTTCGAGAACGAGCCCACGAAGATGGTCGAACCACTATCGAGCACCGGCGCGATACACGCCACCAGTCGGATAAGCGGGCGGGACCCGCTATGGACCACCCAGCACCGGGGGGCTCCGGCGGCCTACCTTACGAGGTGGGTTGCCCAGCCTTTACCCGTGAGCTGCGGCAGTTCCAGTGGCCGTCCCACCGCACGTTCAAGCCCGACGTCGGCGAGAAGTACAACGGCAAGACCCATCCGTCAGAGTTCCTCAGCATCTACACCATCGCGATGCAAGCTGCCGGAGCTCGCGACGACAAGGTGCTTGCCAATTACTTCCCATTGGCACTGAAGCCAACGTCATGTCTTAGTTGATGCACTTGCCGGCGGATTCCATTTCTTCTTGGTCGGATCTGTGCCATGAGTTCGTTGGTTCCTTCACAGGAGGCCACCAAGCTCATGGCCAGGCCAGTGATTTGCATATCATTCCCCAGAAGGAAGGGGAAACCCTGCGCAAGTACATCCAGAGGTCCAGCCGGGTGCAATACAACACTCCCGATGTTCATCCCGCCACCGTGATTAGCGTGTTCCATCAGAACGTGCGCAACCGCAAGGTGCGCGAAGAGCTGGCGATGAACAAGGTTAAGGATGTGGCCGAACTCTATGTTCTGGCCAATAGGTGCGCCCGGGCTGAAGAGGGAAGGAAGTACCCCGGCGAGGATGCCGGTGTGGAAACCGACTCTACTGATGAAGACACCGCCGCCCCGACAAAGAAGGGCCGGCGTGGCAACAGGAAACGCAAGGGCAAGACCGTGCTTGCTGTCGAGGGATCCGACAGCACCGGCGCCGCCAAGAAGGCTAAGGCAGACGACCCCGGCAAGGAAATTGCCGGGTGCACCGCTTGCCGGGCCTTGGCGGCTGCCGGCAAGCCGGGGGGCTCCGACAAGCAGTACGCAAGATCCACCGCACCAAGGGCCACGACCTCCAGAACTGCCGGCTAGTCGAGCTGCTTGCTGAGAAGCAAAAAGCTGAGTATGAGAGGCGGGACAAGGAGAAGGGCCAGGATGGTGCCGAGGGATCCGGCAAGAAGCGTGGTGGCCAAGGAGGCTGCCGCGGCAAGGATAACCAGCAAGAGAGGCCCGCCCGGGGCCGTGACAAGAAGCAAGAAGACGATGATAATGACGAGGGCGACGAGTCCGGCGAGCAAGAGTTTCAGAAGGCTACAGAGGCCATGTGCGTCGATGGTGGTGCCTCCCTGCATACTTCTCACCGCCAGCTCAAACAATGGGCACGTGAAATCACAGTAGCAGAGCCCTCGTTCGACGCTCAGAAGCCGCTGAAGTGGTCCAGCTCACCCCTCATCTTTGACGCCGAGGACCACCCTGACCGCACAACTGCGGTCGGGTGTTTGCCATTGTTGGTCTCACCAACAATACGCAACCTCAAGGTGAACAAGATGCTGGTTGACGGTGGGGCCGGTCTGAACTTGATCTCACCCGTTGTGATCAAAAGGCTGCAAATTCCTGATGGAGACCTTGAGGAAACAAGCACGTTTCAAGGGGTCAACCCGGGAAGGAGCCAGCCGAAGGGGAAGGTCACATTGCCTGTGACGTTTGGAGGCGGGTTAAACTACAGGACGGAGAGGATTGTCTTCGATGTAGCCGAGATCCCCTTGCCCTACAACGGGATCCTCGGCCGCCCGGCACTAGCCAAGTTCATGGCAGCGTCGCACTACGCCTACAACACACTGAAGATGCCTGGGCCGATGAACATCATCACCGTCCCCTCCAACAAGAAGGACGCGCTGGTCTGCACCGACCTACTCTACCGGGAAACAGTTGCAGCAGCTACCGCCAAGGCACTTTCTCCTGCCGCTGAAGTCCCGGGAGGGAAGAAGAAGACTGGCAAGACGTGTTGCACCCACTCCGGCAAGCGCACCTCTTCGGAGTGTTGTGCTACCATCGAGGACGTGCCAGAGAGCTCCACCGGCAAGAGCAAGAAATCCAGAGCTGCGCCACCAGAGACCAAGAAGGTGTCCATCAGGGAGGATGGCACGGGAGGGGCTTTCACCATAAGCTCCACCCTCGACAGCAAATAGGAAAGCGCGCTCGTCACTTTCCTGCGGGAGAATGTCGATGTGTTTGCATGGCAAGCATATGACATCCCCGGCGTTCCCAGGGAAGTGATTGAGCACCATCTTGCCGTCTGTCCCCACGCACGACCCGTCAAGCAGAAGGTCAGGAAGCAAGCTTTGGAACCGCAGGAGTTCATCACAGAGGAGATCAGGAAGTGGGAAGCAGTAGGCTTGGTGAGAGGAGTGCTCCATCCGACGTGGTTGGCCAATCCGGTGGTGGTGCGCAAGGAAAACGGGAAGTGGAGGTTGTGTATTGACTACACAGACATCAATAAGGCTTGTCCTAAGGACCCCTTCCCGTTGCTGCGCATCGACCAGATTGTTGACTCCACGGTCGGGTGTGATCTATTATCATTCCTCGACGCCTACTCGGGCTACCACCAGATCTTCATGACAAGATAAGACGAAGAGAAGACAACATTCATCACCCCATGTGGTACGTACTGCTTTTTACGGATGCCTTTCGGGTTGAAGAGTGCTGGCTCGACGTTTGCAAGGGCAGTCCAAATTGGTTTTGAGCCCCAGCTACATAGAAATATGGAAGCCTATATGGATGACATAGTGGTCAAAACCAAGGACAGGGCAAATCTTGTACAAGACTTAGAAGAGACGTTTGCCAACCTGCGCAAGATCAATCTCAAGTTGAACCCTAAGAAGTGTGTCTTCGGTGTTCCGTCCGGCAAACTTCTTGGGTTCTTTGTGTCGCAGCGCGGGATCGAGACAAACCCAGACAAGATTGAGGCGCCCAAGCGGATCATGGATGTGCGTCGGCTCACTGGCTGCATTGCCGCCATGAGCCGATTCATCTCCAAGTCTGCCGAGCGCGCCCTTCTCTTTTTCAAGATCTTGAAGAAGGCGGGCCCAATGGAGTGGACCCCAGAGGCCGAGGCGGCGTTGCAAGACCTGAAGAGATACCTTTCCTCTACATCGATACTAGTTGCGCCTAAACCACAAGAGCCGTTGCTGCTGTATCTGGCGGCGACGAATCAAGTGGTCAGTGCCACGCTAGTGGCGCAGAGGGAGGTTGGCGAGGAGGCAGTGGCAACGGCAGGACCGGCGCACGGCAAGTCAGAGACTCCCCCGGCAGGGCCTAGTGCCGGCAAGGCAAGGCTCCCGGCAGAGTCTGGCGCCATCAGGACAGAGCCCGTGCAGCCAAGTGGAGTGGTGCAGAAGAAGAAGATGATGCAGCACCCGGTTTACTTTGTTAGCTCCCTCTTGCAGGGGGCTAGGTCAAGGTACTCCGGTGTGCAGAAAATGCTCTTTGGCCTCCTTATGGCCTCGAGGAAGCTGCGACATTACTTCCAGGCCCACGAGATCACTATCGTCGCCCGCCTCCCGTTGCAACGGATATTGCACAACCCAGACGCGACCGGAAGGATTGTGGAGTGGGCCTTGGAGTTATCAAGCTTTGGGTTGAAGTTTGAAAGTACTTCAACAATCTAGAGTAGAGTCCTGGCGGAGTTCATTGCAGAATGGACCTCAACGCCTGATGAAGAGATCCAGGAGACCACTCTCCCCGGCAAGGAAACAGCTCGCGACTGGATTATGTACTTTGACAGAGCTTTCTCGCTGCAAGGCGCCGGTGCTGGTGTGCTGCTCATCGCACCCACCGGAGAGCACCTCAAGTATGTAATCCAGATGCACTTTCCCAGGGAGATGTCCACCAACAACACTGCTGAGTACGAGGGGTTGCTTGCCGGTCTCAGGATCGCGGTAGACCTCGAAGTTAAAAATCTCGTCGTCAGGGGTGATTCGCAGCTTGTCGTCAGACAAGTCAACAAAGATTATCAGAGCCCATTGATGGAGGCCTACGTAGATGAGGTGAGGAAGCTGGAGGAGCGCTTTGATGGTATACAAGAAGAGCACGTCCCCCGAGCAGAGAACGACATCGCCGATTACCTGTCAAAGCGCGCTGCATTCAAGCTACCTGTGGAACCAGGTACCTTTTTGCTTTGGTTAACTCAACCATCCGTCGAACCATCAACGGAGCAGAACAAGCGGAGGAAATCAGGCCCCGGCAAGTACTTTCCCGCTGAGCCCCCAGGGGCCGCCGGAAAGGGTGTTGCCGTGGACTCTGAGCCTGCCGAGGAGCGACCGACTCCGGCGGGCCGTCAAGCCCTGACCGTAGAGACAGCCGCTCCCATGGCAGAAGAAATGCCTTTGGTCCTTGCCGTCAAGCCCCAGGCTCCGGCATGGGCACAGCCTACCGTCCGATTACCCCAAACGGGGGAGCTTCCTGAGGAGCATGAAGAAGCAGAGAAAGTAGCCTGTCGGTCCGCTTTGTATCAGTTCGTCGATGACGTCCTGTACAGGAAGAGACCGAATGGTGTGAAATTGAAGTGCATTCCCTGGGAGGAAGGACTGGAGCTGTTGGCGGAGATACACACAGGCATATGTGGCTCCCACATAGGGTCGAGGGCCCTTGTCGGCAAGGCGTTCCGGCAGGGTTTCTTCTGGCCCACTGCCCTCCAGGATCCAACGGCACTAGTAACCAAGTGTGAAGCGTGTCAGTTCCGTTCAAAGAAGCTTCATCAACCAGCTCAAACCCTTCAAACAATCCCTCTCTCCTGGCCATTCTCGGTCTGGGGGCTCGACATACTGGGCCCCTTCCCCCGTGTTGTCGGGGACTTTGAGTACTTGTTCGTTGCAATCGACAAGTTCACAAAGTGGCCGGAGGTGGAAGCAGTGAGGATGGTTACAGCACAGTCAGCTGTCAAGTTCTTCAAGGGACTAGTCTGCCGTTTTGGTGTGCCCAACAGAGTCATCACCGACAACGGCACGCAGTTCACAAGCCACACCTTCATGCAATACATCCGAGACCCCGGCAACAAGATCTGTTTTGCCTCCGTGGCACACCCACGGAGCAACAGCCAGGCGGAGAGGGCAAATGCTGAAGTGTTGCGAGGCCTGAGAACAAAGACTTTTGACAAGCTGCACAAGAGCGGAAGGCGCTGGATTGATGAGTTGCCGGCGGTCTTTGGTCGATTAGGACGACGCCAAATCGAGCCACCGGCCAGACACCCTTTGCCCTGGTATACGGGGTAGAAGCAGTTCTCCCCACGGAACTCATATACGGGTCACCTCGAGTGCTCGCTTACGACGAGCTTGAGCAAGAGCAATTGCAGCAAGATGACGCAACGCTCCTTGAGGAAGATCGTCTTCAGGCGACTGTGAGAGCAGCATGCTACCAGCAAGCCTTGCGCCGCTACCATAGCCGCAAGATTCATGCCCGAAGCTTTGAGGAAGGCGACCTTGTTCTTCGGCGTGTTCAGCCGGCCAAGAATTCCAACAAGTTGACGCCGAAGTGGGAAGGCCCTTATCGGGTAATACGAGTCACCAGGCCCGGCGCAGTCCGCCTGGAGACCGAAGATGTTGTCCCAGTGAGCAACTCCTGGAATATCGAGCATCTTCGCAAGTTTTACCCATAAGGCGCGGCTTGCCGGGCCTCCCGGCAAGACACCTTTTGTACAAGCTTTGCCGACAAGGCATGTAACCCTCTGTACAAAGCCAGGCGTAGACCCTAAGCATAAATAAATGAAGCGCTGGCGCCCTAAGTTATAGCATGCATGCTAGGTTGAGTCTCTCCCTCGGTTAGGGTTGATAGTGCTTAGCGGCGACTAACCCCTAGCCTAGAGGTCGAGTGTGCGTCTTTCTGTCCTCTTTGGTTCGCTGGGCACGTGGACACTTCCGCTGAGCAGCTTGGGAGAAAGAGAACAGACCGGCGCTCCGGCCCCGGCAAGCCAAGACTGCCGGGGGCTGAAGGCACAAGGATCCAACCACGGCAAGCCAAGGTTGCCGGGGCCTGCAGATTCAGATAAGTCTTTCATCCCCTGTTATGCATTTCCGTATGGAACTGGGACAAATGAGACCTCGTTTCACTCCGAAACCACCGTGCTCCCCCTTCTTCTTGTACCCAAGCCACTGGGACAGAACGGGGTCACAGACGCGGTGGCCAGGAAATACACGAGGGTCCTAACTCTACTTCGCCCCTGCCTCCGCCAAGAGTGCGAGAATGGTCGACTGAAGTGGGGGACGGCAAGGCCTGTTGCCGGGCGACAATGTTTACCTTAAAAATAACAAGGACTCGTTCCTTGGCATGGGCCTCGCTCACGCACAAAGAACCCGGCAAGCACCCTTTTTCATTAAAAACGTCCCATACAGGTACAGTTCGTATGGAATAAAAAACATGAGCAAGGGGATTACAAGTTTTAAATCTAATAAGTGCCCGCAGGCTTACAAACTAAAAAGAGATGAGATGCCTGTAATCCCTTTCTTGTCCCTCTCCTCAGAAGGTGGAACAAGACAGCAGGAGGGCAAAAAGAGCGCCTAGGCGAGGTACGAGGAGCAGAAGGCACCAAGAGAACATCTTGGTGCCGGGAAAGGAGCTGGAAGACGAGGCAGCGGGCCGACAATATGCGACGAAGGCGTCAGTGCCCGCGTACTCCGATTTGACGGCCGCCACCCGCCTTCTTCGCCTTCTCCGGCCCTCCTACGCCAGCCGCCCAAGGAGACGACGGGGAGTGCCCTGATGGAGAGCTTGACGAGGAAGGGCATCGGCAGGGCGCGAGGCCGAGGGAGGGGCGACACGGTTAGTCGGAGTCGGGGTCGGCATCCCGCCGCTCGACTCCCTCGTCGTCGCTGTCGCTGTCCTCCACGTCACTCCCGCTCGAGGAGGAATCTTCATCGTCGGAGGAGCTCTCCACGCAGCACTTCAACCGAGTTCCAAGATCTCCGAAGACCTTGACGGAGAGCAGGCCGTCCTCCATTAACTTGAAGTAGAGGACGAGCCCCGCCATTAGGCTGTGGATGCGAGCGAACGTCTTCCATCCACGATGGAGGTACATGACCTGAGGGGCGAGGAAGTCGACGTCGACCCGCGTGTCGCAATTCCCGCAGCCCATCATGTGCAACCTGAGGGTCTAGGGCGGGTCACGCTCCATCTCCCAAGAAACGGGGTAGGAAGACGAAGACGACGACGCGGTGGCCGGCGCAGCCTGATGAAGAATTCACAGGGCTGGTCCCCGACGTGGCCCTCCATCGGGAGGGGCACCGCTGGCGGAGGCAGGACCGGTGCACCGCCCCGTCCACCTCTTCCACGAGCGCCATGACGACCTCGGCCTCGCCCCTTCCCCTTCCCCTCACGGCTGGCTCCGCCGCCGCGAGCTCCTGGGAAGGGGGGATGCGCTGTCGAGCAGCAACCCTCGCTGCCACCGTTGATGGACCGACGCCTCCTCTCGCCATGGCAGATGGAAGAAAGGAGCGGAGGTATAAGAAAATGGATGATGGGAGAATGTGGGATGCTGTCCCCCTCCCCTTCTTATAAAGGGGCGGAGTCGGGCCCCGGCCGCCCCATTCGACCAATCCAGTCACCAGGGGCGCAAGGAATCAGGACCGACCCGCTACCCCACTCAGCGACGGCCCGGTCTCCCACCTCCACCGCCTGCCACATGCATGGGGGACATGTGGCGAGCAAGCAGAAGCGAGGGGACAGGTGAGGCGACCGTTCCCCACCCCGTGATCGTGGGGCACAGACGCCCCGAAGGCCACGACCCGGGTCTGCCCGAATAAATGGGTCGCGCCTCCACGCCTCCCTCTTTTTATGGGGAAGGCGCGAGCCGCCTCATTACTGCGATGTGACGCATGCGTGCGGGAACCGCCCCACACATGGCCCCCACGTCACGCACGACCCTCCATGTCGCACGTTCAACGCGGGTCGTGGAGAAGCGCAGCGGACGAACAGTTACTGCGGTAAAATCCGCCCCACCTGCCCGCGCACCATTCTGGGCCTGGCCCAACAACGCATCGCACTTATGTGTGGCCCAGGCCCGGGGGCTCCTGTCGTTGTACAAAAGTAGGGGCTCTCCTTTTGACCCCTTTACTTGTACACGGGCAGTCAGAGCCGCGCACCACGGCCACACTTAACAAAGCAGAGGGGGGAAGCCGGAGAGAAGCCGAAGCACAAGGCAACCAAGGCGACGCCAAGACCAGAAACACCAAAGAGCAAGAGGGCGAGGTCGACTCCCCCGGCAAGGCCCTTGCCGGGGCAGCCTCCGCGGCCCCGGCAAGAGCCTTGCCGGGGTAACTTGCCCAGTACTAGCAGAGCGAGCCACTCTCGAGCCCAAGAGTTCCAAACGCCGCCAACGACTACGTTGGAACCGAGGCTTGGGAGGCACCTCTGTGGTGGCAAGCAGACCTTTGTCAAGATCATAAGCATACAATATCAAATGAGGACCAGAAGACGGCGACCCTCGGCGGGATCCTAGCCGAGAAGATCCACAAGACCCCCGACAAGCGCCTTGCCGGGGACAACTGCGACGCCACGGCAAGACCCTTGCCGGGCCCCCGGCAAGGCCCTTGCCGAGGGCATCAGCAGGGCCACAGCCAGGCCCGCGCCTGCCAAGACTCCACCGCCACCCCCAAGCAGCTGCTAGCTCAACCAGCTAGGCAGGCACCTGCGTGGCGACGGGCGACTTCCAAGCCAACTCGGCAAGCACCTGTGTGGTGGCATGCAGATCTTCGTGAAGACCCTACCACCGCGCCACCTCAGCTGCCTGCCTACCTACATGGCGCCGCATGCGTTGCTGGCCAGGGCGCGTGTCGAAGCGAGGCGGGGCGGCAACGGACGGAACGGGCCTCGTTCCCGTCCCCGATAAAGCTAAGGGACACCTAAGCGATGCATTAAATGCGTCTTATGCTGTAATACGGGCGATAAGCTCGCAGCACTATAGACCTTTCCACCTCTTGTGTGCCACTGTGGCAGCCCCTTTCGACTATAAAAGGAGGACCATGGCATACTAGAGAGGGATTCGGCTCTTTTGGGCAAGTTGCACCCCGTAGCTAGCTCAAGAACACAAGAACACTCAATACATCCACCAAAGCAGGACTAGGGTATTACGCATCCTCGCGGCCCGAACCTGGGTAAACGATCTGTGTGCTTCCTGTTAGACCTGCTTTTCTCATGACACCGCGCCCGCCAACCGTAGAAGGATTCCAGTGATCCCATAGGTGTCGTTTCCCCAACAGGGAGCGAGAGTGAGAGTGAGGGCGGCCAGTTGGGGAAGATAGGATGGCGTTTAGCAGTAGCGCGCGTTAGGATAAAGCGCTACTACTAAACTCCATAGCAGTAGCACAAAACGCGCTATTGCTAAGGCTAAGCATGTAAGAAAATCAAAAATACATTGGTCATCAATGATCTTTTCGTGTAGAATCTAAATTGTCAATAGGAATCTTCCCTGGTTTAAGAACCGGGGAAGATTCCTATTGCGGCCATAGATCCTACACATAGAGTTCAATGAAGACCAAGTGGCTGTGATGGTTCGAGAAGTAACATATTTAAGGTGGTAAACACCCTGTTCGCGGAGCGAGGTGGGACTAAACTTGGTTGCAACGAGTGGACTAAACTTAGCAGCAGCGAGTGTGGGCGAAAAGCGTTGCTGCTAAGTTTAATAGCAGTAGCGCTCTTAGAGAACCGGCGCTACTACTACACCTAACGCACTACTGCTACGTGGGTATCAGTAGCACGGTTTGTTTCCGCGCGCTACTGCTAAGTAGCAGTAGCGCCTTATTTTAAACCGTGCTGCTGGTAATATTCTGTGTATAAGGTTTTCCCTAATAGTGTCAAATGTCATTTTCGTTATTACAACCTTATTTTTTTATGTCAAAGACAAAAAGCTACGCGCAAATTCTCATTGGATCTCGGTTGTTCTTAACAGCGATGGCTATTCATTTAAGTCTTCGGGTAGCACCACCAGATCATCAACAAGGTGGAAATTCTCGTATTTCGTATGTACATGTTCCTGCGGCTCGGATGAGTAAAGTTATTTATATCGCGACAGCTATAAACAGTTCCTTGTTCTCATTAACAAAACATCCCCTTTTTCTTCACTCTTCCAGAACTAGTATAGAAATTGGTGCTTTTTCTACTTTGTTTACGTTAGTGACTGGAGGGTTTCGGGGAAGGCCTACGTGGGGTACCTTTCGGGCGTGGGAGGCTCGTTTAACTTTTGTATTCATCTTGTTCCTTATTTACCTGGGTGCACTGCGTTTTCGAAATCTTCCTGTCGAACCGGCTCCTATTTCAATCCGTGCTGGACCGATCGATATACCAATAATAAAGTCTCCAGTCAACTGGTGGAATACATCGCATCAACCTGGGAGCATTAGCCGATCTGGTACATCAATACATGTTCCTATGCCCATTCCAATCTTGTCTAACTTTGCTAACTTCCCCTTCTCTACACGTATCTTGTTCGTTCTGGAAACACGTCTTCCTATTCCATCTTTTCCCGAATCTCCCTTAACGGAAGAAATAGAAGCTCGAGAAGGAATACCACTAAAAACCTAGTTCGCTCTCAAATAAAAACCTAGTTCGCTCTCAAATAAAAACCTAGTTCACTCGCTAAAGCATCCATGGCTGAATGGTGAAAGCGCCAACCAACCTAGAAAGGCAAAATGGGTCAAAAAGTAGGTTCGATTCCTGCCGGATGCACTGCCTCTTAAAGACAGAAACAGAGGAGGGAAAGAAGGTAGTATAGGGAACTTGCTTTTGGATTCTTATCACAGAAAGCATGGCTAATAGTTTAGCTAGATGACAATGTGCAGCTGCCATGACATTTAGAGTCACCATCTATAGCACTCATAGTGTAAGGTAGACTATAAGTTTTTTCATTAGACTAGTACATTTTTTAACCTTTCTCTCTCTCTTCGTATTTATCACATTTGTCTAGGAGTCCACTTTTCATGTCTCTTTCATCAACATACACAAAAGTATCATGTAAGCAGGCTATAAACCCCTTATTATACATGCTCTGGCTTGGGAACTATGGGTGATTTTCTACTTATTTTTGGCAGCATGCAGCATAGCAGGGAGACATGATCCTTTGCAATCATCCGTATCAAGTTCATTACAAAGAGTAGAGCTGTAAGAAACCTATATACAGTTCTACTCAGGCATACTACGTATTTGATAGATTGGTCCCGTTGCCTTGTCATTTGACTCCTCGCATGCTGTGTCATATGGACCTGTTGGACATATTTTGTAAGCCAAAGAAGTCATGAACTGTTTTTAAGGATAATGCATTATGCCAATCCAACATTTTTGTGACAACACATAACTGTGTGTAAACACAAAAAAATATAGGGATCTTCCTTACTAAAATGCATACTATAACACCAACTACCAATAAGCAAACTGGACATTATATCAAGTAAAACAAATATAGAGCTCAACTGCTCAACAACCATCATTAGAAGAGATTCATGTCTCATATCTCAGGACAATACAATGATGAAGTTTGTTTGAGATACAAAACACTCTGTCTACCAAAAGTTCATACAAACACTAATCATGTGAGACAATGTATTCTACACGTCACCAAGAATACGAAAAATACCATATATACTTTAAATTGCAGTTGGTGCAGTCAGTCGATTCTGCCACAACAATCTTTGGAATGGCCTCCCATCCACCTCCCAACATGACACAAACCAGGTAGAGATTAGAGTAAACCATATATTATTCAAAGATAAATTAATTAGCAGTTCATGTAGTCTTATAAGTAAAGTTTGTAATCCATCATACAATTCATCTACATAGTGATACTTTTGGGCTCGAAGAATAATGTACTCCCTCTTTGAAGACATGAGCAATACATGTATTGGTTAATAATACTCCCTCCATTCCCTTATACAAGGCCACTATGGAAAATACATTTTGCATCTATACGACTAGCCACAGTGGGAGTAACTTCAGCAGTAGCATCGAGTCCAACTCAGCAAATTTGTTTATGTGGCAATGAGTTAATGAGGAGAGAGATACTTGTACTAACTTAGCTAGTTACTGTAACATCACATGTCCCAATGCAATATGAGTCTCTATAACCTAATAAATAAAGCTCTGCATGTTACCACACTTATGTTACTACCCACTATGAAGGTAGTAACATAGTCTAGGGATATGTGTATGTTACTAGTGTATGTTACTCTCCATTGTGGCTAGTCTACAAGGCCACTAACAGTAATCGAGGTAAAAATTAATGATGTTTCCTCGTACTAGCAACTTATTTAATACTTGCATGCATGTAGTCTTAATGACACTATGCTACTTCCTTCTTATTCCTTCCTTGCATGCATGCAGACATATTAATGATCCCGGTTAACGAGAAAAAAAATTGGCTTGCAAAGTAGTCATTAAATTTTACCTTGATACCTGTAATATGAGTTTGTGGCCTTGTATAAGGGAATGGAGGGAGTAATAACTAAAGGTGTGCCTTCAAATAAATACATTTAAGAAAAAGTAAAAATGGATGTATGTAACAGTAACTTGTAGCTTGCATGGAAAAGAAAAGAAAGCAGGTCACATGAGTTGAAGTAAGGGAACTGAAGATTTCATTGATAGCAAGGGCAGCAAACCTAAACGACATGAAAATGCATTACCAATAAGAAAAATTGTACTGTATTAGTACCTTTTCTGCTGAGACGTTGAATACATTGACAGAACCAGCCTAGAAGATAGTTAATTGCGCGGTATTTGGCTTTGGCATGTCCCTTTACAAATAAGACAAGTTATTATAGTTCAGTTTGAAAGTTGGATTTTACAGATAGTATTTTCTGCAAATCAAACAGAGCAAATTATCTACCTTGATTTAGACACCAACGGTCGAAGCAGCCACCGCATTGTTCATCCCTAATAGGTGGTTGATTTGAACGGGATACCAGCATCAACACCATTGGGGAGGTTAGGCGAACTCTGAACCCTGAACATCGAATTGTTGGCATTGAAAAGCGACCCCGTTGGAATCATCCTAGCACCATTAGGAGCATGCTGGTGTGGAGATTGTATGCCTTAAGCGGCGCGGGCGGTGGCGTACTGCACGCTGCCATGGTTCTCAGCACCAAACAATCTCTACACAACATAGACAGAGCAATCAATCAACAAAACTGCCAGGAAAAACATGAACCGTGCATAAACCGAGGGCAGCAGCAGCTCCGGCTACCTGTGGAGTCAGGACATGAGAGGCCTGCTGCTTGGGGAACGCGAGCTCGCCCTGCTGCTCCTCCCTTGCCGTCGACCTGAAGGACATGACCGCTGGTGCGGCCCCAACACTGCTAGCAAAGGACCAATCCATGAGCAACACTCCTCCCCCAAAGTAAGTTGCTGATTGCACACACTGACACGGAGGTAATTCTTAGTTAGACAAGCTGTTCCATATCCATACCTGACTATATGATGTCAACTGGTTTATGTATTGGAATGCTTGCACAATTAGAAGAAGGCCAATCAACACAGAATGAGTATCCTATCACAAACAGGAGAAGCGTTAGCGGCAGTAGTATATAAATGATGCAGAGCATTGCTATTAAACATATCATTGATAGAGAAAACTAACCGTTTTATATCTGTAGTAAGCCCTGTAGTATTGAGCAGTGTTGTAGAAGAACTGAAATGAGGTAAACAAATAGTACTGGCAGATGGAATCAATATTCAACAGTTCTCAGTTGAAAGGAAGAGCAGTCTCGTGAGGGGCGACGAGCAGTCTCGTGAACGTTCGCTCCTCAAATCGATCAATCTGTTTTTTCCCCTTCCCTCGAATCGAATCGAATCAGGCGTTTTGTTGATTGATTGCTCTGTCCCAGCAGCGAGACCTATAGGAGGATGGGCATGCATGGAGCGAGAGAAGCACAGGATCCGTTAAACATCCCCATCGCAAAAGCAAGACAGGGACTAATCGAAATCAACAAAGCTAGATGCACGGGCACCGGAAAGATTTGGCGTGTTTCTTCTCCATGGAAGCAGAACCGTCGCTTCCCCGACCCCGAGGCATGCCGAACTCGCCGAGCACGCCCAAATCGAGAAAGGGGAGGAGGGAGGAGCATACCTGACTCCTTTCTGGTGACACCGTCCACCGCGGCGGCGCGCTCGACGTAGGAGGCGGCGCAGATAACTCCCCTCGGCTCGACGTAGGAGGCGACTCTGATGGGGTGGCAGAGGCTAAGCAGCGTGGGCACGGCGACCGGGCGGCGGAGAGGAGCACGGCGACCGGGCGGTGGGAGAGGAGAACCAGACGGGAGCGAGCGGCGGCTGCGAAGGAGAGGGACGCGATGGGGATGGCGGCTAGGGTTCTCACCCAATCGGGTGCCCTTTTCTCCTCCCCACCCACAGAACGCCACGTACGGGAGACAAAGCGAAATCCCTCTAATGCCCTCAGCGGGATTTAAGAATTACACGCGGTGGCACGCATTTTCCACCCGCACCAGGCATGGGCGCACCCAAGTCATAGACAGGGGTGGCCCACTACTTTGTCAGGCCCAATAGTCAGTGAGGAGCGATCAAAACACAGAGGTGATTAGACGCTACTGTTCATTACTCCGATTGCAAATTTTATCCAACGGCCCAGCTCATCCCAGGGGCAGATCCGATGGCCCAAATCGCATCAAGGGAGAGATCCAACGGTCAGAAATTCGAAATCGCTGAGAGAGCCCATGTTCAGACGTGAATCTAACTATGGGATGGGATGTTTTGGCACGATCAATCTGCCACACCCGAGTTGAACATGTTTTTAAAAAATTCTATAACAATTGTTGATAGTTAACAACTTTTAAAGGTCAATCACTATGGGTTTTTACTATTGCGAGCAGCAGCCTTTTGCCACTGTATATATGCGTAAGATATCATTCATAGTTTCGTATAGAATCTTACCGCAGTTATGGCTAAAATTTTCGGCCAATCTGTGCCTTGCTGATATGCCTTGGCAGACATATCACTGTATTACTGACAATGAATACAACATCTGTATATAAAATGTTGGAAGGGGAATATTAATTGCTTTGGAAAATTTAGGAAGCAATTGCACTACATTGTCCCGCGATCCTAGTTTCTCTTTGATTTTTTTCTTTCTGTATAGCCATTTGTTTCTAAGTTTCGATTAACCATTTTGCATGACACTGTGATTGAGAAAAAGGTGCACTTCTCCGCAAAAAAAGAAGAGAAAAAGGTGCACTGCAGTGACTAACTCAGACTTTAACTAACCATAGTAGAAGAACGCCCGTGCGTTGCAACGGGGCGACATTAACTTTAAGAGTTCAATATTAATATTCTCATACATATCAAGTGACATTGGCGACCTTTTTTACCATCAAATCCCCACACACACACTCTCTCCCTCCCTCTTCCTCACTCTCTCTCCCTCACTCTCTCTAACACACACGCGCATATCCATCTTATTGGGTACGGGACCATAATCCATCTATTTCACACACACGCTAGTGCATAACAATATGGATTATGTGTATTATATTTGCCACCACAACTGAGGGAATTAATTTCATATAAATTGGCCAGCCACAGCTCCAAGAATACGCGGAGGTGGTGGCCCCGGTCGGCGTCGGCGTCGTCCGGCACGGGCCATGGGCCCGCTTCCAAGTGCGTCCGCGTGCCGGCCACCCACGCCGGGTCCTTCAAGTGTTGCTTCCACTGCACCAACTCCCAGGGCCACGGCCACGGCCAGGGCCAGGGAAGCCGCCCTTCTTCGCCCCCTTCACTGGCCGCGGCCAACGCGGTGCCGCGGCACCCGGCCTCGCCGTCCTCGTACTCCGGCACCTTCGCGACCCAGTGACGCAGCCCAAGCATCGGCCTCGAGAATCAAGAATGCTCGACAACGGAAAGGGAAGGGAAGATCATATACATGTCATAAGAAAGGGAGTTTATTTACTGCTCCCTCGATGTATTGTTTCAAACATTTGAAGATTGATTACCATCTGTGAGTTAAGGTAAGGTTAATGTGATTGGGCGATTTTTCTGAAAATCAATTATTTGCTTTCTAATTAATTTGATTGGGTGATTTAAGGTAAGGTTAATTAATTTAGATTTGATCTTTAGAGATTGTTCGTGATTGATTCTACATTACTAAATAACTTGCGCCATTATGGAAAGTTCTGATCTGTTCAGATTTCTTTCATTGTGTGAGAGGGTGACGCGGAAATAAACCGATAAAGTGGGGGGAGGGGACGAAAAAAAACCAGCGAAGGTGGGAGGAGGTACCAAAAAAACCATGGGAGGTGGGACGAAAAAAACCTGGAAGCGAGACTACCAACTGCTCCATTAGGAGTAGAGATGACCGAGGATTAACAGGCCACACAGGAATGCATACTGACCTTCGTCCAAGAAAAAGAAAAAAAACTCTCCCAATTTCTATTTTTCTTGACCAGACCACGCTGTAAGTGTTCTTAGGGTCAACCTCCCTAGAAATCGCCAAAAACTAATCGATCTAGTCCACGATACCAAGAGCGGAGCTAACACCAGGAGCGCAGGTCACAAAGATAGTTTCAGTTTGTTTTCAGAGACTTGTAGCTGAAAACCAGGATACTACACATTTGTTATTTCTTGTTTAATTCGTGTGCTAGTTTCTTTGTTGCTTCCTTGTAGTATTTCATTGCTTATATTTATTGGGGGCGTAGAGAAAAATTATGGTCAGACATATGTGATGTCAGTCAGATTATATTACTGACTTGATGCCTTCCATGCGTTTTATATAGTAGGTGTGCTGCAGGTGCAAAATTAAATAGCACGCAATCTATACAGTAGACCAACAGTGCTTACATGCGCAGAACTAAAGAACAGTACAATCATACCATGAGGCCATGAACTGAACTACTACTAGTACTACACAGAACCACAAATAAATAAGCCGTACTGCACCCATCTAACCATGATGTGAACATGACATGGTGCAGACCTGCTGAAATTAAAATGCATTAGTTTCTTTTTTCTGTCGGAATTAAAACTACTACCCTCTACTGGTCACCAATTGTTCAATTCTGTCACTGAGACTGGATCATGCATCTCTGTTCTTTTGTAAGTGCATTGTTTTCACACATTTTGGAGCCCTTGTATTTGTGCAGCATTACTATTGGACAATCACCCGACGCTGCACCTGAAGGGTTCTCTGTTGGAAATAATGTCAAGAAAGTTCTTGATTCCCGTTTTTCCTCTTCTTCTGACACGGCTGGATAGTCACTCAAGTCTCCACTATCTATTACAAGTTCCAGATACAAATTGAGGACAGCAAGAAGGGGATTCGGGAGATAGAGCCAGGGGATGGGAGGGGATAGCCACTGGCGGCTAGTTCTATGGTTCAGTGCCTCCGTGCCCTCTCACTCGCTCCGTCTCGCTATTTAACCACACTCACATGGCCGAGGTCGGACCAAAGTAACGTGAGTTGGGCCTGGCCTCTCGCCTGGGCCGGCCGGGCTCTGCTTGTGTAAGCAACCCACTGATATATTACTCGATCTAGCACTCAGCTCACGAATTCAGGTAGCGATTTAGGGTTACAATGTCTAGATACAAGAATTGGGGGAACAGGAGGAAGGGAAGAGAGCCGCCGCCGGGTTCGTGCCGTGATCCACTGGGTACCTAGCTCCAGTGGGTGAGGACGTGTTAAGTAGCTGGTAGCGTCACACCCACTCAGGGCCACTGATCTTGCGGTTGGGCCGCCTCTATCTGATGGGCCGAGCTGGTGGCGAGGCCGGTTCGTTGCTGGACGCTGGTGCTGGGCTGCTTGTGGCCTTGAGACCCCCTCCTCCTTGCGATGAGGCTTGTCCCCAAGCCTCTGCAGTAGGAAATCGAGCTTGTAGTTCTTCTTTATCTTCCCAAGTGTCGCTGATTGACGCAGGGTCAGACCACCGAACGAGGACTTGTTCAACCATGCTGCCATGCTTGCGACGCCATCGTGAAGCCAAAACCTGAACTGGAACTGCAGGTATATCAGTAGCAGTGGGGAGCTGTTGTTGAACTGGCGTACCTGGCAGTAGAGCTTTTCTCAATAGTGATACATGGAAAACAGGGTGAACTGTTGCATTTGTCGGTAGCTCCAGCTTGTAAGCTACCGGATTGATCTTGGCGATGATGAAGTATGGTCCGTAGTACCGAAAAGAGAGCTTGTGGTTAGCTCGCTTGGCCACTGATGTTTGCACGTACGGCTGTAGCTTCAGATAAACCTTGTCGCCGATCTCAAATACACGCTCTGAGTGCTTCTTGTCTGCCTGTTGTTTCATATGCAAGTGAGCTTGCTGAAGGTGTTGTTGCAGCAGATCTTGAATGGTAGCGCGCTCGTCGAGCCAGGTCTGTAGAGCAGGAAGAGGCCGCAGTGATGCCCCAATGGCGGGGTTCGTGACCGAACATAGCCATGAATGGTGTCATGCCAATGGCTGAATGTGGCGCTGCATTGTACCAGAATTGTGCAAGAGGAATCCAATGACTCCATCGCTTGGGACACGAATGAGTGAAACAGCGAAGGAAAGTTTCAAGGCATTGGTTCACGCGCTCGGATTGCCCATCGGTTTGCGGGTGGTTGGCCGTGCTCATGCGGAGGTCAGTACCAGCATGGCGAAAGGGTTCTTGCCAAAAGTGGCTAGTGAAAACAGGATCATGATCGGAAACAATAGATTGTGGGAAGCCATGGACGGGGTAGATGTGTTGCATGTAAAGGAGGGCAACGCGGGAAGCGGTGTAAGGATGGGCAAGTGGCAAGAAATGAGCGAACTTGGTCATCTTATCGACCAAAACCCAAATGCAATTGTACTGAATTGATTGTGGGAGACCATCGATGAAATCCATCGTGATCATATCCTAGGACGTGGTGGGAATAGGAAGTGGGTGGAGCAGCCCTGGTGAAGCCACCCGCTCCGCTTTAGCTTGTTGGCAGATTTGGCAGCACTGAACATACTGAAGAATATCAGCTTTCATTTTTCGGCATGTGAATAAACGCTTGACTCGCTTGTAGGTAGCCGGAAACCCCGAATGCCCCCCCCCCCACGGGGCTATCGTGGAACGCAGACATGATCTGCTGCTGCAGCGCGATGCTGCCTCCAAGCCAAATGCGGTCTCGGAAACGCGGGAGTCCTTGCGACAAGCTGAAACGCCCTTTTGGGTCCGGTCGAACTGCCAACTGTTCCAAGAGACGCTGTGCTTGAGGGTTGGAGTTGTAGCTTGCTATGATATCGTCGAGCCACACCGGTTGACAGCTTGTGATCGCCATTACATGCTATGAGTGGTGCAGGCGAGATAGTGCATCTGCAGCTCCATTTTCCACGCCCTTCTTATACACAATCTTGTATTGCAAGCCCAATAACTTGGTGAAAGCTCGTTGTTGCCACGGAGTCGTGAGTCTCTGCTCCTGCAAATAGACTAAGTTGCGTTGGTCTGTTTTGATGATGAACTCTGCAGAGTGCAAGTACGGTCGCCATTGATCTACTGCAGCGATCATTGCCAAATACTCTTTCTCGTACGTGGATAGGCCTTGGTACTTGGGGCAGAGTGCTTTGCTCATAAAGGCGATAGGGTGCCCTTCTTGCTGCAAAATTGCTCCAATGTCTGTATCACATGCGTCAGTTTCCACCGTGAATTGTTTCTGAAAGTCTGGCCGTGCAAGCACCGGTGCTGTGACCAGTCCCTTCTTGAGTATTTGGAAGCTTTGTTCAGTGTTATCTGTCCAAACGAACGGTGTTCCCTTCTTGAGGAGGTTGAAGAGAGGTCGGGCTAGGATTCCAAATTGCCGGACAAAGCGCCGGTAATACCCTGCCAGCCCAAAAAACCATTTGACCTCCTTCACATTTGTAGGTGTGGGCCACGCTGTCACTGCCTCGATCTTAGTGGGATCGGTTGCCACACCGTCAGCGCTGATTACATGCCCCAGGTAGGTTATTCGTTGCTGCCCAAAACTGCACTTGCTTCTTTTCACTTTCCACTGGTCACGGCGAAGAAGCTCAAACACTTGTTTGAGGTGCTCTGCATGTACTTGCCGTGTTTTACTGAACACGAGTATGTCGTCGAAGAAGGACAGAACACACTCACGCATGAGTGGGTGAAGTGTGCCTGTGATAGCACCGTTGAATGTAGCGGGTCCTCCAGCAAGGCCGTAAGACAGGACTTTGAATTCAAAGTGCCCGGAGTGAGTTTGAAAAGCAGTCTTGAATTCCTCTCCTTCTGCCAGTCTGATTTGATGGTAGCCTGCCCTCAAGTCAAGCTTGGAAAACCACTTAGCCCCGTGCAGTTCATCTAACAGCTCTTCGATTACAGGCACCGGGTACTTGCCCACTATGGTCATAGCATTGAGCTGTCTGTAAATCTATGCAGAGTCGCCACGTGCCGTCTTTTTTCTTGACTAGGATTACAGGTGAGGAGAAAGGGTTGTGGCTGCGCTGAATGACACCAGATCATAACATTTCCTGCACTTATTTTTCAATCTCATCTTTATGCTCAGGTTTGTGTCTATATGGCCTCAAATTCACTGGTTGTGCTCCTGCCATAAGTGGCATCCGGTGATCACAATCTCGACGTGGGGGCAGCCCAGTTGGTTCGCCGAATACATCCTCAAACTGATCAATGACCTTCTGAATATTGTCTGGTGTGGGTGTATATACTTCATCTTCTTCAGTAATCTGATATAACTGCACAACTTGCGCTAGCGATCCCTGTTTGTGCAAGGACTGCAGCTGCAAGGCGTTGATCTCAGGGCAAGCATCCACACGCTCTTGATGGCCTCGCAATTGTGCCGGTCCACGCGGAGTGGTAATCAACAAGTGTTTGTCGCGCCAGTCCACACTCATCAGGCTGTGTTCTTCAAGCCAGTCCATGCCGAGGATGGCGTCATACGTGCCCAATGGCAACACCTTCATGTCCGTGCTGAATTCATGCGTCTGAGACACCCAACTGCAGTGTGGTATGTGAGAGAAACAGCAGAGCTCGCCTCCATCTGCAACCTTGACGCGGCAGGGTCGGCGAAGAGGTACGATGCCTGTCAGAACTGATGCGAGGCGTGCGTCGATGAAGGATGTGGAACTTCCAGAATCCATCAACAGTAACACCTCGTGGCCTTGTAACCACGCGTGAAGACGAATCGCCTTCGGTGACGTGCCACCAGTGAGGGCATGGCGAGAGATCACCATTGCTCTTTCGGCCAGTGCGTCGCCGAGCGATGGGCTCGAAGAATCGCCGTCGGAGTCGAGGCCGAGCAGTTCGAGTAGCTCCTCGAGGATGTGGAGTTGAACGCTGGTAGGGCAGCTGTGGTCCTGCCCCCAGCGCTCCCCGCACTTGAAGCAGAGGCCCTTCGCATGACGGTACTCCCGCAGCGCCTTGAGCTTGGTGCCGTCCGCGCAGCTGGCTTCTACTGCTGCCCGATCCGTGGCCATCGGCGTCGTTGGTGGCCGTCCTTGGGGTAGTGTCGAGGGGAAGTGCCATGGGCATGCCCGCGCCGTTGCAATGGCTCCAATCCGGAGCAGTGGTACGCACTGCGCTGGGGCGCGCACGCTCCCGCGAAGCGCCGTCCGCCACCTCCTCCTGAAGTAATGCCAGAGCGCACAGGGTGTTGAGGTCCGGTGGCCGCTGCACCAGTACCACCGCGCGGATGTCGGGCCACAGTCCCTCAACAAAACGGGTAAGATAGTAGTAAGGATGAATGGATTCAGAATATGCAGACTAATGATCAGCTCAAATTGCTCAATGTACTCAGCTACAGTTGTTTTCTGTGATAGAGAGTAAAACTGGCGGATTAAGAGCTGGTGACGGTCATGACCGAACCTCGTACACAACAGCGTCGAGAAAGATTCCCAATCGAACTCGGTCAATTTCCTCTGCACCGATTGCAACCACACCGATGCAGAGCCAGAGAAATTCAGTGATGCCATCGGGACCCAGAATTTCTCTTGGATATCAAACATCTGAAAGTACTACTCGCAAAGTGTCTTCCACAGACGCGGATTCTCGCCCGTGAATTGGGGGAACCCGATCGATGGATGAGCCTGACCAATTCCAGCGAGGATCTGGCTAGCATGCGCGTATGGAGATGCGATGGTAGACGGAACGGGAAGTTGTGACTGACCGTTGGCCGGGGTGGCCACCGATGCGAATATCGGCGCCAGTCCCTGTGGCAGAACGTCGATGCCGCGGTCGATTGACCCGAGGGCGTCGCCCTCCGCACGCTTGCTGGTGCCAACGTGGTCACGCAGCGGCACTGGTGGTGCGGGTGGTGGTGGCGCTGGTGCCTCCACCGGCCGCTCTTCCGTAGTGGTCGCAGGCCGCACTTGGAGTTCAGCTACCGCCCCGAGAGCTGATCCACGCGCCGCTCCAGATCGGGCCGCCACTGGCCCAGATCGTCCAGCTTGGCGGTGTGGGAGCGGATGTCGGAGTGGATCATGTCGAGGGAGTTGGTGAGCTTGTCGAAGTAATCCTTGAAGGAAGGATCCATGGCGCTGAGTTGATCCTTGATTGATTTTTGCAGCCCCGTCTCGATCAGATGTGCCAGGATGTGGATCTATGGCTCTGAATACCAGATGTAAGCAACCCACAGATATATTACTCGATCTAGCACTCAGCTCACGAATTCAGGTAGCGATTTAGGGTTACAATGTCTGGATACAAGAGTTGGGGGAAACAGGAGGAAGGGAAGAGAGCCGCCGCCGGGTTCGTGCCGTGATCCACTGGATACCTAGCTCCAGTGGGTGAGGACACGTTAAGTAGCTGGCAGCGTCACACCCACTCAGGGCCGCTGATCTTGTGGTTGGGCCGCCTCTGTCTGATGGGCCGAGCTGGTGGCGAGGCCGGTTCGTTGCTGGACGCTGGTGCTGGGCTGCTTGTGGCCTTGACAGCTTGGGTCTTCTGGGCTTCATGGTCCTTGCCAGTTCTCATGACATCTTCACCGAGAAAATGCCCGGCCCCTCTAGAACTGAACAAGGTTGGTGTTCATTGCTTCTAGTTCCTTTTAGTTTGTTAAGACACTGATTATCACTATTGAGTTCTTCTCTTCCTGATCCACGACAGGTCTGAGCGCAGGCAGGATCAAATCAGAAGCAAGAGCCGACTTGGGATTTATGGGTGATTCGCTGTAAAAGAAGTTCAAACCTATCAAATAAACCGTGAGCAGAATCGCACAGGCTTTGCCCAGTGATATCAGATCCGTGTCGTGACTGATATTTGTTTCCTTGACTACAAATTCAAAGTTCATTTGAGTTCTTGCGACCGGTCTTTGTGTAAGAGCTAACATCACCACATCTGTCGGTGACACCACACACCTCTTACAGTTGCTATATAGTCTCCTTCAAGCATGGCATCAATGGCATGCCCCCACAACCGGTGTTTGCTCTCTGATGACTTTCTAATCCGCAAATTAGTTTTTGTTCCCTGCTGATGCTACACCTTGGACCATGGCATATGCTAACATGAATGTACCCCGATATTTGTTCTCAAGAATATAGTAATTTATGCTTATTCTATACATTTATATTTTAAAATTGTTGATTCAAGCTTTCTAGGTTTCCTAATGATGTGTGGTAAGAAGTCTGCTATGGACCAAATTTGGAATACTTGAGAAGGTACAGAGGTTTCTCTCTTTTCTAACATTCAGAATATTTGTCACCTAGCTGTAGCTATACTTGCTCTAACCAGTTATACGTCTGCAGTGATTGTCCAAGTTAATTCCCTCTATCTCATTCCGTCAACTAGATCATACACGGGTTCAAACAGGTTTATGAAATGGCTATTTTTCTACTGATAGTAGGCTATTTTCGTATTGATAGTAACTCGAGTATAACACCTATTGTAGTACAGTTATGCTATAGCCGATATAAGTAGAAGTTGTATGATTTCAGGTGACGATTCCTGTTCCCCAACACTTAGTGATAGTTTTTTTTATATGGCAGCATTGAGACTAAATTGGAGAGAGAGAGAGAGAGAGAGAGCGTGCGCTAAATGTACTTCATGAAAACTCCCTCCGTCCCATAATATATGACGTTATTACAACCAATATGTGAGTATATCGGTTGTAATAATATCTTATGTTATTTGGACGGAGGGAGTATCATTTAGTGACTGACAAACTCTATTGATATGTGTACAGAATATCAACAAATGTAACATACTCATTTTATTGTAATAATATCTTATGTTATTGGATGGAGGGAGTATCTTTTTTTCTATTTTTTTTTATTTCAGCTACGACACTTCCTGCGTGCAAGCGATAGGCCGGTGTGCATGCATCCTTATGTCATGTGCGTGTTAATTGTTGTTAGTTGCACACACCGGTAGAATCCATGGCACATACCTACGACGACGTCATTGGTGTTAATTGTTTTGGTCACTTTCTCCTACGACGACGTAATCAGATGGATTACTAATTGCAGCGCATAAATTATGTTGCATTAGCATAATCAGCGCATAACCAGGCATTAGCATAATCAGCGCATAACCAGGCATGACGTTATTGCAGCGCATAAATTATGTTGCATTACTAATTGCTGTGTGAGCAGGATTGTAATGTTCCTGCTTAAGTAATGGAAGTGCTTTATTCGCAAAAAAATAAGAATGTCCTTTCATTATTAGGGTTTATTCTCTTCAACCATTTTTGCGCTCAGGTACCATAAATTTTACTAATTAGAGCAAAACCAACATATTCTGTTTTATTAGCATGTGCCCACAATTTCTTTCCATTATAGCCAACCAACATATTGTCTTTTATTAGCACATGCAAGTAAATTCCGGCAATAATTTGTGGAGTAACTCGTTCTGCTCATAATTTTGGAGACAACTTCCTTATTTTCACACAACCTCCTTATTTCCAGACAACTTAGAGAGATATAAAAACCGGTGTGATTTAATATAAAATTCCAAGATGGGACTGTTCCTATCATGAGTGCAAGCTAGCTGAGTTGGTTTTAGCCATCGGCACAATAGGGAAGGTCCATAGTTCAATCCCCTCGCACCATTTTAATTTTTGCTGCTCGTCCGTCAGACAGAAAAAGAAATACGTGGTAGGTCCAATTTGGCCCACCCGGGGGATAACCGAAAAAATTGGCGAGCTATGTGGGGTAGCTGCATGGGAGCTACTATATGACGCTGGTTGCGTCAAATAGCGCATGGGACGCATAACAGTTCGAGTCTGGGCCAGCCCACTGGCATGCACCGAAATAACATTTGTTTGCAAGGCAGGAGTAATAATCCAAAAAAAAGGTGCGTTGAACGATCGAACATAAGACCTTAAAAACCCAGCCATGTGCCGCTAGGCACGACAACAAACGCCTACTGCTAACCGATGGCCAGCGCGAATATTTAAGAACATAGTGTAACATTGGATTTAAAATCCTTTTTGAACTTTTTAAAAAATACGAATAGCCAAATATTCTTGGAAACGTGAACATTTTTTGAAATTACGACCACTGTTTTTAATATTCCGTCCATTTTGGAAAAAAACATGAACAAAATTTGAAACAACATCAATTTTTGAAGAAATGAACCATTTATCAATACCGAAGCATTTTTTTAATTTGGACCAACTTTTGAAAACGGAATATGTTTTGAACATTTAGAACAATTTTATAAAATGTATTTTTAAACGCAGAAATTATTTTGAATCTGCGAACATTTTATTAAAACAGTAATATATTTAAAATTCCAATATTTTTAAATACATTTTTTTAAATGGCAAACAATTTTTGAATATTTCTGAATTTTATAAAAATCAGACCAAAAAATAAATTAATGGTCCAAATATTTTTGAAAAGGGGCAACACAATATTGTAATTCAAACATTTTTCTAAAATGTTAAAAAATCTAAAACGTTTCTAGAAAAAATTGAATTATTAAATAAGGTAAAAATTAAAATAAGTTTGGACGAAAACCGAAACGGGCCGGCACAGTGCTGGGCGGCCTGTGCGAGCTCCGTCTATCTAGCGCATATTACGAGAAATAAGTATTTTGCAGCTACATGGGCTGGCAAATAAATGGGCTGGCTTCGCTGGGCCACAACGTGTGTTATCTGTAGTTTGCTGGTTTTGACCTAATATCGAGAGCGCACATGCATCTTGCCGAGCCCAGATCCCGCGATATATATCTATGCCTTATGGGCAGTTCCGAGGGACGTGGGATCACTAGTCGATCACATGCACGTTGCCTACATTAACCAAACTTGTTAAAGCCACACATACGGCAGATGGGTAGGTACTCAATTGATCCAATGCTGGTTAGTTTAACTAGTTGTGCTCAATCCGCGCGTCACGTGACAAAATCCGTGCTTCACGCGACTACTGATTTATGAAATTGAGTTTTACATGCAAAAAAGCCCATGCATTGCAATGGAAAAAAAATACCACACGCTCTTAATTTACTAAAAATGGTCTATAATCTGAGATTTTTTAGCTACGACCAAAACAAAGATGGTCTTAGCCTACAAAAGCGCAGTTCAAGATTCCACGGGTATTCTATTTCAACACGGCTTGCATGTAGATTTAATCCGTACAAAGAAATGGGCAAGTGATCATGCATTTATTCATGTTATGTGTGAAATGGGGTATTGTTACGGGCCGGTAAAGGAAAATGACAAAAATAGACGATGACACGTTAGCACAGTACGGAGACGTGTGCATCAAGGGAGGTTTTCAGTTTAAGCATCACCAACTTAGGGTAACTTTTGAACACTTTTTTTCACATGCATATTTCTTAAATACATGAAGAGTTGTTAAAAAGATATATTATTATTTTAAGCATAAAGAGAGATTTTTTTCTGGAAAAGGACATTTTTGTATGGTCTCCTGTGGACGCAGGTACTTGCGTCCTTATTTCATCACTATTTCTTGCCATACATGTCATAGGTATTGGTCTCTGTTTCATCGTTATTTATATCTTGTTAAACATGTCTTTTATTTTATTTTTTGTCGTGCATGCCTCCCTTTTTCTTTTTGCCATGCATGTCCTCTCTTTTTTCTTTCTTATATATAGGAGAATAGCGGAACATCTCATCTTTATCGGATCTCCTCTGCATTTTCCCTTTTATTTGTTTTATAGCATACACCCCATCTTTATTAGGTCCTTCTTTTATTTCTTCTCATGCATGTCCTTATTTATTTGGTGTCTCTAGCAAATTTATCTTTAATTTCGTGTCCAATCCTGATTTTGCTAAGGTGTTCACCCCCAATCCAAATCACTACCGGTATGAAAGAAAGACGGATAATGCATTATTGATTAAGATTGTACCATAGATATTTTTCTTAATTGTTAACAGGTAAAATAACATCATATTCAGATTCTAAATATATTTTTTTAATCAAAATTCATATATAACATGTTAAATTTGGAGTTAAGATTTAGAACATATGAGTATTTTAAAAAACATTTGATATCTACTGCGGGTTTAATATCAGAAAAATCAGGGGGTTTTCTATAAAATAGCATGATGGACTAAGAATATCTATTTCTTTTATTAGTAGGTATATAGATATAGATAGTAGTATCAAATTTCATGAAGTGTTGTAGATTACTTGAAAATTAACAATTACTCCCTCCGTAAATTGAGTTTTATAGTAGTATCAAATTTCATAAAGTGTTGTAGATTACTTGAAAATTAACATTTACTCTAAGTGATGGATGTGGGGCATGAGAGATCTTCGTGCCGTCTGGTTGATCTGAGCGTCGGTCAGTTGATGTACTTGACGAATTTGATCTTTTGTCGAATGCTAGGTCCCTAGTAGTATAGGTTAGGAAGACACGCAGCATCAGAGAAGGCATGTGGGATCGGAATCCCATGCTCATGAGTCACGAGAAGATGGTACGTACGTACCGAGGGTGGATCGGTTGACCCGACTTATTATACTCGAGCGATTGATGCCTGTTGTCTAGCGAAGTAGAGCCATGGCTTCCAATGTTTCACCTATAAATACTCCAGCAACAATAGACTTGGATCCAGTACCCTATAGCTCTTCATTTCGCACCTCAATCTTGCTCTGCTCTTTTCATCTTGATCTTCTGCGACAGCCAATCTCAATGGCTTCAGCCGCAGCTACCCCTCTGAAGGTGCTCGCCGTCGTCTGCGTCGTCGTGCTGGTCGGGCTCAGCTTGAGCCAGCCGGCATCGGCAACAGCCTGCGATGATGTCTGCCCTGAAGCTCCATCAGCCTGTCGCCTGACTTGCAATGCACATCCATGTCTTCTGTGCGACTCACTAGCACTGGAGCCGCTTTCGTGCGGGGAGCCATGCCAAAAGGCTTGCTTGAAAGACTGCAAAGTAGGTTTCTGAAGCATGCATGGTCCGGATCATGCATCCTCTGTGTCGTGTTTTCCATATTTTAATTCCATTTTCCCTTTGAGTTTTATTTGGTGTGAAATGCATCCGTTTGTCACGCGTGTCACTTAGTTGGTCACTCCCTCGGTCTGGATCACTGTAATAAGGAGTTTGTTATGCTATTTCAATATGTCATGTACCACGTGCGTTCTTTCTTCATTTATATTGTTGAAATATTTTTCTCTGTGTTAATTCTGTTTACTTTTTTTGCGGGGTGTTATTTTGTTTACCTTCTTACAATCTATTGTATGTACTCATGGGTTAATGCAAGGAATATATCTCAGGCCTCCTGGCCCGCAAAAATAAATCTTAGATATATGCAGAACAAGCTATTCGGCAGTCAGTTGTAAAACATAATTTTAGAGCGCACTTCTCAAACTGAAGGAGTGTAAAGATACTAATGGCACTTCCGCCGGACAATATCATTGTTCTTTTTTTCCACACCAGACGTGAATCTTTGAAATCGCAATACTATTTTGTGTGATGTATTCGTTCTCAGTATGTGCAACGGTGGCTCCAGCAAACTCTAATATTACTTATGGCCAAGGCAATGTAGGAGTTGGGTACAGAAGAAGCGGTGCTCCCATGGAAGCGATAATCAAAGCATGGTGGTCTATTGGAGAAATTCGCAGGGGTACCTGAAAGACTGCGTGCTCCACCCACCCTACGTTTCATTCCTTTTCTTTTGACTTTCAAATTTGAATCTAATATATTTTTTGAACTGAAAGTCCAATTTATGTTCCGTGTGCACATTCATGTTCCTTGCGACGAGGGCTTTGAAACAAGACCACTCTTGAACATGTTTTCACATGACCATGCCCATTGATTACCTTGACAGATGAGCGCAATGGCCTTGTGCAAAAGATGTTGTGCACCTTCACGATCTTCTTCGCAGCCACGGCGGTGGAGGCAATGATCACTGGATTCTCGCCAAACTTGAGGAACATCAGAGGGCCATGTCGCCTAGAAAAGGTCTTGTATGGCCCGGTGCAGGAGGGTGCCAAAAAGGTGGTGGATACTCCCAATGGCAGGAAGCTGCCACGGGCCTGGAGGGAGCCGCAGACCGTGGTTGAGAGGGCCAACGGAAGCTCTGTAGAGTCGAATCAAGTATATAAGAGGAAGAAGAGCTAGCAAATATTTTTTTTATTTTTTATTTTGGAAAAGGAGGTTAAACCCTCGGCCTCTGCATTAATCGATGCATACAGTTCTTTTATTCATTAATCGATGCATACAGTACTTTTTATTAATTATTCAACAAAGGACTGACAAGAACATATATCAAGCCACCAGAAGCCATCACTCACACCTACATACTCGATAATGTGGAATGCTCTCACCCCCCATATCTAAAACCGGTGTCGCTGATCCGTCCACATAACGTATCAGAACCAACAGCCGGTGTAGCAGACCTAAAACGCACATCACATGCACACGTTTTAGAAGCTGCCATCATCATCGGACCGTTGATCCATCTTCAGGAGAGAGATCCGCATCATCCTTGCCAGTCCGGACATCCGTTGACGCTACCACGGCGCCCAATGGTGCCACCGCCCTACGCGCATCCATCCAGACGCGAAGACTCTAGAAGATTTGTCGTGCGTAGCACCTGCCGACCAGACATGACACAGTGTAGCACCTGTCGGTCAGGCATGACTTGACATCTCCACCGAAGCTTCGTGCAAGACTTAGTCGCTCCACCTCCTCCCTTTGTCTTCCAGCGCTGCTCCACAAACTATGCTCACAAGAGAAAAACGACACCGCAACACTCCCATCGTCCGATCTGGATGACCAGATCCTAGGGCTTCCCCCGAAGCAGCACGAGTGGGTTGACAGAAGTTACACGACGATGCCTTCATCAAGGTAACGGTGCAAAACGCCGCCATCCCGCGATCGGCTCAGTTTTCACCGGCAACTCTGTCTCCCCAACTCGCAGCCGGGATTAGATGACGAATAATCTGAAGATCCGACCACCTACCTCAGGTTGACCATCTCCGGCGAAGGAGGTGGCCACCACCGCCACGCCCAGGGCCGGAGCCCCTAATGTCCTCGTGTTGCGGGTCGATCCCAGGAGTAGCATGCCATTGACGGAACAGTACACGACGTGTGCGGCCCGCCGAAGCCCAACCGGGCCCAGATCAAATGCCCAAGCTGTCGCCGTCCCGTCGTTGTATGGCGCCGCCTGCCTGGTCACCGCCTCCCCGCGTCACTGCCTTAGATCCGGCCGGCGCGACCACCGCCACCCTGATCGAAGCGTTGGCCGAGGAGAAACGCCGTCGCCGCCGCTGCGACACACATGCTTTGCCTGCGACGTCCCCGACGGCTGCGGCGGGTGGAGGGGCTGCACTGGAGTGTACTGGAGACGGCGGTCGGGGGCGGTCCGATGCGGCGGAGGGGCCTCACGGGAGCGGGTAGGGTTAGGAGCGGGGGCTCCGTCAGTAGGATTAACACGATCTCCATGTTGGAAATATGAACAATTTACCAAATGATTTTATTATCAGAAATATTAGATAAAGCACGACTAGTATAGCAGTGATAAAACAAGTCATGCGATTTGATAAAGAGAAGGTAAACAACATCTTCATATATGAACTGTAACTAAACACATCTAGAGCAGATAGTATAGCAAGTTGCATATATGAAACAGAGTCCAACATATCTAGGGCAAACACTAGAACAAGGAACTGTAGCAGGGTCTCTAACAGAAAGAGGAAGAACACGTACGGGACAGCAGCAGCAGAAGCACTGGACTTGGGGTCGACATCCTCTCCAGCCATGTCGTCGATGAGGTTTTCGACGTCGGGGAAGAAGTCGTCGTCGGGAAAGTAGTCATCGGAGTCCGTGATGGAAAAGTCAGTAGTCGCGCAGAGCGCTCCCCAAAAACCTTATCACCCTTCTCCCGTACAGGACTCAAAGTGGTGCGGTTTCGGAGGCCTACTGTCCCGAGTCGCGGTGCACGCCGCAAGCCGGGATGAGGAAGACAGCAGCAGCTCAGAGATTGGAACCGGTGGCGAGAGGAAGAAGAAGTTCTGGTGCACCTCTCTTAGAGGAGCGACCTCCCTTTTATAGGCGCAAGAGAAGGAGGCGAGAGGGCAGCGACGGGAGGCGAAACGAAGAGATGGAGATGAAGCGAACAGCCAGCAGCCGAAGGGCTACACCGTTCGCATTCGAACTCGACTTTCGCAAAAATCTTTTCAGCTTCCGTGTGACCTTTCGTATACCCGTAGTGTATGGCAAAAATTTAGACATCGGCTCGGCTCATTCCCGCAACCCGCGGCGCGGCGCGGCGAGGCGTGGCGTGGCGAGGCGGGCGGTAGAGGAGGAGCGCGCGTGGATGTCCCTCTTGTTCTCATGCTCATACAAGTGGGGAAAGAACGTCCCTTATAAAGAGGTCCAACTCCCTCTAAACTAGCAATGTGGGACTAAACTTTAGTTCCACCTCTTTCCTTGCACGAATGGGCTGCGTGGGCCTCTAGGATTTATTAGGAATTTCTGAAACTGCTTATTGGGCTAGGCCCAAAATAGATAAAATTCCAGCAATCCCCCACCAGATCCCAGAGGCACACTATTTGCCTTTGGTTCCAAAACACTGTTTTATATACCGGTACTGCAGTGGAGACTGTTAAGTTGAACTTCCACCTAGAACTCTATGCTAGACTAGTAAGCAACTTGAACAGTGGACTGGGCCTTGAACTGCAAGTTTTCTGTGAATCTAGCTTCACATAAAGCCTTGACCGGTACGTGGCTACCGTGTGTCTTCCCCGCGGGTGGAGCTTATGCGTCATACTCCGAGACCTTTCATGAGTTTATTAGAGAGAATCCTACTCTCATAGATTGCGACGTTTAACAATCAGACTCATATAGGTGCGTTCTTCAAAAGATGTTCTGCAGGACGACATCTCTGCTTCAATGAGCCACTTAGAACACATTAAGATATACATCAACCTGCCATGCAGATTAGGAGAGTATTGCATCTTCATGGAGTGGTATTGTTAATAGTAAGGATACTCTCCTCTCAGTTGATCAACAGCTTGTCTTCCACATCTAATTCACGGGATCTCCGATCACAAAGAATAGGTTACGACTGTGAACAACTCATATTGTGGGTCTCATACCCATCTCCCTCGATGCATTATCTATCACATTACGTGATAGACCCTTTGTAAAAGGATCTGCCAGATTTTTAGACGTTTGGATATAATCCAATGCAATAACTCTGGAGTTTCTCATTTTCCTGACAGACTTTAACCTTCTCTGAACATGTCTTGATGAATTCATGTTATCCTTTGAGCTGCTCACTTTTGTGATCACAGTTTGATTGTCGCAGTTCATAAGGATACCCGGTACAGGTTTCTCAACAACAGGCAAGTCATTCAACAGTCGGCGAAGCCAATCTGCTTCGACCGTACCTGTATCTAGTGCTGTGAGTTCTGCTTCCATTGTTGACCTCGTTAAGATGGTCTGCTTGCAAGACTTCCAAGAAACAGCGCCACCTCCATGAGTGAATACATAACCGCTCGTGGCGTTTATCTCATCAGCATCTGAGATCCAGTTTGAGTCACTATACCCTTCAAGCACCTTTGGGTGCCCGGTGTAGTGAATTCCATAATTCGCAGTGCCTTTCAAATAACGCAAAACTCTCTCTAGAGCTTTCCAATGCACATCTCCTGGTTTTGAGACAAACCGACTCAGTTTGCTAACAGCAAAAGAGATGTCAGGTCTTGTAGCACTGACTAAGTACATAAGCGAGCCAATTATCTGAGAATACTTCAATTGGTCTCTAGCAATTCTTTGATTCTTTCGAAGCAACACACTAGCATCATATGGTGTTGGAGAGGGCTTGCAGTCACTGTAGCCAAAGCGACTCAAGATCTTTTCCACATAGTGAGATTGAAGCAATGTGATCCCACCATCATCGTCTCTCAACAACTTGATGTTCAGAATGACATCAGCCACTCCTAAATCTTTCATCTCAAAACAGCGAGACAGAAAATCCTTGACCTTCTTAATAACATTCATATTTGTTCCGAAAATCAGTATGTCGTCAACATACAAGCAAAGGATAACTCCCTCGCCCCCACCATGACGATAGTACACACATTTGTCAGCTTCGTTTACAACAAAACCTGCAGCTGTTAAAGTTCTTTCAAACTTCTCATGCCACTGTTTGGGTGCTTGCTTGAGTCCATACAAAGACTTCAGCAACTTGCACACTTTTCTTTCCTGACCATCTAGTACAAACCCATCTGGTTGTTCCATATAAATTTCCTCGTCCAACTCTCCATTTAGGAAAGCAGTCTTAACATCCATTTGATGAACGAGAAGACCATGCGAGGCAGCTAGTGAAAGTAGAACTCGAATAGTGGTCAGTCGAGCCACAGGTGAGTAAGTATCAAAGAAGTCTTCACCTTCCTTTTGGGTATAACCCTTAGCCACGAGCCGAGCCTTGTACTTTTCAATAGTACCATCAGGCCTAAGCTTCTTCTTGAATACCCATTTGCATCCTATAGGTTTGCACCCATAAGGACGATCAGTTATCTCCCAAGTTTCATTCGCCAAGATGGAATCCATCTCGCTACGAACCGCTTCCTTCCAGTAGTCAGCATCTTCAGATGCATAGGCCTCTGAAATAGAACTGGGAGTGTCATCTATGAGATACACAAGAAAATCATCACCAAAGGACTTTGTAGTCCTCTGTCTCTTGCTCCTAATAGGAACTTCATTATTCTCCTCCACAGGACTTTCAAAGTGTTCCATCGAAATGGTAGGTTCGGTAATTGTAACTGGTTCCTGATTCGATGAACTAGGCATCTCCTGATTAGATGAGGTAGCCATATCCTTCATGAGAAAGATATCTTCAAAGAAAGTCGCATCATTCGACTCCATGATCGTACCGACATGCATGTCAGGTACGTCAGATTTTACAACCAAGAATCTATAGCCAATGCTATGAAAAGCATATCCCAGGAAAACACAATCCACAGTCTTTGGTCCAAGCTTCCGCTTCTTTGGAATTGGAACATTGACTTTTGCCAAACAACCCTATGTTCGTAGATAAGAGAGTTTTAACCTTTTCTTCTCCCATTCCTCGAATGGAGTTATCTCTTTGTTCTTTGTGGGAACTCGGTTTAGGACATGACATGCCGTCAATATCGCCTCCCCCCACCATGCCTTGGAGAGACCCGATGTGTCTAACATGGCGTTAACCAATTCAGTTAGAGTACGGTTCTTTCTTTCGCCACCCCATTTGACTGAGGTGAATAGGGAGGCGTCCTCTCATGGATTATACCATGTTCCGCACAAAAAGCATCAAATTCATTGGAAAAATACTCTCCACCACGGTCAGACCTAAGCCTCTTGATTTTCCGATCAAGTTGGTTTTCCACTTCAGCTTTATAGATCTTGAAAAAGTTCAAAGCCTCATCCTTAGATTTCAGAAGATACACACGGCAGTATCTAGTGGACTCATCAATTAACGTCATGAAATATTTCTTTCCACCTTTTGTCAAAACACCATTCATTTCACATAGATCTGAATGTATGAGCTCTAGTGGTGCAAGATTTCTCGTTTCCGCAATCGTGTGAGACTTACGAGGTTGCTTAGCTTGCACACACACTTGACACTTAGATCCCTTGACAGTGGTGAAACTAGGGATTAAGTTCAACTTCGCTAGTCGCGACATGCAACCAAAGTTAACATGACAAAGACGTGAATGCCACACATTTGATTCACTATTGTTGCAAATATGATTAACAACTTTATTGCAAACGTCTGATAAGGATAAACGAAACAGGCCTCCTGACTCATAACCTTTGCCAACAAAGGTTCCATACTTGGATATTACAAATTTATTCGACTCAAAGACAAGCTTGTAGCCATCTCTACACAGAAGAGATCCGCTAACAAGATTTTTATTGACAGAGGGGGACATAATGCACGTTCTTCAGCCGCACGATCTTCCCCGAAGTAAACTTCAGATCGACCGTGCCAACACCACGAACAGAAGCACTTGAACCATTGCCCATCAGCACGGTTGAAGTCCCTGCGGTCTGATAAGACGAAAACATGGAAATATCACCGCATACATGCACATTAGCACCCGTGTCAATCAACCAATCAGGAGAATGACATACTGAAAGAATAGTGGGAAATATACCATACCCAGCATCCTTCATGTCAATGTCTCCAATGACAACATTAGCGGTCTTGCCGCCTTTCCCAGGATGACGCTTGTCATAGCGATTAGGGCAACTAGGAGCCCAATGATCAGGATCCCCACACACATAACAAGCACCTTTCTTCTTGTCATTCTTCTTCTTGAAGTTCGTGTGTTGCACAACCTTGTTCTTCCCATCAAACTTTGCTTTACCGTCAAACTTGCCCTTGTTCTTGAACTTGTGGGGCTGGAAGTTCTTCTTCTGTACCAGATTAGCACTAGATCCTCCCTCAATACCTCGAGCACGTGTGTCCTTTGCTCTTGCCTTTTCTTCCACATCAAGAGTACCAATGAGAACCGGGACGGAAAACTCCTGTCTCTTATGCTTCAGTAAGGTAGCAAAGTTCCTCCATGAAGGAGGAAGCTTAGTGATAATACCTCCGGCAACAAACTTGTCTGGTAGCATACAATTGAAGTGCTCAAGTTCTCTAGCAAATGACTGTATCTCGTGAGCTTGCTCAACCACGGAGCGCTCTTCAGTCATCCTGTAATCATAGAATTGCTCCATGACGTACAGCTCAGTGCCAGCATCCGAGACCCAAAACTTGGCCTCGAGTGCGTCCCACATATCTTTTCCATTATCAATTGACGCATAAGCATCAACTATGTTCTCACCAAGAACACTCAAGAGAGCAGCCTTAAACAGAGTATCCATTTTCTAAAAAGCTTGTTCCTGTTGAGCATCAAGCTCTCTTCAGGTTTGCCAAGAGTGGCGTCATAGCAACTCATGGTTTGAAACCATAAGACTGCTCCCACGCGCCACCTCTTATAGTGGATACCCTCGAACATAGGAGGTTTCATGGAAGCAGCAAAACCACTCGGGGTAAATTGCCTATAATAAGGTTTTTGGATTGTTGGAAATATGAGCAATTTACCAAATGATTTTATTATCAGAAATATTAGATAAAGCACGACTAGTATAGCAGCGATAAAACAAGTCATGCGATTTGATCAAGAGAAGGTAAACAACATCTTCATATATGAACTGTAACTAAACACATCTAGAGAAGATACTATAGCAAGTTGCATATATGAAACAGAGTCTAACATATCTAGGGAAAACACTAGAACAAGGAACTGTAGCAGGGTCTCTAACAGAAAGAGGAAGAACACGTACGGGACAGCAGTAGCAAAAGCACTGGACTTGGGGTCGACATCCTTTCCAGCCATGTCGTCGATGAGGTTGTCGACGCCGGGGAAGTAGTCGTCGGAATCCGTGATGGAAAAGTCAGTAGTCGCGCGGAGCGCTCCCCAAAAACCTTATCACCCTCCTCCCGTACATGACTCAAAGTGGTGCGATTTCGGAGATCCTCTCCAGCCATGTCGTCGATGAGGTTGTCGACGCTGGGGAAGTAGTCGTCGGAGTCCGTGATGGAAAAGTCAGTAGTCGCGCGGAGCCCTCCCCAAAAACCTTATCACCCTCCTCCTGTACAGCAGCAACTCAGAGATTGGAACCGGTGGCGAGAGGAAGAAGAAGTTCTGGTGCACCTCTCTGAGAGGAGAGGCCTCCCTTTTATAGGCGCAAGAGCAGCGACGGAGATAAAAATTTAGACATTAGCTCGGCTCATTCCCTCCCTTTTATAGGCCTCCCTTTTATAGGCGCGGGCGGCGGAGGAGGAGCGCGCGTGGATGTCCCTCTTGTTCTCATGCTCATACAAGTGAGGAAAGAACCTCCCTTATAAAGAGGTCCAACTCCCTCTAAACTAGCAATGTGGGACTAAACTTTAGTTCCACCTCTTTCCTTGCACGAATGGGCTGCGTGGGCCTCTAGGATTTATTAGGAATTTCTGAAACTGCTTATTGGGTTAGGCCCAAAATAGATAAAATTCCTGCACTCCAGGGCTAGCAAATAGTAGATGCATCATTCTCCATGATTGGGAAGTGTGAATCTGTGACTGCTGTGATAGGAAGATCTATGGAGGATCCAATGCTGCTGCTGCTTCTTTGTTTTATTTATGTGGTTGTTTCTTGGTTGCTTCCTTATATTATTTCTTTATGTTTAATTTTGCGGGGGCAATAATAAAATGAAGGTCAAACTTATGTGATGTCTTTAAGATTATATTGCTAACTTGATGCCTTCCTAGCATTTTATATAGTAGGTGTGCTGCAGGTGCAAAATTAAATAGCGTGCAACCTATACAGCAGACCGACAGTGCTTACATCTGCAGACGAAAAAAAAAATGAAGGTCAAACTTATGTGATGTCGGTCAGATTATATTACTGGCTTGATGTCTTCCATACATTTTATGTACTAGGTGTGCTGCAGGTGCATAATTAAATAGCTAGTAATATATATGTACAGTAGACCAACAGTTCTTACATGCGCAGGACTAAAGAACAGTTCAAGCATAGCATGAAGCCAACTAACCATGATGTGGACATGATATGGTGCCGATATGCTGAAACTGGGCATTCGTATCTTATTTCTCAGTCAAAATTAAAATTACTGCCCCTTTACTGGTCACCAAGTGTTCAATTCTCTCACTGGGACTGGATCATGCAGATCTGTTCTTTTGTAGGTACGATTGCTTTCACGCATTTTGGATCCCTTGTATTTGTGCAGCATTACTGTTGGACAATCACCCAACTCTGCACCTGAAGGGTTCTCCGTTGAAAATAATGTCAAGAAAGTTCTTGATCACCATTTATCGTCTTTCATCTATCATTGATGAATTAGAAGCTTCGGCAGAGGTTAGGCCATGGCTCTCTGATAGCTAGCATGCTGCGTGAAGAGGAACTTAAATGGTACTAACACTCTAACTCTCAATTTATCCTGAAAGGTGATTTGAATACTAGATATTTTCATGGCGTCGTCGGTGGCAGACACCGGAAGAAACTTATTCATTCACTTCAACAGGATGAGGGCACGATTGAGGGGCATGAGCAACTTAAATCTTATATCACTAATTATTATAAAAAATTGTTCGGAGCCTCGGAGGAAGGAAACTTCTCGATGGATGAGTCCCGAACAGATGATATCCCTCAGGTCTCTGATGAGGAAAACAACCTTCTAACAACACTATACTTCGAGTAGGAAGTTAGAAAGGCGGTTTTGCTAATGGAGCACAACAAAGCCCCGGGTCCGGATGGTTTTCCCGCAGAGTTCTATCAGAACTTCTGGGAAGTCATCAAACCGGGTCTCCTCCTCTTGTTTAGCTATCTACATGCTGGCCAACTAGATTTGTTTCGCTTAAACTTCGGTGAGATTTTTTTATTACCTAAGGTTAATGAGGCTGAAATGATACAACAATAAAGACCTATTTGCCTCCTTAATGTTAGTTTTAAAATGTTCACGAAGGTTGCGACTAGCTGAATTTGGTTGCTGAACATGTGGTTCATCCTTCATAGACAACTTTTATGCAAGGTAGACACATCCTAGACGGAGTTGTTATCCTTCATGAAACTGTCTATGAATTACATCAGAAAATGTTGAATGGGGTCGTACTTAAAATAGACTTTGAAAAAGTTTATGACAAAGTCAAATGGCCCTTTCTTCAACAAAATCTCAGAATGAAAGGATTTTCTGCAGAGTGGCGCGCAATGATCCATAGCTTCGTTTCAGGAGGTAGTGTTGCCACTAAGGTCAATGATGACATTGGCCACTATTTTCAAACGAATAAGGGATTGCGACAAGGTGAATCGCTATCGCCCATACTATTCAATATAGTGGCGGATATGGTAGCAGTCATGATTGAGCATGCCAAGGCTGATGGACAAATTGATGGGGTAGTAAATCATCTAGTTGATGGTGCCTCTCCATACTTCAGTATGCCGACGATACAATTCTCTTCATGGATCATGACCTCTAGAAAGCGAGAAATCTGAAATTAATTTTATCAGCATTCGAGCAACTCTCAGGTCTTAAGATTAATTTTCATAAAAGTGAATTGTTTTGCTTTGGCGAGGCCCAAGACGAGGCTCACCTGTATGCCGACCTGCACGGATGCGGGTTGGGACAGTTTCCGATCACATTTGGGGATACCGATACATTATCGGAGACTCACAAATGATGAATGGAAACACGTCGAGGAGAGGCTGCAAAAAAGTCTTAGCAGTTGGAAAGGTAAGCTGCTCTCTTTAGGCAGAAGATTGGTCCTAATAAATTCAGTACTTAGTAATATGGTACTATATATGATCTCCTTCCAGTTGCCGAATGGAGTTTTACATATATTGGATTATTTTTGGTCAAGATTCTCTTGGCAAGGAGATAGCGAGAAAAAGAAATACCGACTGGCTAAATGGAGTGTGGTTTGCCGTCCCATAGACCAAGGAGGGTTGGGCATTCATGACCTTGAGGTTAGTAATAGGTCCCTACTTGGTAAATGGTTGTTTAATTTACTGACGGAAGATGGTGTATGGCAAACCCTCCTCGGGCGGCAATATGTGGGCTCCAAGGTGGTATCCCAAGTATACTGGAAGCCTGGAGATTCTCTCACTTTTGGGCAGGTCTAATGGCTACGAAGAAATATTTCTTCTGCTATCACTAGTAGAAAACAGGGCTTTGGTTCAGGCCTGGCTAGCCCATTAGTCCCGGTTCAGTCACGAACCGGGACCAATGGGGGCAGCAGCCCCAGTTCGTGCGCCCAGGGGGCCGGCCGGGCCTCGTGGGGCATTGGTCTCGGTTCGTCTGGACCCATTTGTCCCGGTTCCAGGAACGAACCGGGACCAATGGGCCTCGCTCCTGGCCCACATCCATTGGTCCCGGTTTGTGGCTGGAACCGGGACCAAAGGGTGGCCTTTAGTCCCGGTTCCAGCCACGAACCGGGACCAATGAGGTGCCTATATATACCCCCTCGCCCGCGAGCAGAGCACTCCACTGCTCTGTTTTTCTGGCCGGCGAGGGGAGGGCATTTTGGTGCTCTAGCTCACCTCCTATGCACATGAGGTGTTCGATGAAATGCCCGAGCCACACTAGTTAAGCTTTCTCCTCTCCAAACTCGACCTCCAAGCTCCATTTTCCTCAAGATTTGTCTAGGTTTAGCGGTCTGTCACGTCCCGTCCCCGTCTTCACCGCCGTCGATCACCCGTGCCGATCTCTTTGCCGGCACCACCGTGGTGAGCCTCTTGTTCTTATCTTATTTATGAAAGGAAAAAATTCTTACTTGTATGATTAGATAGATACTTGTCTAATTTTCTTACTTTTATTATTGCTTGTTATTATATAGTGCGATGGTTTTGGTATCCGCCCCCGTCGGCCCTCGTCCTGTCTATGATTCGGATGTGGTATATATTATCTTTTATAACTATTTGGTTCATTTATTGTTTATGACAATTATGCCGACCAACGTGACATAGATTTTATTTATCTAGGAGGTATGTGAACCGGAAATTCCAACCGCCCCTATTGTCGAGAGGTTAAATTTAGTTGAAGAAGAAAAAAATTACTTGAAGGAAAAAATAAAAAAATTTGAGGAGGAGAAGATGATATTGGAGTTGCATGTTGCGGATGTCGTCGATGATCACAAGATCAAGATGGATGCAATGCGCTTGAAGATTAGAAAGATTAAAAAAATATGCCATTCATACCGAGACTTGGTATCATTATGCCGTTGGATCAATTGTTACCTTGGTTGCGATTATGATCGCATTCGTTGTTGCATTGAAATGTTTTACATAGTTTCAATGTATGGTTTAGTTAGATGCTCTGGAGAGCTATATGTTGTTCAATGAGAACTACGTATGTACTTTGGTTTTAATATGACGATGAACTTCTACTAATTTGATCAGTTATCTATTCATGATGTTCTGTAATGGTTTTTGACACACTTAATTATATATAATGCACGCAGATGAACTGGCAATGGATGTACGGTGACAGACACACCTCTGAGTACATAAGGGCGTGCATAAATTTCTCCAGGTGGCTGAGGCAAACAAGCAGAATGGTTTTATGTGTTATCCATGCCCTATATGTGGGAATACGAAGTCTTACTCTGACCTGAAAATCCTTCACACCCACCTACTTTATAAGGGTTTCATGCCACACTATAATGTTTGGACCAAGCACGGAGAAATATGGGTTATGATGGAAGACAACGAAGAAGAAGAGGACGATGACAACTATGTGCCCCCTGAATACGGTGATGCTGCAACGGGGGAAGAAGCTGCTGAAGATCAAGAGGAACCAGACGATGTGCCCGATGATGATCTCCGCCGGGTCATTGTTGATGCAAGGAGATAGTGCGAAAGTCAAAAGGAGAAGCTGAAGTTCGATCGCATGTTAGAGGATCACAAAAAGGGTTGTACCCCAATTGCGAAGATGGCAACAGAAAGCTCGGTACCGTACTGGAATTGCTGCAGTGGAAGGCAGAGAATGCTGTGCCTGACAAAGGATTTGAGAAGCTACTGAAAATATTGAAGAAGGAACTTCCAAAGGATAACGAATTGCCCGACAGTACGTACGCAGCAAAGAAGGTCGTATGCCCTCTAGGATTGGAGGTGCAGAAGATACATGCATGCCCTAATGACTGCATCCTCTACCGCGGTGCGTACGAGGATTTGAACGCATGCCCGGTATGCGGTGCATTATGGTATAAGATCAGACGTGATGACCCTGGTGATGTTGACGGCGAGCCCCCCAGGAAGAGGGTTCCTGCCAAGGTGATGTGGTATGCTCCTATAATACCATGGTTGAAACGTCTATTCTGCGTTTTTTGTTTTGTGTGACTGTCTGAAATCCTTGGTTATTGCTACTGCCACTTATGTTCTGCTCATGTCCATGTTGTTAAGCAGCTGGATCTGCAACTACTTCCCAGCGCTGTTTTTTATGGATAATTGTTATTTTCGAAATTGGAATGTGCTCTGTTGGAACGTGCGTGGGCTGAATTCTGAGGCTCGGCAGCGTGACCTACGTGCCAAGATTGAGGAGAGCAGATGTTCTGTTCTTTGTCTGTAGGAAACTAAATGCGAGAACTTTGATATTCGAACGATTAGACCCTTTTGCCCTAGGAGGTTTGATCAATTCGCGTTCTCGCCTTCTGTTGGAGCCTCTGGTGGGATTCTAGTCGTTTGGAATTCTTCGATCTTTCACGGTCAGCTTGTTGATATTCAGAGGTTTGGTGTTGTCGTCTCCTTCCAATCGTTGCAAAACTCCGAAAAATGGACCCTAGCCTCTGTCTATGGGCCATGTGAGGGTCAGCCTAGGGACGATTTCGTTAGTTGGCTATATCATCTAGACATCCCTCCCGATGAAAATTGGCTATTGTTGGGGGACTTTAATTTCATCAGGTCTTTGGATAACAGAAACCCCCCGGGTGGTGATATTAATGATATCTTCCTCTTCAACGAAATAATGGGTCACCTTGGTCTCTTGGAGCTGCCCTTGAAGGGCCGTAGCTTCACCTGGTCTAATATGCAGCAAAACCCCCTGCTCGAGCAACTTGATTGGTTCTTTACTACTGCTGATTGGATTTCACATTATCCGAACACTGTGGTTAATCCACTCGCCAGAACTGCCTCGGATCACGTGCCTTGTGTGGTGTCCATTGACACTACCATTCCTGTGGCCAAGACTTTTCGGTTTGAAAATTTCTGGTTGGATATGCCAGGGTTCATGGATTGTGTCACCAAGTCTTGGAATGCACCTGTCTTGTCTGATCTTTCTGCTTCTGCGGTTATCACAAGGAAATTTAAGCGGCTGCGGTATGATTTGAAATTTTGGAGCAAAAAGTTACCATACATCAAAAAGCTTACTGTTGATTGCTCAAAGGTGATTCTACACTTTGATCAGCTGGAGGAAGTGCGACCTTTAACACGGCCAGAATTCAATTTTCGAAAATTGTGAAGTTTCACTATAAACATCTGTTAAAAATTCACTATATATATTGGAAACAGAGGTGCACTATTCGGTATATAAAGGTTGGCGAGGAGAATTGAATTTTTTTTTCATGCCATGGCCTCGGAGCGTATGAGGAGAAACTCAATCTCCAGTCTGAAGATCAGTTCCATGCTTGATCCTGTGACTGATCACGCTCAGATGGCGGGAATTCTTTGGGCTTCGTTCAAATCAAGGATGGGCCAGGCCCAAGGGATCAATATGGGCTTCGATTTGAATCATTTAATTCAGCCCATCCCGGGACTGGAGGAGCTATCCTTGCCGTTTTCTGATGAGGAAATTAACAAAGTTTTGAAGGAATTGCCAGTGGATCGGGCACCTGGTCCAGATGGCTTTAATAGGATGTTCGTCAAGCGTTGTTGGCCTATAATTGAGAAGGACTTCTTGAGGATGATTTAGGATTTTTATGAGGGGAAGCTTTCGTTGGAAAACATTAATTCCTCCCTCATTACGCTCATACCCAAGATCATTTCACCAGAAGGGCCCGATGATTTCTGGCCAATATCTCTCACCAACACTTGTCTTAAATTTCTAATAAAATTGTTGGCCAACAGGGGCAGAGGGTGATCCTTAAGTGTATCCACAAAAATCAGTATGGGTTCCTTAAGCGTAGGTCAATTCAGGATTGTCTGGCCTGGAGTTTTGAGTATATTCATCAATGTAAACAGTCCAAGCGTCCAATCATAATTCTTAAGTTGGACTTTGCTAAGGCCTTTGACACTGTCGAGCATGAGATTATTCTTCAGATGTTGCAGCATAAAGGGTTTGATGCCAAATGGATTCTTTGGATTAAACAACTGTTGTCTACAGGTTCTTCGTCTGTACTGTTAAATGGCATTCCTGGAAAGCAATTTTTGTGCAAGTGTGGGGTCAGACAGGGTGATCCACTATCACCTCTGTTGTTTGTCATCGCAGCAGATCTGTTGCAGTCTGTGGTCAATCAAATGCTGGTGAATGACACGCTCTCTTTTCCTATTCAAACCCATGATAGAGAGTTTCCCATCATTCAATATGCGGATGACACAATCCTATTTCTTGCAGCTAAGGATGATGAGCTTGTTGCCCTCAAGAACATGCTGTTTACCTTCCAACAATCCACTGGTTTAAAGGTCAACTTTGCTAAATCCTCAATGATTCCATTGAATATGACTGATGAGGAGGCTGCTAGACTTGCTGCTATTCTTGGTTGTAAAATTGGCCAGCTACCATTTACTTATCTTGGATTGCCTTTGGGAACTACAAGGCCAAGGATCATTGACCTCATGCCCTTAGTTGACAGTCTTGAGAGGAGGTTAACTGCAAGCTCTTCTATGCTGAATCAAGGCTCTCGCTTGCAGCTCCTTACCTCTGTCCTGACCTCTCTGCCAATATACTCTCTATGCAGCCTCAATATTCCAGCAGGGATCATTAAGCAGCTAGACAGAATCTTCAGGCAATGCGTTTGGAGGGGTAATAGTGATGCTCCAAAACATTCTCTGGCTGCTTGGGAGCTGGTTTGCAGGCCAAGAGATAAAGGTGGTTTAGGTATTATTAATCTGAACATCCAGAATAAAGGACTTCTTATCAAGCATCTTCACAAATTCTATAACAAGGTTGATGTTCCTTGGGTGACCCTGATATGGAACAGCTACTATGATCATGGGGTTCCACAGGCAACAGCTAATGCTGGATCTTTCTGGTGGAGGGATGTTCTGAAGCTGCATAAGGCTTACACTGCTATTGCCTCAGCTCATATCAACATGGGTGATTCTGCTCTGTTCTGGACAGACTCTTGGCACATTGGGGGCTCTTCTAGACCCCTATGTTGGAGATTGCCAAGGTTGTTTTCTTTTGTCAATAATGATAGGATCTCTGTGTGGGAATTTCTTCAATCCCAGGATCTTTACTCTATGTCTTATTTGCCTCTTTCTCATGAGGCTGCTGCTGAGTTACACATGCTGGAAGGTTGGATCATGCAGTTAGACAGAGACCCCACTATACCTGATGTTTGGATATGGCCTGGTCAATCAGGAGGATACACTGTCAAAAGTTTTTACATGATCATGCACTCACACCTACCTACAATACAACCTTGCAAATGGCTATGGCAGAGTAAGTGCACCATGAAGATCAAGGTGTTCGGCTGGCTATTATTCTTTGATAGACTTAACACCAAGGATATGCTGGTTAGGAGACACTGGCGCTCAAACCAGGATGACAATCTATGCCTCATTTGCAGTGAGCTGCCGTATGAGGATAGAATCCATCTATTTTTTAACTGCACCTTCAGCTGTAGAGTCTGGAGCTACTTGGGTATTGATTGGTCTGGAGGCTCAGATATTCTGCAATGTATTCTGCATGCTAGGTCCAGCTTCACGCACCCTTTCTTCGTTGAAGTTATGCTAACAGTAGCATGGAATATTTGGATTTTGAGAAATGGCAGAACCTTCAGAGCTGAGAGAGCTACTTTCAGTACTTGGAAGTGTAAATTCATCCATGATATTTCTCATAGGGTGAAGGATTGTACAAAACCAAAACTCTTGGCTTGGGTTGCTTCTTTGTTGTAAAGCAGGTAGAGTTGGTTAGCCATAGGTAGACTCTTTTCCTTTTTCCTTCCTTGTATAGTCCGTAATTTGTTTGTACAGTTGTGCTTTCTTTAATAAAGGGTTGTGGGGCTTTGCCTCACAGTAAATATTCAAAAAAAATGTCTGTTCAGAGACGAAGAGCATGCCAAGTTGATGCGATGACACAGAGAGGACCGTAAGAAAGACGGGAAGTTGAGAGCACCCGCTGACGGGTCGTAGTGGAGAAAAATCGAGAGAAAGTACCGGGCTGAGTTTGCATGTGACCCAAGGAACGTATGGTTTGGTTTAAGCGCAGATGGCATTAATCCTTTCGAGGAGCAGAGCAGCAATCACAGCACCTGGCCCATGACTCTATGTATGTATAACCTTCCTCCTTGGATGTGCATGAAGCGGAAGTTCATTATGATGCCAGTTCTCATCCAAGGCCCTAAGCAACCCGGCAACGACATTGATGTGTACCTAAGGCCATTAGTTGAAGAACTTTTACAGCTATGGAATGGAAACGGTGTACGTGTGTGGGATGCGCACAAACATTAGGAATTTAACCTGCATGCGTTGCTGTTTGTAACCATCAACGATTGGCCCACTCTCAGTAACCTTTCAGGACAGACAAACAAGGGATACCACGCATGCACGCACTATTTAGCTAACACCGAAAGTATATACCTGGACAATTGCAGGAAGAATGTGTACCTGGGCCATCGTCGATTTCTTCCGACCAACCATCAATGTTGAAAGAAAGGAAAGCATTTCAAAGGCGAGGCAGATCACTGGAAGAAGCCCGCCATGCGTACCGGTGATCACGTACTTGCTATGGTCAATGATTTACACGTAATATTTGGAAAAGGTCCAGGCGGACTATCTGTTCCGAATGACACTGAGGGACACGCACCCATGTGGAAGAAGAAATCTATATTTTGGGACCTACCCTACTGGAAAGACCTAGAGGTCTGCTCTTCAATCAACGTGATGCACGTGACGAAGAACCTTTGCGTGAACCTGCTAGGCTCCTTGGTCGTGTATGGGAAGACAAAAGATACACTGAAGGCACGGGAGGACCTGCAACGTTTGCACGAAAAAGACGGCATCCCTCCAAAGCAGTATGAAGGTCCTGCCAGCTACGCTATTACCAAAGAAGAGAAGGAAATCTTCTTTGAATGCCTGCTCAGTATGAAGGTCCCGTCTGGCTTCTCGTTGAATATAAAGGGAATAATAAATATGCCAGATAAAAAGTTCCAGAACCTAAAGTCTCATGACTGCCACGTGATTATGACGCAACTGCTTCCGGTTGCATTGAGGGGGATTCTACCGGAAAACATCTGATTAGCCATCGTGAAGCTATGTGCATTCCTCAATGCAGTCTCTTAGAAGGTGATCAATCCAGAAATCATACCAAGGCTAAGGAGTGATGTGGCACAATGTCTTGTCAGTTTCGAGCTGGTGTTCCCACCATCCTTCTTCAATATCATGATGCACGTCCTAGTTCATCTAGTCAACGAGATTGGCATTCTGGGCCCCATATTTCTACACAATATGTTCCCCTTTGAGAGGTTCATGGGAGTGCTAAAGAAATATGTCTGTAACCGCGATAGGCCAAAAGGAAGCATCTCCATGGGCCATCAAACAGAGGATGTCATTGGGTTTTGTGTTGACTTCATTCCTGGCCTTAAGAAGATTGGTGTCCCTCAATCGCGGTATGAGGGGAGACTGACTAGAAAAGGCACGCTAGGAGGGGACTCAATAATATGCAGGGACGGGCATTCTTGGTATCAAGGACACTACACAGTTCTACAGAACTCTACCTTGGTGACCCCGTATGTCGATGAACACAGAACAGTCTGCGCTCCAAATACCCGGAGCAGTGTGACGACTGCATTACATGTGAACACATCAGGACTTTCGGCAGTTGGTTGGAAACACGTCTCAGAGGTGACAACATTGTTTGTGATGAGTTGTATTCGTTGTCCAGGGGACCATTTTCGACTGTATTGACTTACAAAGGATACAAGATAAATGGGAATACATTTTACACGATCGCCCAAGATGAAATGAGCACTAACCAAAACAGCGGTGTCCGCTTTGATGCAGTAACCAATCGGGAAAAGGACACATATTATGGTTACATAGTGAACATATGGGAACTTGACTACGGACATGATTTTAAGGTCCCTTTGTTTAAGTGAAAATGGGTCAATCTGTCAGGAGGCGGGGTACAGGTAGACCCACAGTACGGAATGACAACAGTGGATCTGAACAATCTTGGGTACACAGATGAACCATTCGTCCTAGCCAATGATGTGGCTCAGGTTTTCTATGTAAAGGACATGTCTACCAAACCAAGAAAAAGAAAAGATAAGGAAGCGAACACATCATACGATGAGCCAAAGCGCCACATAATTCTTTCAGAAAAAGAGACATCGTGGGAGTGGAGGGCAAGACAGACATGTCCGAAGATTATGAAAAGTTTCATGAAATTCCTCCTTTCAAAGTCAAGGCTGACCCAAGCACCCTGTTAAACGATGAAGATTATCCATGGTTACGGCGCAATAAGCAAAGGACACAAGCAAAGAAAAAGTGAAGATTTTCTCTCCACAACTATTATGATGATGCCTTTGATCTAGAATATCCATGTAACAGACGAGTTTTCGTATGAAACCCTGATATTTCGAAAGAGATTGTCCGTGTTGTACACAAAGTGCATCTAGTTTCGCCGTAACCCTCTCAACTTTTTAGCAGATGCTATGTGGGTGAAATGATGATACCATGCCAACTTTCAACCTTTTCAGAATTCATTTGTAGTGCTTTTCATTTTTAGGGTCATATAGCTTAAAAATTAGTAAATGCATGAAAAATAACAAATGAAGTCAGAAAGGGTTGAAAATTGATGATGTGGCTTTGAATGGTGCATTTTGAACACGCAAAAAGTCTAGAGTTCAAATAAGTTAAAAAAATGAAATCCCTTTGTAACAGATGAGCTTTCGTCCAGAACCCTGATACTTCGAAAGAGATTTCAAAGGGATTATAAAAAGCTTTTATAAGCCTCTAGTATTATTGAAACTAAAATTATAAAAATTTATGCAACTAAAATTATTAAAGTATTTTCTGCTCAAAACATTATAAGCAAAAAGAATTTTCATAAAGAACTTTTTTGTTAGAAACTTTAATAGCAAAAAGAATTATCATAAAGATTTTTTTGTTAGAATTCAAATTGGAAAATTAATGGCACTAAAAAAGTTTATTACCTAAAACCAAAAAGAATAACTGAAAAACTAGTAAGTATTTCGCTGTAAGTAGAAACAAAATAAAATAAATAAAAGAAAAAAGAAAACAAAGAAAACCTAAAAAAAATGCCGCCTACTGGGCCACCACGGCCTGCATACGACTAGAAACCCTCTAGTTGGGCCAGGATGCAGGCCCGTAGTAGGCCCAGTTGGCCCACAGGCACAGAGAGTGGATTTAGGCCCGTAAGCATGCAGTAGAGAGGAGCTCGAAATGGTTAGCTCGACAGGGCTTATAAACCACACCGAGCCCCTCTCGGCTAGCGGGGTGGGACTAAACATCCAACCGCACTGTGCTAGTTCCAGCAGATGACCTTTGGTCCCGGTTGGTGGCACCAACCGGGACGAAAGGTGTCCATTGGTCCCGGTTCGTAGCATCAACCGGGACCAAAGCACCCCTTTAGTCCCGGTTGGTGCCACCAACCGGGACCAAAGGTCTCTGCTTCCCGCCCTTTGGGCTGCTGAAAAGGGACCTTTGGTCCTGGTTGGTGGCACCAACTGGGACTAAAAGGGGGCTTTGGTCCCGGTTGGTGCTACGAACCGGGACCAAAGGGCTGGCTATATAAGCCAACACTTTGGAAATTTTCAGCAGTTTCTCCCCGACATCGACGCCGCCCTCTGCCCCGACGCCCTGCTCCTCGTCGCTGTCGCCCACGCCCGTTGTCGCCGTCGCCGTCGCCCGCGCCCATCGTCGCGCCGCCCCTGCCCCCGACCACGCTGTCGCCCGCGCCCGTCATCGCGCCGCCCCTGCTCCTCGTCGCCGTCGCAGTCGCCTGCGCCCGTCATCGCGCCGCCCCTGCTCCTCATCGCCGTCGCCGTCGCCCGCGCCCGTCGTCGCCGTCGCCATCGCCTGCGCCCGTCATCGCGCCGCCCCTGCCCCTGAGCACGACGTCGCCGCACCAGCCCCCGCCCCGCGCCCGAGCCCCTGCCCGTGGCCCGCTCCCGCGCGTCGGCGCCCTCGCCGCCACCGCCGTCGCCGTCACCATTGCCGTCGCCGTCGCCAGCCGCCCCCGCTGTGAGGCGCCGCGCCGCCCCAGCTCTGTTTTTTTAATATTCTTATTAGATTAAATTTTTGTTCATATAATGTATATATATATATATATATATATATATATATATGTATGTATAGAGCATGTTTTTGTTAGATGAATTTTTTACATTAATTTTTTATTAGATTTATATCTTTGTGGCTATATATGCATGATGAGGGGGGTGGGGGTTGATATACCCCTCCCCAATAACTTCGACATGAGGGGGGGGGGGTCAATATACCCCCTCCCCGATAACTTCGACATGTGGGGGGGGTCGATATACCCCCTCCCCGATAACTCTACGTGAGCGGCAAAAGTTACATTTTTAGAAAAGTTTTATCTAGGAAGAAGGAAGAAAAAGAAGGAGAGGAAAAAGGGGAGAAAAAAGAGAAGAAGAGGAGAAAAAGAAGGAATAGAGGAGAAGAAGAAAAAATAGATTTAGTCTATTTTTCTTCTTCTCCTCTATTCCTTCTTCTTCTCCTTTCTTTTCTTCTACTCCTCTTTTTTTCTTCCTCTTCTAAATTTTTATCGGGAACTAGGGTGTCGAGGATCGCCGAGCGGTCGAGGGCCGGGAACTAGGGTAGAGGGTCGAGGGTCACCGAGGTGTCAAGGATCGCTGAGGGTTCTAGCGGTCGAGGGTCAGGAACTAGGGTAGAGGGTCGAGGGTCACCGAGGGGTCGAGGGTGAAATTGCTGTTTTTTTGGGACTAACCTACTAACCGGAGGCCTAGTGCAAATTGCTGTTTTTTGCCTATTTTAGTGTTTCGCAGAAAAGGAATATCAAACGGAATCCAAACGGAATGAAACCTTCGGGAGAGTTATTTTTGGAACAAACGCAATCCAGGAGGCTTGGAGTGGACGTCAAGGAAGCGACAAGGTGGCCACGAGGCAGGGAGGCGCGCCCAAGGGAGGTAGCCGCGCCCCCACCCTCGTGAGCCCCTTGTGGCTCCCCCAACCGACTTCTTTCGCCTATATATACTCATATAACCCGAAAACATCCGAGAGCACCACGTAACCCTATTTCCACCGCCGCAACCTTCTGTACCCGTGAGATCCCATCTTGGGGCCTTTTCCGGCGCTCCGCCGGAGGGGGAATCGATCACGGAGGGCTTCTACATCAACACCATAGCCTCTCCGATGATGTGTGAGTAGTTTACCTCAGGCCTTCGGGTCCATAGTAATTAGCTAGATGGCTTCTTCTCTCTCTTTGATTCTCAATACGAAGTTCTCCTTGATCTTCTTGGAGATCTATTCGATGTAATTCTTTTTGCGGTGTGTTTGTCGAGATCTGATGAATTGTGGCTTTATGATCAAGATTATCTATGAACAATATTTGAATCTCCTCTGAATTCTTTTATGTATGATTTGTTATCTTTGCAAGTCTCTTCGAATTATCAGTTTGGTTTGGCCTACTAGATTGACCATTCTTGCAATGGGAGAAGTGCTTAGCTTTGGGTTCAATCTTGCGGTGTCCTTTCCCAGTGACAGCAGGGGCCGCAAGGCCTGTATTGTATTGTTGCCATCGAGGATAAAAAGATGGGGTTTATGTCATATTGCTTGAGTTTATCCCTCTATATCATGTCATCTTGCCTAATGCGTTACTCTGTTCTTATGAACTTAATACTCTGGATGCATGCTGGATAGTAGTCGATGTGTGGAGTAATAGTAGTAGATGCAGAATCGTTTCGGTCTACTTGTCGCGGACGTGATGCCTATATACATGATCATGCCTAGATATTCTCATAACTATGCACTTTTCTATCAATTGCTCGACAGTAATTTGTTCGCCCACCGTAATATTTATGCTATCTTGAAAGAAGCCACTAGTGAAACCTATGCACTTTTCTATTTTCCATCATATAAGTTTCCGGTCTATTTTATTTTGCAATCTTTACTTTCCAATCTATACAACAATAATACCAAAAATATTTATCTTATTATCTCTATCAGATCTCACTTTTGCACGTGGTCGTGAAGGGATTGACAACCCCTTTATCGCGTTGGTTGTAAGGTTCTTATTTGTTTGTGCAGGTACGAGGGATTTGTGTGTAGCCTCCTACTGGATTGATACCTTGGTTCTCAAAAACTGAGGGAAATACTTACGCTACTTTGCTGCATCACCCTTTCCTCTTCAAGGGAAAACCAACGCATGCTCAAGAGGTAGCAAGAAGGATTTCTGGCGCCGTTGCCGGTGAGTCTACGCACAAGTCAAGACATACCAAGTACCCATCACAAACTCTTATCCCTCGCATTACATTATTTGCCATTTGCCTCTCGTTTTCCTCACCCCCACTTCACCCTTGCCGTTTTATTCGCCCTTTTTCCGTTCGCCTTCTTCCCGTATGTCTTTTTGTTTCCACGTGCCTTCTATTTGCTTGCATCTTTGCTTGCTAAAAATCTATTGATATGGATCCACTTAAAGTGTCTACTTGGATCATCTTCGATCCTTATGCGCTTGTGCTGAAACCCCAACTAGCCTAGTTGACGGGAAATCTTTAGATGAGGATGCTCATTTTGTGCGTCATCGTTTGTCTGAAAAGGGGAAGCTCTTATGGTATCAAATAAATAGTTTGCTATGCTATGCTTGGAATCTTTGTGAAATTTATGACTTTACTTGTTGCTCAAAGAACTCTAAAAACACCTTCCCTACCTATGTGAGTTTAATGATAATGAAATCTTACCTTCCTATGGAAAGGGTGTTTACAGTTACTATGATATCGAACAAATTGAAGAATTTGTCGTTTTTAAGGGTGCTCATGAAGTTGCTTCTCTGATCGAAAAGTATGATATTACTTTCCACGAAACTGAAAATTCCGACATACTTAAATATTGCTATGAAAACTATACTCACAATGCCTATGTTAAGGAATTTATGGAGAAAATTACCGTTGCTTTGGAAGAAAATAATGATATGCATGAATCTATAGATGATTATGATTCCGATGATTTGATTGAAATATCCCTTGATGAACATGATGCTTGCTATTCCTATGGCCATGATGCCAATATTTATGGAGATGAATTTGCTATAGTTCCTTATGATAAACATGAGATTATTGCTATTGCACCTATACTTGATAGTTCCTTAAATCAAGAGCATGATTGCAATGATTTTACTACAAATTCTTTTGATGTCAATTGTGCTAATAATATGCAAAACCCTAAGCTTGGGGATCCTAGTTTTGCTATGTCTACTACTTGTTGCAATGAACATGATTGGGGTGATTCTTCTTATGATCTTGAAAATTTATTTAAGCCCCAACGAATATGAGATTGATAATAGTGTTTGCAATAATATTGAAAGTGGTTTTGGAAGAGTGTCAACTTTAGATCCCACATATTTGGAGAATGTTCAATCTTATGGTATTTTTGATAAAAGTGGGTTTGGAGAGGTCATGACTTTAGTTAATGTTAATCCCACTATTCTGGAAGAGTGTCAACTTTGCATGCATGTGGATTGTGTTGAAAGTATTTTATGTGATAGTTTTTTTTTGAATTTTCTTATGATCCCACATGTAATTATTATGAGAGAGGAAAATATGGTTATAGAAATTTTCATGATAATAAATTACCTCTCGTTATGTTGAGATTGCTATTGTTTCTTTCCGCTTCCTTGCATATGCTAGTTTTTGCTTGCTATGATAATTTGTTTGCCTATAAGATGCCTATGCATAGGAATCATGTTAGACTTAGATGTGTTTGTCACGTGTTTCATGATGCTCTCCTTGCGCTTCAATTCTTGTCTTTCATGTGAGCATCATTGAAATCTCAATGCCTAGCTAGGGGCGATAAACGATAGTGCTTGTTGGGAGGCAACCCAATTTTATTTTTGTTCTTTGTTTTTTGTTCCTGTTTAGTAATAAGTAATTCATCTAGCCTCTGGTTAGATGTGGTTTTATGTTTTAATTAGTGTTTGTGCCAAGTAGAACCTTTGGGAACACTTGGGTGAAGTCTTTGCGATCTTGCTGTAAAAAACATAAACTTTTGCGCTCACGATATTAGCTGTCATTTTTTATTTCTGAGTGCTTTTAGGTTGATTATTTTTGCAGATGATTAATAGACAAATTACTCACGTCCAGCAATTTATTTCAGAATTTTTGGGGTTCCAGAAGTTTACGTTTGATACAGATTACTACAGACTGTTCTGTTTTTGACAGATTCTGTTTTTCGTGTGTTGTTTGCTTATTTTGATGAATCTATGGCTAGTATTGGGGGTATGAACCATAAAGAAGTTGGAGTACAGTAGGTTTAACACCAATATAAATAAAGAATGAGTTCATTACAGTACCTTAAAGTGGTGGTTTGTTTTATTTTGCTAACGGAGCTCATGAGATTTTTTGTTAAGTTTTGTGTTGTGAAGTTTTCAAGTTTTGGGTAAAGATTTGATGGACTATGGAATAAGGAGTGGCAAGAACCTAAGCTTGGGGATTCCCAAGGCACCCCAAGGTAAAATTTAGGGACAACCAAAAGCCTAAGCTTGGGGATGCCCCGGAAGGCATCCCCTCTTTCGTCTTCGTCTATCGGTAACTTTACTTGATACTATATTTTTTTCACCACATGATATGTGTTTTGCTTGCAGCGTCTTGTATGATTTGAGTCTTTGCTTTTTAGTTTACCACAATCATCCTTGCTGTACACACCTTTTGGGAGAGACACACATGAATCGGAATTTATTATAATACTATATGTGCTTCACTTATATCTTTTGAGCTAGATAATTTTGCTCTAGTGCTTCACTTATATCTTTTAGAGCACGGTGGTGGTTTTATTTTATAGAAATTATTGATCTCTCATGCTTCACTTATATTATTTTGAGATTCTTTTAGAACAGCATGGTAATTTGCTTTGGTAAAAAATTTAGTCCTAAAGGGATGAGCATCCAAGATAGGTATAATAAAAACTATCATATAAAGTGCATTGAATACTATGAGAAGTTTGATTCTTTATGATTGTTTTGAGATATGAAGATGGTGATATTAGAGACATGCTAGTTGAGTAGTTGTGAATTTGAGAAATACTTGTGTTGAAGTTTATAATTCCCATAGCATGCATGTATGGTGAACCGTTATGTGATGAAGTTGGAGCATGATTTATTTATTGATTGTCTTCCTTATGTGTGGAGGTCGGGATCGCGTGATGGTTAACTCCTACCAACCCTTCCCCTAGGAGCATGCGTGTAGTACTTTGTTTTGATGACTTGTAGATTTTTGCAATAAGTATGTGAGTTCTTTATGACTAATGTTGAGTCCATGGATTATACACACTCTCACCCTTCCACCATTGCTAGCCTCTCTAATACCGTGCACCTTTCGCCGGTATCATACACCCACCATACCTTACTCAAAACAGCCACCATACCTACCTATTATGGCATTTCCAAAGCCATTCCGAGATATATTGCCATGCAACTTTCCACCGTTCCGTTTATTGTGACACGCATCATTATTGTCATATTGCTTTGCATGATCATGTAGTTGACATCGTATTTGTGGCAAAGCCACCATTCGTAATTCTTTCATACATGTCACTCTTGATTCATTGCATATCCCGGTACACTGCCGAAGGCATACACATAGAGTCATAATTTGTTTTAAGTATCGAGTTGTAATTCTTGAGTTGTAAGTAAATAGAAGTGTGATGATCATCATTATTAGAGCATTGTCCCAAGTGAGGAAAGGATGATGGAGACTATGATTCCCCCACAAGTCGGGATGAGACTCCGGACGAAAAATAAAAAAAAGAGAGAAAAAAGAGGCCATAAAAAAAGAGAAAAGGCCCAAACAAAAAAATGAGAGAAAAAGAGAGAAGGGACAATGTTACTATCCTTTTACCACACTTGTTCTTCAAAGTAGCACCATGATCTTCATGATAGAGAGTCTCTTATTTTGTCACTTTCATATACTAGTGGGAATTTTTCATTACAGAACTTGGCTTGTATATTCCAATGATGGGATTCCTCAAAGTGCCCTAGGTCTTCGTGAGCAAGCAAGTTGGATGCACACCCACTTAGTTTCTTTTGTTAAGCTTTCATACACTTATAGCTCTAGTGCATCCGTTGGATGGCAATCCCTACTCACTCACGTTGATATCTATTGATGGGCATCTCCATAGCCCGTTGATACGCCTAGTTGATGTGAGACTATCTTCTCCTTTTTGTCTTCTCCACAACCACCATTCTATTCCACCTATAGTGCTATGTCCATGGCTCACGCTCGTGTATTGCGTGAAAGTTGAAAAAGTTTGAGAATACTAAAGTATGAAACAATTGCTTGGCTGAAACCGGGGTTGTGCATGATTTAAATACTTTGTGTGATGTAGATAGAGCATAGCTAGACTATATGATTTTGTAGGGATAACTCTCTTTGGCCATGTTATTTTGAGAAGACATGATTGCTTAGTTAGTATGCTTGAAGTATTATTATTTTTATGTCAATATTAAACTTTTATCTTGAATATTTCGGATCTAAATATTCATGCCACAATAAAGAAAATTACATTGAGAAATATGCTAGGTAGCATTCCACATCAAAAAATCTGTTTTTATCATTTACCTACTCGAGGACTAGCAGGAATTAAGCTTGGAGATGCTTGATACGTCTCCAACGTATCTATAATTTTTTATTGTTCCATGCTATTATATTATCTGTTTTGCATGTTTAATGGGCTTTATTATACACTTTTATATTATTTTTGGGACTAACCTACTAACCGGAGGCCTAGTGCAAATTGTTGTTTTTTTGCCTATTTTAGTGTTTCGCAGAAAAGGAATATCAAACGGAGTCCAAACGGAATGAAACCTTCGGGAGAGTTATTTTTGGAACAAACGCAATCCAGGAGACTTGGAGTGGACGTCAAGGAAGCGACGAGGTGGCCACGAGGCAGGGAGGTGCGCCCAGGGGGATAGGCGCGCCCCCACCCTCGTGGGCCCCTCGTGGCTCCCCCAACCAACTTCTTTCGCCTATATATACTCATATACCCCGAAAACATCCGAGAGCACCACGAAACCCTATTTCCACTACCACAACCTTCTGTACCCGTGAGATCCCATCTTGGGACCTTTTCCGGCGCTCCGCCGGAGGGGGAATCGATCACGGAGGGCTTCTACATCAACACCATAGCCTCTCCGATGATGTGTGAGTAGTTTACCTTAGACCTTCGGGTCCATAGTTATTAGCTAGATGGCGTCTTCTCTTTGATTCTCAATACAAAGTTCTGCTTGATCTTCCTGGAGATCTATTCGATGTAATTCTTTTTGCGGTGTGTTTGTCGAGATCCGATGAATTGTGGGTTTATGATCAAGATTATCTATGAACAATATTTGAATCTCCTCTGAATTCTTTTATGTATGATTTGTTATCTTTGCAATTCTCTTCGAATTATCAGTTTGGTTTGGCCTACTAGATTGATCTTTCTTGCAATGGGAGAGGTGCTTAGCTTTGGGTTCAATCTTGCGGTGTCCTTTCCAAGTGATAGCAGGGGCAGCAAGGCACGTATTGTATTGTTGCCATCGAGGATAAAAAGATGGGGTTGATGTAATATTGCTTGAGTTTATCCCTCTACATCATGTCAGCTTGCCTAATGCGTTACTCTGTTCTTCTGAACTTAATACTCTAGATGCATGCTGGATAGCGGTCGATGTGTGGAGTAATAGTAGTAGATGCAGAATCATTTCGGTCTACTTGTCGCGGACGTGATGCCTATGTACATGATCATGCCTAGATATTCTCATAACTATGCACTTTTCTATCAATTGCTTGACAGTAATTTGTTCACCCACCGTAATATTTATGCTATCTTGAGAGAAGCCACTAGTGAAACCTATGGCCCCTCGGTCTATTTTTCCATCATATAAGTTTCTGATCTATTTTATTTTGCAATCTTTACTTTCCAATCTATACAACAAAAATACCAAAAATATTTATCTTATTATCCCTATCAGATCTCACTTTTGCAAGTGGCCGTGAAGGGATTGACAACCCCTTTATCGCGTTGGTTGCAAGGTTCTTATTTGTTTGTGCAGGTACGAGGGATTTGCGTGTAGCCTCCTACTAGATTGATACCTTGGTTCTCAAAAACTGAGGGAAATACTTACGCTACTTTGCTGCATCACCCTTTCCTCTTCAAGGGAAAAGCAACACATGCTCAAGAGGTAGCATGGATCACCGAGCGGTCGAGGATCATGAACTAGGGTAGAGGGTCGAGGGTCGTCGAGGGGTCGAGGGTCCAGATTTATCAAGAATGCCCCCATTATGGATGTGCATAATTAAGTTGATCCATATTTTTCCTAATCTCATCTACCATTCTATATGTGCATGTTCTCTTGTGTCAAATATTGAATAAATCCATGGTTTCATAATTGGCCGGAAGTAACAGGCGCATGATGGTATGAAGCTCTCCAAAATTGTTTTGGAACGAAGTCCTGATAGGATAATTCGCCTTTTCGTACGAAGTTCAGCAAAGGCCATCCAAATAGCGATATTCGAAAGGCTCTTGTTGAACTTCGTACCAAAGCGAATTATCCTATCAGGACTCCGTTCCAAGATAATTTTGAAGAGCTTCATACCATCATGCACCTGTTACTTCCGGCTAATGATGAAACCATGGTTTTCTTGAACCCTTTGACACTAGACAACGTGACATATAGAAGGGTAGATGAGATCAGGAAAAAATAGGGACCATTTTCTGCACATCCAGAATGGCGTCATTTTGTTAAATCCCTTGTCGGTCTGGACGTCGGACATTCATGAGAGAGGCGGTCCGGCCCAAACCCTAGAAGCATTGTCGAGGCCACTAATATGATTCCTTGTTGTGATTAGCTAGCTAGGTCTATGTTTTCCACTAATATATCCATCTGTCATGTTTGTATATTGATGACCCACAAGTATAGGGGATCTATCGTAGTCCTTTCGATAAGTAAGAGTGTCGAACCCAACGAGGAGCAAAAGTAAATGATAAGCGGTTTTCAGCAAGGTATTCTCTGCAAGTACTGAAATAAGTGGTAACAGATAGTTTTGTGATAGGATAATTTGTAACAAGCAACAAGTAACAAAAGTAAATAAAGTGCAGCAAGGTGGCCCAATCCTTTTTGTAGCAAAGGACAAGCCTGGACAAACTCTTATATAGAGAAAAGCGCTCCCGAGGACACATGGGAATTATCGTCAAGCTAGTTTTCATCACGTTCATATGATTCGCGTTCGGTACTTTGATAATTTGATATGTTGGTGGACCGGTGCTTGGGTGCTGTTCCTACTTGAACAAGCATCCCACTTATGATTAACCTCTATTGCAAGCATCCGCAACTACAACAAAAGTATTAAGGTAAACCTAACCATAGCATGAAATATATGGATCCAAATCAGCCCCTTATGAAGCAACGCATAAACTAGGGTTTAAGCTTCTGTCACTCTAGCAACCCATCATCTACTTATTACTTCCCAATGTCTTCCTCTAGGCCCAAATAATGGTGAAGTGTTATGTAGTCGATGTTCACATAACACCACTAGAGGATAGACAACATACATCTCATCAAAATATCGAACGAATACCAAATTCACATGACTACTAATAGCAAGACTTCTCCCATGTCCTCAGGAACAAACGTAACTACTCACAAAGCATATTCATGTTCATAATCAGAGGGGTATTAATATGCATATAGGATCTGAACATATGATCTTCCACCAAATAAAGCAACTAGCATCAACTACAAGGAGTAATCAACACTACTAGCAACCTACTAGTACCAATCCCGGACTTGGAGACAAGAATTAGATACAAGAGACGAACTAGGGTTTTGAGAGGAGACGGTGCTGGTGAAGATGTTGATGGAGATTGCCCTCTCCCGATGAGAGGAGCGTTGGTGATGACAATGGCGATGATTTCCCCCTCCCGGATGGAAGTGTCCCCGGCAGAACAGCTCTGCCGGAGCCCTAGATTGGTTCCGCCAAGGTTCCGCCTCATGGCGGCGGAGTCTCGTCCCGAAAGGTTGCTTATGATTTTTTTTCTCGACGAAAGACTTCATATAGCAGAAGATGGCCACCGGAGAGCCAACAGGGGGCCCACGAGGCAGGGGGCCGCGCCCTGGGGGGTAGGGCGCGCCCCCCACCCTCGTGGGCAGGTGGTGGCCCCCCTGACGTATTTCTTCCGTTCAGTATTTTTTATTATTTCCAAAAATAATTTTTGTGGAGTTTCATGACTTCTGGAGTTGTGCAGAATAGGTCTTCAATATTTCCTCCTTTTTGCAGCCCAGAATTCCAGCTGCCGGCATTCTCCCTCCTTATGTAAACCTTGTAAAATAAGAGAGGATAGGCATAAGTATTGTGACATAATGTGTAATAACAGCCCATAATGCAATAAGTATTGTGACATAATGTGTAATAACGTATCAACTCCCCCAAGCTTAGACCTCGCTTGTCCTCAAGCGAAAGCCGATAACGATAAATATGTCCACATGTTTAGAGGTAGAGGTGTCGATAAAATAAAATACGGACATGAGGGCATCATGATTATTCTCATAACAACAACATAAATGGATATTGTCATATGATTTCTTATGTTCAAGTAATAATCTATTCACAATGCCAAGTATGAATCAGAAACGTTATTGAGAACTAACAAACTATAATCATAGTCATTGAAGCAATTGCAATTTATCATAACATCAGAAAGAGTCTATGTCAGAGCTTTCTAGCAAGTCCACATACTCAACTATCATTTAGTCTTCCATAATTGCTAGCACTCATGCAATACTTGTGGTTACGGAGTTTTAATCGGACACAGAGAAAGATAGGGGCTTATAGTTTCGCCTCCCAACCTTTTACCTCAAGGGTAATGTCAACAATAATAACTCATGCTGACTTACATCTAATTAGATAAATCTATCAGGATCTTTCCAACACACTGTGCTTGCCCAAGGATAAAATATAAAAAGGAAAGGTGATGATCACCATGACTCTTGCATAAGGTAGAGGATGATAGTAACAGATAGGCCCTTCGCAGAGGGAAGCAGAGGTTGCCATGCGCTTTCAGGGTTGGATGCACAAAATCTTAATGTGAAAGAACTTCACTTTATATTGCCCCTTGTGATATGAACCTTTATTATGCAGTCTGTCGCTTTTATTTCTTCCACATCACAAGATCGTATAAAGCTTATTTCCTCCACACCAATCAATCGTACATATTTAGAGAGCAATTTTTATTGCTTTCACCGATGACAACTTACTTGAAGGATCTTACTCAATCCATAGGTAGATATAGTGGACTCTCATGGCAAAACTGGCTTAAGGGTTTCTGGAAGCACAATTAGTATCTCCACTTGGTGCAAAGAATTTGGCTAGCATGAGGGGAAAGGCAAGCTCAACATGTTGGATGATCCATGACAATATACTTTATCTCAGATATAAGAAAACATAACCCATTACGTTGTCTTCCTTGTCCAACATCAACTCTTTAGCATGTCATATTTTAATGAGTGCTCCCAATCATAAAATATGTCCAAGATAGTATATTTATATGTGAAACTTCTCTTTCTTTATTACTTCCTATTAATTGCAACGATGACCAAAGCTATGTTTGCCAACTCCCAACAACTTTTAATCATCATACTCTTTCTATGTGAAGTCATTACTCTCGATAAGATCAATATGAACTCTTTGTTCCCTTTTTATTCTTTTCTCTTTTATTTTATTCACTCAAGATCATAGCAAGATAATCAATCCCTTGACTCAACACTAATCTTTATTATATAGCTCACGGACTCGATTACATAGAGAGATCATAAAGAAAAACTCAAAACTAGATCATACCATAAACTTTATTCTACTAGATCAAGATACTACTAATAGGATCGAACTAAGGAAAATGGTAAAGATAGGAGTGTGATGGTGATACGATACCGGGGCGCCTCCCCCAAGCTTGGCAGTTGCCAAGGGGAGTGCCCATACCCATGTGATTATGTCTCCTTTGCTGGTGAAGAAGATGATGGTTTAGTTGATGGCGTAGTCTTCTTCCTTAATTTGCGCTTGAGGACAGAATTTTGATCCCTCAAGTCATCAATCTCCTGCTCCAGGATTAATATCTTTTTGCAAAATTCCTGCTTGTTTTCCTGCAAGAGACGAAAAGGGATAAACCCGATCTTAAATTTCTTTGCTCTATCAGGGAGGCTTGACTTTTTGAACTCCACATGCATGTCCCCAGGTTGAAGTAATGGGGCTTCATCTTCATCTGAGCTCGTCTCCTCCTTCCTCTTGGGTTCATAGTCATCTTCTTCCTCCGTAGTCCAACCACAATGCTCCACATCTCCATAGACCTTAGGTCTGCAAGGTAATCATCCACATAGCTTTCTCCTTCCGAATCCTGGGACGACATGTTGCTCTAATCTGCAGCAGGACAACTCGAAACAAGAACAGAGGATAACTGCGTGATACGGTGGTCAAAACCTTCGGGAGATTATATAATGAATTTTTACCGACCAAAATACGTAACGTGCAAGAAAACGGAGTCCGGAGAGCACACGAGGTGCCCACGAGGTAGGGGGCACGCCCTCCACCCTCGTGGAGGCCTCGTGTCCTTCCCGGACTGCTTCTTATTTTTCTATTTTTCTAAATATTCCAAAATGGAGAAATATTGCCATAAAAATTGTTTTGGAGTCGGTTTACTTACCGTACCACATACCTATTCCTTTTCGGAGTCTGAAACGTTCCGGAAAGTGTCCCTTATGTATTCCTCCGGGGTTACGGTTTCAATAACATTGGTTTCCACATTTATGGGATTACCTGAGATATGGTGTTTGATTCTTTGACCGTTTACCACCTTCGGATTTATGCCTTCGAAGTTGTTGATTTTTATGGCACTGGAACGATAGACCTCCTCGATAACGTAAGGGCCTTCCCATTTAGAGAGAAGTTTTCCTGCAAAAAATCTTAAACGAGAGTTGTATAGCAATACATAATCACCTACATTAAACTCACGCTTTTGTATCCTTTTGTCATGCCATCTTTTAACTTTTCTTTAAATAACTTGGCATTCTCATAAGCTTGGGTTCTCCATTCATTAAGTGAGCTAATGTCAAATAACCTTTTCTCACCGGCAAGTTTGAAATCATAGTTGAGCTCTTTAATAGCCCAATAAGCCTTATGTTCTAGTTCGAGAGGTAAGTGACATGCTTTTCCATAAACCTTTTTATACGGAGACATACCCATAGGATTTTTATATGCAGTTCTATAGGCCCATAATGCATCATCAAGTTTCTTGGACCAATTCTTTCTAGACCTATTAACAGTCTTTTGCAAAATTAATTAGATCTCTCCATTACTCAATTCTACTTGACCACTAGACTGCGGGTGATAAGGAGATGCAATTCTATGGTTAACATCATACTTAGCAAGCATTTTACGGAAAGCACCATGAATAAAGTGTGAACCACCATCAGTCATTAAATATCTAGGGACTCCAAACCTCGGGAAAATAACTTCTTTAAGCATTTTAATAGAAGTGTTATGATCAGCACTACTAGTTGGAATAGCTTCTACCCACTTAGTAACGTAATCAACAGCAACTAAAATATGTGTATAACCATTAGAGGCAGGAAAGGGTCCCATATAATCAAAGCCCCAAACATCGAATGGTTCAATAACGAGTGAATAATTCATAGGCATTTCTTGACGTCTACTAATGTTACCAATCCTTTGGCATTCATCACAAGATAAGACAAACTTACGGGCATCCCTGAAGAGAGTAGGCCAATAAAAACCAGATTGCAATACCTTATGTGCAGTTCTATCTCTAGCGTGGTGTCCTCCATAAGCCTCGGAGTGACACTTGCGTAGGATCTGTTCCTGTTCATGCTCAGGTACACAACGTCTAATAACACCATCTACTCCTTTATAAAGACGTGGGTCATCCCAAAAGTAATGTCTCAAATCATAGAAAAACTTTTTCTTTTGCTGGTATGTGAAACTAGGTGGTATAAATTTAGCAACAATGTAATTAGCATAATCAGCATACCATGGAGTAGTACGAGAGGCATTTATGACATTTAATTGCTCATCAGGAAAGCTATCATCAATAGGTAGTGGGTCATCAAGAATATTTTCTAACCTAGACAAGTTGTCTGTAACGGGGTTCTCAGCTCCCTTTCTATCAACAATATGCAAATCAAATTCTTGTAGCAAGAGAACCCATCTAATAAGTCTAGGTTTAGCATCTTTCTTTTCCATAAGATATTTAATAGCAGCATGATCCGTGTGAATAGTTACTTTAGAATCAACAATATAAGGTCTGAACTTATCACAAGCAAATACAACTGCTACGAATTCTTTTTCAGTAGTAGCATAATTTCTTTGAGCATTGTCTAGAGTTTACTAACATATTGAATAACATTTAATTTCTTATCAACTCTTTGCCCTAGAACAGCACCTACAGCATAATCACTAGCATCACACATAATTTCAAAGGGTAAATTCCAATCAGGTGGCTGAACAATAGGTGCAGAGATCAATGCTTTCTTAAGTATTTCAAATGCTTCTACACAATCATCATCAAAGACAAATGGTATATCTTTTGTAATAAATTAGTGAGAGGCCGAGAATTTTTTGAGAAGTCCTTAATGAACCTCCTATAAAATATGGCGTGACCAAGGAAACTTCTTATACCTTTGATGTCCTTGGGACATGGCATCTTTTCAATAGCATCAACCTTGGCTTTATCAACTTCAATACCTCTTTCAGAAACTTTATGCCCCAATACAATACCTTCATTAACCATAAAGTGGCACTTTTCCCAATTCAAGACAAGATTAGTTTCTTCACATCTCTGCAAAACTCGATCAAGGTTGCTCAAGCAATCATCAAAAGAGGATCCATAAACGGAGAAGTCGTCCATGAAAACCTCACAAATCTTTTCACAAAAGTCAGAGAATATAGCCATCATGCATCTTTGAAAGGTAGCAGGTGCATTGCATAAACCAAAAGGCATACGTCTATAAGCCAAAGTACCAAAAGGGCAAGTAAAAGTAGTTTTAGATTGATCATTGGCTGACACAGGTATTTGAGAGAAACCAGAATAACCATCTAGAAAGCAAAAATGTGTATGTTTGGATAATCTTTCTAGCATTTGATCGATAAAAGGTAAGGGGTAATGATCTTTCTTAGTAGCTTTATTTAATTTGCGAAAATAAATTACCATCCTATAACCTGTAATAATTCTTTGCGGAATCAATTCATCTTTATCATTAGGAACGACGGTAATACCTCCCTTCTTAGGGACACAATGGACAGGACTTACCCACTGACTATCAGCAATGGGATAAATTATACCTGCCTCAAGGAGCTTTAGTAGTTCTTTTCTTACCACTTCTTTCATCTTAGGATTCAGCCTTCGTTGATGATCACGAACCGGTTTGGCATCTTCTTCCAAATTTATTTTATGTTGACATAGAGTGGGACTAATGCCCTTAAGATCATCAAGAGTATATCCAATAGCAGCACGGTGCTTCTTCAGAGTTTTCAATAGTCTTTCTTCTTCATGCCCTGAAAGGTTAGCACTAATAATAGCAAGATATATCTTTTTCTCATCAAGATAAGCATATTTAAGAGTATCAGGTAAAGGTTTGAGCTCAAACAAGGGATCCCCCTTGGGTGGAGGAGGATCCCCTTGGATTTCAACAGGCAAATTGTGTTTCAGGATAGGTTCCTGTTTAAATAACACTTCATCTATTTCCCTTCTTTCATTCATAAACATATCATTTTCATGGTCTAGCAAATATTGTTCTAAAGGATCACTAGGAGGCACGGCAATAGAAGCAAGACCAATAATTTCATCCTTACTAGGTAATTCTTCTTCACGATGTTGTCTACTAAATTTAGAGAAATTAAACTCATGAGACATATCACCCAAGCCAATAGTAACAACACTCTTTTCGCAGTCTATCCTAGCATTAACTGTGTTCAAGAAGGGTCTACCAAATATAATGGGACAAAAGCTATCTTGTGGGGAACCAAGAACAAGAAAATCAGTAGGATATTTAGTTTTCCCACACAATACTTCAACATCTCTAACAATTCCAATGGGTGATATTGTATCTCTATTAGCAAGTTTGTTGGTAACATCATACCTTCTATCTCAGCAGGTGCAATTTCATGCATAATTTCTTTGTATAAGTCATGAGGTATAGAACTAGCACTAGCACCCATATCACATAAGCCATGATAACAATGATCTCCTATTTTAACAGAAATAACAAGCATGCCTACCACAGGTCTATGTTTATCTTTAGCACAGGATTTAGCAATTCTAGCAGTTTCACCGCAGAAATAAATAACATGCCCATCAATATTATCAGCCAAGAGATCTTTAACAATGTCAATATTAGGTTCAACTTTGATTTGCTCAGGAGGTGTATAAGTTCTAATATTGCTTTTACGAACCACAGTTGAAGCTTTAGCATGATCCTTTATCCTAACAAGGAAATGTTGTTTATCAACATAAGAAGTAGGAACAACAGGATCATTATAAGTGATAGTCTTTTCTTCAACTTTAGTAGGTGCAGCTACTTTTACTTCTATGGGAGGATGATATTTAAACCACTTCTCCTTGGGGAGATCAACATAAGTAGCAAAGGATTCACAGAAAGAAGCTACTATCTCAGAGTCAAGTCCATATTTAGTGCTAAATTTATGGAAAACATCGGTATCCATAAAAGATTTAACACAATCAAACTTAGGTGTCATACCTGACTCCTTACCTTCATCGAGATCCCAATCTTCAGAGTTGCGTTTAATTCTATCCAATAAGTTCCAGTTGAATTCAATAGTCTTCATCATAAAAGAGCCAGCACAAGAAGTATCGAGCATGGATTGATTATTACGAGAAAGCCGAGCATAACAACTTTGAAGAATTATTTCTCTTGAGAGCTCATGATTGGGGCATGAATATAACATTGATTTAAGCCTCCCCCAAGCTTGAGCGATGCTTTCTCCTTTGCGAGGCCAAAAATTATATATATAATTGCGATCACGATGAACAAGATGCATAGGATAAAATTTCTGATGAAATGCCAATTTCAATCGTTTATAGTTCCATGATCCCGTATCATCACATAGCCTATACCATGTCGATGCATCTCCCTTCAAAGATAAAGGTAAGACCTTCCTCTTAACAACATCATCGGGTATACCTGCAAGCTTAAATAATCCACAAACTTCATCCACTACAGGAATCAGCTATTTTGCCGTCTGCCATGGCGGACGGCAAAGGCATGAACGGCGGACGGCAAAGGCCTTTGCCGTCAGCCGCGGACGGCAAAAGGCTCCGGCAAAGTAGGCTACGGTAAACAGCTACTTTGCCGTCTGCTTCCTGGCAGCTGACGGCAAAGGCTCTTTGCCGTCTGCCGCGGACGGCAAAGAGGGCGGACGGCAATAATTGTGCTCTCAGTCCGTTAAGTGGCTAACGGCAGGCCTTTGCCGTCCGCCGCGGACGGTAAACTTTCTAGTGCCTTTGCCGTCTGCCAGCGGACGGCAAAGTTTCTACTGTCTTTGCCGTCCGCCGTATGATGTCATCTACATGTCAGGCTCTGGGTCGGGGTGTCGAGGTCGGGGTCGGGGTCGGGGCCGGGGTCTCGGGGTCGGGGTGTCGGGTCGGGGTGCCGGGTCGGGGTCGGGGTGCCGTGTCGGTGTCGGGGTAAGGGTGGGTGTGGTGTCAGGGTGTCGGTGTCGGTGTGTCGTGTCGGTGTCGGGGTCGGGGTCTCGAGGTCGGGGTGTCGGGTCGGGGTGCTGTGTCGGGGTCGGGGTGCCGTGTTGGTGTCGGGGTCGGGGTGTCGGGGTCGGGGTCTAGGGGTCAGGGTGTCGTGTCGGGGTCGGGGTGCCGTGTCAGGTCGGGGTGCCGTGTCGCGTCGGGGTGCCGTGTCGGGTCGGGGTTTTTTCCCTCTTTTTTCCTTTTCTTCTTCTTCTTCTTCTTCTTCTTCTTCTTCTTCTTCTTCTTCTTCTTCTTCTTCTTCCTCCTTTCCTTTTTCCTCTTCTTCTTCTCCTCCTTTCCTCTTTTTTCTTCTTCTTCTTCCTCTTCTTCTTTTTTCTTCTCCTCCTCCTCTTCTTCTTCTTCCTTTCCTTTTTCCTCTTCTTCTTCTCCTCCTCTCCTCTTTTTCTTCTTTCCTCAAACTAAACTAAACCTAAAACTAAACCTAAAACTAAACCTAAATCTAAAACTAAAACTAAAACTAAAACTAAATCTAAACTAAACATAAACCTAAAACTAATAAAACAGAAAAAAAAGAAAAAACTAAATCTAGACCTAAAACTAAACTAAACCTAAAACTAAAACTAAATCTAAACTAAACATAAACCTAAAACTAAAAAAACAGAAAAAAAAGGAAAAAAATGAGGTAGAGCTCACCTGGGGGGGCCGGCGCGGTGGGGGGCCGGGGCGGGGGGGGGGGCGACGGGGCGGTGGGGCGGCGGGGGGCCGGGGCGGTGGGGCGCCGGGGCGGCGGGGGCGACGGGGCGGCGGGGGCGAAGGGTGTTGGGGCGGCGGGGGGCCGGGGAGGCAGTGACGACGGGGCGGTGGGGCGGCGGGGGGCCGGGGCGGTGGGGCGCCGGGGCGGCGGAGGCGACGGGTGGTGGGGCGGCGGCGGGCCGGGGCGGCAGTGGCGACGGGGCGGGGGGCCGGTGGGGCGGCGGGGTGGTGGGGCGATCGGGCGGCGGCGAGTGGTGGGGGCGGCGGCGCGGGGCGGGCGGCGGCGGCGGTGGGGTGGGAAGTGGTGGCGGGGCGCGGCGAGGAGAGAACAGAGAGTAACGGCCCGTACCCCCCCGCCCGTTAGGTAGTCTCCTCTTTGCCGTCCGCCTCTCTTTGTCGTCCGCCCTTTTGCCTCTTTGCCGTCTGCTGGCAGACGGCAAAGAGGTGGGCCGTTAAGTTTTTTTCAAACGGGCGGGGGTGGGGGCCACCTCTCTCTTTGCCGTCTGCCAGCGGACGGCCAAGATTCTTTGCCGTCTGCCAGCGGACGGCAAAGATTCTTTGCCGTCTGCCAGCGGACGGCAAAGATTCTTTGCCGTCTGCTGGCAGACGGCAAAGAGCTCGCGGATGGCAATGAGCTTCTTTGCCGTCTGCCATTTCTTTGCCGTCTACGTTTGGGTAGCTGGTGGCAAAGAGCTTCTTTGCCGTCAGCTAGCAGACGGCAAAGAGCTGACAGATGGCAAATTAGTTGATTCCAGTAGTGATCCACATATATTAGGTGCTCATCAGGATGCTTTGTTCCATCTCCTACAAAAGGATTAGCTAGCCGTTTTTCTAACATACCCGAAGGAACTTCAAAGGGAACATTTTCATTTTTAGTAGGTTCAGTAGGTTGAGGAGCAACTCTTTGCTCTACTGGTCGGGGTGAAGATACCCCGAACAAGCCCCTCAGAGGATTACTTTCCATAGTAACAAGTGACAGTAAATTTCAGCACACTATATACATTTTTCCTTACCAAATTCCACCTACCAAAGGCGCTTCACTCCCTGGCAATAGCGCCAGAAAAGAGTCTTGATGACCCACAAGTATAGGGGATCTATCGTAGTCCTTTTGATAAGTAAGAGTGTCGAACCCAACGAGGAGCAGAAGGAAATGATAAGCGGTTTTCAGCAAGGTATTCTCTACAAGTACTGAAATAAGTGGTAACAGATAGTTTTGTGATAGGATAATTTGTAACGAGCAACAAGTAACAAAAGTAAATAAAGTGCAGCAAGGTGGCCCAATCCTTTTTTTAGCAAAGGAAAAGCGTGGACAAACTCTTATATAGAGAAAAGCACTCCCGAGGACACATGGGAATTATCGTCAAGCTAGTTTTCATCACGTTCATATGATTCGCGTTCGGTACTTTGATAATTTGATATGTGGGTGGACCGGTGCTTGGGTGCTGTTCTTACTTGAACAAGCATCCCACTTATGATTAACCTCTATTGCAAGCATCCGCAACTACAACAAAAGTATTAAGGTAAACCTAACCATAGCATGAAACATATGGATCCAAATCAGCCCCTTATGAAGCAACACATAAACTAGGGTTTAAGCTTCTGTCACTCTAGCAACCCATCATCTACTTATTACTTCCCAATGCCTTCCTCTAGGCCCAAATAATGGTGAAGTGTTATGTAGTCGACGTTCACATAACACCACTAGAGGATAGACAACATACATCTCATCAAAATATCGAACGAATACCAAATTCACATGACTACTAATAGCAAGACTTCTCCCATGTCCTCGGGAACAAACGTAACTACTCACAAAGCATATTCATGTTCATAATCAGAGGGGTATTAATATGCATATAGGATCTGAACATATGATCTTCCACCAAATAAAGCAACTAGCATCAACTACAAGGAGTAATCAACACTACTAGCAACCTGCTAGTACCAATCCCGGACATGGAGACAAGAATTGGATACAAGAGATGAACTAGGGTTTTGAGAGGAGACGGTGTTGGTGAAGATGTTGATGGAGATTGCCCTCTCCCGATGAGAGGAGCGTTGACGATGACGATGGCGATGATTTCCCCCTCCCAGAGGGTAGTGTCCCCGGCAGAACAGCTCTGCCGGAGCCCTAGATTGGTTCCGCCAAGGTTCCGCCTCGTGGCGCCGGAGTCTCGTCCCGAAAGGTTGCTTATGATTTTTTTCTCGAAGAAAGACTTCATATAGCAGAAGATGGCCACCGGAGAGCCAACAGGGGGCCCACGAGGCAGGGGGCACGCGCTGGGGGTAGGGCGCGCCCCCACCCTCATGGGCAGGTGGTGGCCCCCCTGACGTATTTGTTCTGTTCGGTATTTTTTATTATTTCCAAAAATAACTTTCGTGGAGTTTCAGGACTTTTGGAGTTGTGCAGAATAGGTCTTCAATATTTGCTCCTTTTCCAGCCCAGAATTCCAGCTGCCGGCATTCTCCCTCCCTATGTAAACCTTGTAAAATAAGAGAGAATAGGCATAAGTATTGTGACATAATGTGTAATAACAGACCATAATGCAATAAATATTGATATAAAAGCATGATGCAAAATGGACGTATCATATATTAATTGCCATGTTGTAATATTTGTAGAAACTATGGAGCACTGAGACTTTGAGGCAGAACAGGTTTTGGGGGACATAATCCTCGGCGGAGGTGATGTCATGTCGTATCTCAATGACACCGATGGTCTGGAATGAGAGGGTGAAGCAGGCTACGGTGATCGAACAATGGAGGAGGAAGGACATGATTATGATGGCTCCGGTGACCGAATGCCGGTGGAAGAAGGACACCGTGATGACGGCTCCGGTGACCGAACGGAGTCCGGCAAGGTATATATATTAATTAAGCCTGTGCTGACTAGCTAATTGATGCATTAATTGTTTTGGTATGTACACATATTAATTACCTCTCATCTTTCTTCTTTTGTAGCCCTCCGGATCGAGCCAAACTTCGGTAACGAGACGAGGCCTGAAGAAAAGGTTGCGCCAGGATGAAAGGTTCACGATCACAGCAATCGCGCGCGATGGCCAACCGATTGAACCCATCCGGACCAAGGAAGCATTTTCTGCTCAGTGCGCGGTTCTTGTTAGGGACATGATCCCGATCAGCATCCACCAATGGAATAAGCCTAAGAGCGAAGACCCTCAGGTGTCTTATGTCAATGATAGGTAGAAATATGATTTTTGGACCGAGCTGAAGGCAAATTTCACCCTACAGCCAGAGGAGGATCCGGAGAAGCCAGTTATAGAGCCATTGGTCAAGGCTCATGCTCTTAAGAAGATGGCAGATCTATTCAGGAGGTGGAAGAATTAGTTGAAAACAATGTTTGTCAACAAAGACAAGACTCCAGAATTACCGGCCGATTTGAGAAGATAAGAGATCACTTGGACGCATTTGTGGCCCACAAGACATCGAAGAAGAGTAAGAAGATGTCAGCGACAAACAAGAAAAATGCTGAAAAGAAGGAGCATCACCATCGCATAGGGTCAGGTGGCTACCTCAAAGCCCGACCATTGTGGGACAAGGTTGAGAAGGACCTTCTTGATAAAGGTATCGAACCAGAGACATTGGACTGGTCAGACCGTTCAAGGACTTGGTTCTTCGCGGTTGGGGGAACCTAGGACCCTGAAACAGGGAGGTGCACTTGGACGGACAAGCAAATGGGAATACCCGTCAAGAAGCTTCAGCAGTATATCACCGTAGCGCAGCAAGGGACGTTCGTTCCCGACAGAGAGAACGACGAGCTCACAAAGGCCCTCGGCAATCCTGAGCACCCAGGACGAACACGAGGCACGCCAGGATCCGTTGCGTGGAAGGTTGGGTTTCCCGACGCAGGCGGGTACAAAACCCAGGAAAGGAAGAGGAAACAGGAGCTCAGCGATCTGTAGAAGCTGAATGCAAGAGTACTAAAGCTAGAGAAGCAAGTTGAGGGCAAGCGAGCTGCCGACCAACCAGATCAGCCGCACGAAGCTATCCCAGAAGTTACCCCGCCATCTCAGTGGAGAAGCAGCGTGGCTTCCACCGAGCTCCTTCAGCAGCCTGACTTCACGGCACCCAGCTACCCCATGGATGCTATCACGGAGGCTCAAGATTTCCACCTTATGAGGCAATGGAAGCACCTCAAAGTCAAGGCGGTTGTCGGCCCTGTTGCACCTCCTGTACCCAGCGCAACTTTTCACTGCCTTCCGATTCCACAAGGCTATGCTGTTGTGATGGTCGATGAAATAACGGAGGGATTTGAGGAGCTCGTGCTTGACCACCCTACCGGTGAAGGGGAGACTCAGCTGCGTCTTGCTCTGAAGACTCCATGTCTATGGCGGAAGGAGCTCATCAAGCTTCCGAACTGGACGCCTCCGCCTCCTCCTCCTCCTCCTCCTCCTCCGGCGAGTCAGGGCACTCCGCCTCCTCCTCCGGCGAGTGATCAGGGCACTCCACCTCCTTCTCCAACACGTGGCGGCACTCTGCCTGCGCCGGTGCGTCCGAGCAGCCCGCCTCCTCCTCCGCCTCGTCAGCAGGGGCGGAAGAGAGCCGCCGCCGCTCCGTCTGCTCCAGCGCGTCGTAGTACTCCACCTCCTTCTCTGCCTCGTAAGCAACAAAAGAAGATAGCCGCAGCCGCTCCGCCTGCTCTGGTGTCTAGCAGTACAACCAGAGGCGGGAGGCAATACAGATTCGGTCCATCTCTCAAGCCTCTAGAGAAGTTTCCATACAAGATGACCGAACAGGAAAATGCGGAGATCTGTAAAGCCTATGTGAAGGACTTTTTTGAAAAGAAACCTCCACCTCTGGAGGGGAAGATAGATAAGGTGAAAGTTCAGCGCACTTTGGATTCCCTGAAGAGACCACCACCGCCTCCGCCGGATGACAACCATGTCCGCGCTCTTAAAAAGGCAGTGGAAGAAGCACGCCGGTCGGGAACTACTTCAACTGACAAAAGGTTACAAGAACGAAGAAGTGGGAAAAAATTCCCCAGCTCGGCGAACAGGCGAACCAATCGTGCCCCCCCGCTGAAGGTGTCTAGCGATATTGTCGTAAATCTGCCGGGGATGCTGCCCGGTACCAATCCTGGTGATTACCTGCCCGACGATGCACATTTTGATACAATGGAGGTGGACAAACACAAATACCGGTACGGGAAGCCTCTCGTCAAACCTGGTCATTCTCATCTAACAACAATGATGCAGAGATTCCATAAGTGGTACATGGACACCTGCAAGTTTGGGAAGGATATTTTGACGCTGAGAGTTAAAGAGGAGCACGACCTCGTTGGAATTGATCCGTTGTCTGTTCCATTTGAGGAATTCTTCCAGTTTTTCAATCAAAAGGCCCTCGATAAAATAATCATCACTTGCTACTGTCTGTAAGTACTACTTCTGTAATTAAGTCTCAATACATAGCTCAGCTCTTTCATTGCATGTATATATAATTATCCTCACTATATTATGCAGATTGAAGATCGTCGAATGCAAGAAAAGACAAATCTATTATATTGGGTTCATTAACACAAATCTCATAGATGAATGGACGGTTAAACATGATTCCAAAGAAGCCAAGGCCAACTTGCTAAAATCATTGCTTAAAAATCAAAACAAAGATAAAATACTCTTTCCTTACAACTTCAAGTGAGTGTTACTGTCTTGTGCATATTTGGTTTCTGAAGGAAATATGCCCTAGAGGCAATAATAAAGTTATTATTTATTTCCTTATTTCATGATAAATGTTTATTATTCTTGCTAGAATTGTATTAACGGGAAACTTAGTACATGTGTGAATACATAGACAAAACATAAGTGTCCCTAGTATGCCTCTACTTGACTAGCTCGTTTATCAAAGATGGTTATGTTTCCTAACCATAGACATGTGTTGTCATTCGATGAACAGGATCACAACATTAGGAGAATGATGTGATGGACAAGACCCATTTGTTAGCTTAGCATTATGATCGTTACAGTTTTATTGCTACTGCTTTCTTCATGACTTATACATGTTCCTCAGACTATGAGATTATGCAACTCCCGAATACCAGAGGAACACCTTGTGTTCTATCAAACGTCACAACATAACTGGGTGATTATAAAGATGCTCTACAGGTGTCTCCAATGGTGTTTGTTGGGTTGGCATAGATCAAGATTAGGATTTATCACTTCGTGTTTCAGAGAGGTATCTCTGGGCCGTCTTGGTAATGCTCATCACTATAAGCCTTGCAAGCAATGTGACTAATGAGTTAGTCACGGGATGATACATTACAGAATGAGTAAAGAGACTTGCCAATAACGATATTGAACTAGGTAAGAGGATACCGACGATCGAATCTCGGGCAAGTACCATACTGATGACAAAGGGAACAACGTATGTTGTTATGCGGTTTGACCGATAAAGATCTTCATAGAATATGTAGGAACCAATATGAGCATCCAGGTTCCGCTATTGGTTATTAACCAGAGAGGTGTCTCGGTCATGTCTACATAGTTCTCGAACCCGTAGGGTCCGCACGCTTAACGTTCGATGACGATTGGTATTATGAGTTTATGTGATTTGATGTAACGAAGGTTGTTCGGAGTCCCGGATGAGATCACGGACATGACAAGGAGTCTTGAATTGGTCGAGACATAAAGATTGATATATTGGAAGGTTATATTCAGACACCGGAAGGGTTCCGAAGTGTATGGGGTATTTTTCGGAGTACCGGGTGGTTACTCGAACCCCCAGGGGAGCCTATGGGCCTTATTGGGCCCTAGTGGAGAAAGAGGGCAGCAAGCAAGGTGTGGGGCAACCCCCCTTAGGCCCAAACCGAATTAGTTTAGGGTTTGGGGGCCGGTCCCCCTTTCCTTCTCCCCTCCTCCTCTTTCCTCCTTCTCCAAATAGGAATAGGAAAGGGGGGGGGGGCAAACCTACTTGGAGTAGGATTGCCCCCCCCCCTTGGCGCGCGCCTCCTCCTAGACCGGCCTCCTCCTCCCTCCCTCCTTTATATACGGGGGAGGGGGCACCCCTAAGACACACAAGTTGATTGTTTAGCCGTGTGCGGTGCCCCCCTCCACAGATTTCCACCTCGGCCATATCGTTATAGTGCTTAGGCGAAGCCCTGCGTCGGTAACTTCATCATCACCGTCATCACATCGTCGTGCTGATGAAACTCTCCCTCGACCTCAGCTGGATCTAGAGTTCGTGGGACGTCACTGAGCCGAACGTGTGCAGATCGCGGAGGTGCCGTACTGTCGGTGCTAGGATCGGTCGGATCGTGAAGACGTACGACTACATCAACCGCGTTGTCATAACGCTTCCGCTATCGGTCTACGAGGGTACGTAGACAACACTCTCCCGTCTCGTTTCTATGCATCACCTAGATAGATCTTGCGTGTTCGTAGGAATTTTTTTGAAATTACTGCGTTCCCCAACAGTGGCATCCGAGCCAGGTCTGTGCGTAGATGTTATATGCACGAGTAGAACACAAAGAGTTGTGGGCGATAATAGTCATACTGCTTACCAGCATGTCATACTTTGATTCAGCGGTATTGTTGGATGAAGCGGCCCAGACCGACATTACATGACCGCGTTCATGAGACTGCTTCTACCGACGTGCTTCGCACACAGGTGGCTAGTGGGTGTCTGTTTCTCCAACTTTATTTGAATCGAGTGTGACTACGCCCGGTCCTTGTTGAAGGTTAAAACAGCACACTTGACGAAAAAACGTTGTGGTTTTGATGCATAGGTAAGAACAGTTCTTGCTAGTAGCCCGTAGCAGCCACGTAAAACTTGCAACAACAAAGTAGATGACGTCTAACTTGTTTTTGCAGGGCTTGCTGTGATGTGATATGGTCAAGACGTGATGATATATAAATTGTTGTATGAGATGATCATGTTTTGTAACAGTTATCGGCAACTGGCAGGAGCCATATGGTTGTCGCTTTATTGTATGAAATGCAATCGCCATGTAATTGCTTTACTTTATCACTAAGCGGTAGCGATAGTCGTAGTAGCAGTAGTTGGCGAGACGACAACGATGCTTCGTTGGAGATCAAGGTGTCAACCCGGTGACGATAGTGATCATGACGGTGCTTTGGAGATGGAGATCAAAGGCACAAGATGATGATGGCCATATCATATCACTTATATTGATTGCATGTGATGTTTATCCTTTATGCATCTTATTTTGCTTAGTACAGCGGTAGCATTATAAGATGATCCCTTACTAAATTTCAAGGTATAAGTGTTCTCCTTGAGTATGCACCGTTGTGAAAGTTCTTCGTGCTGAGACACCACGTGATGATCGGGTGTGATAAGCTCTACGTTCACATACGACGGGTGCAAGCCAGTTTTGCACATGCAGAATACTCGGGTTAAACTTGACGAGCCTAGCATATCCAGATATGGCCTCGGAACACTGAGACCGAAAGGTCGAGCGTGAATCATATAGTAGATATGATCAACATAGTGATGTTTACCATTGAAAACTACTCCATCTCACGTGATGATCGGACATGGTTTAGTTGATTTGGATCACATGATCACTTAGATGATTAGAGGGATGTCTATCGAAGTGGGAGTTCTTAAGTAATATGATTAATTGAACCTTAATTTATCATGAACTTAGTCCTGATAGTATTTGCATATCTATGTTGTAGATCAATAGCTCGCGTATAGCTTCCCTGTTTTATTTTTTGATATGTTCCTAGAGAAAACTAAGTTGAAAGATGATAGTAGCAATGATGCGGATTGGATCCGTGATCTGAGGATTATCCTCATTGCTGCACAGAAGAATTATGTCCTTGATGTACCGCTAGGTGACAGAACTATTGTAGGAGCAGATGCAGACGTTATGAACGTTTGGCAAGCTCGGTATGATGACTACTTGATAGTTTAGTGCACCATGCTTTACGGCTTAGAACCGGGACTTCAAAAATGTTTTGAACGCCACGGAACATATAAGATGTTCCAAGAGCTGAAATTGGTATTTCAGACTCATGCCCGAGTCGAGAGGTATGAGACCCCTGACAAGTACTTTGCCTACAAGATGGAGGAGAATAGCTTAACCAGTGAGCATGTGCTCAGAATGTCTGAGTACTACAATAGCTTGAATCAAGTGGGAGTTAATCTTCCAGATAAAATAGTGATTGATAGAGTTCTCTAGTCACTATCACCAAGTTACTAGAACTTTGTGATGAACTATAATATGCAAGGGATGACGAAAACGATTCCCGAGCTCTTCGTGGTGCTGAAATCGGCGAAGGTAGAAATCAAGAAAAACATCAAATGTTGATGGTTGACAAGACCAATAGTTTCAAGTAAAAGGGCAAGGGAAAGAAAGGGAACTTCAAGAAGAATGGAAAGCAAGTTGCCACTCCCATGAAGAAACCCAAAAGCTAGACCCAAGCCTAAAACTGAGTGCTTCTACTGCAAAGGAAATGGTCGCTGGAAGTGGAACTACCCTAATACTTGGTGGATAAGAAGGATGGCAAAGTGAACAAAGCTATATTTGATATACATTTTATTGATGTGTACTTTACTAGTGTTTATAGCAACCCCTCGGTATTTGGTATTGGTTCAGTTGCTAAGAGTAGTAACTCGAAACGGGAGTTGCAGAATGAATAGAGACTAGTTAAGGGTGAAGTGACGATGTGTGTTAGAACTGGTTCCAAGATTGATATGATCATCATCGCACACTTCCTATACTTTCAGGATTAGTGTTGAACCTAAATAAATGTTATTTGGTGTTTGCGTTGAGCATGAATATGATTTGATCATGTTTATTGCAATACGTTTATTCATTGAAAGTCAGAGAATAATTGATGTTCTGTTTACATGAATAAAACCTTCAATGGTCATACACCCAATGAAAATAGTTTGTTGGATCTCGATCGTAGTGATACACATATTCATAATATTGAAGCGAAAAGATGCAAAGTTAATAATGATAGTGCAACTTATTTGTGGCACTGCCGTTTAGGTCATATTGGTGTAAAGCGCATGAAGAAACTCCATGCTGATGGGCTTTTGGAATCACTTGATTATGAATCATTTGATGCTTGCGAACCATGCCTCATGGGCAAGATGACTAAAACTCCGTTCTCCGGAACAATGGAGCGAGCTACTGCCTTATTGGAAATAATACATACCGATGTATGTGCTCCGATGAGTGTTAAGGCTCGCGGCGGGTATCGTTATTTTCTGACTTTCACAAATGATTTGAGCAGATATGGGTATATCTACTTAATGAAACACAAATCTGAAACAGTTGAAAAGTTCAAAGAATTTCAGAGTGAAGTGGAGAATCATCGTAACAAGAAAATAAAGTTTGTACGATCTGATCATGGAGGCAAATATTTCAGTTACGAGTTTGGCCTTCATTTAAACAATGTGGAATAGTTTCACAACTCACGCCACCTGGAACACCACAGCATAATGGTGTGTCCGAACGTCGTAACCGTACTTTATTGGATATGGTGCGATCTATGTTGTCTCTTACCGATTTACCACTACCATTTTGGGATTATGCATTAGAGACAGTTGCATTCACGTTAAATAGGGCACCATCTAAATCCGTTGAGACGGCACCGTATGAACTGTGGTTTAGCAATAAACCTAAGCTGTCGTTTCTTAAAGTTTGGGGCTGCGATGCTTATGTGAAAAAGCTTCAACTTGATAAGCTCGAACCCAAATCGGAGAAATGCGTCTTCATAGGATACCCAAAAGAAATTGTTGGGTACACCTTCTATCACAGATCCGAAGGCAAGATCTTTTTTGCTAAGAGTGGATCCTTTCTAGAGAAGGAGTTTCTCTCAAAAGAAGTGAGTGGGAGGAATGTAGAACTTGATGAGGTATTTGTACCTTCTCCCGAATTGGAAAGTAGTTCATCACAGAAATCAGTTCCCGTGATTCCTACACCAATTAGTGGGGAAGCTAATGATGATGATCATGAAACTTCAGATCAAATTACTACCAGACCTCGTAGGTCAACCAGAGTACGGTCCGCACCAGAGTGGTACGGTAATCCTGTTCTGGAAGTCATGTTACTAGACCATGACGAACCTACGAACTATAGGGAAGCGATGATGAGCCCAGATTCCGCAAAATGGCTTGAGGCCATGAAATCTGAGATGGGATCCATGTATGAGAACAAAGTATGGACTTTGATTGACTTGCTCGATGATCAGCAAGCCATTGAGAATAAATGGATCTTCAAGAGGAAGACAGACAATGATAGTAGTGTTACTATCTACAAAGCTCGAATTGTCGCAAAAGGTTTTTGACAAGTTCAAGATGTTGACTACGATAAGATTTTCTCACTCGTATCGATGCTTAAGTCTGTCCGAATCATGTTAGCAATTGCCATGTTTTATGAAATCTGGCAAATGGAAGTCAAAAACTGCATTCCTTAATGGATTTCTTAAAGAAGAGTTGTATATGATGCATCCAGAAGGTTTTGTCAATCTTAAAAATGCTAACAAAATATGCAGGCTCCAGCGATCCATCTATTGACTGGTGCAAGCATCTCGGAGTTGGAATATACGATTTGATAAGTTGATCAAAGCATATAGTTTTATATAGACTTACGGTGAAGCCTGTATTTACAAGAAAGTGAGTGGGAGCACTATAGTCTTTTTGATAAGTATATGTGAATGACATATTGTTGATCGGAAATGATGTAGAATTTTCTGCGAAGCATAAAGGAGTGTTTGAAAGGAGTTTTTCAAAGAAATACCTTGGTGAAGCTGCTTACATATTAAGCATCAAGATTTATAGAGATAGACCAAGACGCTTGATACGCTTTTTCAATCAGTACATACCTTGACAAGATTTTGAAGTAGTTCAATATGGAACAGTCAAAGAAGGAGTTCTTGCCTGTATTTCAAGGTGTGAAGTTGAGTAAGGACTCAAAACCCGACCACGGCAGAAAATAGAAAGAGAATGAAAAGTCATTCCCTATGGCTCAGTCATAGGTTCTATGAAGTATGCTATGCTATGTACCAGACCTATTGTGAACCTCGCCATGAGTTTGGCAAGATGGTACAATATTGATCCAGGAGTGGATCACTGGACATCGGTCAAAATTATCCTTAATAGAATAAGGATTTGTTTCTTGATTATGGAGGTGACAAAAAGTTCGTCGTAAAGGGTTACGTCGATGCAAGCTTTGACACTGATCCGGATGACTCTAAGTCTCAATCTAGATACATATTGAAAGTGGGAGCAATTAGCTAGAGTAGCACCGTACAGAGCTTTGTAGACATAGAAATTTGCAAAATACACATGGATCTGAATGTGGCAGACCCAAACTACTCTTTGGGTGTTAATCACATGGCGATGTGAACTAGATTATTGACTCTAGTAAACCCTTTGGGTGTTGGTCACATGGCGATGTGAACTATGGGTGTTAATCACATGGTGATGTGAACTATTGGTGTTAAATCACATGGTGATGTGAATTGGATTATTGACTCTAGTGCAAGTGGGAGACTGAAGGAAATATGCCCTAGAGGCAATAATAAAGTTATTATTTATTTCCTTATTTCATGATAAATGTTTATTATTCATTCTAGAATTGTATTAACCGGAAACTTACATGTGTGAATACATAGACAAAACAGAAGTGTCCCTAGTATGCCTCTACTGGACTAGCTCGTTTATCAAAGATGGTTATGTTTCCTAACCATAGACATGTGTTGTCATTTGATGAACAGGATCACATCATTAGGAGAATGATGTGATGTACAAGATCCAATAGTTAGCTTAGTATTATGATCGTTACTGTTTCATTGCTACTACTTTCTTCATGACTTATTGTAAGTGCATCTAGTGCCACCCCTAGTTTGTTTTGGAGTATTGACGACAAACCTGGTTGAGGGACTAATGTGTTTGTGAGAATTGCAGGATAACACAGGTAGTAGTCCCTCATTGATTCGGTTTACCTACCGGAGATGACCCCTAAAAATGTATGAAGACATTGAAGACAATGGTGGTATGTGAAGACATTCACATTGAAGACTATGACAAGAGAAGACATCACGTGAACACTATGGAGCGCGAAGACTTAGTTGTTTTGTTGTTTCCTTTTCTTCTTTGTTGAGTCATAGGAACCACCGTACTGTTAAGTGGGGTCCCAGTGAACAAAGTCAGAGTGACTAAAGTGATGCTCAACCAAAATCCTATGTCTTCAAGCGAAGACAATGAGAGCAAATCTTATCCAGAGCTGGATGAGTCAGCTTTACTTGTAGCCCAAGTCAAGCTGCCACGTGTGTTTGAAATCTGACCGTTGGAACACGTGTCAGTTCCTTAGTGACCCAGGGTCATTTCGGACAAATCAGGTCGGGTTTCCTAGTGGCTATAAATATCCCACCCCTACACCGTAAATTGGTGGCTGCTCAAAGTTAGTGCACGACTTTTGTCGTTTGAGAGCAACCCACCTCCGAAGCTTTTGAGAGACAGAAATCCTTGCGAGGACAAAGCCCAAACACCCAGAGCCAAAGAGTGTTAGGCATCACTAAAGTCTTTCTATCGGCGTGACCTGAAGACTTGGTACATTTGAGGAATGTGAATCCTCCAGCCGGTTAGGCGTCGCGTTCTGAGCATCCAAGAGTCATTGTGGATCGCCGGTGAACGGAGTCTGTGAAGGTTTGGAAGTCTACCTTGAAGACTTACCAGAGTGATTGGGCGAGGACTGGGTGTCCTTAGCTCAAGGGGAATAAGGTGAAGACACGGTCTTCTGAGCTAAATCTCAGCCTCCCTAACCAGACGTACAGTTGTCACAACAACTGGAACTGGTCCAACAAATCATTGTCCTCACCAAGTGCCTGGTTCTATCCTCTCCCTCTCTTTATTTACAGTTTGTCTTCGTGAAGTCATTGCATGTTTGCATTACCTGTTTAACTTCACTGTGTGACTTCTATTGTTGTTTCGCTTCATACTATCTTCCATCCTGATCTTTACTACCTAGCTGCTATTAGTCTTCGTGCTTTCACTTCATTGAATACTTCACTATGGCTTGCTTAGTGTAGTCTACCTTCCGCTGCATGTTAATAGGTTCATTTCTATCATTTGTCTTCGAAACTTCCATGTTTTGAAGACTTCCATAAAAATCGCCTATTCACCTCCCACCCCCCTCTAGTCGATAACTAGCACTTTCAATTGGTATCAGAGCGAGGTACTCCCTTGTTCTGTGTGATTCGGTTTAACCACCTGGAGTTTTAGCTATATCGACTGCAGGGATAATCAAAGTCTCCGCTGCGTGCCCCATCTTCGATGGAACTGAATATCCCTACTGGAAGAATAAGATGCGAATGCATCTTAAAGCCATTGATGTCGACCTCTGGTATGTCGTCAAGAATGGTGTTCCCAAGACTGGTTAAGGTGTCACCCCTGCTGATGTCAAGAAGTTCATTCAACTGGATTCTACTGCCAAGAACATCATATGTGGTCATCTGACCAAAGGACAGTATGGCCGTGTGAGTGCCCTGGAAACGTCGAAGCTAGTTTGGGACTGGCTCTCCAAGGTCAATGAAGGCGTCTCAACCCAGAGAGATCAAAGGATTGGTGTTCTTCGCAACCTCTTCAACCGCTTTAAGAGAAACGACAATGAGAATGTCCAGCTCACGTTTGATCGCCTCACTGACATCACAAATGAGCTTCGTGCTCTAGGCGCCACTGAGATCACCAAGCATGAAATCGTCATGACACTGCTGAGATCACTTGATAGCTCATTCGTCACCCTGGCCCTGATGATACAAGAATGCCCTGACTTCAAGACACTCGATCCGTCTGACATACTTGAGAGGCTCAACACACATGAGTTCCAGCTATCTGAGAAAAGAGATATCTATGGTCCCAACTATGGCCGAACTCGCGCTTTGAAGGCAAAAGTTGTTTCCTCATCTGAAGAAGAATCTGATTGCAGTTTTGGTGATCCTGAAGACATTGGAAAGGAACTTGCTATGCTTGTGAAGAAGTTCCAGAAGTTCACTAAGAAGAAGGGCTTCAGAAATTCTTCACGGTCCAGCTCAAGAAATGATGAAGCTTCCACTCATGACTACAAGAAGAGAACATGTCACAAGTGCAAGAAACCTGGACACTACATCTCTGAATGTCCACAGTGGGACAATGAGAACAAGAAGAAGAAGAAGAAGAGCAAGGAATATGATTCTGATGACAAGAAGAAGAAGAAGAAATCCTCAAAGTCTTCTTCCAAGTGTTCGTCCAAGTCCTCATCACATAAGAAGAGCTCATCCGGCAAGGCTCGTGCTTTTGTTGGCAAGGAGATGGATTCAGAGGAGGAGTCTGCTTCTGAGGAGGCGGAGGTGGAGTCTGAGGAGGAGTCCGACCCTGGCATTGCAAGTCTGGCTCTAGCTACAGCCTACGTTGTCAAGTCCATCTTCAACACTGAAGACAATGGCCCCGTCACGAACGCCGATGCTAATGACAAGGACGACTCTGCTCCCACCTACTGCTTCATGGCACGAGGTGCCAAGGTAAAATCACGCGATGCTTACTTTCAAACATCAAGTGAAGATGACTCTGATTGTGAATCCAAACCCAGCTACACAACACTTACTAAAATTGCAACTGAACAACAGAAAGCTATGGAACATACTCAAAAACTGTTAGACAAAAGCGATGACCTGTTGGACGCGGAAATGACCCGATCTCAGTCCTTAATTGAAGACATAAAAAATCTTCATGTTAAGTACCAGGAACTTGAAAGTCGTCATGAAACGCTCTCAACCACTCATGAAAAGCTTTCCTATGATTATCTTCAAAGGAAGCAAGAGCTTGAGAAATTGAGAGCGGCTCATGAAGATCTTCAAAAAGAGAATGAGTCACTTCACGCTCAACAGATCAGTCCCGCTCAGGAAGGATTTGAACCACCATGTCTAAAATGCCTTGACCGTTATAACGCTACTTCTGTTGCTGAATGTTCTACTGCTGCTACTGTTGCAATATCTTCAACTGTTGATGTGGTAACTAACCCCTCTGCTGAGGATACCACTACTATTGCTGATTGAAAGGCTAGGTTGAAGACATTGCTTGAAACATGGATGTACAAAAGTCTCAAAGGGCATCAGACACTGTGCGATGTCCTCAAAAAGCAGATTCTGAACCAAAACCCTAGGAAAGAGGGTGTTGGGTTCGAGAGGAAAATGAATGTTGATGGTTCCTACTGGAAGCCCGAGCAGTATCCCAAAACCACATGGGTTGCTGCAAAGGGACCTTCAGTGGATCTATCCACCTTATCTGGCTTCACTTGTGCTAACCCTATTATCATTGATGAATCCTTTCATGCAAACTATAAACTGTTTAAGAATCAGAATGGTGAAGTGTTTGCGAGGTATATTGGTACTAACTGCAGGAATGGACCGCCAATGAGGAAGATCTAGGTTCCCAAAAGTTGTCTTGAGAATCTTCCTGTAAATGTCATCATGACACCGCCTGGGAAAAAGACAAATTCCAGACCAAAAGCTTCATATGGTCCAAAGGCTTCATACAGATATAGGACTCAACTGAGTCACCCTAACGCCAATGTTTTGTAGGGAAATCGTACTCAAACTTATGAATATGAGCGTGTGTCTTCAAACCGCTATGTTCATAAAACTAAGAACTTTTCTGCTTATTCATATGAGTATCATTCATCTCCTGCAAGGCTATTTGCTAGGGCTCCAAAGCCGATGTTCTCAGATGCTGCACTTAGACTCATTGCTTCTAAGCCACCCCTGAAGATGTGGGTGGTTAAGAAGAATTGAGTTTCTTTTGCAGGGAAAGGTCTCCAGCCAGAAATCAAAGGCGTCTGATGCTATTGCTGGGGACCTAAAACATCTTGTAGGGCGCAAGATCAAATGCCCAAATGGTCTTACTATGTATTTTGCTCCTGAATCGCTTGCCAATCATCCTATCAGTCCTAATCTTGATATGAGCTTTGATAATACTCTTGTGCGCCAAATGTTTATGCTTCACAATACTCTTGGTGAAGCCTATCCCCCTAACTGTACTGTAGGGTATGACACCTCATGCTTCAGAATGGATTATGGACAGCGGATGCACTAATCATATGACTGGTGATCGAAGTCTTCTCATGGACTCAACCTTACGTCCATCTGACAAGGGTCACATCACATTTGCTGACACTGGTAAAAGCAAGGTATTGGGTCTAGGTAGAGTTGCAATCTCAAAGGATCAGCACATGGATAAAGTGATGCTTGTTGAATCCCTTGGTTTCAACTTAATGTCTGTCTCAATGCTTTGTGACTTGAACATGATGGTGATATTTGGAAAATATCGTTGCCTTGCACTAATGGAATCTGACAAGTCTCTAGTCTTTGAAGAGTATTGGAAAGATGATCTATACATGGTAGATTTCTCAGCAGGACCACAGCTTGCCGTATGTCTTCTAGCAAAAGTTTCAGAGTGCTGTCTCTGGCATCGGAGGCTAGGGCATGCTGGAATGAGGAACTTACACACTCTCGCAAAGAAGAAGCATGTCATAGGCATCGAGGGCATCAAGTTCAAGAAAGATCATCTGTGCGGTGCCTGTGAAGCTGGAAAGATGACTAGGGCCAAGCATCCCTCGAAGACAATCATGACGACATCTCAACCCTTCGAGCTGCTACACATGGACTTATTTGGCCCTACTCACTACTCTACTCTCACTACCACTGCTTGTCTCTATGGCTTCATCATTGTTGATGATTATTCAAGATATACATGGGTGCATATAATTCTCTACAAGACTGAAGTACAGGATGTCTTCAGATGCTTCGCCAACCGTGCTATGAACAACTATGGCATCAAGATCAAGCACATCAGAAGTGATAACGGCACAGAGTTCAAAAACACCGGCCTCGACCTTTACCTAGATACGTTGGGCATCACTCATGAGTTCTCAGCTCCGTACACACCTCAGCAGAATGGCATCGTGGAGCACAAGAACAGAACACTCATTGAGATGGCTCGGACGATGCTAGATGAATACAAGACTCCAAGAAAGTTCTGGCCTGAAGCTATTGATACTGCATGCCATGTCATCAACCGTGTTTATCTTCACAAGCTTCTGAAGAAGACATCCTATGAACTCCTCACTGGTAAGAAGCCAAATGTCAGTTACTTCAGAGTATTTGGTGCTAGGTGCTGGATTAAGGATCCACATCACACTTCAAAATTTGCACCGAAAGCACATGAAGGTTTTATGCTTGGTTACGGAAAGGATTCGCACTCCTACAGAGTCTTCAACCTCTTTCACTATAAAGTGGTTGAAACTGTGGATGTGCGGTTCGACGAGACTAACAGCTGGCAAAGAGAGCACCTGCCAAATGTGCTAGATGAAGTTCCACCAAGTGAATCCATCAAGCTAATGGGAACAGGAGAAATCATACCATCTGAAGCACATCCTGAAGAGGAACTTATCATTTCTGCACCTAATCAACCTGAAGACAATGCTCAGCCCGAAGACAATCCTCCTAACGATGACAATGCTCAGCAAGAGCAAAATCTTCGTCCAGTTCATCCTCGTGTTGTAAATGAAGTACAGATTGAGAAGATAATTGATAGCATCAATCCGCCTGGTCCACTCACTCGTTCAAGAGCAACACAGCTAGCAAATTTCTATGGGCACTTTGCATTCGTCTCAATTTCTGAACCCAAGAAAGTTGCTGAAGCCTTCATGGAACCTGAATGGATTCAAGCCATGCAAGAAGAGCTTCAACAGTTCAAACTGAACATTGTCTAAGAACTTGTCAAGCGTCCTGACCCTCGCAAGCACAACATAATAGGCACAAAATGGATTTATCGCAACAAGTAAGATGAGCATGGTCAAGTTGTTAGAAACAAGGCTCGTCTCATTGCTCAAGGATACACTCAAGTTGAAGGGATTGACTTTGATGAAACATTTTCTCCTGTGGCTACGCTTGAAGCTATTCGCATATTGCTAGCCTATGCAAATCATCACAACATCCTTCTGTATCAAATGGATGTGAAGAGTGCATTTCTCAACGGCAAGATTGAAGAAGAAGTGTATGTTGCACAACCTCCTGGCTTTGAAGATCCAAAACATCTTGATATGGTATACAAGCTCAACAAGGCATTGTATGGCCTCAAACAAGCCCCTCGCGCTTGGTATGACACACTCAAAGACTTCCTGAAGAGCAAAGGCTTCAAACCTAGTTCCCTAGATCCTACACTCTTCACGAAGACATATGATGGTGAACTGTTTGTGTGCCAAATATATGTGGATGACATTTTCTTCGGCTGCACCAACCAGAAATACAGTGATGAGTTTGGACACATGAGGCAAGAGCAATATCAGATGTCCATGATGGGTGAGCTGAAGTTCTTCCTTGGTCTTCAAATTCGTCAGCAAAGCAATGTCATCTTCATATCTCAAGAGAAATACCTCAAAGACTGCCTGAAGAAGTTTGGAATGCAAGACTGCAAAGGTTACACGACGCCAATGCCAACCAAGAGTCATCTGGGTCCCGACGCTAATGGTAAAGAGTTCGATCAAAAGGTATACCGCTCCATGATTGGTTCTTTACTTTATTTATGTGCATCTAGGCCAGATATCATGCTTAGCTGTGAAGCAAATTCTTTGATATATGGCTTAAACCCCAACACTAGGATTATGCTATCCAAAGGGCTCAGAGTTTGATCTAGTTGGATTCTCCGATGCTAATTATGCTGGTGACAAGGTGGATCGCAAGTCTACATCAGGCACATGTCACTTTGTGGGACGATCACTTGTCTGTTGGTCTTCAAAGAAGCAGAACTGTGTATCACTCTCCACTGCTGAATCTGAATACATTGCTGCTGGATCTTGCTGCGCTCAGCTTTTATGGATGAAGCAAACTCTCAAGGACTATGGCATCCATCTGAAACAAGTACCACTCTACAGCGACAACGAAAGCGCCATCAAGATTGCCAACAATCCAGTTCAGCACTCGAAGACAAAGCACATTGAAATTTGTCATCATTTTCTTAGAGATCATGTTATGAAGGAAGATATTGATATCATACATGTCAACACTGAAGAGCAATTGGCAGATATCTTCACAAAGCCCTTGGATGAGAAAAGGTTTTGCAAGTTGCGGTGTGAGCTAAATATCTTGGAATCCTCGAATGTCCTGTGATCAGGCACACATCCTAACACTTATGCATGTTGATGACTTAGATGTGCAACACACGAGGTAATGTATATCTTCAATCAATGAAGACTTACACTCTGAGTGTGAATACATTAATGCGGAATTTGACTTCGGAGTGCCATGATAATTGTGCGCCGTGTCTGGGTCTAATACTTCCTATACGGTGGGTAACGCCACCACCAAACTTTTGTTTGGAATGTTTTTCTTGGCGTTACATTTGCTAAGTCTTCGCATTGGTTTGTCTTCATGTTTATCTTCACAATGTTGATTTAGTCTTATTCTGATATATACGTATGTTAGTATTCTGTCCTCTACAGCATTCACTTGTAGCTATGTCTTCTTGTTTGAGTCTTTTGAACTAAGTGAATGTGATCGGACCCTAACCTCTCTATGCTTCCTACCTCAAACTCTATCTATCCAAATCATATGCATTCTATTGAAACAGTCAAATGTCTTCTCTGCGTCCTTGTCAGCAGAAGATACAGAGACAAACATTAAATCTGTTTTTAAATGCTCAATCCTTTTTACCTGAAACCCGGAGAAGCCGGAACGACCCCCCGACAGTCCAGGCATGTGTGGGAACATGGAACAACTTCCAATGTGTTGCATGTTCGCCACGTGTCCCTCAGATGTGAACCGCCAGGGGCACCTGCGTAATTGCGCTGTGCCGTCCCTCTCCCTATAAATGCACATCACATCGCTGTCAAAACATTTCTTCCACCTCTCCACCTCGACAAACCCTAGCGCCACCGCTAGCTCTCGACGACGCCAGAGACGAAGCGCTTAGCTGCCGCGACCTCACCGACGCCGTCTTCACGCCGGCCGCGGACATCGTCTTCTCCGCCGCCGCCGTAGGTGTCCTCCGTCGCCAAATTAGGGCACGGAAGATCGAATTGCTTGGCCTCATCTTCTACCCCGTCTAGCAGTTCATCGTGTGGTAAATTAAAACTCTCTTTTTACCGTCTTTTTGATCCGATAGATTCATCATTTCTACCAAAAGTGGTTTCTGCCTCCACAAATTTGGATCTATCCTGTTTTGCATCTCATATGATGCCTAGTATGTTCACTTATGCTTCACACATAGTTAGATTCCTCACTTCTACCTATTCTTGGATTCGTACAAATCTGGAACCAACTCTCGACATATAAGTGAATGTCTTCGCGCTGTGAGGTCAATGTCTTCTAAACTGATTTATCTTCAAAATCTTCTGAGAATGCATATGACCTCTTCCCCTTCCCTTGCATCTCTAATGCTGTCACAGGTACATGTCCGTGGGAGAATCCCATTGGTTCTCATAGTCTGCATTCATTTGCAGAATTCTTACAGCATCATATCAACTCTCCCGAAGCCAGTTCCTGTCTGACCAGCAGACTGAAGCCTTTGACAGTGTTGAAGCCATTCAGTCTGAACTACATGGCCACAGAAAAATCAGCAAGGAAGGGAGGCAGACAACGTCGTGGGGGCACATCAATGGATCTGCCCGAAGATCTCTATGAGCTATACAAAACTGATCCTGAGGAGAGCTATGGCCAACGCAAACCACGAATCCAATGGATTCGAAGATATTGGGCCGAGCAATGGTTCAAGTACAGATTCGTCACCCAGGAATATGCTGAAAAGAATGCCATCAAGCGTCCTTGGAGAGATATTCTCTACAAAAATCTTCAACCCAAGACCAGATCTGAAGCTATTGCTCAGGGTTTCTACCCTTGCATGGTCCGTGGACCACGGTCTGCTGATGCCGACCCATCCTCTCTGCTATGGTGTAGCTCAGAAAATCGTTGAACTGAAGCACAAAATTGATTATGAGAAGGCTCAGTTCAAGAAGCATATGGCCAAGCTCAGTGTGACAGACGTCCAAAACTTCAAGATCATGATGCATGAGCTCAAGGAGGCGTTTCACAAGAAGCGTGATGAAGCCAAAGGTTCTCGAGAGTGCATGAAGCTCTTAGCTACCAAGTGTGTTCAAGCCTACAACGAAGCTGAGAAGCGCAAGGCACTTGGGCGTCCTGACATCGACCCCAAGATGGCTGCCAAGCAGAAGAAGCCTGCTGTGGACCAAGCTGATACATCCAGGCAGGAAGAACATCGCATTGTCTTCCCCGCTAGCATGACAGGCGTGAAGCCTAAGGTCCCCACAATGGCTTCAGAGCTTCAGAAAACAAGGGCATCTGAAACCAAAGCCAGAAAGCGCAAGACCAAGAACACCACTGACGATGCTCCACCTACCAAGAAGCGAAAAACCAAGAAGAAAGATCGGGCTGCTACATCAGAGCCCCTTCTCGTCGAGCCAATTTCTGTTGCTCGTCCAGCATCTGCACATCAAGAGCGTCGTATGATAGTTCATGAGCCTGCTTCCACAGAGGCTCCTAAAGCTGAAGACATTCCAGCTGTTGACCCCACCGCTGCTGAAGACATTCGTCAACATGACAATGTAGAAGATGATGAAGTCCTTCCTCAGATCGAGCAAAATGTGGTATCATTGCCTATTCTCATGAACAGCAAACTCATCAGCATTGGTCGTCCCTTGACGCCAATTGCTCAGAATGATTCATGGGCTGATCACCCTCAAGTCCCCCCCCCATGAAGAAGAAACACCAACTACTCCCCCAACTCAAGTCACCACTCGGGTGCTTGAAGATGAAGACTTTGTGGCCCAGACAACTCCATCTCCACAAGCGTCGCCAACATTTCGCAGGCTTCGTAAAGGACCAAGGCCACAAGTCACTCTGTCGAGTGTTCCAGAAGGAGAAGAGCACCAATCAGTATCTCGCCAAGTATTTCCCGAAGCCTCTCCAACTGCGAACAACTCCGAGTCTGAAGCCAACGCGGCTGAAGATATTCCGGCTGCATCAGCCGATGAACAAGAAGAGCAAAGAGATGAAGAAGAACGTGTTGCTACACCCCCAACCAACCCAGAAGTTGTTCTCGAGGAGAACGTGTCCGACCCTCCAGCTACTCGAGTGGAGGTTGATAACATTGAGGCGACCACAAACACCAACACTGAAGCCAATGACGTTGTCATGGCTGAAGCTAATATGGCGCCTGAAGTTAATGTGGTGCACGAAGTGATTGCACCTGAAGTCAATGTTGCACCTGATGCAAATCTACAGCCTGAAGTCACCACCACTGCCACTGCCACTGCTCCTGTACCGCCTCCAAGGCCACACACCATCGAGCAAGCATTTGATCATGGTCAGTTGGTTACTGTCAGATGGCCCATTCTGGTTCCTCCACCTGCTGCCGGTCCACAATTTGACTATCATGTCGAGCACAGGCCTCGGGTCCAGAAGCCTAAGCCAAGACTGCCAAGGTTTCCATGTACTGCAACCTCACGAAGGTCATTCAATGCAAATGGCTTCATTGCGCACAACACTTTCTTTGATAGTGCCAAGAACGCCCATTCCAAGCCATGGATTTCATCAGATTGGTTCTGGAGCTATCAACAGTGCAGCTACTATTCCTGTGTTCTCTATGACCAAGGGCATATCTTTCCACATATGCGTCTAGATACTGAAGCCATTGCTGGACTGCCCTGTCTTGAAGAAGCCCTTGACTGCTTCCGTGATGCTGGTCTGCTGAACTTTGTGACTGACAAGGAGCATTGGAATGAAGAGCTTCTGCTACAATTTTATGCTACCCTCCACATTCGCGGTTATAACAGGGATCCGAAGACTTGGGTCCTTGAGTGGATGACAGGAAATGTCCATCATGAAGCCAAACCTCTTGATATCATTGAGCTAACTGGCCTCCCCACTCCTGGTGAACTCTTCGAGCCTGGTTGTCAGCTTCACCGCAATGCATTGGAGAGCATCTTTCAGAAGCCAGAGCCCAACATGAGCCAACATGCTACAGCATGATGAAGCCTCTGCCACGCGACGCTGAATACCCAAGGGAGTTCTTTGTTGAAGACCTAGAGTATCTGCCCCGAAACAATCTACCATATCATAAGGCGAACTCTCTGGCCCATCAAGGGACATTCTTCTGCAGCGAAGATTGAAGGAGGGATGAAGACATTGGTCTTTTATATCTTCAATGGCATCAGCTTCAATGCTCAAGACTTCTTTATCAGACAATTGGCTACATCAGGCTCTGATCTCTTTGGTCTGAAGTTCTACGCTCCATGGGTTATGCGCCTTATCAAGCTTCACTCTGCCGTCAACTATCAACCTTCTGCTCGCAACCATCTGATATTTTTGCCAAGAGGTTGATATGTCAGTTGAAGCCATATACCCGGAGCCTGCCAAAAGAGCCTGTTTGTCTTCACAACGCTGATCACCAAAGCTTCACACAGCCCATTGAAGGAGTTCAGGCCGTCACTCGTGTTTATCCTTTGGCTGGCAATACACGCTTCTCTCACCGCACTACTGAAATTTGCTTATTTACCGTCTGCCTATTCTTTGTCTGTCTGTTGGCGGACGGCAAA